>NW_025964001.1:57881823-59140156 GCF_023055435.1 Haliotis rufescens | reverse complement strand
AGTGGGTGTATACATGGTATACGTACAATAAAATGTATCTTATCTTATCTCGGTCCAGCCAATGAGGCCAAACATATGGCCAAAGCAAGTGCACATGACGAACCAATAAACAAGATACACAAACCGTGTGGGGTGAGCAAGTACTTGTCAGTTGTCAGCTTCATAGGAGAGAAGCTCCCGCTGATAACATTGATGCTGTATATATACTTCCACATTCAGGTATCGCAAGGACAGGCAAAAACTATGCTAAGGCCTTACACTTGTTTTTATTTGGTTAACATGGTTAAGGATCCACAAGCTTAACATGTCAAATAATGTAAACTGAAAAAAAAATCATCATTGCAAGTTTGTATTTTTATTCCGCCGACAGAATGTTGGTTGTTGGTTTGTTGTTTAACGCCGCACTCAGCAATATTACAGCTATATGACGGCGGTCTGTAAATGATCGAGTCTGGACCAGACAATCCAGTGATTGATAACATGAGCATCAATCCACGCAATTGGGATTGATGACATGCATCAACCAAGTCAGCGAGCCTGACCACCCGATCCCGTTAGTCACCTCTTACGACAAGCATAGTCGCCTTTAATGGCAAGCATGGGTTGCTGAATACCTATCCTACCCCGGATCTTCACGGGTCCCGACAGAATGTAAAAATCTAATAACCCAAAATAGATTTTGGTAGTCCTACCAAAAATTCTGTTGTGAGCTTTGTTTGTTTGCATGTTGATTAACCCCACACTCAGCAATATTCCAGCAATATGACGTCGGTCTGTAAATAATCGAGTCTGGACCAGACAATCCAGTGAATGGCATCATGAGCATCAATCCATGCAATTGGGGAACGATGACAGGCATGAACCAAGTCAGCGAGCCTGACCACCCGATGCCAGTAGTCGCCTTTTACGGCACACATGGGTTGCTGAAGACCTATTCTAACCTGGATCTTCATCGGTCCTGTTGTAAGCATTTATTTTTACGCATGTGTTTATTTTAATAACATTCCATGAGGTATGACCTAGTTTGTTGTGGGGCCATCAGCCCGGTCTTGGAACCCCGAACCCAGTTTTGGGACTGTTCTCCTGATACTGCTTCGAGGGACTGCTGAAAGTGCGGAGCCTAAATATGATGGACTGCATTTATGAAGTTGGTTGATAATTATTTTTCAGCATAAATCCCTCCAAGGTCCAATCACTTCTGCCATCGATGCTGAAGTGCCTGGATCGTACTGGTGAAGAATGGCTTCCTTCTCATGCTTCTGGTGGTGTAAAAAGTCCTAAAGAGCAGAAATGATGCCATCATCATTTGCATAATGTTTGCCAAACAGTTCTTTCTTCAGGTTCGGGAAGAGGTGGAAATCTGAGGATGCCAAATCTGGTGACTCCAGAGGATGTTCAATGAGTTCAAAGCCATTGTTATGCATTGCAGCCAAGACAAAAACAGACTTGTGCACAGGTACTTTGTCCTGGTGGAACAAAACAGCCTTCGTGAATTGTCCATGACATTTACCCTGGATATTCAATGCAGTTTGCTATGCAGAATAGCATATTATTGGCCATATATGAGCTGACCTTTTGGGAGGTGGTCCGCCAGTAGGATTCCTACTGAATCCCAGAAAGCTGAAGCCATCACCTTGCCATCTGCCTGCTTGAAACACACTATGCCTTCTTCTTCAGAGGCATGGTCAGATGTTTCCACTGCTTTGACTGTTAGTTAACTGGTAGTGAGGAACCCAAGACTCAATCACCATAAAATCAGCATGGTCTGCTTTTAAACAGGGAAAATTCTCACAAGAGAGAATAAAATTTGTGCATTACGAGTCAGAAGCTTTGAACCCAGCGTGCCGACACCATTGTCATACCCAGTTCATTCTTCAGAATGTTCTCAACTCTCTCATGAAATATGCCTACTGTATTGGCTATGTGACCATAATTATACCATATACTTTATATACCGTATTCAACGTAATAAGCGCTCCGCTCTAATAAGCGCCCACAGCGATATTTGCTAATATATTGGCTAGTCAACAATCCCAATCAGCACCCCTTCCGATTGATCAATGTACAAAAGACTTTTTTATTTGTGCATAATACGCACTCGTGTGTTATATCAAACTTAATTATGGGCAATTAAATTCTTGAAAAATATATCTGTCGTATGTAAACATTTCAGGCATAAACCTCGAAATTTACGATCTTTCAACTCAAAACAATATTCTAATAAGCGCCCCCTATTTCTAATTTTGAGAGCGCCCTGGGCGCTTATTACGTTGAATACGGTACTTTATATACTTTATACTATATATATATACTATATACTTTAACAGTTTACGCAGTTGAAAGTCTCCCTGATCTTGGATCATCTTTGAGGCCCTCTCTTCCCCTCTTGAACTCCACTGCCCAACTCTTAAAGGTGGCAACAGAATGAGTATCATCCCTTAAAGTTGACGGGGGCACAGGTGGCCCAGTTGTCTAAGGCGCTGTGATTCCCTGTGCAGAGTTGCATCCCTTGGCCATGACAGAAACCTATGATTGTGGTTACGAATCCCGGTTCGCCCCGATTATGTTTCTAGGTTTGTCAGCGCCATGCCTGTGCTCGTGGGTTTCACCGAATTGGTAAACGTCTGAGACCTGCATCACTTCGGGCTTTCCTCCCACATTAATCTGAAATGCTGTCCAGGTTCATACAGGTGACACAACTCTGCACAGTGAACTGCAGAGCCTCAGACAACTGAACAGAATTTTGACAACCTGAAGTACGCAATAACTGACTACTTCCAAGATATGACTTGATTTTTCGAACAATGATGACACAACACAATACACCTATGACCCCCTTCAGAAAAGAGAAGGGGTCATAATGACCCAAGAGTAATAAGGCTTAGGCAGGCAAACTCAGCTCGGGGTCGGCAAATCCTACTTCGGGGGTTGGGGGTTTAGAAAGCCATATTATCAATAACCTTTAATCTGTGCCCCAAAAGAAATTTATTTGTCAAGTGAATGAGTTCATGAAACTTATAGTCACATCAGCAATACTTCAGCCATATTGTGACAAAAACAATCATAAATTGCTCACTGGACACACAGGGTAAACTAACGTGTTTCCAGTAAAACAATTGTGTTGAAGTTCCTATTCACTTGTACTGCTTGTATCAGTATAAAACATCACTGTCAACAACATGTTACATGGTTGCTGAGGTCAAGCCCTGCACTGAGCAACACATGGAATCAGTTTGTAATTTTAGTGTCCACATTAAGTACTCAGGTCTATTCAGTCAGGCTTAATATTGTCAGCATATATGCATGGTAAGACTATACACTGACACTGACAGTCGCTTGCGAGGACTTTCAGGTATATACAGGTGAATTTATGGTACCAATCATTACATCCATATATTCCACTCATCATTGCAGGTATCCATTCACATATCACTTGCCCATCCATCTGCCATCCATCCATCCATCCACCCATCCATCCACCCATCCATCTGCCATCCATCCATCCACCCATCCATCTGTCCATCCATCTGCCCATCTTTCTGCCCATCCATCTGTCCATCCATCCACCCACCCATCCATCCACTCATCCATCTGCCATCCATCCGCCAATCCATCCATCCATCCATCCACACACCCATCTTTCCATCCATCTACCCATCCCTCTGTCCATCCATCCACACATCCATCTGTCCATCCATCCACACATCCATCTGTCCATTCCTGTCTGTCCATCCATCTGCCCATCCATCTACCTATCCCTTGGTCCATCCATCCATCTGCCATCCATCCGCCCATCCATCTGTCCATCTATCCGCTCATCTATCTGCCCATCCCTCTGCCCATCCCTCTGCCCATCCCTCTGTCCATCACTATGTCCATCCGTCTGTCCATCCATCTACCCATATTTATAACAAGTCATAGAGCAAAACCTTAGCAAGGCTATGAATGGTAAAAGCGGGGACCAACATGTCAGGTTTTTACACAACCTAATTACTAGAATGTTTTTCAAAAGCTTCACCAATGTATTTCTGGCTGAGAAGC
Organism: Haliotis rufescens; assembly: GCF_023055435.1. Classification (NCBI taxonomy): domain Eukaryota; kingdom Metazoa; phylum Mollusca; class Gastropoda; order Lepetellida; family Haliotidae; genus Haliotis; species Haliotis rufescens. The sequence continues at coordinate 59,136,115 of NW_025964001.1, read as the reverse complement.
CTACAAATGTCAGTAGTGCACTCCTTAAGCCCAGACTGGTCACATCCTATGTGTGAGTGTTGTGTAAAGACACAAAACATTGTTGTCGTTTACGTCTGTACACCAGAGGGCTGACACAGAACACGTTTGTAAGTCATGCCACTGTGAATGACATGGAATATACTAGGGCTGCAATGAATACACTATGAGGCGAATGCGATTCGTATCACGAATATAGGGTAACGAATACGAATATTAATTCATGAATACACTAACAAGTCAGCTGTTGATGTATTATTTGTTATATTCAGTGAAACAAAAGCAACACAAATTATTTGACATGGTTTGTTAATTACTAACATATTATACATTTATATACTTCCCTTATCCAGGTGCTAGTATCTGCTCAAATGACAATGACCAGTGACCACATTACTGTCAAATAGTGTTGTCTTTCAAGAAATCTATGCATATAATATGTTCTTATGGATATTTTTAGATACAGGGTATGTAAATGAACATGACTGCATATTCATGAATATTCGATTCTATAGGTCACGAATAACGAATTCAATTCATGAATGGATACGGTTCTATTCACCGAATACGCGAGTGAATTGTAACAGCCCTAGAATATACACATCAGAGCAAATGATGACCTGTTTTAGCTCACCTTGAACTTCCTGGTGTTAGGGGTAAAATCAGTATGAGCAGTTTCAGTAATGAAATGGATGACATAGAATATAGACACAGAGTTACATGACTGCGGAGGCCTTAGCCCTGCCTGCATGGGCAACACTGGGAATCAGTTTGAGGTTTTAGTTTCCATATTAAGTACTAAGTTCTTTTCAGTCAGGCTTAATGATCCATTTCACAGAGTTAAAATGGTCAATAGAAATTTGAAAAAATTGACATAAAGTATCAGTAGACATGATAATTTACAATTTAAATTGTATTTCTTGTTCTGCTGGGCGTTGTTTTATATGCAGAGATCAAGATTACCCTGTGTATTGTCTTGTAAACTAAGCTGGAAACAGCAATCAGTTTTCTCCAAATCTCCCAGTGATCAGGTTAAAAGTTACCCAATAATATAATTTTAAAGAACTTTGTTACATTGTATCTTAAACTGTTATTATATAAGGAGTAATATCTTCCAATATCGTGTTATTTTAATCACAACATATAAATATTTTCATTTTCTATGATATATCGAGAACTTACAGACCCTAATTCACATATGTCAAATGCAGCCCATGCAAGTCTACAATGTTTGGCAAGTCTAAATTTCTAAAGTAGCAGTATCTGAAAATAAAGAGAGTCTCTAGGCTCCTTTTTATTACATTTCTATTAAGAGAATTCAACAACTTCATTTCAGGGACTAGATGTTAGTCTTGTGGCAGACCTGAAAACAACAACACCTTGACAAGATCATCTCATTACCTTAACTGGGGCGGTCGGGTAGCCGAGTGGTTAAAGCGTTCGCTCGTCACGCCGAAGACCCGGGTTCGATTCCCGACATGGGTAAAATGAGTGAAGCCCATTTCTGGTGTCCCCCGCCGTGATATTGCTGGAATATTGCTAAAAGCGGCGTAAAACCATGCTCACCACCACCCTTACCTTAACTGCACATTGCAATAGATTAAAAATAGTGTTTTTCAGGTGTATTTTTTCACGTTTCAATACGCCAAGAGTATGTAAACAAAGAAAAAATGTCAACACCAAAGAATAACCAGTCTCGAATATCTGCCAAAACAGATTCCACTGGGCGTAAAAGGCAAAATTGAAAACTATATGAATGATTCACTGACGACCCTGGGTGTTTGCAAGGAGTTTACCAAGCGTGAACCAGGTTTTCCTCATGTGAACTGTCCTAGTAATTTGGCAGTAAACTGTCTAGGGCTGTGACGGGTAACTCGGGTACTCGGGTCGGGTAGGTATTGAGTAGGACCCGGGTACCCACAGGACTACCCAGACCCGTGGTTAGTCACGTGATATATTGTTTATTGACAAAAAATATCTAAAACTCTATGGTTACACTACAAGTCACTATTGTTCGCATTTCTTTCTGACTTTGCACCCATTCCTTCTTGACCTTTAAAGGTTTGACTAAAGAATACAATCAACTTCTGTGCATGCATGACCAGATCGTTTTATACGTGTATCTAAATACATTTTACCAAGGCTACGGTCAAACTATTCCCAATCGGACATTTTACACCCAAGTCTTGAGACATATAGCAGGTAGTAAATTTGTTTGGTTGGTTTGTTGTTTAACGCTGCAGCCAGCAGTATTCCAGCTATATGACAGTGGTCTGTAAATAATGGAGTCTGGACCAGACAATCCACTGATTGACATCATGAGCATCGATCCACGCAATTGGGATCGATGACATGCATCAACCAAGTCAGCGAGCCTGACCACTCGATCCCGTCAGTCGCCTTTTACGACAAGCAGTCATCTTTTACGGCAAGCATGGGATGCTGAAGACCTATTCTACCCAGGAATTTGGACTCGTCCCAGCCCTAAAACTGTCACACAACAAATGTCAGAAGTAAGGAACAAAATTAAACAAAATGGAGCCATGTTAAAAAACCAATTCAATGTAATTGTCCGAAATACAAAACATATATCTCTGTATGGATTTGGCAGCACTGAAGTGGCTGTTGCCATTGTGTACGAAAGAAAGGCACCCAGTTGAAACCACAATAGAAGAACAGGAAACTAGTACAGTGACAGCCTAAACAAGTTGGTGACGCAGTGTTCTGGCCTGTCGCCTCCCTGTGTCACTATGAAACTTAATACCTTATACATCCTCCCACCCCTCCCCCAAACCCCTGAAGCCCCATCCCACAAATCATTCCTCTTCCTTTTGGTTAACCAATTAATTAATTTTGACCCCTGAAGATTTCGGGGTAGAATAGGTCTTCAGCAAACCATGATTGCTGTAAAAGGCGACTATGCTTGTCGTAAGAGGCGGTGGCATACTTTGCTAGTTCACTCTAGTGTGACATCAATTTTGTATTTCAGAAAATCATAGTATTTTATCACTAAATAAAAAATAAAATAAAAATCCAATAAGAAACCACAATTTTAGCTGCATTCTTATAGCCCCTGTTCTCAACAGTTATCACTGATTTTGTTATCGATATGCTGAAATATGTTTGACTAATAGGTGTATTACTGGATCGGGTGGACAGGCTCGCTGACTTGGTTGAAGCATGTCATCGATCCAATTGCGTGGATTGATGCTCATGATATAAATCACTGGATTGTCTGGTTCAGACTCGATTCTTTACAGACAAGAAACAAACAAACAAACAAAATTAGTTAAATTTAAATCTGCATTGTCAGTACAGGAAAAAATAAACTGTTTCCTCCACTCCTTGCTGGGGTTCCTCATGTATAATTTATCATAATTCAAATATTATTTCACAGAAATTTGTAAGACTCCAAAACTGAATAGGAATTATGAATAAACATTTAGTGTTTAATCTAAAGCTCATATTCATGTCTATTATGTATCTCAATACAATTCAGGGTTTGAGTGTATCTTTTAGACTTCCTTGGTCACATATTAATGTAAATTTCCAGAGTTGTGCTGACCTAATAATGGATAAGATAGTCTTATAGTTAGATAGAAAATTTAGAGAAGCCATTTACATCAAAAGAATTCAGCCAGCCATAAACAGAGATCAAGGATACTACATCCCTCCAGCTTACCATGATCTCATCAGCTCGCCAAAACAACACTGAACTATTACCTCCCCACTGGCTTCCCATACATTCCTTCTTAGTAATCCTTGTGTTAATCCCATACCCATCAATCACTGTACATCAACCCAATCTCTTGTATAAACGTGTTTATCATAACTACCTATCAATCAGTGTACATCAACCTTATCTGTTATATAAACATCTATCTATTGTTATGTATATATATCATGCTCATACCTAGTTTGTACAATAACCTACCAAATCAAAATCACATAAACAAACAAACATCCACCATACCCAGCTCCCTTAGTTCTCCTCCCCAACCCCATCAGCATCTATTCCAAATCTCAAAATTCCCAAATTCTATATAAGCAACCCCTAAACCCCCCTCTTGGGTTGCACAGACCACTTTTGCCCCTTTCGGAAACACATTAAATGGCCTGGCCGGGCCGGGCCCGTGTGCGAAATATGCATCAGTCGGAAAGCGCACGTTAAATCTCCAAAGTAAGTAAGTAGTTTGTACATCATTTGCTTGATAACGGTGTTAGAATCTACACCGAAACGTCGCCCAATTGTAATAAAGAAGTTGCTCATCCATAACAATTTTGTCTTAGATAGTCTTATAGTCCCTTCACTCCAGTCGTAACTGTTATTCAATAGCCTAAATGAAGCAAGACTAGATTTTCCACAGATTAACATGATAAAGCCAGCCAGATGAGTTGATAGCAAGCACTGCTCCAAGGAGAGCCCCAATATAGATGCCTGTAATTTAAACCTTTATATTACGGTCGTAGGATCTTCAAGACTGTTCTACCAATAATGACTGTTGATCCCAATGTAAATGTTATTTGTCTTGCTTCTTGTCCTTCCCTCGACCTGGAGACAGTGCTGAGGAGTGGCACCGGAGAAACACTGATAAATGTGCAACAGGGAACACGGGAACGAGGGAACACGGGAACGAGGGAACACGGGAACGAGGGAACAACGGAACACGGGAACGAGGGAACACGGGAACGAGGGAACAAATCATGATGAACTCGGGGATCTTGTTTTAGGCCCTCCAATGTTATCGAGTATTATCCTGCTGAGTTCATATGGACTATACTGGTCAGCCTGACATCCTCTTTCTCTATATAGGTCAAGTCAGTGCACAGCTGGCGCTTCTCAAGTTCATCTTCCTGTCACAACCACAATCTTCTGTGGACTCTGATGACTACTTTCTTTCCTGTGATGTCTTTTAAACACTATTCCCAGCAAATGTTCCAACAAGGAGGGTCCTGATGGGGGGGGTACCATAAGCAGTAAGCAGTAAAAATTTAGGGTACTTTTTCATTAAGCAGTAATTTTTCTTCTTTTTCCATAAAATCATCGCGCAAATTCCTAAATCGGCCATGGCGAGACATGGGACTTTTAATTCTGCTTTCGTTTCATCGTGACAATTCATATTTCTAATACCGGGTAAAATCTCAAATCGCTAAACATTCTAGACTGGTCCCCTGCGTCAGTTGCGCAGCCTGCTTTCTGCTTTCGGCAAAACATTTGGGTTTTTAACACCATTTTAATCATTTTTACGATAAGCAGTAAATTATTTATTTACGTTAAGCAGTTATTTTTCGGTATTTTACATTAAGCATTTACGATAAAAAAAAGATGAATTTTACGTTTACGATAGTGTTTGAAGGGTATTTTACATTAAGCATTAAAACCCATCAGGACCCTCAACAAGCATTCCTTCTCCTAAGCAGGGTGAAGAGTCACCTAGGCTTCAGATAATATTCTAATTCCCAAAATAGGTGCCAAGAAAAACATTTTGAGAATTTGATAGGATTTAAAAGGATCAAAGTTTTTTTAGGATATATTTAATCATATAATTAGTTAACATGGTTACCTAAGCTAGACAAATGTTAATATAGCGACACAAGGCTCTGTAGCTCTCCTGCATTACAAAGAATTAATTTTACTACGCTTCAACCTCATACCAACATATATACAGTAAGCCGAAGGAAAATTGATGCAATAGATTCTTAATGATGCAGCCATGAACCAGAAACCACCAATCATTGAACGATGATATTGAAAAAAAAGGTTTAACTTCCTGCATCTTGCAATGTTGACAAAAAAAATGTAAAAGATGAAAGTGACTTTGTCGTATCACGAGAGCCAACGTCAGAAACACCACCAAACTCCAAGAAGGCAAAGGTCTAACTGACTGTCACTGTGGACAATCCTATGCAGGTGAAACCACAAAACTTCAACCATCAAATCAGACAGTAAATCAGCAATCTTGAACCATACCAGCAATGGCCCCAATCACAACATCAGTTGGGGAAACATCCAAATCCTCTCCCACAACCATCAGACTTGTGAAGATTCCGGGGTAGAATAGGTCTTCAGCAACCCATGCTTGTTGTAAAAGGTGACTATGCTTGTCGTAAATGGCGACTAACAGGATCGGGTGGTCAGGCTCGCTGACTTGGTTAATGCATGTCATCGATCCCAATTGCGTGGATCGATGCTCATGATATTAATCACTGGACTGTCTAGTCCAGACTCGGTTATTTACAGACCGCCGTCATATAGCTGGAGTATTGCTAAGTGCGGCGTTAAACAACAAACCAACCAACCCACAACCATCATGAGTTCACTCAAAGAAAACTAGCAGAAGCCTTCCAGATTCGCATCCACAAGCCTCCTATCAACAGCAATCAAGGCCAATTCATCCCATCTGCCTACCATGAACTCATCAAGCAATACTTTTCCCCATCATCCCACCTAGTAATTTAATCTGGATTAATTGGCTTCCTGTTTAATTGGCTTCCTTATCGTGTGTTCTCTTTCCATCATGTTGTTACAATATCATCATGATTATCCTTCTGTTGTTATCAGTTACCTTACTCATGTTAACCCCTCTCATGTATGATAACTGTTGTTACTGTGAATCCTTCACCTACCATACATAATTCAGTATGATGTTTATTATTCAGGGGACCGCCTCCGTGGTCTTGTGGTAGAGCGTCCGCCCGGAGAGCGGAAGGTCCGGGTTTCAATCCCCGGCCTTGTCATTCAAAAAGACGTTAAAAGATGGTACTTGTTGTTACCCTGTCTGGCGCTCTGCATTAAGGGGCTAAAACAAGGACTGGTCGGCTCGGAGTCAGTATACTGTATTGGAGTGGGGTATTCATGTTAAACTGCCGCATGGTATCTCAGTGAGCTAGCACTATAAATAGGCATCAGTCCGGACTAGTACAAGCAGCCACACACATATACACGTGCATGCACGTCGCTATATAAGTGCAATAATCTTGGACGCGACGTTAAACCCCATTTCACCTCACCTCACCTTCATTATTCAGTAGTGCTGGGACGGGTAACTCAGGTACAGTGATCGCTGGCTATTGCGCTCTTCGATAAAGCGCTATCTCGGTTACAGCGCGTGGTAACGCATGGCTCCCAAAATTTATTAGACAAACATCTAGTCTCTGAAATGAACATATCGTACAGAAAAACAGTTGCTCAGTTATCTTAATAAAAATATAATAAAAAGGGAGCCCAGTGATTCTCTTCATTTTCAGATACTGATACTGCAGTAATCTAGACTTGCCAAACATTAGACTTGCATGGGCTGTATTTGATTTATATTTGTATCAGGGTCTGTAAGACAGACTACAAATTTATGTACATTTTCAATACTGAGATTTTTACACAGATTGTATTGTTGTTCATTTTTCAATTGCACATAATGGTTCCCCCTGCATGATCAACCGTTTATCGCTGAATGGAGTTCTAATAATCTGTTTGAAAACATCCGCGTCAAGTCCTGGAAATATGATTGTTCTACTAGTGAACTTTTCACACTATACATCCTTTGATCTTAGAAGCCCATGCATGCAATAAAAGAGACCCACAAGCAAGGTCGTTATTCTTAATTAGTGGGCAATCCAATTTGAAGCGACACTGTCAACTCACATGTCAAACTGTATACACGCAGCGTGTTGTTGTCACAACACGGCGGTCGTTCCTTTTGATTCGGATCAAGTAACCGTATCAAACCAATTAATCTGGCTTCAAATACGTTACTGTATATAAAAGCGCACTGTTGTGTTGTTCATTCCCTCAACTCCGCCTCGGTTAAACGTCTCATTGTCTATAACGCTAGCCAATTATTTGGACCCCATTGGTAGCGTTGTAGCGAGGGACCACTGTACTCGGGTCGGGTCGGGTCGGGTGGGTACTGAGTAGGACCCTAGTACCCACAGGACTACCCGGACCAATGTTTAGCCATGTGAAAAATGATTAAATGAGAAAATATTCACTACTATAACTCCATGGTTACCTACAAGTCGCAAATGTTCACATATCTTTCTGACCGTACACGCATTCCTTCTGACTTTTATGTTTTGATTAAAGGTACAACTTCAGTCAACTTCAGTGTATGCATGACCAGATCGTTTTATATGTGTATCAATATACTTTTTGCCAGAGGTCCAGGGGGACATTTTGTAACCAACTCTTGAGACCTACAGTGGGTACCCAGGTAGGGTCGAGTAATAGGTGGTCGGGTACCCAGGTAGTAAATCTGGACTTGTCCCAGCCTTATTATTTTATTATTCAGTCTTGCTCGACAACAGTGAGTGAGTGACAGTATATGGATCTTTACCGAAACACTGCTATTACAGTATGCTGAAGAAGTTGTTATCTAAAACTTTTTTGTCTACTTTGTCACCTTTCAACTTCTAAGAAATGCCTATCCAAGAAGATAAAGAAGTTATTCAAGAAGAAAACACAATTGGTTGGATTGTTTGTTGTTTAACGCCGCACTCAGCAATATTCCAGCTATATGACGGCGGTCTGTAAATAATCGAGTCTGGACCAGACAATCCAGTGACTGACATCACGAGCATCGATCCACGCAATTGGGATCCATGACATGCATCAACCAAGTCAGCGAGAGTGACCCCCGATCGCGTTAGTCGCCTTTTACAACAAGCATAGTCACCTTTTACTGCAAGCAATGGTTGCTGAAGACCTATTCTACCCCGGAATCTTCACGGGTCGAAAACACAATTGATCTAAATATTATGTATTTTCATACTGATTTTCACAATCTTTCTCTGAAAAACAAAGTGTCACTGAGAAAGACTGAAAGTTGTTCCGGCATACTTTGCTAGTTCACTCTAGTGTGACATCAATTTTGTATTTCGAAAATCATAGTATTTTATCACTAAATACAATATAAAATATAAAAAATCCAATAAGAAACCGCAGTTTTAGCTGCATTCTTATAGCCACAGTTTTCAACAGTTTATCACTGATTTTGATATTGATATGCTAAAATATGTTTGACTAAATAGGTGTAATACGGGATTGGGTGGTCACACTCGCTGACTTGGTTGATGCATGTCATCGATCCCAAATGCGTGGATCGATGCTCATGATGTCAATCACTGAATTGTCTGGTCCAGACTCAATTATTTTACAGACCGCCGTCATATAGCTGTAATATTGCTGAGTGCGGCGTTAACAACAAACAAACATAACATTGATAAAATGGTAACTCATTCATCCCAATACAATGAATATTCAAGTGTGTAATTTCTTGGTGCATCTGAGACCACCTTCATGGACAAGTGGATAGATCGTCTTCCTGGAAATTGGAAGGTCGAGGGAATCGATCCCCAGCCATGTCATACCAAAAGACATTAAAAGATGGTACTTGTTGTTACCCTACCTTTAGTCACGATATGGCTGAAATATTGCCGATGTGACTTTAAACCATAACTCACTCACTGTTACCCTACCTGGTTCTCGACATTAAGGGGCTAAAACAAGGGCTAGTCAGCTTGGAGTCAGTATACTGTGTCTGAGTTGGGTATCTATCAGTGGGCAAGAACTATCAACACTGGCATTAGTCCAGACTAGTACACTGCTACAAGCAGCCACACATATACATGCAGGCACATCGCTATTCAAGTGCAATAATCTTTGAACGTGACGTTAAACCCCATTTCACTTCACCTCACCTCTTGGATGCCTCTCAAGATCATAAGTACTATATTTGCAGTAATACTGCTCGATCTCTGACAAACAAACTTAACTTCTTGTGTGAGGCCTACTGTGTATGCAATACCAGTAATCTGTTTAAACAAACAAACAAAATCATTAGTTTCTGAGTGTTATATCAAGTACAGCATATCAATCAGTATGTAAGTAACAGAGTCCCAGTAAACTCATAGGTTAAATGCCGAAAAGCTGTCAGCTGTTTGTGTATTACATATATTTCAAGCTTAAATTAAAAAAAAACATCACACATCTTACTGGATTTATTTATCGTTTATCCTGTTTTTTACCATTTTAATCTGATTTGTTATTAAGTAAGGCATATATTCACGTTAATTACATATGTGCTGTGTGATCCACACAGTGAGTGAGTAAGTGAGTATGGTTTTACGCCGCTTTTAGCAATATTCCAGCAATATCACGGCGGGGGACACCATAAATGGGCTTCACACATTTGATCCACACAGACACAGACACTGTTTAGGTATTAGGAGGTGAGGTGAAATGGGGTTTAACATCGCGTCCAAGATTATTGCACTTATATAGCGACGTGCATGTACGTGTGCGTGTTTGTGTGGCTGCTTGTACTAGTCCGGACTGATGCCGATTTATAGTGCTAGCTCACTGAGATACCATGCCGCAGTTTAACATGAATACCCCACTCAGACACAGTACACTGACTCCGAGCCAACCAGTCCTTGTTTTAGCCCCTTAATGCCGAGCGCCAGACAGGGTAACAACAAGTACCATCTTTTAACGTATTTTTGTATGACGTGGTCGGGGATCGAACCCCGGACCTTCCGCTCTTCGGGTGGACGCTCTACCACTAGAGTTTAGGTATTAGGAGGGGTTGTCAAAAACTTCACAACAAATTGCATGGGCCATAGCAAGGTGAACTAGTCAATGTAGTACATTGTTTGAGTAGTTCATTGCAAGTGTATTTGGTCTGTTGAGCATGTTGAGGCTGTTTGTATATTAGTGACAGCCAGTTGAACGTGATAGAGGTCCAAATGGACACAGAAATGGAAAAGAACGAGTACCGAGCAGTCATCAAGTTTTGGACTTTAGAGAAAAGTACCATACTCCCAAAGAAATTCATGACCACATGTCACAAGTGTATGGGAATAAGTGCTCTAGTTATTCCACTGTTAAACGTTGGGCAGCTATGTTTAAGGCTGAGAGGTGAGGTGAGGTGAAATGGGTTTTAACGTCGCGTCCAAGATCATTGCACTTATATAGCGACGTTTTAAGGCTGGTAGAACAAGCCCTGATGATGACCCTAGGACTGGACATCCCTCAACTTCCATCAATGAAGATTCAGTCAAAACTTATACTGTCAGATAGACGCATTACCATAGCTGAACTTGAGGAAGACACAGGTCTAAGCCATGGATCCACTGAAACTATTATTCATGAAGATTCTTTTACATTTTGTTCACCATATCTCACCAACAGCGGTGATAAAATCTCATGCGTTTTTCATTTCTCCAAAACAGTCGGCCAAATTGGTTTTGTCCAAAGTCATTATCATGATTATAGTTTAATTTCAGCAAGCATAAGGTAGTAGAGACCCAGATCCCCAAAGGTCCAACTGACTCCATGGTCTAGTGGTAGAGCGTCCGCCTGGAGAGCGGAAGGTCTTGGATTCGATTCCACGCCATGTCATTCCAAAAGAAATTAAAAGATGGTACTTGTTGTTACCCTGTCTTGCACTCGGCATTAAGGGGCTAAAACAAGGACTGGTCGGCTCTGAGTCAGTATACTGTGTCTGAGTGGGGTATTCATGTTAAACTGCAGCATGGTATCTCAGTGGGCTAGCACTATTAAATCGGCATTAGTCCAGACTAGTACAAGCAGCCCCTCCCACACACACGTGCATGCATCATATGCATGTTACAATATAAGTGCAATAGTTTTGGATGCCACGTTAAACCCCACCGCACCTCACCTCACCTCACATTAGGGCTTCAACATGTCCAAATGTTTCAACTCGATTACCCAGTGAGTGAAACTCTACTGGTACCCAATAATAAGAACTTTTTGAAAATAACTATCTTTAGGATTTGGTTGGTTTGTTGTTTAATGCCGCACTCAGCAATATTCCAGCTATATGACGGCGGTCTGTAAATAATCAAGTCTGGACCAGACAATCCAGTGATTGATATCATGAGCATCGATCCATGCAATTGGGATCGATAACATGCATCGTCCAAGTCAGCGAGCCTGACCACCCGATCCCGTTAGTCACGTCCTACGACAAGCACAGTCACCCTATCTTTAGGAATAAAATTTAGATTTAAGCGTGTGGCATACTTATAACCATATACCATTCCGATGCACAAAAGATACTGAACTACAATGGTTCCAGTATAAAGTATTACATCATATACTACCAACAAACAGAAGACTTTTTAAAATGCGACTAGTTGATTCGGAGACATGTAGTTTTTGCCCATGCACTGACAGACTGTAGCAAAGTGAAACCCATATGGCAAAAACTGGAAGAGTGGCTATCAGACGAGATTCAAGTTAAGCTCACATTAACAAGAAAAAACATTCTGCTTGGACTTGATCAGCGACACAACGATCCTATAAAATGTAATTATCTTACTTTGCAAATTCGTAATTTTTAAATATAGATATTCAAAAAAGGTACCAAACTTCCTGTTTAAAAAAAAAGAGAATTACAAATATTACATGCTTACAAAATACACAGCTCTCATAAGTAATAGTATCGATAAATTCTACAAATTTTGGTCATCTTGTCAACTTTTGTTTCCCAAATAATAATTCTGTTTTCAACTTTTGTTTACTGCCTATGTATCATGTGTATAACATTGTATAGCCCATGTGTAAAAATGCAACAGAATAGAAAAGTTATAAAAAAGAAATTTAGAGTGTAGGCTTATGTAGCTTTCATTTTCTAGTGAACAAAAGCAAGTAATATTTTACTTAACTTAAATAAAGCATAAACAAACCCACCTGTGTGTTAGATTTTAATTATGTAATTTTCTGAGACAAATTGACCTATGTAGATCGTGAAGACAATAACACTGGCGTACATTAAAATGTCTTGGACAACTATTCAACCTGCTACAAAATGAATCCAATTCCAAGTAATTTATCTACTTTGGCCAAATACTTGCTCTATGTTTTTGTAACAACAGAAAATGTTTTTTCATCAATTGAAATCTATTTGCAGCTGTCATGAGAATGTGCCTATTGACATAAGCTCGTATGTGATTGGATAACTGACAGAACAATCCTCCAATGAAATTACAGAGGAGAAGAACTACTATCAAGGCTATTCTGTATACACACCAGCTCTAACTTGTGTGACTAAATTAATGAGCCGTCTTTCTTTCATTCTATACAGTGTTTTGAAATGAACAAAGTATGTGAATTAGAGTTACCTCCCCTGACTTTTTGTTGGTTTGTTTGTTGTTTAACGCCACACTCAGCAATATTCAGGCTATATTTACGGCCTGTAAATAATCGAGTCTGGGCCAGACAATCCAGTGGTTGACATAATGAGCATCAATCTACGCAATTGGGATACGATGGCATGCATCAAGCAAGTCAGGGAGCCTGACCACCCGATCCCGTTAGTTGCCTCTTTGAGCGTACTCAAGTTGTCAATAACAAACTTAATGCTCAAACCGAAGACCCAGCCCTGAGTACTCGAGTACTTGTGGGAGCTCTAATACACATGTACACATGGTCCTACCACCCATTCATTCTTCATGTGAATCACATCCATTAACAGTTCATGTACGCAGATGCCTTGATCAGATTGCATACAAAAATACATAATACTTCCCACTCACAATATTGAAAAAAACTTGATAATTGATTTATTGTGGCCTCAAGGGTTGGATCCGCTCTTATCTCAGCTACAAGATTGGCTATCAAAACATTATTACAGCTACAGAGAAGTACATAAACAATACAAACACCATTCAAAAAGGATGACTTCTCAGGAAATGTATCTCCACATCTCATCCATACAAACATACATTTAGGAAACTGTACTGGCACTGTCAGCTCTAATGATCCTTGGGTGTGAATCATAATGCCAGTTCCTGGATAGCTGAGGATGGTGGACCCTCCCCAGTAAATCAGTGTCACTCCCGATAACAGACATAGGTCAAGGCCGCTCACAGGCTTCCTTGGGTTCTGATTAAGAGAGTTAAATATCAAACATCTGGCTTGACTGAAGACAAACTTAGCATACCCTTTGTGCACTTAGCTGTTTCGCATTCCTTCATCATTGGTGCCGAACTTAGCGTTGTGCCGAAACATCTGACGTGAATCGTGGTGGGTATTTGTGTCCTGTATATATTTCATATCAAAACTGCATCTAACACCTATATCTTATTTTGGCCTTTCAGCGTTGGAAAAGGATGTCACTCTAACTGTGTCTTAAAACTGGTGCACAATTGCAAGAGCCATATATAAATGGTGATATAGAATAAACACCAGAGGGGGAGGATAGGTTTATGCTTTCAAATTCCAGTAATATCAGGACGTGATATATATTCAGACAGACAGTTTATTCAGTATGCAAGGCCATATGGGCCATAATAAAGTTCAATTTTAACAGATACATAAAAATTAACGCGATCCAGAACATAGCATCACCTGAGCCGAAATGCATGTTTCAAATACGTTGCTAAAGATTTGATACTTCTTCATCATGTACATTGGTCGAATTCAACAAACTGATCATTAATTGATTGTCTTTGTGTGTAATATCTAAATAAGGTAGAAACTTTAATCTCAACGTTTTATATTTTTCACATAAAAAAAACCATGAAACTCGTCTTCAATCTCCTGGTTGGTACGACCCGTGAAGATTCCGGGGTAGAATAGGTCTTCAGCAACCCATGCTTGCCGTAAAGGGTGACTATGCTTGTCGTAAAAGGCAACTAACGGGATCGGGTGGTCAGGCTCGCTGACTTGGTTGATGCATGTCAACAATCCCAATTGCGTGGGTCGATGCTCATGCTATTAATCACTGGATTGTCTGGCGCAGACTCAATTATTTACAGACCGCCGTCATATAGCTGTAATATTGCTGAGTGGGGTGTGAAACAACAAACCAACCAACCTGGTTGGTACAGTTAGAACATATTCAATTTACAAAATCACTTTCCTTGGTTCTACGATATTTATTGACAAGGAAGTTATCATGGTTATGGAGAGATATATATATTCAGACACTACCAATGGAGTGAATCCATCACAAGACCACAGCATGACCAGCAAGCCATCCGTCTCATTATCATGACCATAATCACTGTATAATCATGATAATATGTCTCTCTGTCATAAAGTAAAAGGCGCAGTAGTGGTTAAAGTGTTTCGCTCGTCACGCCGAAGACCCGGGTTCGATTCCCGACATGGCTACAATCATGTGTGAAGCCCATTTCTGGTGTCCCCAGCCGTGATATTGCTGAAATATTGCTAAAAGCTGCATAAAACCGTACTCACTCACTCATAAAGTAAAATCTGTTTAATTTGTGTCTGTACCTGGCCCCTTGTGAGTGATATGTACAATAAAATTTATCCTATCGTATCGTAGCACTCAAACAACTAGGAAACCCCATTGCCCCATTAAACAGGAATTAAAGTACTGATAATGCCTCTACTAAACATTTCGTTTTTATTCAACTTCTGAAAATTACTACCATTAGACATGGCAACAGCTATGTAAGTGCTTGTCGTTCTAATTGCCACTTCCTTGATGTGGAAGAATCTTGTTTCCTGGTGATTTTACGATAGTGTACATATGAGTGAGCGAGGTGGGCTTAAAACCGCTTTTAACAGTATTTCAGTAAAATCGTTGTGTTTCAGTTTGGCATGGGAGGAATGTGATTGCCCTTTAAGCCTAGAGAATCTCTTCATTTTCAGAAATTTTAAGAAATCTAGACTTGCCAAAGTATTGTAGACTTGCTTGGGAGTTTGGGGATATATATCGTGGTTGGTATGGCTGACTACGATACCACAGATTGTTCAAGAGTCGCCAAGACAAATGAAGGTCCCTGTCAAGTGTAACTAATGCTATTTGGTTATGCTTCGTTTGCCTTGGCTTGCACAATCTTAGGGAAAAAACTTGTCAATTGATAGCTCATTTAAAAGCTCCTCTTTGTAAGCCTTAGTGTCAAGAAGGCTATCATTTCCTTCTGGTTGCAGTGAAGAAAATACAGCTTGTATATGTTATAACATCAGTCAAGATGACATCATGAAAACTAGTCCAACCCTGTTGTCTCAAACACCTGGGGACCATAGAGAGTTTGACTTATCCAGGGTTCAACACGACCTTGTTACTGTCAGACTTCACCATCAGACAACAGCAAGCAACGAAACAAATACACTATGTTCATACACAATGTTCATATCAATAGACATGATAGATGATTTAAGAAAAATTAGGAAACTCTTTTTAAACTTTTGAGCTGGACCTATCAGCACTGATCAGGGTAAGCTGTAGGTTATTTCTACCTCTTGGGACGATGTACAGATCGAGTGTACAGACTACGTACACCTGGGAACTTCACACATCCAGTCCAACACACCAAAGTTAAAATGGGATAAACATAGCAAGAGTTTGCCAGACCAGACTGGGGATTCTACACACGTGTTCGAGACAACAACAGGGCTTGACAAGATATACATCACACAAATGTTCAGCCTATTTTTCGTCTAGTAACATGCAATGACAAAATGGAATTCCCACTTGTCAAGCTGGTACTTCGATGCCATGCTTCTTTGTCATGGGTGTCTGTGTGGTCATGTGGATCAAGTGTTTGCCCGGAGAGAAGGTCTGAGATTCGATCCCCAGCCTAGTCACTAGGGCTGGGACGAGTCCGAATTTACTACCCGGGTACCCAACCCCCTATTACATGACCCTACCTGGGTACCCTCTGTAGGTCTCAAGAGTTAGGTACAAAATGTCCGATTGGGCATTTTCTTACCATAGCACTGGCAAAACACATTTAGATACATGTATTAAACAATCTGGTCATGCATACACTGAATTTGACTCTCAAGTTATATCTTTATTCAAAGACATGAAAAGTCAGAATGAATGGGTGCATAGTCAGAAAGAAATGCGAAAACATTAGTGACTTGTAGTGAAACCATAGAGTTCTAGATAAGTTTTTGCCATTAAACAATATAATCACGTGACTAACCACGGGTCCGGGTAGACCTGTGGGTACCCCCGTCCTACTTAGTACCCACCCGACCCGGGTACCCAAGTTACCCATCCCAGCCCTACTAGTCACAGCAAAAGACATTAAAAGATGGCATTTGTTGTTGCCCTGCCTGGCACGCTGCATTAAGGAGATAAAACGAGGACCGGTTGGCTCAGAGTCTGTAAACTGTCAGAATGGGGTATCTATGTTGACCTGTAGCATGACATCTCAGTGGACCAGTACTATAAATCTGACATAAATCCAAACTAGTGCCACCAGCCACACACATATACAAGTACATGCACCTTGTTATATTTGGGCAATAATCACGATCACAACATAAAACCCCATTTCACCTCACCTCATGATCCGCAACTCTTTCAGCTAACACTAACATGACTACAGCCAAGCAGAATCACGTGTAATGACCTTGACTAGCGAATAGGACACATTCGCTTCAAACTTCAAAACCCCTTCAGAATTCTGACATTTGCCACAAGTGCCTAACTCTTAACTCAAACGCAGTTTTCCTTCATCAAGGCGCTGAAACAAGAGCCCAGAACTATTCTGTATATGTAAAAATGTATCATGCTTGTGGCAATACTTAATGACCAATTTCATATTTGATACCTACCGCAGAACAGTAAAGAATAAGCAGGACTTACTTGTAAGGCATGTTGATCCTATGAATGAGCAGCCTCAGGCAATCAACGTGATCAAGGTATCTTGCAATGTAATGCCCGCTAACCGACAATCGCAGATTGGTGTCGTCTCAATGAATACAGGAGGGTGTCAGATTTTGTAGACATGTAACAGTAGACAATAGAGGACAGCAGGAACCAGTCTCGAGGAAAACAATAGCTCACGCAATTCACACATGGGTAGACATTTAGGACAGTTATTGTACATGGCCTTTATGTCACTTCAAGATTCAGCAGATACCGATCAGTGTAGCTCAAATTCTAAAATCACATTGTAGCATATCATGTCTTTTCCTGATCACAACATGTTGTTTATTACGCAAGTTTGTGTGTCAAGGTTTGGTAAACAGTATTTAGAGCATTAACTTGATGACAGCTTTAAGAGAACATGTGTACTTTTATGCTGGAAACTGATACACAAACACACAAGTTAATTACCTTAACAATGACATATACCGATTCGACGTAATAAGCGTCCCGCTCTAATAAGCGCCCACGGCGATATTTGCTAATATATTGGCTAGTGAACAATCTCAATTAGCACCCCTTCTGATTGATCAATGTACACAAGACTTATTTATTCGTGTATAATACGCATTCGTGTGTTATATGTACCCTTAATTATGGTCATTTAAGTCTTGGAAAAATATATCTGTCGTATATAAACATTTCAGACAGTCAGCATAAACCACGAAATCTATGATCTTTTAACTCTGATTTTTTTCACCAAAATAATATTCTAATAAGAACCCCTTATTTCTAATTTTGAGAGCACCCTGGGTGCTTATTACGTCGAATACGGTATTGTCTTTAAAATGTGCTTGCTGGTACTGAGGTAAACTTCAGAATACCTTTCAGCTTTAGAAGATGATCAGTATTTTGTTTGTTTGTTGTTTAATGCCCTCAATCCAGTGATTGACATCATGAGCATCGATCAACGCAATTGGGATACGATGACATGCATCAACCAAGTCAGCGAGCCTGACCACCCGATCCTGTTAGTCGCCTCTTACGACAAGCAGTCGCCTTTTACAGCAAGTATGGGTTGCTGAAGACCTATTCTACCCCGGATCTTCACGGGTCTATACAGTAAGATCCCACCTGGAGGCTATGAGAGACTGATATATACATATTTATACTAATTATATATTTATCATCCAGAGAGAGGAAAAATGACTGAAAACTTCAGTATTTCAAAGTGAGGGTTGTAGAGGAGGGAGATATGACCCTCTGGCATCCAGAAGATGCTGCATTCAGAAATATTCCTATATAAAATTGAGTCTGCACCAGACAATCCGGTGATTGATATTTGTGAGCAACGATCACACCGTTGGTGTATGATCACACACAATCAACCAAGTTACCAAGCCTCGGACAACCCAAATGAGTTTACTTCCTCGTAAGACTAGCATAGGTTCCTTCAGACTAATTCTAACCCAGAATCTCCAAGGGGTGTACTGCACCGAGACTTGTGGCACAACCGGCTGCTGGGCCACCCATGGGTCGTGATAATGATGATTGCCTAAGAGTATTCAAAGAGCCAGGATTTTCCCAAGCAATGGACTATGGTAATCATGATAAGATTATCTGCCCTCAGAGCTCCAGTTGAGTTTTTGGTGTTGTGGGTATTTTACCCATGCATTTTAAAATCATTGGGTATCAGTAATTCTATCTGGGTATTCAAATTTCTGTTACCCATTAGTTTTTACACATGTGGGTATTTAAGTTAAATATTTAAGAACACTATTCATCTAGTCCCTGCAAACAGGTGCCGTGTGGGTTCGAGAGCTTTATAGGACTCAAAAATACCACGATACTTCCACAAGAAAGTGTGATGGCAAATGATCATGATGTAACTGTCATCTTTGAGTTTGGCAAGGTTGACGGAATGCCCGTTTATAATTTCAAAATAAGTTGCTGATTTGCTAATCGAATATGCAGGGTTACTTCACATAATTTTGATGATACACACAAGTTTTATTTTTGTAGAGTATCTGTAATGTGCGTTTATATTTTACTGCGTATTTCTGCATTTCTGATGCGTATATCACGCAGATACGCAGCATACCTGGAGCAATGGCCCTATAAGCAGGGTTAGACACTTTTCCATCATGTGATACAAGACTCCAGTGAGAACTGGGTGATTTGTCCAACAGTGCTGACATGTACCAACCACTGCACATTCCCACACAAACAATGACGTGTTTGTCATGTAAAATCCTAGAACACACAGACTGTTGTGGTCTCCCACTCCTGGGTTCTTGGGACTGCAAGAGCTCTTATCACTGGCACTCCTTCAGTTTGTTAAACGTTGAATGCACATATAAAAAATATTCACACACATTGAGACGGGATAATACATCAAACTTGTACGTCATCTGACATTTTTGTCTGAAGTATCCCCATCCTCATGTGGAGGTTACTTAGTGGATATGAAGGCAAACCTTTCTAATAGGGACAGACGCTTTCCAGTCTAAACCTTTCTAATAGGGACAGATGCTTTCCAGTCTAAACCTTTCTAATAGGGACAGATGCTTTCCAGTCCAAACCTTTCTAATAGGGACAGATGTTTTCCAGTCTAAACCTTTCTAATAGGGACAGATGCTTTCCAGTCTAAACCTTTCTAATAGGGACAGATGCTTTCCAGTCTAAACCTTTCTAATAGGGACAGATGCTTTCCAGTCCAAACCTTTCTAATAGGGACAGATGTTTTCCAGTCTAAACCTTTCTAATAGGGACAGATGCTTTCCAGTCTAAGCCTTTCTAATAGGGACAGAAGCTTTCCAGTCTAAACCTTTCTAATAGGGACAGATGCTTTCCAGTCTAAACCTTTCTAATAGGGACAGATGCTTTCCAGTCTAAGCCTTTCTAATAGGGACAGATGCTTTCCAGTCTAAACCTTTCTAATAGGGACAGATGCTTTCCAGTCTAAACCTTTCTAATAGGGACAGATGCTTTCCAGTCTAAACCTTTCTAATAGGGACAGATGCTTTCCAGTCTAAACCTTTCTAATAGGGACAGATGCTTTCCAGTCCAAACCTTTCTAATAGGGACAGATGCTTTCCAGTCTAAACCTTTCTAATAGGGACAGACGCTTTCCAGTCTAAGCCTTTCTAATAGGGACAGATGCTTTCCAGTCTAAGCCTTTCTAATAGGGATAGATGCTTTCCAGTCTAAACCTTTCTAATAGGGACAGATGCTTTCCAGTCTAAGCCTTTCTAATAGGGACAGATGCTTTCCAGTCCAAACCTTTCTAATAGGGACAGATGCTTTCCAGTCTAAGCCTTTCTAATAGGGACAGATGCTTTCCAGTCTAAGCCTTTCTTATAGGGACAGATGCTTTCCAGTCTAAGCCTTTTTTATAGGGAGAGACTCTTTCATGATCAAACCTTTCTAATAGGGACAGATGCTTTCCAGTATAAACCTTTCTTATAGGGAGAGATGCTTTCATGATCAAACCTTTCTAATAGGGACAGATGCTTTCCAGTCTAAACCTTTCTTATAGGGAGAGATGCTTTCATGATCAAACCTTTCTAATACGGACAGATGCTTTCCAGTCTAAACCTTTCTTATAGGGAGAGATGCTTTCATGATCAAACCTTTCTAATAGGGACAGATATTTTCCAGTCCAAACCTTTCTAAAAGGGGCAGACGCTTTCCAGTCTATACCTTTCTTATAGGGAGAGAAGCTTTCATGACCAAACCTTTCTAATAGGGACAGCTTTCCAGTCCAAACCTTTCTAAAAGGGACAGACGCTTTCCAGTCTATACCTTTCTTATAGGGAGAGATGCTTTCATGACCGAACCTTTCTAATAGGGACAGCTTTCCATTCCAAAACTTTCTAATAGGGACTGAATTCCATTCCAAACCTTTCTAATAGGGACAAAAGCTTCCCCCCAGTCAAAACCTTTCTAATATGGACAGAAGTTTTCCAGTCTAAACCTTTCTTATAGGGAGAGATGTTTTCATGACCAAACCTTTCTAATAAGGACTGCTTTCCAGTCCAAACCTTTCTAATAGGGACAAAAGCTTTCCAGTCCAAACCTTTCTAATAGGGACAGATGTTTTCCAGTCCAAACCTTTCTAATAGGGACAGATGCTTTCCAGTCCAAACCATCAGTTTGTACAAACTTATATACTCTCTCTCGCTCTCTCTCTCTCTCTCTCTCTCTCTCTCTGGAATATTGCTGAGTGTAGTGTTGTAAAACAACAAACAAAAGAAACCCTCCAGTTTCAAAAAACTCTATTCAACACACACAGAAATAAATCATAAACAGTGTCTTAATCCATCTCCATCATCAATAATATCTTTACAATCAAAATACAATGCAATCAAATCAACCTATCAAATGATGTTAATTTTTCCAACAATATCTTCAAACAGTTTGCTTTGATGTAAAATGGGGTGGTCGGGTAGCCTAGTTCTTAAAGCGTTCGCTCGTCACGCCGAAGACCTGGGTTTGATTCCCGACATGGGTACAACGTGTGAAGCCCATTTCTTTGTCCCCTGCTGTGATATTGCTGGAATATTGCTAAAAGCGGTGTAGAACCATACTCACTCATTCACTCACTTTGATGTAAAAAGATGTGTTATCTTTCCTGATTAATGATGAATATCTTTTTCAACCAATAATTTACGTCTTACATACGTCAAGAAACTGATGGATGTCACACAGGGCTTCACAACTGCTTGTCTTTCCTACGTAAAGTTAAAACTTGATCAATCAAACAACACAGCTCTGCAATAAATATGTGTCCACATCACACACGAGATGGCTAAATAACCCCCAAATCATGAAAAGTAAATCTGTCACACATGTCAATGTATTTGAATCACTTGAAACAAATCACTCTAAAGCAGCTGGGCTACATTCAACATGTTCAAGATACATAAACTTAGGAAACATGAATCTAGAGCACGTAAACATTCACCAAGCACAAACAGCCATAACATATGCTTGTTCTCAAACAAAAGGGCATACATTCATTCTCAAAAGATTTCCAAATTATTGCCAATCTATCCACCTTTGATAAAACATCTTCTTGTGAGAAAACCAAGGCTTGCGATGTAGCTGTGCCTGCAGTCAATTGAACCTAAACACGCGATACAGGCTGCCCTCCAACGTGCTAATCATGCTGTGTCATTTTGAGCGTCCATCCAGACAAGCTTATCATCCAACTGCACAGCTCCAGGTTTCTGCAAAACCTCTAGCTCAAACCAAAATAAACTATTTTTGCTAACTGAAACAATTTCCCTTATCAAACGGAAAATGCGCCCTACTTGCTCAGTCTGCCTGGTACAGGCAAAGGCTTCAATTAGGAGATAAATGTTATGTATGTCTTCAGATTTATGGGGTTTATTGAGTATTTGATGTGTGGAACATGTATTTAGAACTATCAGCATTGGAGGTCTCAAATGCTAAATTTTGCAGGTATCAAATTCCATTTCCTGGAGAACTTTCTCTTTGGAGGTGAACTCTCACAGTGTCGACACAGACATGACATCACTCTTGAATGCCTTGAGGTGAAGTCTCACAGTGTCGATACAGACATGACATCACTCTTGAATGTCTTAAGGTGAACTCTCACAGTGTCGACACAGACATGACATCACTCTTGAATGTCTTAAGGTGAACTCTCACAGTGTCGACACAGACATGACATCACTCTTGAATGCCTTGAGGTAAAGTCTCAAAGTGTCGATACAGACATGACATCACTCTTGAATGCCTTGAGGTGAACTCTCACAGTGTCGATACAGACATGACATCACTCTTGAATGCCTTGAGGTGAAGTCTCACAGTGTTGATACAGACATGACATCACTCTTGAATGCCTTGACGCCATGATACTATATACTGGGTTTATGCCTATTTCTGTGATAACTGAACTCACATGGATAACAGAATGTGTAAAACAGTAACTTAATCGAGGTTGTTCTGATAACTATTAATCAAACTTAACATTTCATTATTGTGGTATCCATTTGGCCAACCAGATTCGCAGGTATTTCAAATTCATGCTTGACAACAAAAAAAAGACACTTACAAAAGAATATTCGTACACAGTTGAAAGTCCCAAAGAACATTTTCAACCAATCAGGTTGCAGCAAACATGGCCATTCAGTCTACAAAGGTCAATACGATGGTCTCTATTTGTTGAATTTTATAAGTAGAAAAGAAGATTAAACGAGACTACATTTGGGGTAAGAGGGCAAATTTCAAGATTCTTTTAATGGCCGCGCCATGTTACCGAGAGTGTAACGAAGGTGTCACACACTGGGAAGGAACTTGTAGCTTATCATGGGTTTGACTGGTTAGCAGTCATGGTCTATTGTCTGTCAAACATTGTCAAAAGTGTGATCACCATATATCATGTATATACACTTGCTGATGGCTTAACCAAAAGATGCAGTATAGCACAATGTTCTCCAAACAACTTATTCAAAGATTCTAGTTATTAAAATTTAGCTCTGCTCGAGAAGACTTTTTTTCGTCAGGCATGTTGGCAGCAAAGATGTAAAAAGGAAAGATTTGAACTGAAACCTCAACAGAATATATCCCCATCCAATTAATTTGGACGTGAATGATGAGTGATATTTGTTTTTACATTAGATTTAAACGACTTCCAAAGGATTTATCTAGGCATTTTCAGGTGCTGGCATTTGGCCCAAGGTCGACAGCATATGTCGGTATAAACTCCAAATTGGAATGAAAAATGTCAACAATCATGTTATCACAACACATAATACCCAGTAACGCTTCAGCAACAGTGACTTAAGTTACACTGATAACACGACCCACAAACAAGGTTTGTTAGATTTTTAATGCATCGCTAATATACTTAATAACACGTTGGTCTGACGTTGAATAATTTGCATACTCATATATGCAAGGGGCCGACGTATGGTTCTCAGTAGGAAGTGACAACTTGGAGACGATGGCTTGCGGTATATACAGTTTTACTTTATACATGTAGATATATACATACAAAAGACACTATGTGCCAGGTCAGCGCATAGTGGTAGTGGTTGTTGTCTTGGTGCCCTGGAGCACCCAGCCTAACCCTAGCTAGGCTAAGGGTAAGACCTTTCTTTCTTTTTTTCTCTCTGGACCAAGGATTATATAGCCAAGGTCACCTGACATTTAGTAAGTAATAAATATAAATGTAAATAGTAATTCATCAGCAGGATGGCAGACAGTCGATGTACACAAAAATGCTGATTAACAATTAGGATTAAATAACAGCAATTAAGTGTTTCAAGGCATATAGATGTCATGGCTCCAGGGTAATGAGCCTTTGCAATTAAATGTTCTTCAGACAATGGGTGTCGTAAATCAGTAGCTATGACATACTTCTGAAAATAAGGACTTAAAAAAGCCAAATTTGACAAAATACTACTTTTCTTCCTAATAGGCCTGCACTTAGGTAACTCCTGTTTGTTATCGGTTACCTACATCACTTTAGCAGGCGCATTGTACATGTGAGAACTAGTGGTCCTTGTGCGGACTATCAATTAGCCACGATTAATAGGTTACCACAAGAGTCCTCAAGAGCTGGACACTTATTAGCTGTAAATGCTCTAAGTTCATTGCCATGACCAGGAGCCATAAAGTTCTGTCCCAATGACTACTTTCAGCCTGTGCAGAGCATCAGAGTGTGGGATTCAGTAACACCCAGAGGCCAATCCAGGATTATCAAGTGGGGTTCCTATGAACCAAGTTAAAAAACTGAGCACAAGCCTATGCTAAGGAGACCAGGAGACAGCCTCCATGGTCCAGTGGTAGAGCGTCCGCCGGAGAGCAGAAGGTCCAGGGTTCGATCCCACCCGCGTCATACCAAAAGACGTCAAAAGATGGTACTTGTTGTTACCCTGTCTGGCGCTCGGCATTAAGGGGCTAAAACAAGGACTATTGGCTTGGAGTCAGTATACTGTGTCTGAGTGGGGTATTCATGTTAAACTGCGGCATGGTATCTCAGTGGGCTAGCACTATAAATTGGCATCAGTCCGGACTAGTACAAGCAGCCACAGAAACACACACACGTACATGCACGTCGCTATATAAGTGCAATAATCTTGGACGCAACATTCAACTCCATTTCACCTCGACTATGCTAAGGATGGCATGTAAGGCTTCTGAAAATACGGACACACACCTCCTGAATGTACCTCCATACCGACTCCAAGTAGATGAGACCTTGTCTTATCCCTTCAATACCAAGCACCAGGCAAGGTAACAACAAGTTATCTTTTAATGTCTTTTGGTACGAGATGATGAGTACTATAACACTGCAGTGTATCGAAACCACTGGTGTGTGGGCTAGTACAAGGATTGTTGTTTAATGTTATGACGCCGGTCTGTAAAGAATTGAATCTAAACAAGATCATTTAGTGACTGACATCATGAGTGAGTGAGTTGAGTTTAATGCCGCTTTTAACAGTATTCCAGTTATATCGCGGCGTGTCAGCTTAATGTGGGACTAAAGCCCGAAGTGATGCAGGTCTCAGACGTTTACCACTTCGGTGAAACCCACGAGCACCGGTATGGTGCTGACAAACCTGGAAACATAATTGGACCAAACCGGGATTCGAACCCACAATCATAGGTTTCTGTCGTGCCCAAGGAGCCTGACCACCGAATCCTGTTCGTCACCTCTTGCAACAAGCATAGTCTCCTCCTACGACAAGCATGGGTTGCTGAAGACCTATTCTAACCCGGATCTTCATTGGTCCAGCTACGTAATTGAAAATAACATGAATAACCTGTTATGAACTGTGAAAACAAGTATTTCAAAGTGTTAAAAAAGGATAATTAAAAAGACACTTACCATGCTTACATCATTGTATATGGACTAGGTGTGTCTACAGCAAACAGCCAATTTTCCAACACATTGTAATAAATAATTGCAGATAATGTCATCACTATTCATGATAACCCAAAAGTCATAATGCAATTACAACCTTCAAAACCTTAATACTTCTAGGATGGCCCAGCTCTCAAATCCCCTGAATTTTGCTGTTGCTGCGTCCCTCAGGCATACCAAAAGCCCTTGATTGTGGGTTTGAATCTAGATTTGCCTTGATCATGTGTCTAGATTTGTCAGCACCATACCCAATGATACCCCTGCAATAATCTGTGACCCGTGAAGATCTGGGGTAGAATAGGTCTTCAGCAACCCATGCTTGTCGTAATAGGCAACTATGCTTGTCGTAAGAGGTGACTAACGGGATCGGGTGGTCAGGCTTGCTGACTTGGTTGATGCATGTCATCATATCTCAATTGCTTGGATTGATGCTCATGATATCAATCACTGGATTGACTGGTCCAGACTCGATTATTTACAGACCACAGTCAAGTAGCTGTAATATTGCTGAGTGCGGGGTTAAACAATAAACAAATAAACAAACAAACACAATAATGTGTAAATTAGACCTGAATCACTTTGGGTTCTCGACATCAAGCTGACACACTGTGATATATAGAGGATTCATCACGAGTGTTTTTTAATATGGAAATATCAACCGAGTCTTAGTTAATCGGTATTTGCCGAGCCTTTGGCGAGGCAAATACCGATTAACGGGACGAGGTTGATATTTCCCATATTAAAAAACACTCGTGATGAATTCTATTTATCATTTTCACATTTTTGCTTCCAAATTAAGGAATAATTGCATTAAACATTAACATCAGCAACTTGTCGAAATCTTACGTATAGATCGTGCGTAGTGATACATGTTTTCCATGGCCATGTAAACCAAAATAAACAATTCGCTGAGAAAAAAAGTTCCTCGGATTATTTTAAACAAAATACTTGAACAGACTTTTGCAGAATAATTGAAACTTTAATAACGGTAACAACAACGATTCTGTGTAATCTGATTATATCTCTGGTGTAACTTCACTTATAATATATAGTTTCAAATCAAACCGCTCGCTCTTCCGGTTATCTAATTTGCATATCTAATTTGCATACTTATGTCATTGGGGTATGACATACATGTTTTTATGTCATAAGCTTATGTCATGGATAAATGCTTTAGTTAAATGATAAATCTGAATACTGATCATGCTGATCATACCCCACTCACACTCACACACACACTCACACACACACTCACACTCACACTCACACTCACACACACATTGACATATTTCACTAAGGGAGGTGAGGTGAAATGGGGTTTAACATCGCGTCCAAGATTATTGCACTTATATAGCGACGTGTGGCTGCTTGTACTAGTCCGGACTGATGCCGATTTATAGTGCTAGCCCACTGAGAAACCATTCCGCAGTTTAACATGAATACCCAACTCAGACACAGTATACTGACTCCGAGCCGACCAGTCCTTGTTTAAGCCCCTTGATGCCGAGCGCCAGACAGGGTAACAACAAGTACCATCTTTGAACGTCTTGTGGCCAGGGATCAAACCCTGGACCTTCTGCTCTCCGGGAGGACGCTCCACCACTAGACCACGGAGGCGGTCTCATTTAGAGAGACCTCCTTGTTTATCACTGCAGTTGCTACACTGCTGCATATGTTGGTGATACGATCTGTCTGCATTTAGACCTGATAAGATACATACCTGTAATAACTGCTGTCTGTATCAACTAGTTTCAGTGATAAGGAAAATACTACATCAGCAGGTGTCTTCACAACCTTGATAATAAAAGTCTATCTGGGACAGACATTTATTTCACGAGTGTGTGGAAGTCTTGACGGGACCATAAACTAATCAGAAAAAATGCATGTTCCAGAACACAGCCTCTTAGCATGAATATCATAATCGTTGAGAACCAATTTCGGAATTTTTATTGAAAATGCTGCAGACTGGGGATTCCTATTGGCTCCAAAGTATTTTGTAATGTTACTCTTCTTTCATGACAACATGACAACATGACAACATGACAACAGGCTTAAAAACAAAAACATCCAAGAAGAACTATACAGCCAACTCACCTACCCTATTTTGAGAAATTATGTTATTGGGAGCACAACATATTTTCTGGGCCTTAGGTTAAACCCTATCGTGTATTATTAGTACCACAATCCGGTCCATCATATGTCTACAGCTGTGTACACTGCAGCAGCTCTGACTATACACAAACACCATGCTATGTCTGTCAATGTATTGTTGCCAGGAAAGCAGAAACAACCCTATCATCAGCTGACATGGCTGAGGGGACCTGGGAAGAGCGTACCTACTGAAATAGTGATGTGCATGGCCACTTGAGGGCTTGCATCATATTTCATGAAGAGGAGTAAACAACATAGCCTTGGTGCAAGTGATCTGGTTAATATGTAGGTCAACAGAGGATCAACAAGCACCTTCAGGTGACACGCCAGTATTTGTGTTCCTCTTGTAGCTGTGTTGTGTCTGAAGGTTGTGTGGTGTCTGATGGTTGTGTGGTGTCTGATGGTTGTGTGGTGTCTCAAGGTTGTGTGGTGTCTGATGGTTGTGTGGTTTCTGATGGTTGTGTGGTGTCTGATGGTTGTGTAGTTTCTGATGGTTGTTCGGTTTCTGATGGTTGTGTGGTGTCTGATGGTTGTGTGGTGTCTGATGGTTGTGTGGTTTCTGATGGTTGTGTGGTGTCTGATGGTTGTGGTGTCTGATGGTTGTGTGGTGTCTGATGGTTGTGTAGTTTCTGATGGTTGTGTGGTGTCTGATGGTTGTGTGGTGTCTGATGGTTATGTGGTGTCTGATGGTTGTGTGGTTTCTGAAGGTTGTGTAGTGTCTGAAGGTTGTGTGGTGTCTGATGGTTGTGTGGTTTCTGATGGTCGTGTGATGTCTGATGGTTGTGTGGTGTCTGATGGTTGTGTGGTGTCTGATGGTTGTGTGGTGTCTGATGGTTGTGTGGTTTCTGATGGTTGTGTGGTGTCTGATGGTTGTGGTGTCTGATGGTTGTGTGGTGTCTGATGGTTGTGTAGTTTCTGATGGTTGTGTGGTGTCTGATGGTTGTGTGGTGTCTGATGGTTATGTGGTGTCTGATGGTTGTGTGGTTTCTGAAGGTTGTGTAGTGTCTGAAGGTTGTGTGGTGTCTGATGGTTGTGTGGTTTCTGATGGTCGTGTGATGTCTGATGGTTGTGTGGTGTCTGATGGTTGTGTGGTTTCTGAAGGTTGTGTGATGTCTGATGGTTGTGTGGTGTCTGATGGTTGTGTGGTTTCTGATGGTTGTGTGGTGTCTGATGGTTGTGTGGTGTCTGATGGTTCTGTGGTGTCTGATGGTTGTGTGGTGTCTGATGGTTGTGTGGCTTCTGAAGGTTGTGTAGTGTCTGAAGGTTTTGTGGTGTCTGATGGTTGTGTGGTGTCTGATGGTTGTGTGGTGTCTGATGGTTGTGTAGTGTCTGAAGGTTTTGTGGTGTCTGATGGTTGTGTGCTGTCTGATGGTTGTGTGCTGTCTGATGGTCATATTGATATTATGAATGGCCCAAAGTCACGTTATTGATGGTGCTCAACGCATGCCCCAAAATGTGTTAAACATTATTTAAAGGATATTTTCACCATTATTTACAGTTTGTAATTGAATAAAGCCAATTTGAAGAATAAATTTCACATTTTGTTCTAACAAATGTTTAGATTACAGTATCATTCTGTACATAATGAATAGGAGAAATACTGACAAGTCTAGTCTGGCACCAACATGTCACTCAACCTACAACCATTCCTGAAGCATTATCCTTGGTTTCATCCAAGTGGTAAACATCAGAGACCTGCATCACTTCGGGCCTTCCTCCCACATCAACATGTTTAAGCTGACACGCCGTGATATAACTGGAATACTGTTAAAAGCGATGTTAAGTCACTCACTCATTCATTATCATTGTGGCGGACATCAATATCAAATTCAACTCAGGATATGAGGAAACATGAAGTTCTGGCTTCCTGTCCGTTAACATTACACTTTTTAAAAGCAAGTTTTATAATTATGATGCTCTAGATAGGAGCACCACTGATTGAAGGAAAACAGAACAATGCATGGGATACTGATTATCAAGGAGTACAGAATATTAATTATCAAGGAATACAAGTGGGGTTAACATGGTTAACATGTTCAAATAACTGAGGAATAGTCAAGATATACAAGAGTCACCTGCAATCAAGAAATACAAGGGGCACCTGTAATCAAGGAATACAAGGGACACCTGTAATCGATGAATACAAGGGACACCTGTAATCAAGGAATACAAGGGACACCTGTAATCAAGGAATACAAGGGACACCTGTAATCAAGGAATACAAGGGACACCTGTAATCAAGGAATACAAGGGACACCTGTAATCGAGGAATACAAGGGACACCTGTAATCGAGGAATACAAGGGACACCTGTAATATAGGAATAAAAGGGACACCTGTAATCAAGGAATACAAGGGACACCTGTGATCAAGGAATAACAGGGACGGTTTCGAAAGGTTCCATACAGTAAGTAACGGCAATGGCAATCAGCTGTTCCAGAGTCTTACACTCTCAATTTTATCACTATTTAAAATATATATAGTAAAAGCTGCAACTAAAATAACACGATATTGGAAAATGTTATTCCTGGTAAAATAATGTTTTTTAGATTTCTTGTCCGATCATTGCCTCAAAATTCTTTTCATAAACCCCAAAGCTACCCAGAAAAAAGTATGTGTTACATGTAGCCAAAATACTTTCAGAAATAAAAAGGGCTGTTTTGTCACTTGAAGTTTGAATATCTAACACAAATGAAGACATTCAGTCTTAAAATGAGAATTTTTAATTTTAAATAAATTTTAATTCCCCAGCAGATACACTACATGTCATACATCGCATGATTTTAAGGTGATACAGAGCAAAACCTCCAATTAGAAATCTTTGTTGTCTTATTGCAACTATAAACTGATAAATTTTATAAAAAAAAAAAAATATCTACAATCTACCCTATTAACGTGTTAAGAAGGCTTTTAATCGGCACCACAGCATTTATTTTAGGGGGGACCTTCGTACTACATACAAACCTCCATATGAGTGAGTGAGTGAGTTCGGTTTAACGCCGCTTTTAACAGTATTCCAGTTATATCACGGCATGTCAGCTTAATGTGGGAGGAAAGCCCGAAGTGATGCAGGTCTCAGACGTTTACCACTTCGGTGAAACCCACAAGCACGGGTATGGTGCTGACAAACCTAGAAACATAATCGGGGCGAACCGGGATTCGAACCCACAATCATAGGTTTCTGGCGTGTCCAAGGAACACAACTCTGCACAGCGAAACGCGGCGCCTTAAACGACTGGGCCACCCGTGCCCCCACCTCCATATGAACAATTAGAGTGACATGATCCAGTCGCAAGGATAGTGTTATTGTGTTATTCTTCTCGTTGCAACTTGTTTCTGGACACTTAAGTCGAAATCTGGCATCAGTGATTAGTAGTTGACAAATTGACTTATTCATTGTATTTATGGGGAACACCAGTGTTATTAAACCACTGAGCTAGAACCTATGTCATTTGTTGTTTTTCATTGCAATGACTACAAACAACTAATTCAAGTTTGAAGTAATAGGCTACATAAAAAAAGATGCATCATCCTTTTTGATCCCATCAAAATTGGAACTAGCACTTATTGACAAAGACTGTAGGACTTCCATGCAGCCAGTCATGGGGTCTGGGGAAATTAATTTCAAGACTGCAACCCTGAACAAAGCCAGCATTAGTGGAAAAACGGACATTTTAAAGTGTAACGACAGGAACACATTTATTTAGAAGGAAAACATGAGATTCCTATGAGTAAGGTTGATAAATTCTGCCTCTTCATCAAGTGATGTACCTGACAGACACGCCATCCTTGTTAACCCTTGGATCGGCAGTACGACAGACTTACACAAGTCTCTCGGGCAATAATTATTAGTTGAAATCATAATTTCTAGATTATGCAAATAATGAAAACAAGTTGTCCCCTTAAGAGACTGGAGTCCTGTACTGTTCACACATCTAGACTTGCCTATTAGGAGGAAGGAAGAACTACACATCCATGGACTTATCTTTCAGTACAGCCTTGAAGCAAGGCTATCAGTATGGGTGAAGCAAAGGATATGTCATTGTCTCCACAATAAGCACGGGGATCAGCACTAGGAGGGAGTAAATCCTGTTTTAAGCCGCACTTGGCAATGTTGAATCTACAGCCGGCCAGCCTTTCAATCATTTAATTTTTACAGTACAAATCTGTCTCCAGTTGTTTATATCAAAACCACTCGACCATGCCAGATTCCACAAGATCATCTGTATTTTGGGAGTGCTTCTTGTCTCATACCATCCTATACTGCATTCCCACTCAAAACATATTATATTTCATATCAACATACAATGACATATATAATGGGGTTCTTAGTCCATAGAAAGGTCTATTCAGTATTTTATTGTCTGCTACACTGGATGTAGTTACAAAATATTTCATCATCTAAAACTGGCTCCCACAGGAGATATCCTTGGGTGAGATCAAGCGATATCTACACTGTAGATATGGCTGCAATGAAATTGCACCATAGACCATTGACGTCATTGTTGCCATGACGTCACAATCAAATGACATCACTAATGGCTCTGCTACTGAAGTTGTTAGCAGTGCTTTTTACACATAAATTACGTAAATTACACTGCTAATTACTGTTTACAAACTGAAAAGGTTGGAAGAATGATGTTGGATGATAAATAAAATCTCACTCTCGTAATATCAAAAGACACCTGGGTGAGATTCTCTATATGCTACATGTAAGTTGTAAGTTCTGCTTGAACAATGGCCCCATATGGTTTAGAGTACATCAAATTATAAAGTCATTGCGCTAATTGGACATGTTGGAAACATCTTCCCTAGTAACCATGGTAACTTAGATTCAACTTAATCGCTGCTGACATTTCCCAACCTGACATAGTGACATGGCTCTCAATCATTTTAAAATCTTCCCTTGATTGTTTTCTTTGAATTACAGCTTGCTTAATAACAGTCTGAATTTGGGATATACATTCCAAACGATGGCCTTCTTCTGCAAATCTTCTGCAGAAACAGTTCGATTCTAATTGTTTGGTGACTTTGCAGATATTCTTCACTGGCACCCAAGGTTGAGTCAAATCAACATTTGGGTACTTTCCAGTTCTAACATGGATGCACCCTGAAGTTAAGGTTAATCCTAAACAGTGAACATAACATTGGCAGTGTACAAGTCTTTTCATTGACAGTGTACAAGTCTATTCATTGACAGTGTACAAGTCTATTCATTGACAGTGTACAAGTCTATTCACTGGTAGTGTACAAAGTTCATTGGCAGTGTACAAAGTTCATTGGCAGTGTACAAGTCTTTTCATTGACAGTGTACAAGTTTATTCATTGGCAGTGTACAAGTCTATTCATTGGCAGTGTACAAAGTTCATTGGCAGTGTACATGGTGTACAAGTCTATTCATTGGTAGTGTACAAAGTTCATTGGCAGTGTACAAAGTTCATTGGCAGTGTACAAGTCTGTTCATTGGTAGTGTACATGGTGTACAAGTCTATTAATTGGTAGCATACAAAGTTCATTGGTAGCATACAAAGTTCATTGGCAGTGTAAAAAGTTCATTGGCAGTGTACATGGTGTACAAGTCTTTTAATTGGTAGCATACAAAGTTCATTGGTAGCATACAAAGTTCATTGGCAGTGTACAAAGTTCGTTGGCAGTGTACATGGTGTACAAGTCTATTCATTGGAAGCATACAAAGTTCATTGGCAGTGTACAAAGTTCATTGGCAGTGTACATGGTGTACAAGTCTATTCATTGGTAGCATACAAAGTTCACTGGCAGTGAACAAAGTTCATTGGCAGTGTTCAAAGTTCATTGGCAGTGTACATGGTGTACAAGTCTATTCATTGGTAGCATACAAAGTTCATTGGCAGTGTACAAAGTTCATTGGCAGTGTACAAAGTTCATTGGCGGTGTACATGGTGTATAAGTCTATTAATTGGTAGCATACAAATTTCATTGGTAGCATACAAAGTTCATTGGCAGTGTACAAAGTTCATTGGCAGTGTAAAAAGTTCATTGGCGGTGTACATGGTGTATAAGTCTATTAATTGGTAGCATACAAAGTTCATTGGTAGCATACAAAGTTCATTGGTAGTGTACAAAGTTCATTGGCAGTGTAAAAAGTTCATTGGTAGTGCACAAAATTCATTGGTTGTGTACAAAGTTACAAGCCTTTTCATTGGTTGTGTACATGCCGAGTCAATCCCACAAGGAAGTAGACCTGTCTCGGAAACACTAATGCACACTAACAATAGGGGTTTCTAGGTACATATCTGACAACAATGCTACAAGGAAGGATACCCAACATCCCAGTGATATCATTACTACCAGGTACAAATATCTCATCTAATTATATAACCCCAGCTGTCTGTAAAACGTAACACAATCATGATTCGGAAGTCTGGTATCCATAGTCTTTGTTCTTTACAAGAGGATAAATAAATTGTGATTCATATAAGTGAAACATGATCAAATGTAATATATTTACAAATACCTTACAAGCTCTTAGTGGTAGCCGGGTAGCGAAATGATGACTTGATTCTTAAATTTATTCAAATTTGACTTTTCAATCGCATATCCTTATATTGCTATTACTAGTATTAGACATGTTAGACCTGTTTTCTGTTAAATACAAGTCTCCTCTGCTATTTAACAATAACATACACTGATTCTAGGGCTGGGAGGAGTCCAAATTTACTACCCAGGTACCCAACCCGCTATTACCCGACCCTACCCAGGTACCCACTGTAGGTCTCAAGAGATACAAAATGTCCGATTGGGATTTTTTTTACCACAGCACTTGCAAAACGTATTTGGATACATGTATGAAACAATCTGGTCATGCATACACTGAAGTTGACTTAAGTTATATCTTTATTCAACCATATGAAAAGTCAGAAGGAATGGGTGCATAGTCAGAAAGAAATGCAAATATTAGTGACTTGTAGTGTCACCATAGAGATCTAGATAATTTTTGTCATTAAACAATTATCACATGACTAACCACGGGTCCTACTCAGTACCCATCCGACTCGGGTACCCGAGTTACCCGTCCCCGCCCTAACTGATGCTGCCATTAGTATCAGTATCACAACAATCTGGACTGTACCGTGTGTTCTTATGAAACCGCATTTCACAGTGATACAAAAACATGACCTGGTCTACGTGACAATGAATGGTGTCAGTATGTGGTCACATTCTATCTGACAGGGTCATTACACACACTAGCCTGTTACACACAACACCAGGTCGCTGACAGAATCTTTTGACAAACCTTTTTGCACTACCTGTTCATTTTTCATTGTGAAAACGTATGCAATTAGACACAAAAAAGGTTTTATGTATCTGCAACTTTGATCAGAATAACAATGAAAAGATGTGGTCTTTTTCATTTGTACGTGTGGAACGAAATATATTCCTTTTCATAAAAAGCTTACTAAAGCCAACATAAATAAATGAATAGATTTTCATCTCCATCTGCATCACTACTCCAACATCCCAACCACATATTCTGACGGTCCACAAGTGAGTGAGTATAGTTTTACGCTGCTTTTAGCAACATAGAGGAGCCATGGCAGAAGACACCAGAAATTCATACATTGTACCCATGATGGGGATCAAACCTCGGCCTTTGGCATGAGGAGTGAATGCTTTAACCACGAGGCCACCCCACCGCCCAAGTACCTACAGATGAGGAAAATCACTAAATGTACTTCATTGGTTTTTTTACACAATAGCCTGGCTAAACCTCAAGTCGTGGTACTTACTGATTTCATAAACAAACAAACACAATCTCACTGTATGGTTTGTTTGGTTTGTTGTTTAACGCTGCACTCAGCACTATTCCAGCTGTATGACGGCAGTCTGTAAATAATCAAGTCTGGACCAGATAATCCAGTGATTGACATCATGAGCATCGATCCACTCAATTGGGATCAATGACATGCATTAACCAAGTCAGCGAGCCTGACCACCCAATCCCGTTAGTCGCCTCCTACGTCAAGCATAGTCGCCTTTTACGGCAAGCATGGGTTGCTGAAGACATGTTCTACCCCGGATCTTCACGGGTCTCACGGTATGGCCCTTATTTATTATGTTCCATAGTTTTTTCTGTGGGCATGAGAGGCTACTTAATGAAGCTAGCAGACGATGTTTTGCACGCAGTAAAAAGTTTATTAGAGAAGAAATTTATAAAATATGCTGCATTATGGACACAGGGTGAATATTCAGGTTATAGAGATCCATGTCTTCATATTCTCATCATTTATGCTTTCAGATTTACCAACTGTCAGAACATTCTCGAAAATTATGCAATAAATGATGTCCTCCAAGTTCTTAGTTACCTGATCTCTGCAGTGCTGTCTATGAAAGGGGAAAATTTCACTGCAGCAATTAGTGAATAAGGGATTAGGGAACCAGCGAGAATAGGAAAAGGGAGTATATACAGTTTGTTGTTTGTTTGTTTGTGGTTTAACGCCGCACTCAGCAATATTCCAGCTATATGACGGTGGTCTGTAAATAATCGAGTCTGGACCAGACAATCCAGTGATTGACATCATGAGCATCGATCCATGCAATTGGGATCCATGACATGCATCAACCAAGTCAGCCAGCCTGACCACCTGATCCCGTTAGTTGCCGCTTATGACAAGCAGTCACTTTTTACAGCAAGCATGCGTTGCTGAAGACCTATTCTACCCCGGAGCTTCACGGGTCGAGTATATACAGACTCCTACAGAACATTCATGTTGCATTGACATTTAGTGTCCACAGTTTGTTTCAACAAATAAAATGCCTCCAGTCTCACAATTTTGAAAGTAAGATAAAAATCTAATTATGCACTTATTGTGGTCATACAGTAGTGTAGGCAGCAGTGATGTGAATGTCAAACCAAGGGGTGAGCTTCAGCTGACCTACTGACATACATAAACTCAGATACTGAAAAACACTCTTCTGTTACGTTCACAGCCATGTTACACCCAAGTCACTCACTCACTCACAGTAAACCTGAACCTAGGATCTTCCAAAAGGAGAACCGGAACTGCGGCAAAATGCATTGAAATATTGTTCCGTCACTAAAACCATGATGCACCATCAAACCAGGCATACACAATATAGACCACTATCTTCACCACATATGAGACCTGTGAAGATCTGGGATAGAATAGGTCTTCAGCAACCCATGCTTGTCGTAAGAAGCGTCTAACAGGATCGGGTGATCATGCAGGCTCGCTGACTTGGTTGATGCATGTCGTCATATCCCAATTGCGTGGATCGATGCTCATGATATTAATCACTGGACTGTCTGGTCCAGGCTTGATAATCTATAGACTGACATATGGCTGGAATATTGCTGAGTTCTGCATTAAACAGCAAACAAACAAACAAACAAACACTGCCTATAAAGATGGTTCACTCCCTGGAGATTGTTCCCCAAAACAATCAAAAGAAATAAATATACCAATGTGACATACCTAACAGATTTGACCACTCTTCTGAAATCCACAAGCAAACGTACACCCATGGTCAATCTTGGATTCAGAGTGATCCTGGCTTGGCTAAGGGAAGGAACTCATGCACCAAGCTGACATGAAAGAGCCATGGTGAAAAGAAGTGTTTAAATATCAAGTGTAATGACAGTGTGTGTGCCTTACCCCAATACAAATTACAAAACAAAACAAAAACTATCACAAACATTTTTACAAGACCAGGCCAACATTTTCTGATTGTTTTCCAGTTTTTCCAGCCAGAACTGTATGACACCAGAAGTATAACATGCCATTAAGGTTCATTTGAGAGCAAGTATGAAAGTCAATGTACGACATGTAATCAGAAAATTCAGAATGTTTCTCTTTGAGTATAATTATTAGGAATATGTTTTATTTTGCTATCAATTACCTTAGCATGCTCAGTATGCATGTTTAGGTCTTTGAACGTGCAAAATAAAAAGGGGAAAAAACCTACAAACTAAACACACATATAACTGAAATCAGAGTAACGGTTTTCACAATAAAAAAATTAAGGAATACCTATTAGTATTATAATAGTAATACAAGAAAGCTGGTGTGAGAAGGGGAAAAAAGAATTTCAAGTTATTCATAGATTTTACATTCAGTTTTTTAAACCTACATTCAATGGCAAAATGTTAGTCATTGGAGGAATGAATATCCATTGCTTTTGTCGACATGTCATGTTGTTGACAATACCCTCTGTTCCTACCACATAGTTGCTGATTCGAATCACGTAGACATTCGTCATTTTTTGCCTTAATTTACTCTTTGGCTTCAACACATGTAAAGGGCAAGAGGGTCACATTTTCAACTGGAATAAATTGACAATATCAGTAGAAAGCTGTAAGTTTCAACAGAAATTATTTCATTTTCTCATGCAAAGAGTGGCAAGGTTGACAGACAACAAACATCTTAAAACATGCACTAAGGCTGCCTTAACTCACTGACGAAACATGATATTAAACAATGTGATACAGTGTATATTGATACTACTGAGGCACAAATTGTTTTTATTTTCTGCCTACCAGGGCCCCATTCCACAATGCGATCTTAGCGCTAAGACTGTTGTAAGTCTATGTTAAAGTATGGGAGTTACGATCGTCTTACCGCTACGATCGCTTTGTGGAACAGGACCCGGGTGTTTGCTGGTGGCTATCTGAGCTTCACCATTAGCCTTGCTCCAAGGCTGTACTGTACTCTAATTCTACCCTAACGATAAGCAAGTCTATGTCGGACAGTACAAGGACACCAGTCTCTTAAAGGGACAATTTGTTCCTGTTATCCATATAATCTAGAAAGCATGATTTAAACTAATAATTATTGCCTCGTGCAAGTCTACTTGGCCATTTGACTATGTATTTCTCCTGTGTACATGATATGTGTGTTTCCCTGTACAACATGAATATATTAAACATTCATAGGTGTTCCATCACAGTCAGAATACATCAACACAACTTAATCTCCGACATGGTGTATTGAGTTTCTGTTTGTTTGTTGTTTAACGCCGCGCTCAGCAATATTCATGCTATATGACGCCAGACTGTAAATAATCAAGTCTGGACATGACAATCCAGTGATTAGCATGATGAGCATCGATTAACACAATTGGGATAAGATGACATACATCAACCAAGTCAGCGAGCCTGATCACCCGATCCCGTTAGTCGCCTCTTACGACAAGCATAGTCGCCTTTTACGACAAGCATGGGTTGCTGAAGACCTATTCTACCCCGGATCTTCACAGGTATCAAATGTAGTTAAAGAACATTTTGTCATGACCAGCAATATTCCAGCTATATGATGCCGGACTGTAAATAATCGAGTCTGGACCAGACAATCCAGTGATTGGTATCATGAGCATCAATGTACGCAATTGGGATACAACACGCATGAACCAAGTCAGCAAGCCTGACCACCTAGTCCTGTTAGTCGCCTCTAACTGCAAGCATGGGTTGCTGAAGTCCTATTCTTACCTGGATCTTCACGTGATTGTGTCTTGTGAGAGTGAGTGAGTGAGTTGGGTATAACACCGCTTTTAACAGTATTCAGTTATATCACGGCATGTCAGCTTAATGTGGGAGGAAAGCCCGAAGTGATGCAGGTCTCAGACGTTTTACCACTTCAGTGAAACCCACGAGCACGGGTATGGTGCTGACAAACCTAGAAACATAATCAGGGCGAACCAGGATTCAAACCCACAATCATAGGTTTCTGTCGTGCCCAAGGGACGCAACTCTGCACAGCGAATTGCTGCGCCTTAGACGACTGGGCCACCCGTGCCCCCGTGTCTTGTGAGTTGTATCATGACATCATATAAGGGGGCTGTTCCACATGATCTTAGTGCTAAGATGATCACAATTCCCATATCTAACATAGCTTTATGATCAGTCTGATTATAGTCGTAGCACTAAGATCGCTTTGTGAAAATATTAGGATACTACCGTTGAACCATTGTGCATGGATTTCAACACACTGGAAAATGGGAACTATAATCTATGACTTTTTGCTTCAGGAACTTAATGCTCAATAAGAATTATCACCTATGACATTTTCCTTCAGAAACAGATATCAGTGTTTATAAAACTAGGAATTATAATCTACAGTGCCTGTCTTGAGGATCAGATGCAAAATAAAAATTATCACCATCAATGTTTGTTTTGAGGAACAGGTGCAAGATAAGAATTATATCCTACAATGTTTGTCTTCAAGAACAGATGCAAAATGAGAATAAAAACCTTCAACGTTTGTTTTCAGGATCAGATGCAAATTGAGAATAATATCCTGCAATGTTTGTTTTCAAGATTTGGTTGGTTTGTTGTTTTACACCCCACTCAGCAATATTCCAGCTATATGACGACGGTATATAAATAATTGAGTCTGGACCAGACAATCCAGTGATTGACATCATGAGCATCAATCCACGCAATTGAGATCGATGACATGCTTCAACCAAGTCAGCGAGCCTGACCACCCAATCCCGTTAGTTGCCTTTTACGACAAGCATAGTCGCCTTTTACCGCAAGCATGGGTTGCTGAAGACCTGTTCTACCCCGTTTTCAAGAACAGATGCAAAATGAGAATTAAAACCTTCAACGTTTGTTTTCAGGAACAGATGTAAAATGTGAATTATATCCTGCAATGTTTGTTTTCAAGAACAGATGAAAATAAGAATAATAACCTACAATGTTTGCTTTCAAGAACAGATACAAAATGAGAATTATAACCTACAGGCCTTACAATGAAAATAAGAGAGAAATATGCATGCTATTTGTTGAAATTTACACACCAAAGTGCTGTTTAGCTGAAATATACACCAAGTTTGAACACTATACCACAATCTGCATTAAACATGAAACACTTTAAGCAGCATTTGTGTGACTTCATGCATATTTAACTTACTGTTTGGTCTTTTGATGTGCAAACTTGACAATGATTTCAGCTAATTGATACTTTTGTGTGCAAATTGGACAAATAACATCAGCTGACATAATCCAAATACACATGCAGCGTTAAAGTTGTAAAAGAGGGATTAAGATCTTATTTAGATTTTGTGAGAATATGAAATATGTGTCAGATTGAAGATCTTTATGTATGAGTCAACATGGGACTGTCTAACTGATAAAACCATAACGCTGGCGCTGGAGAACTTCAACTTGAAATATTATCAGGCATTAGGTTGGAAACAGTTACTGAGGCCAGACATGACAGGTCTAAAAAATGTACACAGGAAACAATCATCAATTGCTGACAGCTCAGATTGAGAGAATCACAGAGAACCACATCTTTAAAGTACACAATGGATGACCCCAAACTGAGGCCAATGATGCAGGGGATCAAGATTTATTTTATGAAATAATTTATAACACTGATAAGAAACATAATTCCACTGGGCCACCTTACTAACCTGGATGTGTCTACACTTTGAAGATATACTACTCAAACGTAATTATTTCTTTTGTTTGTTTGTTGTTTAATGCCGCATTCAGCAATATTCCAGCTATATGACAACGGTCAGTTAATATTTGGTTTGTTTGTTGTTTAATGCCGCATTCAGCAATAGTCCAGCTATATCACAGCGGTCAGTAAATAATCAAGTCTGGACCAGACAATCAAGTGGTTGATATCATGAGCATAGATCCATGCAATTGGGATACGATGACATACATCAACCAAGTCAGCGAGCCTGATCACCCGATCCCGATAGTCGCCTCTTACGACAAGCATAGTCGCCTTTTACGACAAGCATGGGTTGCTGAAGAACTATTCTACCCCCAATTCTTCACAGGTATCAAATGTAGTTAAAGAACATTTTGTCATGACCGTGACATATGAACTATTGTCATATAAAATTACTGGATCTTCTTCTTCATCTTTTGAGTACTATATTACTTTCATGACAATGGATCATGAATATATGTGATATCAAATATTAAATCATTACAAATTGCATAGCCCAAACCATAAGGAAGATCAAAATGTGTATACATCATGCTTATTGTACAACATATCCAATTATTCCTGAATATGAGTAACATGGTGTTTGTGGTCCTGTGTACTGTGCATAGTTCACAAATCAGGTGAAGCTAAGCAATGTCGGTAGCAGAGAGTAGTTGGATGGGAAACCAGTTTTGCCAGCATGACTCCTGAATTTCTAGGGTCTCAGTCCTCTCCCATACTGATTAAACAGCTCTGAATGGGTACCCAGTAGGATGAGGTGGTAATGAGTGAGTGAGTGAGTTGGGTTTAACGCCGCTTTTAACAGTATTCCAGTCATATCACGGCGTGTCAGCTTCATGTGGGAGGAAAGCCCGAAGTGATGCAGGTCTCAGACGTTTACCACTTCAGTGAAACCCACGAGCACGGGTATGGTGCTGACAAACCTAGAAACATAATCGGGGCGAACCGGGATTCGAACCCACAATCATAGGTTTCTGGCGTGCCCAAGGGACGCAGCTCTGCACAACGAATCGCGGAGCCTTAGACGACTGGGCCACCCGTGCCCCCTGAGGTGGTAATGGTGACTTTTACCTTCCAGCGCCTCACAGACAGCTTGGGGTGTATACTCCCCAGGGAGCGGAGAATCAACATCAAGTGCATCAAGTGGTAATAATACTTATAATGACCGGGTAATAATACTAATAATGACCGGGTAATAATTCTAATAAAGACCGGGTAATAATACTAATAATGACCAGGTAATAATTCTAATAATGACCGGGTAATAATTCTAATAAAGACCGGGTAATAATTCTAATAATGACCGGGTAATAATTCTAATAATGACCGGGTAATAATTCTAATAAAGACCGGGTAATAATTCTAATAATGACCGGGTAATAATACTAATAATAACCAGGTAATATTACTAAAAAGAACTTGGTCTTAAATGGACTTGAGAATTACATACACAACATAGCAACCATGTCACAAGTCAGTTCTGAATTTTATGAGCAGAGCTTTGACAGACAGCACTTCAAGAGGCATATACTCATTCAGATTTACAAACCCAGCAGACATATCACTTGATTCTTTAGGGTCCTGGTTTGACTAAAACAGCTTCAAATCACGATGGTAGGCACAAGATCTTTTTTGGTCATAAAGACAATAGAAATATTGCAAAGACCTGATCAATGATTTTCTTGTATTACAGATTCTTTCAACCAAATTGAGACAAATCAGCCCAGATCAATATTTTTTACCATAACATGGATTTATGGGGCCAAATTGGATGGATTTATGGGGCCAACTTGGATGGATGGATGGATGGATGGATGGAGCAGCAACAACTTTAAGAATGATATAGATTGCCTGACTTTATCACATGTTTATGGGGTAACTATTCATTTCAGCTATTTTCTAAAGTGACAGCTGTTCTGTTTTGTGACCGTTAAGATAAAGTAGTCTGT
Source organism: Haliotis rufescens (assembly GCF_023055435.1). Taxonomy (NCBI): domain Eukaryota; kingdom Metazoa; phylum Mollusca; class Gastropoda; order Lepetellida; family Haliotidae; genus Haliotis; species Haliotis rufescens. The sequence continues at coordinate 59,092,033 of NW_025964001.1, read as the reverse complement.
CGACACTGTGTAAAACTGTATGAAAAAAGACAACAGTAACAAATTCACAAAAAGACAACCTAGACACACACTATTTACAGTGATGCATAAATATGCATATGACAGTAATCAGAAAGAAGTGATTTGATTGGCAGAGATGCAGCAGTCGTCCAATGAAATATACTGACAATTGCAGAAGTTTCTTCCCTTCCCCCACATAAAGAAATCAATTGATATACCGTATTCGACGTAATAAGCGCCCACGGCGATATTTGCTAATATATTGGCACGTGAACAATCCCAATTAGCACCCCTCCCGATTGATCAATGTAAACAAAACTTATTCATTCGCGTATAATACACACTCCTGTGTTATATGCACCCTTAATTATGGGCAATTAAATTCTGGAAAAATATATCTGTCGTATATAAACATTTCAGGCTGTCAGCATAAACCACGAAATTTACCTTTCAAATGTTTTTTTTTACCAAAATAATATTCTAATAAGAGCCCCCTATATCTAATTTTGAGAGCGCCCTTGGCGCTTATTTCGTCAAATACGGTAATAGTATTGTCAGAGAATGTTTACACTAGGGCTGGGACGGGTAACTCGGGTACCCAGGTTGGGTATGTACTGAGTAGGACCCGAGTACCCACAGGACTACCCGGACCCGTGGTTAGTCACACGATATATTGTTTAATGAAAAAGATTATCTAGAACTCTATGGTTACACTACAAGTCACTTATGTTTGCATTTCTTTCTGACTGTGCACCCATTCCTTTCTAATTTTTCATATGGTTGAATAAAGATATAACTTATGTCAACTTCAGCGTATGAATGACCAGATTGTTTAATACATGTATCTAAATATGTTTTGCCAGGACTTTGCTAAAAACGTTCCCAATCGGACATTTTGAAACATCTCCTGAGACCTACATAGGGTACCCTGGTAGGGTCGCGTAATAGTGGGGTGGGTACCCGGGTAGTAAATTTGGACTTGTCCAAGCCCTACTAAACACAGTTAATACACACCGATGCCTTGAACCTTTTGTTTGAAAAATATAAATGACAAAATAAAGTAGCTTTCACCTAATTGAAATCTAAAATGTGGATGAAAATCTTATAATTAAATTATTATGTCCTTATTGCCTAAGTGAGTGAGAGTGAGTTGGGGTTAACACCGCTTTTAACAGTATTCCAGTCATATCACGGCGTGTCAGCTTAATGTGGGAGGAAAGCCCGAAGTGATGCAGGTCTTAGACGTTTACCACTTTGTTGAAACCCACGAGCACAGGTATGGTGCTGACAAACCTAGAAACATAATCGGAGTGAACCGGGATTCGAACCCACAATCATAGGTTTCTGGCGTACCCAAGGGACGCAACTCTGCACACCGGCGCCTTAGGTGACTGGGCCACCCGTGCCCCCTTATTGCCTAAGTAGATATACAACAGAAGGCCCAGGGTTCCATCCCCGGCCGTGACATACCAAAAGACGTTAAAAGATGGTACTTGTTGTTACCCTGTCTGGCGCTCAGCATTAAGGGGCTAAAACAAGGACTGGTCAACTCGGAGTCAGTATACTGTGTCTGAGTAGGGTATTCATGTTAAACTGTGGCATGGTATCTCAGTGGGCTAGCACTATAAATCAGCATCAGTCCGGACTAGAACAAGCAGCCACACACACACATGGCATCTGTTGGAGTGCTCAAATATAATAACTCACATTTTTTATAACAATTATTTCCAACAAAAGATATTTTGTATTATTTTCTAAGTTATCACTAAAATATTGCTACATTTAGCGACAAGCATAGGTTGCAGGGGACCTATATTCTCACCTATAATACCCATGGGATTCATAAAGGATCCTTAAAACTTTGTGTCCACATAGTGTGGTAAATTTTATCAAGGATCTTATCAGGGATTCCAAATTAGCTGCCCTTGGCAGTTACATTGGATAAAAATCATGACTTTGTTTAAAATTAGTATGAGTAAGTTCTTACTTTGATAAAGTCAGTGGTATTCAACATTGTATTTTAACATTGCATTCAATGCAGTTGAGTAAATCTAAGCAGTACAGTCTCTTCCTCTATTTGTCCCTGTTATAAGTGAAATACAAGTCACTAGGGCTGGGACAGGTAACTCGGGGCGGGTGGGTCCTGAGTAGGACCCTGGTACCCACAGGACTACCTGGACCCGTGGATAGTCACGTGATATAGTGTTTAATGACAAAAACTTACTATAGCTCAGTGGCTACAAGACAAGTCGCTAATGATCGCATTTCTTCTGACGATGCACACATTCCTTTTGACTTCAGTGTACGCATGATCTGATTGTCTGATACCTGTATCTAAATAGATTTAGCCAGGGCTACAATTCCCAATCAGACCTTTTGTTCCCAACTCTGAGATCTACAGCGGGTACCCGGGTAGCGTCGGGTAATAGGGGATCGGGTACCGGGTAGTAAATTTGGATTTGTCCCAGCCATAAAAGACACCTGTCAAAGCCATAAGAATAGTTATAACTGTAACAACTGGCAAATGTTTAACAGCAGTTTGAAACTTTTACTGCCATTTGCCTGTGCCATAGCCAGCCAGCCGGGGGGGGGGGGGGGTGCCCCCCCTAGATTTTTTATAGAAAACATTTTATCTTGTGAAAGTTAACTTGAATAGGAAATGAATATTCTTATTTGCCCCCCCCCTGTAAAAAAAAGTTAACTACAGCCTTGTTTGCTGTAGTTTGATAGTAGAATATCGGCTTTTGGTATATCTAGTTCAACTCCTGGTCATGCCACAAGAACGAGCATTAAGATAACTCATTTTCTTGAGAGTGGGAACAGCAAAACTTTCTTCATGTGTTTTGAATACTCCATGGCATGAGACTGCATGCATGGGATCTACTCCACTCAATCAAGCGATACGAAGAATGTCTACATTGTTTAATAATGTTCACATTATTGATAAAATGTATTACTCATTTGAATAAACACTATGAATGTTGATGTTATTAAAACACTGTGTTTTAAAAAAAACATTTACATCCATAAAACATAGTACAGTTAATTAACTGAACACAAATGAACACCAATCATGTTTTCTGTGACATAGTTTCTGTCTACGGCCACATGTCGACCCAGAAAACTCACTACGTAATCAAATCGGTCAAAATGGTGTCGGATCACAAATAGTCCCACGTTGAGAACACTCTTTTCTAAAAACAATAACTTGATAAGTAAAATATAGCTTCCCAACCAATCAACAAACAACCTTTACTAGCCATACCCACAGAGTGTTATTAAACATAAGTATTTTCTCACACACCGAAGGTCAAAGTCTAACGCAAGTTTTTTTTCTTATCAAAATCTGTAATCCACAACAATAACGTCCCATGACAGCTGGCCAATCTGGTCTCGAATCTACCAGTCAAAGACAACCGTCTCACTAGACCGTTCTGCATAACGGTATCCCTCAATGAATCTCCAAGTAGGTGAACAATATATATAGTGTGAGAGCGCAACTCCACCGTCTGTGCATCGCCCGATATTTGGCCCCACCGACGATTAGGTGTCTAGTCACGATATAATTGATCTCCTACCTTTTCTTGTCTTTGGATGTCATCGTTAACGGTATTCCACAGGCTATGTAATATGGTACTTCCAGGTACGACTGTTCTAGTTCAACGAATAAATCCTGTGTGAAAGCACTTCTCTCAAGTGTTTAGATCTGTGACACAGTATATGTGACGTCACTCGACTATGTTCGGCCCTTTCCGGGCTGGGTTCTAGCGTCCTCGAATCTTCCCGAGTGTTCTCAATCGAGAAGCTGTAATCCTTAAATGTAAGCATGGTCTTTGTTATTTTCTCCACTAAGCATCCAAGTTTCATTAAACATTTACCATAAATTTAAACATAAAAGTAATTGTTTTATATATTATTTAATCTATTTACCTAAACATGTAACAATGCAGGGTTTCAGATATAATATGAGCCATTGAGTTTACTCACAAGTTATCACTTCATTCACATTAGGTATTGAAAGAGAGAGAGAGAGAGAGAGAGAGAGAGAGAGAGAGAGAGTATAAGTCTCACTTTCTGAACAAACTGATAATATCCTTGTTGTTTGGTTAAGTTTAAAAATATATGCATTAAGAAGCTAAATTGTGCAGACACCACCGGATGTTATGAGAGACTGATATAAGGCACATTTAAATTTATACGATTTATATTTTCAGCAACCCCCAGAACTTTGAAATCAAATCAAATTATAAATACGATAAATTATTTTTGAAACAAAAACTCTCTATTTTTATTTTCACACATATACACATGAAATCACCAAAGGCAACAAGAAATGTTTTGTCACCTGAATGATCTTTACAGGTATTACAAGAAATGGCAGTCATTTTTATATTCCAAAAAAATCTGTTAGTGCCTGAAAGAGTACTGAAGTATATCAAGTCACCCAGTGCATCCAAACTAAAAAGTGTTCTTGATGTCAATTAATAAATAGTATTAATTTTTTCACTTAAAACACGGAGAAAATATTCCTTGATAGTCTGTCCACGCGGTATCGTACAGGGTTGTATAATGACGTGGAAACATGGTGTAATAAAGATGATATATTATAAAAGAGAGAGAGAGAGAGAGAAATGGGTTATGATAATGTTAAAATGACGTTTATAACAATATGGCGATAATGAATTATAACAGCTGGGGTCATGATAAGTATATTCTTGATGATGAAAAATACGTCATTTTTCACCGTATGGCCGATTTTTCATGATCACGTGCACGATGTTAAACACATCCCGCAAGATCAAATGCTGAAAAACTTCAATGTCAAAAACTGTCCCGATGATGAAATCCCCAAATCCCGCAATTGTGACCACGAATTGTACGTGCGAAGCGGTGTATAACCAACTGCACTACTTGTATCGAACCGGTATATTGCATCATAGGACAGCCTTGCACACGCGCGCTTCAAATACACTGTATGGAGCTTACGCAACACTAGACTGGGACTGAGGGCAGCGTGCGTCGATATAGGTGTGATTGGTGTTCCGGTGCAAGCAACATTTCTGGAACATTTGCTTCTACTTGCTCATGCAAAACATGTTTTTTTATTTTATCTTGATATTTGTTTTCTGATGAAATACGTTATTTGTGTAAAGTCAATGTACTAGTCACTGGTCTGTGTATAGATTCAGTGCATTAATCTGGTTTTCCGCAACGAAACTCGTACACGCAATTGTCTCTCTCGGTGATGCAATTATACAGAAAATAATATAAAGTCAGAAGATGTAGCATGTGTGACATGGCAAAAGCAGACATCGCCCTTTCTGCATGTTTGTGCCTCTATACATACATCGTCACAAAAATAATTTCATAAGTTTTCCCCATGGGTATACTCAAAGCAAATTATATGTCGTTCGTTATTAATACTACAGTTAGAAAAAATATTGCCACAGAAACAACCCATAATCCCCTCAATGTGGTGACTAGAAGTGAAAGGAGTGGGTTTCTTTGCTGAGAGATGACTAATTATTTTGTGAACAGTATTTTTTTTTAAATAATAGGGAAAAGAAACTACACATGTATGCTTAATCATCATAAACATATTGTGTTTTAAGGTTAAATCTTAAATGTCAACAACCATTATAAAGTGATTTGTTTCTATTTGTAAACGTTATAACGTTAGAAAAATACGTTTTGTATTCTCAAGCTTTCTGTTGATTTTGGTGCTCCAGACACATTACGATGCTCCGTTATATGTCCCACGACCCGTGAAGATCCGGGTAGAATAGGTCTTCAGCAACCCATGTTTGCGGTAAAAGGCGACTATGCTTGTAGTAAGAGGCGATTAACGGATTTGGGTGGTCAAGCTCGCTGACTTCACGGGTCAAATAATCAAGTCTCAGAGCTCTGCCTGTCCGTCCTTCGTCACGTTGTCCGTCATATTGTAATTAAAGATTGCTGACCCCCAAGCGACAGGCCACCTTCAGTGCATTTTGTCTCAGCTTCATGATAGATAGATAGATAGATAGATAGATAGATAGATAGATAGATAGATAGATAAGCATAAATGTCAATCAGGTTATTCATGTCCATTCAAATAAATCGTATAATAGTCATTGCTTATATTGTCCAATCAGAATGTAGTACGTACTTCTGTAAATGCATTCATTATCATGTTTGTTTGTTGTTTAATGCCACACTCAGCAATATTACAGTGGTCTGTAAATAATCAAGTATGGACCAGACAATCCAGTGATGGACATCATGAGCATCAATCCATGCAATTGTGAAAAGATGACATGCATCAACCAAGTCAGCGAGTCTGACCACCCGATCCCGTTAGTCGCCTTTTACGACAAGCATAGTCGCCTTTTACGGCAAGCATGGGTTGCTGAAGACCTATTCTACCCCGAATCTTCATGGATTCATTATCACGCATAACACTGTATATTTGTACTGGGTATGAAAGAGGAAGACACGACCGGAGTGGCAGTAGGTTCACAGGGGGGTATGGCACGGGTGGCCCAGTCGTCTAAGGCGCCGCAATTCGCTGTGCAGAGTTGCGTCCCTTGGGCACACCAGAAACCTATGATTGTGGCTTCGAATCCCGGTTCGCCCCGATTATGTTTCTAGGTTTGTCAGCACCATACCCGTACTCATGGGTTTCACCGAAGTGGTAAAGGTCTGAGACCAGCATCACTTCGGGCTTTCCTCCCACATGAAGCTGACACGCCGTGATATAACTGGAATACTATTAATAGCGGCGTTAAACCCAACTCAATCACTCACTCACTCACACTCCTGGCTGAAGCTTACCAGTGTCCGCAATAAAGGCTCTATATAAAATATGATTTTTGTTCGATCCCATATGGTCAGTCTGTGACTTAGGATAAGTCAGTGACCCGTGAAGACCCGGGTTAGAATAGGTCTTTAGCAACCCATTCTTGCCCTAAAAGACGACTATGCTTGTCGTAAGAGGCAACTAACGGGATCGGTTGGGCGGGCTGCTGACTTGGTTGATGCATGTCATCGTATCCCAATTGGGTGAATCGATGCTCATGATGTCAATCACTGGATTGACTAGATTATTTACAGACCGCCGTCATACAGCTGGGATATTGCTGAGTGCGGCGTTAAAAAACAAACAAACAAACAAAACGTGGCCTCAGTAACAATTATATGGTGACAAGCCACGATGGTCTTGACCACAGCGGGGAGCGGGCAGTCCCCGCAATCCATGACTGCATATCCTACCCACACTAACACAATACTGTCTTTGTCCCATGGTATATGCATTACAAAATGATTAGCATGGAAGTCAATAATGTAACCGAGACCCAGAAACGTCCATCACTCCGTACCGCCGTCATATAGCTGCAATATTGCTGAGTGCGGCGTTAAACAACAAACCAACCAACCAACCATCACCCTGGACAGCGAGTGTATTGGCATAACGTATGTGCCAGCGTACTTTACATCTGCTCGACTTGTCAATTGGATTGCTGTCACATCGCGGATCCAAAGTAGGTTATATAGTTTTTACTGTCAATCGGTCCAGTCCGTTGACAAATTCAGTAAACTATAAACCACGACCCTATAGGAAGCAGTGATTACTCAAAACTCCATGCCGCCGACATGACGTATGGTTGATCGGATGACTCATTTGTTGGTGGGAGGGAGGGAGTGGGGGTGGGGGGTGTTTACGACCTTGGTTGGAATGACAAGGAGAGTGTGGACATGATATGTATGTGCCCAAATATGTGATATATACGTGTATTATACATGTATCCGTGTTTTAAGTGAACAATTTAATACTATTTATTAATTGACATCAAGAACACTTTTTAGTTTGGATGCACTGGGTGACTTGATATACTTCAGTACTCTTTCAGGCACTTACAGATTTTTTTGGAATATAAAAATGACTGCCATTTCTTGTTATACCTGTAAAGATCATTCAGGTGACAAAACATTTCTTGTTGCCTTTGGTGATTTCATGTGTATATGTGTGAAAATAAAAATAGAGAGACCTATGGAGTGTTTTTGTTTCAAAAATAATTTATCGTATTTATAATTTGATGTGATTTCAAAGTCTCGGGGTTGCTGAAAATATAAATCGTATAATTTTAATTTTAATCAGTCTCTCATAAATGAGACGTATATTCTCTCTCTCTCTCTCTCTCTCTTTCTCTCTCTCTCTCTTTCTCTCTCTCTCTCTTTCCCTCTCTCTCTCTCTTTCTCTCTCTCTCTCTCTCTCTCAACATCATCATGATAAATTTCAAATTCAGTAAACTATAAACCACGACCATATAAGAAGCAGTGATGAAACGAAACTCCACACAGGCGAACTGTGTGAGGGTAATCTCGCACATACAAACCACTCTTATGTTATGTATGTGCCCTAATATGTGATATATACGTGGATACGTATACTCCCCCCTCTCTCTCTTCTCGATATGAAACCACCACATCTATGCAAGTCTTCTAGATTTGACTCCATCATATATACAAATCTCGCTTTGAGTTTATCACACATATGCAAGTCTTCTAGATACGAGTCCAACATAGATGCTAGCCTTCTAGGTGCGAGTCCATCATATATGTAAATCTTCTAGATACGAGTCCATCACATATATGCACGCCCTCTAGATACGAGTCCATCACATATATGCACGCCCTCTAGATACGAGTCCATCACATATATGCAAGCCCTCTAGATACGAGTCCATCATAATATATATGCACGCCCTCTAGATACGAGTCCATCACATATATGTAAGCCCTCTAGATACGAATCCATCATAATATATATGCACGCTTTCTAGATACGAGTCCATCACATATATGCAAGCCCTCTAGATATGAGTCCATCATCACATATATGCACGCCCTCTAGATACGAGTCCATCATAATATATATGCAAGCCCTCTAGATACGAGTCGGGGCAGTCGGGTAGCCTAGTGGTTAAAGCGTTCGCTCGTCACGCCGAAGACCCGGGTTCGATTCCCGACATGGGTACAATGTGTGAAGCCAATTTCTGGTGTCCCCCGCCGTGATATTGCTGGAATATTGCTAAAAGCGGCGTAAAACTATACTCACTCACTCACTCTAGATACGAGTCCATCACATATATGCAAGCCCTCTAGATACGAGTCCATCACATATATGCACGCCCTCTAGATACGTTTTTCCACATATACTGAACAACAAAAGTTCCTGTGACATTGAATATGATTTAATGCAAAGTTATGTTTTTTACCAAATCTGAAACAATTTCGGTTGGAAACAAATAAAAGACCCCTGTAGGTGTTCAAATGGTTTAATTTGCCATACTGACTTCAGAAAATGCGTGATGTGGGATACCTGTCCATATCTGCTGGTTTCCTATCAAAATGGGACGTCTGGCGGGTCTTCTGGCGACAATCCGTTCACATCTGAGGCGGCGACGTACGGTTTGTGAAGATATTCGTCGAAGGCCAGGGATGCTTCTTGCAGTCACTGTTGCTGGCTGGAATCGATTTCGTAGGTGTGTTGTTCGAATCCAGTTGTCTTGTCGATTATTGGTTACTCGTGGCCTGCCACACCGAGGATGGTCTCTGACTGCATTCGTCTGTTGCCAACATTGCCATAAACACCAAATGGTGTTTCTGTGGACGTTAAATTGTCTTGCAATCTCATTAAAATCAGACCTCAGTTCTCGCTACCGCTAAACAAAGATCTAAGGACATCCCATTAGGGGTCACGTCAGAACGACCTTTCATCCGACCAATCAGAGCATCGCTTACTAGATTATGAAAGTGACAGTCGGAATCACACTCCGGCGCAGTGGTGACTCAGCATAACACCACTGCCACAGGCTAATTTGTATATCACGTGACCGGACTTTTCTCTTGTTTGTAAACAAACGCGCTTTTTCAGAAATCAGTATAAATCGGACTAATGCAAGTAGTTGGGGGCGCTTTACATATTGTTTTGCATAATTATATAGATATGCTACTACAACTGCGACAGTGAGTTGCATGACAATATATAATTATACATCAAAGTGACCGTATCGCTAACTCTCCGTTGGGCTTCGATGACAGCACGTGGAGCCGTACAACCAATGTAAACATAGGATAACTACGCAAAAACAAGTAGATTTTCACGTATTAGGATACTTTCTTAATGAACCGTAACCATTCTTTGGCACTTGTTTATGAAAATGTGTAGACTTAACAAACATGAAACGGATGAAAAGCATATGCAATATCTTGAATGGACTGTGAAAGATGTGACGAATCGTCACATGGCGCTGGCCTGTGGCAGAGGTACTATGCTGGCTGTCTGCCGGCCGCATGGAACTCTCAACTCTGGGTAGGAGAGAGAGTGGGAATGTGATTTCTGATGATACAGCCTCGAAAACTTTAACTCCGAACGATAGACACGGGTTAAACGACTGTATCCATACAATCTAGACCACCTATTAGCCGTTCCAGAATGTTCTTTTGTTCAGGTTTCAAATTTGTAATCGAGAATTTGTCAAAATATGTTTCGAAGCGTAGTCGCCAATTTGAAATTAGTGCCGTAAAGCACGAGAAAGCTGCCTTCTGATTGGTCATTCCATTGGTCGGTCAAAGTTCGCGAAAGGTCGGTCTGACGTGACCCGTTATGGGATGTCCTCAGATCTTTGTTTAGCGGTAGCGAGAACTAAGATCTGATTTAATGAGATTGATTGTCTTGCAACATCACGTTGACTCGATCCTGCTTCAAGCATACCAATGGCTCGCAGACGCTCATTTTCGGACTGGCGTGGCATTTCGTAATGTTGAATAATTACGTAATTGTTTTGTTTTTCTGAGTGGTTGTCAGCACGATGCTAAACAATGCATATGGAATCCCGTTAACGCACATGTTTTTATACCTATTCTTGGGTAGTGAAATGCATGGGGCTTGCATAAAAGTCAACTTTTGCATGGAATGCGTGCTTTTCTGTAGCAGTTGCGTTTTTGTGACTTGACTCCATACATGTACTACAATATTGAAAACCAAACTTGACTTATTTAAAAAATACACTAAAATATTGGTGTCACGGGAACTTTTCTTGTTGAGTATATGTATGATAGATACATGAATAATTTTATATTAAACGAGTATATGATCCGTCCATGCCCACGCATGAAGTTGAAGGAGATTCGTATATATCCCAGTGTCCCATTTCAAAATCGAACTTGCATTCACTAAAACCGCGATGCTATATCTGGTTGTAATCAGATCACTGAATCACATGCAAGGCTTGTGACAATCCGCACGCAGTGGGCACGTGAAACGAAAGAACCTGTTTGTTTTTTTTAAGTAAAAGGTCATTTTATCAGTAAAACATTAAATGGTCAATTATGGTATCAAAAAACATCTTGCATCAATTAAGTTCTCGTACCACACATGCGATTTCATCGAGAACTCAACATCATGACGTCAGTAATGGCGAGATAACAACGTTGTTGAACGAGGGGAGATTCATACGAGAGAGGGTTGCACGAACTCGCCGATTTCTGGTTTCCAAAATAAATGAGGTTGTCTTGATTCACACTGCTGCTTGACACAGGAGTTCATGGTATGGATGATAAAGCTTCTCGTGTTTTGTTTTAGCACACCCCGCCCTCCACTCCGAGTCGTCCGCGTTTCAGACTTTTAGATGGCTGTTACAGCTTACGAACTTTCCGCTCCTAGGGGAGTTGGGCTATCGTACGTATCGGCTTGGCAAGACATTGATGTAAACCTAGCTCTTGTAAGTGTCGGTGTGCATGTAGCAAGTACACTTTTTAATTAGATGTTTTGAATCACAAAGAATCCACTTTCACTTTTTGCTCTTCTGCGTCATATTTTGACCTTTTTGATATTTATAGCAGTCGTGGAAGGAAATTATATCAAATAGTGGGGCGAACACACGTTTGTTCGAAATATTTTATAAAATCGAACATCTTAAATGATGTCAAGGACTTAAGAAAATACATACGAAGAGACCTGTTGTTAATCTTCTAAACATAACCTTCACTTGGTCAGTAAAGCTAAAGGAAATATTTTGCTCTCTCGGTTCCAGGATAAACCAGTCTGTGAAGTGAGAGAAATATGTTTTTAGGAAAATACTACTTGCACGTTTAAACAAATCAACACCAGTGAGTGAGTGAGTGAGTGAGTGAATGAGTGAGTGAGTGGGTGAGTGAGTGAGTGAGTGAGTGAGTGAGTGAGTGAGTGAGTGAACGAGCGAGTGCAGTTTTACGCCGCACTCACCGATATCCACACCTTGATAACAACTAAATACAATTTTTTAATATCAAAGTTTCGCCATCAAAGGCCTGGTCAAGTCTTTCTAGAAATTGCGTGGCAGACATTCAGAGGACGTATGACACGTGATGAGCGACGCTACCGCAAGCTATGACCTTTACTTGGAGCTAGTTTTCACAACTCCTGACACTTACGTTTTTAACGAAAATTGTGTGAGTAGCGGATGCTACCGGTAGACAAGGACATGCTTACCCTTTTCAGGAACACCTGGTGTCATCACTGATTTTCAGTGATCCATTCATATAGTTATTATATATAAACTAATTTGCCCATGGATTCGGAACATATTCGAGACTAATTATTCTCTGGTGTAGAAGTTTTGTATTGCGCCATAATTCAATTTTGGATCTGTTGTTAAACTTATATACCATTGCTCAATATAAAGCGAATGAAATATTTTACCCTCTCGGTGCACAATCTGTGAAGGCAATGACATATGATGACAGGAAAATACTACTTGTTTTTAACCAATCAGCCACAAGATATGAACGTGTGAGTGAGTGAGTGAAGTTTTACGCCACATTCAGTAATATTCAGGATTCATCACTGCGTTATTTGAATCACCGAAATTTTATTAGAAAAACTAGTGTTTGTTTGTTGTTTAACTACCCACTCAGCAATATACCAGCTCCATGACGGCGGTCCGGAAATTATCGAGTCTGGACCAGACAATCCATTGATTGGCATCACGATCATCGATCCACGCAATTGGGATACGATGACATGCATCAACCAAGTCAGCGAGCCTGACCACCTGATCCTGTTAGTCGCCTCTTACGACAAGCATTAAGAAGATAGACACAATTTTTATGCTTACTTACTTACTTACTTTGGAGATTTAACGTGCGCTTTCCGACTGATGCGTATTTCGCACACGGGCCCGGCCAGGCCATTTAATGTGTTTCCGAAAGGGGCGAAAGTGGTCTGTGCAATCCAAGAGGGGGGTTTAGGGGTTGCTTATATAGAATTTGGGAATTTAGAGATTTGGAATAGATGCCGATTGGGTTGGGGAGGAATTTTTATGGATAACAAACTTCTTTGATACTGGGGAAAGCGACGTTTAGGTATAGGTCCGAGATGGCTGACCATATCAGCAACTGTCCCAATCACATCATCAACTGGGACAACGTCCAAATCCTCGCCAACAACCTCCATGATTTCACTAAAAGAAAACATACAGAAGCAGTCCACATTCGCCGCCACAAGCCAGCAATCAACAGAGATCAAGGCTATTTCATCTCATCCGCCTACTATGAACTCATCAAACAATAATCACTTATCCTGTTTACTGGCTTCATGTCCCTATTGGCTTCCACCTATGTGTTCTCTGTCCATCTGGTTGTGACAGCATCATCCCTTTGTTGTCAACACCTACCAATGTTATCCCACCCATGTATGCAATTGTTGTTACTGTTAATCCTCTACTGTTAATCCCCCACCTACTATATATATTCAGTACTATGTCCCTCATCACTGTCATCTATGTCAGCCGAAATTGCCTAGGCAGAAGGCGACCCCTTAAACACCTAATGCAACAACAACAACAACCCTCATCACGTGTTGCTAGAATGTCAAGACCATGCCCCAGCCCCAGCCCTAATTGCAGTTGACCCGTGAAGATTCCGGGGTAGAATAGGTATTCAGCAACCCATGCTTGCCGTAAAAGGTGACTATGCTTGTCGTAAAAGGCGACTAACGGGATCGGGTGGTCAGGGTCGCTGACTTGGTTGATACATGTCATCGATCCCAATTGCGTGGATCGATACTCATGATATCAATCACTGGATTGTCTGGTCCAGATTCGATTATTTACAGACCGCCGTCATATAGCTGTAATATTGCTGAGTGCGGCGTTAAACAACAAACCAACCAACCAACAACCTAATTGCAGTTAGATCCGCTATATGTCATAGATTTCCTAAAGCCAAGAGATGCAATAGCGAAGGGCAAACTAACTCTATTTCTGAGAGATGGACAGCTACTCGAACGTATATAAACAGAGCAGCCAAGGATAGAAATGAAATCATATCAATATAAGAAAATAGAAATCACATCAATACAAAAACAGAAATTATGTGAACACCAAACTCACAATAGATATGTGTACCCTACTCACACACAGGAGTCCCAAAGAGGGACAGGGCAGCCGAAATTGCCTAGGCAGAAGGCGACCTCTTAAGCACTTAATGCAAAAACAACAACAACAACAACCTCATTCAGTCTTGCTTGACAACGGTATAAGGATCTATACCGAAACGTCGCTTTTTCCAGTATTAAGGAAGTTGTTATCCATAAAAATTGTGTCTATCTTGTCATCCGTCAACTTCTAAGTAATGCCTATCAAACAATTTGACAAGCCTCAAAGCCTCAAGTCGCCCCACAGTCATGGAATACACACCGCCGGGCTGCGATGATACATCGTCACGCATTGCGATCACCAGATCCTACCCGGAACCCTCCCCCGGAAGAAGTACAAGGTCGACTTGTTTAGAAAGGAACAGTATCAATATCAATACAATCTTCGTCTAAAAATATATCCTACTAGATTGGACGTGTGACGAAATCGTGACATAAACACTTGATGCATGGGTTGGCATAATGCTCATGTGTAGCGATTACAATCAGGATGACAACTCGATGAATGTGTCTGTTATCGGGGAATTAACATCATATCATCAACACGCATATTAGTTTACAGTTAGTTTATGTTGACAAAGCAACAAACTGCATGATTTGATTTTTTTTTTCTGCATTAAGCTCATCTGATACTATAGGAGACCATAAAATAAGTTATTTCATCGCCTCTGAGATATCATATTCACCCAGAAGAACATAAAGATGGGATGAGAGTCCATGCTGTGGCTTTGTAAGTGGCCTTCCAGGAAGTTGCACCAAATTCGCGGAAAGCCGTAACTCAGTTTGTGATGTAAAAATCAATGGGAATTTAGCTCAGGTGCGCTGGTGAAAAGGATCGTTTTCACCTGGCCCTGACGCCGGGTATCAGGTAATATTCATCACTGATAGCGGCGCACCTGTCTGTTGGCTGGTCGTAGCAAATTCTATTGGCTTCGTCTTTGCTCGATTCGAATTTTGGGGACAGAGAGGACGTCTGATATATCGTCTCATTTCATGGCCTTTAGTAAATACAGAAAGGGTTGTGCGTTCATCACTATCAGCCATACTCTACATTCAATCTGATAGTAAGCTGCGTCACCTATTCCCCGTTCACATGCGCCTCTATACATATGTGAGACCGCCTCCGTGATCTAATGGTAGAGTGTCCGCTCGGAGAGCGGAAGGTCGGGGTTCGATCACCAGCCGCGTCATACCAAAAGACGTTAAAAGATGGTATTTGTTGTTACCCTGTCTGGCCCTCGGCATTAGGGGGCTAAAACAAGGACTGGTCGGCTCGGAGTCAGTATACTGTGTCTGAGTGGGGTATTCATGTTAAACTGCGGCATGGTATCTCAGTGGGCTAGCACTATCAATCGGCATCAGTCCGGACTAGTACAAGCAGCCACACACACACATACACGTGCATGCACGTCGCTATATAAGTGCAATAATCTTGGACGCGACGTTAAACCCCATTTCACCTCACCTCACCTATACATATGTGTGTATATGTGCATTCGTGTGTAGAAATACATACGTGAGTATACTTGTCATTTGAACGCGTTTACTCATGTGTGTATATTTACACCAGGAGCAAATTTGCATCATGTCTGGCGCAGATGCAAATGTAAACGTAAAATTGCACTGTGTGTATATGTTGCAATGTGAACGTTTATGTCAACGTAAGAGGATGATCTAATTAACATCTGTTCTTTAGCCTACACCAAACACATTGTCAACAGTTGCCAACTTTTATGTGGATATACCGAGTTGAGCGGACGGTGTTTTCTTTTGGTTTCAAGGAGTCAAAACTTTGTCTACAAATTAAATCAAACACACGTCGCTTCACGCGAAACTTTTCGGTGAAGTAAATCTCTTCTCATTCAACTTTAATTGGAAAAAAACCCTGTTTTGTGTTGAAAATCGTAAACAGACTGACGAATATGTGGATGTGCCTTACACAATTTACATACTTTATTTACACACCTAAGATGTTTTTCATGTGAACGCATAGTAAATTTACATATACACACGTATGTTTAGTTACACATGTGCAAAATTACTTACGTTAGTAAATGTTGTGCATGTGAACGGGGTATAATATTAGTTGTAACCAAATAAACAAAACATTTGAAATATAGATGGACGGAGTTAAACTTATGGGACAAAGTTTACAGGACATCCTGATTGTCTCATGGTTCCCCTCTACAATGATCGGCTTCAGAAGGAGCTGGCGGATGAATAAAGAAATGTTTGTTTTTAAAATTTTTTTTTACGAAATTGTGACTTCGGATAAGCGGAAAATGAGAAACAAAATAAAAATACAGATGGTATAGCTGAACAATCCTTGGGGCATACCGGTGCTTCCACCTCGCATGGCCATGCTTCATTCGTCACCACTCGCCCCTTTCCGTAACCTGCAAGAAGCTATTCGGTTGGTCACGAATGGGCCATGCTTCATTCGTCACCACTCGCCCCTTTCCGTAACCTGCAAGAAGCTATTCGGTTGGTCACGAATAGGCCATGCTTATTTCGTTTCAACTGGTATTCCCTCATTAAATATATTAGTTTAGTGCGCTAGTTTCAAATATAAAAGAAACAGTTGGCGTGGAACAGTGTATTCGGTTGTGCCAATGATCAGCTAGAACATGCCAGTCCTGGGAAAAATATCCCAACATGGATTATAAACAACAAAATAAGCCATACTCTTTACTGTCTTAAAATGTCCATTCATAGGTGATATATTGTAAATTATAATGGTATTTGTCTCAGCTGGGGGCATAAATAATTCCTGGATTTCTTTTAGGGAATTGTCATTTTTAGAATAACCTGACCCCCTCTCTGGTCTAGTGGGTTCGATTCCCGACATGGGTACAATGTGTGAAGCCTATTTCTGGTGTCCCCCGCCGTGATATTGCTGGAATATTGCTAAAAGCGGCGTAAAACCATACTCACTCACTCACTCACTCTCTGGTCCAGTGGAAGAGCGTTTGCCCGAGAGCGGAAGGTCGGTGGTTCGATCCCCGACCTCGTCATACCGGAAGACGTTAAAGATGGTACTTGTTGTTACCCTGCCTCGCGCTCGGCATTAAAGGGCTTAAATAAGAACTGGTCCGAGCCGACCAGTCCTTGTTTTAGCCCCTTATTGCCGAGCGCCAGACAGGGTAACATCAAGTACCATCTTTTAACGTCTTTTGGTATGACGCGGCAGGGGATCGAACCCCGGACCTTCCGCTATCCGGGCGGACGCTCTACCACTAGACCACGGAGGCGGTCCCGGACTAATAGAAGCAACAGGTTCATGGACATGTATGTGAGTGTAAAATTCGTTTGACTCATAAGCATGATCTGACTCCTTCTTTATATTTACATAGTCATGGGCTAGCACTATAAAAC
Organism: Haliotis rufescens; assembly: GCF_023055435.1. NCBI lineage: Eukaryota > Metazoa > Mollusca > Gastropoda > Lepetellida > Haliotidae > Haliotis > Haliotis rufescens. The sequence goes on along the minus strand of NW_025964001.1, from coordinate 59,074,200 downwards.
TGCCAATAGTCCGGACTAGTACAAGCAGCGCGCGCACGCACGCACGCACGCACGCACACACACATGCATGGACGTCGCTTTATCAGTGCAATAGTCTTGAAAGCAACGTTAAACCCCATTTCACTTCATTTCAGAATCACCAACAGCCTACTATTTAGATTTATTGTCTAATGCTGCTTTAGAAATATATTGATATGTTAAAATGCTTTCCCAACTTTACGAAGAAATCGTTTACTGTGCCACGTGGTACAATGAAATCATGGAAAATCACTACTTCATTGCCGCCGAAAGTTAGGTTTAGGTAACGGAATAAACCGAGTTCATGCACGGAGTTTCATCCGTAACTAAGTACTATCATAACACCCAACATCATTTGCCACCAACCCTTGTTTCAGCCTTAAATGTCCAAAGAAACGGCTCAGACACACATATGGTACGATTTCTATACTATACTCAGATAAAACCTTTACCTTTTATGGGCTCTTCCAATGCAAGATCACAATTATAATTATTGATTATTGATACGATATGATTTCTAAACCTTATTATTTGTTATTTATTGTAATAACGAAAAAGAAACGAGTATCAAAGATATTCGCAGTGTTTAATGGTTCTGCCCGGTTGATTTTGGTCCGAATATGGAATTTGAATTCCGGATTTTATTTGATGCACTTCCGCTAAGATAGATAACTCGGTCCATATTAACAGACCGCCATCATTACCATGAGGCTATGATAACTCAAAATTGACGTTTCAGGAACGAAGTCGCTGCTATACGACGGATAGAACAATGTACGGTAATTGGCAACAGGCTTCTATAGGCGGGTATGTTAACCCCCAACTGCAAATGCAACAGCAACAACATATGTACCAGTGGTATTACCAACAAGGACAATGGCCGCAGCAACAAGTCATGCCTCAAATGCCAGCAGGACCAGTGCCACCAAACCAGCCTCCACAACCCCCACCACCTAGTCAAAAGCCTCCCCTGCCTAAAGAAGAAGTGGACGCCATAGATTCTTCGTCAGGAAATGGCCTGAACCCAGCTCCGCCTGTGGAGCCCCCAGTGCCTTCAGATGACAAACCCCCTCTCCCACCAGATCCCCCACCCCCAGCTCCTGATAATGATCAGAAGGGCCCAGAGAAGTCTAAGGTTAGTATTGCAGACTTCATTGAGACTGAGTTTCATCTTTAATTATGAAGACTATTTCAGTCGGAAATGAGACTCATTTGGTTTTTTTAAAGGCCTTTCCCTGCAAATCTTAAGTAATTGACTGGTAAATAAGTACATCATTTGTACATGGATATTGTTATTAGGAGTAGTGCACTTTACCGGGCGAATCCATTCGGATTTCAATTGTGAGTTCATAAATGGATATTTGTAATGTGCTTTAGCATGTTTAGCTTTCATCCATTCTGTTGAAGCACGCTCAAAGCACTAGAAATATTATTATCATGATTATTAGTAATATTACTCTGGTGAATAGATCAGTGTGCACTTGATTTTCATTCTCAGCTCCCTTGGGAGTATACACACCAAAGTGCCTGTGAGGCACTATAAGGTTAACAATCACACCCTTGGTTCAAATATTATATCAGCAGACCATGAGCATCCAAGGAAAGCCTTATGTCGAACACTGCTTATATTTATGATGCATTTTGGAGTGACTGCAAGAACATCAGTGTCCAACCCAGACCGCGCGATTGCGCGATTCACGCTAAAAAAAATCAAATCGCCCCTCATAAAAAACTCAAAGCGCGATCTGTCGCGCACTGTAATTTCTTGAACAGTCACTTACTTTATCAGCTGTTTATCCCTACCTTTAGATTCAATACTCACTAAATCTTTAATCAATTAACGAAGAAAGACAGTTCACAGCAAACATTGTAAACAACTGTCGAAGACCGATCGATAATAACCGGAAGTTCGAACACGAGTTACTTCTCTTGGGTTGTGGAATAAATTATCGACAGGATTTGCATGGGAAACGAAATTTAATTTACTTTAGTAGAAAGAGTATCAAAACTTTCTTCAAAAATATGTTGTATTTTGTTGTTTAGTAATCAAAAACCTTTGAAAAGATGTTAAAAGACAATAAATATTCTTTCTTGAATAGTTCTGAAAATATTTTTGAGCATTTTAGTTCGTTTTAGTTTCGTTTCTGAAATCACACAATATGAATCGCCGACTTTCATTGCAGACGATCTTTTGAATAGTGAAAATGTCGCACAAAAACAAAAAAATACAGACTTTTTTAATCAAAATAGATGTTCTAAAAAAGACAATGATGAAACCACAGTCACTGTAATTACTTCTCTAACTGAACGGGAAATCGATCCCGGGCCTAGTGACTAAAAAAAAGCAGTTCTTTATTCTGATCTGTTACACTTTTATATGATGATGTTCCAGTACATAATACAAAATAAGACATTTTTTAAGAAAGCAGTTATCCCCCCTACTTTTTCAAAATCCCCCCTATTTTGTACATGATGGGGGGACAAGTCCCCCCTTGATTTTCAATTCTGGGTTGGACACTGGAACATATATATATAATAGTGTGAAAAACCTTTCAGGAGCTGAAGCCTAAGGATGATGCAGAATCCAATAAGATGGCAGAATTAGCTAAGCAGGCTCAACAGTGGCAACAGCAGAAACAACAGCAGACACAACAGCACACACAACAGCACACTCAGTGGAACCAATGGATGGGACAGCCACAGATTGGGTACCAGGCAGGTTATCAAGGAGGATACCAAGGGGGGTACCAGGGTGGTTATCAAGGGGGATACCAGTCGTACCCAGGCCAGTCTGGACAAGCTCAGGTCCAGCAACAGCCAACACCTCCACAGCCACCACAGTCACAGCCACCACAGTCACAGCCACCACAGTCACAGCCACAGCCACCACAGTCACAGCCACAGCCATTGCAGCCACAGCCACCAGGTAAAGACCAAAACTAATGTAGACATGCTTTATAAAGGTGTTAGGATCTACACCGAAACATCGCACTAATTGTAATAAAGAAATTGTTCATCCATAGAACTCGTCTTACTTAATGTAGACATTGTATATGCAGTGTATACTACTCACAAGAAATTAGAGAACACCTGCTTTTTGTCATGTAAATATGATTAATCTGTCATGGCATGACAGATTAAGTATAGTAATGTAAAAGAATCATGTGTTCTTAAACTTGTTTTGTATTCATCATGTTCATAGCGTAAGTGGGATTTCTCTGTTTGTTAATTTTGTAATAGATTTCATTGGATATTGGGATATTTTATTACTTTTAGACATAATCATGATAGTTTATAAATTCACTTATGAAGATATTTGTAAATTGTATCAGTTTTATAAAGAAAACGCTGATCGGCTGCCACTTTTCTTTGCTGTTCTTCAAAATCATGAACATGACGAATGGAAGTCTGTGATTTGATGTGGGTTCTCAACAAAACATTTCACATGCTCAATCCAACCATCTAATGCATTGTCAATGTTTTTTTGTTTTGTTGTTACTCAAAAGCGCTGTGAAACTCTCACCACCTCCGTAAAACTATTAATTGTCAGACACAAGGGTAGGGACCTATACCCATGTTTTTTGAAGCCGTACAAAAGGCTTGTTTCCCATGTAAGATACCTGTAGTCACCAAATCATCATCACATGTATCCTCCCTCATTAAGCATTTGGGGGCACGGGTGGCCCAGTCGTCTAAGGCGCTGCGATTCGCTGTGAGTTGCGTCCCTTGGGCACGCCAGAAACCTATGATTGTGTGTTCGAATCCCGGTTCGCCCCGATTATGTTTCTAGGTTTGTCAGCACCATACCTGTGCTTGTGGGTTTCACCGAAGTGGTAAACGTCTAAGACCTGCATCACTTCGGGCTTTCCTCCCACATTAAGCTGACACGCCGTGATATAACTGGAATACTGTTAAAAGCGGCGTTAAACCCAACTCACTCACTCACTCATTAAGCATTTAAGCTTCCATACCCTGATATAACTGTAATACTGTTATACAAAGGGGACTTGAACCCATCTCACCATGCTCACTGACTCGCCCACTTTGTAGCAGGAGGCAGCGCAGCAGCTGCTCCTTCGTCTGCGGAGATGGATGCTGTCCTGGACGAGGAGAAGGAGTTTGATGTGCAGTACAAGCAGTGGAAGGAGCAGTACGACTCGTGGAAGGATCAGAATAAAGGTGAGGCTTGTTTGTGCTTAGTTTCAAAATAAGCTTTCAAAGAAAAGGTTTGAATTTCATTTTTCTAGTGGGGGCACGGGTGGCCCAGTCTTCTAAGGCGCCGCGATTCGCTGTGCAGAGTTGCGTCCCTTGGGCACGCCAGAAACCTATGATTGTGGGTTCGAATCCCGGTTCGCCCCGATTATGTTTCTAGGTTTGTCAGCACCATACCCGTGCTCGTGGGTTTCACCGAAGTGGTAAACGTCTAAGACCTGCATCACTTCGGGCTTTCCTCCCACATTAAGCTGACACGCCGCAATATAACTGGAATACTGTTAAAAGCGGCGTTAAACCCAACTCACTCAATTTTTTAACTTATCCTGCATTACTCCGTATTGCATTTACTGCTATGTTTGACAGAGAGACGAACTGTGTGAGATCCAGCTGCTGAAGAAAGTTGTCCCAACCAGCCCAGGAGGCAGCGCCCTCTCACAGTCGGCACGTGACCCGGAAGTCATGACGTCACACAAAAAGACATAACTGCTTTGTCACCTCCACGGACGGACGTACTTTGTATCCCTTGTGGAAATTAAAGCTTATTATTTGTTTTTTATATTTTGCGTGTTTCTACATTCATTATATGCTGCTACATTGTTACCTGTTATGGGCCGTGACCTTAGGGTCTTCCCATTCGTAAATTGTAACGTTTATCGCTCGTCTGTGGCTCACGTCACAGTAATTTACGGGCGCAATGTTGTTCCCGCCATTTTGTTTTCTTTCCCGCCATTTTGGCCATTCACCACGTGGCCACGTAATGTCGTGATCTGCGTTTTGAATTCTCTCTTTGGCTTGGGTAATACATTACATTTATGTATGTTGTTTTGGTGTGCTTAAAGCCTTGCCTTTTCGCTACCTCTAAGCGTAATTGTTTCTTCTCATAAACTTCAATATAATACGAAGTTTATGAGTTACATTATGTCTCCCGTACTCTGTGGTTTTGCCACATGGTTACGTGTTTGCTTAAGGCTTTGCCTTTTCGCTCCCTTTTAGCGTACTTGTTTATCTCATAAACTTTAATAAAATATACTGTTTTTGAGTTACTTTATGCTTCCCATACTTTGTGATTGGCCACACATTATGCTTCCCGCACTTTGTGGCTTTGCCACATAGTTATGTTTTGCTTAAATTCCAGATTTTCTGCCTCGCTGCACTTGTTGCCGCGGGAACAAATCTGGCCGGGGCCGCCCCTTTCTGCCGTGATTGTACGACGCCCTGTACTTTCACAAGGCAGTGCCGATGTTGCAGTCATTCGTCGCTGTGATCCTTCAGCTCATGCGAGTATCCAGGACACACCTCGCTCAACGTGCTCGTCGACCCCCACATACGTTGACGGCAGCAGCGCTCAGCGGAGCTTCACGGCGGCTCCCAACGTAGAGTCTGCCTCCCATGGCACGACATACGACCGTTCACGGTCTCCTACTCCACTGGCGGCTCCAGCGCTCCCAACGTAGAGTCTGCCTCCCATGGCACGACATACGACCGTTCACGGTCTCCTACTCCACCGGCGGCTCCAGCGCTCCCAACGTAGAGTCTGCCTCCCCTGGCACGACATACGACCGTTCACGGTCTCCAACACCGTCAACGCTGATGTCTCCGGCGCCCCCGGCGCCTCTGATGACACGGCGCTCCCGGCGCTCCCGGCGCCTCTGATGACGCGGCGCCTCCGGCGCCTCCTCTGATGACGCGGCGCCTCCGGCGCCTCTGATGACGCGGCACCTCCGATGTCTCGGCGCCTCTGATGACACGGTGCCTCCGATGTCTCGGCGCCTCTGATGACTCGGCGCCTCCGATGACTCGGCGCTCCCGGCGCCTCCGATGACTCGGCGCCTCTGATGACTCGGTGCCTCCAGCGCTTCCGATGACTCGGCGCCGCTGATGTCTCGGCGCTCAACAAGCTTCATGACTTGTTCATGACAAGCTGATGACTCGGCGCTCCCGGCGCCTCCGATGACTCGGTGCCACCGGCGCCTCTGATGACTCGGCGCCGCTGATGTCTCGGCGCCTCTGATGTCTCCGCGCTCCGGCGCCTCCGCATCCTCTGATGTCTTCGGCGCTCAACAAGCTTCAGATCAACAAGCTTTATCAAGCTCAGATCAACGAGCCGACCATCCGATCTTCTACTGCGGCTTAAGGGGCACCATCGGCAATCGCCTCCCCGGCGCCACTGCCCTCTTCTCTTGCTGCCGTCTCATAACTCGTCACACGGAGAAGCATGGTGAAACAACTGTCGCCGCTCCTGTCGCTACTCTCCCGTCGGTCTTCGGGATCGTGACTATCGTACTACTTCCTGGGTGGAATCATTTCAACCAATAGACAGTTGGTCTGATTCAACTTGCCCACTGAGACGTTATCCATAATCCCGTCGTTTAAAGCGCTATGATTCCGGAGAGATGACCTGCGGGTTTCCATCGAAACAGAGCGTCATGTGAACAGCGTCTGTATCAGATTCGATGACGACATCCACTTACAAAGAGTTTACTTCGTCGACATCGCAGACATCAACGCTGTTCTACCCTACCCTAGCGCCAGCGTTCCTGAGAGAGACTCTTCCTCGGCGCTCCCCGGGTTTTACACGACGCCCATGGGGTTCCGTGTTTTATCGCAAAACTCGGGTACACCACTTGATCGTCTCTCACACAGTTCATTGAGGATTGTCTGTGTGTGGAGTTTGCACCTCAGTTCCGACTCCAAGGCGGTTTTCTCGGCTACTGCGCAGAGTGATTTACATGTCACGTGTCAAGTACTCGGACTGTCAACAACTCCGACCGGATTTAGGTCAACTTACCATGGCAAGGGGTGCCATGTATTTCTACAGATTGGTTTCCATGTCTACCTGTACGCTTGGTGATACCACTCAACCAGGCGCCTGTCGCAGTCCATCCATGCACGGATGTTGGAAACAATAGACCTCCTCTACCAACACGGCTGTCACGAGGAACCTTGTTTCATCAACCCTTCGCTATAAGAACGATAGCGCCTATAGGCGTTCAAGGGATGGAAAAGATCGCCTTCCTTCGTCCGGTTTGATCTTTTCGACTACGACACCTTCCTATCTTCCGCCTTGACTACCGGACACAGTGTCGATTTGATACTTAAAGTCCCTCGGCCGTCCCACTGACCCCTGTTGCATACCTGCCTCGTATCGTGTTGTCGTCCTCCATCGTCACCTCGATATAAGAACAGGAGTACTTATACGCCGCTTCAGGGATGAAAACGATCTCATTACTTCGTGCAATGGCCATATTGCCTCGACTTCCTACTACCCGGTTACGTCGATGCCCCGGCGGTCGATTGTGAAGCTAGTTTACTTCGTCTACTTGAGGTTGGCTCGCAGGCGATCACACCTTTTTCCGAATCGTACCGACGGTACGCAATCGCAGACCCCTGTTGCTGACTACCTCCCCTGCCACCTTGTCAGTGGCTAGTGGCCCACGCCAGCCCACATTGTGACCACCTGTGATCCAGAGATCAACACCATAGGCACATCAACAGCCTCGAGATAAATGCTTATCCAGGACGGCACTTGCTGACAGTGCATTCTCGGTCACGCCCTGTTGATCGTGTCCACTGACGACGTCACCGTAGTGTGGTGTTTGCGGACCCAGAGTTCTCGCCCCTCTCCCGGCGCTACAAACTCGACCGGCGCCCCCGAGAATCCCCATCTTAGGCGTTCCAGGCGCCTCAAGCTCTCCAACGCCTCACGCTCTCCGGCGCCTCGGGCCAGACTATGTGAAACGGTCGACACCCCAACCCTAGATCTGTTTGCCTCATATCTGAATGTGGCCAGCAGTCGTCTTCCATTCCACCTGTGCCGGATACGACCGCTGTGGCAGTCAAAGCCTTCCATCGTTCCTGAGAAGGATTACGCGCGTACGCTTTTCCGACTCCGGTTCTCCCTCCCACGGTTCTTCAGAGATCCAGGCCACTCGACCCCTGCCATTGACTTTGGTCTCGCCTTATTGGTCAGCCAGAAGTTGGGTTATCGACCTCCGAAACATAGCCAGAGACAACCCCTGGAACTTCCTGTGTGGTCCAACCACACGGTCTGTTGCCACACCCTCATACCCGCATGTTATCGTCTGCACGCCTGACACACATGCAGAAAGCCAAGGGCTATTCGGCTAGAGCGACCAAGGCTATTGCTTCAGCCCACCGTCCATCTACAGGGGGACTGTATGCTGATAAATGATGCTTGTTCCAGGCATTTTGTTCTGACAAACACCAGGATCCGATGACAGCGTCACCGCAGATTCTGGATCAGTTCCTTCTGTACTTGTGTAGCACCCGTCGGTTGAAGGGCTTACCACCCCCACATACCTGGTCGCCATCTACTCCGTTCTGGCCATCCCGGACGATCGGAGAAAGACGAAAATTCCCGACCTACGGGCCTGGCTGCGCTCGTTCAGTCTTGAAGACCTGAATACCAAGTTCGGACCGCCTGCGTTGGATCTGAATGTGGTCTTCAACGCCCTTCGAACCACTCCCCTCGTCTTCCTTCTACGACCTTAAGTAGAAGACGGGTGTTTCTACTGGTTTTGACTACTGCCGCTCGAGTCCATGTACAGCACGCCCTCGACGTCTCCCATGCCCGGTTCGAATGCGGTACCCAGGGCGCCGTTCATCATGGACCGTACTGGGACGTCAGCGTAAAGACTCAACTCCCAGGACAGCCTGATAGATCATTCCTTGTCCCCTCCCCCCTCGTCCAGTGTGGGTGCCGAGGATGAGGATGAGCGTCATTATGCCCAGTAAGGGCACTGAAGGTTATTCTACGATCTAAAGACTGCCGCAAGTCTAGGAAACACCTTTTTTCTGCCGGTCTCCCCTTCGTCGCTGTCGTTGGTCAGCCGGAATACTTTTCCCTGTGGCTCCGGGCGGTCATCCTTAAAGCGTATGAGCCGCCGGATTGGACCCTCCCCCCAAAGGCTATTACCTGAAATAAAATGAGATCAGGGCGATCGTATTTACACTGGTTCTTCACGGTATACTGTTCCATCCCGTCGTTCAGGGAAGCCTGTTCGTGGCGATCGGACACCGCCTTCACCAACCACTACTTCAGTGATGTAGCCTTGAAAGTTGTCGCCAGCGTTCACAGTTTTGGTCCCTGGTTGTAGCCCAACAGGTCATCTATCTCCGACGCCACTGATTCTCCGATACCCTGAGCGGGGCCCGTCGACCTCTCTGGTGTTTATCACCCTAGACGAGACGGCTCTCTTGCGTTCCGCATTCGCTCTTAGGTCAGTTTTAGTTTTGGGTTACCCGACTCATTCTATTGCTGTCACCTATCCGGGTTTTACTTTTTGCATCAACTCTCGTTTCCTGACGACAGGAATGGTAGTAGATGTGGACACCGGCGCCGACGCCAACGCCGCTGCTTCTCTGGTACCTGAGCGGTGCCCGTCGACCTCACCGGTGTTCCTTGCCTCCAGCCTAGAGGGCTCTCCTGCGTTTCGCATTCGCTCTTGGGATTGGTCGTAGATTTTGCCGCCGACGCCGCTGATTCTTCGATTCCCCGAGCGGGGCCCGTCGAACTCTCTGGTGTTTATCACCTCAGATTAGAGGGTTCTACTGCGTTTCGCTTTCGCTCTTCGGTAAGTTATATATTTTGGCTACACGCCTCATTGTATGTCGGTTACCTATTCGGGCGTTTCGTTTTTGCATCGACTCTTGTTTCCTGAAGACAGGAATGGTCGTAGATGTTCCGGTCATCACTTGTATGCGGTGCGGATTCATCGGACCTTGACGAGGGTTTAATATGGTTCACATCTGCAGGTATGCCCACCAGCCAAGCCGTCTGATAAAGATGCAATACGGAGTAATGCAGGATAAGTTAAAAAATTTAGTAAAATCTAAATATTTTTTACATTTGTATACTTATCCTGCATTACGAAGTCTAAGTGCCCTCCCTTTCGCTACGCTACCTCCCCACGAAGTTTCAGATGTTATGTTTAAAGCAGTTATGTCTTTTTGTGTGACGTCATGACTTCCGGGTCACGTGCCGACTGTGAGAGGGCGCTGCCTCCTGGGCTGGTTGGGACAACTTTCTTCAGCAGCTGGATCTCACACAGTTCGTCTCTCTGTCAAACATAGCAGTAAATGCAATACGGAGTAATGCAGGATAAGTATACAAATGTAAAAAATATTTAGATTTTACTAATTTTTCTAGTAGGGTGTCACGATAAACAGAAATATCGATATATTGCTATTGGTAAGCACTTAAAGTCAATAAATTGATTGTTAAATCAGTTTCTGATCAATAGTATCGATTTCATTTAGGAATATCGATAGTTTCGATTGTATTTACCATATCAATAAAATACATGCAATGCTGTTCAAATTTGTTTTTCTTTTGATCATGAGTGGTAGTAATTAACACGTGGTAAGGTAAGTTTCTTTTTCTTAAATTATTAGGGTAAAGAAAAAACACATCAGTCATATCTCAAACTTTACTTTTAATTTGTTGTTATGGTTATCACATTCAAAGGAAACTTCTTTTCCAAGGTTAAATTCAACTCTAAAATCTGTCTAAAATGATACACTGAAAACTATCGATATGTATCGCAATAGTTGCTTGCAATATCAATAGTTATCGCAATAGTTTCTTTCAATATCAATAGTTATCGCAATAGTGATTTCCAGACCAATAGTCACCCCTATTTTCTAGTTGCATAAAATTTACAATGGTAAGATGCTGCCAACTTCCATCAATTTGACCACTCCATGTGTTAATGAAAGTATGATCAACAACCTGACATTTCTTAACAACCTGACATTTCTTAATTGATCGACCCGTGAAGATCCGGGGTAGAATAGGTCTTCAGCAACCCATGCTTGCCGTAAAAGGCGACTAACGGGATCGGAGGGTCAGGCTTGCTGACTTGGTTGATGCATGTCATCGATTCCAATTGCGTGGATCAATCATGATGTCAATCACTGGATTGTCTGGTCCAGACTCGATTATTTACAGACCGCCGTCATATAGCTGGAATATTGCTGAGTGCGGTGTAAAACAAAAACCAAACCAAAAATCTTAATTGATCACTGAAATTATCTGTTTCAATCATACAATCCTTTTGGGTTTCTGTGTAGAATTGAGCCCCAGTAAACTATGCTTGTCATGAATGGTCAACTGAAATGGATGACTTTCTTGATAGAATGTCATCTTTCCCTGACAGCATGGATGTAGCTCATAATATCAATCGCTGGTTTTTAAGGTCCAGATTTACTTTTACAGGCCACTGTCATAGCTGGAATATTACTGAATAAAGCCTTAAAAAAACCAAAGCTGAGTGAGTGAGTGAGTGAGTATGGTTTTACGCCACTTTTAGCAATATTCCAGCAATATCACAGCGGGGGACACCAGAAATGGACTTCACACAATGTACCCATGTTGGGAATCGAACCCGGGTCTTCGGTGTGACGAGCGAACGCTTTAACCACTAGGCTACCCGACCGCCCCCAAAGCTGTATGGACTGTAATGCTGTTTTTCAGATCATCCCAACAAAGACCAGTTTCGTCAGTATGAGCAGCAGTGGCAGCAGTATGAACAACAGATGGAAAGCAGGAGAAAAGATATCCAGGATCGTAAGACAGCCATAGAGAAACAAAGAGAAAGTGAAAAACCTGCTCCAAAACAACCTGAAGAATCTCAGTCAAGCTATCAGCAGTATCCAGGACAGTCGAAGCAGGGTGCCCAAGGTAACCAGCAATTCCCAGGACAGTCTCCACAGGAATCCCAAAGCAAACAGCAATTCCCAGGAAAGTCTCCACAGGGACCCCCAGGCAACCAGCAATTCCCAGGAAAGTCTCCACAGGTAGCCCAAGGCAAACAGCAATTCCCAGGAAAGTCTCCACAGGGACCCCCAGGCAACCAGCAATTTCCTGGACAGCAAGGCAACCAGCAATTTCCCGGACAGCAAAGCAACCAGCAATTCCCGGGTCAGCAAGGCATCAGGGGCCCTAGCAATTTTCAAGGACCACCTCCAAGATTCGGCACTCCTAGATTTGGTGGACCTCAGAGTCGTTTTCCCAATCAACAGCCAATGAATCAAAGATTTGGTGGTCCAGGAAATCGACCCCGGTTTCCCAACCAGGCTCTGAATCAAGGCTTCCAGGGAAGTCCAGTCACCAATACTGAAAACTTTGAGGAGCAGGCTGGTAAGGAGGACAATTTGAATGAAGATGATATGGAGGAAGGTTTTGGTGATGAGGATGAAGAGCAACAACAGGAAGGTGACTATGGAAACCAACAAGGATATCCTCCAAGTAACCATGGTAACCAGCCGTTCCAGCAAGATATGAACAGATTCCCTGGGCCAAGAGGTCCTCGTTTTCAAGGACAGCCAAGATTTCCGAACCAAAACTTTAGAGGACAAAGACCCCCAGGTCCTCATGGTTTTCAAGGCAGGCCTCCTTTCCAGGGTGGTAGAGGTAGAGGTGGTCCTAATCAAGGTCCAGGTTTCCGCCATCAAGGACCTGGAATGCAAGGACAGTTTGTACAGCAGGAAGAAGGAAATGAAGGAGAAGAAGAAGCTGAAGCAGAAGAGGAAACTGTTGAAGATTATGGAGAAGAGGATCCATCTGTTCAGAATCAGAATTTTGGACAAATGGGCCAACGGCCTCAATTTGGCGGTCCCAGATTTGGTGGTCTGAGGGGTTCCTTTGAAGGACCAGGCGGTCCAAGGTGGGGAGGGCCAAGAGGTCCACATGTGCAGAGGTTCCAGAGAGGACAAGGACCACGTTTTCAACCAAGGGGTCCTCATCAAAATAGAATGCGAGGACCGACTCCTTTAATGGATATCACCTTTGAAGGACATGAAAACCCAGAAATTGATGAAATGGAAGAGGCAAATGAGGAGGAACAGGAGGAGAACTATGAACATCAGGGAGGACTTGCCCCAGGTGCTCCAAGGGGACGAGGCGGTCCATTCCAGGGACCAAGAGGACAAAGAGGGGCTTTCATGAACAGAGGCCGAGGCATGCGTGGAGGATTTGGACCTCCCCATGGACCAGGCTTCGGTGGACCTCAGTTTGGCGGTCCAGGGGATCAGATGTAAGTTATACTGAAGTTTCTATTTCTCCTCTTGAGCTTTAGAATGCATGGCAACATTTCAGACCACGTAACATCTAGTTTCAATTCAGTTATCGACTCTTCACCAGGCACTCATTAAACCATGGAGGAAAGCTCATGTAGATACTTCCTAGTAGTGAAACGATACGCCGATGCATCAGTGGATTGCAATTTGTATCGCAAACTGAGTAAAAAGTATCATTTCTTACCTTATATCATTTTCTGAGATGGCGCTCGGCATTAAGGGGCTAAAACAAGGACTGGTCTGCTCGTAGTCAGTATACTGTGTCTGAGTGGGGTATTCATGTTAAACTGCGGCATGGTATCTCAGTGTGCTAGCACTATGAAATCGGCATTGGTCCTGACTAGCACAAGCAGCCACACACACAGACAGATATGTGAATGCACGTCACATGCACTGGAATACTGCTGAGTGCGGCGTTAAACAACAAACAAACTAACCTTTAATTGTTTGGTTTACGTGTTTAGCATGAGCCCAGAGACACATAGTATTTATTGTTTCACTATTTATCACAGGCAAGAAGAGGAGGAAGAAGAAGAAGAGGCAGTTCCAGAGGAAGAAATGGCCGAGGACTTCCAGGAAGATCTAAACCAGGGCCAGTTTCCTGGAGGTCCAAGAGGTCGTGGTGGACCTCAAGGATGGCCAAGAGGTCGGGGTGGACCTCGTGGGGCCATGGCAGACCGGGGCCGAGGTGGTGGTTTCGGAGGGCCAATGTAAGTCAGGATTTTATGGTCAAATGTGAATGAAAAGTTTACCTAATAAAGGCAGGAGTTTTTCGTTTCTTTAGTACATTAATCATTTACTTTATCTATTGATTCCTAATCATATTAGTTATATTTTTCTGCTAACCTAATATGACACCGTACACGGCAACTAACATGACTAAAGACACCATAACGAATTCATTATGCCGAAAAGTTTACACCATCTGGTATCCCTATCGCAAATAGGGGCGGTCGGGTAGCCTAGTGGTTAAAGCGTTCACTCATCACGCCGAAGACCCGGGTTCGATTCCCAACATGGGTACAATGTGTGAAGCCCATTTCTGGTGTCCCCCTGCCGTGGTATTGCTGGAATATTGCTAAAAGCGGCGTAAAACCAAACTCACTCACTCACTCACTCACTCACTATCGCAAATATGATGTCAAAATGAAAACTTTACGCTTACAACCTAAGACGGTAAGGGTCAAAGGGAGACTACTCTTCAAACCTCAGAGGCCATACCTTGTTGATAATTTTAACATTATATAATCTTTATTGAAGTCACGAACGTGATCCTTTAAAAAACATTAACGTCCTTGCACATCAAAATTAATGATAGTAAAACACAAAACAGTGTTGAATAACGAATTTCTGTGCCAGAATTTCCATGTGAAATATGTGAGGTGGGTGTTGGGAAATCCAAGATGGCTGTCACTGACGGTATACGGTCTAATTTTAGGTCAGTAACAACCATCTTGGAATTTACTGACGGTATACGGGCTCATATGGGGTCAGTAGTTCTGCCCTCTTATTGGTCAAACTCACTTTGAGGCATAATAAATACATATATATAGGACACATATACTCACCACCAAAAGAAACGTGAACCATAGAAACACTGAGAAGTGTGTACGTTAAGAAGTAATGTTTCCAATGTGTACCACTTCATGATAAAACTAACAATCAGTCAAGTGTTACCTCAGAATGTCTATATTCTTATCACGATATGCTGCACGTGATTTCCAAACTTTACACGCTAATCCAGCACGAGACAAATGGTGCATCATGGATCTGTGTCTTCACATGTGATGCGTTCATGAGCGCTAATTCACACAACATACCAGTAGGTTCAATTGCATGTCAAACGAATGTGATATCTCTTGAATATACAGTCAAGTCCCTTTAATCCGCCATTGTTGGTTGCATATGATTATGTCGGATAAACCAAATTAGGTAGTATCAACGTTCGTGATCGAAAATCGGACAACTACAGGATAGATAACAATTCAAACAAGTAATAAAAAAAGAGGAAAAGGGCAATATTCATATTGTAATGTTATATTGTTAGCGGAATATGTTTTCTAATCATGCAACCTCTTCATGCAAAATACTTTTTAAAGCACAGTCTGGAATGGAAGCCGCCAATTTGAAACTAGTGCTGCAATGCTTAAGAAAGCTGCTTTCTTAGTGGCTAATGTTAACTTCCTGTTAGTAATTTCATTGGTGGGTCAATGTTCGCGAAAGGTCGTTCTGACGTGACTTGTAATGGGATGTCCTCAGCGGTAGCGAGAACTTGTATCCGATTTTATGGTAATCTAGGCATGTGATTAATCCTGTTTTGTTTATTTTAAGCAGTAATTGTTTATTGTTAAGCAAGTTTATCTCTGCAGCCATTGAAATATGCAGCTACTCGCCGACTCGTCTCGCATCAAATCAAGGGTCTGTGTACTCGCGGGAAGATGACTACGGAGTACACTGATCACTGTGTCGGATTAACGAGACTGATTAATGAGTGATTTTGGTAATTTGTTGCAAATTAGGTGTGTTTGAGTCGGAGTGCGAGACTGTTGGATTAACGGGTCTAAATAGCACTGATTTAATCGGTTCCCATCATTAGTGTCGGATTAACGAGTGTCGGATTAATGAGACTTGACTGTAAATAATTCTTCATATATTAACCAACATGAATGGTAGTCGCGTTTCTCTGTAGGTGGGTACATATATATATATGTAATCAATGATAATGATTATTTTTCATATCTTTTTTAGGGGGCACGGGTGGCTCAGTTGTCTAAGGCGCCGCGATTCACTGTGCAGAGTTGCGTCCCTTGGGCACGCCAGAAACCTATGATTGTGGGTTCGAATCCCGGTTCGCCCTGATTATGTTTCTAGGTTTGTCAGCACCATACCCGTGCTCGTGGGTTTCACCGAAGTGGTAAACGTCTGAGACCTGCATCACTTCGGGCTTTCCTCCCACATTAAGCTGACACGCCGCGATATAACTGGAATACTGTTAAAAGCGGCGTTAAACCCAACTCACTCACTCATATCTTTTTAGCAATAATTGAGTTATGATAGAGAAGTCGTGTTGAAATTATTCTTTAATCCCATTTGTATTTCTTGTAAATTACTTTTCAGGAACCCAAGAGGACCAGGGCCATACCCTTATGGAGGCTCAAGGATGGTACGTAAAGCTGATCACACAACAATTTGATTGTTAAAGGGAGACAAGTCAGGCAGGGGGAGATAATGCGGAGGAAATAATTAGGTCATCATGCTTCATGATTCAAGACAAAATATTACAGTACATATATACTGAACAAAAAATATTCATGATATTTTTGGGGATATTTGTATGAAATTGTGTCTTGAGTGCAACCAAAAGATGCCCCCAAAATGTTCATGATCCCTAACTTTGTTCAGTATAGATAGACTGCATGTTTATCCTCGCACAAAACAGGAAGTACTGCCTTGTCAAATGCAGCCTGCAATCTCCTTCCCAGCGCGTGACACCTTCGTTACCCCTCGGTAACATCGCTGCCATTAGTGTGGGCGCGGCCATTACAAAAATCTTGAAATTTGCCCTCTTACCCCAAATGTAGTAACGTTTATCCTTTTGTTTATGTCTTTGGGAATGACATCATATTTCATTTTGAAAAGGTTCACAACTGACCATGTTTTCCAGATGAATTTACTTTGTTGTTTTGATAATCAGATTGGTTCGAGATTGCAGACTAACGGAAAAACAACCAACTTCTCCCTTATCCTCACTATATCAATAACACGATAGTTTTAATGAAACAGAAATTCAAACTGACAAACAAACAAAGTAATTTAGCAGGGGTAAGTGTATTCGGCGTCACGACAGTCGTCACTTGTTGGTAATCATAAAGGTCATTCGGTTGCGAGTTCAACTCCAAGCATGGTTGTGGCCACCTATTCACAGTGGGGAGTTTTGACTGGTGGCAGCGATAGTATAGAGAGCTCCGCGAATGGGCTATCGCTGTGAGGAGCTTGATGCAGCCTGTAAGAAAGGGAGATAACTCAGTAGTCGTGTAAACTGCACACCTTGAGTTAAGTATCAGAGCTGATGCCTAATCATTGAAATGGGTTGTGCCGTGGGTTCTATTTCAATTCTGAGTTGTCTAACCTATTTAAACACTTAAAATGATGTCAGTATTTAAAGATATTCAAGGGGTGGTCGGGTAGTCTAGTGGTTAAAGCGTTCGCTCGTCACACCAAAGACCCGGGTTCGATTCCCGACATGGGGGGTACAATGTGTGAAGCCCATTTCTGGTATCCCCCGCCGTAATATTGCTGGAATATTGCTAAAAAGGGGCGTAAAACCATACTCACTCACTAAAGATATTCAAGATGTCTTCCCTTCACAGTTAGATTTCACTGTGAATTGTCCATATATAATGCCAAAAAATGTGTTCTCTGGGCCATTTGCATGTGTTGCTCCCTCTCTGACACTAGGACTCTCCTTTATTTTCGAACATGTTCATTTCAAGTCAGGTTCTGACCGCCTCCGTGGTCTTGTGGTAGAGCGTCCGCCCGGAGAGCGGAAGGTCCAGGGTTCGATCCCGGGCCGCGTCATACAAAAAGACGTTAAAAGATTGTACTTGTTGTTACCCTGTCTGGCGCTCGGCATTAAGGGGCTAAAACAAGGACTGGTCGGCTCGGAGTCAGTATACTGTGTCTGAGTAGGGTATTCATGTTAAACTGCGGCATGGTATCTCAGTGAGCTAGCACTATAAATCGGCATCAGTCCGGACTAGTACAAGCAGCCACACACACACACACACACACACGTGCATGCACGTCGCTATATAAGTGCAATAATCTTGGACGCGACGTTAAACCCCATTTCACCTCAAGTCAGGTTCTTATGGTTTTGGGAGCTCTGGGGTAGCCTTGTGGTTGAAGTGTTTGCTCCTCTAGCCAAACACCATGGTTCGATTCCCCATTGTGACAATTTCTGCTGACCCTGTCTTGATTTTAGACTTTACCTCACTCACTCTTAGCTTCTTGGGCTGATGTGTTTTTTCTTCTTCTTTTTTCAGCCTGGACCTCCTGGTTATGGTGGCCCAAGAGGTCAGGCCCCAGGTCAAGGTGGCCCGAGAGGTCAGGCACCAGGTCAAGGTGGCCCAAGAGGTCAGGCACCAGGTCAAGGTGGCCCGAGAGGTCAGGCACCAGGTCAAGGTGGCCCGAGAGGTCAGGCACCAGGTCAAGGTGGCCCAAGAGGCCAGGCACCAGGTCAAGGAGGCCCAAGAGGTCAGGCTCCAGGTCAAGGTGGCCCAAGAGGTCAGGCTCCAGGTCAAGGTGGCCCAAGAGGTCAGGCCCCAGGTCAAGGTGGCCCAAGAGGTCAGGCCCCAGGTCAAGGTGGCCCAAGAGGTCAGGCCCCAGGTCAAGGTGGTCCAAGAGGTCAGGCCCCAGGTCAAGGTGGCCCAAGAGGTCAGGCTCCCGGTCAAGGTGGCCCAAGAGGTCAGGCTCCAGGTCAAGGTGGCCCCAGGTTTCAAGCACCAGGTCAAGGCGGCCCGAGAGGTCAGGCACCAGGTCAAGGTGGCCCGAGAAGTCAGGCACCAGGTCAAGGTGGTCCAAGGGGCCCGGCACAAGGTCAAGGTGGTCCAAGGGGCCCGGCACAAGGTCAAGGTGGTCCAAGAGGTCAGTCACCAGGACAACAGTTTGGCCCTAGGGGTCAAGCACCAGGTCAGATGGGTGGCCCAAGAGGTCCACCTCCTGGTATGGCTGGACCAAGAGGTCAAGCCCCTGGTAGGGGTGGGACAAGGGGAACAGCACCAGGCCAAATGGGAGGTCCAAGAGGTCAGGCACCAGGCCAAATGGTTGGTCCAAGAGGATCATCTCCAGGTCTTGGTGGACCAAGAGGATCATCTCCAGGTCTTGGTGGAGCCCGAGGTCCGTCTCCAGGCCTGGGTGGACCTCAAGGTCTATCTCCAGGTCTAGGTGGACCTCGAGGACCATCACCTCATGGTTCTCAAGGATCACCATCAGATCAGCCAGCAGGACTACTGGACACACCCAGTCAGGACAAGCCATTGTTCCCTTTGGCTGTAAAGATGGAGGCCAAAGAAAAAGAAGAAGAAGGGGCTGGTGAACAGCAGGTGGATGAAGATAGCAAACCAGGCCTTGTGTCCTATCAGGATGATAATGATGAGACGCCTATAAAACAGGTAAACTAACATTAAACTCTTGTGTGTAGTACACTGCTTCTGAAAACACCCATCCTCAATATGTCCAGGGCTTGCATTACCCACACTTGCCCCTGGGTCCATGGTCATGGTTCTCGCAAGCTCAGATTACCCTCCCTTGATTTTCATTTTACCTACCAATCAAAAGTCGAGACAATGAAAAATGAAATGAGTAAGGCACTTGCCACTGCCAGTTTTAATGGACACGAAGACATCACTGTCCATCAAAAGATTTTGGGGGGCTTTCTTTTGCATGTTGATCAGGTTTTAATGTTGTATTTCGATTCGCTGTGCAGAGTTGCGTCCCTTGGCACGCCAGAAACCTATGATTGTGGGTTCGAATCCCAGTTGCCCCGATTATGTTTCTAGGTTTGTCAGCACCATACCCGTGCTCGTGGGTTTCACCGAAGTGGTAAACGTCTGAGACCTGCATCACTTCGGGCTTTCCTCCCACATTAAGCTGACACGCAGTGATATAACTGGAATACTGTTAAAAGCGGCGTTAAACCCAACTCACTCACTCACTCACTACCTCTCAAATACAGCTGGAAACACAAGTTAAGAGTATGAACACACCTTCATCATGTTAATAGTCAGGAAACCATCTCAAGGAAAGTCTTCTGATCCGCTTTTCCAGGGATAGCCTTGACAAGGCCACAATTTTTTATGTAGATCTATGGATGGCCCTTTTGATCGGTTATTGAAATCAAGAATCTGTCCCGTGTGTGTTTCATTAACCAAGTAAGTCCTTGCACCTGTCAGTCTGTTAATTATTATTTTGGAATTCTCTAAATGTTCTTCCACATGTCTACTGAACATTGCATCCATATATTATTTTTTCTCATCTTCAGGAGGGTCAAATTGAAGGTAACATTAAAGGCAATTTTGACAGGAACTTTGAAGGCAATTTTGACGGGAGCCTAGAAGGAAATTTTGACGGGAACCTAGAAGGAAATTTTGACAGGAACTTTGAAGGCAATTTTGGAGACACTTGGAATTCCCACGGTCGTGGTGGTCCAAGAGGACGACCTCCACGTGGTGGGTCATGGGGTAGAGGTCGTGGAGCAAGGGGAAGAGGGGGATTTGGTCAAGATGAACGTGATCCTTACCCATCGGAAGACAATTTTCCAGACAGGCCCAAAGCAGACTGGCCTCCTTATGATGTAAGTATAAACTCACTTGCTTGTCCAGGGAAAGGGGGGTGTGAGGGCCCAGTTGGCCCCGTCATCTCCAGAGACTAAGGCACCACAATTTGTTGTGCAGAGTTGCTTCCCTTAGACATGCCAGAAACTTTACAGGTTCGAATTCCAGATGTCACCTGACCATGTTCCTAGATTTGTAAAT
Organism: Haliotis rufescens; assembly: GCF_023055435.1. Taxonomy (NCBI): domain Eukaryota; kingdom Metazoa; phylum Mollusca; class Gastropoda; order Lepetellida; family Haliotidae; genus Haliotis; species Haliotis rufescens. The sequence continues at coordinate 59,053,333 of NW_025964001.1, read as the reverse complement.
TTCGTTGATCGATGCTCATCATGCTGTCTGTCATGCGGCGATAAACAACCAACCAACCAACCATCCAACAAACCAACCAACCTAGGCTTGTCAGAACCATACCCAAGCTTGTTGGTTTCACCAAGGTGGAAAACATGTAACATTTAGGCAGAAAGCGTGACATGATGCTGAAATCATTGGTGTTATAACTGAAATACTGTTGAGCCAGTATACACTTAGTCTTTGTCCAGGTCTCACTGGGGATTCTAGGCCATTACAGGTCCTTAGTAGCCAGGCTTGAAGGAGACACATAGGTAAGAACATGGTTGGGATTCTGTGGCCACAATGGCTGCTGTGGAGGATTGGATAAGAACAATCATATCTCTCGTCCACCAGCCCACATCCGAAAGAGTGGCTGACCTTCTAAGGAAATTGGAAATAGTCTTGTTATCTAGTTCATCAAGAACAGGGAGTGGTCAAGTCATCTAGGGTGCCGCAATTCGCTGTGCAGCGTTGCGTCCCTTGGGCATGCCAGAATCCTATGATCGTGGGTTCAAGTTTGCCCCGATTATGTTTCTAGGTTTGTCAGCACCATACCCATGCCCATGGGTTTCACAAAAGTTGTAAACGTCTGAGACCTGCATCACTTCAGGCTTTCCTCCCACATTATACTGACACACTATGATGGAACTGGAATACTGTTCGAAACGGTATAAAACTACTAAATGCACTCACAAAAGAACATTGGATAAAATTCAGTTTCAGTCACTTGAACATGTTGAATGTTACATCTTATTAATGATCTTAATTTTGACATTTCATCAATGTTTTGATAAAATCTTGTGAAAACATCTGTAGACATGTATATTTTACAGCCCTTCAATCGAGATTACCCACCCAGAATTCCTCCACCTCATCCAGAAGACCCGTATGCTCTACGAGATCCGTACTTTGAACGGCGGGACCCCTACTATGACCGTCCTGAAGCCAGGAGCTATCCGCCGCCCCCCCTTCCCCCACCCCCTACAGCATATGATCGATTCCCCTTCAGCGACCCCTACAGCGACTCCTACAGGGACAGAGACAGGTACGTGCATCCCTTGGGGGTCCGGGTTAGAATAGGTCCCCATCAATCTGTGCTGGTCCGGGTTAGAATAGGTCACCATCAACCTGTGCTGGTCCGGGTTAGAATAGGTCCCCATCAACCTGTTCTGGTCCGGGTTAGAATAGGTCCCCATCAATCTGTGCTGGTCCGGGTTAGAATAGGTCCCCATCAATCTGTGCTGGTCCGGGTTAGAATAGGTCCCCATCAATCTGTGCTGGTCCGGGTTAGAATAGGTCCCCATCAATCTGTGCTGGTCCGGGTTAGAATAGGTCCCCATCAATCTGTGCTGGTCCGGGTTAGAATGGGTCCCCATCAACCTGTGCTGGTCCGGGTTAGAATAGGTCCCCATCAACCTGTGCTGGTCCAGGTTAGAATAGGTCCCCATCAACCTGTGCTGGTCCGGGTTAGAATAGGTCCCCATCAACCTGTGCTGGTCCGGGTTAGAATAGGTCCCCATCAACCTGTGCTGGTCCGGGTTAGAATAGGTCCTCAGCAGCCTGTGCCTTAGCAACCTGTGCTGGTCAGACCATGGGGATTCCAGGTAAAAATAGGTCCCCCGCAACCTGTGCTGGTTGTACCATGGGGATTCCAGAATAGAACAGGTCCCCAGCAATCTATGCTGTTCGTACCTTGGGGCTTCTGGGTTAAGATAGGTCCCCAGCAACCTATGCTGGTGGTAAGAGGCAACCAAATGGAGGGTCTGGCTCAGTGACTTGGTTGATAGAATGCCCTCGTACCCCGTAGGCGTGGATCATTGCTCACTATATCAAGTCACTGGATTGTCTGGTTCTATTTTACAGGTTGCTGTCATATAGCTGGAATATTGCTGAGTGTGGCCATTAACTAAAAAAAACTGGTTTTCCTTGTCATTAGGCGTGTCATGATACATCATCACATGATGATGCATATTGTAATACTTAATGGCTTGTTATTTTTATTTGTTCTCTGGTTCATGGGGTCCAGCTATCATGTAGTCATACAATCAACCAGTTAGTGTTAAAGTTGTATGATTGCTTACTCCATGGACCGACTCCATGGTCTAGTGGTAGAGCGTCCGCCCGGAGAGCGCAAGGTCCGGGGTTCCATTCCCGGCCTCGTCACACCAAAAGACGTTGAAAGATGGTACTTGTTGTTACCCTCTCTGGCGCTCGGCATTAAGGGGCTAAAACAAGGACTGGTCAGCTCGGAGTCAGTATTGTGTGTCAGAGTGAGGTATTCGTGTTAAACTGCGGCATGGTATCTCAGTGTGCTAGCACTATAAATCAGCATCAGTCCGGACTAGTACAAGCAGCCACACACACACACACGCACGTCGCTATATAACTGCAATAATCTTGGACGCGACGTTAAACCCAATTTCACCTCACCTGCTTACTCCATGTTCCTTCTGGTTGTGTTATGCAGTCAGATTTAGCATTTTCTTTACTGACATGCTGTACCACTAGGCCATTCGGGGTAGAACAGGTCTTCAGCAACACATGCTTGCCGTAAAAGACCACTATGCTTGTCGTAAGAGGCGACTAACGAGATCGGGTGGTCAGGCTCGCGGACTTGGATGATGCATGTCATTGGTTCCAATTGTGGGGATGCTTATGATCACTGGATTGTCAGGCTGGGTTATTTCACAACTTCATAAATATTCCTTTTTGAAAATCTATACAGAACTAAACATGCATTGACAGATATGGAGACATATTGTATATCGTATCCATTGATGTAAATGAATGGATGCATCAGTAAATCCATCTGATCCGCTTATGGGTTTGAATGTGGCCCCGTTACGACCCTACATCTGTTAGCACTCTGCGTTCATGGGTTTCACCCAGTCTCATTAAAGTCTGATGTTTTACTCCGGTATGATGCTTCTATGTGTGAAGATCTGATGCCTCCTCCACAAGAAGTCACGTCAGGTGAACTTTCTAATCTGATTTCTGTATCTCGAAAACGAACTTAGTCAACAAGTTCGGAATGTAGATAAGTAGGACTAAGCCATTATTGTTGTGGATATTTAATGAACCCTGTCGTTTCTGAGCACCATGGTATCTACACGCAAGAGTGAAGAACATTTGTTTACTCCAGGTGCACTCGACGCGACCTATGGAGGCATCGTAGATGTAAGACATCTGATTTTAATGAGAATGACCATGTTGGCTTAATTCATAGATTAATATAACAAGCTGAGGTGTAGCTGTAATGCTGTGTAAAGTGTACCCAACCAACACTTTGTCAGTATTTTGAGTAACTTTTAACATCTTACTTTATGGATGAAGGATGAAGGGCTGAAACCACTGATGTGTTACTATGGTTACTGTTGTATTTAAGATATGATGACTATTATCGTGATCCGTATCGCTCAGGACGAAGGGCTGAAACCACTGATGTGTTACTATGGTTACTGTTGTATTTCAGATTTGATGACTATTATCGTGATCCGTATCGCTCACGATATTCCGACACCCCTCTCGATAGACCTGCATACCCCCCTGACAGATACCCAGAAGCAAGGGAGCGCTACACGTACCCTGACCGACCATCCATACTACCTGCAGAAACTATCGACTATGGCCATAGACAGGTTGGAGATTGTAAAGGTACAGTGGTAGAATTTGGATTTTGGGGACTGGGTCGCTCGCTCGCTCGCTCACTCACTCACTCACTCACTCACTCACTCACTCACTCACTCACTCACTCACTCACTCACTCACTCACTCACTCACTCACTCACTCACTCACTCACCGGGTCACTCGCTTGCTCACTCACTCACTCACTCACTGCAGCACAATAAGTGAACATTACAATTACAAGTAGTGTTATTACCTTCAAATCCTGTATAGAGTTCTTCCACAATATGTTATTTTCACTAAGTAATAAAACATCTGGAAGCATCATGTATTTATTATATTTCCTCCTCCTGTCCTTACCATGGGAGAGTGGGGTAGCCTAGTGGTTAAAGTGTTTGCTCGTCACGCTGAAAGCCTGGGTTCGATTCCCGACATGGGTACAATGTGTGAAGCCCATATCTGGTGTCCCCCGCCATGATATTGCTTGAATATTGATAAAGTGGCGTAAAACTGTACTCACTCGCCCACCCACTCCTAACCATGCTTACCATCAAGATTCTTGTTTCTAAAATGGTCAGGTTTTTGTGTTTCTTCTGAAATATTTTTGTGTTTCACCCAGTGCCTGTACTGACATCCTCATCCTTTGCTTTCAGAAGACTCCCCGGGCCCAGCTCAACCCTACCAGGCTCCGGCCGTCATAGACTACGGGCATGGCCGCGGGCCATCCGAGGAGATGTCTGACTCACGCTCATCAGAGAGAAGCAGGGAGTCTAGGGGTGAGGCCTGTGTAGGGTGGGGAAATACCAGGAGTATTTCCTTTGGGGAAGACAGACAATCACTTGTGGGATGTACAACATGTAGTAGGCATGCCTTAAAAATGAATATTAGTTTTCCATGGCAGTTGAGCACCGATGCGGATTTGGAGGCAGAATAGTACTTCATGCTCGTCAGAGCTGACAAATAACGATCCATGGTAACAATGTGTGACCTAGCTAATTGTTTATCATCATGCCCAGATGGCCTGGAATGAGCTCATGCTGTCAACCTCTGGTTTGACGACTTCCATGATGAAGTATCATATGCCATACAGTAGCTGGAACACTGCAGATTGCTCCATTTAACAAAATTCTTTCACTTGCAGGACAGAAGTCTTTAGTCTTGCCTCTAGTGAAAATGCTAAGATCCGGGGTAGAATAGGTCTTCAGCAATCCATGCTTGCTGTAAACGGCGAATTTGCTTGTCGTTAGAGGCGACTAACAGGATCGGTTGGTCAGGCTCACAGACTTGGTTGATGCATGTCATCGTATCCCAATTTTGGGATCGATGCTCATGATGTCAATCACTGGATTGTCTGGTCCAGACTTGATTATTTACAGACCGCTGTCAAATAGCTGAAATATTGCTGAGTGCGGCGTTAAACAACAAACAAACAAACATTCTTTGATGCTGGAGCAGTTTCTTTTTAAATATTGATTAAGCTGTATGTGACAAACGGCATTCATTCTTCTATGGCTTATGAAACATGTCTTTGTTGGTGTCATTAATGTTTTTAACACATATTTCAGATTATGATGCATTTGGTCGAGGAGGAGGAGGTGATCGTGGCAGTTCTGAGAGAGATCGGTATGAACGAGAAAGAGATCGAGACAGAGATAGGGAGAGGGACAGAGATCGGGATAGAGATCGAGATCGAGAACGAGAACGAGAAAGGGACCGAGACCGTGATCGGGATCGGGACCGGGACCGCGACCGAGTCCGTTTCCGTCAGGAGGATAGAGAACAGTAAGTGTTTGTGTCTGTCTGCTTCTGCGTCTTCGTCTGTCTGCATCTGCATCTCTGTCTGTGTCTGTCCAACTATAGAATAATGTTGTTTATGTTATGTTATTGGTCACTTTATAGTTGCATTTTGATCCTACACTAATATCACATTCTAATCAGGAATTGAGAATGTTCCACAAGTCAGTCTCCTCAGGATCAGATCTTTTGCAGATATGATTCCTCTCTGCCTGACGAACCCTTCATCATAGGATGAACCCGGAACAAACTTTGACACCCAATTTAACTGATTTGGTTTCATTTCACTACTACTTTAATTTGGAAATTGCAATTTTAACAAAAGAAAAAACACACAAATGTTCCCACGATGGTTCACTCTTCTAGGTTTAAATGCCATGGTGCTCAGATATAAAAGTGTGTCGCATGACTTTCATTGACTTGGAAAAAGCGAAGATTGGTATAAGGGGTTTATTCTCCCACTCAGAAATGTATTTCCCTCCCAGGCAGGATACATCATATTTTATCAAGATCACGTGAACCAATCAGATCTCATCATTCTGACATGGAGGTATGATAATGGCCTTTATTATTTGCATTTGGAACTGCTTGTTTGTGTTTATTTTCGAGATAAAGAAAAATCAAATAAGTTGCTCTAAGTGCTTTGCTTGTTCATACCTCAATGCTGGTTTGAAAGTTCGCCTGATGTGACCTCCTATCCTTCCTATGAAGGGTTTGTCAGATGTTCACACAGTGGGGTATTGTATCAGAGTAATAGCTATCATCTGTCAAGAGTCCATCCAGCCTTTTTTAGGTGTAGTAGTTCTTCTGTTCACAGTGTTATCTAGGGGGCACTGGTGGCCCAGTCGTCTAAGGCGCCACGATTCGCTGTGCAGAGTTGCGTCCCTTGGGCACGCCAGAAACCTATGATTGTGGGTTCGAATCCCGGTTCGCCCCAATTATGTTTCTAGGTTTGTCAGCACCATACCTGTGCTCCTGGGTCTCACCGAAGTGGTAAATGTCTGAGACCTGCATCACTTCGGGCTTTCCTCCCACATCAAGCTGACACGCCGTGATATAACTGGAATACTGTTAAAAGCGGCGTTAAACCAAACTCACTCACTCACTCACTCACTCACTCACTCACTCACTCACTCACTCACTCACTCACTCACTCACTCACTCACTCACTCACTCAGTGTTATCTCTTGTCCACAATATGTGATGTTCACTGATGATATGACAATTCTTGGTTCAGTTTGAGCAGTTGGTTAGTCTTGTGATTTCAGAGTGTCATCTGTTTTTGAAGTACATTCTTTAAATTCCGTTATTTTTTTTCAATGGCACTCATTGGTCTTAGACACAGCAATGTTTTCATGCAGAGTTGTCTCCCCTAGTTTCCAGGTTAAGATAGCCACCAAGCAACCAATGCTTGATGTACACAGCAAGGGAAGGGATTGGGTGATCAAATTCAGTGACTTGGTTGATTGGGTGATCAAACTTAGTGACTTGGTTGATTGGGTGATCAAATTCAGTGACTTAGTTGATTGGGTTATCAAATTCAGTGACTTGGTTGACTGGGTGATCAAATTCAATGACTTGGTTGATTGGGTGATCAAGCTCAGAGACTTGGTTGACTGGGTGATCAAATTCAGTGACTTGGTTGACTGGGTGATCAAATTCAATGACTTGGTTGATTGGGTGATCAAGCTCAGAGACTTGGTTGATTTGGTGATCAAGCTCAGAGACTCGGTTGATTGGGTAATCAAATTCAATAATCTTGGAGGCGATGTTAAGCCCTGTCACACGTCACCTCACCCAGAGTGATTGTTGACAAACATGTTTTCAGATTTGTGGGTATGGGGAGCACGGGTGGCCCAGTCGTCGAAGGCGCCGCGATTCGCTGTGTAGAGTTGCGTCCCTTGGGCACGCCAGAAACCCGGTTCGCCCCGATTATGTTTCTAGGTTTGTCAGCACCATACCCGTGCTCGTGGGTTTCACCGAAGTGGTAAACGTCTGAGACCTGCATCACTTCAGGCTTTCCTCCCACATTAAGCTGACACGCCGTGATATAACTGGAATACTGTTAAAAGCGGTGTAAAACCCAACTCACTCACTCACTCAATTGTGGGTATAGTTGTGTATTCCATGTATGGAAACAAGGTGTGAACATCCTGCACTTTGAATGACACCCGCAAATCCTATAATGTTGATCTCCCAATTATTCACTTAATGGTCAAGATGGATACTGTCAGAATGCTTGTCGTGTGTTATATATTTGTTCTATCTGTTGGCATTGTCAGAGGCTTTGTATAAGTGGAATATAATCATATTCCATGCCCAGACCTTAGAATGCTTTTGTACAGCTATTAACTAACATGTTCAAGTTGCAGATAGCTATGTAATCAGTACTGTATTTTCTTGTATATAAGAAGTTGCATGATGACGATGGTCAAAATATTGGTGGTGGTAGTGATGATGATGATGATGATGATGATGATGATGATGTTACCATGGTTGCACTGCATGCCAAGATCCACTGATGAATAACACGTAACAGTTGATTAACATCCTAATTTTAAATACGGTAGCCTAGTTTTGAAGTACTGTATTCGACGTAATAAGCGCCCAGCTCTAATAAGCGCCCACGGCGATATTTGCTAATATATTGGCTCGTGAACAATCCCAATTAGCACCCCTTCCGATTGGTCAATGTACAAAAGACTTATTTATTCACGTATAATACGCACCCGTGTGTTATATGCACCCTTAATTATGGGCATTTAAATTCTGGAAAAATATATCTGTCGTATGTATACATTTCAAGCTGTCGGCAAAAAACACAAAAGTTATCTTTCAACTCTGTTTTTTTTCCACCAAAATAATATTCTAATAAGAGCCCCCTATTTCTAATTTTGAATGCACCCTGGGCGCTTATTACGTTGAATACGGTATATCCAAATAAGGGTCTCACGATGCAGCTACTGTATGATATGTAAGATATTCACTCAGTGATGTGCCCAGAAGTCTGGGACTGGTAAAAATGAGTCTAGTGAGGCTTAAAAAGATAAAAGCATTGGTTCTCAGGCAATGGCGTTTGGGTGTTTTTTGTTGTTATTTTGGGGGTTGTTCAAACTAGTAAGTAACCAAGTGAACACTGGTTGAACCAATTAAACAGTCAACCTGGGAAAGGGCTGCCTACATAACTGTATTCCTTGATGAGTAAAATACTGGAAAACAGTATTTGACTACCGTTAGACCTTGAATATTTAAGGATATTTTTTTTTTTTAAATGGAAATAAAAAGGAAACGTGTAATGAACTTTATGATAATGCGTGCAGTGTCTGAGAAAAAAGACTGTTTTATGTTTTTAGCCTAAGCTTAGTTAAAATATTAAAATCTATAATTATTGAAATCCACTGAAAATAAAGCCAAGTGACAAGCTAGGGCAAGTAGACTGATGATACTTGAGAAATATTTTGATATTTATTGCAATAATTTGCATAGTTTTTATGAAATATTCTCCATGTTTCATGTGGCCAGGCTGGCAAGGGAACATTGTTCTTTACCAATTTGTGTTTAACTACCATGATTGTTTAATTTAGAATTGTATTAATAGTATATTACTTTTAAAAAATGTATCGCAGGTATGTCACGTATTGTATCATCAGGTTTTAGTTCATGATCCATCAATTTAAATAGTAGGGGTGACTATTGGTCTGGAAATCACTATTGCGATAACTATTGATATTGAAAGAAACTATTGCAATAAATATCGATAGTTTTCAGGGTATCATCTTAGATGGATTTTAGAGTTGAATTGAACCTTGGAACTGAAGTTTCCTTTGAAGTGATAACCATAACAACAAATAAAAAGGAAAGTTTGAGATATGACTGATTTGTTTTTTCTTTACCCTAATAATTTAAGAAAAAAAACCTTCCACATTACCATGTGTAAATTACTACCACTCACAATAAAAAGAAAAACAAATTTGAACAGCATCGCATGTATTTTATTGATACGGTAAATACAATCGAAAACTATCAATATTCCTAACTGAAATCGATACTATTGATCAGAAACTGATTTAAATTCGATTTATTGACTTTTAAGTGCTTACCAATAGCAATATATCGATATTTCAATTTATCGTGACACCCCTATTGAATAGTGACACCCCTATTGACTAGTGACACCCCTATAACCATGTACTCTTTTTAACCACAATACATGTCAGTGTTGATCAAATGCATGCACCCTTTATATCTCTAACCCTTTGCAATACCACCCATGGATGACCTTTGTCGACCTGGACACTTTATGAAGCAAGCTAACAAGCCTAAAACGGGTTATGGCAACAACGATCTTGATGTGGGGACAGATTGACTGTGAGCTGTGCTCACTTTTTAGCCTCCATTTCAGAGAGTCCTACGGGCGCTCCCCCCAAGAGGCTAAGCCTGTGTACCAGCCCAAGATAGAAACAGCCAAGGTAGAGGACCTGCTGTGTTCCCCGGGCCGCAAGTCTCGCCCGCCCCAGATCGTCATCATTCTCCGGGGATTGCCTGGCAGTGGGAAGACATACGTCAGCAAACTTGTCCGTGTAAGTATTGTGCAGTTTGTACGAGGAGTCACTAGGGTCTCCTCCTCAAGGGTCCGAGTGTAGCTTTTGTTATTTCTTGGTTTGCGACCGCCTCCGTGGTCTTGAGGTAGAGCGTCCGCACGGAGAGCGGAAGGTCCGGGGTTCGATCCCCGGCCGCGTCATACCTAAAGATGTTAAAAGATGGTACTTGTTGTTGCCCTGTCTGGCGCTCGGCATTAAGGGGCTAAAACAAGGACTGGTCGGCTCGGCGTCAGTATACTGTGTCTGAGTGGGGTATTCATGTTAAACTGCGGCATGGTATCTCAGTATCTCACTATAAATCGGCATCAGTCCGAACTGGTACAAGCAGCCACACACACATGCATCCACGTCGCTATGTAAGTGCAATATTCTGGACGAGACGTTAAACCCCATTTCACCTCACCTCACAAAAATATTAGCGTATGTAATTTTTGTTGGGTATGCAGGGTATGCAGGGTATGCAGTTAGACATGTTACACAAGTAGTAATGTGCTTTGAATGAGTGATCAGTGACTACTTTACCCATCTTGGGATTAATAGGGCGTTAACTGACACCCTGATGTGTGATGTATTGTGTGTGATGTGTGATGTATTGTATGTGATGTGTGATGTATTGTATGTGATGTGTGATGTATTGTGTGTTATGTATTGTATGTGGTGTGTTATGTATTGTATGTGGTGTGTGATGTATTGTATGTGATGTGTGACGTATTGTATGTGATGTGTGACGTATTGTATGTGATCTATGATGTATGTGATGTGTGATGTATTGTATGTGATCTGTGATGTGTGATGTATATTGTGTGATCTGTGATGTATTGTGTGTGATGGGTGATGTATTGTATTGTATGTGATCTGTGGCATGTGGCATGTGGCATGTGATGTATTGTATGTGGTGTGTGATACATGTGACATGTGACATGTGTGTTAACTGTGTGTAGGACAAGGAACTGGCCAATGGAGGCAGTGCCCCGCAAAAATTGCGTGATACATGTGACGGGTGACATGTGTGTTATCTGTGTGCAGGACAAAGAACTGGCCAATGGAGGCAGTGCCCCGCGAATGTTGTGTCTGGACGACTACTTCATGGTGGAGACGGAGAAGAAGGAGAAGGACTCCGAGACGGGGAAGATGGTCACAAAGAAGGTACCCGGAAGGAGGAATACCCTCACTCACGAACACCTTGCCCTTCATGTCTGATGACAGCTGCTTGTTTCTCCTCATACATACTGTAATCCTGCTGGCATATTGATAAAAGATGTTTTCTGATGCTCAAAAGAGAAACTGGGCGAGAGGCGTTCTCATACTTTTGCATTTTTGCCAGAACTACTTTTGTATTGATATAAATAATAACAGCTCTAATTACATTCGTCACCAATCGCCCCTTTCCGTAACCTGCAAGAAGACTCGTCCCCCTATCGATGAATGTTATGTGCGAAAATACGACAAACCAATCCGAATGCACGTATGATTTCAAGTTCTTCGTCAAAGAATCCCTCAGAAATAAGTTTTGATTTTACATATGTCTTGCATCTAAAACTATACCCGAGACACAGTTAAATGTGTTCAATCATACTGTATAATTCCGCATGTCCCGATGTGCTTTAATTTGCATCTGAAATATATATAATATATGGGTAAATACATGTGAACCATAACGCGACGAGTTGACAATTATTTTAGGTATGCCCGTTTGCGCGAAGACTGAACCCGGTCGCAAAAATGGCCATGAGAGGGGCTCAAGTCGCTATTCGGCTTGTCCTGGAATAACACGAGTTGGTCACGAATGCTCTAATTATGCACGCTGACTGTGTAGCTTGGAGGTGAATATTTGTATGATGATTTCCCAGTATTGTTTGTGAGTGCAAGAAGACACGATGGCTGCAGTCCTGTGTTTCCTCATTGTAAGGGTTCCTGTTGCAGGTGTTGGAGTACGAGTACGAGGCAGAGATGGAGAGTGCCTACAGAGACAACCTGCTCAAGTCCTTCAAGAAGACAATAGACAATGGCTTCTTCCCCTTTATTATTGTGGATGCTGTCAACGAGAAGGTCAAGCATTACGAAGATTTCTGGAGTTACGCCAAATCTAAGGGCTTCCAGGTAATCTATGTTAGCTAGCCAGTCTTTCTCTTTTCAGGCATAAAAACGATATTGACTTGTAGCATATGTCTTGGAGCATTAATTCAAGGGATGTCTGTCTCTGTTTCTGGTAGAAATATGGTACACCTTTTGACATCATCATGCTTTAATTAAGGTGCTCACGTTATTTGATGCACTTCACGGGATAAGGCCCGTTTTATTACAATTTTGATCTTGATCATTGAGCAGATCGTCTTGACTGTGTACTGCCATTTTGTTTGAAGCAATTGCAAATGTTACATGAAAGATGGAATCTGATTGGTCAATAGGAGGAATAAAGAAGGGAACATAATTTGTAATAGCCATCGAGCCTGTAAATTCCAGCCTAGTTCGGCAAGGGTGGAAACTGGACTTTTATAGTCAGTTAACTCCCTTGCCTTGGGAATATGTTTGACATGCATTACATTCATGTCTTTTTTGTAAACAATAATCGGGGGCACGGGTGGCCCAGTCGTCAAAGGCGCCGCAATTCGCTGTGCAGAGAGGCATCCCTTGGGCACGCCAGAAACCTATGATTGTGGGTTCGAATCCCGGTTCGCCCAAATTATGTTTCTAGGTTTATCAGCACCATACCCTTGCTCGTGGGTTTCACCGAAGTGGTAAACGTCTGAGACCTGCATCACTTCGGGCTTTCCTCCCACATTGTTTTCAAGATAAAGCTGTCTTTTAGCCTATACGTGAATGAGATGTTTTACAGTTGTTAATGTGATTAGCGAGAAAACTATGAATGTTTCGTCAGCGTCCGAAAAAATATAACACGGGGATATATGTTTTATTAATGTCTTATGTTTGCAATGGAGTTTTGATTTTTTTTCAACAAAAGGTAAGTAAGTACAAGGTGATTTTTTTTTCAATATGCTTCAACATGGGGAAAGGGTCAGACATTGCACGCTTGTGACAGTTGTCCTTGTGTCTGGGGGGTGGGGGGTGAAATTTATGGCAGTGCGCAGAAGCTATGTCTGATTTTTTAAAAGTACTGATTTAACTTTGAAATTTTACTGCATCCGTTATTTTTGTCTATTTGACTTATTGACTTTTGCCATTGACTTATAACATTTCTTGGTGTAAATGTTGGCCAAACTGCACGAAACTGCTTAAAATGCAATCAAATGTTTAAAAAAAATTCAGGGGAGGGGGGACTTGCCTCCAGACCCCCCCTAGACTTATCCTCTATTTTCCGGAAAACCTGCTCACATCCCTGATAACAGGAAATCACTCACTCACTCATTGATATACTATAACAGGTGTACATTGCCAGCGTTCAGGCTGATGTGAACACATGTGCCAAGAGGAACACGCACAAGTTCAAGCTGACGGACATTGAGAAGGTGAGGAATGTCATCAGATGGGGTTGATACAAAGTGCACATTGTGCCTGGTACAGAGACCTAACTGGTGGCTGCAGAAACCAGAGCTCTTGGTCAACCAAGTTCCCATTCCACAATCGGGGGCATGGGTGGCCCAGTCGTCTAAGGCACCGCGATTCGCTGTGCAGAGTTGCATCCCTTGGGCACGCCAGAAACCTATGATTGTGGGTTTCGAATCCCGGTTCGCCCTGATTATGTTTCTAGGTTTGTCAGCACCATACCCGTGCTCGTGGGTTTCACCAAAGTGGTAAACATCTGAGACCTGCATCACTTCGGGCTTTCGTCCCACATTAAGCTGACACGCCGTGATATAACTGGAATACTGTTAAAAGCAGCGTTAAACCAAACTCACTCATTCACCCATTCCACAATCGACAAACGACTATTGGATGTTATTAGATTATCATAGAGTTGTTATATGTAATTTAACTGTATTCCAATTGAATTTGTTTTCGACATGTTCCTGAATTTTAAGAACTGATAGCTAAAATAATAATGTATCCAAAATAGATTTAGTCATTTCTGTTTTATTCATTGTAGTGCTACTGTTTTATTCATTGTGGTGCTACTGTTTTATTCATAGAGGTGCTACTGTTTTATTCATTGTGGTGCTACTTTATTTAAACTGCAGTAGACAGTGGTGAGTTTTGAGAAGATGAGGATGTTGAATACAGAATTGACGAAGGTCACCTTCATGAGATTTGTTTCTTCCAATATGGTGATGACTGTTATGTGACACTTGTGTGACACTTGTGTGACTATTATGTGACAATTGTGCGAACAGATCCAGAAGAAGTGGGACGAGACGCCCAGACACTTCCTCCATCTAGACATCCGCTGGCTGCTACAGGAAGACTCCATACAGGAGGTCAGTGTACAGAGGGGTGTGTGGGGTGAGGAAAGTGTGGGGGGGCGTGTCAGGGAAGGTTGTGTGTAAATGTGTGGGGTGAGGGAAGTGTGGGGGCGTGTGAGGGAAGGGATGTGTGGGGTGAGGGAAGTGTGGGGAGGTGTGTCAGGGAAGGGATGTGTGGGGTGAGGGAAGTGTGGGGGCGTGTGAGGGAAGGGATGTGTGGGGTGAGGGAAGTGTGGGGGAGGTGTGTCAGGGAAGGGATGTGTGTAAATGTGTGGGGTGAGGGAAGTGTGGGGGCGTGTGAGGGAAGGGATGTGTGGGGTGAGGGAAGTGTGGGGGAGGTGTGTCAGGGAAGGGATGTGTGTAAATGTGTGGGGTGAGGGAAGTGTGGGGGCGTGTGAGGGAAGGGATGTGTGGGGTGAGGGAAGTGTGGGGGAGGTGTGTTAGGGAAGGGATGTGTGGGGTGAGGGAAGTGTGGGGTGTGTGTGAGGGAAGGGATGTGTGTGGGGTGAGGGAAGTGTGGGGGCGTGTGAGGGAAGGGATGTGTGTGCATGTGTGGGGTGAGGGAAGTGTGGGGAGGTGTGTCAGGGAAGGTTGTGTGTAAATGTGTGGGGTGAGGGAAGTGTGGGGGCGTGTGAGGGAAGGGATGTGTGTGCATGTGTGGGGTGAGGGAAGTGTGGGGAGGTGTGTCAGGGAAGGGATGTGTGTAAATGTGTGGGGTGTGGGGGCGTGTGAGGGAAGGGATGTGTGGGGTGAGGGAAGTGGGGGTGTGTGTGAGGGAAGGGATGTGTGTGGGGTGAGGGAAGTGTGTGTGTGAGGCAAGGAATGTGTGTGGGGTGAGGGAAGTAGGGGGGGGGGGGGGCGTGTTAGGGAAGGGATGGGGGGGTGGGTGGGGGGGGGGGCGTGTTAGGGAAGGGATGTGTGAGGGAAGTAGGGGGGGGTGTGTGTGTTAGGGAAGGGATGTGTGTGGGGTGAGGGAAGGGGGGGGGGGGGAGGTGTGTGTTAGGGAAGGGATGTGTGGGGTGAGGGAAGTGGGGGTGTGTGTGAGGGAAGGGATGTGTGTGGGGTGAGGGAAGTTTGGGGGGGGCGTGTGAGGGAAGGGATGTGTGGGGTGAGGGTCGAGACACCCAGACACTTCCTCCATTTAGACAACCACTGGCTGCCTCAGGAAGACTCCATACAGGAGGTCGGCCTAGGGGTGGGTCTGTGGGGTGAGGGAAGTGTGGGGGTCGTATGAGGGAAAAGATGTGTGTACACACCCAGACTCCAGACAAGAGGTCAGCATCACTGTCTGTACTGTCACAATGTCCTCCACAGGTGGAGATGGAGGACCTCCCAGATGATGCAGTGGCTGAGGACAAGGACAACACATCGGTGAAGAAAGGGAAGTCCGACAGGAAGCACAAGACTGACGATGATGATGATGTTGAGGTGGAGCTTCATGGCTTTGGTGGGGTAAGTGGGAAGGTTCTCTCACAGACTTGTGCTTCCACTGAGGCTCCTAACGTTGTACTGTATGTGCTGTGTGACCTTGATGACCTTGCAGTTGCCTTTCAGCCGCTGATGTCGCCCAAGGTAGGTGCTTGACAATTCCTTTCTTTCTTCAAGTGTCCAGAGTTTGAGGATGTCAAATCCGAATATAGAATTACTATCCCAAGTTACTTTAACCTATAAACTAAAATAAAATATCTAGTGCCAAACACAATGGAAAACAAATAAATGGTTAGAAGTGTGCACTCATTTACATCCTCTTAATTAAACCCTAACATTTCCTAAACTCAAATTCCACAAGGTGGTGTTATATCCAATAAGCTATTTGCAAATACATCACACAGTAGTATGCCAGTTGAAATTAACACTATGGCCTTGAGTTTAATCAAAGATTTTGAATTATATTCAGTTTCAATATGGGATATTATTTTTTATGACACATGTATTTTTATTACTTGATACACACCTGTCATAAATATACAATGACATGTTCTATTCCTTAGTTTTACCATTGCTGGTGCAGATAGTTTCAGAATTGTGTGTTTCAATGCTTCGTTATTCAGTCCTGGTTACATGATTACATTGTTACATTTCAATGATTACATTATCACATTTCAATGATTACATTGTTACATTTCAATGATTACATTGTTACATTTCAATAATTACATTATTACATTTCAATGATTACATTGTTACATTTCAATGATTACATTATTACATTTCAATGATTACATTATCACATTTCAATGATTACATTGTTACATTTCAATGATTACATTATTACATTTCAATGATAATATTGTTACATTTCAATGATTACATTATTACATTTCAATGATCCGTTACATATCCTACTAGAAAGGTATCCAATATCGTGCCTACATCAGTCATGTTTTATAGCATGGTCTGTGTTTTAAAAAATACAAACGAATGACAATACATCGGGACACGTTGACGCGAACCGAATGTTTATTTTTTTACGATGAAGATATGGCAACAATGTGGTAAGTACCCATAGATACTAACAAGATGAGGGGGGTGGAGTTAGTCAAACATGATATGAACATGTTTTACCTTAAACATATTCACTGGTTCTGAACGAAGCTTGGCATTAATATCATAAATATGTTCTATTTTCTTCAAATAGTTTATCACAAGGTGCAATGGATGTATCTGCTAATAGCCTTCGAGTTTACACTCTTATTGTGACCTGTCACAACCAGCATTTGTCACACAAGTTCGTGTGACTCAATAATTTCTGTTTTCTATTTAATTCATAAGGTTGCATTTAAATGCTGGATTTAAATAAGAAAATATAGTTCCATATTCCAGTGATTGGCAAAGTCATGCGTCATGTGCCAATGCATATAATTTTTAGAAATGGCAAAAAAGTACAGAAATGGGTATGCATGTCCAGTAGGTATCGTACCTGTGTCAAATTTCCGTTGACTGCCCCAAAAAGTAAATTTTGTCATCTTGACCAATGAATCGCCGATTTTCCGCCATCTTTCTTTACACTGCAGTACTCTTTCATACAAAATCGTTTTATGTTTTTGTTCATCACGAAAGGTTCCGATTATGTAGGATTTGAACTGAGTACGTCATTTGCTCAGTGCTATTTATAGTGTTTCTTGCGTCACCACATGATTTAGTTGAGACTGAGGTGCGAATTTTGAACCGGGTGACTGGCCTCGAGGTCCATGGAAGACACCCCACCCCCTCCGTGCTTTCAGACAACCGCGATATTCCTAATATGGAATGCAGGACGGATGATATCGTATTTTTTGGTGCAGCGTGTGCACTTGAGTATTATTGCTATTTAGTGTATTGTTTACAGTCAAAAACACATTGTTTTGCTTCAGTTGAACAAAGGGAGATCACAAACTTGGTCAATGAAAATATGAATTTTGCAATAAGACATCACGAGATTTGATGATTTACCATTTCCGTTCTAGTTCTTGTTACCCTTGGGGGGGCACGGGTGGCCCAGACGTCTAAGGCGCTGCGATTCGCTGTGCAGAGTTGCGTCCCTTGGGCACGCCAGAATCTTATGATTGTGGGTTCGAATCCGTTTGGGCCCGATTATGTTTCTAGGTTTGTCAGCACCATACCTGTGCTCGTGGGTTTCACCGAAGTGGTAAACATCTCAGACCTGCATTCTTTCGGACTTTCCTCCCACATTAAGCTGACACGCCGTGATATAACTGGAATAATGTTAAAAGCAGCGTTAAACCCAACTCACTCACTCACTCACTTGTTACCCTTGGCATTGGGTTTCATACGTAGAGGTTAAGATCACGGTGTCCCTGTGTGTATTTGTCTCTTGAACTATGTAAATGGCAGTCACATGTTCACACATTTTCTCCCAGATCTATTGGTGATTCAGTTAAGAAATAGCCGGACCGCCTCCGTGGTCTAGAGGTAGAGCATCCGCCCGGAGAGCGGAAGGTCCAGAGTTCGATCCCCATCCGCTTTAAAAGATGGTACTTGTTGTTACCCTGTCTGGCGCTTGGCATTAGGGGGCTAAAGCAAGGACTGGTCGGCTCGGCGTCAGTATACTGTGTCTGAGTGGGGTATTCATGTTAAACTGCGGCATGGTATCTCAGTGTGCTAGCACTATAAATCGGCATCAGTCCGGACTAGTACAAGCAACCACACACACACACACACGTGCATGCACGTTGCTATATAAGTGCAATAATCTTGGACGTGACGTTAAACCCAATTTCACCTCACCTAACAAATAGCCAGTAATATAACTTTAGTGAATTTTGATGCAATGATAGGAAGAAATAATATCTGAAACTGTTATTTTACCAGGGATAATATGTTGTCATATCGTGTTATTTATGAAAAATAATATTAACTATAAGCGTTGCACTTTGGTATATTGCCGGATATGTATTTTATGAAATGAGTTGAGGCTATCCGCGGTCTTGCTATTTGCGATCGCAAATGTTAACATGAAATAGTCAAACTACGACAAATATTACTAAACGAGTCCAAGTATGGCATTTATGATCTATGATCCATTCTCTGACAACTAAGGTTCAATTTGACGGAACCAATAGCGGTAAACCGATTTTTGTTGTTGAAAATATCATTGCGTTGGAGGGATGTGCTGATTCGTTCAAACACAATTTCACCCAAATTAATGTAAACAGGATTGAAGAAAATGTGAATAAACTTCATAAAATAGATTACAAACCTTATATCCAGATATACAGTGTGCATTTTTTATAACACGATAGTGTAACAGCAGGATTAGCTTGCGTAATTCAATACAGATTTGTTGATATGCTGTTTCCGATCGCGATTACGGGAAGATGTGTCAGAGGTAAAATGAAATATATGGGAGTCAATGATCACCCGGCGGTTTAAGCGAAACACGGTATCGTGAAACACATTATCGCGAGGGACAACAGAGTTTTGTTTGTTGAGTTGACACAGCAATATTTCTTGATGATATGACATGTTATAATTTAAAGTTCAAGATTAAGAATATATTGAACTGAAATGTTTTGTTCAGCTGCAATCTGTTGAATTTATCAAAGGCTCATAGAGTAAAATTTATGGCCAATACTTGCAATCTGTTGAATTTATCAAAGGCTCATAGAGTAAAATTTATGGCCAATACTTGCCAAAAATGACCCATATGTGTCCAAAATAGCCCATACATTTTGTAATCATTGAGCCAAAAGGCCCATGATGAAAATTTCTTTTCCAATTACAATAAAACATGGATATAACAAACTACAAGGGACCGGAGAAATCAGTTCGTTATATCCGTTGTTCATTTTAGACGTTTTCGCTTGGAAACGTCCGCCATCTTGGATAAAACAAAACACAATACATGTAGCTGCAGCATTGACTTGTATTAGCAATGATCACTTCATAGCATTCAGTTGATAACATTTCATAACATTCATTTAAGTATAACAAGGTTGATCCGTCACCACTGATTGAGTTGATTCGCCGCGATTGTGTTGATTCACCGCTGATTGCGTACAGCCAATTGTCAGTGACACTTGACACTGAGTAAGATTTCTCAGTTCCCTATACACGTCACTAATTAGTGATAGATGGGCTTGTCGGTGATCAGATATCAGTTCGCTGTATCCGTTGTAGAGAGTTCGTTATATACGTAAGTTTTATATGATATCATGTAGGAGATAAATCGGGGAATTTTTAACGGTTCGTTTGTTCGCTCTATCCGTGTTCGTTACATCCGTGTTCTACTGTACTGATTTTCATGAAATATGATTTTGCCCCCACCAACAGACATGAGCAACATACATTAAACGTTGTGATGGTGGAATTGTCTGCAAGTGAGTCTGTGGTTCCTGAAACTGCGTGCAGCACCATCAGCTGTATATGATGTGCATCCTCTTCATCTCGTTGCTGACCAAGATAGAATCCAGCATGTGTTAATGTAGTGTAAATCAATAGGACACCAAAACATACACTTGCATATTCCAACTGAAAGGCGACAAACAATACTTGATTACCCTGTGTATTACCATATTTGACTTAATAAGCGCCCAGGGCGCTCTCAAAATTAGAGATAGGGGGCTCTTATTAGAATATTATTTTGGTGAAAAAAAAACAGAGTTGAAAGATCGTAAATTTCGTGGTTTATGCTGACAGCCTGAAATGTTTACATACAACAGATATATTTTTCTAGAATTCAATTGCCCATAATTAAGGGTCCATATAGGACACGAGTGCGTATTATGCACCAATAAATAAGTCTTGTGTACATTGATCAATCAGAACAGAAGGGGTGCTAATATCACCATGCGCTCTTATTAGAGCCGTTCGCTTATTACGTCGAATACGGTATGTCTCCATTCTGTGATGATAAATACCCTGGAACCATTCACAACCAATTTGCCGCCATCTCTACTTAGCGCTGATAAGCAGTGCTATTTGCTGTTTGATTGGATTAAGGTAAAGTATGTATCATTCCACTGGGAATTGGGTGGAGGGAATCGCATTGATATTGAGTCGCATTTTTGGCTAGGGGTCAGCAGTTGTATTAATTTGGAGACGCATTAATTTCCACATTTACGTTATTTATCAAAATGGATAAAATTCATGAACTTCTAATATTTTTTTCAAGTTCAACAAACTTGATAGATACAGAAATTAATTGTGGGTGGATCCAACAGATTGCTGTGCTGTCTCTCCAATTCTGTAAGTTGGTTCATTTGAACTTGTCGCAAATAATAATGCCCATGTTATACTTGGTGTCAAACGGCATCACTGGCTATAAAATCAGCGGGATATCATCACCTGGCTTATTTTCTGAATCCAGATATGCATAAAATATGCAGACTAAATCCCCATTATTAAATTAATTTAAATTAAATTTTAATTTTTAATTTTTTTGCATACATATATGCATGACAAATTTATGAAACCAAATAGTACACGAATTATCCAGTGTAGTCTTTTCAGCTTGCATGCTCATATGTCTTTACAGGTCTACATTTACTGCTTGAATGCGGGCATCACCTACCCAAAAACTCTACTGCAGGGAATAATGCACAAGAGTGCTGTCTTGTTATACAAATTAGAAGTCACCTGAAACAGCTTTTTTAAGAATTTATGGCTAATTAATTCTTTGGAAAGAGTTCTACTGTCAATTAATGTGAGTAAATATTCAGTGGCTGCCAAATTGTCTGGAGCCATGTGAATCTGGTAGGTTTTATCTCTCGTGTTTCAATAGGGGCACGGGTGGCCCAGTCGTCTAAGGCGCCACGATTTGCTGTTCAGAGTTGCCTCCCTTGGGCACGCCAGAAACTTTGGTTGTGGGTTCGAATCCTGGTTCACCCTGATTATGTTTCCAGGTTTGTCAGCTCCATACCCGTGCTTGTGGGTTTCACCGAAGTGGTAAACGTCTGAGACCTGCATCACTTCGGGCTTTCCTCCCATATTAAGTTGACATGCCGTAATATAACTGGTATACTGTTAAAAGCGGCGTTAAACCCAACTCACTCACTCATGTTTCAATAAATGTTAAAACTAGTTTCAACAGCCACATGTTTGATACCCCAATGTTTTGTGATACCCTGATACCATCTTGTTAATCGTTGTCTTCTGACAATGTAATATGAATGAACAATAAGTGGATAGATCACTCGAGCAAGGAGTGAATACTGACACATATAACAGATTCATTATATGTTTGTACCAGTCACATCATTCATCTCATCATCCTACCTGTCTTGATGTGGTATTGCAAACCACACCCTGCAATATATGTCCACGGTCCATGTTATGTGTTCTCTAAAAGCGGTTAGTTTCATCCTAAATCTAGACCGCCTCCGTGGTCTTGTGGTAGAGCGTCCGCCCGGAGAGCGGAAGGTCCAGGGTTCGATCCCGGGCCGCGTCATACAAAAAGACGTTAAAAGATTGTACTTGTTGTTACCCTGTCTGGCGCTCGGCATTAAGGGGCTAAAACAAGGACTGGTCGGCTCGGAGTCAGTATACTGTGTCTGAGTGGGGTATTCATGTTAAACTGCGGCATGGTATCTCAGTGAGCTAGCACTATAAATCGGCATCAGTCCGGACTAGTACAAGCAGCCACACACACACATACACGTGCATGCACGTCGCTATATAAGTGCAATAATCTTGGACGCGACGTTTAACCCAATTTCACCTCACCTCATCCTAAATCTGCTTATTTAGCTACTTTTAACCAACAAGTTTGTGTTTGTGACCAGTTCACACAACACTCAGCACTTGTCAGATTGTACAACATTATCAATGGGATGCTGGGAGATCAAACCACACAAGGTGGAAACTTGGGTCATTTAAACATTCAGTAAGAAAATAGTATTTTACAATTTATTATCATTCTATAAAGGTGATATTAAGTGTTCTTTAGTATACACACTCTATACCCAATGATTCTGTGAGTCATTCCACCCATTTTAAAATAATTAACTAATGTAAAGATTCTGCTTCCTCTGTTTGTGAAAGGGGTAGAATATTGTTCAAGTGTTTTATTCAAGGTCCACATTGATAATGCGCTATGGGGGTGCTACCAGTTGGGCAGGATTTGCTGGCCTTTTATCAAACACATCGTATCTTCACTATTTGATAGTGATTCATAAACAATGCTTGTGATATAATTGCAATTTTGCAATGGAGATTTCTTTTGAGAATGGAAATGGTTTTTGGGGGGGTTATCATGGTTATAGTTAGAGGCACAATTCAGTTATTTCAAGTTTACAGTTTTTTCTCTTGAAAGTATCTTTGCCAATAATTTTGCCAATAATTTAACAATGTTGAAATTATAAGAATTTGAACTGAAACATTGTTGACAAAGAAGATGACATGTCAGAATCTTCACGGAAACATTGTTGACAGAAGGTTAATATGTTGAGACATGTGAACATGTACACTGAAACTTTGTTGACAATAGATTAATATGTTAACATATAAATAGCTGCACTGAAACATTGTTGACAGTGGATTCATAACTTGACATCTGTGAACAGCTGCACTGAAACATTGTTGACAGTGGATTCTTAACTTGACATCTGTGAACAGCTGCACTGAAACATTGTTGACAGTGGATTCATAACTTGACATCTGTGAACAGCTGCACTGAAACATTGTTGACAGTGGATTCTTAACTTGACATCTGTGAACAGCTGCACTGAAACATTGTTGACAATAGATTAATATGTTAACATATAAATAGCTGCACTGAAACATTGTTGACAGTGGATTCATAACTTGACATCTGTGAACAGCTGCACTGAAACATTGTTGACAGTGGATTCATAACTTGACATCTGTGAACAGCTGCACTGAAACATTGTTGACAGTGGATTCTTAACTTGACATCTGTGAACAGCTGCACTGAAACATTGTTGACAGTGGATTCTTAACTTGACATCTGTGAACAGCTGCACTGAAACATTGTTGACAGTAGATTCATAACTTGACATCTGTGAACAGCTGCACTGAAACATTGTTGACTGTGGATTCATAACTTGACATCTGTGAACAGCTGCACTGAAACATTGTTGACAGTGGATTCATAACTTGACATTTGAGACGCGATTCCGCGATACTTTACGCTCACCGATCTCGCGTCAATAAAATCTTACATCCCCAAAAGCTTACAATCTAATATCATACTCATCATCATGTCAATTTGTGCACATATTATCATAACTGACAACGGTCTACCACAAGTAGCAGGTGTGTGGTTTTGTCAGTTTCTTCTCCATATCCGTAAACAAACGACGCAACTCTTTTTGCAAACTAATTATTCTTTGTAAGGATAAGATATATGGATGTTCAACATCTCTATTACAATTAGGAACGACGATTCGGTGTACACAGAAACGTCGCTTGATAATGGTGTTAGAACCTACACCAAAATGTCGCTTGATAACAGTGTCAGTACCTACACCGAAACGTCGCTTGATAACGGTGTCAGTACCTACACCGAAACGTCGCTTGATAACGGTGTCAGTACCTACAACGTAACGTCACTTGATAACGGTGTCAGTACCTACACCGAAACGTCGCTTGATAACGGTGTCAGTACCTACACCGAAACGTCGCTTGATAACTGTGTCAGTACCTACACCGAAACGTCACTTGATAACGGTGTTAGAACCTACACCGAAACGTCGCTTGATAACTGTGTCAGTCCCTACACCGAAACGTCGCTTGATAACGGTGTTAGAACCTACATGGAAACGTCGCTTGATAACTGTGTCAGTACCTACACCGAAACGTCGCTTGATAACTGTGTCAGTACCTACACCGAAACGTCGCTTGATAACGGTGTTAGAACCTACACCGAAACGTCACTTGATAACGGTGTTAGAACCTACATCGAAACGTCGCTTGATAACTGTGTCAGTACCTACACCGAAACGTCGCTTGATAACGGTGTCAGTACCTACAACGTAACGTGTTGGTCTTTTTCCGTTAATTTTTTATGCTCCTCACTAGAGAAATATTGAATGTATTGTTTGTAGTCAGTAGGTTGCTAAAGATGGAAATATAAGTGCTGCACAAAGTTTAAATGGGGCTAAGGATCGCCCATAATATGCAAATTTGAACCTACCCACCCCCTGATGACTGAAACGCTGTCAGTCTTGCATACATTTACAAGATATATTTAATTAAGAAATAAACGGGTCATGGTCATTGTTTATCTTACAATAAAACACTGCAAGTAGAATAAACTATGTCTATTGTGTACAGCCTCTTTGAGGATGATAATAAAATGTACAAGCTTTAAAAATATTTACCCAAATTTAAATAATCATTACTCCCTCAATAGAATCTGGCCTTGGCAATATCAGATATGTCCATTTTATGCGCATGTGGGTATTTCCCGTATATTCTCACAATCCTCACATGGATTACCTGTACCTTTTCTCCAAGTACCGATTGTCATATCTCTCCCCACCTTCGGATGCGATATTTCGGACAGCGCGTTTATCTGCGTTGCCCAGCTACATCTATGGGGAACAACTCACTAGACACTCCCCTCTCAAAAATGTCGTCCAATACATGACGTCATCAAGTTGCGATCACATTTGATTTCCAGAAACGACTTCATGATAGAACAATGTTTTATCATGAAATAAACCATGCTTCGATCTTCATTGTTCCTTGCAATTTATCACGTAACTATCTTATGTCATTCCTTGTCAGTTTACAAATATGAAGACGCAGTACATACACGCAATGGTTATAACTCTCACACGAAATATACATGTCGCTGGAATATTTGAAGTTGCAAGCCAAACTCATCCTGATAGTTAATGTGTTAGTGAAAATTTGTATTTCACAAAGTTGTAGAAAAATATACAATCTCATTAATATTTGTAAAAATCTCATTACCGTGATAAAAATCCCCTTCATTTTGTCACATGTTCTCCCATACAGACTATTTCCCAGGCTAAACCCTGTGTACATTTGTTCGATAATAATGTGTACTTGACGACCCCTGTTGTCATTGGTATAAATTGTGTACGTTCTTCTTTAAACTGACGTTAAGAAGAACTATTATTATGAAAGTAATAAGTTGGCTTTTATTGCTAGAAACATTTGTTGACTCATAACCTGATGTGATCAAATGGATGTACTGCAAAAATATGAAGTAACATGGAGTTAACATGGCGTTAACATGGAGTTAACCTGCCAGGGTTGATCCGTGATTTTTGGCCTCTGCTAAGCACTAGTAGGACTGTGCATGAAAGTCTTGGAGAGTATCATTTAGATAAGATTATGACAATAATGTGTTGTAATTCTGTGTTGTGTTTGTGACTAATACTTCTTTTGCAGGCGTTTTCTTGACTATGGAGCTGTTTGTTTAATTTTTTTTGTGATACATGTACTTTTGTTGATGTGAATTTATGGAAAAAGATATTCCATGTATGTTTTATTACGATTCATATTCATATTTTTGTAATGATGGCACATCATACCAAAATGAAAAGTGCTGTCACAGCATGTCACAGTTTGTCGGTGCTGTGGAAACGGGGAGTCATCATGACTCACTACATTTGAGTCATGAGCACAGTTAGGAGAATCCTGTTTGAGTTTTATATCCAGTCTACAGAATATAAAAATAAATAAAATCATTAACATTCTGTTGATTGAAACATTGAAAAATAAATAATTTCTGGTAGAGTCCCCAGAAACCAATTGACTGATAAATATATTGAGTCAAGTATAACCCATTGAGCCTATGGTCAGGTATTTTGGATGTAAACCATGTTGCGTGGGGACCCTGTCGTTATGCTACCAGTGCCGTAGCCAGCCGGGGGGCAGGGGGCGCAGTTGCCCCCCTAGATTTTTCATAGAAACAGTTTTATTTGAATCAAGTTGGGGACAAGTGATACTTGTACAAATATTTGCCCCCCCTGTCCAAAAAAGTTAACTACGGCCTTGGCTACTACTTGTTTTCCCCATATAAAGGTGTGTGTGCTGCCAGAATTTCTGTTGTTCATGAACAAAGAGTTCCAAAGTTTTCAAACTGAAGAAGTCTGGATTAAAAGGGGTTCACGCCCCTTACTTACTTGCACCTAATATTATATATCAGGGATTTACCTTGGTCTGTTCCCTGTGGGTATTCAGGGATGAAGTTGGTCCCCAACAATCTTTGCTGGTTATAAGAAGTGATCAGATGTTTGGTGGTCTAGCTCAGTGAGTTGGTTGATGGTGTGATCCTACCCCTGTGGCATGACTATATCAATCACTGGGTTGTCTGGTCCAGACTCGAATATTTACAAGCCCCCATTATGATTTATATAGCTGTAGTATATTGCAGTAAACTGTCTGAACATTGTCATATTTCTTATCAGAAATACATCGTAAGTCTTTCGTACCTGCTTCAATTTAATTTGTTTCAATCATTCCAACCTCTATGTTGTTTCACTTCCAATGGGATTCACTGTGGATATTATTTGAATCCATTCTTAATTTTTATGCGTTACTATTAGGATGCAATATTTTGTATGCAGTGAAATGCTGTATACATACGCATCAAGAACGCTTGTGTGCAATGCAGCTGCACCCTAGCATCATCAAAGGCTAATACTGGAACATTCAAACCTAACGTTTTATCATTATATTTATTTACTGATACATTCTTCCCTTTTACATATTCCTGGAGTACTGCTACAAGCAGCGTAAAATAATACTCACTCACTCACCTGATGAAACTTATCATTGCATACTGAAAATAATTTGCTTTTTTGTAGTTATGTATAATTTATGTTTATTGAGCATGTTCAGCTTCAGCCAAGAAGGTTTGATATCAGAAAATGTCTTGACGCCAAGACATGGTAGACCTAATATTTAATTTCCAAACATCTTACATAAGTTGTAGATAGAATTTTATAAATATAAAATGTCAGTGCCAGAGAATAATCAATCTTGATTATATGCCGAAACGGATTCCGTTGGTCGTAAAAGGCAAAATAGCGGATCTCTATCCATGATGCAGGCAGGAAAAGACGATCCCATTTTCAGACACCACGGAGACACGCAAGACGGAATTTTGGTTCCAACACAAGATTGTTGTGTGTGGAGTTCACAGAGTTGAGCTGCATTTGACGTATAGTGGATCAGCACACACTGGCTCCTACACTTCTCTCTCTGGTTGTGCGTGTAACTGTAGCTAACCCATGTCCACCTGTCTGTTCTCCAGGTCTACCAGAAGTCCAAATGGGAGATCGAAGCATCAGAGGAACAGTTAGGTGAGTGGTATTGAGAGCAGTGTGTGAGACTGACAGTGTGTATTTTACTCTTGTAATACCCTCAGATGTTGATCAGCAATGCTTTAGATGTCAGTACCTTCATAGAGATTTGTCAACTCGCTTTTTGAACTTTATGCTATGCAGTATTGATTGGCTGCGTACTTAGATGGTTAAAACTGGCAGTCTTCTGGTTCGTACTTGCAGTTTCCTGGTTTGTACTGGCAGTCTTCTGGTTTGTATTGGCAGTGTTCTGGTTCATACTGGCAGTCTGCTGGTTCATACTGGCCGTCTTCTGGTTCATACTGGCAGTCTTCTGATTCATACTGGCAGTTTCCTGGTTTGTACTGGCAGTCTTCTGGTTTATATTGGCAGTCTTCTGGTTTGTATTGGCAGTGTTCTGGTTTGTACTGGCAACCTTCTGGTTCATACTGGCAGTCTTCTGGTTGATACTGGCAGTCTTCTGGTTCGTATTGGCAGTCTTCTGGTTCATACTGGCAGTCTTCTGGTTTGTATTGGCAGTGTTCTGGTTCATACTGGCAGTCTTCTGGTTGATACTGGCAACCTTCTGGTTCATACTGGCAGTCTTCTGGTTCATACTGGCAGTCTTCTGGTTTGTATTGGCAGTGTTCTGGTTCATACTGGCAGTCTTTTGGTTCATACTGGCAGTCTTCTGGTTTATATTGGCAGGCTTCTGGTTCATACTGGCAGTCTTCTGGTTCATACTGGCAGTCTTCTGGTTTATATTGGCAGGCTTCTGGTTCATACTGGCAGTCTTCTTGTTCATACTGGCAGACTTCTGGTTTGTATTGGCAGTCTTCTGGTTCATACTGGCAACCTTCTGGTTCATACTGGCAGTCTTCTGGTTGATACTGGCAGTCTTCTGGTTCATACTGGCAGTCTTCTGGTTCATACTGGCAACCTTCTGGTTCATACTGGCAGTCTTCTGGTTCATACTGGCAACCTTCTGGTTTGTCCTGGCAGTCTTCTGGTTCATACTGGCAGTCTTTTGGTTCATACTGGCATTATTCTGGTTCATACTGGCAGTCTTTTGGTTCATACTGGCAACCTTCTGGTTCATACTGGCAACCTTCTGGTTAACAAATTCATGATCAAAACCCAGGTGTACCTGGATTCACATTGGGACTGGGTAGAGATTTTGGTCTGTTGAACCCTGAGACATCCAAGTATGCTTCTTACTCTGTGGAACCCTGAGACACCCAAGTGTGCTTCTTACCCTGTGGAACCCTGAGACACCCAAGTGTGCTTCTTACTCTGTGGAACCCTGAGACACCCAAGTGTGCTTCTTACTCTGTGGAACCCTGAGACATCCAAGTGTGCTTCTTACTCTGTGGAACCCTGAGACACCCAAGTGTGATCCTTGGTCATGTGCTCATGGGTTTCATCATCAAAACTCTATGTTAATGTATGGGAGTTACTGTCATCTTAGAACTCTGATTACTTTGTGGCCCTGAGTTGTGGGGTTGCTGCCACAAGCTGACACACAGTGATATAATGTTCAATAACTGTTGAAACTGGTGTGACACTGATACACACACTGTGTAATGATGTACAACAGACATACCAACAGTGACCATGTTGTGTTTCAGACAAGCTTGACGGCCTCCGTCTCAACAAGAGGAAGAGGAGTCCGTCTCCCCAGAGTCTAGATGACTATCTACAACTGGACTATTTTAATCGTATGTCCGAACCGGGCAAAAAGAGGGTGAGTGGTTATTCTGAGAAATCTGTGAACAATTTCTTCGACTGCGTGCAACAAATATTGATATTATTCCCGAATATTAATATTGATATTCAATTTATATTTCCTTCTTTTATTGCAAGTATAGATAGATTACATTGTATGAATAAAAAGAAATTAGCACTTCCTACGAATGTCTACTCAGTTGAAGGCGTTTTTTGTAAGGGGAAGTAACTCTTACAAGCTTATCAATAATGGGGACCTGGTTGTTTCATTCAACCTAAACAGACTTATAAATATTGTAAATTTCACTGTTAATTGAAATCATTATTCTGGAAAAGAAACCATGCATGTCGTAAACTGAAAAAGGATTTTTTCCAAACATTCTTCCTTGTTTTGAAATTACATCTCGGTTTTACAATATGTTCCTTGAGAGTAATGACCTCAGCATACAAGTTTAAGTTTGATCTTGTCCTTGATGCATTGTTTGGCGATGTCTATGAGCAAGTTTTCTGCCGTTGCAGGTTCGGTGGGCAGATGTAGAGGAACGTCAGCATCAGAGTCGAAGGCGCGAGATAGGGTTTATCGTTGGCCAGACGCAGCGAGACTGGGAGAGAATCACAGATGATGACTTTGCTCATAGGGCACTGAATCAAACAAAATACTTTTAAGCTGTTAAAGGTAGCTACCCCGATTTCTCATGTTGACATTCATTGAACTGGCTTCCTTCATTGTTGAATATTAAACAAGTACACTGTAACTGATAGTCACAGAAGATGTATATGGTACAGACATTTCGGGACAATCTCAGTGTCCAGGCCATAGGACATTAGAGTAGATGATAAACTATTCACATCAGAAGGAAAGGCCTATACTAAGTGTGTTGGTCGTCCTTCATGTCAGCTGTGATGCCTGGCCGGTGGGCAGTGTTTTAATGTTTGTCCCGAACTAACACTGAAGTATTTCATCCCCTTTCTCTGCGTCAGTGTTGGGACTGGAGTAGGTATAAGTCCGACTTTGTCCACAGGGAGTGAGAGTCTCTACTTGTGTGAGTTTGTGTTGATTTGATTTGATTTAGACTTCATTTATTGACAAAGTCAATAGGATTGGACAAAGGTGTGTCACTTACTTGATCTTCTCCTCACATAAAGTGTACATTTCATGTTAATAATAACATATATTATGCAAATAAAGAGTTTATATGTACAAGAAATGGGCTGGGCAGATGAGGAAATTAGGTTAGGTTGCAGTTGGGATCATTAGGTCTGGGGGACCATGAGTTTGGGGATGATAAAGTTGGTATCATGAGTGGCATGATGAGGTCAGGTGACAATGATGTGGGCCGGCAATGAGGTCAGGTGACAATGATGTGGGCCGGCAATGAGGTCAGGTGACAATGATGTGGGCCGGCAATGAGGTCAGGTGACAATGATGTGGGCCGGCAATGAGGTCAGGTGACAGTGATGTGGGCCGGCAATGAGGTCAGGTGACAATGATGTGGGCCGGCAATGAGGTCAGGTGACAATGATGTGGGCCGGCAATGAGGTCAGGTGACAATGATGTGGGCCGGCAATGAGGTCAGGTGACAGTGATGTGGGCCGGCAATGAGGTCAGGTGACAATGATGTGGGCCGGCAATGAGGTCAGGTGACAATGATGTGGGCCGGCAATGAGGTCAGGTGACAATGATGTGGGCCGGCAATGAGGTCAGGTGACAATGATGTGGGCCGGCAATGAGGTCAGGTGACAATGATGTGGGCCGGCAATGTCAGGTGACAATGATGTGGGCCGGCAATGAGGTCAGGTGACAATGATGTGGGCCGGCAATGAGGTCAGGTGACAATGATGTGGGCCGGCAATGAGGTCAGGTGAAAAGTGACGTGGGCAGTCAACCAATTCTTGGTCATGATATGACCAGAATTATCCTTGGACTGTGTGCACATATTTACGTAATCTTGCAGACCTTTATACGAGCTTAACACCTATGGATATCTTGAAACCATGACAATTTTGCCATGACCACACTAACACCCACATAAAAATGTGGATGTAGTTAAACATATGTGCTGACTTTTTTCCAAATATGAAGTAAAACAGTTCACAGACTTATCGCATAGGTTGTCCATCTTGGATTCATTTTATGTTTCCATCATCATGATGAATCATAATTTAGTTTTTCAGACAGAGATAGCAAATTGTTTTCAATGAGTGACACAACACTTCAATGAACAAGCATTTCTCCTCATTAAAAGTGTAACCTATCCTCAGTGTCAGCGTGGAACTGCCAACATCATAATTATGAGTGGTGATAAAGGGACATGGAATTATCTGTAGAACTTTGGGTATCTCTAAAGGCTGGGTGTATCAACAGCTTGTGTTTCACAGATCCACTCCGCTGATGCTATCCAGGGCTATTTGCATGCAATTGGAGCCCAACTTTCCCCCACATATCTAACAAGGCTAATGGTCAATTGTATTAGGGGTCTTCAAGACGCTCACAGATAACATGCACAAGAGGCTTTTGTGGGTAGAACCAGTGGTGTTTTATGAATACCCTTGTTTTAGTTTGTTTAACTGGCGAATATATTTTCTTTTTTTAATAAAGGATTCACTGACAAAATACCAATATTTCACCATTTTTTTAACAGTGAGTCATGATGTTTGTAGACTTTAATCAACAAAATGTTGTTGTTTTTTGTTTAAAAACAAATTCTTTTGCCCTTTCATGTTGTCTTGCCCACATGTTGTATGTGGATATAATTTTAATGAAATGATTTACCTCGGGAATATAATTTGTGAACATTTGCTGGACTGAGTTATACATCAGCTCAAGGCTTGACCAAGTGATGGTTGTGACTGAACTGAGAAGGTCATTGTTCCCCTGCCTCTCAATCACACTTCTCCCTGTTCTCTACATCTTCAGAGAGATCAGTCACCTTCATCAGATGTAGATATACTTACATCAATACCCCACCCTCATCTCAGGCTTAGTCTGCAAAACGTGATAACATGCTTACAATTGTGGCCAGGGATTTACCTTGGCCTTTCTGTTCCAGGAGATTTTAGGTCATGCTTGTGGAGGTCCTGAAGTGGTAGTCCCATAGTGGTCCCATAGTGGTCCCATATTGGGGGTGCCAAAGTGGGGCTCCCAAAGTGGGGGTCCCATAGAGGGGTGCCAAAATGGGGCTCCCATAGAGGGGTGCCAAAGTGGAGGTCCCAAAGTGGGGGTCCCATAGTAGGGGTCCCATAGTGGGGGTGCCAAAATGGGGGTGCCAAAGTGGAGGTCCCAAAGTTGGGGTCCCATAGAGGGGATGCCAAAGTGGGGCTCCCAAAGTGAAGGGCCAAAAGTGGAGGTGCCAAAGTGGGGGCCCCAGGGTGACGACTGTACACAAATAAAGACTTATTATACAGATGAGCTTTTCCTTGTTTGAAACAAAATTTTGCAACTGAGTGAAGAAAATCAGAAATGAACAGTAAAGTGTGTGTGTGCATGCTACACTGGCTCATATTGAATCTGTTTTAAAGATGTGCTTGTTCATTGTTAAAGTGTATATATTCCCTGAAACATCACATGCAAGGATGTACTTGTTCATTGTTAAAGTGTATATTCCCTGAAACATCACATACAAGGATGTGCTTTTCCTTCGTTAACGTGTATATTCCCTGAAACATCCCATTCAAGGATGTGCTTGTTCATTGTTAAAGTGCATATACCCTGAAACATCCCATTCAAGGATGTGCTTGTTCATTGTTAAAGTGCATATACCCTGAAACATCCCATTCAAGGATGTGCTTGTTCATTGTTAAAGTGCATATGCCCTGAAACATCACATTCAAGGATGTGCTTGTCCATTGTTAAAGTGCATATACTCTGAAACATGACCTTCAAGGATGTGCTTGTTCATTGTTAAAGTGTATATTCCCTGAAACATCACATACAAGGATGTGCTTGTCCATTGTTAAAGTGTATATACCCTGAAACATCACATACAAGGATGTGCTTGTCCATTGTTAAAGTGCATATACCCTGAAACATCACATTCAAGTATGTGCTTGTCCTTCGTTAAAGTGTATATTCCCTGAAACATCACATTCAAGTATGTGCTTGTCCTTTGTTAAAGTGCAAGAGTATGTTCCTTCACCGACATGGTATCCCGACCTCCACTGAAACATCACCAAGTTTGGTGTGTTTGAGCACAGCAGCGGTCCTTGTTATCCCGACCCCTGTATCAGAATGTATACACATCACACATTCATCACTCAACAGCGCTTATGTGTTTTATCTAGCATGTGAAACAGTCACCTTTAAAGACAGATAGCACTAGTTGTCTGAAGCATGTGTTAAACAAGCAGGTTGATCTCATGCAGCTCTAGATGCATATCCCTGTTATCACGCTTTTCCCTGCCATTTGGACGTTACGTCACAATAACAACAGTGTTCATGTTACCCTTTGATAAAGATAACATTGGCACAATGTTCAACACACACGTCTATGTTAAAACGCAATGATCTTTATTGGGTTTTTTTGTGAAATTTTGTTTGACCTATTTTTCGATCTTTCAGAAGGAATATGAATGTTTTAACTGAGATGCGGACAGTGAGGGCATATCCAAATGGGAAAGCTTTGGGGATATTTTCATGCTCATGTCTCAGCGCGAGATGACACTGGGTCTAGTGTCACGCTATTGTTTACACCTCATGCAATTAATGAGCCTTTGCCTGGCCTGCATGCAGATTCCCTGCATGATAAGGCAGCCAAGTTTATGTTCAACCAATTTGAAGGGAATCCTAGGTCACATCATTCCGAAATTCCCTCATATTTTCTCATGATAATCAGTATTTATATAAACCTGACATATTGTGTCTATTTCTATAAAGTGTTTAAAAGTGTAAATGGCCTCTCTAAAGTTGTCGCTATCTTGTTATACGTAAGTGTTTAAACACGTGTGTCAGCATGCGAAGACACCACCCACATTGTATATCCAGCCAGGGTTACTAGCGAGTGTGGAGGCGGCAGATAGCTTCTTGTCACTCACACAGCCAGCGCTATCACCTACTACAAAGATGCTGTAGGAGACAGTATTTGAAAATGTTGGTGTGCGGTTACTTATGTTGCACTTCCAAACGTAAACATTGATAGAGATGCCACTTTTCTAAAACCACAATTTCCTGGAGTCATATGTACAAGAGTGGCCCACGAAGCTATCTGCAAGGTGAGCTAAGCAATTGCGAGCTGGTGATACAATCGAGGCTTTATCCTACATCCCTCCCTCCCTCGGATTCTTACCTCCCTCCCTCCCTCCCTCTCTCGGGATCTTACCTCCCCTGCCTCTGCCAGCCCTGCGTTTGTTGAAGCGACGATGGATGTGAACCAGCATGCTCTTTTACGCTTAATATATTGGATAAATCCAAGTGCCAAGGTGGACCACCCAAATAAATTTCTCAATTAAATGGATTTTTTCCCATCCAATGAAGGATTGTGAAATGAGAAATTTCAAATGTGTTTGCATGTGGCAGAGAATGTATGAGTGAGTTAGTCATCGGCAGATATCAGCGGATCTGCCGCTGGAATTGGCCCTTCACTACATAAAGCTAAGCAGATTGGGTTGAAATCAGTCTCTATTACCATTAATGTGATGTGAGATGGGTTGATAGCCCTAGCTACATGGCTTCTATATACACAGCGCCCCTATCTCACAAACCTCGGAGTATTTTGGAAGAAACAATCTGTGCAGACCTCCATAAATTAGACATCTTTTCAAACAGAGAGTGGGCCAAGTTGGTTGCCATTGGGTTCCCACTTGTAATTAGAGTGGTGTAACTAAGTCAAGAGGTATCGAGGACACTGGGGACTGTTTAATTGGGCACTCGGACTGCTGCATACACATTTCTGCTGATTGTAAATTGGATCTGGATAGCTTGGAGCACTGACAAGCTTTTTAACAAGTTAAACCAACCTGTCATTTGACTTGGTTGCTCTTTTGCTATACCATTTTTATCTCAATATATATTTTGTAAAAAGAAAATAACTGAAAAATTTGTGGATTAATTTTTTTCAGATAATATAAGTGTTATCTATGTGTTTTGTAATGATGATGATGATGATGATGATATATAAAAAAACTGCCAGGATCGGCCAAACACTCTTTGCTTCATATTTTATTTTAATCTGTACATAATAATGATAATAATAGAATAATAATAATAATAATAATAATAATATTAATATGGATGACACCCTTTAGACCTGTGAACAGAACATTCTCAGCGGAATCGTCCAGATGGATACATTTCCTGAGCAGTGAATCATGGGTAGTTGTGTCCACATTATCATATATAAATACTCACAACAGTTATCGTGCAGTGTCAGAGTTTCCGGACAAATGGGGTTTCACATTACTCCATGTTAAGAAAAGAAGCAGGTCAAGTAATCAAATAATTCGTGTAAATCGGGTGCATGTCCTGAAGGTGCCTTTACTTGAATTCAAAACGTATAGCAATCTCATTAAAATCAGATCTTCTCGCTGCCGCTAAACAAAGATCTGAGGACATCCCATTACGGGTCACGTCAGACGGACCTTTTGCAAACTCTGACCGACCAATGGAATTACTGTCAAGAAGTCGACATTAGCCAATCAGGAGGCAGCTTTCTCATGCTTTACGGCACTAATTTCAAATTGGCGACTACGCTTCAAAACATATTTTGACAAATTCTCGCTTAAATATTTGCGGAATACCCTGTTTTAATGTTTTCAAGGCTGCACGATTAGAAATCACATTCCGACTGTCACTTTCATGATCTGGTAAGCGACGCTCTGATTGGTCAGATGAAAGGTCGTTCTGACGTGACCCCTAATGGGATGTCCACAGATCTTTGTTTAGCGGAAGCGAGAACTAAGATCTGATTTTAATGAGATTGAAATGTGTAGTTTCCCTATACATGCCAGGCATTATTCATAACAACAAGCACCTTCCACCACACCTGTACAATTAATGCATAATTACTAAGTCACTCTCAGTCTAGTAAGTGGGAAATTCCCACTTTATCAAGCACAAGAATTAATGAGTTTGTAACCAAAGCATGCGTCCTCTGACATAGCGGTCTCCATCGGTCTTCTCAAGTCTAGCCTGCAGAAACTCAAAGCCGCAGATTGTGGAGACGACCTCATGAGTAATACCACTTGAATTTATAGGCACACAGCTACTTACAAAGCTCTTTGCAGGGTTTGGTGTTTCCCAGCAAGTCACAGGTCCTATATTTCATTCTAGTGTTTACATATGTAAGTAGGTAGGTGGAGGGGCTGTGCCTGTGATGTTGGGAGCTTATCCTGTGGAAGTTGATACTTCTATCTGCTGATGTCAAGACGATTGCCCACAACATTAATTGATTATAAGAAAGTGCCGAGGACCCATTATGAAGAGATGGGATGTTTGTGGCTATGTGGTTTTATTCCCTCCTCTTTGATGTTCATCTGTATCGCTCACATGTCTACACTGGAGGTTATCACCAAATTAGCTTTTTGAGAATGCAATTACAATTTTTATTAAGGAAGCTTGACTTTTACTTCTCTTTTCTTTCATTAGCTATAGTATCTTTTAGATAGATGTTTTACTTTGTTCCCATGTGACCATGTAAGAAGTCTTTGTCCTTATGCTAGATGCTTTTAACAACTGGAAGAAACTAAGGTCTTGTTTTAGTTAACAGTAGAGATAGAGCAATGATAAAACTAGAAATAAATAGGTCTGTTTTGAGATGGAAGATGGAATATTGGACATTCCATTACACATTGCAATGGTGGAGACCCATGAGTGAGTGCGTGAATATGGTTTTACGCCGCTTTCAGCAATATTCCAGCAATATCAAGGCGGGGGACACCAGAAATGGGCTTCACACATTGTACCCATGTCGGGAATCGAACCCGGGTCTTCGGCGTGACGAGCGAACGCTTTAACCACTAGGCTACCCGACCGCCCCTGGAGACCCATGAAGATCGGGGGGTAGAATAGGTCTTCAGCAACCCATGCTTGTCGTAAGAGGCGACTGACGGGATTGGTTGGTCAGGCTCGCTGACTTGGTTGATGCATGTCATCGATCCCAATTGCGTGGATCGTATTCATGATATTAATTACTGGATTGTCTGGTCCAGACTCAATTATTTACAGACTGCTGTCATATAGCTGGAATATTGCTGAGTGTGGTGTTAAACAACAAACCAACCAAACAATGATGGAAGTACAATGTGGTCTGATATGAAACATTTCAACTCTGCATCAGGGTCTTCAAATTGAACATGAATATTCTTGAACACTGATGAATGTCATTGTATCCCCATTCCGTGGAATGATGCTGATGATATCAACCACTGGATTGTCTGGTCTAACTCTTTTTTTACTGATCGCCTTCATATATCTGGATTATTGCTGAGTGGTGTTAAATCACAAACAAACAAACTTGGCTTACCGTATCATAACCTGGATGTCACTTGGGAAGTGAGGAGAATAATTAGTCTCCAGCATCCAATTCTTGTTAGTGACCCGTGAAGATCCGGGTAAGAATAGGTCTTCAGCAACCAAAGCTTGCCGTAAAAAGTGACTGTGCTTGTCGTACAAGGCAAATAACGGTATAGGGTGGTCAGGCTCACTGATTTGGTTGATGCATGTCATCAAATGCCAATTGCGTGGATCGATGCTCATGATGTCGGTCGCTGGATTGTCTGGTCCGAACGGTGTTATTTACAGGTCATCATCATATAGCTGGAATATTGCTGAGTGTGGTGTTAAATAACAAACAAACAAACCAAAAGACATGGATCTAGTGGACAGGCTATGTGACTTGGCTGATAGTGTCCTATTGTTCATGCCATCAGGCACTCGTTTGTCCATTCATGATTATTCATAATATTGTTGAGATATTGCTGACTGTGGTGAACAAAAACTCATAATCTCCCATGTAGCATTCCTATTGCTAGGTTTCTGTTCTGTAAATGAGTGTTACCAGTGATGGATTACAATATGATATCAAGTCATCTATGTTCAAGGGAAGGTTGTTCAAAGTCAGACTAAGTCACTGATATTGTGTGTCTTGCTAATCTTTTGCAGAGAAGTCTTCCTGGCTGAGCTTGTTCAGTGTGAGAGATGGACTGTGGGTGAATCAACAGCATATGAGAGACCCGTCAGCATCTCTGG
Source organism: Haliotis rufescens (assembly GCF_023055435.1). Taxonomy (NCBI): domain Eukaryota; kingdom Metazoa; phylum Mollusca; class Gastropoda; order Lepetellida; family Haliotidae; genus Haliotis; species Haliotis rufescens. The sequence goes on along the minus strand of NW_025964001.1, from coordinate 59,014,307 downwards.
AAAACATCCAAGACAACATCATGAGGTCTTGACAATACTTGTGGAGGATGGAAGAAGAATGTTGATCAATAGGAACAGACTCCTGATTTCCCCATGGGGGTGAGGTCAACAAAAAGGTCACAAGATCTCTGGGCATTTGCATTTGCAGAGGACTTCCAACAGAGCCACCAATACAGCGACAGTGCCGTGTGGACGAGAACAGCCTACAAGCCTTCCTGGGAATGGTCATCTGCTCTTCTGTTGACAAGCTTTAGTATTCAGCCATGTTGATAGGATGAGGAAATTTCAAGGCCATGTTCCCACCACATGATCCTGCTATATTATGGCAAAGATTTGTATGTCCATGAGCTGATCCTCCAGAAGCATGGCAGAGCTTCTGATGGAAGACACACATATTTACAACCATGAGCCATCTCTGTATTGGTTTACACAAATACAAAATAGATTTTAGTTCATGTGGTCAAAGATGTCATTTCTTGTTTTAAGATGAATAAAGTTTAAGATATGTTTGAATGAGTGCATGCTTTGTAAATACTGAGTGCATGATTTCTTTCACCATGGATGTACACTTCCTCTCACGATCTTGCAGCCTCATCATGAGGCTCCCCAGAAGAGAACAGCCTTGCTTTTGCATTAAAGCTTGTAGATTTGTTGTTGTACTGTAGTCTGTTTTTATGTTGCTGCTGCAGCTGTTGTGTATGGTCATTGTTGTGCAGTAAAGAAGAACCATTTGATTGTCACGGCCATCAGAGGGCATCCAGGAGTGACCACCAGGCTTGACACAACAGTCTTGAGGAGATGCCGACCAGGATATTGTAACAGTTCAGAACAACATATATTCACTGTTCCGTTGTACATGGTGTGTTGTAAATATTTTTTCTTTAAGGTTTCATCATTCTTTGAGCTTGAAGAATGTCTCATGATTTTTATGTGTCCACATCTTTATAAAAATTGCCCCAACTTGTAAATACCGCATGTAATTGGAAGGTCTTGTCTTGTGCTACGTACACTGCTGACAATGTGGGAACATCTGCAGTTGACATGATTTGTGACCGTGAAAACCCCTAATTGACATGCATGTATGTTTTAAGTAATACCCGTATGGCCTGTCACACAGGAATGGGTCTTTTTAACATTTCCTTAGTGTTTTAATGTAAGATTACAATTTGGTGTAAGTATAATACTTTTACATGCAGATTAATAGCTTGCTCTAACCACCTTCACTCAATTTCATCAGGAGGAAGTCCCAGGTTTGAAGGGTACAATGTGTGAAGCCCTTTTGTGATATTGCTAGAATATTGCTGAAAGAAGGTGTAAAATTATGTTTACTCATACAGAACATACCTGAATAGAATACTTTTCATTAGGTCCACGTAGAAGTGATCATATATAGTATTTGTCAGTGTTTTGAAGTACAGTATTTTCCCAGCCACCACGTGTGTGTGTGTGTGTATATACAGACGAGTGATGCAGCTGTTGAAGTATCTAGGACTGGTGGATATCATCCTGTAGTGATTACATAAACAAGGAATATCAGATGTCTGCATTAGGAATTCGTTCATGCTTGTTGTTTTATAACTGTGTCACTTTTATGTTTTTCATGTTAATTCGTCGCCAAATTGTAGTCATTCGTCTGGTCAATAAACATGTATTGAAAGAACGGTAGAATTGTTGATATAAAGTTTCAGGAATCACAGAGGACCCTTCCAGCATCTGCACGTGTAAGTATTGTATGCATGGCACCTGTGGTCAATCCAGGTTCCAGATAGGTAGCTCAATCAGAATTGCAGCTCATGTAAATAGGATGACATGGCCATTTAGTTCGCTATGCTGAATTGAGTAGCAAGGTTGGTTTTGTTACCCTACCGGTTGGAACATCCCTCAGTACTGAACTCAAGATCTTTACTTCAGAGGTGCTAGAACTCTCTGGTCAAGTATTACTTGAAAAGTTTGTTTTATTGCACTGTCATATTTAATATTGTCTGAAAGTTAAGGCTTCTGTACTCTCGGTTTATATGTAGTATATATGTGTGCGCACACCATGCGGTTTTCTGCGACCGTTAGAACCGAGCTTCGCGTACACCGGTATCATCCGAACTTGGCTTGGAATGTGCATCGTGTTGCACAAAGGTGTTCTATCAGCAATGTATATGCTTTCAGTTATCAACTAATGCCATCTTTATCCCGAATGCTGTACTACATACACCTATGTATGCACCTTGACACTTATATTTTGATGTCTGTATCTGATATTGTCCTTGGTTGGAACAATCAGTTACGATGCACCGATAGTGAAATATCAGTGAAACGAATATCTTTGTTCTTTGATGATTCGCAGTCCACTTGCCGCCTTCTCTTGAATCCTGACCTGAATCGCTCTCTTGAAGACACGCGTATCAACAGGACAATCTCGTAATTTCGAATTCCCAAGACAATCGGACAGATGAGTTTGTTAACCTTCAAAGCCAACGTACACTCGCATAATTTGTGTATGGGAGAAGTCCAAAGGATTATGCTGGTCATTGTTCAATGCATGTTGGTTTAGGTACTGGACGCGACAAACTGGATTCAACATTGCGACTGCCGTAATCATAGACTGTGGTTAAGGTGGTCAATAAGAACACCGTCACGACCTGCAGTGACCCATTGTACTCGATTAGTCAGATTAGTTAACAACATTGTTGCATTTCTTATGGGGGGCTTTATTTGAAATAGTTTTCTTGAGTCTGAAAGTGTCCACAACTTCGCCACGCAACGCTGCAAGTTGCAGCGGAGGGATCATCACCCGTTTAATAATTCCAGCATGGTAGGGAGAGAGAAGGGAAGATGAGCACCACGAAAGAATATACAGATGCTGTCCACAACCTGGCACTGAACAAATTGGCGCAGTACACTCCATGAGTTAGAGGATACAACACATTCGTCACCAATCGCCTCTTTCCGTAACCTGCAAGAAGACTCGTCCCCCTATCGATGAATGTTATGTGCGAAAATACGACAAACCAATCCGAATGCGCGTATGATTTCAAGTTCTTCGTCAAAGAATCCCTCAGAAATATTTTTTGATTTTACATATGCCTTGCATCTCAAACTATACCCAAGGCACAGTTAAATGTGTTCAATCTTACTGTATAATTCCGCATGTCCCGACGTGCTTTAAATAGCATCTGAAATATATATAATATATGGGTAAATACATGTGAACCATTACGCCACGAGTTGACAATTATTTTAGGTATGCCCGTTTGCGCGAAGACGGAACCCAGTCGCAAAAATGGCCACGAGAGGGGCACGAGTCGCTACTCGGCTTGTCCCGGAGTTGGTCACGAATGGATACAACAGGCTATTCATATGGGACAACAGAAACAATCCTTCATGAACAGCTACATGTGTCAAAGGTCTGTACCCAATGGGTTCCTAGAATGTTGGGGGCACGGTTGGCCCAGTCGTAAATGTCGCTGTAATTCACTTTGCAGAGTTGCGTTCCTTGGGCGCGCCAGAAACCTGTGGCCGTGGGTTCGAATCCCAGTTCGCCTCGATTACGTTTCTAGGTGTGTAAGCATCACACCTGTGTTCGTGCGTTTCACTTAAGTGACCAGATACAATCGAAACCCAGAAGATTTCATTTCAGGCTTGTGACAGGTGGTGAGACCTGGATCCATCACTCTGGTTCCGGGAGCAAACAAGAATCCATGGAGTGGAAGCGCTTGGGATTTCCCAAACCAAAATGTTTAAAGCAACAGGATCCACTATCAAACTTATGGTCACCTTCCTTTTTAACAGCAAATTATACACATCGACCATTTAACACCGTGCGAGAAATGGTTGATATTATGCCAGATTGTGCGAGTCCACTACCAAAGAGAAGAGTCGCGTCGAACTTTACCGGTGTATTCTCCAACAGGACAGGGCTCCAGTTCTTACCAGTCATGCTGCGATGTCTTTTCTATGGGAATGTGGACACGAGCTTCTATCCTATCCACTTTATTCACCAGGTCTAGTCTTTAGTGACAACCACCTCATTTCAAATTTGAAAAAAAACAACACATGCATCGTCAGAGATTTAACAAGGACCAAGACAGGCCATTTACAGGTCTAGGATGTCCAGGAACCCACTGTTTGAACTATGCACGCACATCGGCTCATCCACGTGTAGTATGTAGGTAGACATGGTCGCCCACGTATTGTCGTGTACACCATACCACGTCTGTCGGTCCTGAGTCGTCAGTCTGTCCTTGATCTTTGTTTGAATAGCCACTCACACTGTGGCAATGATGCCCACTGTTGCACATGACCAACAACACGCGCTGTTATTATTATTATATTATATTATTATATATTACTGTTGTTGCTGTTGCACGGGAAAAGATAGACTGACATTTAGTTCCAGAAATAAAGTTATCTTATTAAATAATATATCTACAAAATAAAAATAATAAAATCCAAATGGAGCCCGGAACAATCCTTAATTTCCTGGAGCTGAGGCAATCTAGACTTGCGACATCATTCTAGACTTGAGTTGGACTCCTTTTTATTTTTTTTTCTCTTGGGCCTGAGAGACAGACAAGGGAAAAGACTATGCTCCAATTTTTTAACAGGAATACATGTTATTTTCGACGTGCTTGATAACGCAATTTAGATGTGTCGGTTTCGGATGCGAGTAAACAAGAATTTGTTAAATAAACGCTTGATCTAACGGGAATGTTGTGTCCTTTATTTCCGTTTTTCTTTGCTACTACATGACTTCATAGAAATACATGCATTTGAGAAAACACAATCAACATCTTGGTTTGATGCCCATGCACTTTGCACTGCACTGTTGATTTGCTTGAAACCGAAACGAGTTGTTGGCTACATACTGAGGTAAGTATCGATCAACGTGTACATACCTTCCTGTTGACATGTCCATTACGTTCATCAAGTAGCATATAAAAAACCCAAAACCTTTTGAAATATTTTGGTGGGCTGGGGCAGCTACACGCCGCCCTCTGGTTTCTTTCTTGGTCAGAGAAGGCCAAGGTGCGTTTTCATTTTGATTTTCATGATTTTTATGTCTGCGTACGTGTGGGTTTCCTGCAAGACACATTACTTTTATCACCAACCCTACTGCTGGACTTACATACAGTCCCTCAACCCACCTGCTGGACTTACATACAGTCCCTCAACCCACCTGCTGGACTGACATACAGTCCCTCAACCCACCTGCTGGACGTACATAGTCCCCCAACCCACCTGCTGGACTGACATACAGTCCCTCAACACACCTGCTGGACTGACATACAGTCCCTCAACCCACCTGCTGGACTTACATACAGTCCCTCAACCCACCTGCTGGACTGACATACAGTCCCTCAACCCACCTGCTGGACTGACATACAGTCCCTCAACCCACCTGCTGGACGTACATAGTCCCCCAACCCACCTGCTGGACTGACATACAGTCCCTCAACCCACCTGCTGGACTGACATACAGTCCCTCAACCCACCTGCTGGACTGACATACAGTCCCTCAACCCACCTGCTGGACTTACATACAGTCCCTCAACCCACCTGCTGGACTGACATACAGTCCCTCAACCCACCTGCTGAACTGTGTCCATACAAAAGACTTTGGCATAAACAGTACTGGTAGTGCAAAAGAACTGACACCAAGTCAATGATCAATTGCAAGCAGAAACAAAAAATAACATTTCTTGCAACCGAGATAAATTCACCCCGCTGTGCATAGTTGCTTCCCTTATTCATGACTGGATCCAATGGTTTTGGGTTCCCCATGCACATGTATTTTGCTTCTTTGCTCGCGGATTTCAATACAGTGTGGGGGAATTGTTATTTTAAGAATCGATATCTTTATAAACACTCACTGACTGAAAGTCAAGAGCGCTTATGTCGTATCGCGTTGTCCGTCAGTCAGTCGTTAAATTTACATTTTCGACATCTCTGAAACTATAAGGCCTATGAAACTGACACTGCATGAATATAGCTATGGTGTTTCTGAAACGGGCATACAGAATTTCGACTGACGGCCACATTGACAATGTCATTTTTTATTTATTTATTTATTTATTTTTTTAATCAAGATTTGAACATCACTTAGCCAGCCCCGTTTTTCTAGTTCTGCATTTTGGAAACCTGCTCTGGAACGACAAGGCCCATGGAGTGGAAACTCAAAATGTGCTGACAGAATCCCAATCCGACTTGAAACATGGCTAAAATATTGAAACAGTCATTTTAGCCTATTACACAGCCATTCCTCCATGTGTGATTATTTTATTATTTGGTCAAAATATTGAAACTGTCATTTTAGCCTACTACACAGCCATTCCTACATGTGTGATTATTTTATTATTTGGTCACGAGCTTGTGACCGACACATTCCCCCGTATTTCTGGTGTAATTGCATTTTGTACATCACTGAACTTACAATGGAGCTGAAACTTTATATGAATGATCCCAGCTGTGGTGTCTCTAGAATCGCACTCAGAAATCCACTTCAACTTCATAAATCAGGTGAGCTACAAAGCCGTGTGGCTCTATTTTTTTGTGTTTTTGAATTATTACGCAGACTTTGAAGTTACTTTTGTTGTATTTATTTTAAAGAATTGACTTCAATATGTTTCTCGCGTTTTTTGGAGCTATGAACGTATAAACTCCTGAGCACACTTTGCGTAACGAATTTACCCCTACCCCCACCCTTCCCAGAAAGCTGTGCACCACACCTCACCATTTTCCCGAAAGTTATATTTCCGCGCTTGACAATGCTTTCTTAAACAACACCAGCTTAATCGTTTTATTCTTTGTTGGTCAAAATGTAAAGTGTCACATTTGCAGATTTCTCCTTAAAATATAAGGGATGTTTACACTGCTTATTACTCCGAACTTCTTGCCACGGGAAGTGACGTCATGCCACGTTCAATGCCTGACAATACTTGAGGAAACAAGATTATATAGATATCAACTACTCAAGCAAATAGCCCCACTAACTTGAACTGCGACTTGATGGCAGGCAATACAATTCCAGATAATGAGAGTGATATCGACACCGAATCCCAGCTAATTTTGCCACATGTTTAGCCTGGTGGCGAGGAAATGCCCATAACGACAACCGTAAAGTAAACCGTCAGCCATTTTGTTTATGCGTGGAGCTCATTGGCCGAAACCCATAACACTCACCGCGGGTATTTGAGAGCTGATTGGCACAGTGTTAAAGAGAAGTTTGATGGAGTTTAGAATTGTTTCCTGCGAGTATTGTCTTGAAAGGAATCACATGGCGAGGAGGGAAGTGTCTAGATGGAAGAAGACAGGTTTATAAATCGCAAGATCGTTTCTCACATCGTTGGCCCATTCCTTCCTGACTATGTGTCGGATATCAAAGATGGCCTCGCTGAGTTGCTGGTTGTTCTGACATTTTAACTCATTTCCTTCAGACACATATTTTTTTTTATTCAGGAATAAATATTAAGAATATTTTTTTAGATGTATACACACAGTAACTATATTGTCCCTTTCGCTACTGAAAAAATGAAGCCATTGTATGACCTTTCTATTCAAACGAATCACATTATTTTCAAGAACTCGGGAAGTTAGAAATGGCATTGTCGTACCTATCAAACAAGGGTTAAAATGGTGACTTGTTCTATTTCGATTTAAAAAAATCCCCATGCATGTATTATAATACGGTAGCGCAAACTTGCACTAAAGAAATTAATTGTTTCCATGAGACGGGATGGGATGTGTTAAAAGATGTGTTAAAAGAGTCTTACCATTCAGGACCAGTCATTGTGGATATGACATATCAGTTCTTTTCATATCTACGAAAAGTCGAAGTAAGTGTAACATGTTTGATTTTTATTTGGGATTTTTCAGGTCTACGAAAATTGTATGTCAGTAACCCACACAATGAAAAACACCTGTCCGGTTGACAAAACAACGTGTATTTTTTATTAGGACGTATAACCATGGGCTATTACATGATGTTCTACTGATTAATGATTTAAACATGTCACAACCCTCTATTCCTTCCCAATTTACAGTTCCACAAAGTGGGGCTTTGATAATGCATGGTAGCACAGCTTCAGATCACTTGGCTATTCGTGTGGGAGTGGGCGGATTGCATGTAAATAAAATCTGACACCTATAATTAATTCTCAAGCGAATCAAGTGATCCTTCTGCCTGTGCTGTAAATAACAGGCCTTTGTTTACAATATGCAGCGTTTAGCGACTTCCTCAATGCAGCCGGATGAGTGATATTCCGTCAACCTATTCAACACGTTCTGTGAACTACGGGCTTCCTGAAAGACGGAACAACATCAATGGAAATCGAAATGCTTCACGTCACAGAGCTTAAATACTAATGAACACTCGTCCCACAGAATTATCCGTACTTGATGATTGTTGTTTGAAGGTGGAATTGTTATCTTCACATTCAAGCGAGCGCAGTTGGAAGCTGATGACGGACCTTTGACGGCGAGGATCCACCGTGTATCACTCCGCCAGGGTGATAAGGCCAACGGGGGCCATTTTGTCCCAGGATTGTTTTGTTGATTCCTTTTGTTTTTATTTGTTTAAATAAAGAGGTTATACACACATAAATAAAATGCATGTTTACATATGTAACTCTGTTGTTGTTTGTGGCGCCTTTTCTTGACATGAATCAGGACTCATTAAAATACGTCTGTGACGTCATTTTATTGTTCCACGCTCCATTATTTTTAAGGAATGGAGAGTTGTTTTGTCAGTTATACATTATTTTGAAACAACATTTCAAATACCGTATTCGACGTAATAAGCGCCCCGCTCTAATAAACGCCCACGGCGATATTTGCTTATATATTGGCTAGTGAACAATCCCAATTAGCACCCCTTCCGATTGATTAATGTACACAAGACTTATTTATTCGCGTATAATACGCACTCGTGTGTTATATGCGCCCTTAATTATGGGCAATTAAATTCGGGAAAAATATATCTGTCGTACATAAACATTTCAGGCTGTCAGCATAAACCACGAAATTTATATTTCAACTCAACTATTTTTCACCAAAATAATATTCTAATTTTGAGAGCGCCCTGGGCGCTTATTAAGTCGAATACGGTAATGTGCGCTTGGAATAAAGGGAACTATATTGTTTATATTTTGACAAGTGAATGATTTCAAATTTTGTCCGAAAACATTTGCCGCATGCGGGGTTCGAACCCACATCGTTTGATTTGACAACGTCTCATTGTCGACCTCAACTACGTCGACACATGACGGTATGGTGTTAAATTATCTGTTTAATATTTTGGTACACCGGCAACAGTGGCAGAGAACGTATTCCGCGTGCATCACGCAAGGGCGATTCACACAGTTCAAATAGTCTACAAATAGATCTGGTTCAGAAGAGAATGTTTTGACAAAGTATAAAAGGGGCTGTGTTTTAACCAGGGGAATATCGTCATAACTCTCCATTCCTTTAAAAAAATGGCCTCGGCTCCTTCGGAGAGTTCCTCGGACATTCCTTCATAAAACCAAGGCAGCATTTTTTAAATTTTAACAGTAAAAGACGGCCATAATATTTCCCAGTGAAACAAAAGTTGAAAGCCTCCCACATCTGTTTGCAAGACAACCGATTAATGGGCTACATTATGATAAAACCCGACCACCAGGAGCGTTTCTATGAATTTGTCACATTTTGGTTTGGAATGTTTCTTTACAATGACGGAGATATCATATACGCTAGCGACGGAGGTATAGTATATGTAAAAAAAATTCTCTATCTTATCTTAATGACGGGTGTGTTTTACAGCACACCCTTCTCGTTTCAACATACTATAGGTTATATATGGCCAGGAGCTCCACGTCCCAGCTGAAAACGGTAACAGACTGATGCCAATCCTATTTTTTTCTGTTATTTATATACGGCCTGAAAGCTGTTTGAATTTATGTGTTTGTGTATAAAAACCAAACTAACTGTGATATCAAACACATTCTTATATGCGATCTTTCGGATTTCTTACCGGTTTTAATATATACTAAATTCTGTGAATATGTTGCTCAAAAAGAAAACTGACAGCCCAGACGAGCTTTAAAGGTCCATGTACCGTTCCTTAATTCCATATTGAAATTGTATGTGTCATGGATCGGGTATCTGTCTAGTCCTGCACCATGACTGTGGAATTTATATTTTTTAACTAAAGCCTAGGCAAGTCTAGATCGAAAACAGCAGAAGAGGAAAGGTTCTTCCGAAGAGATTTCTTAAAAATATTTTAAAACATGTTTTCATTGACTAAGTGTTAGTCTAGTATCAGACTAACGTTTGCAATTGTTTCACATCCAGAAACCACAAGAAATCTAACAATACCTTAGGACGCTGAGAACCCACAACGAATGGCAGAATAGGGCAGGACACGAGGTCCCGTTTCGTGAACACTAGATGTCATCACATGATTCATGATCGTGTAAGCTTTATATGTATTTTTTTTTAGGGGGTGTGGGGGGGGTGTCTGCTTTTGGCAGAGATGAGAAGTAATAGCTTTCTGAGGGGGCACGGGTGGCCCAGTCGTCTAAGGCGCCGCGATTCGCTGTGCAGGGTTGCGTCCCTTGGGCACGCCAGAAACCTATGATTGTGGGTTCGAATCCCGGTTCGCCCCAATTATGTTTCTAGGTTTGTCAGCACCATACCCGTGCTCGTGGGTTTCACCGAAGTGGTAAACGTCTGAGACCTGCATCACTTCGGGCTTTCCTCCCACATTAAGCTGACACGCCGTGATATAACTGGAATACTGTTAAAAGCGGCGTTAAACCCAACTCACTCACTCACTAATAGCTTTCTGGCGACCGCCTCCGTGGTCTTGTGGTAGAGCGTCCGCCCAGAGAGGGTAAGGTTCGGGGTTTGATTCCCGGCTGCGTCATACCAAAAGACGTTAAAAGATGGTAAATGTTGTTACCCTGTCTGGTGCTCGGCATTAAGGGGCTAAACCAAAGACTGGTTGGCTCGGAGTCAGTATACTGTGTCTGAGTGGGGTATTCATGTTAAGCTGCGGCATGGTATCTCAGTGCTAGCACTATAAATCGGCATCAGTCCGGAAGAGTACAAGCATCCACACACACACACACATACATGCACGTCGCTATATAAGTGCAATAATCTTGGACGCGACGTTAAACCCAATTTCACCTAACCTAATAGCCCTATGGCGTTGCAAAACTTTGCATCCGAACCCTGCATTATGGCGTAATGAGTGTGTGGTACCTGTGATGGAACGCACACTTGAGGTAACTATGTGCTAATTGTCTCGCCTCGTATGTCTGGCTTGGCTTATCAGACATGCTGCAGACAAGCCGATACGGACATGTGCCAAAGCACAGATAGCCGACGTCTGCATATCATGGCGGCGGGGAGTGGGCAGAGACCAATGAAGTTTTAATTTGTCATGTTGGTCGCGTAATTAAAGACCGCTACGTGCACCCGTGAAGATCCGGGGTAGAATAGGTCTTCAGCAACCCATGCGTGCCGTAAAAGGAGACTATGCTTGTCGTAAGAGGAGACTAACGGGTGGTCAGGCTCGCTGACTTGGTTGATGCATGTCATCGATCCCAATTGCGTGGATCGATGCTCATGACGTCAATCACTGGATTGTCTGGTCCAGACTCGATTATTTACAGACCGCCGTCATATAGCTGGAATACTGCTGAGTGTAGCGTTAAACAACAAACAAACAAACCAAACCAAACGTGCACCCAAAAAGGCAAGGTGATCCCAAACCCATGTGGAAAATTTCTCGCCTTATTTCTTTTTCTACACATCTTTGTTTTGTGGCATTTCCTATTAATATTGACAGACTGTTATTTTGAAGAGAATGTTGAATTTACGAAGACGTAAGAATAGATTTCCATCTTTAAGTAGCACGTGTTGGGATTCCAGACCAGAACAGGCCTCCATCACCGAATCCCTGTCAACTCGGATGGGGATCCGATAGACATCATGGCATTGTTGATTTGTGTCACACTGACTTGATGGCATGACCTGTTGATATTTCTTTTCATCGCAGGTTTGCCTGGTCCAGACTCGATTATTTGCAAGTCAGGGGGATATAGCTAGAATATTGCTGGCTGTGGCATTAAAAACAATCGCAAGCTCCCGTTTACCTGGGCCGCACATGGATAGCTTTGCTTTACAAGATTCTGCGTCCTCGCGTCAATGTTCGCAACTTAAGTTTCTTCTTTTTTTGTTAAAAAAATGTGGATTTAAAGTTGAAATGTCATTTGTAGACTGTTAAAAGAAGGCAAATATTGATGGCACATCCATGGTTTAAAAAGGTTTACCATAGCTGCGTCCCTTAGGCGTGCAAGAAACCTTTGTTCGAATCCCTGTTCATCTGATTATGTTTCTAGGTTTGTCACCACCGTACCCATGCTGGATTTAATAAAATTGTAAACATTTAACACTTCCATGACCTCGGTAGTATTCCCCATATGCTGACCGCATGAACCACTGTAATACAGTAAACTACGGTTATAACGAACACGCTTATAACGAACTGACTGATATAACGATTTTTTAGTCCCGGCCTTTTGTTGTATAAATGCTATATATCTGCCTGTAACGAACTACGGTTATAACGAACTAAAATTAGTGGTCCCTTTGAGTTCGTTATAACCGTAGTTTACTGTACTATCCAAGGCGGCGTTAAACCCACTCACTCACTCACTCACCCATTGTAAGACAAACCCTATGTGGCATCACAGGGCCATCGCAAGGACCTTGTGTCGATGGTAAGAACGTGAACCCAATGTGAGACATCAGGTCCACCAGTCGTCACCACTCGCCCCTTTCGTTAACCTGCAAGAAGACTCATCCCCCTATCGATGAATGTTATGCCCGAAAATACGACAAACCAATCAGAATGCGCGTATGATTTCAAGTTCTTCGTCAAAGAATCCCTCAGAAATAATTTTTGATTTTACGTATGTCTTGCATCTAAAAATATACCCAACGCACAGTTAAATGTGTTCAATCATACTGTATAATTCCGCATGTCCCGGTGTGCTTTAAATTGCATCTGAAATATATATAATATATGGGGAAATATATGTGAACCATAACGCGACGAGTTGACAATTATTTTAGGTTTGCCCGTTTGCGCTAAGACGGAACCCGGTCGCAAAAATGGCCATGAGAGGGGCACGAGTCGCTATTCGGCTTGTCCCGGAATAACACGCACGAGTTGGTCACGAATGCAGGTCCACATATACCGGCAACTTTTAAAATCGTTTTCTTGTTTTCAAAGTCATCATTGAATGAGCCATTTAAGAGTTCACCATATATACAACTGGCTAGCTAGTTAATAAGAAAGTTAAATTTAATGGTTCTAGCAATCCAGTACCATAACTGCCGAATACCTGCATTTAATTTTTTTTTAAAACAACGGTATAGATTTTAACAAGTAAAAGTCTAGCTATCTTGTAAAATAGTTCATAGACTATGTTTTGGCCTTTTGATCTAGCTGTGTCCATCTCCATAATTATGACCACCGCAACCCTGATTTAGAAGGAAAAATCTAAAGACCATATTTTTGAATAAACACCCGATGGATGATTGTTTGGTTTAGACGAGTATATTCCACGAAAGTGATATGTTTGTAATTAGTTATTGTAAGTCTTGGTAAGTATCGTTGTACACACATCGTCTCCTGTTCCCGACGCCTGACATGGAGACACCATACGCCACAGATACAGGCGAGATAATTACTGGTCATTTATCGAGAGTGACGGTTTGTTAGTAAGACGAGATACCCCCCTACACTTCCCATATTTGTATTGCGATAAAGTCAAGTACCCATAGTCGTAGAGTTGAGAAGCTGACACCGTGGTTTGCCCTCGCCTGACAACTCTCTCACCTCGTAAACATAATGTTATCGCCCATTTGTAACCATTTATTTGTTTACACAAGGGTCGGCCAATTGTTCCCTAGGGGGTGGTCGTTTTCCTCAGCTGCAGGTTCCTGATTCTCCCCCAGTCAACGATATTGATGACTGTTTAATAGCCTTGGAAGTGGCAGGGTGATTAGAGAAAGATACTTTGTTTAACAAATTTATTTGAACAGGTCATTCCATGGCGTTTGGTATATGTCAAGAGTTAATGTATTTAGTAGGATGTATCTCGGAGTGGATAATGTCGGTCGGAGTGGCGTGTGTATGTGGTTCGCGATACTGTGCAGCTGAGATTCCTTTCGTTTTACACGTTTGATAAAATTGACTATGAATAGAACACAAGTGTAACCAGAATCAAGAACTGCCAAGCTGTCTGTGCTTAAAAATTGCACGAGCTATTTTACATGGTCCTTTGTAGAACAGTGCGCTGGGTAAACGTCATTGCCTCTACAATACGTCAAGGGCGCAGGACATCTGTCATTGCCTCTACAGTACGTCAAGGGCGCAGGACATCTGTCATTGCCTCTACAGTACGTCAAGGGCGCAGGACATCTGTCATTGCCTCTACAGTATGGCATGGGCGCAGGACATCTGTCATTGCCTCTACAGTACGTTAAGGGCGCAGGACATCTGTCATTGCCTCTACAGTACGTCAAGGGCGCAGGACATCTGTCATTGCCTCTACAGTACGTCAAGGGCGCAGGACATCTGTCCTTGCCTCTACAGTACGCCAAGGGCGCAGGACATCTATCGACTGCCTCTACAGTACGTCGGCGCAGGACATCTGTCATTGCCTCTACAGTACGTCAAGGGCGCAGGACATCTGTCATTGCCTCTACAGTACGTCAAGGGCGCAGGACATCTGTCATTGCCTCTACAGTACGTCAAGGGCGCAGGACATCTGTCATTGCCTCGAGAGTGCGTCAAGGGCGCACGGCATGTGTCATTGCCTCGACAGTACCTCAGTGATGAGGGGTACGTCATATCCTCGATACAAGGGCGCAGGGTATGTACGTCACGAAAAACGCAGTCCAGGTCGGGACATTTTCTGGACCAGTGTGAAAGATTAACTGATGAAAGATTAATCTCGAAATTTATGCTTTGGTGTATTGAAAATGGTTTGAACTTCACTTCTTCATTTGTTTTAAACTTTAACAGGTAATCTGTTGATGTCCAGGAGAAGTCTCATGTTTCGCTTAGTGTCTTCTTGGTATCATTGAACCCCATATATTAGTTATGGGTCCAAAAAGTGTTAATGCTTGTGCGTTATCCTTACGGCGAGGGCGATACACGAGGTGAGGTGAAATGGGGTTTAACGTCGCGTCCAAGATTATTGCACTTATAAGGCGACGTGCATGTACTGTGTGTGTGTGTGTGGCTGCTTGTACTAGTCTGGACTGATGCCGATTTATAGTGCTAGCTCACTGAGATACCATGCCGCAGTTTAACATGAATACCCCACTCAGACACAGTATACTGACTCCGAGCCGACCAGTCCTTGTTTTAGCTCCTTAATGCCGAGCGCCAGACAGGGTAACAACAAGTACCATCTTTTAACGTCTTTAGGTATGACGCGGCCGGGGATCGAACCCCGGACCTTCCGCTCTCCGGGCGGACGCTCTACCACTAGACCACGGAGGCGGTCTCGATAGACGAGAATTATTAAGATAATTCGAGTTCTTCCCACGCATTAACATACTATTCACTCACTCAGTAAACGCTTTATTCAATTAGATTGTTTGATTTGTTGAAACATTTTCTTTTGGTTTAGCTCGAGGTGAAAACTGTGAGAAGATACCGTGCGTTCACAAACAGGCACCCCAAAAGAACCATTGGAATAGATGTTATCGCGTAATGAATCAGTCTTCGTGACAAAGACGCCGAAGACCCGGGTTCGATTCCCGACATGGGTACAATGTGTGAAGCCCATTTCTGGTGTCCCTCGCCGTGATATTGCTCGAATATTGCCAAAAGCGGCGTAAAACCATACTCACTCATGACAAATGTCGCAGCTCATAGAAAGCCGGGAACCAGTCTGGACAATAGGAGTGCTGCGCGGGACACGTGCGCTACGTTCTACGAAATGAACGGTACTTTGAGCAAATCTTGGGTTATTTAGTGTACACACAAATATATAACGGTACAACGTTCAGTGGCGCCTCAAAGGTGAGTGTGTCCTGTAAACGCCAGTGCAAGATAAAAATTTGGTCTTGCGCAGTTGACATGAAAACGAAAGAAACTCAAGCTTCATGAACACTTATTTCATCTTACGACAGTGTCAGAGAATTAATCTCTTTTTTTTAAGAGCCTCTTCGAAATGAAGGCACTTAGTCCGACTCGATGTCAGGAAGTCGTATCTCCCTTAGTTACAGTATAATTGATTTGGGCATATCTTTGCCAACATGCTTGCCTTTTACCATTACGTGTATTCGAGAAGGATCGTAACTTCCGCAGCCAAAACTTAGAACCGCATCCCGATGCCTTTGCGTATGGGAATATATTTAACCAATCAACATCACAAGATTGTGTAACTTGGTATCTTAGTTGTGCCGACTTCAGCAACCCATGCTTGCCGTAAACGACGACTGTCGTAAGAGACGACTAATGGGATCGGGTGGTCAGGTTCGCTGACTTGGTTGATCATCGTACCCCAATTGCGCGGATCGATGCTTATGATGTCAGTCACTGGATTGTCTGGTCCAGACTCGATTATTTACAGACCGCCGTCATATAGCTGGAATATTGCTGAGTGCGGCGTTAAACAACGAACAAATTGGGCCGGCGTACTCTAAATATGTAGGGGCGGTCGGGTAGCCTAGTGGTTAAAGCGTTCGCTCGTCACGCCGAGGCCCGGGTTCGATTCCCGACATGGGTACAATTTGTGAAGCCCATTTCTAAATATGTATTTGGTGCTTGTGCAGCAAGGCAACAATTAACAATGAATTCCATATTCAATAATTTATTTACAAGAACATATTTATGAACATCGACTGTATTTACAAATATATATACAACTGTCGATCTGAATGTGATTGCCTACGTGTATTTGTGCTTCAAAAACATTTCGCATGTAGACAATCACACCAGCATAAAAATCTATACCGGACTCCCATACCTTAAACTTTCACAAAAAGCTTTGACACAATAAAATTCAGATAAATACTAACAGCAACATATAGATGGTTTTAGAGGATAGATTCGTTGCAACTTATGTAACAGGATAATTGACAGAAAATATCGAAATAGAAAGTTACTATCGTCGAAAGTTTTCATATTGCGTAAGTGACGTTTGTGTCTTCATGTATTGATACTCGTCCTCTATGGTGCTTTATGCACAGCCATATATCACAGTTTGCATGTAACGCACGTGCAGCACGCAATCTGCCTGCAGAAGGTTACTGGGGTTATAAATATGCTCCACGTGATCAGGGGACGATCGCTCATTGGACAAGGTCTCAATCTGTGCTCTTCTCCTCGACAATGCCACGAGTTGAGATGGCTGGATGTGCACACACACACTGTTGTGAGACCGTCTCAGTTGGCACTCTCTTCCTGGCTCACCATGGAACACGGTACATCTGTTTCCTCTACCCCACTGTCTATTGAAATCTCCTCCTCTTTGTCACACTCGTCACTTTCCTCTTCGGAGTCAGCCTCGATATCAACCTTGTCTAGTGCCCTTTCCTCGCCTTCCTTACTTCCGGTCTCGCCATCTGGCGAACCCTCGTCGTCTTTAGCTTTCTGTTGCTGCGCATGACGCCACTTCATCCGTCTGTTTTGGAACCACACTTTCACCTGAAGTTAAACAAATTAATTTTATTGGGCGTATAGTTCTCCACGATCTCAGCGGCAGTTTTGTTTATGTCTTACTTTCACATCACGAGGCCACCTAATTTCTCTCCTTTCTATCTGGGTGCTGTCGAGTAGCACAGCGGTTAAAGTGTTGGCTCGTTACGCCAAATCACTGGTTCGATTCCCTATATGTACAAAATTTGTTCTGTCAATTTCTTGCGTCGCCGTTATATCTTCCGCTATAGGGGCGGTCGGGTAGCCTAGTGGTTAAAGCGTTCGCTCGTCACGCCGAAGACCCGGGTTCGATTCCCGACATGGGTACAATGTGTGAAGCCCATTTCTGGTGTCCCCCGCCGTGATATTGCTGGAATATTGCTAAAAGCGGCGTAAAACCATACTCACTCACTCACTCACTCACTCTTCCGCTATATGGCTCGACCGTTGAATATTAGTCTCGACTGATTCTATCCTCGCTATTGTTGGGTCAGCGTCAGCTTACTTCCAAATACATACAGACCTTTAGACGTTTAGGATAATTGTAGTCCTTCATTATTTAATTCTCAAAACCCATCACGAATATGTCTGCGGCTTGTTTCATTGGTTGCAGGCTTTTATCGTAAATAGGGACATGCGCATGCGTCACCGCCTCGCGGAAGGTGTGAGAATATGTGCAAGTTTGTAAACCGCACATGCGCTCCGCCGAGGTGGATGATCTGTGCATGGTCAGACATGGCGTTCGTGTTTATCGTTTCTCTAATTTTATTCGGTTAAATTATTTAATCTTTTCATTTAAGAATTTTTTTTATAAAGTATCCATGGTCTCTATCAACGTCTGCCAGCCGATTTTAAGCAAACACTTTGAAGAGTGAGGTTTATTCTGACGTTTCAAGTTAAAATTGAGAATAAACTTTTGTGGGTGATGTCGGCATCGGCCTTTGATGTTTTGCCCCCCACGTAGAAGGGGAAGCATTTGGTAGACATGTGAGAGTGGAACTGTAGATTTTGCAGGAAATGCGTTTGCTTTTTGCATGTACAGTATTGCCTCTTGTGATAAATGTCTATTGAGTGCAGTAAATAAGAGGTAGGTGAGAAATGAGTGGCTATCTGTGTATAGGAGGCGGCCGGCAATTGCCTCCCTGCAGGAGATAGACGATTAGTGTTCGGCGCATCAACATGAAGCGCACTGTTACTAAGCCTAAACGGCCACAGATGGAACAGCTTCCAGAAAGCCATTATCGGCAAACGGGAGTGTGGTGTTTAAGCATTGGTATTAAATTATACTATACGGTATCAGATCACTTTTTATTTTAACAAATTGATATGTTTATTTTTCAAAATTATAATTTTGGTAATATAAGCATCCTTAAACTGTTATTTTGAGGATATATGGTGGTCGAACACGACTGACATGTCCATTGCATATACATGTAACTGATACAAATTTTGTACATGGCAACGGTTTCAGTAATCAAGAAACAAGAAAAATAATTGATATTTTAGTCTCATGTCATTTTTTTTAAAAAGGTAAATCAGCATTGGCTTTATTTGGCTTGTACATTTTTGTCTTATCTTAACTGGACTGGAAGTTAATCGGGAGAATGACGTGTTTACATGTAGTATCTAAAACTATTTGTGATTTTTTTTACCCTCGTTTTATTAGGGAATCACAAACTATTTCCCACACCGGGTGCGTAAATCAATAGGTTTGGGTAATAAAACAAACGGACAAGTCTTGCTCCTAGATGTTTTGTATACAGTCGGTAGTTTTAACGAGGCTGTTAAAATGGTAAAGCTGACATGTCTTACGTATTGCGATGTTGACGCCCAAATTGAAATACACATCACGCCGTAATCGGTTTATTATCTTTTCTGCCTGCATATTTGAGTCCAATCTTGACAAAGATAGTTTTCCTTATCGGCCAACTATAAATTTTATTTTATTTTCGGTACTGCCCGTACAACATTTGAATTGCAAAACGGAGGTATTACGTATAAAGTGATTAAACATTCATGGCAAGTGCCGTTATTTATGAGCATCTCATGACAATCTCCGCTAGCTGTCGCTCTTCGTGTAAATAAGTAGTCCACTACCTCGAAGCCCGTCTTGCACGTACGTGCGGCCGACGAGTGCGTAACCTCCGCCTGCCACGGCGACGGAAAGATACGATAACGCCGAATGTCAGCAGGTCGGAGTGCTGATCACTTCAATTAAAGTGCCAGCTCCACCGACGTGAGCTGCTTATATTAATATACGACATCCACTCTTGTAGAAATCCCATTCAATTAATGAGGGTGTTCTTGTACGCTTGCAGCTAGACCCTTCACATAAAATACTGTGGAAAATGTTGCAGTCGAGATCCTGGTGTGCCCTATTTAATCAAAATGTTATTTTTTATTGCCGCTTCTGCCCCCTCCCTCCCGCAATGAGCTGTCAGCGCGTGCCCTCCCTTGCCTCCCGCGTCCATTTCACTCACTCTACCACTACCCAGACACCAATATTCCTCGGCAGTCGTGGGGGGTTCTGCGTCCGAGAGTCGTGGCATGTAATTAAACTTTATCAAATTGGAATTGGTTTAATGACTTATGTTTTTTGCATGTCTGTTATATGTCTGTTGAAACACAAGCGGTTTGGGTCCTACTTTAGCCATTACCAATAACAGTATCCTGTTAAAGTTTATATCCAGTTAATTGAACATCCCCACTATCCTATTGAGAATCTGAGTAGCGTAATGAAAGTCATTATGTTGTTAGTTAAAGAAAGATACTTTGATAGGGACCAGCAATTACCAGACCTGTCAAAATCTGTTAGAAACTGTTATCGTGAGAATGAATGCGTCACGGTTTAAATGGATTGCAAGTCATTTCGCCAACTAACACCCTCTGCTTTATATGTGAGTTTGGTACATGTTTGAGTATCGAGCCTCACCTTCCGACCCATTAAGTCATCTCGTGAATTGTCTTCGGGTGGGGGTGGCCCAGTCGTCTAAGGCGCCGCGATTCGTTGTGCGGAGTTGCGTCCCTTGGGTACGCCAGAAACCTATGGTTGTGGGTTCGAATCCCGGTTCGCCCCGATTATGTTTCTAGGTTTGTAAGCACCATACCCGTGCTCGTGGGTTTCACCGAAAAGGTAAACGTTTGAGACCTGTATCACTTCGGGCTTTCCTCCCACATTAAGCTGGCACGCCGTGATATAACTGGAATACTGTTAAAAGCGGCGTTAAACCCAACTCACTCACTCACTCACTCATGTATTGTCTTCAGTGATGTTTTTGTCACTTTCTTTTTCTAGCTTGATTTACCTGTGCATCCGTTAACCCCAACATGGCGGCCAACTGTCGTCTGTCAGGCTTCGTCACATACTTCTGCACCTCAAACCTCTTCTCCAAGCCCTTCCTCTGGAGGTTGGAGAAGACAGCACGTGACCAAGATCTCTTCCTCTTGGGTTGCCCGGATGTCCCATTGTCTGCACTGAGGATCGAATACGGCCCTGTTCAAGAAATGTCGGAAAGAAAGAAGTTATCCCATCCAAAACAACTATGAATTATTCAGGTTACCTGCTATCGTGTAAACATATCAGCTACTGACTGACTGAGTATGGTTTTACGCCGCTTTTAGCAATATTCCAGCAATATCACGGCGGGGGACACCAGAAATGGGCTTCACACATTGTACCCATGTCGGGAATCGAACCCGGTTCTTCGGCGTGAGGAGCGAACGCTTTAACCACTAGGCTACCCGACCGCCCTATCAGCTACTGAAGCAAAGTGTATCTGTGTGTTTAAATGTCATAACACAGATATACCTAGAGTTATGTTGGTGCGTTTCTATCAATATAACATTGACGGCATTCAACTTTATCGTTTGATAAACAACAACCTCTAAAAGTAACGCCATTACCTGTTGAGAAAACCAAACGATTTGTGATACGATACTAAAGAGTCGACCATTTAAAAATATTGAATATGTTCCTTTGTAGATCTAATGGTACTAGGGGCGGTCGGGTAGCCTAGTGGTTAAAGCGTTCGCTCGTCACGCCGAAGACCCGGGTTCGATTCCCACATGGGTACAATGTGTGAAGCCCATTTCTGGTGTCCCCCGCCGTGATACTGCTCGAATATTGCTAAAAGCGGCGTAAAATCAAACTCACTCACTCACTCCAATGGTACTATAAAATGTCGTCACGATATGGCTGAAATATCGCCGAAGTGACCTTAAACATAAACTCACTCACTCACTAAAAAAATCGACTACAATTTCAGAACCGCCGTCATACAGCTGGAATATCGCTGAGTGCGGCGTTAAACAACAAACAAACAATTCAGAAAACACAGGGTCCAACCACTTCAACTATTTTCGACATTAACTATGTCCTTGATATAATTTCAGGCCCGTGAAAACCTGTCGCCCTACGAGGACCTGGGTTTGTGACGAGAACAGAAGATACATCTTGTCAAATTGATTTTGAAGTAATTACGACATCATGTGTCAACGGTTTACGGTAAAATAAACAAAAGTTGATCGAGCGCCTTTCTACCCTCTTGTGCCTTACTCGCTCGTGTATATTGTTTTCCCTGTAGCTGTATACATGTCATAGCTACCAGCGATTAATCTATTTCACTGCAGGCATCAACTGACGTGCAATTCACCATAGTGTCTCCGGACCAGCTACGACCATTCGCAAACATGCGCAGTTTATTTAGTTTAATTACGCCACCTATCGAATGGTAATTAAGACAGGCCCCCCTGCGAAGGAGGCGGAGTGATACATCTGCCACACGGTGTGAAGCGGTAACGGACATCTTTAACAGGTTAGTTGATGGGTGTAGTGTGTCGTAATCGCGATATTTGAGTAGTTGTTAATACATAAAGATTGATGAATAAATTGTATCAAAAATATTTTGTCTTTGTAATTATTTGTCACGAATAACAAATGGAGTTATTCGTAAAAGATGTCACGGTGAACCAAACGACCGATAATTCTTGAAGGTAGAACGAGGTATGTGAGGCTGGGTTTTTCCCAAAGATTATCTGAACGAAAAGAACTGACTTTTAAAATTGAGTAAAACACGGAAAGTGTCATGTGTACTGATTTGAAAAAAATAACCCATGTTGGAAACCGTTCGTCACCACTCGCCTCTTTCCGTAACCTGCAAGAAGACTCGTCCCGCTATCGGTGAATGTTATGTGCGAAATTACGACAAACCAATCCGAATGCGGGTATGATTTCAAGTTCTTCGTCAAAGAATCCCTCAGAAATATTTTTTGATTTTACATATGTCTTGCATCTAAAACTATACCCAAGGCACAGTTAAATGTGTTCAATCATATTGTATAATTCCGCATGTCCCGATGTGCTTTAAATTGCATCTGAAATATATATAATATATGGGAAAATACATGTGAACCATAACGCGACGAGTTGACAATTATTTTAGGTATGCCCGTTTGCGTGAAGACGGAATCCGGTCGCAAAAATGGCCATGAGAGGGGCACGAGTCGCATTCGGTTTGTCCCGGAATAACACGAGTTGGTCACGAATGGTTGGAAACAAAACACTATCCTGTTCTATCGGACCTACAACACATGATTCATATGTATTGTAGGTAGTGTATGTAAAATGGCAACTGTTGGTCATGTGACACGGATTCGAACTTTTTCCCAGTCTGGATGAAACTAGCAACGCGCATATGGGTCTTGTATAAAGCCACGACACGCTGCTTCTTAACCAATCATCCTTTAATTCGTGTCAGATTGACGCTACTGACACTGATCCGAACCAGAAAATGTCACACAGTTTGAATAAACATGGTCAGAATAAACATAGGAAGTGATGCAGGTCTCAGACGTGTACCAGTTTTGTGAAACCCACGAGCGCGGGTATGGTGCTAGCAAACCTAGAATATAATCAAACCCACAATCCTGGGTTTCTGTACAGAACGAATTGCGGCGCCTAATGGGACTGGGCCACCCGTGCCCCTGACTTGGTGGATTGAGTGATGACTTCGTTGATAGCGTGACAGTATACCCCAACGGCGTGGGATGTTGCTCATAATATCAATCACTTGTCTGGACTCGATTATTTACTTGCTGGAAAATTGCGAATGCGGCGTTAAATAACATTCACTCGTTCCTGTAGGATACTGTTAGGATCAGGTCCCCAACCTACCACGAGGGGTGGATGGTTACCACGAGTCACCTGGCTAAATGTGAGTCATCGTACACCGATAGAGGTCATCCATGCTCATGCTGTCAACCCCTGGGTGTCTAGTCAAGGCTTTATTTACAGGGCGGCGTGATACAGCGGTAATATTGTTGACGGTGCCTTAAAACAACATTCACTCCCTCGCTTGTTTTTTGGGTGAAGTCATTTAGACAGACACAAAACAAAGTCAGACGTCAGCAGTACTTAATCACAACTGGAACCATAGGTGAGGTTGTGAGCTGTAATATTGTCAACGTGGTTGATATCAACAAGTAGTCGTGGTTGACATTCTTGAAGCGATTACAGAATATGAACGCACTTCCTAACATTCTTGCATCCAAAACAGAATAGCAACACACTTCCTGACATTCTTGAAGCCAATACAGAATAACGCACTACCTGACATTATTGAAGCCAGTTCAGAATAACAACGCACTACCTGACATTATTGAAGCCAATACAGAATAACAACGCACTACCTGACATTATTGAAGCCAGTTCAGAATAACAACGCACTACCTGACATTATTGAAGCCAGTACAGAATAACAACGCACTACCTGACATTCTTGAAGCCAATAGAGAATAACAACACACTACCGGACATCCTTGAAGCCAATACCGAATAACGCACTACCTGACATTATTGAAGCCAGTACAGAACAACAACGCACTACCTGACATTATTGAAGTCAATACAGAATAACAAAGCACTACCTGACATTCTTGAATCCAATACAGAATAACAACGCACAACCTGACATTCTTGAAGCCAATACAGAATAACGCACTACCTGACATTATTGAAGCCAGTACAGAATATCAACATTGTGAATTACATCTTCCTTTAATTGTTTTGGATGAGGAGGAACATTATAACAATAAAAGAAAATGTCATAAAAAGTCAAATACTTATTTTTCTGCCAACTTGTAAATCATCAAGATATTACACACACCCGTAACTTTCGTTGTTTATTAACGCTGCACTATTCTAGCTACATATGACAGCATACTGTAAATACCCGAGCCGGACAATCCAATGGGTGATGTAATGGGCACCATTCCAAGCCGTCGGGGTTTTACGTTTGTTTGTTTGTTTGTTTGTTTGTTTTTTAACCCCGCACTCTGCAATATTCAAGCTATATGAAGGCGGTTTGTAAATAATCGAATCTGGACCAGACAATCCAGTGATTGACATGAACGTCGATGCACACAATTGGGATACGATGACACGCATCTTCCAAATCAGCGAGCCTGACCACCCGATCCTGTTAGTCGCCTCTTTGGACAAACATGGATCCTAACCCGAATCTTCACGGATGTCGGGGTATAGGGTTGCAGTCAAACAAGTCAACGATCCTGACCATCGACCAAGTCGCCTCTCACGACAAGCACAGGTTCCTGGAGATCTACCACGGAATATACCCGGCGTTACAAACCTGCATTCATGTATTCAATGTCCATGGTTCTTAGCAATTTTGTAACCGAATTTGTGGTCAGTATTTATTCACATGTTATTGTAAATAGATTCTGTGTAAGTGAAATTTGCTAAAATAAGCATATTGTATATAAAGTACATATGAATGCTTGGTCTGTTTAGGGGCGGCCGGGTAGTCTAGTGGTTAAAGCTTCGCTCGTCACGCCGAAGACCCGGTTTCGATTCCCGACATGGGTACAATTTGTGAAGCCTATTTCTGGTGTCCCCCGCCGTGAGATTGCTGGAATATTGCTAAAAGCGGCGTTTAAGGTTTATGACTTAGACTTGTATAGATCTGATTGAGGAAAGTTAAACAAGTTCTCCGGACATATTTTCACATATTCATCTCAAGTTGATATTTATTTGTTGGATTAAATTATACCGAAAGTTTATGAAAAGAAACATATATCAGGGACAATAAAATAGAGTTCTAGTTTTATGGTCTGCGTATATTAACCATTCGGAGATTAACTGATTTTTATAATGAAATTGTTTTGAATTGGTAAAAATTGATAGTTCTATTAAATTATACCGAAAGGTTATGAAAAGAAACATATATGAACCATTCAGAGATTAACTAATGTTTATAATGAAATTGTTTTGAATTGGTAATTGTAAGTTCGATTAAATTATATATTAAATATAAAAGTTTATATTTATGAAACACATATCAGAGACAATAAAATAGATTTCTATTTTATGGTCTCTGCGTATAAATTGGATGCGTTTATTGAATTGGTAATTGTAAGTTCGATTAAATTATACCAAAAGTTTATATTTATGAAACATATATCTGAGACAATAAAATATACATTTCTATTTTATGGTCTCTGCGTATATTAACCATTCAGAGATTAACTGATCTTTGTAATGAAATTGTATTTGGCAATTGGAAGCAACAATGTAGGCACATGCTATAGCCATGCTACCGTATGTATGTACAGATAATAACAGTAAATATGACTTTGTGGAATGAAAATGAAAACGGGTGATATTCGCACAAAAGGTAGGGGTACCAGTACTACCTGGAGTCCTGACGGCTGAAGAAATACACAGCTCTTATTTGTTTAAATACAAAAATACTGTTTCTATTTTCGATATTATTTCGTCGTAAAAATGAGAATCGTATTTTTTATGTTTTGTTTCAAATATATTTTCACGACTGATTCATTAGTGATATACTGGAGGTATAAAACAGTCTTGCTTTTCAGTTAAATTTGAATGCGCGGAGCCACGAATATAACTAGCGAGTTACGCTATCACTTTAATGTATTCCCACCTGTGCAAAAGATCTAACGGTAAATCGGGACTTGCTCAAATGGTAAAAATAATAAAATGATAATAAAAAATTTGTTTAATTAAATTACAAGGCATTAGATTTAGCGAAATGTAATGGATGGCATTTCTGAAGGTACCCAACATAAACTGGAAATCATATTACGAAAACTGAATCTCTAAGAGACATTTGTTCGTGTTTGTTTTGAACGATACCAACTCTACCGGTTTTTAAGATTGATTTACATATCAAATGTTTAAACTATCCGGAGATTAAACAGAACACTTTTCAAACCTAATTGATAAGCTGAACGCGATAATCATTAATTGTACGAACATTTTCAATGCAAGTAGACGGGAAGTTGATAACAAGATCACGTCTCGGCTGTACACAAAACTGATACCGACCAATTGCTCAGGTGAGCTAAAAATTGGTTTTCAGTGACTGTCTATGGTTCAATGCCACCCAATGAACATATGAAACACATTCAAACCTTTTCCAAACACCACAAAAATACAGTTGAATCAGAACATGCAAAAATGCAAAAAGAACGAGCATAATATATCTATTGTAAATATTCTTTGATATTTTACTGTAAGGCTTCGTAACGATAAAAGGTAAAGAAAAAACTTTCGTTTAACGTCCGACTCCTATGGGATTCTGAACTTTCCACCTGAAGTTATTTGAGGGTGTTGACATTATTGTCTAACGTTGCAGAAACTACCCTCACTCAGTGTTGCACAGAACCTTATGCTTACTAATAGGTAGATAAGTACCCTCCATACTTAAGCATGTGATAATTGTAAATGTATGTGATGAAGATGGCTGGTTCAGTTACATGTGATGAACTTCAATTTTATATAATATCAATGAAGATATGTAGCTGAGAGTATTAATACACAAACATTATAATGAACTATATTTACATGTTATTGAAATCAATCGACAATAGCAGATGTAATCATAGATTTGATATTTGATCTACGATGGTGCAAATTATATGGTAAATAATTGTAAAATTTGAATTCAATTATTGAATCCCATTTCAAAATTTACACTTTCAGTTATTTTCATTTCAGTTAAATTATATGTGTTTCATTTAATTAAATAATGAGTACTTTTCTTCTTTAATATGTATTTACGAGTACTTTGAAAAATGGTTTGCGAACTGACTGATAATGCTAAATAGATCATTATTTATATGCATTCAAATTTATAATATTATAAAATATGATGCATAAAATTTCTCAATATTTTGGTTTACATGTCGATAACAATACCACCTAGAATATATTATTTTGGCTTTTGCATCTTATTTGTAATAATAGATTTTATGATAATTATATTGCTAGTAATAGCTTTGACGCAGAGGAACATTGTATATTTGAAGGCGGAGCATTATAATTCTCATATAAACAAAACAATTTGAGAACAATATCTGAGAAAAGATAATGAATCATTAACTAAACGATCAAAGGATTAAATAAAATTTGACTTACATGAAAATAGCTCACCTGGCAGCGCGTCTGAGCCGGCGGACATTGGGTATTGAGGGGGTTGCAGGGCGTGTACGGCAGACAGGGAGGATGGGTACATCATCTGTGGGTAGTGCCCGGGGGTGCAGGTGACGCTGTTACATGGACACAGGTGGGGTCGGGCAGGGCTCGTCGGGGGTGAGCGTTTCGGGGATGATGCTGAAACAAAAAAGATATGAAAATAATAAATAAACTGAAGGGCAAAAGAAAGTATACCGAGTTTACATTTTACGTAATTACAAATTGAAAAAAACTGATAAAATTATATGTCCTGACCATCACTCATTACTGCAACAGTTTGTAAAAGATAATATGTGGCTGGTTAGTTTTGTGTAAAAATAAATTGGTTCAATGAAAACTGGAGTCAGAAGTGAATTTGCAACCACATAACCTAAACCATGTTTGAAATGAAAATTTGTGCCGAAATTTTTTTTTTTTATTGATTTTCAGATAGATAGATAAGATACTCATCAACAGTTTTGTATTGCGCGAAATGTTTTATCTTTTAATTTTTTGTTTTTTTTACATCAAATTATGTTTTAAAAAATAAAACCATGCAGAGATATTCTTTGGAGGATGCCTAAGCGCCATTATAGTTAATCTTTTTCATGTAATATCACTAACTTAAGATATTTTCAATTGAAAATCAAACATGATAGTATCAACTTAGAGGTATAGTTTATCTAGAAAAGAATACCATAATAACATGATGCACATGAACTAAAACATTCAATGAGATTATGTATATTGATTCTAATGATTAATATACCAGCATTATGTCAATGCAAACATAATATAATAATGTTAATATAATAATTGGCAAGTTCTGTTATAGTAAACTATAAAGAAATATTTGCGCTTACAATGAAAAGGTATATAATTTGATATATATCTGTTAGCTGTCAAAAATACAATAAATAGTTAGTGCATATACTTCTTGAAAGTAATGTCTGGAAGCAAGTAACATGAAAAATGAGAAACATGAGAAATGTTTTTGTTCTATTTATTCTTCATGATATCGCATAATTACCGCATTCAGAAGGTGATCTCGCCTTCTGTGACATCAGTATCTGTGAATGATATTGAATAGTCCACGCTACCTACATACCAGGATCGCTTATTAAGCAACGTGTATGTTTTGGGAACCATCTCCGATAATTGAAGTCTGTATTCCACAAACAACAATTAAGGATAACTGGTTGTATTTAAAAGTGAGATATATTAATTATTTTATTATAATAATTAATTCGAGACGATAGAGATACATTTGTATCATTTCAGTGTCTGATTTTTTACCAGTATCTAAATTGTTTGGTTCATTTTTCTCCTTGATAATGGATGTGTGTTTATTTTGGAAAATGGAATGTATATTTTAAGAAATATATTTTAATGACGATAAATGTCTCTCAAGTTTTGTAAACGTATTATCATATAAAAACTTGTAAAAATGATTATTACCAATCTGAAACATGTTGTGAATGCTGATTGTCTGAGTCGGCGACACACGCGTCCATTGTGACTTAGTTGATGACATTCAAATGTCAACGCACAAGGGATAAAATATTATCATACAGAAAAAATATATTGTTCTAAGATTGCAAAGATTTTACTGTGTAAAAAAATGTTTACACTTTATTTATCACGTTTACACGTTGTAAACGTCTTTTTATAAGGAACAGAACTTACAGTAAATATAGCAGAACATTTCTAAATGTAGACATATATGTACATTTAAGTATTAAAACTTTGTTTGTGACAATCTGCGTTCACGGCCGTCCTATTTAAACTTATGTTGCATTGTTTTCAAATAAATAATATTCTACATAGTATGTGTCCTAAATGTCAGTTTAAACTTAATAAATTGACAAACCTTTTTAATTTTATGGCAAGTCTATATCCTATTTCGTTTCAGGTGAATATTCAAATTTGAACGTATGCTAATTTACGTGTCAGATGTCAGAACAATTGGATATGTCACAATTACCCCGGCAATGTGTTTCAGATAGCTACCAGCACGAACGCCCGGCCACCCTACACGTTGTCTATTGCTGTCAGCTGGGGGGTCCCTATTTCCCCCTCCATGTACCTGATACCCCTTTCCTGGACTTGTTTGTATCGCGGAAGAGGATGTTGACCGCTCAGGTGTTTGGCGGAGGGATTTGTTTATGATCATTTAAAGTGGTGTTGACATATGACTTAAATACAGTGGACGAATTCCTCGTGGGGTGTTAGCGCTGACGTATAGCAGAAACCACAGTGGACGGTTGTTCTTGTCAATTAGTATCCCTGAGAATGACATTTATATTGTACAGCTTTGTGGGATAGACCGCCTAATCAAAGAGTCAAATGAAAATAAATAAAGCTTTAATATTTAAAACATATTGTACATAATATGAACCTTCTATTAAAATCTTTATTTCATGAGAGTTATAAGAGTGTAAATGTGACTACGACTTTAAGGATTTGTTTATTAATTGTAGTGAAAACTTTCAATTTTATTTTATTTACGATAATATTTCAAATGGTTATAGGCAAATATAAGGCTGCACCACAAATAATAGCGTCTTTTATTTCAAAGAAACTTGGAAAATTAGCGTGTGAAAATCTTAAATTATACACCATCATGTGTAACGCATTTGCTCGTTATTACGTCATCCTTTTCGCAGAGCTTCGGTTAATACTGATTTAATCTCATATTTAAAAGTTTAAAAATCTTTCTTTCTACATAAATTTTATCATTTTTCATTTCTACTTCAAAACACAATTTACTGATGAGCTTATCATGTGCCAATTGTATTGTCGTCTACTACAAATGCAAAACACAATAAATGACCTGAACTCACCTTTTTCACTTTTATCCTTTCCGAAATCATCAGATAAAATTCGGGTAATTCCAAATTTGAGCTGATTAGATGTTGAACTGTCACTTTGCCCTCTCCCCTGCTCGCCTGACCCCCGGGCCGTGAAAGCCGACATCCCCGAGGCACACAAAGCCTGGAGGGGTGCGAGCCCCGATGAACTTGTGGGTGGGGGCGATGATGTTCTGGGTGACATCCCGTATGTGAACACAGGGGTGGAATAATGGTGAGTGATAGTTCCCGAGTTTGGATGTAATATTTCCGAAATATTAAAAGAATGTCCTTTTTTGATGAGTCCGGTGACGCTGTCGCCAGTGAGGTGTGGCCAGAAGGCGGCACCCCCGGGCACACAGCTGATGCAGTTGCTGAGGTACATCCTCTTTCTAGTCCTCCAACTTCTGTTTTCTTTCGTAGCCCGGGGCATTTACATTTACCCTAAACGCCGAGATGAAACTATTTAAGTTTTCGACATTTCATATAAACACTTGTAGTGGTGCAATGATGGGAGCCCATTGGTCGCAACCATTTTGGCACCAAGGGGGGTCGGGTCGGTGCGTGACGTCACGAACCTCTCCACATGCCACTGGCTTATTCTATTCTATATTATTCTTCTTATTTCGATCATTAATACAACAGAAATTGAATATTCTTTCAAACAGGAATTGTAAATTGTAAAATAGAATTAAAAAAGGTAAGTAAGTGCATTAATTTGCCCCTCCAAAGAAACGATGCTCACGTCCCCATATGTGAGAGTACCTCAAATTGTTATTGTGTTCCTGCTCGCTGATTGGTCAGTTGGAAGTCATTACGTTTTATGAAGGCAAAAGCTATCAATTAGGGTGTAATTATCGCCTTATCAGCGGCAGAAAGCCAGACCACCTCCGTGTGAAAGTTTCGTGCAGGAGTTAATTGTATCGGAATAAAATTTACGTCTTCGTGGATTAACCAAGACCAATGTCCTGCTCTCATTATGAAGACTTGGTGAAATATATAGGAGCCTGCTAGCCCGACGATGACAATATTGAGAAATAAGAGAACTTTATAATCTCTCTGACATAAAAATGTCCTATGCAAATGTAAACAAAAGATTAGAACAGCTCGTTGAATCTGATAAGTCCACTGAAATGACTCGCCACATACATCGTCACACAGCTGGGCTGAAACGTTGGCATATTTCCTACGAGCAGGTTCCATCACTCGAAGTGTGGGTGGCTGAACGTCTATTTTAAATCTCCAGAAGTATGCCAACCTTTGTGGGGTATAAAATAGTTTATCGGATTCTTTGTGAAAGAAAATCATGTTAAGTGGTGACGGTGTCAAGGAGAATGATAATATCAATCTATTCTTGAATAAAATATGTTTTATATACCATCTCTTTTTACATATGCGTGTTTAACCTGAGAGGGACACTTTGAAAAGTAAACTTTTCTTAAATGCATTCAAGAATATCCTATTATTGAAACATTGCGCTATCAACATTTATTAAAAAACCCGAATTCCAGTGAAGATTAAGTTGTGTTTACCAAGTAAACTATCACGAAACCAATATTACTTCGCTTCAACTGCTTGAAACATTACAAACCAGAAAAGACAACAAATTAAAGCTAGATAAATATTTACATAGACCATATATTAAGTGTGGATGTACATTATCACCCTGACACGATAACACTGCGACACTCACCCCTTCCCACTGACATTACAACATAACACTCCGGGGGGACGTGACCTCCCTCCCCCTACCCCGGGGTTGGGATAGTCAAAATGCCCACCCGTACTGAAGCGTGTAATTCCGAGCCGTTGTGGGGGTCGGGCAGCCGGCGTGGGGTCGGGCTGAGAGAGGTGTGTGTGTCCCGGTGGTGACAATGCTGGATGTATCTGGTCGTGGTGTTTGCTCATCTCGTGTTATGACCTTGTTGCCCTCCTGCTAATATCTGTGTGGAAATTCTATTAATTTTAATTACATTACGTCTAAATTATAATTATGTTGAGGGTGTCATGGGCGCGACTTGCTTAAAACCAGCCACATCAATTCTTTATTCATGTACATGTGTAGGCCAGCGGCCCATGGTACAATATTTGGTCCATCATTAACATTTATAGGCTTAGTGTTTGGAGTCTAACATTCATAGCATGGTATATAAAAGTTGCAACATTTCTAATAACAGTTTCTTTTTTTACCGCCATAAGCATATTGAATTTAGCAAGAGTAGGATGTACAAAATACTTCTGTGGTAAATACTGAAGACGAAGTTCATCATAAGCGTTACAAATTAATAAAAAAATGATATTCATTCTCGACATATCTTTGATTGCAACTATTGCACAATCTCTGCCACATACGAAACAAAGTTCTATAAAATGATATATACAATTTATGTAATGGTAAGCGTTATTTGCAATGATTGTACACATCTTTCTCAAGGACATAACATAACAAGAATATAGATCAAGATATATATTATTCTGTTCATATTTTTAATTTAATATTTAATCATATATGATGAATGCTGTCAAATTTAATTCCATAAAATTTGGAATTATCAATCAATTTTTTGGTAGAATACATATAAATGGTTTCCAAATTGAAAGTGACACACTTGTATTAGGTGTATTTGCAAGAACTGACATGAATTCATCAACATCTCACCTACTGTAATAGGTAACACACAGCAATACATATTGCAGATCGATTGATCATTCGTATTGATTTTGTTTTTATGATTAAATAATTTAATTTAATAATATTCTGACTTTTAGTAACCTAAAAATATTCTTGTATTTTGGTAACCCATCGTTATATTACCCAATGTCAACACAAATTCTGCAGATTTATATTTCAGGTTCTGTTTAACTCATTATTTAATCAAATATCACAACAACGTGTATTTATGTTACACCATCATATGCAATATTCATCAGAAATACACATTTGTACCTTCAGACCAATCCATCCTGTCATATGCAATGAGATAAGAAGCGACATAAATGTGTAATCGTTGTAAACCAATTTTTTAAACAATTTTAGAAGAACTTTAGAATAAAGTTTAAATATCAAAAGTAACTCAGAATATTTGTTTTTAATTCAAAAGTTCTAATGCGCGTCAACTTTTAAGCATACGTAAATGTGTGAATACATGACACCTTTATATGTATAAAAAAACTTCCTTTATTCTTTTTTTTTTGTTATCCATAGAAAAGTGTCATGTATTCATGTTCTTCCAACTTCTACATGATTATCAAAGTCAACGTATATGCACCTGTTAAACTATTGTTTAGTCGTTTTATACAACCGAAAGCAAATTCTTGCGGAATCAAGAATCAAGAATTTTATTGCTCAAAATACCCACATGGGAACTGGTACAAACATAGTACATATATATGGCGCAGTGATAAGAACATGGCAAATGATATGCACAGCATAAATGCATGAAAACATGATGAAAATGAAAATAAAAGTGACAAGAAAAGGTGTGAAGGACACATTTTCTTATTCTTAAATTGAAACTGTTTCCAAGTTCATGTTTATTATTTTGAGATTAGCTACAGTCAATGAAATCTCGTTCCTTATCGAACAATAACATTATGCCGTCATCGTCATTACGAGGTGGTGATCGGCAAATCTCGTGAATTAACGTTGACATTTATTGGTTCGGTGTGGCCTACATGTGGAAGGCATTCTTGCTATCGGAAGGCGGTCCGTCACCTCGGCTTTATGAGATGTTTAATTACCAATGAGCTAATCACTGAACGATTAATTAGTTTTAACGGGTTGTGTGAGATAAGGGACAATGTCATTGTGAATGGGATTGAGATGGGATGGAGTTGACACGTGAAAGTTTACGTTCATCGAGCTAACGGGAACCTACGTGATGAAAACTGCCAGGGTTTTGTATAGACCCAGTATCTTTATAGTGGCCCATTAATGTTGGTTTAATAAATATCTTGTCTCGTGTTAAGTTTCAGTGTAATTAATTATCATTTGATAACAATTTGTTGAATTCTCAATGAAGTCTTCTTAAATGATACGGACGGTATTGTGTTTACTGCAATAAAACAAATAGTATTGTTTGAGTGTATGTTTTCCTGAATGGTTTTTATCAAGAGAATTAGAAGAATTTTAAGTAGTATTTTTACTAAAACTAAACAATAAATGCTATCACAATGATGATAGGTGTTTCCTCGTTGCCAAAATAAAACAACCCAGAATTTTAGAATAATACTAACTGTTTTTTATTTTGTTTTATTTCTCATACAATAATGTTTCTTCCTTCTGAATAGCTGGAAATTGCTGATGCGATTGTAAGCAGCGGTATCGGTCTCTCTCTGTTACCGAATAATCAGCATTGTTAATCAGCATTGTTGATGGCATCTCGAAATTGTATAAGATTTTGCAAATTTGCACTTTGACATCAGATTCATGTCAAACCTTCAACAACACTTTCAGACATTTTTGTTCTCATTCCTTCAAAGGTAAACATGTCTATCTAACGTCATCTGTGCAATGTCCATTATTGCAGGTCTCTACCATTCGGCCAACCATGCTCCCTGGGACACGATACAGAAAAAAAATGGCACTGGCTAAATAAAATGAATAATAATTATATCTTGATACATCCTCAAACGGACATATCTGGTTTGGGGAAAAGATTCCAGTTAAATGATATGTAGCGAAGTAGTGACGTCATTCCACCCTGTGTGTACTAGGAGAAGACCGCACTTTACTCACAATAAAAATGCAACCTTCATTTTCTATGTCCAGTTGTTCATTTTTAGAAATCCGTATATAGGAGCCTGTACCCTTGGGATATAAAAAAAAATGTTTTAAAACCTTTATCCCTAAAATATGCCTGAATCAAAAGTGTTCTAGCAAACTGCAATGGGACCTGACTATAACAGCTTCTTAAAAGTTCTTTCTCATCACTTTTATAAACAAATTTTGTAGGTAGGTCGATATTGTATATCCTTAAATAATGGATAGGCAGTCCCACAGCATTGAGAAGTTGACATCCAGGTTTAATGAATAACATTCCTTTTATAATGCCACTTTCTAATAATCACACTTCTATGAATGATGAGACTGACTGACTTTATAGGGGTAACCTATAACATATTCTTGATTAAGTACTAAGCTATAATACAGGTGCGATTAAAGTCTCTTGGGCACTTTTGTCAGAGATAGACAGTTTGTCGTTCGCTGATTCAAGACATACAATTATTTTCTCCGAAAGAAGTATCAACACAATTACTCGGGGCCCTACATCACATCCCGGACAATGAACTATTTATTATTTTGTTATGATACAAATTTATTTTTGTTTCCAGAACATTTTTAAAAAATCCAAGTCCCAGTTAAAGAAAGATATTATCAGATAAACATTTCTGAAATTCCCCTTCAATCACATTTCACATGTAAATATCACTACATTTGGTACCAAAAAGTTCAAAATCTGCAAACGTTGAAAGAATAAATTCTAATTAATGGCAACACATCCGATGACCCTAACCGTTTTTCTTGTTTCCTTACTCATGCAGATTGAGTGGACCACTTAAGGGACAGCCAGACAGACAGATATGTAATTAAAGTCTCACCTCAATATTTGATATATAACATTTTACACATACATTCTTAAAAATAAGTTGAGCCATTCCATGCGAAATTACGAGAGACTATTATATATACAGCAAAACAAACTATGAACTAAGGGTATTAGATGAAACCGTAAACAATTACAATAAAATAAATATTAAGTAGCAATATACAAATTGTCAGTACGTTTTTTAAAGATATTATTGCAGGTTAGGGCAGTGAAAAGGCACAGTTCAAGGTATGGCAGTATAAAACTAACCTTATCTTTATTGTTAAAGGACATAAAACATTCTTCAAATTGGGTACACTTGTTAAGAAGGTTAAAACGTTCAACATGATATAATAGGCAGTGCAGTAAAATGACTGCGTGTGACCGTGCCCCGACGGCGTGGTTCGTTGCCCTCAATATCAATCACTGGATTGTCTGGTCCCAAATCGATAAGCTACACGCCGCCTGCGTATGACTGGAATATTGCGTAGTGCGACGTTAACAAGCAACCACACAAACAAATAAAACTACATACATGCATTATACATTTACTATAAAGATGCATCATTCATCTACTATGCACATACATCATTTACTATATACATGCTACATTCATTTACTATACACATGCAACATTCATTTACTATATACATGCTACATTCATTTACTATATACATGCAACTTTCATTTACTATACACATGCAACATTCATTTACTATATACATGCTACATTCATTTACTATACACATGTAACATTCATTTACTATACACATGCAACATTCATTTACTATATACATGCTACATTCATTTACTATATACATGCAACTTTCATTTACTATATACATGCAACTTTCATTTACTATACACATGCAACATTCATTTACTATACACATGTAACATTCATTTACTATAAACTTGTAACTTTCATTTACTATATACATGCTACATTCATTTGCTATATACATGCAACATTCATTTACTATATACATGCAACATTCATTTACTATACACATGTAACATTCATTTACTATAAACTTGTAACTTTCATTTACTATATACATGCTACATTCATTTGCTATAAACAGGTAACATTCATTTACTATACACATGCAACATTCATTTACTATATACATGCTACATTCATTTGCTATATACATGCAACTTTCATTTACTATATACATGCAACTTTCATTTACTATACACATGCAACATTCATTTACTATACACATGTAACATTCATTTACTATAAACTTGTAACTTTCATTTACTATACACATTCTACATTCATTTGCTATATACATGCAACTTTCATTTACTATATACATGCAACTTTCATTTACTATACACATGCAACATTCATTTACTATACACATGTAACATTCATTTACTATAAACTTGTAACTTTCATTTACTATATACATGCTACATTCATTTGCTATATACATGCAACATTCATTTACTATATACATGCAACATTCATTTACTATACACATGCAACATTCATTTACTATAAACTTGTAACTTTCATTTACTATATACATGCTACATTCATTTGCTATAAACAGGTAACATTCATTTACTATACACATGCAACATTCATTTACTATATACATGCTACATTCATTTGCTATATACATGCAACTTTCATTTACTATATACATGCAACTTTCATTTACTATACACATGCAACATTCATTTACTATACACATGTAACATTCATTTACTATAAACTTGTAACTTTCATTTACTATATACATGCTACATTCATTTGCTATATACATGCAACATTCATTTACTATATACATGCAACATTCATTTACTATACACATGCAACATTCATTTACTATAAACTTGTAACTTTCATTTACTATATACATGCTACATTCATTTGCTATAAACAGGTAACATTCATTTACTATACACATGCAACATTCATTTACTATATACATGCTACATTCATTTGCTATATACATGCAACTTTCATTTACTATACACATGCAACATTCATTTACTATATACATGCAACTTTCATTTACTATACACATGCAACATTCATTTACTATAAACTTGTAACTTTCATTTACTATATACATGCTACATTCATTTACTATAAACAGGTAACATTCATTTACTATACACATGCAACATTCATTTATTATACAAATGCAATATTCATTTACTACACACATGCAACATTCATTTACTATACACATGCAACATTCATTTACTATACACATGTAACATTCATTTACTATAAACTTGTAACTTTCATTTACTATATACATGCTACATTCATTTGCTATATACATGCAACTTTCATTTACTATACACATGCAACATTCATTTACTATACACAT
Source organism: Haliotis rufescens (assembly GCF_023055435.1). Lineage (NCBI taxonomy): Eukaryota > Metazoa > Mollusca > Gastropoda > Lepetellida > Haliotidae > Haliotis > Haliotis rufescens. The sequence goes on along the minus strand of NW_025964001.1, from coordinate 58,975,317 downwards.
GTAACATTCATTTACTATAAACTTGTAACTTTCATTTACTATATACATGCTTCATTCATTTGCTATATACATGCAACTTTCATTTACTATACACATGCAACATTCATTTACTATACACATGTAACATTCATTTACTATAAACTTGTAACTTTCATTTACTATATACATGCTACATTCATTTGCTATAAACAGGTAACATTCATTTACTATTCACATGCAACATTCATTTATTATACAAATGCAATATTCATTTACTACACACATGCAACATTCATTTACTATACACATGCAACATTCATTTACTATACACATGCAACATTCATTTACTATACACATGTAACATTCATTTACTATAAACTTGTAACTTTCATTTACTATATACATGCTACATTCATTTGCTATATACATGCAACTTTCATTTACTATACACATGCAACATTCATTTACTATACACATGTAACATTCATTTACTATAAACTTGTAACTTTCATTTACTATATACATGCTACATTCATTTGCTATAAACAGGTAACATTCATTTACTATACACATGCAACATTCATTTATTATACAAATGCAATATTCATTTACTACACACATGCAACATTCATTTACTATACACATGCAACATTCATTTACTATACACATGCAACATTCATTTACTGTATACATGCAACATCCATTTACTATATTCATGCAACATTCATTTACTATATACATGCAACATTCATTTACTGTATACATGCAACATTCATTTACTGTATACATGCAACATTCATTTACTGTATACATGCAGAGAGATATCCTTTGTCTGTCTCACAGCTTACAGTTCACGTAGGAAGTGGGTACCACGGAAATTTTATATTAGTAACTTTATATTGTACATTGAAGTAAAAAAAAACAGTTGTTCAATTATCTTAATAAAAATATAATAAAAGGTAGCCCAGGAACTCTCTTCATTTTCAGATACTGCAGTAATCTAGACTTGCCAAACATTATATGGGATGTATTTGATATATATTTGTATCAGGGTCTGTAAGACAGACTATGTACACTGTAGATAAACATTATGTGTTTTCGGATTTGCGGTTGTTATTGAGTGTTTGATTCTAGATTGTAACATTTGAAACCTCGGCGTAATGTCGTAGGTTCCAAAACAAATTTCTTGGCATCAAATACACAATAACAACCGCAAATGTGAAAACACTATTTTTTTGTGTACACGTAAAGCCAAGGATATCCTTGCATTGAGGAAAGTGATGAATTAACGCACATACTGTGAGAAGCAGCTAGGGTTATCTGCATCTGTAAGGAATCACTACAAAGAACCCGGATAGTGTGTCTGGTTTACCAAATTGTTAATAGTAAATTGTCTAATCTCAGTGATATATCACTGGCATCGCTGTCATATAATCTCTGAAATCCCAGTAATGTGCTCCAAGGTAAATGTAACCCTGGCCTCATTTGTCATAACGGGATTTGTTAAAGTCCGTATTGCAAGTTTTTCTTTGAAGAATTACTTTATTGTTGGCATAGTTCCACAAAGCGATCTTAGCCCTACGACATTCTCAATTCACGATTGCTATAAATCAGGGATGACACCAGGTGTTCTCGGAAAGGGTAAGTACAAGAAAAGAAAGTGGGGAGAGTCACCCTGTCTTGTAGCAATAAAAACAAAGGATTGCTAAACTCTATTATGTTTAAATGTATACCAATGGTATGCATTGTTCAGTCTGAGACACTAAGTGCGCATAAAATACACACATCAACCGAGAAGACATTGACTAGTTAATTCTAATTTTAAAGATGAATTTATCATTTGAACGAAAAAAGAAAAAAAACCACACTCGTCAAATAGCATAGAATGCATGTAGCAATGAGTGCGTGATGCGTATTTCCTTCACATACTTTTGTCAATGTTCCTTCTTGGTTAACCTGCACAAACAAACAAACAAACAAACACACAAACACACACACACAAACAAACACACACACACACACACACACATACACACACACAAACACAGAAACACACACACACACACACACACACACACACACACACACACACACACACACACACACACACACACACACAAACACACACACACAAACACACAAACACACACACAAACACACACACACACACATAAGGTTAATGATTGTAATACGCTTAACATCTTTCTAAATGTTTTAAATTGCATTTTTGTAATCCTTTTTAATAATGCGAATAAAACAATAGTTCTCTCCACTCAACCGTATACGCCAATACCCATATTACACATATGTCGCGTCTTGATATCGATCAAACGTTTATTATTAAACAGTTATTGTCTTAAATTTACAAACGGTTAAGCCAGCTGTGGGATATTTACATAGCGCTTCCCTGAAGGATATAAACACATACATTGAAGCAAAGAAGCATATCTACAGCAAATTGACAAATGTAACCATAACTCGGTTTATACATGTAATGCTATTGTAATCCCCATATATGTACTGTGTGTCTATGGTTGTGCATTGTAAGGCTTGATCTGTGCTATTTGGGTTGTAAACCCTTTAGATTCACAAAAAGAATTTTGGACAACATTAACCTGTTGTTATTATCATAGGGTGAAAAATCCAAGATCTGTTTCTCGAACGTTTCTTTTGGCCTTATCAAATTATTGTAAAAGTAACATAAACAAATGATTATATACTTTTAAAATAACCTGCATTTAAAACATTATCGTATGTGTAAGATTACATAGGTAAACATTACTGTACAGATTTTAGATGTGAATGAGTAATTTGATCGTTTCGATGGTTAACCATTGACTTTGTCAGGCTCTACGTTTGTTAGAATTGGTCTTCAGCAACCCATGCTTGTCGTAAGGGGCGACTAGCGGGATCGAGTGACTGACTTTGTTGATGCATGTCATCATCCTAGATCGATGCTTCTGAGAGATTGTCTCTACATGAACACACGTGATTACATTTAAATCATAACCAAAAAAAATAATCTTGCATCCGTTCATTTGTCGTTTGCTTGTTGCTTAAGGCCACACTCGACAATATTCCAACTATACACATGCACAAAAGTTAAGCGCCACCAAATTCATAGTCTCTTTGATTTCACGTGTGGGAATCAGAAATACGAAATATGACGATGTATGACTGAAATAGGCTTCCATAGTTTCATGAACCCAAATTTGTCCAAATACCACAAGGAAAGCGTGCTTTACGTGTTGCTGCAGTTCCCCTACCCTATAAATAGTAAAATTCAAGTTTCAGACACGTGGTTGCATTTTGCTCCTGTGTGAGATTCCCCTTCCAGTTGAGGTTGAAAATCAGCCATGGTGAGGAGAAAGTCAACGAACGCTGAAAGATGGCGAGTGATAGGCATGAAAAATGCTGGCATGTCATGCAGGGCCATTGCAAGACAAATGGGTCGTCATCACAGTGTTATCACTCGTTTGATTGTCAAACATGGTCAAACCAATGATGTCAATGACAGGCATAGGTCTGGTAGGCCAAGAAAGTCCTCTAACAGAGAGGATAGACGTCTTTTCCGGATAGTCAGACGAAATCCATTTGCCACTTCAACAGATTTAAGACTGCAGTGGATTACCCATCAGAGACTCTCGACGATGACCGTAAGGCGTCGCCTCAGAGCGGCTGGTTATAACGCCAGAAGACCAGTAAAACGTCCTCAACTGACTGAGAGGCACATGCGGAATCGTCTGATATGGTGTCGTGCCCGTAGTCGATCATGATATGGGGTTGTGTTTCCTTCGGCTGCAAACTTCCGCTGGTGACAATTCGTGGAAACCTGAATGGCCAACAATACCAAGATGCCGTTCTTCGTCCAGTGGTAGTCCCTCATTTTGACAACCATCCTCCTCAGACAAGACCTGTTTACATGGACGACAATGCTAGACCACACAGATCTCTGGCAGTTTTGGCTTATTTGCGTCAAGAATCAAGATCCCCCAGTTCAAAATCTCGCTGGACTTGAAGCCGCACTTCATGAAGAATGGATCCGTTTGCCTCAGAGAAGCATTCAACGACTTGTAATGAGTATGAGGCGTAGGGTTGAAGCTGTGGTCAATGTCCGTGGATCCTACACACGTTACTGACGTTTCTGTCTTGCAATAGACTCTGCACTCCCTAGGGTGTCTATGTGACACCTGATATGGTCTGCTGATATCACGACATGACAGTTTTTCAATGTTTCCTAATCCTTCAATTTCTGGTCTTCGGTAAAATTCCTTTCTGCTCATATTCTTTTGGAACACAAGATAAACTTGCTTTGGGACAACTTTTGCATCACATGAGGTTTACATACACGGCTTATAACAATCGTACATCTCGTTATAATAGTCATCATTAAGTGCCAAAAGTAACAGCTCACAAATATGGTGGATGGCGCTTAACTTGTGTGCATGTGTACATATGACGGAGGCATGTAAGTAATCGAGTCTGGAACAGACAATCCGGTGATTGATATTGTGTAACGTCCAAAACCGTCGGGGCAGGAGCACACGCTATCAACCATTCTCAAGTCACCAAGCCTGACCACCCCATCCACTGAGTTGTCTCTTACGAACAGCACAGGTTGACGGGGACCTGTGCTTTCCCGGAAACCCCACGGGACGTTTTATTGAAAGGAGCGTTAGTAGACCAAGAACATTTGTAACAAAGACATTATATTTAGAAATTTACCGGAAATATAAACACGTCAACGCCAGAGAATAACCAGTCTCGATTATCCGCCGAAACAGATTGCATTGGGCAAAATACCAATGAAAATTATATGAATGGATCACAGAAATCACGATGACACCAGGTGTTCTCGAAAAGGAAAAGCACGAGAAAGGACAAGCAGGAAAGGTTTTTTTCTTCTTCTTTATCAATGTTCCAGTAGGGGGGCACGGGTGGCCCAGTCGTCTAAGGCGCCGCGATTCGCTGTGCAGAGTTGCGTCCCTTGGGCACGCCAGGAACCTATGATTGTTGGTTCGAATCCCGGTTCGCCCCGATTATGTTTCTAGGTTTGTCAGCACCATACCTGTGCTCGTGGGTTTCACCGAAGTGGTAAACGTCTGAGACCTGCGTCACTTCGGGCTTTCCTCCCTCATTAAGCTGACACGCCGCGATATAACTGGAATACTGTTAAAAGCGGCGTTAAACCCAACTCACTCACTCAATGTCCCAGTAGAGTTTTTGATCTTTAAAATATGAGTTAAAGTGTGACTATTCCTCTTTGTTAGTCTGTCACACAGGACCTGAAACAAATATATCCAATATAGCCTATGCAAGTCTATAATATTTAGCAAGTCTAGATTGCTGCAGTTTCAGTTTCTGAAAATGATGAGAGGCTCTAGGCTCATTTTGTTCCCTTTATTACATTGCACGAATATAATTTAACGTTTTTTTCCGTAAAATATTTTAATTTGAGAGACTATATGTTAGTCTACATTTTAGTGGTTTCTTAGTGGTGTGTGTGTGTGTGCCATGTAAAACCTGCATTAGTGTTTTGCATCAGTATTCTAATCTAATGCAGGTGTAGTGGTCATTGAAATTTGAGGCTCATTACGACTAGCGCTCATTTAAAACTAATATATTAATGAAGACTGCTGTGCAACAAGATGTCGTGAAAGCAGCATGAAGTCGTGACATGAAACAGCCGCATTCCCACAGACCCTCACTTCTGTGGTGTTGGGAGATAATCACGGCGATAACATCCTGTTGATGTCGTTAAAATGGCGGGAATCTGTTTGCCGGCGTTTAGCGCTATGCGCGGAGATGTCGTGCTGAAATGGTGGTATTGCTGCGAATGTAGGAACGTCTTTGATGTTGTGGTCTCCTAATGGAATAATAGGTCATTGATGACGAATTCGTCAACGGTGTATTAGGAGATGGGGCAGATATGCCTGCTAAATATGATATATCAAAGATGATATCGGATCGCTGTCATGGGATTGATCAGCGTGGATTAACGACTGCTATAATTATGTCCAAGACGGATCCAGGAATTTGAAAATTGGTGGGGGGTGGGGTCGTTGTGGGGTGCACATAATATCCACGTCACGAGTCACTTATCACAGGGAGCAGTTAGCCCCCTTTTCCACCCTTCCCACCCTTCAGTGCATGTTTGAGGTGTCTGGGTTAACGGTAGATTGATAGGGGTGTCTTGGTTAACGGTAGATTGCTAGGGGTGTCTGGGTTAACGGTAGATTGCTAGGGGTGTCTGGGTTAACGGTAGATTGCTAGGGGTGTCTGGATTAACGGTAGATTGCTAGGGGTGTCTGGATTAACGGTAGATTGCTAGGGGTGTCTGGATTAACGGTAGATTGCTAGGGGTGTCTGGATTAACGGTAGATTGCTAAAGGTGTCTGGGTTAACGGTAGATTGCTAGGGACGTCTGGATTAACGGTAGATTGCTAGGGGTGTCTGGATTAACGGTAGATTGCTTGGGGTGTCTGGATTAACGGTAGATTGCTAGGGGTGTCTGGATTAACGGTAGATTGCTATAGGGGTGTCTGGGTTAACGGTAGATTGCTAGGGGTGTCTGGATTAACGGTAGATTGCTAGGGGTGTCTGGATTAACGGTAGATTGCTAGGGGTGTCTGGATTAACGGTAGATTGCTAGGGGTGTCTGGATTAACGGTAGATTGCTAGGGGTGTCTGGATTAACGGTAGATTGCTATAGGGGTGTCTGGGTTAACGGTAGATTGCTATAGGGGTGTCTGGGTTAACGGTAGATTGCTAAAGGTGTCTGGGTTAACGGTAGATTGCTAAAGGTGTCTGGGTTAACGGTAGATTGCTAGGGGTGTCTGGATTAACGGTAGATTGCTAGGGGGGTCTTGGTTAACGGTAGATTGCTAGGGGGGTCTGGATTAACGTAGATTGCTAAAGGTGTCTGGGTTAACGGTAGATTGCTAGGGGTGTCTGGGTTAACGGTAGATTGCTAGGGGTGTCTGGGTTAACGGTAGATTGCTAGGGGTGTCTTGGTTAACGGTAGATTGCTAAAGGAATCTAGGTTAGCGGGAACTTGATAGGGGTGTCTTGGTTAACGATAGATTGCTATAGGGGTGTCTGGGTTAACAGTAGATTGCTAGGGGTGTCTGGGTTAACGGTAGATTGCTAGGGGTGTCTGGGTTAATAGTAGATTGCTAAAGGTGTCTGGGTTAACGGTAGATTGCTATAGGGGTGTCTGGGTTAACAGTAGATTGCTAGGGGTGTCTGGGTTAACGGTAGATTGCTAGGGGTGTCTGGGTTAATAGTAGATTGCTAGGGGTGTCTGGGTTAACGGTAGATTGCTAGGGGTGTCTGGGTTAACGGTAGATTGCTAGGGGTGTCTGGGTTAACGGTAGATTGCTATAGGGGTGTCTGGGTTAACGGTAGATTGCTAGGGGTGTCTGGGTTAACGGTAGATTGCTAGGGGTGTCTGGGTTAACAGTAGATTGCTAAAGGTGTGTGGGTTAACGGTAGATTGCTAGGGGTGTCTGGGTTAACGGTAGATTGCTAGGGGTGTCTGGGTTAACGGTAGATTGCTAGGGGTGTCTGGGTTAACGGTAGATTGCTATAGGGGTGTCTGGGTTAACGGTAGATTGCTAGGGGTGTCTGGGTTAACAGTAGATTGCTAGGGGTGTGTGGGTTAAAGGTAGATTGCTAAAGGTGTCTGGGTTAACGGTTGATTGCTAGGGGTGTCTGGATTAACGGTAGATTGCTAGGGGTGTCTTGGTTAACGGTAGATTGCTAGGGGTGTCTGGATTAACGTAGATTGCTAAAGGTGTCTGGGTTAATGGTAGATTGCTAGGGGTGTCTGGGTTAACGGTAGATTGCTAGGGGTGTCTGGGTTAACGGTAGATTGCTAGGGGTGTCTTGGTTAACGGTAGATTGCTAAAGGTGTCTTGGTTAACAGTAGATTGCTAAAGGTGCCTTGGTTAACGGTAGATTGCTAAAGGAATCTAGGTTAGCGGGAACTTGATAGGGGTGTCTTGGTTAACGATAGATTGCCAGGGGGTTTCTGGATTAACGACTGATTGCTAAAGGAGTCCAGGTTAACGGTAGCTTATTAGAGGTGTCTGGTTTAACGGTAGATTGCCAGGGGTGTCTGGATTAGTGGTAGATTGCTAGGGGTGTCTGGATTAACGATTGATTGCTAAAGGAGTCTAGGTTAACGGTAGATTGCCAGGGGTGTCTTGATTAACGGTAGATTAGCACGGTACATGCTATTTGTTGGTATTTAAATTGGCATCGATTTTGTCACCCTGCCATGAACAATTGCTATGCATCGACAGATCAATTGACCGTTACATCCTCGTCGGAGACGACCATGAAGGGTGTAAATCAATGGTTATCAATTGCATATCTTCCAAAGTCTTCTTGGAATAACATGTTAAAACAATAAGGTTAAACGAACTTTTGCTCACACGCTCTGCGTGAGAAAAAAACCACAGTGTACTGATACCATTCTTTTTGTCAGTGACTCTAACGTAGAAAAAATGCCATATGCCAAAGAGAAAAATTGTTGTTCTGGTCACGTGACCCACCCCCGGGGGTCCCACGCCCCCGCCTGTCAAGAGTCATATTACCGAATATACCTGTCCTCGCCTCACTATAACGCAATCTGGGGGTGTCAGATTACTAAATGCCAGGATGACCACATGCGTGCGCGCTGGTGTCTTGATCTTTCCTGTGTATTGCCGGCTCACCATGAAGTACCCACGTATTATTAAACACATCAAAGTTTATACTGGGTAACTATGCTTATCTATTTGAAACCTATTTTGGTGAGTGAGTGAGTGAGTTAATTTGTTAGTTAGTTCCCGAAAACCCCTCAAGTCAGACTTTTGGACACATTTGCACCATACATTTGCAACATACATTTGCAACATACATTTGCACCTGGTGGAACCAATTCTATTTCTCATTCGTGTGAACACATCAGATAAGTAGAAGCAGAAGAAGAAGAGGGAGAAGGAGAAGGGGGAGAAGAAGAAGGGGAGAAGAAGAAGCAGAAGAAGAAGAATGAGGATGAGGGAGGAGGAGAAATATAATGGGAAGGAGGAGAAGGAGAAGAAGGAGGAGGAGGAGAAGAAGAATGGGAAGAAGAGAAGCAGAAGAAGAAAGATGAGGAGGAGGAGGAGGAGAAGCAGAGGAAGAAGGGAAGAAGGAGAAGAAGGGAAGAAGGAGAAGAAGGAGAGGGGAGAAGAAGAGGGGAGAAGAAGAAGCAGATGGAGAATGAGAAGAAGAATGGGGAGAAGAAGGAGAAGAGTAGAAGAAGAAGAGGGGAGAAGGAGAAGAAGGAGGAGGAGAAGAAGAATGGGAAGAAGAAGGAGAGGAGTAGAAGAAGAAGAGTGAGGAGGAGAAGAAGGAGGAGGGGAAGAGGAGAAGAAGAATGGGAAGAAGGAGAAGAGTAGAAGAAGAAGAAGGGGGAGAAGGAGAAGAAGGGGGAGGAGAAGAAGAATGGGAAGAAGAAGAAGGAGAAGAGTAGAAGAAGAAGAGTGAGGAGGAGAAGAAGGAGGAGGGGAAGATGAGAAGAAGAATGGGAAGAAGAAGAAGAAGAAGGGAGCAGGGTATAAAGTATGAACATGACTAATAATAAAGGAGAGTTATAAACTATCATATACACAATGTACAGAAATATTGCTATTATTAGTATAAGGCCTAGAGGAGATGTAGATTTTCTTTGCATGAACATTTTGTAAATAGGAGATATATTTTGAAGAAGGCACTGGTGGAAGCAGTAGTTTTTCAAGTGTTACTGGATGCATAGCTAAGACGAGTGGTGATATTAGTTCTAGTCTCAGACCTTTGTAGAGAGGGCATTTCAACAGAATGGTGGTCATCTTGTATTTAGTTAGAATTACAGAACATGACCAGGTTCAAAATCCGCTGATGGCGTGTTTGAGTATCTTCCTCTCTAATCTGGAAGTCGTGAGTCTTAGCCTTGTAACCGTTTTGCGGTCTTCTAATGGAGTGGTTACTTTAAGATATGGTTTAATTTCAAATTTATCTCCATTTTTCCGGAGATGTCTTAGTACATGTGGTTTAGTTTTTGGTTTGGTTTGTTGTTTAACGCCACACTCAGCAATATTCCAGCTACATGACGGCGGTCTGTAAATAATCGAGTCTGGACCAGAAAATCCAGTGATTAATATCATGAGCATCCATCCACGCAATTTGGATCGATGACATGCATCAACCAAGTCAGCGAGCCTGACCACCCGATCCCGATAGTCGCCTTTCACGACAAGCATAGTCACCTTTTACGGCAAGCATGCGTTGCTGAAGACCTATTCTACCCCGGAATCTTCACGGGTCATGTGGTTTAGTGGATGGAGGTTGGTCAAAATACAAAACAACATATACTGAGGGAAACAAGTAAGGGAACACATGAAAATACAAGTGCTCCTTTATTGTTTTCCAGGTTTTGTTCCCATGCTATGGATGTCGAGCTATGGATGTCGAGCTATGGATGTCGAGCTATGGATGTCACTGTGGGTTAAAATCTGGGAATAAATAAAGGGACACTGCAATGAAATGGTGTTCCCTTATTTGTTTCCCTTAGTATATATTGACAAGACACAAATATATTTAGAATTCGAGGTCCCGTATACAAGTAATACATGAGTTGTTTGCGCTTCGACAGGTTGGATAGATATTATACAATTATAGTCTTTATATGAGGTTATACCTGTTCTTTTGTGAAACCGAAAACAAACAATATAAATAATCCACTGCGTAAACATAACAGCTGTGTTGTCTTATTTAAGATAACATCTTCGTACGAGGCCGATATTGCTTTATGCGGGTCAGTATAAAACCAGGTATTAACCTCGTATAAAGTCTATAATTGTATATTAGATATAAAATTAAATATTAAGTATTAAATAATCCAAATAACAGACGGGTTTCTTTTTAAGTAGCGAGCAGGGGCCTCTGTGTATTTCCCATCATGTGTTGCAAACATTTCATTCTTATTCTGGGAGTAATATTGAAATTTCTTGCAATGAGAATTCTGCATCCTGTATTATATAAACATACTCAAAGGAAGTAATATTCACCTTCTGAGTCAAATTAAATTCTCTGCATTTCAGTACTTATATTTTGGACCCGTGAAGATCCGGGTAGAATAGGTCTTCAGCAACCCATGCTTGCCGTAAAAGGCGACTATGCTTGTCGTAAGAGGCGACTAACGGGATCGGGTGGTGAGGCTCGCTCACTTGGTTGATGCACGTCATCAATCTCAAATGTTTTGATCGATGCTTGTGATATTAATCACTGGATTGTCTGGTCCAGATTCGATTATTTACAGACCGCTGTCATATAGCTGGAATATTGCTGAGTGCGGCGTTAAACAACAACCCAACCAACTTATATATTGACATGCTGTCAATGAGGACGTCAGCCACGTCTTTTGGGAATGTAATGAAACTAAACAATTTTGGAATGATCCCGAACTTTGGCTAACAATTATCTTTCACAAAAATTAAATTGACAAAATATCTTATTTGGTTTGGATCTAACTACTCTAACACTTTAATCAGTCATATAATTTTATTGGGAAAAAGGCATATTCATGTAAGTGGAATTAAAAGAACCAAACCAAAATTAGATATATTTTAAAAACTATTTAAAAACATATATTCAATCGAGAAATTTATTGCTATATAAAAGGATGACAAAAATAACTTTAACAAAAAATGGTCACCTTTATTCTCAGCATATGATTCATAGCTCTCTGTTGATACATGATATGTTTGAGTCTGACTGTGTGTTGCAACCGTTTTGGTTTGAAATAGGACAATATTTGCTTCCAACCCTTTAATTTTTTAAAGAGTGTATTGTGCCATTTTATGCTATCCGAAATATGTCTTTGACGGAATACTGTATTAATCTACAACTCTGGGAACAATAAAAACGTTTAAAAAACAAACTTATATATTGACATTTCCATAACGCAAGAGGCTTAATAATTTAAACATAATTACAGATAATCTCAATTACTTATTGCACCCAACCTCAATAAATCCCATGCGGAATACACTCTGCAAAATCAACATCGTTATCGAATCATGACTCGCAAGGGGGTTACTTTTTTTTAGCTTTGGTGGGATATCTAATTTCTATCGTCAAACAGAGATAGTCTCAAGTCTGTGTATATGGTACGGATACGTTTGATAAAACGACTATCTACTTGTAACACATTAAACTCCTTTTTTTCTGAGAACAGACTTAATCTGGTCACGTGTACCCTTATTTCGACTCAGCCCAACATGAAATAAACACACCAATGTCGCTTGTGTCCTTATAGGTCTATCCAATACTATCAGGCTTTCATGCGATGCCGCCATTATTTATGAAAATGACAAATTAGTATAAACATGCAACGGTGGTGGTCTCGCTTTGGCAGCAATATCAGCTTGTTGGGCAGCAGGCACGGAACAGCTACCGTTAGATTTGGCCTTATCTATATTTTATTGAACGTACAATCCCTGATGTGACACGTCATAAACACTTGACCTTGCACGTGCGAAATGTCAACACACAAATGTTGCTTAGCAGCGAGTCCGATTGTCCTTCTACAAGGCTACGGTGTTCTGTTAGAGTTATCTGCAGAACCGCACGTAAAGCTTGCTCCGAGGATCAGGAATCTCGTTAATACTACCCCCGAGCTCAAATAAAGAGAGTAATATACGAGAACGAAGATCGCCCGTGTGTGGGACCCGAGCCTTTTGGAACACGCGGAGAAAGCGATCCTCGTCGTGGAAGAAGTTTAGATACAGCGACAGTAACAACGTTTCAGGTTACCCCATTGCAAACGTCAATTACCTTAATAATTGTAGCCAGTGACGAAATTAATACGATGCGTCTGTATAGAATGCCAAAAGTGTTATTCAACGATACTTAATTTCAGCGTGTCAAATTATGAGAATATTTATTATCTCACAAAGATAGAATGCGACGAAAGAAAGACCAAATGTTCCTTCCTTTCAAAATCATTCTTGACAGGCGAGAAAAGAAATTTACGCTCTTCATGACAAAAACGTGCTTGATTAAATTCTTTAGAATTCAATTAAAACACTTTTCGTGGATCACATTCCCAAAAGCAGATGTCGCCTGTCTGATTCGAGCATCGCGATGGTAATTATTTAAACGTCTACTTGACACGGGACATTCCTTCTAATACTGAACCAGAACCAAACCAGTCCACTGCGCATGCGTAAACCAAACAGCTGCGTTGCCTCATTTAAGATTACCTACTCGCTAAGATAAGGCCACACGTTCATGGGTTTGAACCTAGCTTGAAAGCGTAAAAAAATATTAATTAACCCATCCTGGAGTTTGGCCGGAATGATAAACAGGAGTTTTTGATGAGAATATGGGAAACACGATGAAAAGGTCGCACTTCATCCATCATTCTCAAGCCTCTTAAAAGGGTCCGTTTTGACAATTTGTTTAGTCTAAGCCGTTTGTCTCAGGAAGCTATGGCCGGAAAAAACCATCGATCTTGCTGCAATATGCGTTGGCTGACCCACATGCTAATCTCGAACACACATGTCTTAACGGTTATGTGAACGTGTCTTTCAAAGATGTGTTTAATGATTATACTTAGTTTTGGATATCATTCAGTGAAATCGAAACAAATATATTTCATACCACCAGGCCCCCGAGAACAGGTGGGCGATTGTATTTCCTCCATTCAGAGTTAATCACGAGTTATATATGTAAATATAGCAGAAGTACACACGGGAATCAAGTTGTTTCATCAACCAGAAATATCCAAGGATGTATGTCAATGCTCAAAGGGGCGACACAACTAAAAGTCTACTGTTCATATTAAAATCAGAGCAGCTGTCGATGTAGCGATCCGGGTTTTTTTTCAGCGTAATGTTAAAACTTAAATATTTTATGGTCGCATCTCTGAACTTTACCACTAAGCGCTTCCCATCCGCGACTTTCATGAGCTTATGAACATGACAGTGGCGAAATGTACACATATTCCGAAAAAGCCCGATATAATGTGACTTATCTGTGTATATGACGGACAGTATCGTGCCAGTAACAGCTGCACCCATCATGACGTTTTCAATGTAAAGGACACGACTCTTTTGTTTGTTTGTTTGTTGTTAACGCTGCACTCAGCAATATTCCAGCCATATGACGGCGGTCTGTAAATAGTCTGGACCAGACAATCCAGTGATTAATATCATGAGCATCGATCCACGCAATTGGGATCGATGACATGCATCAACCAAGTAGGCGAGCCTCACCACCCGATTCCGTTAGTCGCCTTTTACGGCAAGCGTGGGTTGCTGAAGACCTATTTTACCCCGGAATCTTCACGTGTCTTCCTTAGGCGGAGAGGGTCTTCTTGGTCTAGTGGTAGATCGTCAGCCCGGAGAGCGGAAGGTCTGGGTTTCGATCCCCGGTCGCATCATACCAAAAGACGTTAAAAGATGGTACTTGTTGTTACCCTGTCATTACCCGGCATTAAGGGGCTAAAACAAGGACTGGTCGGCTCGGAGTCAGTATACTGTGTCTGAGTGGGGTATTCATGTTAAACTGCTGCATGGTATCTCAGTGAGCTAGCACTATAAATCGGCATCAGTCCGGACTAGTACAAGCAGCCACACAAACACACACATGCACGTCGCTATATAAGTGCAATAATCACTATCTTGAAATTTCAACTTAGTTTCTAGAAATTTCAAGATAGTATCGAAAAAAAATAAAAAAACAAATGGCCCTAAAGGCTTCCGTAGAAAACCTACTTGAAGCTTTTAATTTCGGATTTTCTGTCCCAAGTGAATGAATGCAGTAAATCCCTCATCAAATGCCTGGCAGTTACACCATTCATTTACTTGGGGCAGGTAGTCAATAATTCCTCGTAGCTCCTTCATTATTCTGTAATAACTAGACAACACAAAACGGTACAACAAATTTTATTTCTGTTCTGATACGGTAAATGACCATCATTACATTATTGATGCACTACTTCATCAACAGGATTATGTTGCATCTGTTACACAGATGAATCTTTGTTGTCGCGAAGTGTTCGTTGTCTTGTAATAATGGTCAATTGGAGATGGACAATCATGAATCTCACTATTTACCATCTTCGATGTTAGCAGTTTGAGGGATGTTGTTTCAGGTCGCATCATACCAAAAGACGTTAAAAGATGGTACTTGTTGTTACCCTGTCCTTACCCGGTATTAAGGGGCTAAAACAAGGACTGGTCGGCTCGGAGTCAGTATACTGTGTCTGAGTGATTCATGTTAAACTGCGCATGGTATCTCTGGGTTAGCACTATAAATCGGCATCAGTCCTGACTAGTACAGGCGGACACACACACACACACGTGCATTCACGCCGCTATATAAGTATAATAATCTTGGACGCGACGTTAAACCCCATTACACCTCACCTCAAGCTGACTCACATAAGTTACTTGTATCCATGTGCATGCAGACAAGAAATATCGATATGTACAGTCTTACATGTATAGAGTCTTACCATGGTGTGAGTGAGTGAGTTGGATTTAACGCCGCTTTTAACAGTATTCCAGTTATATCATGGTGTGTCAGCTTAATGTGGGAGGAAAGCCCGAAGTGATGCAGGTCTCAGACGTTTACCACTTTGGTGAAACACACACACGGTATGGTGCTGACAAACCTAGAAACATAATCGGGCGAATCGGGATTCGAACCTACAATCATAGGTTTCTGGCGTGCCCAAGGGACGCAACTCTGCACAGCGAATTGCAGCGCCTTAGACCTGTCCCCATATGATGTTTGAAAAGACAACATTCCATAAATGCAGTCAGTATTTCTCATTTACCCTATAATTGTATTGTTTACCATCGCAATGAACAACAGTCCTGCTATATGAGGGCAGGCTGACAATAATTAAGCCTGGGCCAGACAAACCAGTGATTGATATCATGAGCAACATCTCAAGCTATCGGGTATGATGACATGAAATTAACCAAGTCACAGTGTCTGACCATCAGATCAATCTCATTAAAATCTGATCTAAGTTCTCGCTGCCGCTAAACAAAGATATGAGGACATCCCATTACGGGTCACGTCAGAACAACCATTCGCAAACTTTGACCGATCACTGAAATGACATCAGCCAATTGGAAAGCAGCTTTCTCGAGCTTTACGGCACTCGTTTCAACCTAGCGACTTCCATTTCAGACTACGCTTGAAAATTATGTCGACACAGTTGTCGATTAAAATTTTGAAAACTGAACAAACGAACATTTGGGAAAGTCCAATATATGGTTGCGATTGTATGGCAGTGCTTCCCACGTACTGTGCAACGCATCTTCCGTTCAAATGTTTATCCCATGAAAGCGAGACATAGGCAATAATTTTGACGGAATCAGTCGTACGGGCCGTAACACGAACTGGGCCGTAACTGTCGTTCGGAATACCCCGTGTTAACATTTTCGAGGTTGCATGATAGGAAAACGCTTTCCGACTGTCACTTTCATGATCTGGTAAGCGAGGCTTGGATTGGTCGGATTAAAGGTGGTTCTGACGTGACCCATAATAGGATGTCCTCAGATCTTTGTTATAGCGGGAACTAAGATCTGATTTTAATGAGATTGACCTCCAGATCAATTTTGTTGTCTACTATGACCAGTATAGGTTGCTGGGGAGCTATTCTAACCTTGATTCCCCACAGGGGCTATTTATCTTTCTGCCCCCTCTGCTAGACAACTTGGGAATCCCAGAAATCTATGACAGTGGGTTCGAACTTCAGTCGCCCCAAATATGTTTTCAGGTCTATCGGTTCCATACCTGTGGGTTTGACCACAGTGGTAAAATTTTAAGACTTGCATCACTTCAGCCTTTCCTCCCACATTTAGCTTCCACTTCCACTGGTTTGGTTTGTTTTTTGTTTAACGCTGCATCTATAAGATGGCAGTTTGTAAATAATCCAGTCTGGACCAGACAATCCAGTGATTGACATCATGAGCATCAACCCATGCAATTGGTTGGTTTGTTGTTTAACGCCGCACTCAGCAATATTCCAGCTATATATGACGGCAGTCTGTAAATAATCAAGTCTGGACCAGACAATCCAGTGATTGATATGATCATCGATCCATGCAATTGGGATTGATGACCTGCATCAACCAAGTCAGCAAGCCTGACCACCCGATCCCGTTAGTCGCCTTTTACAAGCATAGTCACCTTTTACGGCAAGTATGGGTTGCTGAAGACCTATTCTACCCCGGAATCTTCACGGGTTCCACGCAATTGGGTTAAGATGACATGCTTCCACCAAGTCAGCGAGCCTGACCACCCGATCCCGTTAGTCGCCTTTTACGGCAAGTATGGGATGCTGAAGACCTATTCCATCCCGGATCTTCACGGGTCACCTCACTGGTACACACAACAGTAACACCATTAGGATATAACAACTGTTTTATTGACAGCACTGTCGACATCTGGCTGTGTTCAAACCATAGAAAACTAGCACAATCTTCACATGTTTACTGATAAACACATGGGAAAAGTTGCATAAATCATGTCACCATGTTACTGGGTACATCATGAGTGTCATTGAACCTCCAGTGACACATTTTATTTCCTTCATCATCTGTAATACTGTTCTCATGGAAGTCTATTTTCAAATTTGTTTTCATAATCAATATATTTCTCATCTATTCTCCATCTGAGTATTTTAGTAAGTGTAAAATCAACACAATCATCATTCTTTGCAATCTATACTACTCAAAAGAAATGAAAGAACATCCAACTTTTACAAAGGACTATAGTTAATCTGTCTTAATATGAGCATTCTGATTAAATGACTTGTTTTTCTACTTACCTAACGCCACACCTATAGCAGTGTGTAGCGTCAGGTAAGGTAAAACATTTTGGCGATAAACCCAATGTGTTTTGAAATTTGATGTAGTCCCACTGTAGAGTAGATACCTCTTAAATTAATTTGGAACCAATGTCATGGTAGAATGACAGATTAACTGTAGTCATATGAAATAAATTGGGAGTTCTTTAACTTCTTTTGAGTAGTATATATCAAGTGTTTGTGTCGTGCAGTAACAGAATTTACAGTTACGGAAATTGGAAAATACTTACAATTTCTCCTGACTATATTCAAAATGAGCTCCAACATAGAATAGAGTGCTGTGCCAAATACCGTATTTGACGTAATAAGCGCCCAGGGCGCTCTCAAAATTAGAAATAGGGGGCTCTTATTAGAATGTTCATTGGTGAAAAAAACAGAGTTGAAAGATAAATTTCAAGGTTTATGCTGACAGCCTGAAATGTTTATGTACGACAGATATATTTTTCCAGAATTTAGTTGCCCATAATTAAGGGTGCATATAACACACGAGTGCGTATTATACACGAATAAATAAGTCTTGTGTACATTGATCAATCGGAAGGGGTGCTAACTGGGATTGTTCTCTAGCCAATATCTTAGCAAATGTCGCCGTGGGCGCTTATTAGAGTGGGGCGCTTATTACGTCGAATACGGTACGTATCGTGAAGGAAGTTAGAGCAAGGGACGACAGTAATAAGAGTTTTTGCTATAATCACATAAATTCTTTGTTATCAACTGATTTTTCTCAACTTGTCAACAAATGATTGACCCTTTCCACAAGTAAAATTAAAACTTAGCGATGATATTCACAGTATTTGTAAGTCTGATCCCCCAGATATCAGAAATTAGTTTGTAGTGATGAATTAAGGCAAATTTTGATTTCATCACTATATCCAGACTTGACTTCAACACATCAAAGGACACACATTTTTTAATTTATGGCATTACAGACTTTTGTTGGCTTTGACAGGAGTATGTCAAAATTAGATTAATTTGTGTAGCTCTATTTTGTAAAAAAAATTTGTATTTGGCATGAAGTTATTTAGGTCAGTACGTTCAGTAAAATAAATGCTAAAACTGTTTTCAGTGCCGGATGTCAAGTGATTTGAAAATTCCATGTAATTACTGCATTGAAGGCTTTGTTCTATTCATAGAGGCTTGCAGTGCCCAGACGCTACATACAATGGATTTGATCAAATATTACCGTATTCGACGTAATCAGCGCCCAGGGCGCTCTCAAAATTAGAAATAGGAGTCTCTTATTAGAATATTATTTTGGTGGAAAAAAACAGATTTGAAATTTAAATTTCGTGGATTATACTGACAACCGGAACTGTTTATATACGACAGATATATTTTCAAGAATGTAATTGCCCATAATTAAGGGTGCATATAACACACGAGTGCGTATTATACACGAAGAGATAAGTCTTTTGTACATTGATCAATCGGAAGGTGTGCTAATTGGGATTGTTCACTAGCCAATATATTAGCAAATATCGCCGTGGGCGCTAATTAGAGCAAGGGTGCTTATTACGTCGAATACGGTATTTAAAAAAGCTTATAGGTAATTTAATTTTGTATGTTTTTTTAACCATATCTTTTTATTTATCTAATATTTGAAAGACGGAGCACTTGGGCAAATAAAAATTAATACAACTCATGGTATTTTAGGTCTGTGGCCTCTGGGGTCGGCCTATCAAATCCATAAACCAAACAATACAAACGTGTGGCCTGACCTTGAATATAAAATGTCATTACAGGTAGTACGGAGACAACACTTTGAAGACAGGTAAA
This sequence comes from Haliotis rufescens, assembly GCF_023055435.1. Taxonomy (NCBI): domain Eukaryota; kingdom Metazoa; phylum Mollusca; class Gastropoda; order Lepetellida; family Haliotidae; genus Haliotis; species Haliotis rufescens. The sequence continues at coordinate 58,955,663 of NW_025964001.1, read as the reverse complement.
CTGTATGCATTCTCACTGACTTAACACTTGGAGCAGAGGGAAACTGTACTGCATTCTCACTGACTTAACACTTAGAGCAGAGGGAAACTGTACTGCATTCTCACTGACTTAACACTTGGAGCAGAGGGAAACTGTACTGCATTCTCACTGACTTAACACTTGGAGCAGAGGGAAACTGTACTGCATTCTCACTGACTTAACACTTGGAGCAGAGGGAAACTGTACTGCATTCTCACTGACTTAACACTTGGAGCAGAGGGAAACTGTACTGCATTCTCACTGACTTAACACTTAGAGCAGAGGGAAACTGTACTGCATTCTCACTGACTTAACACTTGGAGCAGAGGGAAACTGTACTGCATTCTCACTGACTTAACACTTAGAGCAGAGGGAAACTGTACTGCATTCTCACTGACTTAACACTTGGAGCAGAGGGAAACTGTACTGCATTCTCACTGACTTAACACTTGGAGCAGAGGGAAACTGTACTGCATTCTCACTGACTTAACACTTGGAGCAGAGGGAAACTGTACTGCATTCTCACTGACTTAACACTTGGAGCAGAGGGAAACTGTACTGCATTCTCACTGACTTAACACTTAGAGCAGAGGGAAACTGTACTGCATTCTCACTGACTTAACACTTAGAGCAGAGGGAAACTGTACTGCATTCTCACTGACTTAACACTTAGAGCAGAGGGAAACTGTACTGCATTCTCACTGACTTAACACTTGGAGCAGAGGGAAACTGTACTGCATTCTCACTGACTTAACACTTGGAGCAGAGGGAAACTGTACTGCATTCTCACTGACTTAACACTTGGAGCAGAGGGAAACTGTACTGCATTCTCACTGACTTAACACTTGGAGCAGAGGGAAACTGTACTGCATTCTCACTGACTTAACACTTAGAGCAGAGGGAAACTGTACTGCATTCTCACTGACTTAACACTTGGAGCAGAGGGAAACTGTACTGCATTCTCACTGACTTAACACTTAGAGCAGAGGGAAACTGTACTGCATTCTCACTGACTTAACACTTGGAGCAGAGGGAAACTGTACTGCATTCTCACTGACTTAACACTTGGAGCAGAGGGAAACTGTACTGCATTCTCACTGACTTAACACTTGGAGCAGAGGGAAACTGTACTGCATTCTCACTGACTTAACACTTGGAGCAGAGGGAAACTGTACTGCATTCTCACTGACTTAACACTTAGAGCAGAGGGAAACTGTACTGCATTCTCACTGACTTAACACTTAGAGCAGAGGGAAACTGTACTGCATTCTCACTGACTTAACACTTAGAGCAGAGGGAAACTGTACTGCATTCTCACTGACTTAACACTTGGAGCAGAGGGAAACTGTACTGCATTCTCACTGACTTAACACTTGGAGCAGAGGGAAACTGTACTGCATTCTCACTGACTTAACACTTAGAGCAGAGGGAAACTGAACTGCATTCTCACTGACTCAGGGGAATGCCATGAAATAAGGCCAAATTATCTTATTTCTTTTCTTTGACAAATAGAAAAATGAAAGAAAATGGAATGATTGGTACAAATGACAAAGAAACAAGAGCATAATTCTTCATATTTTGAAAATTGTAGAAATGATAACAGAATCATTTTGGTTTTTTACAAAATAAATGTGAAATTTTCAAGTAGAGTTGGCAACATGAAGGTTTTTGAAATGAGACTACATTCAACCAATCTTTTAGCATTTGCATACAGATAGGTTTGGATCTTCTGTAAAACAAGAAAAAAAGCTGATCTGGGCTGGAATATTTATCATATAAAATGTTTTTTATTTGGTCTTGATGTTTATAACAATAAGGCACACAGCGGCATAGAGCACTATATATAAAGGATAGGCATAGCAGGGGACCTAGGATCCCCCAAATACAGGCCCCCCCATCCTTACCCATACAGACCACCCACAATACAGACCACCCACAATACAGACCACCCACAATACAGACCACCCCATCCTCGCCCATACAGACCACCCACAATACAGACCACCCCATCCTCGCCCATACAGACCACCCACAATACAGACCACCCCATCCTCGCCCATACAGACCACCCACAATACAGACCACCCCATCCTCGCCCATACAGACCGCCCACAATACAGACCACCCCATCCTCGCCCATACAGACCACCCACAATACAGACCACCCCATCCTCGCCCATACAGACCACCCACAATACAGACCACCCCATCCTCGCCCATACGGACCACCCACAATACAGACCACCCCATCCTCGCCCATACGGACCACCCACAATACAGACCACCCCATCCTCGCCTATACAGACCACCCACAATACAGACCACCCCATCCTCACCCATACGGACCACCCACAATACAGACCACCCCATCCTCGCCCATACAGACCACCCACAATACAGACCACCCCATCCTCGCCCATACAGACCACCCACAATACAGACCACCCCATCCTCGCCCATACAGACCACCCACAATACAGACCACCCCATCCTCGCCCATACAGACCACCCACAATACAGACCACCCCATCCTCGCCCATACAGACCACCCACAATACAGGCCACCCCATCCTCGCCCATACAGAGCCATGACATGACACCTGTTGTTCCAGACCACCTCATCCTCGCCCATACAGACCACCCACAATACAGACCACCCCATCCTCGCCCATACAGACCACCCACAATACAGACCACCCCATCCTCGCCCATACAGACCACCCACAATACAGACCACCCCCATCCTCGCCCATACAGACCACCCACAATACAGACCACCCCATCCTTGCCCATACAGACCACCCACAATACAGACCACCCCATCCTCGCCCATACAGAGCCATGACATGACACCTGGTGTTCCAGACCACCTCATCCTCGCCCATACAGAGCCATGACATGACACCTGGTGTTCCAGACCACCTCATCCTCGCCCATACAGACCACCCACAATACAGACCACTCCATCCTCGCCCATACAGACCACCCACAATACAGACCACCCCATCCTCGCCCATACAGACCACCCACAATACAGACCACCCCATCCTCGCCCATACAGAGCCATGACATGCCACCTGGTGTTCCAGACCACCTCATCCTCGCCCATACAGAGCCATGACATGCCACCTGGTGTTCCTTGGTCCTGAACCACAAGTTCATGTTTCATCACTGAGAATGCAGCACCTTTGAGTTCCCAATGAGATCATTATTTGCAAGGGACTGTTGTGCATATATCAAGGGGCGTGTTCGATGCTGGAATGCATATAAAAGTTAAAACAGTTAAAATTCCTATATATTAACATGAGCTCGTGTTAACTGTCAGGGCTTCTAAAACATGGCGCACTGTTGGAAAAACCTCCCATACTTTAGGGAGTGTTGAGACAAGACTGTTGTTTCTGAAACACAAATGATGACATTTTATTTAAGCTGTTAACCCAAATGACAGCATGAAACTTGAACTAGATACGCTTTTTGGTTTGTTTGTTGTCTAACGCCATACTCAGCAATATGCCAGCTGTATGACAGTGGTCTGTAAATAATGAAGTCATACAAGAATATGAGAAATGCATGAATCCATTAGTCGCCTTTTAGGACAAGCATGAGTTGCTGAAGACCAGTTCTAACCTCTATGTTCACGGCTGAACTACTAGATAAGAGTAGAAGAAAACAAATTGTTCAGACAGACAAAGGAGAGAGCGTGTACATATGAACTTCACTGTTAAGCTTTAATGATTTTATGTTGTTTAACGCCAGTCAGCAATATTTCAGCTGTATCAGAGTAGCCTGTAAATAATGGAATCTAGACCAGATAAACCAGTGATTGATACAAAGTGCACTATCCAAAGTCATCAATGTACATTGACATGCAATCAGCCAAGTCACACAGTGACGACTCGATCCATTTACCATCTTCTAGAGGCAAGGGAGTTAACTGACTGTGAAGGTCCAGTTTCCACCCTTGCCGAACTAGGCTGGATTTTCTGAGCTTGAGCTTAGCACCACAAGTGTCTATTATGAGTTATGTCCTTTGTATGTCCCTCCTATTGACCAATCACATTCCACCTCTCATATCGATTGCATTTGCTTCAAACAAAATGGCGGTGCCCAGTCAAGACAATATGATGGATAATCAAGATCTTTATTAGTAATCAAATCATGTGAGCACCTTGATTAAAAACATGAAAAGATTTGGAATATATATGTTGACGCTAAATTGACGGTACAGATGCTTTGCAAATCCTGCAATCGATGGAAATCTGCACGACATTTTGCCAACCGGATGTCGATTTCGTTACACGATTTTGATTGGACCATGAGTAGTATAGGTAATGATGGTTCTGCCGCAACTCCACTGGAGCTGGATTTATATACCTATACTGCTACTACAGATGGAATTTTTTATGCCAAAATGATGATGCGATTTAATGATAGTCATAAGATTAAGTTAAATTGGCTCTAGCTCACCAATACCTGGGGCCAATCATTGCTTTAGATGAGTCTAAATGGTAATAAAAATATTCTTCATTATTTTTATCGATAAAGCGATGTTCAACATTTTTTATTAAGTTCTTCGTTCATTTTACTAGGAGACCAGACTATATAACTACACTCTTTTTGTAAATTGATAAGAAACAATTGATAACCGTATTTGGTTGGTTTGACATCACTGATATAATAAAAACCTTGTGGTAATTCTTTCCATTGAATAGCTTTCTCCATTATTATATATTTATGTAAGCAATTGTCTAAATGTGATCAAACGATAGTAAGCAATCTATTTTTAATCTCCAACCAGTTCTTTGGTTTTGGCACGGAATAATTGACGCGCTTGTTGCCTCCCCTCTTCTATGAACTTTTTTTTCTCGTCTTCGCTAATACCACTGGTCTTACGAGATTTTGATCGAATCTCCTGCTTCATTTTATTGTATTTGTTGAGTTCCGACAGCACTAAACGAAACTCATCCTCGGATATCTTACAATCGGCCATTGCTGTCGAAATATGATCCTCGATGCTGTTCAACTTTGCTTCGGCGAGTATCCGAATATTATCGTGTTTTAATGCTTTCTTTTGTAACCCACGAGAAATGAATTTTATCGCTATTCCTGCCAGTCCCGAGACTCCAGCGGCTATTTCCATGCCTAGCACGATAGGCGCGGCGATTATAGTTGATAGTAAACCGATACCCGCTACACCGAGTCCCATGCCAGATACTACAAGAGCGGTGTCAACTCCGTCCAGAGCATTCACGGCTCTGCGATACTTTTTATACAATCCAAGTCTCAACTCCCTATCCTTCCCTATTCGATGTTTTATGTCGCTTATTTGATGTAATCGAAATCCATCAACAGTTTCCATCTTTTCAAATGCTTCATTGAGCGCCGGATATAAACTCATAGTGTATATAACAATCATATAATAGTCTTTAATTGGTCTTGCTTAAATGTTTTGAGACTATACATCAACCTTATTAAATGTATATTATACGGCAATAATATCTTAGAAAGAGAAATACTACCACTTTTAATAATTTGGACCCCCTCGAGGGTTGCAACGGGCGATGCTCCGATATGAATAATACTGCAACGTTGACGCTCGTGTTTCTTGAGCCATTTAATCGATAGACCTGGTAATATTTCGAAGGCATCTACCGGTACATCTCCGAACAAGACTTCAATAATAAGCGTAGAAATATTAGGTATTGCACTCAGGTTAACTTTAATATCTTCGAATTCAGTTACCAAATTTAAACTAATGTTTTTTAAGGACGGACGACTATATAACATATGACCTGGGTTTTCTGGCAGGGGAGTAACCAACACACTTTTTCGTTTTGACGGGATATAAGCCGCGAGTACGATGCCACTATTTATTATCTTAGTTAAATTATGTCCCTTACCCATCATCACATAAGGTGGGATAATGACGATATTCAGTAGCCACTCGATGTTTGCTTCAACCATAGTCCATTTATTATCGTCGTTGCGAGTAATATTGTACGAAGTGTTTTTAAGGAGTCTACTAACATCGACATCGCTTAAATCTCCTAGATTACCCGTGAATGTGACTTCTTTCCGATTGTATACATTATCGTGTAAGTGTAAAGCGTATAACTTACCATCGGTACCGGGTTTATCAAATCCTTCTGTGTCTCCGAGATCGGAAAGCGCAATTGTATTACATTGTCTTACTGTTCCAGGGCCTGATGCATCAACCATTATTTTTAATATGGAGTGTTACGCTTAAGTATCCTATATGTACAGGTTGATGTTTTACATCTAATATAGAAATTTTGAGGTCTGAAATAATACCACGCTTCAATTTTTTATATTGTAATGACGAGAAAGATTCCGTTCTACCGCTATTATATTTTTCATTTTTAACTGGAACACTTCTGAGCAGAGTTGAAGGACTTTTTTGTTGGATATTATCTGTCGTACTGATTTGATCAAGATGGATGCACAACTCTTTATAGGGAACTAAATCGGGCAATGTATTTCCATGTTGTGTTTCGTTAGAACTTATAATTTTAAGCTCAAATCCAAGTGTAATTCCTAAGTATGGGATAAGAATTACACCATTTTCTCCAGTGTCGATTTTAAGCATCCCATTCGATTCATTTTGTGAGAGACTAATTCCATTAGGCTTAAAAATTTCATCATTGAGTGAGCATACGCTGTAATACCCATCAGGTATAGTAATGTATTTGTCAGGAGCATCTTTATCTAATATATGTATCCTATTATTAATTTTCGCAGCACTTATATTGGTCCACAGTGGGTAATACGTTACATCGCATAGTGCGACTTCGAGTTGTCCATCCGAGTTATCGATAGTACGAAGCAGTTGAATAGACTGACCATTTGTTATTCCCGGGAGTGTAACATACATATCAAATATACAATGATACTATATCATAACTTAAATATGGCATCAACCATTATTTTTAATATGGAGCGTTACACTTAAGTATCCTATATGTACAGGTTGATGTTTTACATCTAATATAGAAATTTTGAGGTCTGAAATAATACCACGCTTCAATTTTTTATATTGTAATGACGAGAAAGATTCCGTTCTACCGCTATTGTATTTTTCATTTTTCACTGGAACACTTCTGAGCAGAGTTGAAGGACTTTCTAGTTGAATATTATCCGTCGTGCTTATTTGATCAAGATGGATGAACAACTCTTTATAGGGAACTAAATCGGGTAATGCATCTCCATCAGATGTTGTCCTGAATATTGATAATATAAAGTTTCTTGATCTTTCTACCTGTGTAAATCCAAGCGTAATTGCTAAGTTCTCATGAATCCACATACCTTTTTCTCCAGTGCTGATTTTCACTATCCCATTCGACTCATTTTGTGTGATACTAATTCCATTAGGCTTAAAAAAATTATCATTGAGTGAGCATATACTGTAATACCCATCAGGTATTTTAATGTTTTTTTCAATAATATTTTGTTTATCTGTTATAGACAACTCATTATTTCTTTTTATAGCATTTATATTGGTCCACAGTGGGTAATACGTTACATCACATAGAGCGACTTCGAGTTGTCCATCCGAGTTATCGATAGTATGAAGCAGTTCAATAGACTGACCATTTGTTATTCCAGGTAGTGTAACATACATATTAAATATACAATGATACTATATCATAACTTAAATATGAAATCGAGATACATTACTAATCAATCGATTATAGTAACTGCCTCTGGTGCTGAATTTTTCGTTAAATTCCCAGATATCTTTGAAAATTACAGGGTCACGGCAACTAGCGATAAAATGGTGCACGATTGGTTTCACAATCCGATGCAATTTTGGCAGAATCAGTTAAACTTTGCCATATGGTGTGCCACAACGGGATGTGGCGTATCTGTTAATGCCCCAGGATTTATGCTAAATAAGTCTGTTTTATTATTTCATGTGTATTATCAGATTAGACGTATACTTAAAGAAATTAGTGCTCCATTACCGCAGGATCGAGCGTGGAATTCCACAAATAATAATTATGATAGGTCCGCGTATGAGCGTATTTGTAATGAATTTAATATTTCTACGAGTAAAGATTGGCGCATTAAAGGAGCAAACCATGGTCTAGGTGTTCCGTACAGCGGACAAAGAACTGTTAAAGAAGTCAGCGATGATTTAGTTAAAAAAACTCATCAACCATTCAATCCATTTAAATTCTTACAGAAAGACAATCTTTTTGTAAGATTGCATAATCTTAATCATGGCTGGGAACTTTGGAGTAACGATTGGAGAGGTTCCCTTATGAGTTTTAAGGGTGGTTTGGCTTATATTGTTACAAAATTTATACAAATGAACGATACCGCAAACGCTTGGAATGAATTTCTTAATGATAAAACGGAAAATAATTTTACTAACCCAGGATTTGTAAGATTTAATGAATCGATAAGAACTTATGTATGGGCAATTCTCGGTGCACAATCGCAAACACGAACATCCATTATCGGTACTGGGACGGCACTCGATGTGCAAAAACAGTTTGTCGCAAACGTGGAGGGCGCCATTAATTCACCAGTTGACATACCATCGTCTATAAAGCGTTTTCAAGATGCATTACAGTACGCTCAATCAAAAGTGGACTTCGTTTATGCGCCGGGACTATACATGTCCCCGAGTAATATGGAACTTAAGATCGGTCAAGTGATAGGTTATAATAATAAAATTGTTATCGCTACCGATCAACAAAAACCAGGTATAAATTCAGATATTAACGTTGAATTAATAACGCAAACGATCACGGGCGAAAAGGGAATAGTCAAGCCACAAACACCAACTATCGCTCAACCATCTACTAATGCTCAAGTACCACCGCATATTGAGGCTAAAAATCAACAACATATCGATGAAAAAACAGCGCTCGTAGTGGGTGGAGTCTCGGTTGGCTTACTCATGATTTGGTTAAATAGTTCTTAGCGAACACGTACAACAGCCCTGCAATTGCTACGATCAACCCCCACAAGTTTTGACTAAGCCAAGTGGTGGTCTTAGCTAATAAATTCAATAGCCAGGAAACAACACTCCCTATTATACCGGGAAGTGCGGCTGCGGCTTTCTCAGCGAGCTTTCCCAGTGCTGAACCTAATGCTTTTAAATGCTTTTTTATCCACTCTTTTATACCATTTTTATCGTTGGGCGGTGAACCTCCACCTGTACTACCACCTGTTAACGAGAGAGTCAAAGTCGATATAATAAATCCCAACGCGGTTAAAATACTGGCAATGGTTATTCCCTGTTCTCTGAACAATGTTTTAATTTTATCGGCCAGTGTAGTGTCATCGTTGAGGACTTGATCGATAGTTTCTCGAATACGACTGATTTGTGAACGAAGTGCCTTTCTATTACTGGAAGCAGCTTCGAGGCGGGCCGATCTTTCGTCTTCTAAGTTACGTAATCTTTCTGCTACGCGGCGTCTACTGAACTCATCGTCCGCCTGTTCGAGTTTTGTTTTCTCTTGAGCTATATGCTTGTCGATTTCGGATATCATGGCTGTATTATTGATGAGTTCTCCCCGCATTGTTCGCATTGCCTTGTCAAGACCTCGTAATTCCCTAATACTAAACTCCGAATATGGTGATACACTGACCGTGGAATTATCGTAATAGGTATCTAAGATTTCTCCGAGTCCGTTCGTGGCCACATTAGAGGCTTCTTCCAAATCATCTGTATTACCGAGTTCAGTACGCACGGTTCGAAGAACTTTAGTAGTCTTCGCGGGAAGTTTTGCTCGTCCGTATTCTACAAAACCTAATTCATCACGAACAAACTCGCGGCTATGTTTACCAGCTATAGTAGACAAGGCTAGGGGCTTACGAGTACTATAATGCATAAGATCAATATGCGGAGAGTCACGCACTCGCAATATTCCTTTACCATCTAGCTTAAACTTTGAATAGTCACGACCTATTGGGATAACATAATTTTTATCATCTTTTAATGCATCGTAATAATCATTGACGGTTGATTGTAAAATTTCATCGTTAAGATTCGTGCCACCAAAGTTGGTTTCATCAGTACCCTCTTCGTTTGGGTTATCAAAGTCATCAAATGTACTTAGATCTAATTCATTATGTTCAAAATTAGCCATTTTTATATTAAACATAGGGTACATAATTTCAATATAAACAATGTCTTCGCAATACGGACGCAAGTTAAACCCACAACGTAGACTTCGAGATCCATTAGGGGTCAAAGCAATTCGTCAGTCTGTAACTATAACTAATAACCCTAGTACCATAGATCAGAATCAAACGCTTCTGGTTCGCTTTCCTAATCTCGGCGCACACGATGTGTTAGTTCCGGGAACTGTCCGACTAGCGTTTACGATTAGTTTGACTTCTACAGACGTTAACAGGGAGCCCGTTCAGAACATAGGTCGTGCTATCGTTAAGAAAATCGCCATTAAAATTAGCGGTAATGAGGTTTTGAGTATCGACGATAGCGATGTATACTATTGCTACATGGATCTCTGGAGAACGGATAAAGAGCGGGAAAACTTACAGTACCAAGGTATTTGTAATAAGAACACATTGAGACTGCGCGTGGGTGCTGAAAATGGTGTTGATACCAACGAAAAAGATAAGGCCGTTGCCGACGCATTAGGTAACAGATTCTATGTTCCCCTAGACTTTGAATTACTAGATTCCCACATGCCCTTTTATCAAGCATCCCTAGGTGATAGGTTAGAATACGAACTCACTTTTAATGACTACGGTAGAGTAATCAGATCTGCTAATGATGATGCTAGCTATTCTATTGACAATATCTCGCTGGAGTACGATATGATAACGGATCCCGAATTAGCCAGACAAATTCGTAACCAGTATACGGGAAGTTTAGCCATTTTGTACGATCGCGTGCTGCGACACCGAAAGATCACGAGGGACAAAAAAGATACGATGTGGAATATCAATCTAAACGTTCCAACGAGGTCGTTAAAGGGTATTTTAATGTTGTTCGAGGACCCCTCCGATGCGTTTAAAAGAAATACCGAGAAGTTCTACAATCCCAAGATTACAAAAGTAGAATTGACTATCGAGGGCGTTCCTAATCAACTATATAGCCAAGGAATGCTAGCGTATCACCAGTGGGATGAGATTAAAAAACTTCCTTCTATAAAACGTTCTCCGGAAGTTAACGCGGTCGTGAAAGATCTGTCTCTCGGGAGTGTATCGATGGGTGAATACCTCACCACGAAGTACGCGCTATGGCTCGACATGCGAACAACGGACGATGACCAATTACACGGCAGTGGGAGGAGAATAGAAAATGCTAGCAAGGGTGCCACCATACAGATAACGAAGCTTCAGGAAGCGGCTGGTAAATTAAACATATATTTGTACGTGATTATGGATGCGCAACTTAATATACAGAATGGGAGATTCGTGCAAGCAATCTATTGATAATCTTTTACCTCAAGATCCGCACTGCGCTATCATATGCGGGCAAACGGGCTGCGGAAAAACAGCCTTTATTCTAGATATTTTAGAAAGTCATTATCGGGACGTTTTCGATCATATTATTATTCTGTGCCCGACTATAAGCGTTAATAAAACCTACCTATCGAGAGATTGGGTAATGAATGACGACGGGGTACACAGAGTCGATCCGGGCGATCGTTTACAAGACTGCCTCCGAGTATGTCACGAAAAATACAAAGGAGAATCTACCCTTTTCGTAATAGACGATTGCAGCGCGAGTAAAGAACTCACAAAAAAGAAAGATATGCTTTCGTATTTAGCATTCTCTGGTCGGCATACTCAACATAGCGTTTGGGTACTTACTCAAAAATACAACTCTGTCCTGAAAGATCTCAGAGAGCAGACCAAATGGGTAGCACTGTTTCATTGCAAAGATCGAGATTCATTCGAGGAATGTTTACGCGAAAATGATGTCATTTATACCAAGGGCGAACGAGATAAAGTCAGAAAAGTGTTAGCGGCAACGAAGCACTGTAAACTCGTATTAAAAACCGATCAACCAGCTGCTTATGCAATTGCTTAGCAAATTATAGCAAATTGTAGCAAAAATGTAGCAAATTATAGCAAAATGTAGCAAAATGTAGCAAATTGAACATTAGCGGTTAATATTACATAAAAAATGTGGTTCGAAATCCTCATTCTTTCACAACAGTTCATTATTACGGGTTGTATTGGATATGTCATATTATATTATGTTAGACTTAAATATCTCCTTAGGTATTACATTATGGAATGCGACGAACTCATCGAACAAATGCTCAAAGAATCTGATGCAGATCAAAATGTTACAGATAAATCTTTAGATAAACATAGAGAAAGACTCGCTGCTTTGGTAGCCGGTGGAAAATGTTCCCAATATTTGGGAGAAAATTATACCATCGAAAAAATTGATAACATGACCGACGAAGAGATTAAAAAACTGTACGCTCGTTACGAGTCTAGACTGGGAGCTACCATGACTAAAACGATAGGGTCTTCTATATTACAACTATACACAGCCGTAGCTAGTACGTTTCTCCCCATCCCGGCAGAACATCGCCTGTATTTATGCGAATCTCTAGAGAAAGACCCATTCATCGAACACGCTATAAGCTCAGTGAGCTGTGAGTTTTATCATAGATTCGGAATGTACTTAGCTCCGTTCACCACAGCTTTAATAACGGCTAGGTATTGTCAATTTAAACATACGTGCCCACTTAATAATAATGGAGACACAATCACAACAGGTGACACCACAACAGATTGTGAACGAGGAACCACAACAGATTGTGAACGAGGAACCACAACAGATTGCGGAACAACAAGTGAACACACAACAAGTGAATGAGGAACCACCACCAGTGAATGTGAATGCACCACATGTGAATAAGAAACCCAGAGTGACAAAGAATCCTTTGAAAATAGCCGCAGGAAGAAAGGGTGGGCTGGCGCGCAAAGCGAAATTAATAAATAATTCAAATCCGATTAAAACATGGACACTAGTAGGAGTTGCTGGTATAGCGGTTGTATGGTTCTTTTATAAGACCGGAGAAGAGAAATCGTCACCCCCGCCGCAACAACAAGTTCAATTAGAGGTTAGTCCCCATATAATGCTATAAGAAGCATGACTACTCCAGCTACAGATGGTAAAATGTTGGTAAACGCGACGTATCATTCAGCGGTGGTCACCGGCTTGGCCATTGGCTATGCCCGTATGGTTAAAATGATTACTAAAGCCACACCTCCCAAGCTAGATTTTAATGGATATGACATACCAATGATGGTTCTGGATATTGGATTAGCTATGGCAACGAAGGATATGCTCATCAAACAAGGACTTATCCCGGAAGACATAATGAAGTAATTAAACATTTGAATATTTTATATTATTATACATATGGCATCAATTGCGATGATGGTCGGTGGAGCTATTGTTAATGCTCTAGCTTTTTCGGGGAGTAATTTTTTATTTTCTAGTATGAGAGGTTCGGAGCAGAAAAGACATAATAAAGCTTTAGAACAATACCAAGCAGCCCAGTTACAATATACACAGCAGAGAATGAAGAGATTAGACTTTATTCATGAACAACTGATTAAGGAAGGACATTCAATTCAAACGTTTAAGGATGTTGAATCTGCCATGCACGAATACTTCCTCGTTTATGGGAAAAAACTAGACCCAATACCGAGACCAACAATGAGTCAGTTTTATACACCGTCAGAGGAACAAAAGAACCGAGAGATCACATTTATGATGTTGGGATTGACTTCTGTATTGATTTTCAGCTATACCATGCATAAGTCGGAGTGACAGCTGTGGCTATGCATAATCAATATCTCACAGTGTAGCTGTGATTTGCATTTAGACAAATGATATGATAGATGTATATACCATGAATAACTGCAAGTTTACACTCATGGGAAAGACTACCCTATGTAACCGACGCTGTGTTGATTTTTTTTACTGCGGCATACACAATTATTACATCAGGCGCGGAAACATCAACTATACGTGTTCTGTATGCGGGATAGGGGTCAAAGGTCGTTATTGTTTATGCAAGGAACACGGTGCTGATAGGGTCAGGAACCAGATTATTTATGCTAGGAAGAGAGATTACATCAATGAGAGGAATAGGTTGGGGAGAATATGTATTTAGATATATGAAAACAACCAATTAGACATTTGTCTCATTTTGCATATACCATTCAACCACAATGGTTTTTGTCAGAGAATTAAAAGCTATGGCAAAGCAAAGTGGACTGCGTGGATATTCTCGTATGAGAAAAGCTGAATTGATTGATTTACTCGGTTTGGAATACAACAAACCCGAGACTGTTAGAGAACTCAAAGCTCGAGCGAGAAACGGTGGGCTGAGAGGTTATTCTCGAATGAGAAGAGCTGAATTGATCGCTTTACTAGATAATAATCAACCTATTGATAATGTTGATAATGATAATGATGATAATGATGATGATAATCAACAACAAGAATTAATATTTGTACCCACATCCGCCGGCGTTGGTAAATATCTAAGAGGTTGGAAGATGGATATTAATTCCAACATGGATGTTAACGATATTAAGCCCATCATATCGAGTAAAATTAACGAGGAATTAGATGATTTACATAGTATAAAATACCAGCTGACGATTAAAATGACATTGAGTAAAAGTAACACAGACGATAGCACCGAATATATCGAACCATATTTCCGTAGCAATCAAGAAGTTATAACCGAATCCGATACTATAAACTCATCATTAGATACATCAATTCAGAGGATACAGGAAACTTTAGAACGCTGGACTAATAGAGGTTCGGGTTGGGGTGTTGATAAAATCGATAGTTTATATTTAGATATAGCAAATTATATGCCTTTCAAAGGTGGATCTTATATAGATTTACCTCCGTATTATAAGAAGAAAAAAGCCATAATTAACGTAAAAAATAAATCTGATGACTGTTTAAGAATGATGATAAGATCTGCATTGTTCCCCGTAGATTCTAAAATTGCAAATAGACCTTCTAGCTATCCCCAAAACGATGGACTCAACTTCGATGGTATAGACGAACCTACACCAATATCACAAATTGATAAGGTAGAAAAGCAAAATAATTTAGCTATAAATGTTTTCGGACATTCTAAAGGAATTGTTGTACACAGGATAAGCTCCGCTCCGGAAAATATCCCCAGAATCAATTCATTTCTGATCGAAAAAGATGGTAAATATCATTATACGTGGATAAAGAGTTTAAACAGGCTATTATACGATCAAACAAAACATGCTAGAAAGAAATATTTCTGTGAAAGATGCCTGCATGGGTACAGCAGACAAGATCTATTAGAAGCGCATAAAGAAGACTGTAGAGGTGTTGGACAGAATGCTATCAGGATCGATATGCCTAAAGAGGGAAAAAATATATTAAAATTTGAACATTATTGTAATCAAATGCCAGTACCGTACGTAATTTACGCCGACTTCGAAGCGCTTATCAAACCCATAGAAAATACCAACCATAATAATCAAGATAATAGTTTTACGTACAAAACTCAAGAACATATTCCTTGTGGGTTTGGATACATAGTTGTAAGGTATGATGGGAAAACAAACCCTCCCGTGATTTACAGAGGTCCCGATGCAGCGGGAAAGTTCCTAGAATATCTACAAAATGAAGAGAGAATAATCAGGGAAAAACTATCGTGTAAGATACCCATGCGTATGACGAGGGATGATTGGAGGGTCCATAAGAAGTCAACGAGTTGTCACGTTTGTAATAAACCCCTAGATGGGGATTCCGTAAGAGATCATTGTCACGTCACGGGTAATTATCGGGGAGCCGCTCATAACGAGTGTAACTTGAAACTAAAAATGAATGCTCAAACAATACCCATCCCCGTTGTGTTTCATAACCTTAGGGGATACGATTCACATCTCATTATGCAAGCTATCTCGAAGACCGACGGCGGTTTAACGTGCATTCCTAACAATATGGAAAAATACATATCGTTCTCGTTGACTAAACCTATACATTATAGGGACAAGGATGGGAAATCTAGAACAAAGCAAAGTAATGGGCTTAGATTCATAGACTCCGTACAGTTTCTGTTATCTTCCCTGGACAATTTAGCTAATGCGAACAATCCCGATGACTTCGCGATAACAAATAAATATACCGATAAGATAACTCGTCATTTGTTGCTGAGAAAAGGTGTATATCCTTACGAATATATGGATGATTGGTCTAGATTCGAAGAAACTGAATTACCACCCCTCGAATCATTCTATAGTAACTTAACAGAATCTAGAATAACAGATGCCGATTATGAACACGCTCTGACGGTCTGGGATAAATTAGGTTGTAAGAATTTAGGCGATTATCACGATCTGTACTTAAAAACCGATGTACTGTTACTCGCCGATATATTCGAGATATTTAGAAAGACGTGTTTCAAACAATACGGCTTGGACCCGGCATGGTACTATTCCAGTCCCGGACTATCGTGGGATGCATTGTTGAAGAAGACCGGCGTAGAACTAAAACTACTCACAGATTACGATATGCACTTGTTTATTGAGAAAGGATTAAGAGGTGGTATATCGATGGCAGCTAAAAGGTATTCTAAGGCTAATAATAAATTAGTGGAAGGATACGATCCCAGTAAACCCGAAACCCACATATTATATCTCGACGCTAACAATTTGTACGGATGGGCTATGAGTCAACCTTTACCCACGGGTGGTTTTGAATGGGTCGATGATATCAATGTGAATAATATCTATAATATCGAAGTGAATAAAGGGTACATACTAGAAGTTGACTTGGAATATCCAAGTTCGTTACATAAAGATCACAACAGTTATCCGCTAGCTCCCGAAAGATTAATGGTTAATAAAGATTGGATGTCGGAATATCAACGCTCCTTGATGGGTAATAGTAGGTTAGCTAACGTAGAAAAACTCGTACCAAATTTGATGGATAAAACAAAATATATAGTTCACTACAGAAATCTCCAGTTGTATCTATCGTTAGGTATGAAACTTAAGAAAATACACAGAGTTCTAAAGTTTGATCAAAGCCCTTGGATGGAGCCCTATATAAGGTTGAACACAGATTTAAGAAAGATAGCTACCAGCGATTTCGAAAAGAATCTGTATAAGCTCATGAATAACTCAGTATTTGGTAAAACTATGGAGAATCTAAGGAAGCGTGTTGATGTTAAATTAGTCAGATCTAATGAGGAAGAAAGACTCAGGAAACTTATAGCCAGCCCGGCTTTTAACAGAAGCAAGATATTTGATAACGACTTAGCCGCGTTGCATATGCAGAAGAGTAATATAAAATTCAACAGACCGGTGTACGTCGGTATGAGTATTCTCGACTTGTCAAAACACTTAATGTATGACTTTTATTACAACGAACTTAAGAAGCAATACGGCGATAGATGCGAGGTTTTATATACCGACACAGATTCTTTGTTGATGGAAATACAAACCGAGGATGTGTATAAAGATATGGCAGAAAAAATAGATATGTACGACACGAGCGATTACCCTAAAGATAATCCACTGCACAGCGTAGTAAATAAAAAGGTGTTAGGTAAGATGAAGGATGAATGTGCTGGGACCCCTATAGCAGAGTATGTGGGATTAAGACCTAAGATGTATTCTATAAAGAAGTCCGATAATGGAGAGATAAGAAAAGCTAAGGGCGTTAAGAAGTACGTTGTAAAAAAGCATATCAAACACGAACAGTATAAAGAATCATTATTCAACGGTAGAACGTTCAAACACGAGATGAACTCTTTAAGAAGTTACGATCATAGGATATATGGATTAAGAATGAACAAGACATCATTATCCCCCTTAGATACAAAGAGATGGATTGATAATGATGGTGTAAATACCTATGCTTATGGTTATGGTGGTAATACCGTACCATCGGGAACTATGAACAACTCTTCTCGTACAAATGCCCTACCCGGTCCATCTTGAAGATAATAAAGAATGGGCTCTCCTTCTTTCGTAACCAATCGACTAATGTTATACGTCTTAAGGGACCATATGGGATCGGTTGCGCGACGTAGGCCTCCTTCGAGTTCACCTGCCTGGTATAAATATCTTACCCTTACTCTATCCGGAAGTTTTTGTTCTTTGCCTCTCCTCGGTGCTGAAGATTCGGAAGTCACGGATTTCATTTTAATAGCATCGGATGGTTTCTTCGCTATTAATCTCGTTACTTCATTATTCAGCGCTGATACAACGGCTGATAATCGTGTCACCCATTCGGTTGATCTCAATCGCTCCGATTTCATTTCGATCCCATACTGATAGCCAAACAAACGTTCCGCTAATGTCCTGTTAAATCTTTCGACGATAGCTTGACTGCGGTGGGCCTCTCTTTCACCACGGACTATTTTGACATCGTTCTTTGTTAACAGTTTAGTTACCGATCCCATAAACTCGCGACCGGGATCTACTTGAAATAGCTTAGGCCATTTTAGCGGTCCACGTTTATATATGCGACTCAGTGCATTAGCTACCTCTGTTGATTCTTTCGATGTTAATGGCTCAGCCTCTTTGTATCGACTAGCCACATCCACAACGGTTAAAGCGTATTTATACGTTTTGCGTTTTACCTTATCGTGGGGAAGAAACAAGAGGTCAGCCTGATGAACTTCATTAGTTGTAAAAATATCAAACTTCTTCCTCGGTATATAACGCGGTGCCGGTAAATATATTTGCCACATCGCTTGTTTCTTTAACCAATCCTTGGCCACATCTTTAGATACCTTAGCCGTGGTGGCTAATTTTTTTATTGCTCCTACACCTTTCCAATATCCTCGTGGGCTATAGTAAATTTTATCCATTATTAATTAATATTGATATTTCTTTTAAAACGACTTTCGTTGAATCACATCATCATTTTTATACTAATTGAAGCAATGATTGGCCCCAGGTATTGGTGAGCTAGAGCCAATTTAACTTAATCTTATGACTATCATTAAATCGCATCATCATTTTGGCATAAAAAATTCCATCTGTAGTAGCAGTATAGGTATATAAATCCAGCTCCAGTGGAGTTGCGGCAGAACCATCATTACCTATACTACTCCATGCATTGTTAATTAATGAAATATTACATATTTCTAACTGATTTTAACTTCAATGTTTTAAAAACTAAGATTGAGTTCCAGTGACAATTGACCCCCCCCGCCCAAATCTCCCATGTTACCAGTGTTCACTACGAGGAAGTAGATCACCATGAACACCTTTGAATAAAAATTTGATTGAGGAGGTACATAAGAAGGACCAAAAATTGTTCATATAAAAACACATAAAAAATGGAACAATATCATATAAGAAAATCAATAAATTAATAATTTTCATCTAGCCATAACAGATATGGTAAAGAATTCATGAAATCAAACTAACACAAAGCACAGATACTTATGATGATCTACATAAATCTACAATTTTGGACGGACAGAAGGACGGACGGACGAACGGAACGCTACAAACCCCCGATTTACTTCGCAAACGGGGGTATAACAAGCATGGGCGGGTGGGGACCTATTCTATCCCAGGATCCCCGTGATCAAAAGTACAACTAGTGACTGTGATGTCCTGCCACTTTTTATTTTCTCTCAAGGAACTATTTCAATGTGATGATAATGCGTCTTGTGGAGGCAATTTCACTTGCAATTTTTTATGATGATCTAAACTAAATAATTTCACCTATAACGTAAGTTATTCAAAGACTTGCTTAACATATACAACATGTTGGTCTGGATTGGAACCACAGCACTGGTAGAGAGGTGCGTAGACTTACTTCTTGATATTCATCCACTGTTTAGAGACAGCTACAAAAGCATCCGGGGCACCTGCTAGCATGGCTTCCAGCTCCAGCAGCTGAAACCATTACATCATTTTGTTTGTTGTTGAACGCAACACTCGGCAATATTCCAGCTACATACTCAAATCTGGACCAGACAATCCAGTGATTGACATCATGAGCATTGATCTACGCAACTGGGATAGGATGACATGCATCAACCAAGTCAGCGAGCCTGACGACTCAATCCTGCTATTTGCCTCTTACGTGAGTGAGTGAGTGAGTATGGTTTTACGCCGCTTTTAGCAATATTCCAGCAATATCACGGCGGGGGACACCAGAAATGGGCTTCACACATTGTACCCATGTCGGGAATCGAACCCGGGTCTTCGGCGTGACGAGCGAACGCTTTAACCACTAGGCGACCCGACCGCCCCTTTGCCTCTTACGACAAGCATGGGTTGCTGGAGACCAATTCTAACCATCACATCACTACAGATATATCATATTATAGGAACAGATGTCTAAAAAAATTCCCTTTATTTCACCATTCATCATTCTATCCTATACAAATAGTTAATACAAACCGAATGAATGAATAAGTATTGCTTTACTCAACATCTGGGCCTAGATTTTCGAAACGATCTTAGCTAAGATAAATCTTAACTACTTACGTTCAAAGATAAGATATCTTAAGACTAAGATAAGATAGTTTTTTGAAACAATCGTAAAACTGTCGCAGATCGCTCAGAGCTACGACACCTATCTGTAGCGGGAGAATAGCTCGAAGTCGTCAAGCGTATCGAGGGGACGAGTTCTGTCTCGGAATATCCTCGGTCTTGTCATCAAATCATTGTCATCTTCATCATGAAAAATGTCCAGAGCAAATTATACCGCCATCTTGGATGAGGATAAAATATACTTACGACAGGTATAGGGCTATCTTAGAACTTAAGATATCTTAGGGCTACGATAGTTTCGAAAAAATAGGCTACGATAGCCTACGATTTTTTTACGATAACTTTACGATAATTTTAGGGCTAAGATTGTTTCGAAAATCTAGGCCCTGAAATATTCCAGCAATTTGCACCTAAGAATACAAACTTAAATATGGGATTCAGAATGGCTTTAATTTCAGGTAGTGTTAATCTTATGGATTAATGGAGGTTAATTAACACCAATCTTGTTGTATATACTACTCAAAAGAAGTTAAAGAACACAAGATTCTTTCATGTGACTATAGTAAATCTGTCATGGCTGGATATACTAATTATAGTCATATGAAAGAATCTTCTTTAACATCTTTTGAATAGTATATATCATAAATGAAATAGATAATGCTGTGCTATTTTATAGCTGTCAATCAAGAAAATACCTTACATTAACAATTTTATCAAATAAAGTATCTAAAATCATATCTGAAAACAAATTCCCATATAGGCATCGAATTGGTGGAACACTTTCGGACAGATATTGTATATATTACTCTCTGAAACTGTAAACTAGTGAGAGAGTGAGTTGGGTTTAACGCCATTTTTAACAGTATTCCAGTTATATCACGGCCTGTCAGCTTAATGTGGGAGGAAAGCCTGAAGTGATGCAGGTCTCAGACGTTTACCACTTCGGTGAAACCTACGAGCACGGGTATGGTGCTGACAAACCTAGAAACATAATTGTGGCGAACCTGGGTTCGAACCCACAATCATAGGTTTCTGGTGTGCCCAAGGGACGCAACTCTGCAAAATCGCAAAATTACAAAAAAGTACCACTTTTCGACCCATTACATAATCAGTCAGTCTTGATGTACAGGATGAAGCAGCACGTACCTTGCCTGTAGGTATCTTCCCCGTCACCTGTCTCCCCACCGACATGACCAGACCGAGGGCTACTGTGTATGCCACAACACTGCAACAAGGGCACCGAGACAATCAACCATTGTGCAGTGGACACGCCACAACACATGGACTGAGAACAGATCCATGTACTATACTTTCTCACTGAGCATCTTTCTAATTATTTTTTGCAGCACAAAGCCTTAGGTTTATAAAATCTTGTCCATCATCAGTGTTTGATACAAATACAGCTCAATTCCAAATACACTAATATGATGTCCTACAATTGTGATACTGTCAAAGACGCTGTCATCAATTTCTTTGTTGGAATCAACACCGAGTAATCCTGTATGATATGGTTTAAAGATCCTCCTCTACGGAGCCAAAAGTTGTCGGACATACCTGGAGCCTAGGGTGAGGTAGAAGTACAATAGGGACATACCTGGAGCCTTGGGTGAGGTAGAAGTAGTTCATAGGGACATACCTGGAGCCTTGGGTGAAGTAAAACAAGTATTTGTCACAGAGTGACGAAATATCCCCCGCCTGTACACCATAGTACCAAATATGAAGACAATCCAGCGATTAGTTCTTGAGATATTGTGGCAACACCGTTTTCCAACTCAAAAAACAGATTTGCCTGCTGTGACCTTGAAAATGGGGTCAAGGTCACCAAATCTGACAGGTGTATGCGGTGTCTGTATATACACTATAGTTCCAAATATGAAGACAATCCAGCGATTAGTTCTTGAGATATCGCGGCAACACCGTTTTCTAACTCCAAAAGCAGATTTGCCTGCTGTGACCTTGAAAATGGGGTCAAGGTCACCAAAACCGACTGGTGTCTGCGGTGTCTGTATATACACCATAGTTCCAAATATGAAGACAATCGAGAGGTTTAGTTCTTGAGATATCGCGGCAACACCGTTTTCCAACTCTAAAAGCAGATTTGCCTGCTGTGACCTTGAAAATGGGATCAAGGTCACCAAAACCGACTGGTGTCTGCGGAGTCTGTATATACACTATAGTTCCAAATATGAAGACAATCCAGTGTTTAGTTCTTGAGATATCGCGGCAACACCGTTTTCCAACTCCAAAAGCAGATTTGCCTGCTGTGACCTTGAAAATGGGGTCAAGGTCACCAAAACCGACTGGTGTCTGCGGTGTCTGTATATACACCATAGTTCCAAATATGAAGACAATCCAGTGTTTAGTTCTTGAGATATCGCGGCAACACCGTTTTCCAACTCTAAAAGCAGATTTGTCTGCTGTGACCTTGAAAATGGGATCAAGGTCACCAAAAACGACTGGTGTCTGCGGAGTCTGTATATACACCATAGTTCCAAATATGAAGACAATCCAGTGTTTAGTTCTTGAGATATCGCGGCAACACCGTTTTCCAACTCTAAAAGCAGATTTGTCTGCTGTGACCTTGAAAATGGGATCAAGGTCACCAAAACCGACTGGTGTCTGCGGAGTCTGTATATACACCATAGTTCCAAATATGAAGACAATCCAGTGTTTAGTTCTTGAGATATCGCGGCAACAAACAGGTGGGACGTACGGACCGACGTACGGACGGACGTACGGACGGTCGTGAATAATATATCCCCCGCTTCGCGCTTTCGCGCGGCGAATGATAATAGTACATTAGGGACATATAGGGACATATCTAGAGCCTTGGGTGAGGTAGAAGTAATACATAGGGACATACCTGGAGCCTCGGGTGAGGTAGAAGTAGTCCATAGGGACATACCTGGAGCCTCGGGTGAGGTAGAATTAAGACACTAGGGACATACCTGGAGCCTCGGGTGAGGTAGAATTAAGACACTAGGGACATACCTGGAGTCTCGAGTGAGGTAGAAGTAGTCCATAGGGACATACCTGGAGTCTCGAGTGAGGTAGAAGTAGTCCATAGGGACATACCTGGAGCCTCGGGTGAGGTAGAAGTAGTCCAAAGGGACATACCTGGAGCCTCGAGTGAGGTAGAAGTAGTCCATAGGGACATACCTGGAGTCTCGAGTGAGGTAGAAGTAGTCCATAGGGACATACCTGGAGTCTCGAGTGAGGTAGAAGTAAGACACTAGGGACATACCTGGAGCCTCGGGTGAGGTAGAAGAAGTCCATAGGGACGTACCTGGAGTCTCGAGTGAGGTAGAAGTAAGACACTAGGGACATACCTGGAGCCTCGGGTGAGGTAGAAGAAGTACATAGGGACATACCTGGAGCCTTAGGTGAGGTAGAAGTAAGACACTAGTGACATACCTGATGCTTCGGCTGAGGTAGAAGTAAGACACTAGTGACATACCTGATGCCTCGGGTGAGGTAGAAGTAAGACACTAGGGACATACCTGGAGCCTCGGGTGAGGGGCATGAGGTTGTAAAAGTAGTACACCAGGGAGACAATCAGGTTGAGTATCTGGTCAATGTCCTGCAACAATAGAGGTATAGGTTATTAGGTAACTGACAACAGAACAGAACAGAACAGAGTGAGTGAGTGTGTGAGTGAGTGAGTGAGTGAGTGAGTGAGTGAGTGAGTGAGTGAGTGAGTGAGTGAGTGAGTGAGTGAGTGAGTGAGTGAGTGAGTGAGTGAGTGAGTGAGTGAGTGAGTGAGTGAGTGAGCGAGCGAGCGAGAGGGTACACAAACTGAGGCAATATGCCCTATCACTTTAGGTGCAAATCACAATGTGCCCTTCCCCAACACTTACAGTTATTTTGCTGAGGCCTGTCTTCCTGATCTCGTCCTGTATTTGTGTAAAAACATAGTCCATCTCCGACGAGTACATCGTCATCCGCTCTTGGGTATTGGCTACGTTCAGAGCAAACACAATCTTGCCATTTCTGAAAATAACCCACCATATCTTAGACCAATGTTTCAAGAAGTTAATGACACAACTATGTCCACAGAACAATAGATAAACTACCAGTGTGCCGGTACTGCTTATGAACAACAGTGTTACTCTACTCACAAGTCCTCTGTCAGTATCAGCATGGCGCCGTCTAACCGATCCTCCTCTTTGGTCTTTGTCATACTGGGAACTTGTGTCGACACAAGAAACCCATGCGGGTTGATCTTTCTCTTCTGTGCAAAAAAAAAGCAGACTACAAAAATGGCAAAACAATTCTAAATTTTACAAGACTCTATCTTTATTGATCAAAAGCTGTATTTGTTTGCCCTTGAGATACCTTGAAAAAAATAAATACATTAACCGCCTTCAACAAAACAATTTGTGGGTATAAAAAGAAATCAAAGATGGCCACTTGACTGCCATATTGAATTTCCGATTGTGATACTGGAAACCTTTTACTGTGATAAAGTTTGGCTCAATACAGCTCACAACAACAGAAGTTGAAAACTGGTTTGTTTCAGCAAATATTAGCATAAATAATGTTGCCTTTAGTTTCTACCCCATGCTAAATACAATGTATAACTGATCACAGGATGTCTTGATGGAAACATAAATTGTGGGTGAAACCTCCCCTCCCCCCGAAACACTAAATGGGTTGTGGGTTGAGGAAGTAATGTTTGGTAAGAGGCTTTATTGATGCTACCTACAACTGTACATGCCATCACAGCTTCAGGTTACTCCTGCTTACCCTGGCGACTGAAAGAAGGTCCTCGCATGACTGCGCCTTCCTGATGTCTTCCTTCAGGTTAGCATAGGACACCGCACCCTCCCTGAAACAACATCCCTCAAACTGTTAACATCTGCATAGGACACCGCACCCTCCCTGAAACAACATCCCTCAAACTGTTAACATCTGCATAGGACACCGCACCCTCCCTGAAACAACATCCCTCAAACTGTTAACATCTGTATAGGACACCGCACCCTCCCTGAAACAACATCCCTGAAACTGTTAACATCTGTATAGGACACCATACCCTCCCTGAAACAACATCCCTCAAACTGTTAACATCTGTATAGGACACCCACTCTCCCTGAAACAACATCCCTCAAACTGTTAACATCTGTATGGGACACCGCACCCTCCCTGAAACAACATCCCTAAAACTGTTAACATCTGCATAGGACACCGCACCCTCCCTGAAACAACATCCCTCAAACTGTTAACATCTGTATAGGACACCGCATCCTCCCTGAAATACATCCCTCAAACTGTTAACATCTGCATAGGACACCACACCCTCCCTGAAACAACATCCCTCAAACTGTTAACATCTGCATAGGACACCGCACCCTCCCTGAAACAACATCCCTCAAACTGTTAACATCTGCATAGGACACTGCACCCTCCCTGAAACAACATCCCTCAAACTGTTAACATCTGCATAGGACACCACACCCTCCCTGAAACAACATCCCTCAAACTGTTAACATCTGCATAGGACACCACACCCTCCCTGAAACAACATCCCTCAAACTGTTAACATCTGCATAGGACACCACACCCTCCCTGAAACAACATCCCTCAAACTGTTAACATCTGCATAGGACACCACACCCTCCCTGAAACAACATCCCTCAAACTGTTAACATCTGCATAGGACACCGCACCCTCCCTGAAACAACATCCCTCAAACTGTTAACATCTGCATAGGACACCGCACCCTCCCTGAAACAACATCCCTCAAACTGTTAACATCTGCATAGGACACTGCACCCTCCCTGAAACAACATCCCTCAAACTGTTAACATCTGCATAGGACACCACACCCTCCCTGAAACAACATCCCTCAAACTGTTAACATCTGCATAGGACACCACACCCTCCCTCAAACAACATCCCTCAAACTGTTAACATCTGCATAGGACACCACACCCTCCCTGAAACAACATCCCTCAAACTGTTAACATCTGCATAGGACACCACACCCTCCCTGAAACAACATCCCTCAAACTGTTAACATCTGCATAGGACACCACACCCTCCCTGAAACAACATCCCTCAAACTGTTAACATCTGCATAGGACACCGCACTCTCCCTGAAACAACATCCCTGAAACTGTTAACATCTGCATAGGACACCGCATCCTCCCTGAAACAACATTCCTCAAACTGCTAACATCTGCATAGGACACCGCACCCTCCCTGAAACAACATCCCTCAAACTGTTAACATCTGCATAGGACACCGCACCCTCCCTGAAACAACATTCCTCAAACTGCTAACATCTGCATAGGACACCGCACCCTCCCTGAAACAACATCCCTCAAACTGTTAACATCTGCATAGGACACCGCACCCTCCCTGAAACAACATTCCTCAAACTGTTAACATCAAAAATGGTAAATAGTTAGTTCCATGATAGTCCATCTCTGATTTACCATTATTACAAGACAACGAACACTTCGCAACAACAAAGATTCATCTGTGTAACAGATGCAACATAATCCTGTTGTTGAAGTAGTGCATCAATAACGGAATGTTGATCGTACCGTATCAGAACAGAAATTTCTTTTGTTGTACCGTTTTGTGTTGTCTAATTATTACAGGATAATGAAGAAGCTACGAGGAATTATTGACTACCTGCCCCTAGTAAATGAATGGTGTAACTGCCAGGCATTTGATGAGGGATTTACTGCATTCATTCACTTGGGACAGAAAATCCGAAAATAAAAGCTTCAAGTTGGTTTTCTAAGGAAGCCTTTTAGGGCCATTTGATTTTATGTTTTTTTCAATACTATCTTGAAATTTCAAGAAACTAAGTTGAAATTTCAAGAAAGTATCTTGAAGTTTCAACTTATTATCTTGAAATTTCAACTTATCTTGAAATTTCAACTTATTATCTTGAAATTTCAACTTAGTATCTTGAAATTTCAACTTAATATCTTGAAATTTCAACTTCTGTATCTTGAAATTTCAAGATAGTATTGAAAAATACAAAAAAACAAATGGCCCTAAAAGGCTTCCGTAGTTTTCACATAGACATAAACATTTTATGAAGTTGAGTTTAGTTGAGGTGAACTTGGTATAATTTCACTTACATAGTGTCTACATGTAATAGTCCGGTTTTGCCGTTTTTTCAGTGCTGGCCCTCTGAGATACTATCACGCAGCTAAACATGGATAACCCACTCGGACACAGTACATGTGTATACTGACTCCAAGCCGAGTCCTTGTTTTAACTGTTAATGCTCATCAAAAAAAGGAAACACATGTGACAAAATTCTTCATCTGAGGTGGTGAGGTGAAATGGGGTTTAACGTCGCGTCCAAGATTATTGCACTTATATAGTGACATGCATGTATGTGTGTGTGTGGCTGCTTGTACTAGTCCGGACTGATGCCGATTTATAGTGCTAGCTCACTGAGATACCATGCCGCAGTTTAACATGAATACCTCACTCAGACACAGTATACTGACTCCGAGCCGACCAGTCCTTGTTTTAGCCCCTTAATGCCGAGCGCCAGACAGGGTAACAACAAGTACCATCTTTTAACGTCTTTTGGTATGGCGCTGTCGGGGATCGAACCCCAGACCTTCCGCTCTCCGGGCGGACGCTATACCACTAGACCACTGAGGCGCTCTCTTCATCTGAAGGTACTTGGGACCAACAAAACAATATGAGGTGTGGTTGCTCCACACACAGGCAGGGATGACAATCTAATGATTAATTTATTATGGATTCAAATGGTCTTACCCTGTATAGTGTTCTAGCATTGTCTTGGCCAGTTTAAACACCAGGTCAAAATACTGCATTACTTTTAGGTTAGCTACTGATCCCCTGCAAAACAAACACAAGGTATAGAAACAGAGTTATTAAACACCCATCCTACCATAGTATATAGACTGGAGCAGTTTCCATTTATCATAACAAATTGCCTTTAAAAAACATAAAAACAAAATGGATCCAAAAATAATTTGAAACATTGTTCCCAGGAAGTTACAAATTAGGAATCAGGAGGTCCATATTCATTCAGAACACACCAGGGCCCCGTTCCACAAAGCGATCGTAGCGCTAAGATGATCGTAACTCCCATTCTTTAGCATAGGCTTACGGCAGTCATTGCTCTACTATCCCTTTGTCGAACGGGGCCCAGGAGGAGGAAAAATATATATGATCGTTTTAGTTATATAAATTCTTTTTATAAACAACCTTATGACAGAATGACCAGTCTACTACTGACGTGTCACCATATTACAGTGGGATGAATTTTTGTGACCAAACTTTCTCCTTTCAATTCTGTATACCTGATTGAAGACACATGAAGCTGTGGGCCCACCTTATAAATGTGATGTCTGTCCGATGCCCTTCTGTTGTGAGGTGATCGGGGAGGGATGACACCCACAATACTGGCTGTTCTGGGTCGGCTAGGCGACGATATTGCACTGCTATTCCAAATACCTCCCTCCAGCTTAAAGGCCTTTCTGTGACATTGACTAGGGTTACATTGCAAGAAGATGAGTGAGTGGGGTGAGGAGGATTTACACAGATTTCAGTTAATGTGGGAGAAAGCCCAAAGTGACGCAGGTCTTGGACCATTATCATGTTGGTGAAGCTCATTTGGGGGAGAGATTTCAGGATATGATCTCATCCACTTTCCAAATGAGTGAGTTTGGTTTAAAGCTGCTTTGAACAGTATTTCAGTCATATCTATACATGGATGTCAGCTTAATGTCAGAGCAAAGCTCCAAGTGTAGCGTCTTAGACGTTACCACTTTGGTGAAGCACGAGCAATCCTAGAAACATAATTAGGGTGAATCTCGGATTCAGCCAACAAACATAGGTTCCTGGCACACCTAAGGGAGGCAACTCAGCACAGGAAATAGTGCCCACCAATGTACCACGAGTCTGTGAAGCTTATCTGAATATTCTTGAACATTTGCAACATTCTACCAAAATTATATCTTCAACATGGTTGCTACTGCAAACAGACTGGTATATAAAGTTCAAAGTTGAGGCACATAAATAAATATTCATCAATCTGAATATCACACAATTACCATAGACATAACAAAAAAGCTGAGAAATGATTTTAAAAAATGACATTTACAATATGGTTGCCATGGCAACAATTCCTAAAATCTGATCGAAAGTCGTTGAGCACTTAAAAATGCACACTGTTTTTTTGTGATGATCTTGAATCACAAACCTGCCGACATGCATCTGTAGCTATGAATAATGGCAGATCCCAGTATCAGACAGAACTTGTTATATTTTCCATGAATACTTCACAAGAAATCCTCTAGAAATTTGATAATATGATTTAATGACTCATGCAAATCAAGACAAATGTCTTATCTCTATACATACCTCCACTTCCTTTTGTATTTTTATAACTTTTCCATTTCATCTGAAGCAGAAAGAGAAAACAAATATCTGAATGAAAAAATGAAGTTACAAAGCTCAACAGTATGATTTATCCTGGGCCTTGCTCCACAAAGCAATCTTTGCACTATGACTAGCTCCAACATGTCAACACAGACTTGTGAAAGTCAGAGCTAAGATTGTGGAGACCATGGACCACTGTCCACAATATATTGTCAGTGCTACGATTGCTGTCACTCCTAGTCCAACACTTCAACACAGACTTGTGAAAGTCAGAGCTGAGATTGTGGAGGCCCTGGTTCACTGTCCACAATATATTGTCAGTGCTACGATTGCTGTCACTCCTAGTCCATCACTTCAACACAGACTTGTGAAAGTCTGAGCTAAGATTGTGGAGGCCCTGGACCACGGTCCACAATATATTGTCAGTGCTACGATTGCTGTCACTCCTTGTCCCACACTTCAACACAGACTTGTGAAAGTCAGAGCTAAGATTGTGGAGGCCCTGGACCACTGTCTACAATATATTGTCAGTGCTACGATTGCTGTCACTCGTAGGCCAACACTTCAACACAGACTTGTGAAAGTCAGAGCTAAGATTGTGGAGGCCATGGACCTCTGTCCACAATATATTGTCAGTGCTACGATTGTTGTCACTCCTAGTCCCACACTTTACATATAAACTTATGTTAGCGCCATTGAAAGAATGATTGTGGCACATGGCCCAATGTGATTGTTAACCAGCCAGTGCCTCGCAGGCAGCTTGGGTTCTATACTCCCCAGGGAGTTGAGAATGAAAATCAAGTACACACTGATCCTTTGACTGGGGTAATGAAAATGCAGTGCTTCGAGACTACAATGTGTATGGAGTTATGCATTTTATAAGTGGATGATGATGATGATGATGATGATGATGATGATGATGATGATGATTATGATGATGATGATTATTATTATTATTACTGGGTCTTTAGATAAACTTAATTACCTGTTTTCCAGAAAATGGAATAATGTGTAACGTTTTGAATAAAAATTAAGAAATTAAAGTGGAAATTAAGAATATTGTTTGTCCAACATACCTCAAAATGTTGTGCTATGTGTATCGAGGCAAGCCCCATGGCAAGATTGAGTCTTTTATTGGGTGTAAATCCATCTGAGTTGACCTGCATGGACCAGCCGATCTTCTCCGCCCGGCACAGCAGGGTCTGTGCTTGTGGTGGGTAGCTGGACAGGGTCTGGGGCGTGACGTCTCTAGTGGGGGGAAGGGAGGTCATTAGTGAGGACATGTTCACAGAGCAATACACAAACTTCACGGTAGATGTCACACACACATTCTGATACATATGACAACACAAAGACAAATGTACCTGGCCTGTGAAGATCCGGGGTAGAATAGGTCTTCAGCAACCCATGCTTGCTGTAAAAGGTGACTATGCTTGTCGTAAGAGGCGACTAACGGGATCGGGTGGTCAGACTCACTGACTTGGTTGATGCATGTCACTGATCCCAATTGCATGGATCAATGCTCATGATATCAATCACAGGATTGTCTGGTCCAGACTTGATTATTTACAGACCGCCGTCATATAGGTGGAATATTGCTGAGTGCAGCATGAAAACAACCAACCAACCATGAACCTCCCCACCCCACCTTCATTTTTCAGGAGGAACCCCCTTGGAGCTTTCTTTTAAGTTAATAACTAGAAAGTGTTTTTACTCGTAAAAACATATGTCTCCCCCCACTCCCCTAACCCCCATTCATTCGTTTACTTCACTTTAAACCCCATCTGTTCATTCCCACAAAAATAATTCACAATATTTTAATGCTAGAATTGCTTTGAATTCAATAATATTGAAAAGATCAAATTCTTAAATTTCATTATAAGCAAAAGACACAGAAATATTGAAGGGGTGTTGAGTTTAGTTCTGGAACAAAGCCCATCCCAATACAGAGTCTAAGTTAAACTTGTCTCCATAAACAAGAAAAAATAAAATGTGAAAAACTTCTAAATAGCAAGAAGCACCACTTCAGGGCTTGGTTAATATGTTACAACTTCATGAAATAATATTGAACAGTTTTTGAGTTATGGTCAGGAAACAAAGCTTACCCCCATTCAGAGCCTATGTTCAACTTATCTCCATGGAAACGAGAAAAAATAAAAATGTCAAAAATCTCTAAATAGCAAAAGGCACCACTTCAGTGCTGGGTTAATGTGTATACAAAGTTTCGCGAAAAAATATTAAACGGTTTCCGAGTTATGGTCCGGAAACCAAGCTTACCCCCATTCAGAGTCTATGTTCAAGTTATCTCCATGGAAACGAGAAAAAATAAAAATGTCAAAAATCTCTAAATAGCAAAAGGCACCACTTCAGTGCTGGGTTAATGTGTATACAAAGTTTCGCGAAAAAATATTAAACGGTTACTGAGTTATGGTCCGGAAACAAAGCTTACCCCCATTCAGAGCCTATGTTCAACTTATCTCCATGGAAACGAGAAAAAATAAAAATGTCAAAAATCTCTAAATAGCAAAAGGCACCACTTCAGTGCTGGGTTAATGTGTATACAAAGTTTCGCGAAAAAATATTAAACGGTTACTGAGTTATGGTCAGGAAACAAAGCTTACCCCCATTCAGAGTCTATGTTCAAGTTATCTCCATGGAAACA
This sequence comes from Haliotis rufescens, assembly GCF_023055435.1. NCBI lineage: Eukaryota > Metazoa > Mollusca > Gastropoda > Lepetellida > Haliotidae > Haliotis > Haliotis rufescens. Next base: position 58,923,088 of record NW_025964001.1, on the reverse strand, counting down.
AGAAAAAATGAAAATGTCAAAAATCTCTAAATAGCAAAAGGCACCACTTCAGTGCTGGGTTAATGTGTATACAAAGTTTCGCGAAAAAATATTAAACGATTTCTAAGTTATGGTCAGGAAACAAAGCTTACCCCCATTCAGAGTCTATGTTCAAGTTATCTCCATGGAAACAAGAAAAAATGAAAATGTCAAAAATCTCTAAATAGCAAAAGGCACCACTTCAGTGCTGGGTTAATGTGTATACAAAGTTTCGCGAAAAAATATTAAACGGTTTCCAAGTTATGGTCCGGAAACGGTGGGAACGCCGACGCCAACGCCGACGCCGACGCCGACGGGAACCGTGCCAAAAACAATATGTCTCCCTCCATTCTGGGGGAGACATAATTCAGTAACTTATAGTGACTGACATCATGAGCATCAATTCAGGCAATTGGGTTACAATGACTTGTATTGACCAAGTCAGCGAACCTGAACACCCGATCCCGTTAGTTGCCGCTTACGACAAACATAGTCGCCTTTTACGTCAAGCATGGGTTGCTGAAGACCTCTTCAAACCTGGATCTTGACAGGTCGGTACACATAGAAGGTGGAAATGGATCAATCAAACCGGTGTGATTTGTAAACTACTGACCTGATGTCAGGCTGTAACCCTGGCTGCTCTTGATATGGTTTCTGGAAACAGTGAATGAGTTCATGAGTTTGTGAGTAGGGTTTGCAAACAGTGCAAAACAGGGGTTCAGAATACTAACCAAGATAATGTTAAATATCTGTGGTTGGTTGGTTGGTTTGTTGATTAACGCAGCACTCAGCAATATTCCAGCTATATGACAGCGGTCTGTAAATAATCGAGTCTGGACCAGACAATCCAGTGATTAATATCATGAGCATCGATCCACACAATTGGGATTGATGACATGCATCAACCAAGTCAGCAAGCCTGACCACCCGATCCCGTCAGTCGCCTCTTACGACAAGCATAGTCGCCTTTGGGTGGGTGGGTGGGTGGGTGAGTGGGTGAGTGGGTGAGTGGGTGAGTGAGTGAGTGAGTGAGTGAGTGAGTGAGTGAGTGAGGTTGATTTGACACCGATTTAAACAGTATTACAGGGTGTCAGCTTAATGTGGGAGGAAAGCCCAGAGTGATGCAGGTCTCAGACATTTACCACTCCGGTGAAACCCACGAGCACGGGTATGGTGCTGACAAACCTAGAAACGTAATCGGGGTGAACCAGGATTTAAACCCACATCCCACAATGATAGGTTTCTGGCAATTCTCAAGGGACGCAACTCCACATAACGAATTACGGCGCCTTAGATAACACCTGTGCCCTCGAGAACTATATGAAGACATCATCCATTGACAATATAATGACAATGAGAAACACAGAGACTAACGGACTTGAAACTGGAATGGGATTAAGTCTGTGTCAATTCAAGACCGTACATTTGTCCTCATACTGATGGAGATCTAGTTTTGAGGGATTCGACTTTATAAGCCTAAGTAAGGATAAGAATTTATGGATGAACAACTTCTTTATTACAATTTAGAGCGACATTTTGGTGTAGGTTTTAACACCGTTATCAAGCAAGTGATTTACAGAGTGTAGTAAGCAAGTATATATACACGTAGGAGGCAATGTTTATACAGTAGGGTAGATATTGTTATACTGGAGTAGAGAAGCCTGTTATGTACACACAAGGGTAGTGATGGCAATCATCGGTGAAGTCAGTGCCATAAACAAAGGACGAAGCCAGTAAATAAACAACGGGATTATGGCTGATTGGGGTCTTTGATGAGTTGATGGTACGCCGGGGGGTATGTAATAGCCTTGGTCACGGTTGATTGAGGGCTGAAAAACCTACACCGAAACGTCGCTCTTAATTGTAATAAAGAAGTTGTTCATCCATAAATTCTTATCCTTACTTAGTACTCCAACTTCTAAATGCCTATCAAAGAAGTTGTATAAGCCTAGATGATGTTAATATACAGAGGGTAACAGTCTCGGATTGATTCATTATAGTTACTAGGTATTAATCTTATATACAGAACCTGTTAATTTCTGCACAAGTATGTGGTAAAACTGTCATTTTTTAACAATCTCTCAAACAACCATGGTACCACATATGACGTACCGTAAATGTAAATGGCAATGTTTTAACCCAGTGATCCTGGAATTCATCTCCCAGATCGTACTCCGGTTGAAGTTGGTCCAGGTTCACGTCCAGCTTGGAATGTAAATATCGACCATATTCTGTAACATCACACAGGTAGCATTTTACCATGTTTGACATAACTAACAGAAATACTTACGTCATTGATTGAAAGACGTGACTAAAAAGACGGGGTAAAAATGATTATTCTCAATACAGGTATTTCCATTTTCATTTGTTTTTAACCTATGGAAGTCAGACGTCCTTTTCTGAAGGATTTGCTTGCCTGAACCGAAAATTTAGAGTGAGTAAGTATGGTTTTACGCAGCTTTTAGCAATATTCCAGCAATATCACGGGGTGCTTCACACATGGTACCCATGTCGGAAATCGAACCATGATGAGCGAACGCTTTCACCACTAGGCACTATCCACTAGGCCACAGAGGTGGTTGTTAATTGCCAAGAAACAACATATAACAGATGTAGCCATAGGATTAATTAAGTCTCACGTACCCCTGAGGTAATGAGCTTTTATGAACTCTGGTGACATTTTTATAGATCCTGCGCTTTTTATCATCACCTGAAAGTGGAAAATACAAAAACGTTATCACTTCCAAAATACTGCCATCGTTCAGCATAAACAGATCACAAATTAGCCAATGCTTGATCAACAATCATGATTAGGAAATAACAATACTAACATGCCAACCCCATCTTAACTACCAGAGCCCTGTTCCACAAAGCGATCATAGCACTGCGACAGTTGCAAGTCTATGTTAAAGTATGGGACTTACCATCTTCCCCAGGCAAGGGCGTTAACTGACTGTAAGAGTCCAGTTTCCACCCTTATCGAACTAGGTTGAAAATTTCCAGGCTCGATCGTAGCACCACCAGTGGCTATTACAAGTGATATCCCTTCTATGTCCCTCCTATTAACCAATCAGATTTCATCTCTTATATCACTTGTATTTGCTTCAAACAAAATGGCTGCGCCCAGTCCAGATGATCTGATCAATAATCAAGATCTATATTGGGTCTTACCCCACGAAGTGCACTGACATATTTCTTTGTATTCTAATTCGTAGGACCATGAATATTCTTTCAGTTCATCAAGTAAAAAAAGAAGGCAAAATATGGCGATTTTCTATTCTTTAGTCTGTACATTTATAAAGATTAATAGGTTTAATCAAAAGATATATTTCCCTCAAATAAATGGTAAGCATTATAAAAAATAAACAACTTTTCCTTGATTTTAAAATATAAATTGAGTCAATGTCTTTAAAATCCGACCTTAGTGCTCGCTACTGGTATACTTAGTGAAGCAGTAGTGAGCACAATTATGTGAGTTTAATGAGTTTGAAAGACAGAGTATGAGTGTAATTATTTTGATTACTAGTAAACATAGAGGACACTTGGCTCAGGAATTCTGTTACGAAGGAGATGGGTTCAATTACAGGAAATAGTCCAACCACAACTGTTGACAAATGAGTCAGATAGTCCCCACAGACCAGCGACACTGTGGCATGTTTACAGTAATATCAAGCACAGATCTCACTGCGAAGGTAGTGACATGAAATGCGTGGGTACCTACTTTTGTGGACGCTTTGACACCTTCGTAAAACTTGCCCATAGCTAAGTAGGCCAGGCCTTGCATATATTGGCAGTGAACGTTTTCCGAGTCGATTTCTAAACATTTCTGAAACAGAAAAATATGTGCACAATGATAATTGAACTAAAACTTGTCATGGTCACTAAGGTGCCAATTCCCGAGGCAAAGGCGTCCACTAGCCCTGAACCAAAACTTGTCGTGGTCACTAAGGTGCCATCTTCCCGAGGCAAGAGCGTCCGCTAGCCCTGAACAAAAACTTGTCATGGTCACTAAGGTGCCACTAAGGAGGCAAAGGCGTCCACTAGCCCTGAACCAAAACTTGTCTTGGTCACTAAGGTGCCATCTTCCCGAGGCAAGAGCGTCCGCTAGCCCTGAACCAAAACTTGTCGTGGTCACTAAGGTGCCATCTTCCCGAGGCAAGAGCCTCCACTAGCCCTGAACCAAAACTTGTCGTGGTCACTAAGGTGCCATCTTCCCGAGGCAAGAGCGTCCGCTAGCCCTGAACCAAAACTTGTCGTGGTCACTAAGGTGCCATCTTCCCGAGGCAAGAGCGTCCGCTAGCCCTGAACCAAAACTTGTAGTGGTCACTAAGGTGCCACTAAGGAGGCAAAGACGTCCACTAGCCCTGAACCAAAACTTGTCATGGTCACTAAGGTGCCATCTTCCCGAGGCAAGAGCGTCCACTAGCCCTGAACCAAAACTTGTCATGGTCACTAAGGTGCCACTAAGGAGGCAAAGGCGTCCACTAGACCTGAACCAAAACTTGTCGTGGTCACTAAGGTGCCATCTTCCCGAGGCAAGAGCGTCCGCTAGCCCTGAACCAAAACTTGTCATGGTCACTAAGGTGCCATCTTCCCGAGGCAAGAGTGTCCACTAGCCCTGAACCAAAACTTGTCGTGGTCACTAAGGTGCCATCTTCCCGAGGCAAGAGCGTCCGCTAGCCCTGAACCAAAACTTGTCATGGTCACTAAGGTGCCATCTTCCCGAGGCAAGAGCGTCTCTAGCCCTGAACCAAAACTTGTCATGGTCACTAAGGTGCCATCTTCCCGAGGCAAGAGCGTCTCTAGCCCTGAACCAAAACTTGTCGTGGTCACTAAGGTGCCATCTTCCCGAGGCAAGAGCGTCTCTAGCCCTGAACCAAAACTTGTCATGGTCACTAAGGTGCCATCTTCCCGAGGCAAGAGCATCCACTAGCCCTGAACCAAAACTTGTTGTGGTCACTAAGGTGCCATCTTCCCGAGGCAAAGGCATCCACTAGCCCTGAACCAAAACTTGTCGTGGTCACTAAGGTGCCATCTTCCCGAGGCTACCCCTAAACAAAGATCTGAAGACATCCCATTAGGGGTCACGTTAGAATGACCTTTCATCCGACTAATCAGAGCGTCGCTTACCAGATTATGAAAGTGACAGTTGGAATGTTATTTCTAATCATGCAACCTTGAAATCTTTAACACGGGGTATTCCGAACAATAGTTACGTGTTTAACGACTGAATCCATACAATCCAGACCATCTATTAGCCATTCCAGAATGTTCTTTTGTTCAGGTTTCAAATTTGTAATCGAGAATTTGTCAAAATATGTTTGAAGCGTGGTCAATCCATTGGTAATTCAAAGTTCACCGAAGGTCCTTCTGATGTGACCCGTAAAGGGATGTCCTCAGATCTTTGTTTAGCAGTAGCGATAACTAAGATCTGATTTTAATGATTGCTAGTGAAACAAAATTTTCAGTCGATGTCTCATTTATACTTTGGAACAATAGCATGATGACATTAAACAGTTGTTGTCACTTGAACACTTTTTATATTTTCCCCAGTGTTTCAACCATCTGTAGAAATGACATTATTGTTTGGTCATTACAAGAGATAAACACACAAGACATCTTCTATGTGAATATTTACATGTCTTCATTTTGAGTGTCACTCGGCAATAACAGGATAAAACAATGTCTGTCCAACTCGTAGTCAGCATAATGGGGTATCTACCCAGTATATTAAACTGTGGCATAGTATCGCGCAATCTCATTAAAATCAGATCTTAGTTCTAGCTACCGCTAAACAAAGATCTGAGGACATCCCATTAGGGGTCACGTCAGAACGACCTTTCATCCGACCAATCAGAGCGTCGCTTACCAGATCATGAAAGTGACAGTCGGAATGTGGTTTCTCATCATGCAGCCTCGAAAACTTTAAAACGGGGTATTCCTAACGATAGTTACGGGCTTAACGACTGAATCTATACAATCTAGACCATATATTAGCTATCTGAGAATGTTCTTTTGTTCAGGTTTCAAATTTTTAAGTGAGCATTTGTCAAAATATGTTTCGAAGCGTAGTCGCCAATTTGAAATTAGTGCTGTAAAGCACGAGAAAGCTGCCTTCTGATTGACTAATGTCGACTTCTTGTCAGTAATTCCATTGGTCGGTCAGAGTTTGCGAAAGGTCGGTCTGACGTGACCCGTAATGGGATGTCCTCAGATCTTTGTTTAGCAGCAGCGAGAACTAAGATCTGATTTTAATGAGATTGGGTATCGCTGGGCTAGCTCAACAGAACCAGCACAAGGGCAGGGTTAAAATCATAACAGCAAGGTTAACATGAGGTCTAATGGCTGATAGAAACTCTTCTTAAAAAATACCTTGTGCAGTGTGTATTATATAAAGACAGTGATAATTGTTCTTTCAGACAAGTAAACTGTATACATTATGAACAAGTGGTCCTGAAGATTCAGAAATTGAAAAGGTACGCCAGGTTCAAGTTATTGAGTATGGTTTTACACCGCTTTTAGCAATATTCAAGCAACATTACAGTGGGGGACACCAGAAAAGGGCTTCACACATTGTGCCCATGTAGGGAATCAAACCTGGGCTTTCGGCATGGCAAGCGAACGTTTTAGCCACTAGGCTACCCGACCGCCCCACATGAAGTTCGAAATGGTTCAAAAGCATTCTTCTTGTTGAACACTTAGTTTCCAAAGGGTACACTCAAGCATCGATAGGAGTGCTCTGTGGCCCATGTGACAACAACTACATTTGTGACGCTGCTGTACTGACGTTGAAGTCGTTGAGGGCAGCGTGGGAGTCTCCGCTGTGGTACATCATGCTTCCCTGTAGCTGCAGGGATAGGCTGTGGTTGGGGTCCAGCGACAGAGACTGGTTAAAACGACTTCTTGCTGCTTTCAAGTTACCTAATTCTCTGGGAAAAAATGATCATTTTTCAGAATTTGACACACTACATGGCTATCATATACATAAAACAACTGAGAGTAAGAGCTTCACAATACTTGCATGTGCATTTTAGCGATTCTCAATGCTGATTGGTCAATTGAAGTGATATGAAATCACAATGCTTCATTGTTGGGAAAATGTGATCATCTTCCCGAGGCAAGGGCGTTAACTGACAATAAACGTCCAGTTTCCACCCTTGCCGAACTAGGCTGGAATTCCGGAGTTACATTTTGGCTGGACTAACGAGTCCATGTATAGTCCAATCAAAAAGGAACTAAAGTACTCACGGCAAAAAACAAACCCTGTTTTTTCGATCTAAGATTTTAAATAAATGCAGTTAATATACAAAATATATAAATATTCACACAACTCAATTAGTACTAATTGGGCCTTGGCACAAATACAAAGGTTTTTATGTCTTTTTACGCGTAAAAGTGTGTAAAAATAATATTATTATTATTATTAGCTGTTATTTTTATTGTTGTTTTGATCACTTTTTTCCAGGCTAATTTGCATAATGCCTATAGCCTGTTTCTGCCATGTCAAGTTGGACTTAGTTTTATTTTTGAATGTTGAAACTGCCTACAAATTACCTCCTGTAAAGTACATTTTGTATTGAGCAATGAGATAAAACTAGCAAATCCAGACTAGTACTTTTCCAGTTGTTTTGTTATTTCGTATTTACATCTACTTAATGCTTTGTGTCGATTATTAAATCCAGCAAAACAGATATTTTTCATTTCCATGAGTACTTTAGACATCCGGTTTGTAAACAACATGGAATTCAACATGCTGATTTCGGTTGTCAGCAGGATTTACAAAGCATGTGTACTGCCAACTGGGTGTCGTTTCATGTTTTTAATCAAGCTGCTCAAGTGATTTGATGCACTTTGTGGGGTAAGACCCATTTTATTACAATATAGATCTTGATCAGTGATCAGATCGTCTTGACTGTGCGCCACCATTTTGTTTGAAGCAAATGCAAGTGATATGAGAGATGAAATCTGATTGGTTAATAGGAGGGACATAGTAGGGATATAACTTGTAATAGCCACTGGTGGCGCTACGATCGAGCCTTGGAAATTCCAGCCTAGTTCGGCAAGGGTGGAAACTGGACTTTTATAATCACTTAATACCCTTGCCTCGAGAAGATGAAATGCGATATGACATCATCGATTTTTTTATAAGATCACAAATGGATAACATTTTGTCATCCGAACCCAAGGAAAGCTTCAGTGAAGGTCACATTACATATAATTATCTTCATGATGGGTAATATTTAGAGTGAGTGAGTGAGTTTGGTTTAACACCGCTTCTAACAGTATTCCAGTTATATCGTGGCGTGTCAGCCTTATGTGGGAGGAAAGCCCGAAGTGATGCAGGTCTCAGATGTTTACCACTTCCGTGAAACCCACGAGCACGGGAATGGTGCTGACAAACCTAGAAACATAATTGGGGCGAACCGGGATTCGAACCCACAATCATAGGTTTCTGGGGTGCCCAAGGGATACAACTCTGCACAGCGAATCGCGGCGCCTTAGACGACTGGGCCACCCGTGCCCCTGGTAATATTTAGAATAATCTACTTGAAAGTAGAGGTTATTGTGACATTAATGCCCCAGATCTCCTGCTGAGCTGCTGAGTTTGGCCACCTGTGCCCCTGAAGATATAAAACAGGAACTCACTTGAACGCCTGTGCTAAACTTGTACATGCATCTATGTGATCGGGTTTCTTCTTCAGAATTTCTTTGAATACTTCTATTGCATTCTGAAAATAAAACATCATTTTTAGAACACAAAAAACAGCCAATGTCATGTAAGCAAGATTTCAGAAATTAATAGGGTCCGAACAAACAGGGTTTTAATTACTGCACCATGAAATGATATACTATCTCTGTCATGAAAATGTGCAGAGTGAAGATAACGTGTAGAGAAGGTCGCAAAATTTCTTGTTTATTACTTTGTGTAAGGATCCATCAACCCTGACTCGGCTCCTGTAGTACTCACCCTGACTCACCCCTGTAGTACTCACTCTGACTCACCCCTGCAGTACTCACCCTGACTCACCCCTGTAGTACTCACTCTGACTCACCCCTGCAGTACTCACCCTGACTCAGCCCCTGTAGTACTCACCCCCTGTACTACTCACCCTGACTCACCCCTGTAGTACTCACCCTGACTCACCCCCTGTAGTACTCACCCTGACTCGGCCCCTGCAGTATTCACCCTGACTCGGCCCCTCTAGTACTCACCCTGACTCACCCCTGTAGTACTCAACCCCTGTAGTTTTCACCCCTACTCACCCCCTGTAGTACTCACCCTGACACCCCCTGTAATTCTCATCCCTACTCAGCCCCTGTAGTCCTCGCCCTGTAGTACTCACTCCCTGAAGTACTCACCCTGACTCATCCCGTTGTTCTCACCCTGACTCACCCCTTGTAGTACTCACCCTGAATCAGCCCCTGTAGTACTCACCCTGACTCACCCCTGTAGTAATCACCCCCTGTAGTACTCACACCCTGTAGTACTCACCCCCTGTAGTACTCACCCTGACTCACCCCCTGTAGTACTCACACTGAATCAGCCCCTGTAGTACTCACCCTGAATCAGCCCCTGTAGTACTCACCCTGACTCACCCCTGTAGTAATCACCCCTGTAGTACTCACCCTGACTCACCCCCAGTAGTACTCACCCTAACTCGGTCCCTGTAGTACTCACCCTGACTCGGCTCCTGCAGTACTCACCCTGACTCGGCTCCTGCAGTACTCACCCTGACTCGACCCCTGAAGTACTCACCCTGACTCGGCTCCTGCAGTACTCACCCTGACTCGGCCCCTGTAGTACTCACCCTGACTCGACCCCTGTAGTACTCACCCTGACTAGGCTCCTGTAGTACTCACCCTGACTCAGCCCTGAAGTACTCACCCCGACTCACCCCTGTAGTACTCACCCTGACTCACCCCTGAAGTACTCACCCTGACTCGACCCCTGTAGTACTCACCCTGACTCGGCCCCTCTAGTACTCACCCTGACTCACCCCTATAGTACTCAACCCCTGTAGTTTTCACCCCTACTCACCCCCTGAAGTACTCACCCTGACACCCCCTGTAGTTCTCATCCCTACTCAGCCCCTGTAGTACTCACCCTGACTCACCCCCTGTAGTACTCAACCTGACTCATCCCATTGTTCTCACCCTGACTCACCCCCTGTAGTACTCACCCTGAATCAGCCCCTGTAGTACTCACCCTGACTCACCCCTGTAGTAATCACCCCCTGTAGTACTCACACTGTAGTACTCACCCCCTGTAGTACTCACCCTGACTCACCCACAGTAGTACTCACACTGATTCACCCCCTGTAGTACTCACCCTGAATCAGCCCCTGTAGTACTCACCCCTGTAGTAATCACCCCTGTAGTACTCACACTGTAGTACTCACCCCCTGTAGTACTCACCCTGACTCACCCCCAGTAGTACTCACACTGACTCACCCCCTGTAGTACTCACCCTAACTCGGTCCCTGTAGTACTCACCCTGACTCGGCTCCTGCAGTACTCACCCTGACTCGGCCCCTGTAGTACTCACCCTGACTCGACCCCTGAAGTACTCACCCTGACTCGGCTCCTGCAGTACTCAATCTGACTCGGCTCCTGCAGTACTCACCCTGACTCGGCCCCTGAAGTACTCACCCTGACTCGACCCCTGTAGTACTCACCCTGACTCGACCCCTGTAGCACTCACCCTGACTCACCCCTGTAGTACTCACCCTGACTCACCCCTGTAGTACTCACCCTGACTCGACCCCTGTAGTACTGGGCCAGACCCAGGTTGAAGTAGGACATTATGTACATGTCCCCCTCAGACTCCAGATTCTGTTTAAAATCCGTCTCAGCATCCGCAAAATTCTGGAATGTCACACCAAAATGTCAGCCAGGTATAGCCTTACAGAGCTTGGTTGGATTGTCAGAGTGGTATCTCTTAAACATATTTAGGATGGTGGAGCCTTATGTACATTTCCTTTCAGCCAACAAGACTTTTTTCATAATCATCAACAGGATTCATAAAAATTCATACAAATTTGTAACACTAGATCCAGTGAGGGACTTTTGACAGTGTTCCAGTTATATCATGGTGTGTCAATTGGATGTGGGAGGAAAGCCTGATGTGATGCAGGTCTTAAACATTAACCACCCATGCACTGGTATGATGCAATCAACATAGAAACATAAATGGGGACAACCTGTAACACTAGACAATGTAGTGAGAGAGTTGGGTTTAACACTGCTTATAACAGTATTAGTTATATCACGTGGGTTTCTCCCAGGTGGTAAACGTCTGAGACCTGCATCACTTCTTTCACGGGCTTTCCTCCCACATTAAGCTGACACGCTGCGATATAACTGGAATACTGTTAAATGCGGCGTTAAACCCAACTCACGCACTCACTCATACAATTCTAATCCGGATTACCCATGTGGGTTATATATTAGAAGACTCAGATACTGAGTCATCATACTGAGTGTTGCAATTACTATAATATGAAATATTTATCTCACCTCTAGTAAAAGGTTAATGACTCCCCTCATAAAATAAAGTTTTTCTGTAGGCCTGTGTTTGATGGCCACTGTGAGATCCTCCAGTGCTTCGTTGTACTGTCCGAGGCTGATATACACCTGCAACACACTCAGTCATCAACAGGGGGACATTAACACAACAGATTACTTAGGCCTTTTATCTTATGTTAATTGGTTTGCAAAATGTTTCACCCAAAATTCGGTGTAGGCAGTAAAATAAAATTGTAACACAAATCTGAAGTTCCTTGCTAATGAAAGAAAAAAGTATGCTTCAACACTTTGAGGTCATTGAGTGATGGAACTCGTAGTGCTCTGTGGGTTCTGTCCTCTTTGTTTACATCCAGTAATATTTGGAAAGAAGTGTATCAAACTGAGAATTGGTCAGAATTAAGACTGTCATCTCTTTAGTAGTACAGCAGCCATCAGTTTGAAACCAGAAGGTTTTTCTGTCCTCCAAATAACTTAAAAGCATATTGCTTACAAGTACCAAACTTTTACACCAGAGGTGCCCTTGAAATAACTTGTAAGTGTCATTTTCTTCATCTGTGAGAAAAATCAAAATATGAACTTGTCTCATTTTCCATTTTTTAAGATTGAAACTTAATACAAAGTTATTGATATAAATATAATTTGTAAATATTATTGATCATTTATTTAATTTTATCTTTATGTCTACACAACAACTGGAGGCTCGCTTGACTTTCCATGTGTTCCAGTAACTGGTTTAATTGTCTTGACACAGTACCAGTGATGACAATGATTGTTGGCAAGTTCCAAACATGACATACTTTCATTCCTACAGTAGGGTTTTCAATCTTGACCATCTTCCCGAGGGTTTCCAGAAGCTGATATCAAAACTAGATTTTGCCTCGGAAGACTTTGATATAGGTTGGTGGACATTCAGGCCTCGGGAAGACTTTGATAGAGGCTCGTGGACAGTCTTGCCTCAGGAAGACTTTGATAGAGGCTCGTGGATGCTCTTCCCTAACTTTGCTAGAGGCTTGTGGACACTTTGGCCTCGGGAAGACTTTGATAGAGGCTCGTGGACAGTCTTGCCTCAGGAAGACTTTGATAGAAGCTCGTGGACAGTCTTGCCTCGGGAAGACTATGATAGAGGCTCGTGGACACTTTGGCCTCGGGAAGACTTTGATAGAGGCTCGTGGACAGTCTTGCCTCGGGAAGACTTTAATAGAGGCTCGTGGACAGTCAGGCCCCGGGAAGACTTTAATAGAGGCTCGTGGACAGTCTTGCCTCGGGAAGACTTTGATAGAGGCTCGTGGACACTTTGGCCTCGGGAAGACTTTGATAGAGGCTCGTCGACAGTCTTGCCTCGGGAAGACTTTGATAGTGGCTTGTGGACAGTCTTGCCTCGGGAAGACTTTGCTAGAGGCTTGTGGACACTTTGGCCTCGGGAAGACTTTGATAGAGGCTCGTGGATGCTCTTGCCTCAGGAAGACTTTGATAGAGGCTTGTGGATACTTTGGCCTCGGGAAGACTTTGCTAAAGGCTCGTAGACAGTCTTGTCCTAGGAAGATGACTCTTGACAAAGGCCAGTGTTGGAATGCCACTGTTACTCGTTCAAGCACTGATTTTATGAGTGGGTCATAATACAAATTATTGATGATTCTACACAAATTACTACATTGCGGGTTAAAATATTTCAAAGAATCCAGTGTTACCTCTGCTCTCCTCTCATAGGCTTCATGTCTCTTCTTATCAGTCTGAATGGCTTCTGTAAAGTCAGACAGAGCTAATACTGCATTTTCCGGCACCTGCGGACAGAACAAGGCTCATGTGTCATGTGTACAGAGATAGTGACTGAGTAGGGTCTTACACGACTATAATAATAATAATAATAATAATAATAATAATAATAATAATAATAATAATAATTTAAAAAAATTAAATAATAATAATAATGTGCCCCTTATAATGCGCTAGCCTCCATGTAGAATTCATGCACAAAGCGCTACATTCAAATGTCACTCTGGAAAGCTTTTGTTAACAAATGTGTCTTTAGTTTTGCTTTGAATGTCTGAAATGTTGAGGAAAGTCTAATCTCAAGTGGAAGATCATTCCATAACTATGGGGCAGCCACACCGAAAGTCTTTAGTCCATAGCTGGAAAGTCTATACTGAGGAACAGGTGTTGATTTGCTGATGGAAGAGTTCTTGGTGGATTATGAAGCTGGAGCAGAGTGGAGGGATAAGCTGGAGCCTGGTTGTTGACACACTTGTAAGTCAAAGACAGCATTTTGTACATGATCCTTGACTCAACCGGATCAGTGTTCCCGCTGGCTATTGAAACTGCCAGTCCTTGTGTACTGGCAACTCTAAAAATTACCAGTCCCCCCTAATTTTTGCCAGTCCCAACTTTCAACAAATAAAAAAACGTATGGAAATTATTTGGTTTTAATTCTTGCAACATCATGTTCAGTGCAAAGATGTCATCTCTGAAGTAACTTAGTTAGATCTATACGCCATCCACACAAACTTCAGTCACAATTTTCTCTTCTTTTTTTATATATTTCGAGACAAGTCACTACAAATGGATATTTAACCTATTAATAGACACGGGGAAACCCTGATGGTAACAGACAAGCCGACTTGAATATCACCAATGTTTTGTTCAAAAACAAAGATTTAAAAGGTACTTTATTTGCCGGTCCACAGGGACTGGCAGTCACATGAATAACCGGTCCAAGCCTAATTTTACTGTTTAAAAAACTGGTAATTACCGGTAAACGGGAACGCTGCCGAAGCCAGTGTAGATGCTAATAGCAATATTCCAGCCATCCATTCATATGTACAATCAACTTCGAGGATTCAATATGACTAGCATTTTAACCACGATGTTACTCCAAATTCCCCCATTATACTGGATGTAGTGAAGACAGTGACAAAAATGCCTTAGCTTTGTATCATTGATGGCAACCTACATTTAAGCCTTTCCTTGCATAGGCCACTCCTCGGCCATAGAATGCAGCAACAGTTCTTGGCTTGACCTGAAAATATTTTGAAATGTTTACATACACTTTTGATAATTCATTTAAAGTGCTTCGAAAAATATGTAGGGAAACAATAACTCAATATTTCATTCCGTAATCACACATTGTTTTTTCTTGTTATGAACTATCATTTACTACATGATGTCATCACACAGTTTTAATAATAATAACAACAATTACATATTTTTTTATTTTTTTTATTTTTAAAAATATCTAATTTTTTTATTTATTTATTTATATTAACAGCCTTTTCAAGACACATATAATTTTAAGGTCTTCTAAAGGCTCGACGGCTCTATTAAGAGCCTTTTCAAGGCAGCCTGAAAGATGAAGATAAATCTGACATCTAATGGATGATGGAATGATTAACAGAACACTCACCTGAAGTATTTTTGTAAACTTTTGAATGGCGAGGTCATGTGATCCCAAATTAACCAAGACCACTGCCAGCGCTACAATACAAAGTCATTCATAGTGTGATCAATACAAGCAGCACATGCATATACAACACTAGCATATGAAGACGAATCTGAATGTAGATCTGACAAGCCCTCCGTGTTCTCATGATGTAATAGGGTATTTATTCCCCCTGGAGATTCTTTCCAGGAGAAAGTAACATCCTAGGTAAAAATATCCAGTTGAAATTCTTGACAAAGATATTACGTCCACAGCAAGTATCTTAAAAACATTGGAATATTTTCCCATATGAATATTATTTCTTCCAGAAACGTTTTGAACCGAAAACATTAATCGTTTACAATGTCAGGTCAGCTTCAAATCAACCTCTCCGTGTGGATTATTCTAAATATGGTAAGAGTCAGCAAAACATTTGGAGCAGCTCATCTGATTCTGATTCTTGAAAATGAATGATAATGGGCAGTTCCAAGTGGGGACCATCTTCCCGAGGCAAGAGAGTTAACTGACTTTAAAAGTCCAGTTCCCACCCTTGCCAAACTAGGCTGGAATTCCTGGGCTCGATCGTAGCGCCACCAGTGGCTATTACGAGTTGTGTCCTTTCTATGCCTCTCCTATTGACCAATCAGATTCAACCTCTCGTATCACTTGCATTTGCTTCAAACAAAACGGTGGCGCCCAGTCAAGACGATCTGATCGATAGTCAAGATCTATATCGCGAAGTGCATCAAATAATCTGAGCACCTTGATTAAAAACATGAAAAGATTTAGAAAATATCTGTTGACAACGAGTTGGCGGTGCACATGCTTTGCAAATCCTGCAGTCGACCGAAATCTGCATGAGACTTTACGAACCTGATTTCGATTTTGATTGGACTATGCATAGACTCGTTAGTCCAGCCAAAATGTAACTCCATAATACCAGCCTAGTTTGGCAAGGGTGGAAACTGGACTTTTATAGTCAGATAACTCTCTTGCCTCAGGAAGATGGCCTGGTTCGGCAAGGGTGGAAACTGGACTTTTATAGTCAGTTAACTCTCTTGCCTTGGGAACATGGCCTGGTTCGGCAAGGGTGGAAACTGGACTTTTATAGTCAGATAACTCTCTTGCCTTGGGAACATGGCCTGGTTCGGCAAGGGTGGAAACTGGACTTTTATAGTCAGTTAACTCTCTTGCCTCGGGAAGATGGCCTGGTTCGGCAAGGGTGGAAACTGGACTTTTATAGTCAGTTAACTCACTTGCCTCGGGGAGATGGCCTGGTTCGGCAAGGGTGGAAACTGGACTTTTATAGTCAGATAACTCTCTTGCCTCAGGAAGATGGCCTGGTTCGGCAAGGGTGGAAACTGGACTTTTATAGTCAGATAACTCTCTTGCCTCGGGAAGATGGCCTGGTTCGGCAAGGGTGGAAACTGGACTTTTATAGTCAGATAACTCTCTTGCCTCAGGAAGATGGCCTGGTTCGGCAAGGGTGGAAACTGGACTTTTATAGTCAGTTAACTCTCTTGCCTCGGGAAGATGGCCTGGTTCGGCAAGGGTGGAAACTGGACTTTTATAGTCAGTTAACTCTCTTGCCTCGGGAAGATGGCCTGGTTCGGCAAGGGTGGAAACTGGACTTTTATAGTCAGATAACTCTCTTGCCTCAGGAAGATGGCCTGGTTCGGCAAGGGTGGAAACTGGACTTTTATAGTCAGTTAACTCTCTTGCCTCGGGAAGATGGCCTGGTTCGGCAAGGGTGGAAACTGGACTTTTATAGTCAGTTAACTCTCTTGCCTCGGGAAGATGGCCTGGTTCGGCAAGGGTGGAAACTGGACTTTTATAGTCAGTTAACTCTCTTGCCTCAGGAAGACGAGTGGGGACTATAACCAGAAAATTCATCTTTCTTTTTTATGGGATGGTCAAAGTTTGCTTTAATAGGTTTTCCTGACATGACAGCCTATGGATTTTGTGATCTAAAGGCAGGGAGGAAACAAATCTGAGTAGAAAGATCTCATGTTGATAAGACTGATATGAAGGCATACATCTTGACAATGAGGAACTGGATCTGTCATTCATGTAAATAATACATTCCACAGGAAAAATAACACATTATTTGATCAATATTACCTTGCAGGGCCTCATTCCACAATGTGATCTTAGCGATATGGTGAACATAACAATAGTTGTAGAGCTAAGACGATCGTAACTGCCATACTTTAACATAGACTTACGACAGTTGTAGAGCTAACATCATGAACATGATCATAACTCCCATACTTTAACACAGACTTACAACAGTTGTTGTGCTAAGATGATCATAACTCCCTTACTTTAACATAGACTTACGACAGTTGTAGAGCTAATATGATAATAACTCCCATACTTTAACATAGACTTACGACAGTTGAAGTGCTAAAATGATCGCAAATCCCATACTTTAACACAGACTTACGACAGTTGTAGAGCTAAGACGATCCTAACTGCCATACTTTAACACAGACTTACGACAGTTGTAGAGCTAAGACGATCGTAATTCCCATACTTTAACACAGACTTAGGACAGTTGTAGAGTTAAGACTATCATAGATCCCATACTTAAACACAGACTTACGACAGTTGTAGAGCTAAGACGATCGTAATTCCCATACATTAACATAGACTTACGACAGTTGTAGAGCTAAGACGATCCTAACTGCCATACTTTAACACAGACTTACGACAGTTGTAGAGCTAAGATGATCGTAATTCCCATACTTTAACATAGACTTACGACAGTTGTAGAGCTAAGATGATCGTAATTCCCATACTTTAACACAGACTTACAACAGTTGTAGAGCTAAGATGATCGTAATTCCCATACTTATACACACACTTACGACAGTTGTAGAGTTAAGACTATCATAGATCCCATACTTAAACACAGACTTACAACAGTTGTAGAGCTAAGACGATCCTAACTGCCATACTTTAACACAGACTTACGACAGTTGTAGAGCTAAGACGATCGTAATTCCCATACTTTAACATAGACTTACGACAGTTGTAGTGCTAAAATGATCGCAAATCCCATACTTTAACACACACTTACGACAGTTGTAGAACTAAGACTATCATAAATCCCATACTTTAACATAGACTTACAACAGTTGTAGAGCTAAGACGATCGAAACTCCCATACTTTAACACAGACTTACGACAGTTGTAGAGCTAAGACGATCGAAACTCCCATACTTTAACACAGACTTACGACAGTTGGAGAGCTAAGACGATCGTCACTCCCATACTTTAACATAGACTTACGACAGTTGTAGAGCTAAGACGATCGTAACTCCCATACTTTAACACAGACTTACGACAGTTGTAGAGCTTAGACGATCGTAACTCCCACACTTTAACACAGACTTACGACAGTTGTAGAGCTAAGACGATCGTAACTCCCATACTTTAACACAGACTTACGACAGTTGTAGAGCTAAGACGATCGTTACTCACATACTTTAACACAGACTTGTGGCAGCAGTAGTGCTATGATTGCATTGTGGAAGGGGGCTCCGGAAGTTATTATGATCACATGATGATGCCACAAATTTACACATGTAGTCAAACACCGTTGTGTTGATGAATAAAGAAAGAAATATGCAGGGACCAAGCTTTAACTTTGAAATAACCATGCATTTAAAACATCAAAGTTTGACAACAGTGTTTTTTTGTTTGTTTGTTGTTTAACGCAGCACTCAGCAATATTCCAGATATATGACGGCAGTCTGTGAATAATAAAATCTGGACCAGACAATCCAGTGATTGACATCATGAGCATCGATCCACGCAATTGGGATACGACGGCAGGCATCAACCAAGTCAGCAAGCCTGACCACCCGATCTTGTTAGTCGCCTCTTACGACAAGCATAGTCGCCTTTTACGGCAAGCATGGGCTACTGCAGATCTATTCTACCCCGGATCTTCACGGGTCCAACAGTGTTATACTGTATATGGTATATATATCTGCATACTGCCAAACTATTAATACCAGGTATTTTTAATAATTTGGTCTTAGGTAAAACATCCTTTTATTACCATGTTTACATTAAATGACTTGACAAATCATCTTACCAATCTTTTGGTCAATATCAGAATCTCCGGTTGCCATGGGAACAAGACCTTGTTCAACTATACTGTTTGCTAAAATCTGTAAGAAAAATCATTGAAATGATTATGTAAGTTATCATAAATGTATTTCAGTGTTTTTTCAATCAAACATACAAGATAATCCTGTCAACAACTAACAGTTCCAAAATGTCCCTCTAAGATGTTATTTCAATGGAAGACAAGATCACCGCCACCACAAAAATAGAACTGCTACTGGTTTTTCTTTGCGAGTGTAACTGGGCGTGGAGTCATCCCACAGATGACATCCTTACCTTGTCAGTTTGCTCATGGGGTTAACCGCTTTGGTCATGTCGACAAGGCGTCCGACCTCAGACCAGGGCCCTGTTCCACAAAGCGATCTTAGCACTACGACTGTAGTAAGTGAGTGTTAAAGAATGGGAGTTACGATCGACTTAGCGCTAAGATCACTTTGTGGAACGGGGCCCTGGGGTCTGAATCCCATCATAGGCTGCTACATTTTATGGCCGCTACATTTGCAGAAGTTCGAATTTCAATTTTCACTTAAGCCACTATATTTGCATTTGTTGGATCATGAATCCACTACATTCTTCAAAACTGGAAAAAAATTAATCCAATTTTACACTTATTTTTGCTGACATGTCATACAAGCAAACATTAATAAAACTTATGTTTCTCAATTTGACTTACCGTATTCGACTTAATAAGCGCCCCGCTCTAATAACCCCCGGCGATATTTGCTAATATATTGGCTAGTTAACAAGCCCAATTAGCACCCCTTCCGATTGATCAATGTACACAAGACTTATTTAATTGTGTATAATACACACTCGTGTATTATATGCACCCTTAATTATGGGGAATTAAATTCTGGAAAAATATATCTGTACGCACAGACTTTTCTTTTGTATCATTTCAGGCTGTCAGAATAAACCAAGAAATTTATGATCTTTCAACTCTGTTTTTTTTCCCCACCAAAATGTTATTCTAATAAGAGCCCCAATTTCTAATTTTGAGAGCGCCCTAGGCGCTTATTACATCAAATACGGTATATGTTGCCAAATCGTTCAGTAAATGGATCTGGTTGTCAAACTTAATGACTTAGCGGATTTAATTCAAAGTATCATCTTCTTCATCATAGCGCGCACATGATGGCATCTTGTTTTACTTTTGCTCGATTTCATCAGAAGAGAGAAATATTCAACCAAAAATGATGCACAAAACTTACTCTTGTAAAGAAATATTAAAAAATAAAGCATATAATCACCTTGCTTAAATATAACTTTAGAAGAGACATGTGCGAGGTGTCACATGACTTATTCACGCATACAGAAAAATAAAAAAACACGATGATGCAATTTCAGTTCTGTTGTAACTTTCTATGTCTGTTATTTCTTCTCCAAATTACAATTCTAAAACCTCTTTGAGCTATTTTTACAAAAATGCATACTGTATTGGACGTAATAAGCGCCCCACTCTAATTATATTGGATAGTGAACAATCTCAGTGAGCACCCCTTCCGATTGATCAATGTAAGACTTATTTATTCGTGTATCATACGCACTCGTGTGTTATATGCATCCTTAATTATTGGTAATTAAATCCTCGAAAAATATATCTGTCCTTCATAAACATTTCAGGCTGTCAGCATAAACCACGAAATTTACGATCTTTCAACTCTGTTTTTTTCACCAAAATACTATTTTAATAAGAGCCCCCTATTTCTAATTTTGAGAGCGCCCTGGGCGTTTATTACGTCAAATACGGTAACCCTGTATATATATATATATATATATATATATATATATATATATATATATATATAGTGAAATTCATAGTACATAGTGTTGAGGATAAACATGTGTAAATCGAATTTGGGCAATATTGGTGTGTCAGTTTGCAGATAACAAATTGATAAAAGCATTTCTTTCTAATTGTAATGAATATAAAAATTGAGCGCAATACCAGAGAAAATAGAAAATGTTACTTGTATATCTGAAGCGGTCTGTGTGATCACGTGGCATGTGCTGTTTAGATGATGGCGATGACTGGTACGGTTGGTCAATGGGAAATTTTTATTTCCTCTGTTTTAATTCCATGTCGTCGCATTATAACAGATATCTAGTGAGGTTTTGCCCACGAACAGAAATACCGTATTCAATGTAATAAGCGCCCAGGACGCTCTCAAAATTAGAAATAGGGGGCTCTTATTAGAATATTATTTTGGTGAAAAAAACAGTTGAAAGATAAATTTTGTGGTTTATGCTGACAGCCTGAAATGTTTATGTACAACAGATATATTTTTCTAGAATTTAATTGCCCATAATTAAGGGTGCATATAACACACGAGTGCATATTGTACAAGTCTTGTGAACATTGATCAATTGGAAGGGGTGCTAATTGGGATTGTTCACTAGCCAATATATTAGCAAACATCGAATACGGTATGCGCATTTGCTCATAGTTTCACACAATCCAAAGTTATTTGCACAGTCAACTTTGAACTTGGAATATTTAAAAAATTAAATGAAAAAAATGGCGATATGCTCAGAGAAATGCTAGACTATATCCATGCCACTACATGGCTAATACTGAGAAAGCATGCTAACCTGGGGATCCTCTGGACATGAGGACGGATCATCTTTATTGCAAACTTCGTTCATATGCTGAGAGGTACAAAGCCCAGCTGGGAGATTGTGTTTGCCTGTCTCTGTTAGGAAATGTTAAATCATGAAAGATATTAATAAGGATATCACAGCACAAGATAGAAACATATGTTAAATTCCAGTTAGAATTTATGTTCACACATAATTCACTTAGACTAACATATAGTCTCTAAAATGAACATATCGTACAGAAAAAAGTTGTTCAGTTATCTTAATAAAAATATAATAAAAAAGGAGCCCAGTGATTCTCTTCATTTTCAGATACTGCAGTAATCTAGACTTGCCAAACATTATAGACTTGCATGGGCTGTAGTTGATATATTTGTATCAGGGTCTGTAAGACAGACTAATAATTCACTCACAGCACGGCAGAATTATTTTGAAATCAAAGTACACAAAAGTGGAATTAATTTAGTCATTTTCGTAATGAAAACAATTATATGTATATATTTCTAACACATTTGTGACCAGAACACAAATAAATATTTGGATATATACATTCAAAATACATCCATAAGTCAAAATTCATATACACTGACAGTGATTAAATCATGAATACTGTTACAGATGCATTAATAAATAATGAAACAAAAGTTTACAATGTATCACAATAAAATGACAACTACTCCCACATATCAAACAGATCTAGGCTACATATTCACCAACAGCTGATCAATACAAGTGGGTGTATATTGCGGTCGACCGACCGACCGGTCACTCGTGTCAGTCCACTCGATAACACAACTGTACGTGACTGATTTGGATGATATTCCTCATGGCTTAATTGAATTGCATATGCTTGACAACTGGCGTTAAATTAATACTATTTTTAAACTGTAACAACACGCACCACACTCGGCGACGACTTCACCGGGCGTCAACACGATGTTGAACGTAAGCGGAGTTGTTTCCCATTCTCTGTTGCTTGCCTTATTCCCACATACGAGGCAAGGAGCGCCTTTAATCGGCTCGATTCGTTTTAATTCAAAGACCTGTCTGGTTCCATCTTCATGTTCAATCTGGACATTGGCGATTTCGCAGAACTGATTGTCCTGCAGTGTAAAACATAACTGTAAAACCACCACCGTTAACCACAACAGCGCCATGTCACCATAAACTAAAGTGGACTTCTGCGTTCAAGATGTTATGGCAAGGGAAGTAAATCCTGTTAGAATACGAGGTGGATGGTAGTGCATATTTATTCTCTGTCAGCAGCTTAGTTAGACAAGTTCGATTCCAGGTTTGAAATTATTCTTAACATTTTGCTATCGATTGGAGGCGGTAATTTTTTTATATTTTTCATTCATTTTCACGTGGTGACTGATAATAATTCGACCTATAGTATATCAGTTCCACGATAAACGGTTAATTTGGTAAAGACTACTGAACATTTTATCGATATATATAAAAGTACAAAAGAAACACCTCTCCTACATTTTAGGGATTAGTATTGTACAGCGGGTGTTCTACAAATAGAACGAACATGTTCACCGATGACGTCATACACAATAAACTAAGACAATGACGTCATCACATTAATGACGTCATATTACCAATCTATATGACAACGTTAATCGCCATGTTTTTATAGTCGACAGTTTCGAAAGATGGATTATTTTTCAATCTGTATTTGACACGCTAATAAGCGGCTGCTGAAAATGAAACGGTATGGCAAATTTTCTAACAGACATTTCGGAAGAGACACGGTTGAAGATTACCTTGGT
The DNA here is from genome assembly GCF_023055435.1 of Haliotis rufescens. Taxonomy (NCBI): domain Eukaryota; kingdom Metazoa; phylum Mollusca; class Gastropoda; order Lepetellida; family Haliotidae; genus Haliotis; species Haliotis rufescens. Next base: position 58,899,622 of record NW_025964001.1, on the reverse strand, counting down.
GTCATCCATTCTCAGCCTGATTTGCATTATTCCTTCGCTCATGCTGCTAGGTGCCGGGGCCTACATTCAAGTTGCTGTTCAGACAAAAGCTCGCTTGATTAAGGATTTAGATGCAACAGTTTTACCTTCATGTATAATTACTATAGGATTTTTGTGCGTGTTTCACAATTCCTTTTGTGGGGCGGTGGTGTTTTTGAGCAGGAGAAGGAAGAAGAGGGAGGGCGTCATTAAATTTTTGTTCCCTACAGTTATAATAGGCCTTGTGCTCTGTCTGGCGATTTTCGCAGCAGGGATTATGTGTTTTGTACAAATTACCCATCTAAGCGATTCATTACGAAAGGGCATATCCACAGCAATGAAAGAATACAAATCGGATCCCGTCTTGAAACAAGAGATGGACATTGTGCAGATTGAGTTCGAGTGTTGTGGAAACGATAAGTACACAGACTGGTTTGCCGTTTCCTGGATACATAGTGACTACCTAGCTGCTAAAAGGTAAGGTTATATGAAGGAAAAGTATCACAACAAAACGCATGTGTTTGCCTAGCCTTATGATCGTGTTCTTGAAATGAAATCTAAATTTTACGTACACGTGGAACAATTTACATAACGTGTCCTAGGTAACAGTTTAACTGACCAATAAATACAAATTAAATTCCTTATACAGATTAAGGTCCGGCAAGGGGAACGGATGGCCCAGTCGTCTTAGCCGCCGCAATTCGCTGTGCAGAGTTGCGTCCCTTGGGCGCGCAAGAAACCTATGCTTGTGGGTTTGAATCCCGGTTTGCCCCGATTATGTTTCTGGGTTTGTCAGCACCATACCCGTGCTCGTGGGTTTCACCGAAGTGGTAAACGTCTTAGACCTGCATCACTTCGGACTTTCCTCCCACATGAAGCTGACACGCCTCGATATAACTGGAATACTGTTAAAAGCGGCGTTAAACCCAACTCACTCACTCACTATTGATCATATATTTCTCAGGTCAGATTTAACAAAAAGAATCAGTATATTTTACACTTTTTGTACACTTTAACAGCAGTTTAAACTATGTGTGATGAAAATATGTCTAGCGCAATCACTTGGATACACGATACGTTACTTACTTCAAACGAGAATGGGCGCGATTCGAACCCAAGATCGGCACAGAGAATTGCGGCACCTTAGACGACTGGGCTAACCCCATCCCCTAGTACATGTATATAGGAGAGCTTGACGTTCTGAGCTAAACCGCTTCCCTTTAACACCCCAGTGCTGTTGCAAACAACATCAACGACGACGTGCCCTACAGCTGTTGTAATCCCGCGTCACCACGTCCCTGTATCAACCACGGCATCCACGACAACAAACTTCACCATGACTACGATTTCCGAATGTCGACGACACTACACAACACGGGATGTCGTCCCGCCCTGGACAAGTTCTATGGGTGGGGGTTGCTCACGGATGTGGGTGCTCTCATCGTGTGTATTTCGCTCCTGCAGGTACGTGGTAGAATAAGGGACTGGAGCCAAATTGGACACAATTGAAATGTCAAATTTTAAACTTGCGAAAACTTTAAAATATTGATATGAACGTTATCATTTTCTTTTTCTGCCACTTGCACGTTTTGGGCTTCTTACATGACTAAGTACATATACTGAACAACAAAAGTTCCTGTGACATTGAATAAGATTTAATGCAAGTTATGTTTTTTACCAAATCTGAAACAGATAAAAGACTCCCGTAAGTGTTCAAATGGTTTAATTTGCCATACTGACTTCAGAAAATGCGTGATTTCATAAAAAACAACAACCCACGAACATGCCAAAATGTCAATTTACAAATCAATAGCGTGTGTGTCCACCTCTGGTTGCGATGCAAGCAACACATCTTCGTCTCATGTAACGGACCAGGCGTCGCACAAAGTCCTGTGGGATATCTGTCCATATCTGCTGGAGCATGTTTCGAAGTTCCTGGAGTGTCTGTGGATCACGTGGTTGACGTCGAAGGCGCCGATCCGTCTCATCCCACATGTGCTCGATTGGTGAGAGATCAGGGGAGCGAGCCGGCCAGGGGATGACATTCACGTTGTTTTGTTGAAGAGAATCCTGAACAAGTCGAGCAATATGAGGTCGGGCGTTGTCATGTTGAAAGGTAATGCATGGGCCATGACGACGCAAAAACGGTAGAACAACAGGGCCGATGATCTCGTCGCGGTAGCGCTGTCCATTGAGATTTCCCTCTACCACTATCAAACGGGTCCTCTGTCTTGCTGTCGCCCCCGAACCGATCTTCTTCCATGACACAATGATTGACGTAACGTTCAGCTCGACGTCGGTACACTCGAATCCGTCCATCGCTGTGGCTGAGGTGAAAACGAGACTCGTCAGTGAATAGAACTTCCTCCCACTACATGGCCGTCCAGCGTAGACGCTGTCTGCACCACTGTAGACATGCTTGACGGTGGTTTCCTGTCAAAATGGGACATCTGAGGCGACGACGTACGGTTTGTGAAGATATTCGTTGAAGGCCAGGGATGCTTCTTGCAGTCACTGTTGCTTTCTGGAATCGATTTCGTAGGTGTGTTGTTCGAATCCAGTTGTCGTGTCGATTATTGGTTACGCGTGGCCTGCCACACCGAGGATGGTCTCTGACTGCATTCGTCTGTTGCCAACGTTGCCCTAAACACCAAATAGTGTTTCTGTGGACGTTAAATTGTCTTGCAACATCACGTTGACTCGATCCTGCTTCAAGCATACCAATAGCTCGCAGACGCTCATTTTCGGACAGGCGTGGCATTTCGTAATGTTGAAGTAATGCGTAATTTTGTTGTTCTTCTGAGTGGTTGTTGTCAGCACGAGGCTAAACAATGCATATGGAATCCCGTTAACGCACATGTTTGTATACCCATTCTTGGGTAGTAAAATGCATGGGACTTGCATAAAAGTCAACTTTTGTATGGAATGCATGCTTTTCTGTAGCAGTTGCGTTTTTGTGACTTGATTCCATACATGTACTACAATACTGAAAACCAAACTTTACTTGTTTAAAAAAAATCGCTAAAATATTGGTGTCACAGGAACTTTTGTTGTTGAGTATATGTAAAGCTTTTCCCGAGGTTAAGGTTTACATTTTCAACCAAAACCGAGGAGGCGTTTTTTACCCAACGTATGAACCGACTAAATGCAAGAAATAACAGAAAAATAAGAAAACATCGTCATACCTTATAGTGAAACTATACAGTGAATTCGCTCAAAGCGTGCAAGAGAGAAAACACGCATGGACTAGCTGGAGTCATTTTAAACAAAATTGTGACTTTAAACCAATCAATAAAAACAATTGTGTTCACACCAAGAGGCAAGTTTATAAAACGTTAATTGTAAAGCATAGTTATAATTATAACAGTTGAAATGTATTCACCAGATCCCAGGCAATACACCAGAACGCCCCGGGGATAATTGATATAGCCTGCCTTGGAAGTTTATCAACGTTTAGAGTGACTGAGTGAGTGAGTGAGTATGGTTTTACGCCGCTTTTAGCAATATTCCAGCAATATCACGGCGGGGGACACCAGAAATGGGCTTCACACATTGTATCCATGTCGGGAATCGAACCCGGGTGTTCGGCGTGAAGAGCGAACGCTTTAACCACTAGGCTACCCGACCGCCCATCAACATTTAGACGAACCTTCTGTTACTGTACGGGGCGGTCGGGTAGCCTAGTGGCTAGAGCCATCGCTCGACACGCCGAAGACCCGGGTTCGATTCCCGACATGGGTACAATGTGTGAAGCCCATTTCTGGTGTCCCCCGCCGTGATATTGCTGGAATATTGCTAAAAGCGGCGTAAAACCATACTCACTCACTCACTCTGTAACTGTAGGTTGACGTCATCAGAATACCAAGAATTAGTTATTTTTCAACACTTTTAAATCTTATGTTTATGGACACATTTAGCGTTGTTGTAAGTCGAAAACATGCAAGTGTTGAAATAAACAAAATCACAAGCACACATCCCACATTCCTAAACGTTTTGTTATCTTGTTATCGGTGGATGTCTATTCTATCCCGTATCTATCGATCGTGACCGCCTCCGTGGTTCAATCCCCGGTCGCGTCATACAAAAAGATGTTAAAAGATGGTACTTGTTGTTACCCTGTCTGGTGCTCGGCATTAAGGGGCTAAAACAAGGACTGGTCGGCTCGCAGTCAGTATACTGTGTCTGAGGGGGGTATTCATGTTTAACTGCGGCATGGTGACTCAGTCGGCTAGCACTATAAATCGGCATCAGTCCGGACTAGTACAAGCAGCCACACACACACACACACACACACACACACGTAATGCACGTCGCTATATAAGTGCAATAATCTTGGACGCGACGTTAAACCCCATTTCACCTCACCTCGATCGTATCCGCCTCACTCATTAATAGCAGATCTTTGGTCTCGCAACCAACTTGCATTCAAGCGACTGTCTAACGAGAACTAAGACCTGATTGTAATGAGATTGGGACCCAAGAGCAACTATATCTCTTTACACGTTGGCTTTTGGTACTGCTACATATATTATTCAACATAGCCTTTACGCTATATAGCCAATATATTGTCCTTGCATCTATTTGATTCACGAAGGACCGGTGAGTTAGTCAGCCTCGATTATCCATTCAGTTATGATGAATGCCCTGGACCCATTAACTACCGTATAGCTTCGTAATAAGCGCTAGTTCGATTTCCATGTGGATATTTGCAAGTGAAGTCCATTCTTGGTCACATTTCTTTCCCGCTGTGATATGGCTGTGATATATTTTATTTTTCCCCTTTTTTTTATTTGTGATTTCTATGATGCAGGGTGTTGCTGTTATACTGACACGAATCGTTCAGACATCCATGACTACAGCTTATGAAAATGGCGATCTGTTCGGCCCAGCTACAGGATATATTTTCTGGTGCAAAACCTCTGCTGGTAAGAACAGTTTATTTGACCCGCACTGCATCCAATGGTTGGTTGGTTGGTTGGTTGGTTGTTTAACGCCGCACTCAGCAATATTCCAGCTATATGACGGCGGTCTGTAAATAATCCAGTGATTAATATCATGAGCATCGATCCAAGCAATTGGGATCGATGACATGCATCAACCAAGTCAGCGAGCCTGACCACCCGATGCCGTTAGTCGCCTTTTACGACAAGCATAGTCACCTTTTACGGCAAGCATGGGTTGCTGAAGACCAATTCTACCCCGGAATCTTCATGGGTCCTGCATCCAATGGCCCTTTATATAATATCTAAAGAGGATTAAGCGTACCATCGGGCATAGTGGTGGGGTAGCCTATTGGTGCAAGCGTTCGTATGGCAAGCCGTTTTCACATTTATTACGGAATTACAGATATCTTCAATTGTTTTAAAGATATCTGTATTTTATTTAAAGATATCAATAATGTTTTTAAGATATCAAAAAATAATTGAAGATATCTTAAAATGTTACGGTGATATCAAGAAATTAGTTTGTGATATCTCTAAATGTATTTAAGATATCATTAAACAATTACCATCCTACAGTACATAAATATATTAGAAATAAATTCAAGATATCTTAAATTCAATTCAAGATATCTTGAAATAAGTCATACATATCCACAAATGCATTGCAGATATCGTTAATTCAATTAGAGATATCTTTAATTCAATTAGAGATATCTTTAATTCAATTCAAGATTTCATTAATTCTGCCCGTTACGGATATCAAACATCCAATTAAAGACATCATTAATACTTTTGATGATATCTTTATATCAATTATTGATATCAGTTATCTTATTTAAGTGACATTATTAATGTAAATTCTTTAATAATGGCAACAATTGAAGATATCAATAATTAATTATTAATATCCGTATTTAGTTTCAAGATATCAGGAATTGAATTAATGACATCATAGCAAAACATGACATTTTGATATCTTTAACTCATATTTTGATATCAATAATCAAATTTAAGATATCAGCAATTCTTTTCAAGATATCTTCAATTCCATTCAATATATCTTCAATTCATTTCAAGATATCTTTAAAACAACTGAAGATATCTTATATTTTATTGCAGATATCGACAGTTATCTGCATTTAGGATATCTTCAATTCCATTCAAGATATCTTCAATTCCATTCAAGATATCTTCAATTCATTTCAAGATATCTTTAAAACAATTGAAGATATCTGTAATTCTGTAATAAATGTGAAAACGGCTTGCCATACGTCCGTTCGCCACGGTAGCGAAAACTAAGATCTGATTTCAAGGAGATTGGAATAGAACACTTCAGCAGTATATAGGGTGGGTTGCAAGGTCCTTTATGATGGATTTGAGTTTCAGATGACGAAGGCAGGGATGTGGCTGAACGTCTTCTCCCTGACAACGATGACCTCACGTGGGGCTCAGATTTCGAAGACGATGATCATCAATATGATGTTCCCCAGAACGAGGGAGATATGTCCCCGGATGTCCAATCAAATGATTCATCGGAACATATTTACCACGCAATAGAATTCAGCCCATCTTCACCCCGAAAGTCACATACAACAGCATACAACAACTCCGCGCACCTGCCAACAACTCTGTCCACTGGGGTACCATCTTCACATGCTCCCCCTGTCCCCAGCCGTGGGAAGCAGTATGCGTCTCCCCCAAGGTCACGCTCCCCCAGCCCCGTCCGAGTCCCTTCATCCCCAAGCACCCCTCTAAACTTCCTTGATGTTTCACCACAGAACACTTCCACGAAGGCGTCGCGCCATAGTCATTCTCGCCTTATACCTTCGGTCAGACATCCCGTTCTCAACACGATGTGATCAGCATCTTCATCTTCAAGTGCAACTGTTTAAATGTGTGATATTCAAAGAAACATGTCAATTTCTTCAACATTTGAGGAATGGTTCGATACAAGGCTTTGAGGCTGGAACCGTTAGAGCACTGTAACTCCGACAAACACTGATGTCACTCATTGAGATGTACATTTATTAAACTGTCTTATTTGTAACTGATTGTACGCTGTTGTCTTTAATCCTTGACTACACCTGCATTGCGTCTACATGTATATCGCATTGGTTAGTTTTACATTAGAGCACCAGTGCTCATTTCAGAAACTGGAAATGTGGGGCCCAATGTCCCCTACCTTTCGAAGAATTGGGGACTTTTGAGGAAACAAGGGGACACGCACATATTTTTGAAATAAATGACGGTTGGGCTATATTGACCACATGCATAGGGACAAGGGTATCGGGGATGTTGTTTTCAGTTATACGCACTGAGCATAACGTTTTGCTTTATGCTGATTAAGAGACCGCCTCCGTGGTCTAGTGGTAGAGCGTCCGCCCGGAGAGGGGAAGGTACGGGGTTCGATCCCCGGCCGCGTCATACCAAAATGCGTTAAAAATGGTACTTGTTGTTACCCTGTCTGGTGCTCGGCATTAAGGGGCTAAAACAAGGACTGGTCGGCTCGGAGTCAGTATACTGTGTCTGAGTGAGGTATTCATGTTAAACTGCGGCATGGTATCTCAGTGAGCTAGCACTATACATCGGCATCAGTCCGGACTAGTACAAGCGCGCACACACACAAACACACACACACACACAAACACATACACGTAATGCACGTCGCTATATAAGTGCAATAATCTTGGACGCGACGTTAAACCCCATTTCACCTCATGCTGATTATGACAAGTGTTCTATTGTTGTTTGCGGAGTGTACCATAGCTTTGGGATTTTATATCAACGTATAGTCGCAAATATTAATGTCACCTAAATTTCGTTTTGGTGCATCGGCAGATAATCCGTAAGTTCCTTGCATAAAAAATATTCGAAGGAGTGCATTTTTCGCGCGAGGTACTTCCGAAAGGATTACCTGCCTATGCACCAATGAGCCAAGGCTTATACATAGATTACTACCTCGCGTGTTATCTGTCCCTCGTGAAATGATATTCTCAAAATTAAATCCTCGTGTCTCGTCGGTCACCATTCGTGACCAACTTGTGTTATTCCGGGACAAGCCAAATAGCGACTCGTGGCCCCCTCGTGGCCATTTTTTGCGACCGGGTTCCGTCTTAGCGCAAACGGGCATACCTAAAATAATTGTCAACTCGTCGCGTTATGGTTCACATATATTTCCCCATATATTATATATATTTCAGATGCAATTTAAAGCACATCGGGACATGCGGAATTATACAGTATGATTGAACACATTTAACTGTGCCTTGGGTATATTTTTAGATGCAAGACATACGTAAAATCAAAACTTATTTCTGAGGGATTCTCTGACGAAGAACTTGAAATCATACGCGCATTCTGATTGGTTTGTCGTATTTTCGCACATAACATACATCGATAGGGGGTCGAGTCTTCTTGCAGGTTACGGAAAGGGGCGAGTGGTGACGACTGCGTCGGTTACCTCAGTTCTTTATTTCGGTATTTCAATGGTCCAACAGTATTTGGTACAGTATTTGGTCCACCACACAATACAACATGGTTAAACGAGTGACGCAGATAAAATAACAGTAAATATATTGAAAATTGAAGTTGCAGTTACAAAAGAAGCAATTGCTGACGTAGGTGGTTTCTTTGCATGAAATATAAAGTATGCGAAGTTTTCTGTTAGCACAGTCCCGTTTAGAAGACGTAAGAATACTGAATGTATTTGTTTGTTTGTTGTTTAACGCCGCACTCAGCAATATTCTGTAAATAATCGAGTCTGGACCAGACAATCCAGTGATTGACATCATGAACATCGATCCACGCATGTTGACATGTTTACACCAAGTCAATCGTTTAGAAAACATAACCCCTAAATATTTATAAGATGAAAGACATTGCATCTGAACACTATAGTAGTACCATATTTCGTATTTTGGAGTCAAAACATCATTTCTGAAAGCTTCTGTTTTCGTTTCATCCATATAAATAGACAATTTGTACTTATTACAATAGACCCGAGAAGATTCCGGGGTAGAATAGGTCTTCAGCAACCCATGCTTGCCGTAAAAGGTGACTATGCTTGTCGTAAAAGGCGACTAACGGGATCGGGTGGTCAGGCTCGCTGACTTGGTTGATGCATGTCATCGATCCCAATTGCTTGGATCGATGCTCATGATATTAATCACTGGATTGTCTGGTCCAGACTCGATTATTTACAGACCGCCGTCATATAGCTCGAATATTGCTGAGTGCGGCGTTAAATAACAAACCAACCAACCAACCAACTTATTACAATATTGTTCAAGAACGTTACTACTTGTTTTGCAAACCATATATCATATCTGACAACAGAACTATACATAATCAGCAAATATAAGATAGCTGCGCGATAAATCGCAAACTTGATGATTGGAGGACCTTATTTTTTAGACGGGTGTGTCTGGTAAGTTGTTCCCCATAGATGTAGCTGGGCAACGCAGATAAACGCAGTGGCCCAACGCATTCGTGACCAACTAGTGTTATTCCGGGACAAGCCGAATAGCGACTCGTGCCCCTCTCGTGGCCATTTTTTCGACCGGGTTCCGTCTTCACGCAAACGGGCATACCTAAAATAATTGTCAACTCGTCGCGTTATGGTTCACATATATTTCCCCATATATTATATATATTTCAGATGCAATTTAAAGCACATCGGGACGTGCGGAATTATACAGTATGATTGAACACTTTTAACTGTGCCTTGGGTATATTTTTAGATGCAAGACATACGTAAAATCAAAACTTATTTCTGAGGGATTCTTTGACGAAGAACTTGAAATCATACGCGCATTCGGATTGGTTTGTCGTATTTTCGCACATAACATTCATCGATAGGGGGACGAGTCTTCTTGCAGGTTACGGAAAGGGGCGAGTAGTGACGACTGTGGCCCAACGATCGCATCCAAAAGTGGGAGAAACGTGGAGACTGGTATTAGGAGAAAAGGGTTACTGACGTGCACGTGTCTAAGTATCTGGATCTAAATTAGACGACCTTTCTACCTTTATGGGTTATATTCTTTATTCATGATGTATTTTGTATTAGTTATATTCGACGAATCATATTCTACCAAACGAGAGTGTAGGTTTATTTCATCAAATGCGTCCGCGTGTATGTCACTGCCACTTAAAATGCCTTCGGCTCGTGATATCTAACCTAACGCGGGACGCATTAAACCCCATGTACCCCGAGTGATCCTGCTACAACAAATTTATCTTGCCGACATGTTTTAAAATTACATTGTAAAAGAATTCAAACAAATTCAAAATTGATAGAAAACAGCTGTTTGATTGAGCTGAGGTTAGCTTCGTCTATGTCACGTGACTTGGAAAAAGCGTGTGTTTTTTTGCTTTGAAGCGGGGTATAAAGGATTTACATTTTGCCTCTCAAAAATCAACGTGCAGCCTGATTTGCTCGTGGTGGGGTATAAGAGATTTATTCCCCCGCTGAGAAATTTATTCCCCTCCAAGGCGGGTTTCACAGTATTTTATCAAGATCACTTGGGCCAATCAGATCTAATAATTCTGACATGGGGGTATGATAAAGTATCATATAGCGACCCTTGTAAAGGGTCATAAGACCAAGGCAGTATCTTGTCAACTCTACAATGCAAATCGAAGTCCAGTGAAACTTCCAGTTCGTGTGCTATTCTGACCCGGGACACCCACTATACAGTATATATAAACACCGTTCTAATTCGTCTATTGTTTACTTGGCAGTGAGCTAGCCACACAATTAGTGAAATAAACCCGCAATCTCGTTTGATAGAATATGATTCGTCGAATGTTACTAATACAAAATACATCATGAATAAAGAATATAACCCACAAAGGTAGAAAGGTCGTCGGATTAAGCTTCAGATACTTAGACACGTGACGTCAGCAACTCTCGGTGCTGTTTGATCAGTTGAAGCGATAAGACGTCACACTGCTTAGTAGCAATATGTGACGTTATACATTGCTGTGATAACGTTACGTCATCTGAGGGTTGATTTCAGTCAAGTTTTCACAACATTTCATTCGTCTCTTTTCATTTCTTCACTGTCTGTCTTAAAATGAACAAAATTTAGATCCATCAGTTGTTAACTCTATCTTAGGCCACGTTCACACAGTGCCGATTATGGATCCCATTTGAGATCAGACAGCGCTGAAAAGTGAAAAAGTAGGATTATTACCCATATGGGCTCAAATATGCAGTGTAGTAACTTTTTGATATTTGCACAGTGTGCAACTAGTGATTCTAGTTTAATCACTAGATTAAGGGGATTGGTGATTAGTGATTGGTCAGTTGAACAAAGATCAATTTTCATTTGACAACGGAACTATTTTTTTCTCATCCCATTCATTTACAAATCCACGCCATTCATTCAGATGTTTTACGTGCTACAAACTCACTGATTCGGGATTTTTAAGACAAGACACATACTTTCATATCAACAACATGATTTCAGATTATTATTTTTTCATTTATTTCACATGATTTTCATTTTACAGTAAAATCCAAAACTTCGTCCCCGTTTGTAAACAAACATGGCTGGCCATTTGACACCTGTCAAAGAAAATGACCTCGATAAAGCGGACGGAGATCTGACTGACATGAAGAGTTATTCGTATAATTCAACCTCTGAACACATTTAATGTCTTTGTTGTCAAAACTGCATAAGGCCAGATTGAAGTTCCACGATTCAGATTGTGAATTTGCCAGAAACTGTTTCTAGTGCGCCAGGATCATCACCACCAAGTCCGGGTTTGCGTCTGTGTTAGAGCCAACTTAGAGGGCTTGCTGTTTGATGAATTTTTCGACCACCCGAATCCAAAAACCGGACTTTGTAAAGACAGGTTTGTCTTTGTGAACGATGACATCGATAACTGCCAATGAAAATGAAAACACAATGAAAAAGACTGAACCTGACAAGTTGACATGAACTTAGTTCACCAATTTATACAGGTAAGAAAACACTAAAAATATGTCTATTGTCTACTCACGCTTTCAACGATGGCATGAGAATAAAAACAAATTCATTTTGCAACAACATTTAGACTTTCCGAAAGACATCATAAAGATACACTATTTCGTAGAATTTTGTAAAGTTGTGTGAAGAAATAAGAACGTGACACTTTTTTATACAATGTATACGGTTTTTTTGTAACCGCGACGTCTGCACAGTACGGCGCTGAGCGGTATGCAGGCTGACTGACGTCCGGGCACCATATAACTATGAGGGTTAATGACACAGGAAAGGTGCAACTAAACATTTTCCTTTGCAAATTTATCATTTCGGCATGCACATCAGACAGTTCAGAATTCGAACTGTCTACTTTGAAGGAGATCAAGGGTAGCATAGAGTATTACCTTAGCGACATGATTACCAGCATATGGTTGCGAAATCGATGCACTTTGCTGAACTCGGAGAGGTTTTGAAATCAAATTAAAAAATATAAGGAAAAGAAAACTTACCCCAGCGAGCTTGATCCTGTGTCCGATATTGAACTAAACGAACTCCGTGAATGCGGACAGCTTAGCACCAACCAAAAAAGTCTCCAGATACCGTGTTTGTCTATCAACAGGTATTCGACCATTATGAATCACTTTAAGGATTGACTGTGTAGTGTTTTCGGTTCATTGAGGCATGAATGGAAAAAAATTATGTGCAAACTGCATGATTCCGCAAAGCGGATTCTTACAAAAGTTTGCACATCGGTTTTTCGATTCATACCTCAATGAACCGAAAAAAATACATAGTCAATGCTTATAATTAAATTCGGCAACGAAAACATATAATAGTTTAACGAAAAACAGTTTATATAAAAGCAGACCAAAATGATGAGATTGATAAACATTCCCGGTGTAGGAATACAGACTGTGGCGTGACATGAATCAGGTGATTGTTTAATTTATGCACATAACTTGACACGCCCACACAGTCAGTAGCCAATAAACGGAGAGTAGGATTAAAACAAAGTTCACAGGACTTGTCAATCAAGGAAAGAGGCGAGAAGAACTGGAACAGTCAGACTGTAACGAGCCGGAACAAATATGTCCGGGAGAAGGCGGCTGTTTCAAATGACATAGTCGGTAAGATACGAACATTAGTTCCCTGAGAACGGGAAGACCCAGTTGGAAAAATGCTAGTTAGAAATGAAACCCGAAGAAATGAAAGTTGCGGCATCGAGGCGAGCGGGACAAAATCAGGCGAGCAAGTCTGCACATTTGCTGTTTCATTAATATTCCTTCTCGGCCTTCGGTCTCAAGGGTTGTATGGACAAGGAATATGCATGAATTTCGCTAAATGCCCAGTGCATGGCGATACACGTGAGCAGAAAGGGAATTCCCTCGCATGTAATATTAGGATTCCCCGACAATCCGTAGTAATAAAAGTAGTCCGCTTCGGTGGGCGTGGCTTACCTTTTCACATTCATTGGGAAATGAATGCAATAACACGTGACCAATTCAGCTAATCAGAATGCAGGAATTTCAATGAACACAAGGAAAATTTAATTATATCAAAATATCAACATAACTACCGTCATCTGACTGTCCACTCCACAAGCGCGTTTGACAAGTCCTCCTAAAGTCCCACATGCACATGTTTCCCATCAGTTACTCTTTTCTCAAATCACACACGATGTTCATTAAACTTGTAACGCCGGTTCTCTTGTCATTCCTGGTTTCGGCTGTCTCATATATCTGGGTCAAGTCGGGTCATTCGTTCCGACACTGTGACAGCAATCGTACTTTTCAAAGTTTACCTTCTTTTCGTAACTTTTCTCAAACAAACAAGACTCATGTACATTCCGTCTATGTTGTTGTTATAGGTTTTGACATTTTTTTTCAAATGACACATACAAAATTGGACATTTTTTCTGTGTTTCCTCCTCTCAATGTGAAATGCATGTCTCTTCCGATGCACGACGGGGACTGTCTGGCAGTGACGAGATCTTGTCAAAACAAGCTTTGATTAAAAAACCTGATGAACCATTTAGGAAACTTGTCTTCTTTATCAATGCTAGATAGTGTACGGTGTGTAAATCGGAAAGAAATGTAACTGCAATAACGTGATCTTTATAGTTTTTTTAACAGAACTATATTTTTCACCCGTAACAACACGTTAATTGAGTATTGCGATTGGATTGATTGGATTGAATGGACAGTGTTTTTTCACACGCGGATTGATACAAAACAGCTGATTCTTGATCGGCGACAGTTTTTTTCCACCCTTGAAACGTCTTTAATATGATTATGAGTAAAAAATAGAATAACCCACACGGTACGAGTGATTACGAAGAATATGTCACTCGTGAAATTAATGTTGTCGCTAAAGCTCGGAACTTAAAACATTAATTTCACTCGTGACATATTTTCCGTAATCACTCGTACCTCGTGGGTTATTCTATAATTACTATCCTCAATGATCTGGAATGTCCTATCATTGTCTGAACGCAGTCGTATACGTTCGTAACAGAGTCCTACGGATCGGGAAAGGTCCCGAGAGGTCGGCCAAGCACTCCCGACAGTACGGTGCGTCCCGTAACATTCGGGAAACTCAGACGATTTTTTCTAGTCGGATTATGTGATCAATCGTGACGATATGTCGTGACAGATTCTGCTGTATCGGATCAAAATCGTAACAATGTCGTTTGTTGTCTGGACGGTGTCCTGTGGATCGGGACGCTGTCGTGATGAACGCCGTTTTTTGTCGACTGAGTCCAGATTGCGTCCAGATCATGCCTAATGCGAACCGTCTTTGTCGGTTCACTGTCCGGTCACTGTCTGATCTCTGTCGGATCGCATTCGGGAAAATCGGGACGCTGTCGGGACAGATTCGGTCGTTTTTGACCATGCGGAAGATCTATACAAATCGGATCAGATTCGGACTGTGAACGGGAGAATCGGGACGAATTCGGCTGGAAACGGCTGAATTGGGACGCTTTTCCCGCCACGAATCACAGGATCTTGATCAGACTTTTGACAAATTTTAATCGGGAATGGTCCCATCTAGGACGGCAGTAAAAATCCTGAATGTGTGACTGTCCCTCGGAATCAATAATCCTTAAATCGTCGAAGGACACGTGAAGATCCGGGGTAGAGAATAGGTCTTCAGCAACCCATGCTTGCCATAAAAGGCGACTATATGCTTGTCGTAAGAGGCGACTAACGGGATCGGGTGGTCAGGCTCGCTGACTTGGTCGATGCATGTCATCGTCTCCCAATTGCGTGGATCGATGCTCATGATGTCAACCATTGGATTGTCTGGTCCAGACTCGATTATTTACAGACCGCTGTCATATAGCTGGAACATTGCTGTGTGCGGCGTTAGCAACAAACAAACAAACAATAATTAGTCGAAGTGTGTGTGTGTGTGTGTGTGTGTGTGTGTGTGTGTGTGTGTGTGTGTTACTGACTTTATCAAAACAGTGTAATATGGTTGTTGTTGTTTTGTTTTTTTCATTTCTCTACCGAGAATGGAGGAGGAAAATGAATGTAATGATTTCTTAAATACCGGTACTTAGCAGCAGCACTAAACAGCTTCCTTTATTATTGACAATTTTGTTGAGAAACAGGATCATCTTATACGACATTATTGTGATGCCGCTTTAAACAATATTACAGTTATACCACGGCGTGTCAGCGTCATGTGGGAGGAGTGAGTGAGTATCGCATAGAGACATGAAAAATGGGCTCCACACATTGTACGCATGTGAAGAATTATATCGGAGCCTTCGGCGTGATGAGCAAACACTTTAACCACTAGACTGTCACCTCAAGTGGGAGGGAAGCCCCCCCCCCCCCCCCCCCCCCCCCGCTTTTTATTTCGAAAAAAATCTTTATTTCTGTATAAATTACCACCAAAGACAATAAATAGATCTTAAGTGTGCACACACACACACACACACACACACACACACCTTTTAAAAAACCCTGTATCCGCCCATTGTCTGCAACTAAAATGAAACACTGCAGGTACAAGCCCTCTATTCATAGGCAGGCTGAGGAGGCACTACAGGTAGCTCAAAGGAGGCAGAGAAGAGGCAGAAGCATTGCTATGGTGTCTCAAGGGTTGCCGTGGTCGCCGATGGAGCACGGCGGTCGCCACAGTCATCGTTAAATGCACTCTGTCGGTCGCCCAAAGGAGGCACAAGGGAGGCAGAAGCCTCGCCCAGATTGACGGGAAAATATTTCAGCATAACGCATCTATTACCTGGCCACCATTGGGCGACCACTGTGCCTTCATTCTGCAACAACGGCAATGCGTGTGCCTCCCTTCTGCCTCCTTTTAGCCACCTTGGAGCAACCAACCTCCTCGGCGACCTTTGTGCGACTGTTTTGAACATGTTCAAAAATTGACGGCGACCATGGCGTCCATGGCGATGTCTGAACCTCCCGTGTACCACCTTGGAACGATCTAGGCAACCATTCTGCCTCCTTTGAGCCTCCAACGACAACCTGGCAAATTTTATGGTCGCACGATGGAGGCACAAAGGTCGCCATCATGTGTAAAGGCCCCCAGTCGTCACCACTCGCCCCTTTCCGTAACCTGCAAGAAGACTCGTCCCCTTATCGATGAATGTTATGTGCGAAAATACGACAAACCAATCAGAATGCGCCACAAAAAAATCAAAAATGGCCACGAGAGGGGCACGAGTCGCTATTCGGCTTGTCCCGGAATAACACGAGTTGGTCACGAATGTAAAGGCCCCGTAAGATTATCCTTTGTTATGTATTAGCGAATCCCTACACTGCTAGACAGACGGATATAGTGCATGCAGATACTGGTGAAACACAAGCAATGATACACATAGTGGTTGTTTATCTCATTGTTCCAATGATTACATGAAAACACATTGGAAAGTATTCCCATGACATAACCAAAACACTCCAAAGCTTATATAGTGTAAGCAAAATAGATACATCCATGTCTCGAACATGGATTTAACGCTGGATGAGGCTTGTTAAAATTAATTTCTTGTGTCTAATGACCCGAGCATCTCTAAAACCAGCACCGCTTAAGAACTGATAAGAAATTACTTTTTTAAAAGTCAAATTTCGTTTTTGCACGAGATTCCTTCGTTATGTTCATGTAATGCACTGACTAGATGGACCTGGGTGCACGGGTGGCCCAGTCGTGTAAGGCGCCGCGATTCGCTGTGCAGAGTTGCGTCCCTTGGGCACGCCAGAAACCTATGATTGTGGGTTCGAATCCCGGTTTGCCCCGATTATGTTTCTAGGTTTGTCAGCACCATACCCGTGCTCGTGGGTTTCACCGAAGTGGTAAACGTCTGAGACCTGCATCACTTCGGGCTTTCCTCCCACATTAAGCTGACACGCCGTGATATAACTGGAATACTGTTAAAAGCGGCGTTAAACCCAACTCACTCACTCACTAGATGTATCTTTCCATCAGTGGATATAACATGACTCTCTGTCATGTAAGTTGTGTATATTGTGAAGTTCCAATGTCGATGGCATGTAACATTTCTAATGCAAAGAAGTACAAAAAAAAGTTCACATAAAAATAAAAAGTAAGTTTTTATCAGGTTTACATCAGCACAAGTACGTTTTAACCTTCCTTTACGAAGATACAGAAACCACGAACCTTCTACAATAATAAACCCTGAATAATAGCAAAAACTTTCTTTGCTTGTACACCGATCCCTCGAACTAATGACGTAACTAGACCTTGCTGGCTCGAACATCTACACCCAGATGTGGTGTTACTCTCTTGGCACCCTTCTCCGGTGACCTCTGCCCGCCTATTGCCTTGGGGAAAGGAAGATAACTCTTCTTCGACTAACGTATTCCATTCCAAGGACAGGTCAATGCCAGGAAAGAGCTGGGCCAATTCTAGGTCATCACACAGCGTTTCCAGAATATGGTCTGGGTCAACTCTTGTCCCTGTGTCCACGGCTTGAGTGACGGCCGTGTCAAGTATTTCAGCAATCAGATAGTCTAGCACGCCCGCAAGGTAGATAGCAGCTCCAATGCTAACCGGCGCAGGTGTTCCTGGGCGTGATCTCAAAGCATTCAGAATGAACTGGGCCGATATTGTTGTCATCGGGGTTGGCGTGTGGTGGTCGTTGTCGATAGCTCCGCCATTGTAGCGTCTTTTACGTTTTTTCATTGTTGCTGGATCTAAGTTTAGATGAAAATAAGAATAGAAACACGGGTGTTATACAATTCAACACACTGTTTTTTTAATCAGGTGGTCAGGCTCGCTGACTTGGTTGATGCATGTCATCGTATCCCAATTGTGTAGATTGATGCTCATGATATCAATCATTGGATTCTCTGGTCCAGACTCGATTATTTACAGAACGACGTCATATAGCTGAACTATTATCGCATGCGACGTTAAAACAATAAACAAACATACATTATTGCCTGCATTATTTGAAACCTTAGTGAGGGAGGGAGCTAGCGAGATGGGTCTTGTCAGACTGATTTATATAATAACATCACGTAAAAAATGTCTCACATTACCGTAAACAAGCAAACAAACAAACTGCAAACCCAAAATAATCTTTGAAACATTTTAGGGGTATTTTCTTTATGCATTCCGAACACCAGAGGCAAGAGAGAGAAATTTCGATTCGTTTATTATTTTCTCAATTCAGATTGGAAACGGGGTCTGCGAAATGTGGGAGGGAAGCCCGAAGTGATGCAGGTCTTAGGTTTGCAGCATTAGATTTAGTTCATACTAATTTTCCCTTCTGTAACAAAATGAACACCAAAGAGTTCGCGCTTAATTTCGTCATGGTAGAAACTAGGATATAAACATGGTTTGGCATACACAATTAGTAATTGGACGAAACCCCATTAAAATATTCCATTTAAAGTGCATATGGTTATAGAAAAAAACAGCATCTGTCGTGTTGGTAATCATATTTTAGAAAGTACATTTTAACATTGAATCAATTAATAAATATGTCTTATGAACAAGTATCACGATAACTGGGGAAAGGATATATAACACCACACACATATATATATATATATATATATATATATATATATATATATAGAGAGAGAGAGAGAGAGAGAGAGAGAGAGAGAGAGAGAGATAAAATACAAAAGTCCAAAGATGAGCTGTATAATTTACTCAACCGGTTTCACGCATGTGATTTTCAAGAGTACAGTTATACCGTTACGCTATATATATATGGAATGATTTTAATAACATTAACGGCGACAACTTACATATATAAGCAATTCATGCCTGTGTATGTTGTAGAACCATGCTTTAAATGTTAGGTTGAGAGGAAGATATAACAAGAATATTATTACATTAAGGGATCACACTTTGCACTAAAACAAGATTGGATAGAAATATAACATAATTATCATACATATTTGTAAAAATGCAAAGTTCAGCCTATGAAGGCTTATGAGACACAATAGCACCATATAAGACATTCAAACAAAAAGATATACAATAAGACCAGCGTCGAGTTTTAGCCATGTCAAGATATGGTTACCTCCCCATTATGGTAGAATACCAACCTCTTTAAGTGATTCATTAAAATCAGATCTGACCCATGAAGATTCCGGGGTAGAATAGGTCTTCAGCAACCCATGCTTGCCGTAAAAGGCGACTATGCTTGTCGTAAAAGGCGACTAACGGGATCGGGTGGTGAGGCTCGCTGACTTGGTTGATGCATGTCATCGATCCCAATTGCGTGGATCGATGCTCATGATATTAATCACTGGTTTGTCTGGTCCAGACTCGATTATTTACAGACCGCCGTCATATAGCTGGAATATTGCTGAGTGCGGCGTAAAACAACAAACCAACCAACTACAATCAGATCTAAGCTCTCGCTGCCGCTTTGTATAGCGATAGTGAGAACTAAGATCTGATTTTAATGAGATTGTTAATGATATAATTTGCCCACATTGTTTTAGTATTTATGTTGATGATGAGAAGCATGCCCCTTTTTATTCTGACTTCAGAGATGAACTTTTATCATGCTATAGAAATAATGAACCCAATTATAACAGTCTTGGCGAGAGCGAAAAGTTAATATATTTTTACAGAATGATAGTTTAGTAAACATTTTATACAGAACTATGTTATACATGTAGAAAAGAAAACTATGAACTATGAACATTATAACATGGTTGTTTTAAAACGCAACTATTTTTCATTTTTTATGTATACACTGATTGTATGGTTGTATTAATATACTACTGTGGCACTATTTCATTCATTAAGATCGTGAAGTTGTGCATATTACATATAGTATCTTATTTTGTTTACCATGTCTCACAAACTTTATGGCCGAGCGTAACTTTTATTTATCATCGAAAACTGGCTCCCACAGGAGATATCGCTTGGATGAGATCAAGCGATATCTACATTGTAGATATCGCTGCAATGAAATTGCATCTCAATGCTTTTCAGACCATTGTAACGTCATTGTTACCATGACGTCACAAGCAAATGACATCGCTAATGGCTCTGCTACTGAAGCTGTTAGCAGTGCTTTTTACACTTAAAACACTACTTATTACTGTCTGTAAGCTGAAAAACTTGGAAGAATGATGTTGGATGATAATTCTCTATATGTTTACCCATCCATTTTAACCCCACTATTGGTTTATTAATCATGGCAACTGTAACGTGTGGCACGCAAATAAACTATCACATTTCTCTCTTCTCTGTTACATGAAACAAATAAAAAACTTGTATTTTGAGAGGTTCATTTACAGAACCTTACACCTTTTGTAATTTAAACAGTTTCGTTTCATCCATGTCCGACAAGGCGACACTTGTTATATGTTTCAGGTTTCGCCACAATTATAAACTAGAAAAAAATAGTTCAAGGTCCTCCTTATTTATTAACATGCTCCAAAGCTCAATCTGTGATGGATTAGAAAAATAGAAAAGATACAACTATACATTTAAATTATATGGTGCTCCTCTTACTGAGAGACAGGTCGGTATTAAACAGAAGTAAAGAATGGTTAAATAAATAAATAAATAAATAAATAAATAAATAAATAAATAAATAAATAAATAAATAAGGAGTCCAACCAAGGAGATACACAATGTAGGTATAAATAAATAAATAAATAAATAAATAAATAAATAAATAAATAAATAAATAAATAAATAAATAAGGAGTCCAACCAAGGAGATACACAATGTAGGTATAAATAAATAAATAAATAAATAAATAAATAAATAAATAAATAAATAAATAAATAAATAAATAAATAAATAAATAAATAAATAAATAAATAAATAAATAAATAAATAAATAAATAAATAAATAAATAAATAAATAAATAAATAAGGAGTCCAACCAAGGAGATACACAATGTAGGTGTATTGACAATTACCTGTGCTGTTGAGAATGTGTGTCTAACTAAATTTCGTGGTTTTGGCTGAAATGTTTATAAACGACAGATATATTTTTCCAGAATTTAATTGCCCATAATTAAGGATGCATATAACAAACATATTATGCACGAATAAACAGCCTTGTGTACATTTATCAATCGGAAGGGGTGCTAATTAGGATTGTTCACTAGCAAGTATATTAACAAATATCGCCGTGGGCGCTTATTAGAGCGGGACGCTTATTACGTCGAATACGGTAGTAGTGAAAAATATGCAGTCATGGTCTACGAACAACAACAGGTTGTTGGCTACAACGGAAAATATGCCTTTTCTACGGTGGCCGATAAGGGACATGGAGTCTGTTTTTCAATATTTTGATGTTTCACTTACTTGTATCGTAACCTTTTGCAAATTAACACAATTTGTCATACAAATATGTGATAAATCATGTATAAAAACAACCGAAAACATGGAAAATGTACTTTCAAGTAGCTATTGAGTCGCTGAAATGTGAAGCGAAAATGTCAAAAAATAAAATGGAAATGTCAAAAACCAAAACGAAAATGTCAAAAACTAAAATGAAACAACAGAAAACTATTTCCACCGCGGTGGAAATAGTTTTCTGTGTTTTCATTTTAATTTTTGACATTTTCGCTTTTGTTTTTGACATTTTCATTTTAGTTTTTGACCTTTTCGTTTTTGTTTTTGACATTTTCATTTTAGTTTTTGACATTTTCGTTTCACTTTTCAGCGGTTCAATATCTTCTTTACACAAGATTTATCACATATCTGTAAGACAAATCGTGTTAATTTGCAAAAGGTTACGATAAAAGTAAGTGAAATATCAAATATGGAAAAACAGACTCCATGTCCCTTATGGGCCACCGTACTTTTCAGAGCTTACGATCAATAACTTGCTCTTTATACCCTATTATACCGTTGTATACCCATCTTGACGAATCATTGAATCATTTTCTGACAATGTTTAGTAATCTATCTCATTACGAGCCTAAAACAATCAAACAACCACGTCATATATACACTTACTGTGACAGAATAATTAATGCAAGTAAATTAAAGTTCAATGTAAATTTTCCATTCCCTGTTTCTATTCAATTTATATTTCGTTAATATTTTTGAGAGTGTATTCATTTTGTATACACGCACCACTAAAACCTTATCAACATCGACAACCTCGATGAAGCTTGCAGTCAAAATAAAACATTCAGATCTAAACGAATAAAGTGAAATAATGTGCATAATTTGAAAAAAAAACAAATTACTTTCAGTGGCAAGATCTCTCTCTCTCTCTCCGACTTTTTCTCACACACTTGCTCTCTCTTTCTCCTGACGTTCACCTATGCATTGTTTCCCCAGCAGTTCGAATGGGCCGGGTGAGGGTGAACGGCGGGAGTCGTGTTTCGTCATGTCTAAATTTAGCTTCATTACGGGCAGCGGACAGACAGCTTCATTATCTTTGCATGTTTGATGCAGGGGAGGGGAGGGGATGTGGAGGGGTGGTGGGGGCGGAGACATGATAATGACGGGAGGGCGAGTATGAACATGCTGAACTTTCCCTTGAACATGTTGACACATGCTGGACTGTTGTGCGTATTTGGGGCATGGGTGGCCAAGTCGTCTGAAGCGCCGAGCGCTGTGCAGAGTTGCGTCCCTTGGGCATGCCAGGAACCTATGATTGTGGGTTCGAATCCCGGTTCACCCCGATTATGTTTCTAGGTTTGTCAGCACCATACCCGTGTTCGTGATTTCACCGAAGTGGTAAACGTCTGAGACCTGCATCACCTCGGACTTTCCTCCCACATCAAGCTGACACGCCGTGATATAACTGGAATACTGTTAAAAGCGGCGTTAAACCCAACTCACTCACTTACTAGTTTTAAGTTATTGCATAAGGGGCTTCGGGACATGGCGTTCGGTGTTGCAGTTCATCATATGTGATTGTGTTGATTTATTACATATTTTCTACGTCTAATCGCTTGTATTATTATGTATAAAATAAGTTTTGTTTAAACTTTATTCAATGATTAATTGGATTGGCTATGACTGGTTTTTTTCTATTTTGAAATGTATTTGTTGTAAATACATTCAGAGAAGTCTGATAAGTACCAAATCACATTAGGAGTGAGTGAGTGAGTATGGTTTTACGCCGCGTTTAGCAATATTCCAGCAATATCACGGCGGGGGACACCAGAAATGGGCTTCACACATTGTACCCATGTCAGGAATCGAACCCGGGTCTTCAGCGTGACGAGCTAACGCTTTAACCACTAGGCTACCCGACCGCCCCAAATCACATTAGGATATGACATAGAAGAGTAACGAGACACATTACATTTTATTATTGAAAAGAAATAAAAACACCTCCAACTTCCTATGAACGATTGAACAACATTGTCACTTAAAGCCAGTTAAAGATTGTGGGAAAATGACAGTTCTAATAATTTCATAGATACTTAGTTTTATAAATTTGAACATTATTTAGGACTGGTCATTTATTCTAGCGTGTGTGTCGTAAAAAAATGTTACATGTATTTGGGGAGGCCATGAAAAAAAATATATGTAAAGATCACAACGCAGCTGTATAAAACGGCTCCTCTGAATATTTCAGTGGTAAACGATGTTCGCTAACCCTTGCACCTATACCAGTCCTCGCCACTTGAAACAGAATCATGAAATATGGCGATGATTACATTAGAGAAGATGGCATATTAGACTAACATTTGGTCTCTGAATTCTTATATTACAAAATATCATTCTTGACTCTAAAAATACAAAAAAAATTCCCTAGGCTGGTTTCGGAGCTAGCTTGAGCTGGCTAGACCTACTTTTGTATGCATTTCTAGATTATTTATTTTTTCATAAAATAAATATATTCCACGGTCATGGTGCAGGACTAATGGCATATGTGTGCTAATACTTACAAAGTGAAAACAAGCCATTCCGGTTATGAGGAATATTACAGTTATGACAAAATTAACAACAAAATATATAAAAAGTCCGCTTTAAAAGAAATATCCACTTTGATAGCGATAAACATCATCAGTGCGGATTACCTGTGATATGAGTAAGTGAGTATAGTTTTACGCCGCATTTAGCAATATTCCAGCAATATCACGGCGGGGGACACCAGAAATATGCTTCACACAGTGTACCAAAGACGGGAATCGAACCCGGGTTTTCGGTGTGACGAGCGAACGCTTTAACCACTAGGCTACCCGACACCGCACCGAATATATATGCATTTTATGAGAACAAAACCAGATTTATATAAAAACAAGATCAGCCTGCTCTATTAAATCAGCATCGATGTTTTCTTTTATTTTTAGAGGAGAGAAATGTTTTTGTGTAATAAAAGATCTATACAGTATATGTTTATCCAACCAAAGAACCATGTAATAAACAAACTCGCAAAAATCTAGCAGACGAGACCGTCCTCGTCTGCGAGTTTGTTTGTTGTTATTATTTTATACATGACCCTGTGGTCTGACCTTACTGATAGCGAAACATCCGTGTTAAAAACCAGGATTTCCGGAAGTGACGTCTCGTACTTTATTTTTAGCAGGGGGAACCCCTAGCAAAATGGCCACATTGCAAGTGTGTAGACGTTTGTTGTCGCGGGTTGTTTTGAAAACATCAGCCCCAGTGACAGTTCAGTCAAAGAGATACTTGAGGGTAAGTCGTTGTCACGTGTCTAAATGGAGGTGTATGTAAAATAACGGGTGTTTGTGGACATTAACTGTGAAACTGAAAGTTTAATATTTTGCGTTCCTCGTACACATTGGTGGACATAGCTGCTACTGGGTCATGCATGGCTGATCACACGATGGTGGGGGCTCGTTTATGAAAGGGGTCAGAATAGAGAACTAGGCCTATAGGTTCAAAATGTGTACACTATTACACAGCGTTCTGTAAGGTCAATATTACACTTACAGTAGATTTCTATAAATGGATTCATCTCGAGTCGTACTAATTTTAGGGGAAATATTGCCAGTAGCATGCAAATCGTTTAACACATCTTTGTCTTATAACTGAAATGTATGTAATATAAACAGTTAACGATTATGTTAATTATTTAGAGTCAATGTCTCATTTAGCACAAGCCACTTGCTGCAACGCACCAGGATGAGATACTTTAGACGAGGTCGGTCTTTTGTCCTTTAGTCCGAGACAAGTGAAAATCTAGATGGATTAATAATGTTTTCCTGAAATCTAGTTTTCTCACAAAAAAACAACATGAAATAAGCTGTGGACAAGCTGAATTGATGGATGGTTTCCCTCTCTTGTAATGTAGACCTGTGTTGACTATGAAGCATGTATCACCTTCAAACTCATAGTCCAATATTGATTTTTAAAATATATGAGTCTCATTATATGTCTAGATCTATTAATAATGTTGGCGTATGGTGTATAATATACAGAACATGGTATCAACTCGGCAAAGCTGTTGCATGTATTATTTATGATGTCAATAGATGTGTCACTTGTATAAACATTCATAAAGGAAAGTGAAAGTGGTAAGTTTTAGTGTAATAGTAGTATTCTTAAATAGAGACTATTTGTACAGTTTGGATATACAATATGGCATCTGAATGTTGAATTTAGAACATTATGACCATGGATTACTTTTTTGTTTAGGTCTGTGATAACGTGAAAATATATTGATTGGCTTGAAAGGCAATATAAAAACAATGATCACTGTCCAGTTGGCCATGGTTTGGAATGGGAAGGTTTTATAATGCCTATGTATGTTATCTGTCTAAGCTATTGTATGCCAGGTGAAACGTATCTGTTGCAGGTTGGTGACAGGTTGCCTAATGTCGAGGTGTATGGAGCCACGCCGAATGACGTCATTAATCCTGCCGAGCTGTACAAAGGAAAACGAGGCGTGTTATTTTCCGTAGTGGGAGCCTTCACGCCAGGTTGTAGTGAGGTAGAAAGATATACCGTATTCGACGAAATAAGCGCCCAGGGCGCTCTCAAAATTAGAAATAGGGGCTCTTATTAAAATATTATTTTGGTGAAAAAAAATAGAGTTGAAAGATAAATTTCGTGTTCATGTACGACAGATATATTTTTCCAGGATTTAATTTCCCATAATTAAGGTTGCATATAACTCACGAGTGCGTGTCATACGCGAATAAATAAGTCTTGTGAACATTGATCAATTGGAAGGGGTGCTAATTGGGATTGTTCACTAGCCAATATATTCGCAAATATCGCCATGGGCGCTTATTAGAGCGGGGCGCTTATAAATCCCTTATACCCCGCTTCAAAGTGAAAAGCAGCACGCTTTATCCGAGTCAATGAAAGTCATGTGACATTGCGCAAGCTAACCTCAGCTCAATCAAACAACTATCAATATTGACTTTGTATGAATTCTTTTATAATGTCATATTAAAACATGTCGGTAAGATCAATTTGTTGTAGCAGGATCACTCGGGGTACAGGGGGTTTAATGCGTCCCTCGTCAGGTTTTATACCTAACGAGGGGCACATAAAACCCCATGTACCAGGGTTAGAAATTAACTGAAAAAGTGATCCAGTCCACAGGGCTAACTGCAGCTGAACTTTACTAGCCCTGAAGAAGATCAGCTTAGCTGTCTTGTTTGGCAACAAATACCTTTACGCAAAGACGTACGTCTTTGATTTACAATAACAGTGTCAATTCGATATGAAATTAATATAGCCCCAGTCACTGCGTCCATGACACCCACACATGTTACGAAGGTGCGTTCAAACTTATTTTTGTGCGTCCAAGACGCAAAAACGCGCTCTTCAGCCAACACTGCTTTAAGGTTAGTTAGCCACCCAGGCTAGCGTTCTGCGGATGTTCTTAGCCCTGTAGGAAATACTCTAGCCACAGGCTAACGGGCGAGCGTTAATTTCAAACCCTGTGTACCCCGAGTGATCCTGCTACACCCTATATTGTCACCCCATGATATGATACAACATTTTAAGAAAAGAATTTTTTTTATAAAATTTTGTCAAATGTTTATAGCATCCTTTATATGTATTCATGTTCAATTTCAGTCACATATTCCTGAATACATATCAAATCATCAAAAGTTCAAGGTAGGTGAATGAATCATTTCTGTCTAAAACAATTATGCCTACTAAGTTTCTTGTGATTAGTTATTTTTTAATGTCTCAACCAATACATCATGTACATATGTGGGATGTAGGGGTGTCACGATAAATCAAACTATCGATATATTGATATTGGTAAGCACTTAAAGTCAATAAATCGATTGTTAAATCAGTTTCCGATCAATAGTATCGATTTCAATTAGGAATATCGATAGTTTCGATTGTATTTACCATATCATAAAATACATGCAATAATGCTTTTCAACGTTTTTTTCTGTTGATCATGAGTAGTAATTTACTCATGGTAATGTGGAAGTTTCTTTTTTTTAAATTATTAGGGTAAAGAAAAAACAATCAGTCATATCTCAAACTTTACTTTTTATTTGCTGTTATGGTTATCACATTTAAAGGAATCTTCAGTTCCAAGGTTTCATTCAACTCTAAAATCTATCTACAATGATACACTAAAAACTATCGATATTTATCGCAATAGTTGTTTGCAATATCAATAGTTACCGCAATAGTTTCTTTCAATATCAATAGTTATCGCAATAGTGATTTCCAGACCAATAGTCACCCCTTGTGGGATGTCACCTCAGAGAGGGCAGTGCGAGCCTATACTTAGGTAGAGTTTTCTCCCTTTGAACAGATCCTTACATGTGTTGTCAAATTCGGCATTTGATTTTATTGAAGCAGGAAGACTAGATTATATACATGAAATATAGCAACACCAACCTATTTTACTCAGTATGTGAAATAGGGAATTGTTTGTCTTAGTCATCTTCCCGAGGGGAGGGAGTTAACTGACGGTAAAAGTCCAGTTTCCACCCTTGCCGAACTTGGCTGGAATTTCTGGGCTTGATCGAGTGGCTATTACGAGTTATGTCCCTTGTATGTCCCTCCTCCTATTGACAAATCAGATTCCACCTCCCATATCACTTGCATTAGCTTCAAACAAAATGGCAACTCCCAGTCAAGACGATCTGATCAATAATCAAAATCTATAAATGATAAAACAGGTCTTACACATGATAAAACAGGTCTTACACATGATAAAACAGGTCTTACTTTGCAGAGTGCATCAAAGCACCTTGATTGAAAACATTAAAAGATTTGGAAAATATCTGTTGACGCTGAGTTGGCAGTTCACATGCTTTGCAAATCCTGCATTCGACCGAAATCTCTATGGCACTTTTATGAACCGGATGTCAATCTTGTTACATGATTTTGATTGGACTCTGCATAGACTCGTTAGTCCTGCCAAATGTTAACTCCATAATTCCAGCCTAGTTTGGCAAGGGTGGAAAGTGGACTTTTATGGTCAGTTCACTCCCTTGCCTGGGGAAGATGGTCTTAGACAGTTGGTGTATCATAATGGATCAGACATTCCAAGAATGTGGCAGCCATGGCTGATATTAAGGAGGTGGTTGTTGTTTGTTGTTTAACGCTACACTCAGCAATATTCCAGCTATATGATGGCGGTCTGTAAATAATCGAGTCTGGACCAGACCATCCAGTGATTGACATCATGAATGGACTCATGAAGCTGCATCAGAGCTATGTGGTGACTAGCGAACATTTTGGTATTCTGACTTCGATCCCATTTACTGTGTAGACGTACAGAGACAACTATTTGGTTTTTTTTGTTTAGAATCCTATATGACTAACCCTTCAGCTTTAGTTCTTGTACTGCAGCTGATCAATGGCTGATCTTTGTGTGGCAGGAGGAGGGGTATGATCTGATCTGCTGTGTGGCCGTCAACGACCCCTTCGTCATGGATGCCTGGGGAAAGGAACTCCGAGCTGAGGGCAAGGTGAAGTGGTTTATCTTACCTCCGTGTCAGAATGATGAGATATGATTGGTTCACGTGATCTTGATAAGATACTTTATCTTACCTCCGTGTCAGAATGATGAGATATGATTGGTTTACGTGATCTTGATAAGATACTTTATCTTACCTCCGTGTCAGAATGATGAGATATGATTGGTTCACGTGATCTTGATAAAATACTTTATCTTACCTCCGTGTCAGAATGATGAGATATGATTGGTTTACGTGATCTTGATAAAATACTTTATCTTACCTTCGTGTCAGAATGATGAGATATGATTGGTTTATGTGATCTTGATAAAATACTTTATCTTACCTCCGTGTCAGAATGATGAGATATGGTTGGTCCTCGTGATCTTGATAAAATACTTTATCTTACCTCCGTGTCAGAATGATGAGATATGATTGGTCCGCGTGATCTTGATAAAATACTTTATCTTACCTCCTTGTCAGAATGATGAGATATGATTGGTCCGCGTGATCTTTATAAAATACTTTATGTTACCTCCGTGTCAGAATGGAGAGATCTGATTGGTTCACGTGATCTTGATAAAATACTTTATCTTACCTCCGTGTCATAATGGAGAGATCTGATTGGTTCACGTGACCTTGATAAAATACTTTATCTTACCTCCGTGTCAGAATGGAGAGATCTGATTGGTTCACGTGATCTTGATAAAATACTTTATGTTACCTCCATGTCAGAATGATGAGCGATAAAATACTTTATCTTACCTCCGTGTCAGAATGATGAGATATGATTGGTCCTCGTGATCTTGATAAAATACTTTATCTTACCTCCGTGTCAGAATGGAGAGATCTGATTGGTCCGCGTGATCTCGATAAAATACTTTATCTTACCTCCGTGTCAGAATGGAGAGATCTGATTGGTCCGCGTGATCTCGATAAAATACTTTATGTTACCTCCGTGTCAGAATGGAGAGATCTGATTGGTTCACGTGATCTTGATAAAATACTTTATCTTACCTCCGTGTCAGAATGATGAGATCTGATTGGTTCACGTGATCTTGATAAAATACTATGTATCCCACCTGGGAGGGAAATAAATTTCAGAGTGGGAGAAAAAAATCCCTTATACCATGTTTACCCCGCTCAAAAGCAAAAAGCTGCACATTGTTTACAAGTCAATGAAAGTCATGTGACACAGAACAAATTAACCTCAACCAAATACGTATCGGGAGCACGGGTGACCAAGTCGTTTTAGGCACCGCGATTCGCTGTGCAGAGTTGCGTCCCTTGGGCACGCCAGAAACCCATGATTGTGGGTTCGAATCCCGGTTCGCCCCAATTATGTTTCTAGGTTTGTCAGCACCATACCCATGCTCATGGGTTTCACTGTCTGGTAAACGTCTGAGACCTGCATCACTTCGGGTTTTCCTCCCACATTAATCTGACACACCACGATATAACTGGGAAAAACGCCGTTAAACCTAACTCTCTCACTCACTGTTGCAGTATCCCTCAGGGTATATGTCGTTTAATTGTCATACTGCTACAACTTATATTATCTCAGCCTACATTAAAATACTGGCTTCTGATTGGTTAAGTGTTGCAATTTGGTGTTGCAATTATTTTCCATGTAGACCTCTCATGTAACCCGCTCATATAGCCCGCTGAGAAATCAATGGGAAGACACCTTGGGTAACTTGCTTATCTCGCATACCGGTAAGTATCATTTAGCTGAAATATACTGATGTTTATCCGAATGCATTGGGTAAAGGGAAGTAACTCAGTTCATTTGCATCTTCTGCTAATTGTCAAGATGGCTGAATCAATTGGTTGTCTCGGTGAAACTTTGGACATATATCATGTATATTCCGAGTCTGTATTGTCAACTGATCCCTCGGGGTATATGGTGTGATGTACCCTGTGTGTGAGCCTATGCACCTCTCGCCTGATGTGCGGCAACCAACCAACCAACCAACCAAACCAACCAACTGTATCTGATATAGTATGTTCTGTTTCCGTGTTTCAGATCAAGATGCTGGCAGACACGAGAGGCGAGTTCACGAGGGCCATGGGCATGCAGCTGGATTGTACCAAGCCTCTCGGGGGATGGCGGTCCAGGAGGTACAGTTGCCATGGTTACACAGTGTATTGGCATCGTACCACTGTAGGTGGTACAAGTAGTAATGTTGAAGTATATCAGTGATACTGCTGTTGCCTGAAGTAGTCTAAGTGGCCCCACTGTTGTAAGTTGTATTAGGCTGAAAAAAATAATAGTCTTGGTTCTCAGGCACCGCCAGCATCGTCATAAAATCTGCCCCACGTTTTGTTTTATTTCCATTTAATATTTTTTTATAAAAATCCTAATACCTATAAACAACGCGATCCAATATAGAACACAGTTACTTCCCTTTCCATGTGCACTGCTTTACTGCACATCTCGTGTTATGGTCATGGTGGCAATAGTGAGTGAGTGAGTGAGTTTGGTTTTACGCTGCTTTTAGCAATATTCCAGCAATATCACGGCGGGGGACACCAGAAATGGGCTTCACACATTTTACCCATGTCGGGAATCGAACCCGGGTCTTCGGCGTGACGAGCAACGCTTTACCCACTAGGCTACCCGACCGCCCCTGGTGGCAATAGGAGTTTGTATGCTTGTTTATGTAGGGAGGCCCTTTCCCAGGTTGATGGTACACAACTGTTTATTTGGTTACATACTGGTTTGAACAAGCAAAAAAAAAAGAAAACCACTAACTGCCGCTCTATATTTACAAAAGTTATTGCCTGAGAACCAATTCTTTTATCTTTTAAAGCCTTATGAATGCGTTTGTTTGTCGTTTAACGCTGCACTCAGCAATATTCCACCTATATGACGCTTGCCTGAAAATAATGGCTCTGTGTCAGACAATCCAGTGCTTTATCATGACTGGTATAGGTGTTGCAGGTATTCTTTTGTGGTAGAGGACAGAGTGATACAGCTGTAGTTTGGTGTTGCAGGTATTCTATAGTGGTAGAGGACAGTGTGATACAGCTGTAGTTTGGTGTTGCAGGTATTCTATAGTGGTAGAGGACAGTGTGATACAGCTGTAGTTTGGTGTTGCAGGTATTCTATAGTGGTAGAGGACAGTGTGATACAGCTGTAGTTTGGTGTTGCAGGTGTTCTATAGTGGTAGAGGACAGTGTGATAGAGCTGTAGTTTGGTGTTGCAGGTATTCTATAGTGGTAGAGGACAGTGTGATACAGCTGTAGTTTGGTGTTGCAGGTATTATTTTGTGGTAGAGGACAGTGTGATACAGCTGTAGTTTGGTGTTGCAGGTATTCTATAGTGGTGGAGGACAGTGTGATACAGCTGTAGTTTGGTGTTGCAGGTATTCTATAGTGGTAGAGGACAGTGTGATACAGCTGTAGTTTGGTGTTGCAGGTATTCTATAGTGGTAGAGGACAGTGTGATACAGCTGTAGTTTGGTGTTGCAGGTATTCTACAGTGGTAGAGCGTGATACAGCTGTAGTTTGGTGTTGCAGGTATTCTACAGTGGTAGAGCGTGATACAGCTGTAGTTTGGTGTTGCAGGTATTCTATAGTGGTGGAGGACAGTGTGATACAGCTGTAGTTTGGTGTTGCAGGTATTCTGTAGTGGTAGAGGACAGTGTGATACAGCTGTAGTTTGATGTTGCAGGTATTCTATAGGGGTAGAGGACAGTGTGATACAGCTGTAGTTTGATGTTGAAGGTATCCTATAGTGGTGGAGGACAGTGTGATACAGCTGTAGTTTGATGTTGCAGGTATTCTATAGTGGTGGAGGACAGTGTGATACAGCTGTAGTTTGGTGTTGCAGGTATTCTATAGTGGTAGAGGACAGTGTGATACAGCTGTAGTTTGG
Organism: Haliotis rufescens; assembly: GCF_023055435.1. Classification (NCBI taxonomy): domain Eukaryota; kingdom Metazoa; phylum Mollusca; class Gastropoda; order Lepetellida; family Haliotidae; genus Haliotis; species Haliotis rufescens. Next base: position 58,866,510 of record NW_025964001.1, on the reverse strand, counting down.
TGTTGCAGGTATTCTATAGTGGTGGACAGTGTGATACAGCTGTAGTTTGGTGTTGCAGGTATTCTATAGTGGTAGAGGACAGTGTGATACAGCTGTAGTTTGGTGTTGCAGGTATTCTATAGTGGTAGAGGACAGTGTGATACAGCTGTAGTTTGGTGTTGCAGGTATTCTATAGTGGTAGAGGACAGTGTGATACAGCTGTAGTTTGGTGTTGCAGGTATTCTATAGTGGTAGAGGACAGTGTGATACAGCTGTAGTTTGGTGTTGCAGGTATTCTATAGTGGTAGAGCGTGATACAGCTGTAGTTTGGTGTTGCAGGTATTCTATAGTGGTAGAGGACAGTGTGATACAGCTGTAGTTTGGTGTTGCAGGTATTCTATAGTGGTAGAGGACAGTGTGATACAGCTGTAGTTTGGTGTTGCAGGTATTCTATAGTGGTGGAGGAGAGTGTGATACAGCTGTAGTTTGGTGTTGCAGGTATTCTATAGTGGTAGAGGACAGTGTGATACAGCTGTAGTTTGGTGTTGCAGGTATTCTATAGTGGTAGAGGACAGTGTGATACAGCTGTAGTTTGGTGTTGCAGGTATTCTATAGTGGTAGAGGACAGTGTGATACAGCTGTAGTTTGGTGTTGCAGGTATTCTATAGTGGTAGAGCGTGATACAGCTGTAGTTTGGTGTTGCAGGTATTCTATAGTGGTAGAGCGTGATACAGCTGTAGTTTGGTGTTGCAGGTATTCTATAGTGGTGGAGGACAGTGTGATACAGCTGTAGTTTGGTGTTGCAGGTATTCTATAGTGGTGGAGGACAGTGTGATACAGCTGTAGTTTGGTGTTGCAGGTATTCTATAGTGGTAGAGGACAGTGTGATACAGCTGTAGTTTGGTGTTGCAGGTATTCTATAGTGGTAGAGGACAGTGTGATACAGCTGTAGTTTGGTGTTGCAGGTATTATTTTGTGGTAGAGGACAGTGTGATACAGCTGTAGTTTGGTGTTGCAGGTATTCTATAGTGGTGGAGGACAGTGTGATACAGCTGTAGTTTGGTGTTGCAGGTATTCTATAGTGGTAGAGGACAGTGTGATACAGCTGTAGTTTGGTGTTGCAGGTATTCTACAGTGGTAGAGCGTGATACAGCTGTAGTTTGGTGTTGCAGGTATTCTACAGTGGTAGAGCGTGATACAGCTGTAGTTTGGTGTTGCAGGTATTCTATAGTGGTGGAGGACAGTGTGATACAGCTGTAGTTTGGTGTTGCAGGTATTCTATAGTGGTAGAGGACAGTGTGATACAGCTGTAGTTTGATGTTGCAGGTATTCTATAGGGGTAGAGGACAGTGTGATACAGCTGTAGTTTGATGTTGAAGGTATCCTATAGTGGTGGAGGACAGTGTGATACAGCTGTAGTTTGATGTTGCAGGTATTCTATAGTGGTGGAGGACAGTGTGATACAGCTGTAGTTTGGTGTTGCAGGTATTCTATAGTGGTAGAGGACAGTGTGATACAGCTGTAGTTTGGTGTTGCAGGTATTCTATAGTGGTGGACAGTGTGATACAGCTGTAGTTTGGTGTTGCAGGTATTCTATAGTGGTAGAGGACAGTGTGATACAGCTGTAGTTTGGTGTTGCAGGTATTCTATAGTGGTAGAGGACAGTGTGATACAGCTGTAGTTTGGTGTTGCAGGTATTCTATAGTGGTAGAGGACAGTGTGATACAGCTGTAGTTTGGTGTTGCAGGTATTCTATAGTGGTAGAGGACAGTGTGATACAGCTGTAGTTTGGTGTTGCAGGTATTCTATAGTGGTAGAGCGTGATACAGCTGTAGTTTGGTGTTGCAGGTATTCTATAGTGGTAGAGGACAGTGTGATACAGCTGTAGTTTGGTGTTGCAGGTATTCTATAGTGGTAGAGGACAGTGTGATACAGCTGTAGTTTGGTGTTGCAGGTATTCTATAGTGGTGGAGGAGAGTGTGATACAGCTGTAGTTTGGTGTTGCAGGTATTCTATAGTGGTAGAGGACAGTGTGATACAGCTGTAGTTTGGTGTTGCAGGTATTCTATAGTGGTAGAGGACAGTGTGATACAGCTGTAGTTTGGTGTTGCAGGTATTCTATAGTGGTAGAGGACAGTGTGATACAGCTGTAGTTTGGTGTTGCAGGTATTCTATAGTGGTAGAGCGTGATACAGCTGTAGTTTGGTGTTGCAGGTATTCTATAGTGGTAGAGCGTGATACAGCTGTAGTTTGGTGTTGCAGGTATTCTATAGTGGTGGAGGACAGTGTGATACAGCTGTAGTTTGGTGTTGCAGGTATTCTATAGTGGTGGAGGACAGTGTGATACAGCTGTAGTTTGGTGTTGCAGGTATTCTATAGTGGTAGAGGACAGTGTGATACAGCTGTAGTTTGATGTTGCAGGTATTCTATAGTGGTGGAGGACAGTGTGATACAGCTTTAGTTTTGTGTTGCAGGTATTCTATAGTGGTAGAGGACAGTGTGATACAGCTATAGTTTGGTGTGTCAGGTATTCTATAGTGGTGGAGGGCAGTGTGATACAGCTGTAGTTTGGTGTTGCAGGTATTCTATAGTGGTGGACAGTGTGATAGAGCTGTAGTTTGGTGTTGCAGGTATCCTATAGTGGTAGAGGACAGTGTGATACAGCTATAGTTTGGTGTGTCAGGTATTCTATAGTGGTGGAGGGCAGTGTGATACAGCTGTAGTTTGGTGTTGCAGGTATTCTATAGTGATGGAGGACAGAGTGATACAGCTGTAGTTTGATGTTGCAGGTATTCTATAGTGGTAGAGGACAGAGTTATACAGCTGTAGTTTGGTGTTGCAGGTATTCTATAGTGGTAGAGGACAGTGTGATACAGCTGTAGTTTGGTGTTGCAGGTATTCTATAGTGGTGGAGGACAGTGTGATACAGCTGTAGTTTGGTGTTGCAGGTATTCTATAGTGGTGGAGGACAGTGTGATACAGCTGTAGTTTGGTGTTGCAGGTATTCTATAGTGGCGGAGGACAGTGTGATACAGCTGTAGTTTGGTGTTGCAGGTATTCTATAGTGGTGGAGGACAGTGTGATACAGCTGTAGTTTGGTGTTGCAGGTATTCTATAGTGGTAGAGGACAGTGTGATACAGCAGATCAATGAGGACCCGGACCACACCGGCCTGGTATGTCTGCTGTGTATAAAGAACATGAAGAGCCGGGCACAGGCACCACCTTGACGATACGACCCGTCTTCGTGTCTCGTTGTTCTGTCCGTCTTCAACCTCGTATATACGATCATCTGATTTGTATTATAAATTGTTTACTTTAATCAAGGCAGTATCTCCGTCCCCACAAAAAAGAGGGTTCTCAGATGATGGTTTGTTTTGATGAGGACTAGGGATCTGTGCAATCTGCAGTTAGATTTTGTAGGACCAGGTCGACTGGCAGTCTGGCTTGCATCAGCAGCCATGTCCCAAAGTACCCAAACCGTTATCGAGGATACCGTGTCATATTCTGTTATCACACCTTGGACCCATTTGCTACCACAGCTTTGTTTTCAGTCTGATTTGAAAGGCACAGTTAGTGAGTGAGTATGGTTTTACACGCTTTTAGCAATATTCCAGCAATATCATAACGGGGGATACCAGAAATGGGCTAGACACATTGTACCCATGTCGGGAATCGAACCCGGATCTTCGGCGTGATGAGCGAAGGCTTTAACCACTAGGCTACCCGACCGCCTTTTTGAAAGGCGCAGGACTAACAATGAATGTCCTATAAAATTAGACCCATGATCAGTAGAAATGTTATGATAATTTACAAATGGAAGAGGTTGTGATGGTAATGAAATAAAGCAGGCAAATGGGCCCAGGTTGGAATGAAAATAGGATACACTTGAGAACTTGGGATTTTCACAAATAACTTCTCTTCTTTTCTGTACTAAAACATCAGTCTTTTTTCTTGAAAGTGAAAAGATCAAATTTTACTATTCCAATATCACCATAAAAGTATCAAAGACCAGAACAAGTGTTATTGAATTCACTAGCGGGCTGCTGTTGTCAAAACTAAATGTCAACCACAGGCCAAAATATATTTTCCCGAGCAAAAGAGTTTGTATGCTGGATGTTCTAGTGATGCTGGGAGCAGGATGAGGAGTCACCTGGTGTATCTTTCTATGGGAGTGGGCATCGTATGCTATATACTACCCAACTTTTGATAAGGGTATTCTGAGGGTCCAATTTAGGACTGAACAAGACCGATTGTTTGTAAATGTTTTCATACAAATATCTGATATTGCAGAGGAACTGAATCAAGTTAATTAACAAAAGTACATGATTCGTATTTTGTCCACTAGTTTTTTAACTCAATGAAAAATTCCAGTACCCCTAGTAATTGTTCAGAATCTCATTAACCCCAGAGGACTAGGGTCCTTCTACACACCAACCTCAGTGCTGTGATGATTGTATCTCACAATTCTGTACATACTCCAGAACGTTGTCTTGCTGAGATTGTTTTATTGGAACAGAGACAGACGTTGGCACTTGTCACTCCGACATTTCGTCTGATGGGTAAGTGCCAGTCCATGGCCAATCTCATTAAAATCAGATCTAAGTTCTCGCTGCCGCTAAACAAAGATCTGAGGACATTCCATTACGGGTCACGTCAAAACAAGCGGTAATGAAAATCTAATAATTTATTTATTATGGCCTAAAGATAGATGTAGAAATAATTTGTGTGGCTGAAAGCTGATCTCATCTGTGGAGATGGTTACATTTCACGAGTGAGTGAGTAGTGGTTTTACGCCGCTTTTGGCAATATTCCAGCAATATCTTGGCGGGGGGCCGGGGGGGGGGGGGACACCAGAAATGGGCTTCACACATTGTACCCATGTCGGGAATCGAACCCGGGTCGAGCGAACAGTGTAACCCCAAGGCGATCCGACCGCCCGAAATTTGTTTTGAAATATCGGGGCTGATCTGCGTGCACCCAATATTATGTTTCACATTAGATGACTTCAGCCAGTGCCTCATGTTCAGGAATACTTCTCCTTGAAGTCTGTACTGTCCGACATAGGACAGAAGTACTGTTTTCTTGTGTATTATACACACCACCCACACTGGTAGTATGTTTCTGGTTTCTGGTATGTTAACTGCTGTATTTTTGGGGGAAAGGGTATGCACTGTACACAAGAAAATAAAGTATTTGAAAATTTTGGAGCTCTTCTGAATTCTTTTAATTTTTGATGGTTAATTAAAATTTTTTCGGGTTTCAGGATAGGGCTGCCCAAAATGTTGTAGAAAGAAATTACCGTAATCGACGTAATAAGTGCCCCGCTCTAATAAGCGCCCACAGCAATATTTGCTAATATATTGGCTAGTGAACAATCCCAATTAGCACCCCTTCCGATTGATCAGTGTACACAAGACTTATTTATTTGTGTATAATACGCACGCGTGTGTTATATGCATCCTTAATTATGGGCAATTAAAATCTGGAAAATATATCTGTCGTACATAAACATTTCAGGCTGTCAGCATAAACCACGAAATTTACAATCTTTCAACTCAAATTAATATTCTAATAAAAGCACCCTATTTCTAATTTTGAGAGCGTGTTTATTACGTCGAATACGGTATTAGAAAGGCAATGTTTGATCAGAATGTTTGAATTTTTGTATTAGCCTTTATTTCCAGCCCTGATTTTTTTTAAATTATTTGCATCGAAGAATATTGACTTGGAATTTTTGTAAACAGTTACGGTTGGCTTCATAAGGATAACTTGTCTGTACAGGGTACGGATTTGTTTGCCATGTTTTGTATATTAAACCAGAAATGCTTTGTTGTACACTCTGTGTGTCATTTGTGACCAACTCGTGTTATTCCGGGACAAGCCGAATAGCGACTCGTGCCCCTCTCGTGGCCATTTTTGTGACCGGGTTCCGTCTTAGCGCAAAGGGGCATACCTAAAATAATTGTCAACTCGTCGCGTTATGGTTCACATATATTTCCCCATATATTATATACATTTCAGATGCAATTTAAAGCACATCGGGACATGCAGAATTATACATTTAACTGTGCCTTGGGTATATTTTTAGATGCAAGACATACGTAAAATCAAAACTTATTTCTGAGGGATTCTTTGACGAGGAACTTGAAATCATACGCGCATTCTGATTGGTTTGTCGTATTTTCGCACATAACATTCATCGATAGGGGGACGAGTCTTCTTACAGGTTACGGAAAGGTGCGAGTGGTGACGACTGTCAATGTGTTTGTGGAGTCCATTGATGAAGATGATGCTTTCAATATGTCGAACAAACAAGCAAATATTTCAGGGAATATATTTTGAATTTACATTTACATTTTTCAGAATTTGATAAAACAGATTTCAGATGAAAGAAAGCTTGATTGGTACCTGCTACCTAAATACTGATCATGTTAAATTAGAGAATGCAGTTCATTGAGTTAAAAGGAGTTGATCTGGTTCTGGTGTTAATGTTACAAGGTACATGTATGTAATAATGAACATTTTTGGATAATGGTGAAAGTGTAAATAAACGTTTATTATCTTGACTCTGACTTTCATCATTTTGTATGTAGACCTGTCTTGATTTGAGTGAGTGAGTGAGTTGGGTTAACGCCGCTTTTAACAGTATTCCAGTTATATCACAGCGTGTCAGCTTAATGTGGAAGGAAAGCCCGAAGTGATTCAGGTCTCAGACGTTTACCACTTCAGTGAAACCTACGAGCACGGGTATGGTGCTGACAAACCTCGAAACATAATCGGGGCGAACCGGGATTCGAACCCACAATCATAGGTTTCTGGCGTGCCCAAGGGATGCAACTCTGCACAGCGAATCGCGGCGCCTTAGACGACTGGGCCACCCGTGCCCCGTCTTGATTTGAAGTGAAGTCTTGAAAGTTGGTTCTCGTGATGTATGTGACCCGTGAAGATCCGGGATAGAATAGGTCTTCAGCAACCCATGCTTGCTGTAAAAGGTGACTATGCTTGTCGTAAGAGGCGACTTATGGGGTCGGGTGGTCAGGCTCGCTGACTTGGTTGATGCATGTCATCGATCCCAATTGCGTGGATCGATGCTCATGATATTAATCACTGGATTGTCTGGTCCAGACTTGATTATTTACAGACCGCTGTCATATAGCTGGAATATTGCCGAGTGCGGCGTTAAACAACAAACCAACCAACCATGTCAGTGTGGTGAAACCTCTCTGGGGTAAATACCCAGAATGCTAGTTGTATGAGGCGACTAAATGGATTGGACTGTCAGGCTCTGACTTTGTTGATTGTAGGTCATAGGTCATCGTACCCCGACACTGTTTACAATATCAAATACTAGTTTGTCTGGTCCAGACTTGGTGCAGCGTTAAACAAATAAAGAATAGAGCTCTGAAGCCCTGAATTATGAAGAATTCTACCATGACAAGTGCTCGGTTCCAAACTAAACGTAAGGGGTATCTATTCTACAGTGACCCCAGTATGTTTATATGTTTGTTTGTTTGTTTGTTGTTTAACGCTGCACTCAGCAATATTCCAGCTATATGACAGCGGTCTGTAAATAATCGAGTCTGGACCAGACAATCCAGTGATTAATATCATTAGCATCGATCTGCGCAATTGGGATCAATGACATGCATCAACCGAGTCAGCGAGCCTGACCACCCGATCCCGTTAGTCACCTTTTATGACAAGCAAAGTCGCCTTTTACGGCAAGCATGGGTTGCTGAAGACCTATTCAACCCCGGAACCTTCACGTGTCGTATGTTTATATGATGGCGGTCTGTAAATAATAGAGTCTGGACCAGACAATCCCGTGTTTGACATCATGATCCACGCATTTGGGATGCAATGATATGCATGCACCAAGTCACCTCTAACAACAAGCATCGTCACCTTTTATGGCAAGTATGGGTTGCTGAAGACCTATTCTAACTCGGATCTTCCCGGGTCGGCAGCAATTGGATAAAAATTATATTGGATTTCTGTGAGCAGCCTTTAGATATTTCTAAAGCTGGGATCATTCATACAAAGTTTCAGGTCAATTGGCCTTGTAGTTTTAGAGATCAAGTGAGTGAGTGAGTGAGTTTGGTTTAACGTCGTTTTTAACAGTATTCCTGTTATATCACGGCGTGTCAGCTTAATGTGGGAGGAAAGCCCGAAGTGATGCAGGTCTCAGACGTTTACCACTTCGGTGAAACCCACCAGCACGGGTATGGTGCTGACAAACCTAGAAACATAATCGGGGCAAACCGGGATTTGAACCCACAATCATAGGTTTCTGGCGTGCCCAAGGGACGCAACTCTGCACGACGGGGGACACCAGAAATGGGCTTCACACATTGTACCCATGTCGAGAACTGAATCCAGGTTTTCGGTTTTTGACCGAACGCTTTAACCACTAGGCTACCCGACTGCCCCATAAAACTTTCCTATTCACATTTCTATCATCTGGTTACACACAACACAAGACGAACACCAGCGTATCTCCCATGATTTTATTAAAATATATTCTTTCAACAAAATACAGAAACAATGTTTCTTCATTGACAATGGTCACATGTTTAGCACTGATATATAATCACACATAACATGAACAACATGATGAGAATACAACCTTCCCAGAGCTCTACAACCACTGGGATATAAACACACTGCCACCATGCGCGGAGACCAAACGTCATCCTTAGTCACAGCTCAATACACCATCACTCCTGGCTCAATTTAAGCTCCTTGAACAAGGACCAAGCCAACTGGACAGTCTGAATCCAATTACAGTTTAATTACAATAACGGAATCGGATACTACTGAAAAGATGCTGAAGCACACCTGATTGTTCCATGTTACTAGAATTAATCTTTCATGGCATGGCCTATTAACTATGGAAACTCCACTCTGATGATAACTTTAGGAACACCGTCTTTTATACAAAGGGACATAACTCCTTTACGTGTAATGTACAAGGCATCTGTTTAAGCTGCTTTTCAAGTATAAATTTCAGTCTTTCATAGGCATTTAGATGAAAGAACAAGAAAGTATGAACTTTTTGGGATAACAACCCAAAGTTTACATTCCAACATCAATCAGTGGAAAATAGAGGAAACTATTGAAATCCAAGGAAAGAAGCTTGTCATTAAGTGAGTGAGTGAGTGAGTTTTACGCCGCTTTTAACAGTATTCCAGTTATATCACGGCGTGTCAGGTTAATGTGGGAGGAAAGCCTGAAGTGATGCAGGTCTCAGACATTTACCACTTCGGTGAAACCCACGAGCACGGGTATGGTGCTGACAAACCTCGAAACATAATCAGGGCGAACCGGGATTCGAACCCACAATCATAGGTTTCTGGCGTGCCCAAGGGCCGGAACTCTGCACAGCGAATCGCGGCGCCTTAGACGACTGGGCCACCCGTGCCCCACTTTTCATTAAGAGAAACCAGGGCATCTGCCAAGTATGAAATTCACTTTCATCCTAAACTACCCGCAATAAACATTTTGATTGTCTCATTGTTACCCAAGTTCTTCCACTTCTCTCCTGTTTTCTCCATTTTGACCTACCCACCTGAGTTTTTAACCCAAAATCTGTAACCACTCCCCCGACTCCTTCAAAGTCGGGTCATATTGAGTTATGTACCTTTGTATAGATGAAGATGTTCAGAGTGGGATTTCATAAAGGTCTCAAAGTCATGAAACAGGACATACCGTATTCGACGTAATAAGCGCCTCGCTCTAATAAGCGCCCACTGCGATATTTGCTAATATATTGGCTAGTGAACAATCCCAATTAGCACCCTTCCGATTGATCAATGTACACAAGACTTTTTTATTCGCGTATAATACGCACTCGTGTGTTATATGCACCCTTAATTATGGGCAATTAAATTCTGGGAAAATATATGTCGTATATAAACATTTCAGGCTGTCAGCATAAACCACGAAATTTATCTTTCAACTCATCAAAATAATATTCTAATAAGAGCCCCTTATTTCTAATTTTGAGAGGGCCCTGGGCGCTTATTACGTTGAATACGGTATTTATCGAAGTTCATTACCTACAGCAATCTAAAACTAGTAAGGTGTGTCATGTCATCGCCGAGCATATTTACACTGTACAAAGAAACCGGACACACCGATGCTGGATATATATCACAAGAAATGATACAAAGAAATAGATCATGCTTCAAACCACCTTAGTAAGAAACAACAAAGTCGTGTGACGAAGTGTTATCAGAAACATCATGTTCCCAAGAAGGTCCTGTAGCACCACCACCAGTATCATCATAGTGTTGCATCTCACTGACGCATGCCACCATCAGCAGCCGACGCAAGGGCCATCATAACAGGCATCGTAACCACATTAGTGTTCAGCAAAGCCAGAGTGAGTGAGTGAGTTGGGTTTAACGCCGCTTTTAACAGTATTCCAGTCATATCACGGCGTGTCAGCTTAATGTGGGAGGAAAGCCTGAAGTGATGCAGGTCTTTGACATTTACCACTTCGGTGAAATTCACGAGCACGGGTATGGTGCTGACAAACCTAGAAACATAATCGGGGCGAACTGGGATTCGAACCCACAATCATAGGTTTCTGGCGTGCCCAAGGGACGCAACTCTTCACAGCAAATCGCGGCACCTTAAACGACTGCCCACCCTTGTCGCTCAACAAAGCCAGAGGCTGTAGGGGGTGCTATTGGATACTTGAGAATTGAGGGGTTACTTTCCAAAATTAATCCCTTTCCTTAAAAGTTAACAGAAATAATCGGGATCTCAGTACTTCTGATAAGAATGGATGCCAGAAAGCATGTTTTTGTTACCAGTGTTATAAACAGTATTTAGGGGAGAGCCCTTCGGACATTTTCAGTTATTCATCTGCTGCCAACCAGGAGTAATGTAGGCATGACGAAGGTTTCATAATGACCCTATTCTTTTATGTTAAAAGTCTTAAAAATGGACTGAAAAAATTGGTCCATACATGAGTTAGCTGTGATACTAAAATTGCTCTATTCTATCACACAGTGTATCTAATAAGAGCTTTTCACATAAACAACCCTGAAATAAGACTAAATAAGAGAATCAACAGTCCTGGGACCCAAACAGTGATCTTAGCGCTAAGACAATCATAACTCCCCTACTCTACAGACCATGACTGTCGTAGTCCTACAATCACGTTGAGGAATGGAACCTCAAACCACATTCCACTGGATCTTAGCACTAGGACAGTCACAAGTCAATTTGAAAGTGCGGGGATTACAACCGTCTTAGTACTAAGATCACTTTGTGTTGGCGACGGGCCCACTGCACATGCTGCACTGGATCTTAGCACTAAGACAGTCACAAGTCAATGTGAAAGTACGGGAGTCACAACCGTGCTAAGATCAGTTTGTGTTGGTCCAGTCCCTAATAAACAGTATCACATATATGCTATTACCATGGGTACAAGGGGATGTACCGGTACCCATCAACACCCATGCCTTGCCTCGTCCGCCCACAGCGTGGCTTAACGAGGACTCCATACAATCATGCACACAACATCCCAAAGAAATTTGGTCCAGATTGAGACAAATTATGGTTATGTAAAGTGAGACCATCTTTCCCACGATAGTACAGGCAAAACCATCCACAGTTTGAGGACCCCGTCACTCACGGATGCATCGCCTCCCGACGTCGCCCCCGACTCACAGCTCATCTCTGTCGCCACAAAAAGAAATACAGTTAGTACATCACAACACACAACTTGCAAAACAAATCAGGAAATTTATTTTGAGATTTCAAATACCCAAAACTTTTCATACTGCGCACTGTATTTACTTTTGGTACTGAAAGTCCTTATGTGGACTCGTCATAAAAAAACAGCTTCATTAGCAAAGATGTCAATAATCATAACAGTGAATGTTTAATCAGTTTGCATAGGCCACAAAAAAGGTTTTTCATCAGCATACTTACAAAACACTCTCATTAAAATCAGATCTTAGTTCTTGCTGCTGCTAAACAAAAATCTGAGGACATCCCATTACGGGTCACAACAGACCGACCTTGCGTGAACTTTGGCCTACCAATGGAATGACTGACAAGAAGTCTACATTAGCCAATCAGAAGGCAGCTTTCTCGTGCTTGACGGAGCTATTTTCAAATTGGCGACTGCGCTTCGAAACATATTTTGAAAATTCTTGATAAAAATTTGAAACCTGAACAAAAGAACATTCTGGAATCGCTAATAGATGGTCTAGATTGTGTGGATTCAGTTGTTAAGACCGTAACTATCGTTCGGAATACCTGTGTAAAAGTTTTCGAGGTTGCATGATTAGAAATCAAATTCCGACTGTCACTTTCATGATCTGGTAAGCAATGCTCTGATTGGTCAGATGAAAGGTCGTTCTGACGTAACCCTAATGGGATGTCCTCAGATGTTTGTTTAGCGGTTGCGAGGACTAAGATCTGATGTTAACGAGTTTGACTTACAAAATGACTTTTTTTCACATACTACTCAAAAGATTCTTTCATATTACTAATAGCATGTCGCATGACAGATTAACTATAGTAATATGAAATAATTGGGGTGACTATTATTGAACAGAACTATAACTACAAATGTTGAACCATCTTAATCCTTCGAATGTTTGAAATGATTAGCACGGTGATGAGAAACTTTTCCTGGCTCGACAAGAAAACAATAACAAGTACCTTATACTTATTTCTTGTTTACATGAAACTCATCGATTATTTGCGATATGGTTTTTTTTAAGAAAATCAGAAAAAAGATACAGTGCAAGGTGCTTGGTAGATTATCATGATTATGCATGTTAAACGCAAGCAAGAAAAGAAGTCGCTTTACCAACAGATTCCTATCCGATCAAAATACAGCTCAAATTAGAATTTCAGTAAAGAAACAAGAAAACTGTTTTCATTCACATAATTTCTTGCAAATAGTAACAGTAGCTTTGGGATTTGAAACAAAAATAACGTTTCTGATCACAATAACGGGGCATTTGATATCTCGGTCTCCACATCAACACCGGCTGAAAGAAACGAAACCATGCTTTTCACAACATTCAACATGCCTTGCCAACAGTGCTGGAAACCATATCTATGTACAGCTCCGCTTTTACTCTCCGACATCTACCGGACGTGGTTGCTAATCATACTAATACCTCCAAATCCCTCTAGACGAAATGTTCTTGTACAGACCGATCTTAATTTTCATCGCCATCACCCCCCGTCTGAGTGCTCATCAAAGAGTTTTGTGAAGAGTTTAAACTCCATTTCTGAAACGATTTAGCTCTTAAACTATTTGAAAATGTATTGAATCATGTGTTTAACCTTGAAAACTTTGCATATTTCTGAATGTGACCTCTGACTTAGGCTAACATATAGCCTCAGAAATAAAGTTATCTTATTTAAAAATATATACCTACAAAATATAATATCAAATCCAAATGGAGCCCGGAATAATGCTTAATCTAGACTTGCCAAATCATTCTAGACTTGAGTTGGATTCCTTTTTATTTATTCTCTAGGGTGAGTGAGTGAGATGGGTTTAATGCCGCTTTTAACAGTATTCCAGTTATATCACAGCATGTCAGCTTAATGTGGGAGGAAAGCCCGAAGTGATGCAGGTCTTTGACGATTACCACTTCGGTGAAACCCACGAGCACGGGTATGATGCTGACAAACCTTGAAACATAATCGGGGTGAACCGGGATTGGAACCCACAATCATAGGTTTCTGGCGTGCCCAAGGGACGCAACTCAGCACAGTAAATCGCGGCGCCTTAGACAACTGGGCCTCCTGTGGCCCCCTATTCCCTAGGGTCTGGGAGACGGACTACATGACCTTGTGAAGGGTGACAAGATCTGCATCAGCCTCTGTAACAATGTTACAGGAGGGGGATTCATAGCAGCGCTAGCGGCCTGTAGATGTCGGACAGTCAAAGCAGAGACGCCTTGCATCCCCGACATCATTGACGAGGACAACAACACGCACAACATGCCATCACAGTCACATGCTGGAACACTCTACAGGCTCAAAATACCAACAAAATATGTGTGGGATTTCTCTAACTTTTGATATGTCAACAGGTTCATAAACAGCCATACTCTGCAGACTCAATTCTTAGCTTTCGCTTGGGAAGGATTTCAAGGGAAGTATGTCCATACGCCGTTAAGTGATTTTGGTGTTACTCTGGGTTTGGCAGTGTTCACACATCATGGCACTGGGCCGCCATGAATGGACTTCATGGTAGATCATGTTGGGACTCGAACCCAGACCTTCTTAGTGATGAGTGACCACTTTAACCACTTGGCTACCCTAATACCTACTTTATAGACCTGTCTTTGTATAGATTTAACAGCTGAAACTAAACCTACAGCTTTTACAGCTTCTCTACATAACATTTACCCTAACTTCAGTGAGTGAGTGAGTGAGTTGGGTTTAACGCCGCTTTTAACAGTATTCCAGTTATATCGCGGCCTGTCAGCTTAATGTAGGAGGAAAGCCCGAAGTGATGCAGGTCTCAGACGTTTATCAGTTCGGTGAAACCCACGAGCATGGGTTTGGTGCTGACAAACCTAGAAACATAATCGGGGCGAACCGGGATTCGAACCCACAATCATGGGTTTCTGGCGTGCCCAAGGGACACAACTCTGTACAGCGATCGCGGCGCCTTAGACGACTGGGCCCCCCGTGCCACCCCCCCACCCCCCCTAACTTCAAGTTGAAGGTAAACATGGCTATATAATTACACTGAGTTTACCAACCTTAGACCAGGCTACCATCAAATTTATGTTTTTCACATTAACTGATCTGATGATGGTGAATCTGTTGGTAACCATGGCAGCAGTTTCAGTTTTAGAAATGAGAACAGCAAAGCTAATTATTGAAGGCTGTGAAGGGTATTTATAATGGAATATGCTTGGATATTTGGCAAAATGGTAATGCCAGCTAAACAGAGGTATAGGAAAGGTGTGTTAGGATTAAAACTAAACTGAAAAAATCTCAGAAACAGAAATTTTGGTTTAGGCCAGTAAAATATTAGTCTTGTTTCTCATGATATTTTTCAAAACTGATCTAATTGGGAGAAAGCAATATTTGTTTTAGTAGTTTATAAATCAAGGGCCATAATTATGTTAATTGTTAACTTTTTTTATGATGCTTTTCAAAATCGACCAACATACTTATCCCTTACTGATGTAAACAAAATATCATCCTTGTATTCATAGCAGTTCCTGAAGTAACATGTACCTACTGAAGTCGGATGGACAAACGGAGCCCAAATGGAGCCTAAACCTGTTAACTTGATAAATAAACTTGATTCCCTGAGACTCTGACATACTATGTAAGGTAAGAGCTAAACACTTTGGAATCTGGCACAAAAATGGAAAAGTTATTTCTTAACACTGCTTTAAATTTAAAAATAATAATGTTCGGGTCATGTGGGTCATGAGAAACAAGAAATATATTATTAACAAGCCGTATTGTAATCAATATTTTACTTGAATGCTATTTTGAAAATACTACTAAGATACTACTTGAAAAAATAAAATGTTAAGAAAAAGAAAAAAGATACTTCTAAATCATGTTGATATATCATACAGTTTGGGGGATACCAAACCCAGTTTGTTCAGAATAATTTGAAACTTTCACAACACCAAAGGGAGACAATCAGTCAAGGCATGGGAACAACAACAAAGATGGTGGACCACCCAAAAAGGAGTTTTACAGCCACCGACCACACATCAGACCTACCTTGCTCGACAGGATTAACATAAACAGGTCACCAATAAATCTCCCCAGCCTCAGTCTACCCAAGATGCACTATTGGTCATGTGTCATATACACAACTCACAGAACATGGTGTGAAACTTGCCAGTTGCAAATTATCCAGTGCATGCATTATTTCATCAACAACCACAATGCATGGAAAGAAAAGATAATTCCTCACACTTGAACAAGGAGAGCTAGGAGATTTTCATAGGACTCTGCACTTATTCCAAAGCCCCAAAATCTCAGCACACAATGTTTTTTACATAAGGCCACAATATATTATACTATCAGATTTTTGTCCACCCATCGCACCACCAAACACCAAGCTTCACGCCAAGCCTCACCCAAATACATTGTCCCAAAGAACCTACAGACCATGTAAAAATCTCTGTCTTTAACCCCTTCTTGACTTGATAGATATCATACCGTATTCGACGTAATAAGCGCCCAGGGCGCTCTCAAAATTAGAAATAGGGGGCTCTTATTAGAATATTATTTTGGTGGAAAAAACAGAGTTGAAAGATAAATTTTGTGGTTTATGCTGATGGTTTGAACTGTTTATATACAACAGATATATTTTTCCAGAATTTAATTTCCCATAATTAAGGGTGCATATAACACACGAGTGCGTATGATACACGAATGAATAAGTCTTGTATACATTGATCAATCGGAAGGGGTGCTAATTGGGATTGTTCACGTGCCAATATATTAGTAAATATCGCCGTGGGCGCTTATTAGAGCGGGGCGCTTATTACGTCGAATACGGTACATGTTTTCCCACAAAACAGCCATACTTCATGTGATTCATGACAGCAGTTTATACACATAGATGTTTCAAACAGTTTGTTTTGACAAAAATAACGGAATAAAATGCTTCCCCTAACTTTTCCTAAATATTTGAATGACATTTTAACTGATGTATTGTCGCCCCAACAGCCGACATATTGGTGTATTGTAACATTTAACTAGCTTGACCACTACCACAAAACCTTGACTTCAACCTACAGTGGAAACAGCTATTTCCAAACAATAATCTTGATCGCTGTATGTCAACAATACATTCTACGAACAAAGCATTGAGTCGCCCAAGTAAAATTCTTCAGGCTGAGTTTCTTCACAAGCGACCAATATACAGGCACAAATGTGCAGATTTACAAATATGCTGAAACAACGTCACACAGATAGGTTGTATTCAAAGAAAGTAGCACCTAATACCAAGTACTGAACCAAAGATTTGAATCTCTCTGTGAATCTAGGTCAGTAACAATCAACAGTCTGGTCGCCGACACTATAAATGCCCATAGTAAAACATGGTCGCCATTACCATAGGCCTACCATAGTGGAACCTGGTCGCCATAACCCAATCACCCTGCGAACTGGTCGCTATCATCAAAAGCATACCAAAAGCCATCCTGGCGCCATCACCATAGGTTTACCATAAGGCAACCTGGCGCCATCAACACCGGTCTACCATAGTGCAACCTGGCGCCATCACGCCATAACACAGCCAGGTTGTCAACACTTCATCCCAAAGTCATACAAACCTACACCTATATTTAACGCAACATGTGGACATCCAGAAAGAGGTTCTAACCTCATTACCATAGTGCAACCTGGCGCCATCACCAAAGGTCTACCATCATACAGCTTTGCTCAGCCACTATTAGCTGACCATAATACAGCCAGGTCATCAACACCTCATCCCAAAGTCATACAAACCTACACCTATATTTAACGCAACATGTGGACATCCAGAAAGAGGTTCTAACCTCATTACCATAGTGCAACCTGGCGCCATCACCAAAGGTCTACCATCATACAGCTTTGCTCAGCCACTATTAGCTGACAATAATACAGCCAGGTCGTCAACACCTCATCCCAAAGTCATATAAACCTACACCTATACTTAACGATCATCGCAACATGTGGACATCCAGAAAGAGGTTGTAACCTCATTACAAGTTCATATTGAATCAAGACATGTCATGTCCTACACCCAAGTCTTGAGGAAGATGGTTAACACAGACTCCAGGTGGACTCCCAGCCTGGATAGCCTGGCAGTCCCTGTATCATCATGCATTAGAAGTGTATGGAGTGTGTTAGTTGGGGAGTTGTGTTAGTTCAGTCATAGATGTCATCAAGATAGTCGACAACTTGTTGCCACCAACCGCCATTGGTCTGGGTATCAGCATCAGCATCTGACCAAGCATTGCTATTGTCTGGGTCCCTGAAAGAAACATGGCTGTTATATGAGACACATGACATACAGAGAGACATGACATACAGAGAGACATGACATACAGAGAGACAAAACAGACACCTAGCAAAAGAGGATATGTGTGTTGATTAACACAGAGGACAAGAGAGGCATGTTGATATGGAGGACATGCCTTGATATCAGGGCTGGGACAGGTCCAAATTGAATACCCGGGTACCCGATCCACTATTACCCGACCCGACCCACTTTAGGTCTCAAGTTTTACCAGTCGCAGACGTAACGTGTACGCATGACGGCTCTGCCGTCTCTTGTACGCGAGACGGGTGCGGTCCGCAGTACTCAGTGAAGCGCTTGATACTAATTAATTCAATCACCGTGGCTGTGCTGTCACCTGCGACCTCCGCGAAAGTTTACAGAAGTCCTGCCAGAAGCTGCTAACATACATGCATTAAACGATCTGATCATGCACAAGCTGAGTGAGTGAGTGAGTTGGGTTTAACACCGCTTTTAACAGTATTCCAGTTATATCACGGCGTGTCAGCTTAATGTGGGAGGAAAGCCCGAAGGATGCAGGTCTCAGACATTTACCACTTCGGTGAAACCCACGAGCACGGGTATGGTGCTGACAAACCTAGAAACATAATCGGGGCGAACCGGGATTTGAACCCACAATCATAGGTTTCTTGGGTGTCCAGGGGACGCAACTCTGCACAGCAAATAGCGACGCCTTAGACAACTGGGCCACCCATGCCCCCTGCACAAGCTGAAATTGACTGAAGCTTTATCTTTGCTCAAACATTAAAGTCAAAAGGAATGCGTGCATAGTCAGAAAGAAATGGGATCATATAGCGCCTTGTTGTGTAACCATGGAGTTTGACGGTGACCATCATTAAATAATATATCACATGACTAACCACGGGTCCGGTTGGTCCTGTGGGTACCCGGGTCATACTCTGGACCCACCCACCCAGCCCTAGTTGACATATGCAGAGACACTTTGCAATGGGGGACATAAAAGACGATATACACTGAGGACATGAGAGACATCTTGAAAAGGAGGACATTGCTATGATATACACTATATATTAGTGGTGGGATGATAGATACACTGATGCATCGGTGGGTCGTGATTTTTCACTTCTCAATACAAGTATCGATCACAGTCGCACACTAAGTAAAAAATATTGATTCTGACCTTAAAATGTTTGCTTTAATAGCTGTTCCACTAAACACTAATCAGTAGTGCAAGTTAATAGTGAAAACATAAATATTTTCATTTGTTGTGCTATATTTGACACTGCCAACTGTAAATCGTCAGTGTGCCAGGTATTTGGTCATCCTGTCTATGGAAAAGATAGCTTAAGCACCACAGATAAGAGCACAGGCAAGTATCATGATACATATTGGATAGTGAGTAAGGTATCGTGATAGCTTAAGCACCACAGATAAGAGCACAGGCAAGTATCATGATACATATCGGATAGTGAGTAAGGTATCGTGATAGCTTAAGCACTACAGATAAGAGCACAGGAAAGTATCGTGATACATATTCCATAGTGAGTAAGGTGTCGTGATACGTGATACGTGATAGCTTAAGCACCACAGATAAGAGCACAGGCAAGTATCATGATACATATCGGATCGTGAGAAAGGTAACGTGGTACGTATCAGATCTCACAGTTGGTGTACCTTCCCTGCCCTACTAAAGATATGAAAAGCTCTTTTCAATGGAGGACAAAATATAGCTATATATATATACACTGGAAGACATGGCAGGCACTATTCAATGGACCCAAGTGGTGGTGTACAAGGAGGACAGTGTTCATTCTGAGAATCACCTCCAGGAAATAGCACTTTGATGTACAGGTGGTCAGACCGGAAATTCAGAACACTTCTTTTGCTAGTTTTACCTTTGCAAACACTCAGTCCAACTACTCCCATCAGTACGGATTTCTTGACCTTTTGGTTATCATTCTAAAACTAGCCCTATAGAGTGAGTGAGTTGGGTTTAACGCCGCTTTTAACATTATTCCAGTTATATCACGGCGTGTCAGTTTAATGTGGGAGGAAAGCCCGAAGTGATGCAGGTCTCAGACGTTTACCACTTCGGTGAAACCCACGAGCACGGGCATGGTGCTGACAAACCTAGAAACAAAATCGGGGCGAAGTGGTATTCGAACCCACAATCATAGGTTTCTGGCGTGTCCAAGGGACGCAACTCTGCACAGGGAATCGCAGCGCCTTAGCCGACTGGGCCAAAATTGGGCTTGATGTGGCAAGGGTGGAAACAAGTGCCCCCCTAGCCCTATAGAGACCAGCATATATTATATACGCTACCAAACCCACAGCTATTCGGTAAGATTATCGGTTTTATCTGAAAGACTAGGGGATAATGAACCAAGGCTAATGCTATTTCAGATACTATTGAATATTTGTTCACGCCGCTTTTAGCAATATTCCTATTTAGTGCTCTACAGTAAATGCGTTTATTGAAATCCGCTCAACCATCTTCTTTACCATTTCCTGTTTATACTTTTCCCTTGTTTACACTATGACATCATTGTCCCGCCATCTACTTTCAGGTGATGTCACAACGTCTAACCCCGTAACTGGTGACGTCATCACTTGCTATCTTTTGCCTTTCCCTGCTCTTGGTTGCTGCGCTATCTATAGCTTTCACGGTTCAATTTTATTATCACTAAGATGCCTCCTAAACGCAGAGCATCTATCAATCATCGGCTGGTGAAAGGGGCTGCGAGGAGGGCAAAACAGCCGAGGACAAGGCAATCAGCGTTTACAACTGATCCAACGGATGAGTTATCTTGTTTTGCTAGTTCTTCACAATCGGTGCCCCAATCTACCGTAAGTGTTGATCTCGCATTATTGTTACCTAATTCGGTCAATTCTCCTCCAATTACCGCTCCGTCATCTGTTAACGATTTTACGGAGCATTTGCAAGCCATTTTACAACTTCTTCACAATGTTACCCAGGATTCTCAAACTCATACTAATCAATGACAAACTTCCAATTTCACTCCGCCAACCGCTACGGATGCCAATGAGACCCGACCTCAACCTGGCACATCCGATCACCATAATATGGCATTCCTTCCATCCGCCTCATCTTCGGTAGACCCCGTCTCGTACAGCGCAGAAACTATTGGCGCCCACGTTAAACAATCTCTACGCAAAAGGATCTGGAAAGGGAGTGCGTTGACCTGCAGCTACTCAGCCCATAGCTGTCGGAGAATAGCGACGAGGACGAAGGGACGTTCAGGTTGGTATCGGATCAGGTACAGTAATGTTTACACCTGCGCAGTCGCGGGGCAGCTCGGGTAAACTGCTGGGTCTAGGGGCTTGGACCACAGCCTTCCATGTGTATATGTCCATATATCTTGAAAAACATTGTTCACTCTCTGTTGTTCAGGGTATGTTATCTTATCTAGAATCTGTCCGTGGGGCCGCTCTCAAAATGGTGGCGAGGGATGGGTGACATATGACAGGCAATTCTGCCACAGAATGGCAAGGGACCCGACAAGGCAGTGGGGCCGGATCGATGGTGATCTGTGGTTACGACATATGTTGCCACACCAACAGCAACGGGCTTCAGCGCCGGTAAGGGTTACAAATCGTAGTAACAGTGCCTTTCCAAATAACGTATGCTGGGATTTCAACAAAGGTGCATGTAGCCGACCAGCCTGTAGGTATCTGCACAAGTGTGGGAAGTGTGGGAATACCACGCACGGGGCCACCGCTGGTATCTGCTTTCGAGGCACAGGGCCTAGGGAGCGTCAGGCCCAGTCTTCATCAAACAACTCCCATCCTGGAAGTACAGGTAACCAGCGTCAGAAGCCTAACGTCACTAGCACCATCTCCAGTCAAGCTAAGTAATTTACTTCCGTATCTGCTACCTTATTCCAGCGTAAATGCATTTCATGCATTAAGTTTGTTTGATGGTTTCCAATCGGGTTTTCGCCTAGGTTATCAGGGACCCCGCCTGTTTAGATCTGCAGGTAACTTGTCGTCGGTCAAACAACCTGAGTCACAATCCATAGTCAAGGCCAAGCTGGATAAAGAAGTCATGTTGGGTAGGATAGCTGGGCCCTACTACGACCCACCATTCGAAAGTTTGCAAGTGTCGCCTATTGGCTTGGTCCCAAAGAAGCAAGACACCACATCCTCTCGCTGGCTTGTTCAGGATAACTATGATTAATTCATCATCTTTCATTCCCACAGGGTACTTCAATTAAGATAATATTCCACAACAAGAGTGCTCTGTTACCTACGCACGCTTTGACGAAGCCGTGGCCATGGTACAACAGCTTGGACAAGCAGCTCAGTTAGCAAAATTTGACATTAAGTCAGCTTTCAGGATAATTCCCGTACATCCAGCGGACTTTGAACTACTGGGCATCAATTTCCAAGGCTTGTATTATTTTGACAAATGTTTGCCCTTTGGTTGTGCAAGTTCATGTTCAATCTTTGAAAAGTTTAGTTCCTTTCTACAGTGGTGTATGCCGCAGGACCTCCCAAACGGCCAAGCTTATGCACTATTTGGACGATTTTCTCACAGGGGGTAAGTCAGGCACAGCTGAATGTAACCAAAACCTGCATATTTGTCTCAACCGTTAGAGCCAATTTGGTGTTCCGGTAGCTCCCGAAAAAACAGTGGAACCCACTACCTGCATCACGTTTCTGGGTCTCGAGATCGACACGATGGCTATGCAGGTCCGCATACCACGAGACAAAATCGGCGCCGTTACCATGGAGATCAGGGGCTTGATTGAAACAGGTTAAATTAAGATCACAAAGCACCAGTTGCAGTCACTGGTGGGTAAATTCAACTTCATTTGCCGCGCTATACCGATGGGTCGTGCATTCTGCTGCAGATTTATTGACCTCATGTGCACTGTAAAATCGCCGCATCATCGAATCCGGATTACACGGTGGGTAAAACAGGACCTATCTATGTGGCTAACATTCTTGTCGGGTTTCAATGGTATATCAGTGTTTCAGGAAAGTGAGTGGGACTACAATGAAACCCTGCAGCTATACACGGATGCTGCCGGCAGTGCAGGCTTTGGTGCATATTTTCAAGGACACTGGGTCTCAGGCAAGTGGCCCCCGCATTGGGTTGAGGACGGTACCACTACAGATATGACATTACTGGAGTTATTTCCAATTGCGTATGCGATTGTGGGGTAAGTCTCTGGCTAACAAAAAAGTCTTATTCAACTGTGATAACCAAGCGATAGTGTACATTCTCAACAAACAATCCTGTAAAGGGCCTAAGACGATGTCAGTGGTCAGACAGCTTGTTCTGCTTTCCCTCAAATTTAACATTCTTTTCAAAGCTAAGTACCTGAGTACACACGATAACATTATTGCTGACGCATTATCAAGATTTCAGTGAGACCGCTTCCGCCAAGTAGCTCCAACTGCAGACCACCACCAGACACCGCTGCCAGACGATATTTGGGGGATTTAGAAGCTGAAGCCATGAGACTGCTACGGCTGTCTTTTACAAGCAATACTTGGTCAACTTACCAAACAGGTCTAACAGCATTTCAGCACTTCCAGTCAACCACTGATCTGAGGGATGAATGGCCAGTTCCGATAAGTCACATTGTTCATTTTATTGCTTCAATGTCTGTGAGACAATGCTCTATCAATACCGTCAGAACCTATATTTCTTCAATAGCAACATATCATAAATTTCATGGCCTTGTACACTGTTGCGACAATTTCCTCATCAACAAAGTTATCTCTGACATGTCTAAGAGGCGTTCCCGTCAAGATACTCGGAAACCGATCACATCTGATCTTCTTCAATTAATTATCTCTAACTTGCGTTTTGTTTGTAATTGCGCCTATGAATATCGTCTTTTCTCAGCAGCGTATTGCACGGCTTTTTTCGGATTTTTCAGAGTAGGTGAGCTGGTACAGGGCAGGTTAGGGCAGCCGGGAATCGCCATTCAAGATATCTTTCTGCGAGTTGCGTAATATTCAAACTCCGCCATTTAAAAGCAGACAGATCCGGAAAGGGCGTCTCTATCTCTATTGCCGCGCTACCCTCCCACCCTGTCTGTCCAGTCAAGGCCATGTCGGATTATCTGCAGATACGTCCTCTCGGTCCTACACAGGCATTTGTTCATTTTAACCATACACCTGTTACCAGATATCAATTTCAGGCTTGAAAAAAGCTCTCGCTCATAGTGGCGTTGATACTTCAGAGTTCTCGTCACACTCTTTTCGGATAGGCGCCGCCACATCGGCAGCAGTAAATGGCTTGAGCCAGGAAGTAATCGAACAGCTGGGTAGATGGGGTTCAGATTGCTTTAAATCTTATATTCGTCTTCCGCATTAATATAATTTCATAACATAACCATGTTTTCTATTCCCACCCCTTATTAACTATTTTATGTTGCAGTATGGATAGTAGGATCAAGCTACATTGCGAAGGCCGACCAGTTTGTTTCCCGGCATCATACACGCCCAACTGATTGTTTGTGGCTGGGAGAGGTGGCCGCAGATAGGAGGATCTTAACAAGGAGGTGGAGGCACAAATGGCCACACGTAAACATCCCAAAGCCATAATTATCCACCTCGGGTCCAACGACCTGGTCGCGCCCAAATCAAGCGCTCTGTACCTTGAAATTTATACGTCCCTTCTCCGGATACAGCTAATCATCTGGTCAAACATACTGCCGAGGAGGCACTGGATGGGGGCACATTCTTACTCCACCATCGACAAGGCCAGGTCGACCCTCAACCGGCGTGTCGGCAACCAAGTTAGGGAGCTCGGAGGTATTCAGATTCACCACCCGGCCATCCGGGCCAAATATAGTGATATGTACATTTGGGATGGCGTCCATCTCTCCAATAAAGGTCAGCGACTCTTTGTCAACAATCTCTTGGCAGGTGTAAAGTTATTTTCGTAAATAACTTCCGCTTTTGGCCGGGTAAGGTCCTTACATCCAGTTTGGTTTTAGGTCTTGGTGGGCTATGCACGTTCGTGCTTTGGCATAGTACTTGTGGGCACCATTAATGTATGCTATATTTTACATGTCATTGACATCACCAAATTTATAGGCTCCTGCTCTTCAGTGGGAACCTTCCATCCCTCTACTCATCAGCGGTTGGGATTCAAACTTTTTGGCTTATTCAATTTCTGCCCGCTTTTCAACGGGACATGTATTATTTTCTTACCGCTGGCGAAACTGGTCGCCCATGGTTGCTGCTGCTGCTGGAAACTCAAGTTGCCCATTTAACTACCTCTGCTTAACTACCCACAAGTACTGCCTCACCTAGACCATGTAGACCTTTCACCAAACATATTCTTCTCTTATTTATTTGGCCTGCCTGGGCAACATGTCCTTTCAGGCCTTTCGGTGGGTGTGTGTTACAATAATCCAGCAATATTGGACACCAGAAATTGGCTTCACACATTCTACCCATGTGAGATCGAACCCGGGCCTTCGGCGTGACGAGCGAACACTTTAACCACTAGGCTACCCCACCGCCTCTTGTTTCAGATACTGACCTCCACAGATCGTCTATAAACTACAACCTCGCTCTCACAAAGAGTATCTGAAAATATCTTGGATGGTGTTGACCTGTTCCACAGGACCCCTTAGTGAAATTCATGCATATTCATCATGTTCATTGAGCAAAACACCCTTTGGGTTCGGTCCATGAATATGTATGAGTTTCGCTACTTGTGTCCGTACTGTGCATCTATTTCAAGCTTTGTTTGTTCAGATTGGTACATTAAAGGAATATTAGGAAGAGTGCTGGTAATGCCTATCAGTCAGTTCAAAGTGTTAATACCGTATTCACCCTGCCACACCACGCGCTCGGACCACCTGTTCAAAGCACAAATACAAATACCGTATTCGACGTAATAAGCGCCCCGCTCTAATAAGCATCCACGGCGACATTTGCTAATATATTGGCTAGTGAACAATCCCAATTAGCACCCTTCCGATTGATCAATGTACACAAGACTTATTTATTCGTGTATAATACGTGTGTTAAATGCATCCTTAAGTATGGGAAATTTAATTCTGCAAAATATATCTGTCGTGTATAAGACACACAAACTTTGCTTTTGTATCATTTCATGCTGTCGGCATAAACCACGAAATGTATGATCTTTCAACTCTTCCACCAAAATTATATTCTAATAAGAGCCCCTATTTCTAATTTTGGGAGCGCCCTGGGCGCTAATACGTCGACAGAGTTGAAAGATAAATTTCGTGGTTTATGCTGACGGCCTGACTGTTTATAGAAGCCAGATATATTTTTCCAGAATTGAATTGCCCATAATTAAGAGCGCATATAACACACGAGTGCGTATTATACACGAATAAATTGGTCTTGTGTACATTGATCAATCGGAAGGGGTGCTAAATGGGATTGTTCACTTGCCAATATATTAGCAAATATCGCCGTGGGCGCTTATTATGTCGAATACGGTATTTGATAAATGCGGATATGGGTTCTCATAGTATACAAATATCAAAAGCTGAAGATTCTCTATACAGAACATGCCTTGACACATCTTTATCACAGATAGAAGTAAGGCGACAACGGACATCATGTTTGATACATATTGTCAAAACCAAATGGTCATACTGCCACATATAACACTCAGGATGCAGGATGTATTTTATAAATTGGTTTAAGGAGGCAACAATTACTGATTTCTCTGAATAATGTTAACATTTTACGATTGTAAACTAAATCAAAATTTGACAATCAGTGCATTTGTTCTTAAAAATAGAACCAAGTCAACAAATATCTGTAATTAAAATACTTCCCGAGATTGATAGTGAAAGGGAAGTAACTCTTGTAAGAAACAAAACAATCTTATTCAATGTTTTTCGATTTCAGCCCTAAGTTTTGAGAGATTATTTTTAATTCCTATTTTCTCAAACCACCAAGACAATAGTTATGAAAAAATGTATCCATAAACCAATGCAAAAACAAACAATAAAGCATTAATATTTCAACTATGCAACAGAGTCTGTACAAAATACATTGAAATCATAAATGCAGCGAGTGAGTTGGGTTTAACGCCGCTTTTAACAGTATTCCAGTTATATCACGGCGTGTCAGCTTAAAGTGGGAGGAAAGCCCGAAGTGATGCAGGTCTAAGACGTTTACCACTTTGGTGAAACCCACGAGCACGGGTATGGTGTGACAAACCTAGAAACATAATCGGGGCGAACCGTGATTCGAACCCACAATCATAGGTTTCTGGCGTGCCCAAGAGACGCAACTCTGCACAGCGAATCGCAGCGCCTTAGAAGACTGGGCCACCCGTGCCCCCTCGTCAGTCGGATGTCTCTTGACCCCAACACTGTATATGAACTCTAAAAGTTGAAAATTTTTGATTATTATAAATAGTTTTGATGCTAATATTTTTCATAAACACGATAAAGAGACAGTGTTATTGAGTGATGTCATAAAGCTTTCATGTGAATATATATTGCATCGTCATTTCTTCTGGGTGATATGCATTATATTCCTCTGTGACACTTAATGTATCCCAGCCATGTGGATGTGACTCAATAACCAGCCAATATTTGACATGTGGACGGGTAGAAATCATCCTTTATGGTAGCTGCTCTTTATGAAAGCGAGTCTCTCCTCCAGGTTTCTACACATCTTCCCGAGGCAAGAGAGTTAACTGACTATTAAAGTCCAGTTTCCACCCTTGCCGAACTAGGCTGGTATTATGGCAATCGAAATCCGGTTCATAAACTGTCGTGCAGACTTCGATCGATTGCAGGAATTGCAAAGCATGTGCACCGCCAACTCGTTGTCAGCAGATATTTTCCAAATCTTTTCATGTTTTTAATCAAGGTGCACACGTGATTTCATGCATTTCGCGATGTAAGACCCGTTTTATCACAATATAGATATTGATTATCGATCAGATCGTCCTGACTGGGCGTCACCATTTTGTGTGAAGCAAACGCAAGTAATACGAGTGGTGGAATCTGATTGGTCCATAGGAGAGGCTTAGAAGGGACATAACTGGTAATAGCCACTGGTGCCGCTACGATCGAGCCCAGTAATTCCAGCCTAGTTCGGCAAGGGTGGAAACTGGACTTTTAAAGTCAGTTAATTCTCTTGCCTCGGGAAGATGGTTTCTACAGTGCTACAGAATGAGCTATATGTGAAATCTGCCCACAGATGTGAGTTTGATACTTCAAATTGTGATTTGCTTGTGTCGACATTGTTGTCTGGCTGGTACAACCTTAGAACTTTGTTGTTTTCTAAGACAAGTCCAGAGGACGAATGGGAACCTTATTCCACTTGTCCTCGAGACAAAAATCTTTTTACATTTTCTATCTATTATTTATTCATTTCCAATTTGTAGCAATTTGAAGCAATGAGAACGGGTTCAGAATTATAGCCCTCAAAGGCTAGTTAATGATGGCTACCCTCACTGGATTTTAACTTGTCTTCTGCACAATTTAGTAGTCTCGGCCTAGTGGACTAGCGTGAATATCAAAAGCTGGTGGTATTTCAAGATCATACCATATCACAGTTGGGTACATATAGCAGTTTACTATGAAATAATCAAATACCATATTCGACGTAATAAGCGCCCAGGGTGCTCTCAAAACTAGAAATAGGGGCTCTTTTTAGAATATTATTTTGGTGAAAAAAAAACAGAGTTGAAATATAAATGTTTATATTCGACAGATTTATTTTTCCAGAATTTACTTGACAATAATAAAGGTGCATATAACACACGAGTGCGTACTATATGCGAAGAGGAGTTGGAAGGGGTGCTAATGGGGATTGTTCACTAGCCAATATATAAGCAAATCTTGCCATGGGCTCTTATTAGAGCAGGGCGCTTATTACGTTGAATACGGTACACTGAAAATGCATGCTGAACTCTCGGTCAGAAGGGTTAGTTTGATTGGTTGTTGATTTCAAACTCACAAGACATATTCTTTTCTAAGTTGGTGATCTGAGAGATGATTTGGAGATGTCATGTCCAGAATGAACCTTGATTGGCATTCAAATGGAGAAATAATACACTGGAAAATCAGGGATGATGACGCTATTGGCTAACTTTTAAATGCCGTAGATATGTTTTTGTGGTTTGTTTGTTTGTTGTTTAACCCTGCACTCAGCAATATTCCAGCTCTATGACGGCGGTCTAAAAATAATCAAGTCTGGACAAGACGATCCAGTGATTGACATCATGACCATCGATCCACGCAATTGGGATACGATGCCATGCATCAACCAAGTCAGCGAGCCTGACCACCCGATCCCGTTGGTCACCTCTTACGATTAGCATAGTCGACTTGTTTTTTTTTATGGTAATCATGTTTACAAAAAACAAAAGGTAAAGATCTTTATGAGCACCACAAAGTGAGCATGTGAGAGAAATAAGGACTTTACACCACAACATTGCTCTCAAAGTAAATCACAATTTCCAACATGCAAATTGACACAAAAACCAAAATGTCTGACACGACTGCCACAACACATGCGTGCCGCTTGTTTCTCACTTTTTACATCCCGTGGCTTGAAGTCCACTGTACTGCAGATAGCTGGCCACGAAGTTGCGGAATATGCGACTAAAATCGTCGATTAGCGTGAAGTCCATTGATGCAAGATTGTCAGTCGTCTTGTGCCAGACAGTGGGGAACGGATACGAGATTAGATGAAGAACTGAGACACCTGCAAAAGAGATTATTAATTGTCATACAAATATTCCATCTGAATTATTTCTGTGAAAATTATATTTGTCACATGTCAACGGTGGGGGGTGAGCTGTGGTCCATGGTGAACAAAGCCAATTCACCTGTAAAATCATGTACCTTCTACCTGTGGTTGGTTGGTTAATTGTTTAACGCCACACTCAGCGTCTTTGACGGCGATCTGTAAATAATCAAATCTGGACCAGACAATCCAGTGATCGATATCATGAGCATTGATCCACCCAATTGGGATCGATGACATGCATCAACCAAGTCAGCGAGCCTGACCACCCGATCCTGTTAGTCGCCTCTTACGACAAGCATAGTCGCCTTTTACGGCAAGCATGGGTTGCTGAAGACCTATTCTACCCCGGGTCTTTCCACCTGTGACACATGTACCTATTAATACAGTCAACTCACATCAATGCATATATAACAGGTGATCCTGTGTCCAGCACACAGGTAAACATCAGGTGAAATCAAGCAATGTTGGTCGGGGATGATGATGATGATGATGATGTTGATGATGTTGATGTTGTTGTTTGTTGCTTAACGCCGCACTCAGCAATATTCCAGCTACATGACAGCGGTCAGAAAATAATTGAGTCTGGACCAGAAAATCCAGTGATTGATATCATGAGCATCGATCCACCCAATTGGGATACAATGACATGCATCAACCAAGTCAGCGAGCCTGACAACCCGATCCTGTTAGTCGCCTCTTACGACAAGCAAAGCGCCTTTTACGGTAAGCATGGTTTGCTGAAGACCTATTCTATCCCGGATCTTCAGGGAGGTCGAGGAAGGTAGTTGGATGGGTGAAGAACGACATTTTCAGAGAAATCAAGGATGGTTGCCAGTGGGCCATATAAAACTTACCGCTTTTAATAAAGCATCACCACATTACAGCTCAAGTTATCAAGCAGTATAAGAGATGGAACTATGTGAATAGTAATTCACAGTAAAAGCAAGAGGCAAAGAACTTCAACATAATACTCCCCATTTCCAAACACTGAAATGTTTGGCTTGAAGACTTTACAAACTTTTAATTAGCAGGACGAAATAATTTTTTACTTGTACATTTTCTAGGTCAAAATGTACGACTGCTATATACGACCGTCCATATTCAATTCAAAGCTAGTGGCCTGGACATAAACTATTTTGCAACAATCTCATGGAATTTGAATCAGTCATGGAAGAAAAACGTTACAAACTACTTTTCTTCCGGCAATGGTCTTTTTAGGATGACCTTGATGTGACCTTGATGTGACCTTGACGTGTCATGTTGACATGACTGAACAACGTGTCAAACATATTTCCCAGGAGACACATCCAAGTTGCCACTTGTTTGACTTTCATATTGTGAGGAAACAATATCCATCCCATTGACATAGCAGAGATCAACCTATGATTCCAAACTAAGTGCCCTTGGCAAGCAAATAGGGAAACAATTCACATTTTTTTAAAGAGAGAATTTTCATAAGTTTGTATGTTCTTCAATTCAGAGGTCTTTTGACATTGTATATTAACAAGGTCCAATGACAATAGTGTAAACCTAAACAATAAAGCCTCTACTAATTCATTGTCCTGTTATCATTGAAATACAAGTCATTAACATTACCATAACTATACAGTATGCATGGAATAAGTATAAACATCAAACTGAAACTTCATTATTTTGGGAATTTTACAGACATTTGTTGCAAGCCTGGGCTCAAATACTGGCCTCTAAGCAGCACTCATCACTGCATAGGTCTGCGTAAATATTAAATGCCACTTGTACACAGTCTGAAAAAATATTCCTTTCTTCAAATGTCATGAAAACAAAGTTATGACAAAGGCCAAATGTGAGACAATCTCTGACATTCTTCAAATCTGCCATACAAAATGTCAACCTAATTGTTTATCAATGCTTAGTGATATGATTTGATTTGACTTTATGAGAATGACGGCAGCTGACCTCTTGTCTGGAAAGGCACATGGTCGTCTTGCACGCCGGCAGTGAAGGCGGGCATGCTGGGGAACAGCTTGTGTTGGTATCCCCCTGATATCTGCTCCTGTCTCCGAAGCAGTTTCTGCTTCTCAAGAGCTTTCTCTGAAACAACAATGGCCACATTCGTCAAACCATTTGAAAACGATGGATATTTCAGATGTGGTACTTTGATCTTGCGCAATATCTTAATCATGTTAATGGTAAGATGAAGTGCTTCACGCCATGTTGCAGATCATTGCACGTATTAGGGCTGGGACGGGTAACTCGGGTACTCGGGCCGGATTGGTCCTGAGTAGGACCCGGGTACCCACAGGTCTACTCTGACAAAAACTCACTATAGCTCAGTGGTTACACTACAAGTTGCTAATGTTCGAATTTCTTTCTGACAATGCACACATTCCTTTTGACTTGTATATGTTTGAGTAAAGATAAAGCTTCAGTCAACTTCAGTGAATGCATGATCTGATTGTTTGACACATGTATCTAAATAGCTTTAGCCAGGGCTGCAGTAAAACAATTACCAATCAGACATTTTGTTCCCTACTCTTGAGACATGCAGTGGGTACCTGGTAGGGCTGGGAAAGTCCCGGGTACCCGCCCCCTTTTAACGGACCCTACCCAGGTACCCACTGTAGGTCTCAGGAGATGTCTCAAAACGTCCAATTGGAAACATTTTTAGCATAGCCCTAGCAAAACGTATTTAGATACACGTATTAAACAATCTGGTCATTCATACACTGAAGTTGAATTAAGTTACCGTATCCAACGTAATAAGCGCCCGGGGTGCTCTCAAAATTAGAAATAGGGGGCTCTTATTAGAATATAATTATGGTGAGACAAAAACAGAGTTGAAAAATTGTAAAATTCGCAGTTTATGCTGACAGCTTAAATGATACAAAAGAAAAGTATGTGCGTATCATACATGACAGATATATTTTCCCAAATTTAATTGCCCATAATTAAGGGTGCATATAACAGACATGTGCGTATTATACACGAATAAATAAGTCTTGTGTACATTGATCAATCGGAAGGGGTGCTAATTGGGATTGTTCACCAGCCAATATATTAGCAAATGTCACCATGGGCACTTATTAGAGCGGGGCGCTTATTACGTCGAATATGGTATATCTTTATTTAACCATATGAAAAATCAGAAGGAATGGGTGCAGAGTCAGAAAGAAATGCGAACATTAGTGACTTGTTATGTAACCCCTAATTTTTTTTAATAAACAATATATCACGTGACTAACCAGGGTCCGGGTAGTCCTGTGGGTACCCGGGTCCTACTCAGTACCCACCAGACCCGGGTACCCGAGTTACCCGTCCCAGCGCTAAAAGGCACACAATTAGCAGGTCACATAGTCTGGAGACATAATGCTGCAGGTCAATGTGGATTGACTCTGAGCTGACCAGCAGTGGCCAAAATAACTGCCTGCCCACCTGCCCATGGCTGGTAACTTTTCTGTTGGGCTGCATGAAATTTTCTTTCACCTGCCCAAGTCTCTCAGGTAATTTTAAGACCACCTACGTATTCACTTCTATGGTAACTCCTCATAGATAGTCAATTAATTGTTTGCAATATTTCAACTAAATTATTTGTCTCTTCTTTTTCTCATTGTTCAATATTTATAATGTCTGAGTGCGGGCAGGCAACTTTGCGGATGGGCAGGCAACATATATGGGTCACCTGTCCGACTGTCTTATTGAGTTTTAAAATTATTTCAAACACTGCTGACCAGTCCTTGAATTATCTCATGCAGAGTGTCAGGCAGGGTAACAACAAGTACCATCTTTAAATTAAACATCCTTTGGTATGAGGAGGCCTGCTGCCGAATCCCCGACAGAATGCTCTCTGCGTAGACGACGCTCTATACACTACACTACGGAGGTGGTCCATGTTAATAGATACAAAATTTCAACACATCTCTTTGTGAAACGGGCCCTGGTCTAGCCCATAATCTTCCATGGGAGACAATATTAGAAGTTGCATCTACAACGTTATTATTTCGTCAATCGGAGTGAGTAAGTGAGTTGGGTTTAACGCCGCTTTTAACAGTATTCCAGTTATATCACAGCGTGTCAGCTTAATGTGGGAGGAAAGCCCGAAGTGATGCAGGTCTCAGATGTTTACCACTTCGGTGAAACCCACGAGCACGGGTATGGTGCTGACAAACCTAGAAACATAATCGGGGCGAACCGGGACTCAAATCCACAATCATAGGTTTCTGGCGTGCCCAAGGGACGCAACTCTGCACAGCGAATCGCGGCACCTTAGACACAAGTGGGCCACCCGTGCCCCGAGAAGTCAAAGAACACCTGATTCTTTGACATTACTTTAGTTAATATGTCATGGTGTTCCTTAACTTCTTTTGAGTAGTATATATTCACATGTCAGCTTTTAGTAAGTTTAACATGAGAATAGTGAGATCAGTCAAGCAGTCACAAACTGCAAAATAATCCTCTCATTGAGTCTAGTTGAAAAGACATTTTCATAATCAATTTGATAAACTGATCAATAAAGAAATTACAAAACATCTCTCCACGATCAGGTGAGGTGAGGTGAGGTGAAATGGGGTTTAACGTCGCGTCCAAGATTATTGCACTTATATAGCGACGTGCATGCACGTGTGTGTGTGGCTGCTTGTACTAGTCCGGACCGATGCCGATTTATAGTGCTATCACACTGAGATACCATGCCTCAGTTTAACATGAATACCCCACTCAGACACAGTAGACTGACTCCGAGCCGACCAGTCCTTGTTTTATCCTTTTGGTATGACGCGGCCGGGGATCGAACCCCGGACCTTCCGCTCTCCGGGCGGATGCTCTACCGCTAGACCACGGAGGCGTCCCACGATCAGGCTTTATATAAATGATAAGGTAATGCTTGCATAAACATCTGAAATCACTCAGCAGTCAGGATTCAAGATCAACCATGTTTTTAAGGTAAAAGCTAATAGCATGTGTGACCGACAACCCACGTATTTAGATGAACATATTTGACTAGGATGCCAGTTGGATCGTGAACTGTTTCTTCAATGTCTTGACAACCTACACATTCTTTTGAAACAGATTTAAAGATAAAGGTTTGACTTTCATTAGAGACTGTCAATATAAAGACGAGGTATACGTACCTATTTTATTAAGCTGTGTATACAGATCGGAAGTTTCAGGAACAATATTTGCAAACTTGGTATCTGTGGTTCCAATCAGGTCTAACAGGACGAAGTCTGTCTGAAATGCCCAGAAAGATCAGGTTATTATCTCATTTTATAGCTAAAATGGAAAGAATTTTCATTAAAACGCCTGCTTGTTATCAAAAATGAGCGGGCCACTGTAACTTGATAATGCCCTCATATTACTTGACGACGGGCCATTATCACGCCTGTTGTTAGGTGACGTCATAGGAAAGGGATAGGTGATGTCACGTTCAATAGTGACGTCGTCTGGTTTGTTCTATTACGTGACATTCGTGTTGATTGCAGTAAATGTTTGAAAACCGATATTGTTGTTTCTTTTTATTTGATAACAAATTCCATCCATTTTAGCTATAATAACGGTAATGCTATTTTTCAGGGCATTATCATTTGCAGAAGCCCTCGGTCTTTTCAACTGCCTTCCTTCGTCGGGCAGTTAATGGAAGACCTCGGGCTTCTGCAAATGATAATGCCCTGAAAAATACTGGTACCCTCATTACAATCAGATTTTTTCCTCCATTAGACTAACCCTCTGCATGTAGTTTTGACATAACGTGAGCAAACTTTCCCCACCGAATCTAAATTAAGGAAGTGTGGGTTCCTGAGCCAATCAGATGTCAGTTTTCATAAATGATTCAGTTTTATTTCTTTACTGCCTCGAATAAAAATATTGATCTTAATAAAGAAAACCCATACAGAACAGAAATACTGCCTTGATAGTAAACCCACTTGTGTGTTGATGCCATGGCACTCAGAAATGACAGAGTGTCTTAAATAGCCACAACATAAACATAACAGTCAGAAGAGCCTTTATTGTTTTCCATTTGGAACTACCCATTCATTTTCTTTAAATATTCTGTAAATAATCGAGTCTGGACCAGACAATCCAGTGATTGATATCATAAGCATCAATCCGTGCAATTGGGATACAATGACAAGCATCAACCAAGTCAGCGAGCCTGACCATCGGAACCCGTTAGTCGCCTCTTGCGACAAGCCTAGTCGCCTTTTACGGCAAGCATGGGTTGCTGAAGACCTATTTTATCCCGGATCTTCATGGGTCGATTGCTAAGAAAGCTTTGTGGAACATGGTTACCATTTATCCTGTAATAATAATGGTATGATTACTTATCAACAGAGACCATTGTAGACATTGCTTGATAAATCAAATTCATCAGACCAATGTACGGATATTCTACTTACGATGGTATCAATATATTTGCGCGAGGGTGTGACAGGGTCTGACTTGTTCGCCCACACTTCAGCGAGGTGGCGGGATCCGTAGATGGAGTCTGTGTCCGTCCAGCTCACAAACGCTTCCTCGCCATCAAAAAATATCAACTGGACGGTTAAATTTTTAGCCTGCAATGAGAAAAAGGGAATGTAGAACTTGACTTCATGTACAATGTGATGTTCACTGAATTGGAATTATCACATGTTATCATGGTCATCAAGCGCAATTGTCTAGCTGTTACCTATCTTAGGTAATTGTCTATCATCACGATACCTATCTTAGGTAATTGTCTATCATCACGGAACCTATCTTAGGTAATTGTCTATCATTATGACACCTATCTTAGGTAATTGCCTATCATCATGACACCTATCTTAGGTAATTGCCTATCATCATGACACCTATCTTAGATAATTGTCTTTCATCACGACACCTATCTTAGGTAATTGTCTATCATCACGATACTTATCGTAGGTAATTGTCTATCATCACGATACCTATCGTAGGTAACTGACTCTCATCACTTCTCATCACGATACTTATCTTAGGTAATTGTCTATCATCATGATACCTATCTTAGGTAATTGTCTATCATCACGGTACCTATCTTAGGTAATTGTCTATCATCACGATACCTATCGTAGGTAACTGACTCTCATCACTTCTCATCACGATACTTATCTTAGGTAATTGTCTATCATCATGATACCTATCTTAGGTAATTGTCTATCATCACGGTACCTATCTTAGGTAATTGTCTATCATCATGACACCTATCTTAGGTAATTGCCTATCATCATGACACCTATCTTAGGTAATTGCCTATCATCATGACACCTATCTTAGGTAATTGTCTATCATCACGACACCTATCTTAGGTAATTGTCTATCATCACGATACTTATCGTAGGTAATTGTCTATCATCACGATACCTATCGTAGGTAACTGACTCTCATCACTTCTCATCACGATACTTATCATAGGTAATTGTCTATCATCATAATACCTATCTTAGGTAATTGTCTATCATCATAATACTTATCGTAGGTAATTGTCTATCATTATGACACCTATCTTAGGTAATTGCCTATCATCATGACACCTATCTTAGGTAATTGTCTATCATCACGACACCTATCTTAGGTAATTGTCTATCATCACGATACTTATCGTAGGTAATTGTCTATCATCACGATACCTATCGTAGGTAACTGACTCTCATCACTTCTCATCACGATACTTATCATAGGTAATTGTCTATCATCATAATACCTATCTTAGGTAATTGTCTATCATCACGGTACCTATCTTAGGTAATTGTCTATCATCACGATACTTATCGTAGGTAATTGTCTATCATCACGATACCTATCGTAGGTAACTGACTCTCATCACTTCTCATCACGATACTTATCATAGGTAATTGTCTATCATCATAATACCTATCTTAGGTAATTGTCTATCATCATAATACTTATCGTAGGTAATTGTCTATCATCATGACACCTATCTTAGGTAATTGTCTATCATCACCATACTTATTGTAGGTAATTGTCTATCATCACGATACTTATCGTAGGTAATTGTCTATCATCACGAGACCAATCGTAGGTAACTGTCTCTCATCACTTCTCATCACGATACTTATCGTAGGTAATTGTCTATCATCATAATACCTATCTTAGGTAATTGTCTATCATCATAATACCTATCGTAGGTAATTGTCTATCATCACGATACCTATCATACTATCACAGTTAATTGTCTACCCAGGCCTGACACCTACTTAAGCTAGCTTTCACATTATCATGAAACAAAATGTTCAATCTGACAGTAGGATACAGTAGGATACTGTCAGAGAAGACCATATTATCCAGTCATACAAGTAAAACACAAACGCACTGATTGCAACAAACACTTGTTAGCAGGGCCACATGGAATATACATTTAATACCAAAAGCCCACACATTAAGTATCGCGATATCGCTGATATGCATTGTATTTTGACTAAGCATCGCATGTATCGATACTTGAACATGTTGAATGAGGAGTTTCAAAGAATTGCCTGCAGTCATCCATTACTCCAGTGAACAATAGGTCTACACTCAACGCTCATCGTGTGCATGGTGGACAATGCCCGAGTCTGTCAACTCTCTGAAGGCTGACATTGTCAACATGGCCAGTTGATGATGGGCCATGTTTGTTTCCAGCTGATTACCGCCATTCGATGAACCAGGGGATCCTACATGTCCTGTCAGCTCGGAGGTCTTTGTGACAGGCTGTCAGCACAGCTACTGTTTTCATACAACTAATGTTTAACATGTAAGCGTGACAAGGGTCTTAAGTGATTTCTTAGAAAACCTAACATGAAGATTATCATTTTCTCATGCCAAAACAGTTAGCCGATCATTATGACATGTATGTATTTATTTCTGTTTGTTTGTTGTTTAATGCCGCATTACCAATAATCCAATGAAGGCGGTTTGTACATAATCAAGTCTGGACCAGACAATCCAGTGACTGACGTCATGATCATCGATCTATGCAATTTGGATACGATGACATGATTCAACCAAGTCAGTGAGCCTGACCACCTGATCACGTTAGTCACCTCTTATGTCAAGTATGGGTTGCTGAAGACCAATTCTTACCCAGATCTTCATGGGTCAGTGCCATGTAGTCTTCATATGTGTTAAAAGAAGTATTCATAATATGGTATGGAAATAGAATTAATGCAGTGACTCCTATAATCAGGAGTATAAGCATACCGGTATGTATGACGATAGTAACAGGGTCATGGGAGCATGGTGAGTTTAAAACACACCATCTGTAGCTAATCAGCAGCAAAACTAAATTTAAGAAAGTTCTCTACATCTTGTCCATATTGAAAAATTGAGAGATGGAGGAGATGGAGGAGAAGATGGAGAGAAGGAGAAGAGGAGGAGGAGATGGAGAGAAGGAGAAGACGCAGGAGGAGAAGTAGAAGGAAGAAGATGAGAAGAGAAGGGGAAGATGGAGGAGAAAGATGGAAAAAAGAAGATGGAGAGGAGAAGATTAAGGAGGAGAAAAGAAGATGAGAAGAGAAGGAGAAGATGGAGAAGAAGAGTGGGGAAGATGGAGAAGAAGAGAGGGGTAAGATGGAGAAGAAGAGAGGGGGAAGATGGAGGAGAAAGATGGAAGAAAAGGGGAGAAGATGTAGGAAGAGAAGATGGAGAAGAAGAGAAGGAGAAGATGGAGAAGAAGAGAAGGAGAAGATGGAGAAGAAGAGAAGATGGAAAAGGAGAATGAGGAAGAGAAGAAAGAAAAGGAGAGAAGGAGAAGGAGTAATCCAGTAGACATTGCATTGGACATAATCCGGACATTTCTGATAACAGGCCAAATTTGTGTTTAAACTCACCAGAGGGTGTTATTGGTCACCATAAAAAACCCAGAGAAAATCAAGGTTGGGGAAATATGTTTTATTTGGATGGTTCTGGGGGTGGGGTCTGTTGTTTTTTCTACACAGACCATGGACAAATATTGTTTGTGGTCTTCATTCTAGTCTGTGTTGTCATTTCTTAGGAATCCTACTTTGATCACATACAAAATATTTTTATTTATTTATCGCATAGTCAATGTCGGCCATCTTGAATTCAAGTGAATTAAAGTGATGATAATGATCTTGAGATATTTTCTTCATGTGTTTATCCTATACTACAGATGCCTCGGATATGAAGCACACAGTCCCTGCAGGTGTTAACATGGCACAGAAGCTGGTAGATTCAGCAAAGCTGATCTTGTGCATGTTGTAGTCACATGCTTGTTAAACCAGCTACTGCGTAAAACATGGTTAACAGTAAGGATGTCCGTCCAATGACATCATAACAAGAGCATATTCCTATTGATTAGGTACAGCTAATGTAAATATAGTGTGTTTTTTTTAAAATAACATTTTTCCCAAGAAAAGATAATTTTGTTTCAAGAATAATCCCCAAAATATATTGCTTACTGGACGTTCCGAAACAAAATAATATTAAATTATTTGGCTCCCTGTTTTTCAAAGAAAGAAATTACCCCTTCCCACCACCATCAACCACACTATATACCATTTTAGCAATTTCAAACATTTAGCATGTTCACTAAATACCATCCAGTAGGGCTGGGACGAGTCCAAATTTACTACCCGGGTACCCACCCCCCTATTACCCGACCCTACCCGGGTACCCACTGTAGGTCTCAGGAGATGTCTCAAAATGTCTGATTGGGAACATTTTTAGCATAGCCCTGGCAAAACATATTTAGATACATGTTTGGAACAATCTGGTCATTCATACACTGAAGCTGAATTAAGTTTTATCTTTATTCAACCATATGAAAAATCAGAAAGAATGGGTGCAGAGTCAGAAAGAAATGCGAACATTAGTGACTTGTAGTGTAACTAAAGAGTTCTATATAATAGTTTTCACTAAACAATATATCACATGACTAACCACGGGTCCGGAGGTTGCTGTGGGTACCCGGGTCCTTTTCAGTACCCACCGAACCCGGGTACCCAGGTTACCCGTCCCATCCCTACCATCCAGATTATGGGATCTATAAAACATAACATTCAACAGATGTCTTGTCCATGCATTGATCAAGGTAATGCTACAGACAGACTCACATCTCACTGATAGTGCACCCACACTCACACACCCGCTCCCTCTTCAAATTACAAAACACACAATTACAATCATTCCCAGAAATATCAAATATGATCAAGGTATTTTTAGAAACTTGATGTTTTAATTCAAAACATCCCAGGGAAATATTTATTAAAACATTCCTTCCACTTTTTCACACCTAATCAACAGGAAGAAACAAACAGATGAGAAAAGGACCGACAAACAGCTTGAACAGATCGAGTCTGACATTACTCGTAACGTTTAAGGGAGTAGGGCCCTTCTACTATGCTGGATCTGTGTTGTGGCCTGTAGGGATTGCTACTTACACCAGCTGACATTGAATCATCAAACATGAACCCACACCACCCAGTGATCAAACTGTCTTCCCCTAAGATTTGCTCATCAACACAGGAGAAGGTGAAGAGTCGTTTCTCTTCCTTCTACGTAAACATGGTAACTTGGACCAACCTTTTTTACAATCTTTTTTAAAGGGAAATGTTGATATATATATAAATCATGATAAATATACCATTGAACAGATGTGTTTTCTTTACTTGTCCTGGTCAATTAGCCAAGATGAAAAAAATATATACTCAACAAAAAAAGTTGGGGATCATGAATATTTTAGGGGTAATTTTTGGTAGTGAATGCCGAGCACACAATTTCATAAAAAAATATCCCCACAATTATTCATGATCAGTGTATAATAAATTCTGATTTGAGATCAAGCCTAAAATCCTAAAACAAGGCTCATAAAATATTCACAAAGCTACTAAAGTGAAAAAAAAAAATGTTTTGCTGGATTTAATAATCCACACAAAGCATAACGTAGATTTAAATACAAAATAACAAAACAACTGGAAAAGTACTAGTCTGGATTTGCTAGTTTTATCTCAGCGCTCAATACAAAATGTCCTTTACAGGAGGTAATTTGTAGGCACTTTCAACATTCAAAAAAAAAACTAAGTCCAAATTGACATGGCAGAAACAGGCTATAGGCATTATGCAAATTAGCCTGGAAAAAAGTTATCAAAACAGCAATAAAAATAACAGCTATGTTTATGTACATAATAATAATGACAAGTAACATGTAAAAAGACATAAAAGCCTTTGATACACTGTATTTGTGCCAAGGCCCAATTAGTACTAATTGAGTTGTTTGAATATTTATATATTTTGTATATCAACTGCATTTATTTAAAATCTGAGATCGAAAAAAGTTTTTTTTCATTTCCGTGAGTACTTGAGTACTACAGAGAAAGGTTGTCATAAGGTGCACATTTCCAACTTTAAAAATTATTTTGTTTGTTACTTCAGCTTTGAAGGGTAAGCCGGTCTGGACAACAAGCAAAATCCTGATCTGTCCTTAACCATGTTAACATCTGAGTGAGTGAGTGAGTGAGTTGGGTTTAACACCGCTTTTAACATCAATTCAGTTATATCACGGCGTGTCAGCTTAATGTGGGAGGAAAGCCCCATGCTAACATTTGAAGCATTTCCTTATAACAGTTGTGATCCAGGATTAGCTGGAATTAAAGAGTATAATGAAAATCTTGTTTACTCACTGAGGCTTTGGTTGGCTCCTTTTCAAGTAAACAGGAAAATTGTTTTGCCAAGTCCAATAAAATAGCACAAGGAACAGCCGAGTCTGTAGCACCAATAAATTCTGTCGTCTCAAAATACTTGGAGTCGAAATGGCAGGCAAGAACAAGTCTCTCTGGTGCATGAGGATTATATGTAGCAAAGATATTAGTAAACTCTTTGTCCCCCAAAGGTGTAGTATCTGTAAACCGGTCTTCCTCTATTGTCCATCCTAATGGGTTCAAGCGATTCTTTATATGCTGAAAGGTAAGACACATTATATTATAAGTGAGTGAGTGAGTTGGGTTTAACGCCGCTTTTAACAGTATTCCAGTTATATCACGGCGTGTCAGCTTAATGTGGGAGGAAAGCCCGAAGTGATGCAGGTCTCAGACGTTTACCACTTCGGTGAAACCCACGAGCACGGGTATGGTGCTGACAAACCTAGAAACATAATTGGGGCGAACCGGGATTCGAACCCACAATCATAGGTTTCAGGCGTGCCCAAGGGACGCAACTCTTCACAGCGAATCGTGGCGCTTTAGACGACTGGGCCATATATCATTAGTGGAAGTTGGAAATATTATCGTGATAATAATTATCAGACTCATGGGAAAAATAGGATACATTTAATTTGGTATATTTTGGATAAATAATATAAACAAATTGGAAGTGATTTCTTGGCATTTGATTATTGAACCAAGCAATTTGTTTTGTGTTTGAATAGCATAAAATAATTAGGCCTTGTCCTCCGAACACCGGATTCAACAGATAAAAAAAAAAAGACTCTCACTAAACAATCATATTCCATGATAGTTATACAATGAACTTAGATATTTGACCATCAACTTGGTGAACACTGATCTATGTAATAAGTTGTACATCAGACAGCATGTTGGAAGGTTGCACCAACCTGTTGCACTTTCTTGTTGGCGGTTGTTCCTGCAACCCGCTCTATCATGAACGGCATCAACTCCTGCTCTTTGAAACTGTTCATGTCTGACAACATCTCCGCCAGGACTGTCCGTGCTGACTCCTTCTGCCATTTTAGTGACCGTCTCTTCCGCTGGAAACACAAGAACCACTGCTAAACACCATCATATCACATACTGTCATTTCATTATTAATATCATACTACTAAAATAAGACCTGTGAAGATCCTGGGTAGAAAAGGTCTTCAGCAACATGTGAGCAATCCGTGCTTGCCGTAAAAGGCGACCATGCTTGTCGTAAGAGGCGACTAACGAGATCGGGTAGTCAGGCTCGCTGACTTGGTTTGATGCATGTTATCGTATCCCCATTGCGTGGATCGATGCTCATGACATCAATCCCTTGTCTGTCTGGTTCAGACTTGATTATTTACAGACCGCTGTCATAAAGCTGGAATATTTTGCTGAGTGCAGCGTTAAACAACAAACAAACAAACAAACAAACAAACAAACAAACAAACAACCACTAAAATAAAGTCATGGCATGACAGATTAACTATAGTAAAAATGTGTGTTGTTCTTAACTTTGTTTAAGTAGTATATATGTGGAAAACATGTCCCGCTTCAATG
The DNA here is from genome assembly GCF_023055435.1 of Haliotis rufescens. NCBI lineage: Eukaryota > Metazoa > Mollusca > Gastropoda > Lepetellida > Haliotidae > Haliotis > Haliotis rufescens. The sequence goes on along the minus strand of NW_025964001.1, from coordinate 58,822,601 downwards.
AGGGTATAGCAATATAATAATTATGTATAGCACTTTAAGTATGAAGCATTAGGACATCACACTAATTCGTAACATTATGACCACTCATAATTACCGTATTCGACGTAATAAGCGCCCAGAGTGCTCTCAAAATTAGAAATAGGGGGCTCTTATTAGAATATTATTTTTGTTAAAAAAAAACAGAATTGAAAGATAAATTTCGTGGTTTATGCTGACAGCCTGAAATGTTTATATACGACAGATATATTTTTCCACAATTTAATTGCCCATAATTAAGGTTACATATAACACACGAGTGCGTATTATACCCAAATAAATAAGTCTTGTGTACATTGATCAATCGGAAGGGGTGCTAATCAGGATTGTTCACTGGCCAATATATTAGCAAATATGGCCGTGGGCGCTTATTACAGCGGGGCGCTTATTACGTCGAATACGGTATGTCTATTGATTTTCTCCCCTGTGTTCACTTATATTTTACTGAAATGTTTTCTAAACATGCTGTTATTCTCAAGATTTGATAATGACAACAAACATTCATTCTGCTCTTTGCAGACAGTGCAAGTCGGCGAATGAAAGCTGCTTTCTGCAAGTCAGCAATATCTCAGCCACCTTATGGCAGCTGGTAAATAATTGAATAATTGAGCCTGGAAGAGACAAAAAGAGTTGGGTCTGTTTCAATGGAATGCAATGTACGTTTATGAGTTCCGACATAAGCATGAAAGTCTACATGGTCTAGCAGACTGTGTCTTACCCCTAATGTTAAAAGTTAAAGATGTAGGGGTTCAAACATGTTCTTATTTTATATACAGCATCACCGAGCACCTATTGCAGAGGTAGAAACAAACATTTTAAGTCCACTAGTCCTATTAGGCGCACCATACATTAAAGGGCAAGTTCACACGGAAATGAACCTAATTTTCTTGTACTTTTTCCACAATAAAAGTGTTAACCTAGAAGTGTCATAGACAAAAATATAAAAATATCACAATTAATTAACATATGTTTTGCATTAAAACGATTTATATTTTTCACATTTACCAAGTGTTCTATTTCCATAACAAAAATACCATGGCTTATGCCCCTTGCAATATGACGTCATTGGTGCCAATTGATAAACATTATGACGTCATCATGCTTTGTTAGAGCCGCTTCACGTGGTGTAGGTACAGGTGTGTGATTCTAGCGTCTCAGATGCCAGCCAGCATAGTGTTATGCTGAGTCACCACTGCGCCGGAGTGTGTCGTAGGCCACGTTGTTTTACCGAAAACTTGTACTTGATATCTTTTGCGTTCAGAATAGACAGGGACCCAGTTGAATTGGCACCAATTACGTCATAATCTAAGGGGGATAACTCAGGCCTGTTTAGCTCGAAAAACGAAGGCCTCATAACGGCATATCATTTTCACACTATTGTGAGCTACCTACTTTCACTGTGAAAAAAATGAGTGTATATTTTCAAACACAGATACTAACTAATTATAAAATTGCGTTTTGTTTAGAAAAAGAAAGAAAGTAATTTTTGCGTGTACACTTCCCCTTTAAGTAGTAGTATTATTAAGTACTACACCTACGGACCTTATTTTAGAACACTGCTAATATATCAGAACATGGTCAATTATGCCTGGATAGACACTGTTGGTCAAATACAAATACCACAGGTTATGGCGGATTAGTGGTTTCTGTAAAACAGTTAGATTTTGGTACAAAACTAGTCACTCTGGATTTTCACTAGTCTCGGACTAACGGTCTAGTGGCTCCATCCCTGCTATATGACATATATTTCACTGCAAGTTCATCTTCCTGAGGCAAGGGTGTTAACTGACAATGAAAGGCCAGTTTCCACCCTTGCCGAACTTGGCTAGATTTTCTGGGCTCAATTGTAGCGCCACCTGTGGCTATTTCAAGTTATGTCCCTTCTACATGTACTATGACCCTTCTACTGACCAATCAGATTCAACCTCTCATATCACTTGCATTTGCTTCAAACAAAATGGCAACGCCCAGTCAAGACGATCTGATCGATAATCGAAATGTATATTGTAATAAAACGGGTCTCGAGGTACATCAAATCACGTGAGCACCTTGATAAATAACATGAAATGATTTGGAAAATATCTGTTGACGCAGAGTTGGCAGTACACATGCTTTACAAATCCTGCAAGCAACCGAATTCTGTATGGCAGTTTACAAACCAGATGTTGACTTTGTTACGAGATATTGACTATGCATAGACTAGTTCGGGAAGGGTGGAAACTGGACTTTTATAGTCAGTAAAGTCCCCATCTTCCCTAGGCAAGAGAGTTAACTGACTATGAAAGTCCAGTTTCCACCCTTGCCGAACTAGGCTGGTATTATGGAGTTACATTTTGGCTGGACTAACGAGTCTATGCATAGTTCAATCAAAATCACGCACCGAAATCGAAATCCGGTTCGTAAAGTGTCATGCAGATTTCGGTCGACTGCAGGATTTGCAAAGCATGTCCACCGCTAACTCGTTGTCAACAGATATTTTCTATATCTTTTCATGTTTTTAATCAAGGTGCTCACGTGATTTGATGCATTTCGCGATGTAAGACCTGTTTTATCACAATATAGATATTGATTATCGATCAGATCGTCCTGACTGGGCGCCACCGTTTTGTTTGAAGCAAATGCAAGTGATATGAGAGGTTGAATCTGATTGGTCAATAGGAGAGGCATAGAAAGGACATAACTCGTAATAGCCACTGGTGGCGCTACGATCGAGCCAATGAATTCCAACCTAGTTCGGCAAGGGTGGAAACTGGACTTTTAAAGTCAGTTAACTCTTTTGCCTCGGGAAGATGTTAAGTCTCTTGCCTTGGGAAGATGCTGCAAGTTCGACTTTATATATACTACCCAACTTTTGATTCCGGGAGTGTCGAGGTGGAGTCTGAATGTGATTGCTTGGATATGTTGTTATACGACTAGTACCCGACATTGCTATGGAACAGAAGCATGGTTCATTTCATGTCAATGAAACATAAATACACAGTTCAATAAATAGTTGTCTTCACATTACGTAAGACAAGGGAGTATCTCAGCATCTCTATCAGATGTTGAGAAGTATATTAAACAACCATGGATACAGCTTTTTGGAAAAGAAGGAGAGTTTTTTGTGATCACAAGTTAATTAACAATTGTTAGACGAATGAGAAAACTGTGTCTGGTAGTCATGGTAGTAGTGTTATTGTTTGTTGAATGAGATGGTCGCCGCTTTTAACAGTATTCCCGTTATAACGCGGCGTGTCAGCTTAATGTGGGAGGAAAGCCCCAAGTGATGCAGGTGTCAGACGTTTACTGATTCTGTGAAACCCACGAGCACAGGTATGGTGCTGACAAACCTAGAAACATAGTTGGGGCGAACCAGGATTCAAACCCACAATCAAAGGATTCTGGAGTGCCCAAGGGAGGCAACTCTGCACAGCGAATCGTGGTGCCTCAGACAAATGGGCCACCCGTGCCCCCTATACACTTTAGGGCTGGGACAGGTAACTCGGGTCGGGTGGGTACTGAGTAGGACCCGGGTACCCACAGGGCAACCCGGACCCGTGGTTAGTCACATGCTATATTGTTTGAAGACAAAAAGTATCTAGAATTCTATGGTCACACTTCAAATCACTGTTTGCATTTCTTTCTGACTTAATAGACCAATTCCTTCTGACTTTAATATTTTTGTACAAAAATAAAACCTCAATCAACTTCAGTGTATGTATGACCAGATCGTTTTATACGTGTATAAAATAGATTTTGCAAGGGCTACGGTCAAACTTATCCCAATCAGACATTTTGTACCCAACTTTAGAGACTTACAGTGGGTACCTGGGTAAGGTCGGGTAATAGCAGGGTGGGTACCCGGGTAGTAAATTTGGACTCGTCCAAACCCTACTACCATGTACTACACTTAGTATAAATGATCACCCAAAAAGAAGTCAAACTGTAAAAAATTTATGCATGTTAAGTACATACTACCTAAAAGAAGTTAAAGCACATCAGAACCTTCATAGTATGATAATTTATATGTAACTAACTAAAGTAATCATGGTAGTATGAAAAAAATTGGTGTGTTTTTTTTCACATCTTTTGAGCAGTGTGTTTCAGCAGGGGTTGGGTGTGTGTGCACCCCTGCTGGAACCACACAAGTTGAAATACCTGTCAATACCCAAGTGTTATTATACACACCCCTCCTGGAATACCTGTCAATACCCGTCAATACACAAGCGTTATTATTCACACCCCTCCTGGAACCACACAAGTTGAAATACCTGTCAATACCCGTCAATACCCAAGTGTTATTATTCACACCCGTCCTGGAACCACACAAGTTGAAATACCTGTCAATACCAGTCAATACCCAAGTGTTATTATTCACCTCGGTCCTGGAACCACACAAGTTGAAATACCTGTCAATACCCATCAATACCCAAGTGTTATTATTCACACCCGTCCTGGAACCACACGTTTAAATACCTGAAAATACCCATCAATACCCAAGTGTTATTATTCACACCCGTCCTGGAACCACACATGTTGAAATACCTGACAATACCCATCAATACCAAAGTGTTATTATTCACACCCGTCCTGGAACCACGCATGTTGAAATACCTGACAATACCCATCAATACCAAAGTGTTATTATTCACACCCGTCCTGGAACCACGCATGTTGAAATACCCGTCAATACCCAAGTGTTATTATTCAGACTACTTGAACTGTTAAGCAATAATCCACCAGAGACTGGACAGAAGTCAAGTGGCCCTTACATGAGCACGATCAGCATACAGTAGTGTGAACAATACTCCTCATACATGTTACATAATGTTTGCAATAAATCACTAAGCTGGCTGACTATATCCACACCCTGAGGCTGGACGAACACTGGACATCCACCACTAGACTTGCACAAGTCCCTAAGGCAATAATTATTAGTTTTCATCATCATTGAGAGATTATAATGCATAATAAGAAAAAGTTTTCCCCAAAAACGTGCAAAAAGGCTTGTGGTCTGTACAGACCGCTTATCTAGACTCGTCTATTACGGTTAGAATTACTACAAATCCATGGACTTATCTTTCAGGATCGCCTTGGAGCAAGGCTATCCGTCAAAGTGTCGTAATGATGAAGCACCAGCAGCTTTCTGACCTTGTGTGATGGTACAGCAATCTTTTATTCAAGATGGAGTGGGCCATTGGCCTACCGTATTCGACATAATAAGTGCCCAGGGCGCACTCGAAATTAGAAATAGGGGGCTCTTATTAGGATAGTATTTTGGTAAAGAGAAAACAGAGTTGAAAGATAAATTCCGTGGTTTATGCTGACAGCCTGAAATGTTTATATAGACAGATATATTTTTCCAGAACTTAATTGCCCATAATTATGGGTGCATATAACACACGAGTGTGTATTGTATGCGAATAAGTAAGTCATTTGTACATTGATCAATCGGAAAGGGTGCTAATTGGGATTGTTCTCTAGCCAATATATTAGCAAATATCGCCGTGGGCGCTTATTACGTCGACTACGGTATATACCATGTATACAGTGATATGGTCCACCGCAACATATACTACCAAAAGAAAGTAAAGGGCCACTGGATTCTTTCATATTACTATAGTTAATCTGACCATGTCCACACCCTGAACCTGTTATCACTAACATTTTGTAGTAGCATATTAGGGGGGACTATTGGTCTGGAAATCACTATTGCGATAACTATTGATATTGAAAGAAACTATTGCGATACATATCGATAGTATTCAGTGTATCATTTTAGATGGATTTTAGAGTTGAATTAAACCTTGGAACTGAAGTTTCCTTTGAATGTGATAGCTATAACAACAAATGAAAAGTAAAGTTTGAGATATGACCGATTTGTTTTTTCTTTACCCTAATAATTTACGAAAAAGAAACTTCCACATTACCATGTTTAAATTACTACCACTCATGATCAAAAGAAAAACAAATTTGAACAGCACTGCATGCATTTTAATGATATGGTAAATACAATCGAAACTATTGATCAGAAACTGATTTAACAATCAATTTATTGACTTTAAGTGCTTACCAATAGCAATATAGCAATATTTCGATTTATCATGACACCCTATAGCATATGTGTAACAATGAATTATCAATGTGATAGTATATGTCTCCTAACAAGCATATGTTAGTAAATATACGAACTAATACTACAGACAATACTTTCTTGCTTACTTGACATGAAACTTATTTAATGATGGCATCGTTATCAATTTCAACATGTTCAAAGGCAAAAAATTCTCTCTCAAATCCGAACATATGGAACAGACAAGTATGAACTGATCCTCGTCCTCGCTGGTACAGCAAGATCTAATACAACGCTCCTTACCAGAAGCCAAATTCCCACACAGGGGTTATCTAGGATTTCAAACTTAAGTGCCCTTGGCAGGCAAATTGAGAAAAGATTGTTAGTTTGTTCAACATGTTGAAACACCTTCATTGTACTTAACTGGCTTCTTCCCCGTTACCTGTAATCTCATTGGTTTTGTCATTATATTGTTTGTGTATTAATATATACTACTCAAAAGAAGTTAAGGATCACCTGATTCTTCCATATTACAATAGTTCATCTCTCATGCCATGACAGATTAACATTACCAATATGAAATAATCGGGTGATCCTTAACTTCTTTTGAGTAGTATATATACACACACTATACAACACTACGAAGACTTTCTCCAACCAGTGCTATACAACACTACAAAGTTTCTCTCCAACCAGTGCTATACAACACTACAAAGTTTCTCTCCAACAAGGGCTATTAAACACTACAAAGACTCTCCTCCCAGTACTATACAACACTACAGAGACTCGCTCCAACCAGCTTCACCGAAGTGGTAAACGTCTGAGACCTGCATCACTTCAGGCTTTCCTCCCACATTAAGCTGACACGCTGCGATATAACTGGAATACTGTTAAAAGCGGCGTTAAACCAAACTCACTCACTCACTCACTCACTCACCAACCAGTGCTATACAACACTACAAAGATTCTCTCCAACAAGGGCTATTAAACACTACAAAGATTCTCCAACCAGTGCTATACAACACTACAAAGACTCTCTCCAACCAGTGTTATACAACAATACAAAGATTCTCTCCAACAAGGGCTATACAACACTACAAAGTTTCTCTCCAACAAGGGCTATTAAACACTACAAAGATTCTCCAACCAGTGCTATACAACACTACAAAGACTCTCTCCAACCAGTGTTATACAACAATACAAAGATTCTCTCCAACAAGGGCTATACAACACTACAAAGTTTCTCTCCAACAAGGGCTATTAAACACTACAAAGATTCTCTCCTAGGGCTATTAAACAATACAAAGATTCTCTCCAACCAGTGCTATACAACACTACAAAGATTCTCTCCAACCAGGGCTATTAAACACTACAAAGACTCTCTCCAACCTATGCTATACAACACTACAAAGATTCTCTCCAACCAGGGCTATTAAACACTACAAAGATTCTCTCCAACCAGTGCTATACAACACTACAAAGATTCTCTCCAACCAGGGCTATTAAACACTACAAAGACTCTCTCCAACCAGTGCTATACAACACTACAAAGATTCTCTCCAACCTATGCTATACAACACTTCAAAGATTCTCTCCAACCAAGGCTATTAAACACTACAAAGACTCTCTCCAAACAGTGCTATACAACACTACAAAGATTCTCTCCAACCTGTGCTATACAACACTACAAAGATTCTCTCCAACCAGTGCTATACAACACTACAAAGATTCTCTCCAACCAGTGCTATACAACACTACAAAGATTCTCTCCAACCAGTGCTATACAACACTACAAAGACTCTCTCCAACAAGGGCTATACAACACTACAAAGACTCTCTCCAACCAGTGCTATACAACACTACAAAGATTCTCTCCAACCAGTGCTATACAACACTACAAAGACTCTCTCCAACCAGTGCTATACAACACTACAAAGACTCTCTCCAACCAGTGCTATACAACACTACAAAGACTCTCTCCAACCAGTGCTATACAACACTACAAAGACTCTCTCCAACCAGTGCTATACAACACTACAAAGATTCTCTCCAACCAATGCTATACAACACTACAAAGACTCTCTCCAACCAGTGCTATACAACACTACAAAGATTCTCTCCAACCAATGCTATACAACACTGCAAACATGACACAGACTCTCTCCACCCAGTCACAATGCAACACTGTGATGAATATTCTCTGCAATACGTACAATAGGACATGACACAACCCACATTTCAAAGCACATCATGCTTGACGCACCATCAAAACTACATCCAACTAAACCACGTTAACTCTATTCTAAACCTTCTATTCCTGATCAAGCACAAACAGTTCCTGCAATCAATGGTTAAGCGCCACATCAATGTCACAGCTCCTCTGCCATTGAGACACAGACAAGTCTATTGTTTCTATTATTGATTTAGACGTGACACTGCATTCCACAGTCCTCTAGATTAACACGGGAGATGACTGTCCACCAGATTTCCATGGTAACTGCATCCTTCCAGTTCCACAACAGACTCATTTCAAAACCATTTAAGTCCCATGGGGTTCAGTGGGGTTACGACTACTACTGACGTTTCCCCCGTGGGATCAACTGCAGCATGTAATGCCTATCATTATCAAAGTATAGCGCCAGCACGCCATCATTTAGAGTCCAATATTCCATTTAGCTGCTAGATTCCTGAAGGGAATTTCAACTAAACTGCCTGAAAGAGCATACATCAAAGCTTTATGAAATATCCACTTTTATATGTTTCAGTCTTTGATGCATAATCACAATCACTTCAACTGGAATCATATTAAATTTATTAAAAGGGTTTTAAAATAAAATGACAAAATTGGCAGTAATATCTATAATAATTGCATAGTCATGGAAATGGTGATAGATAAAATCAGCATGTATATTTATGTGATCCTCATGATTATGATATAATATTATGCAGGTTCTGAGCAGGAAAAGGTGTTAATGTGAATCAAACAATGGGCAACTAGTTTCCATACATCCTGTTCATACAGAAAATGTTTTCTGCCATTTACATTATTCACAACCATTACCGTATTCGACATAATAAGCGCCCAGGGCGCTCTCAAAGTTAGAAATAGGGGGCTCTTATAAGAATATGATTTTGGTGAAAAACAACAGAGTTGAAAGATCGTAAATTTCATGGTTTATGCTGACAGCCTGATATGTTTATATACGACAGATATATTTCTTCCAGAATTTAATTTCCCATAATTAAAAATGCATATAACATACGTATTATACACGAATAAATAAGTCCTGTGTACATTGATCAATCGGAAGGGGTGCTAATTGGGATAGTTCACTAGCCAATATACTAGAAAATATCGTCGTGGGCGCTTATTACGTCGAATACGGTAAATATATTCTGTCCTTAACCAACTCAACATGGTTAACCAATTGATCATGTTTATATTACTGAAAACACAATTGATGTATGCCTGTTTAAACACGTTAAATGATGACTTGTCTCAGTGGGCATTACCATATACATATACATGATTACATATAAAATCATATCTCCATGTTAGAAAGATGAGATCTGATTGGTTCACATGATCTTGATAAACTACTATGTATCCAGCCTGGGAGAGAAATAAATTTGTGTCAGGGATACTAAATCCCTAATACCCTGACACAAAGAAGATGGATTTCTGACGCCACTATCATCATTTGGTTGGTTCGTTGTTTAACGCCGCACTCAGCAATAAATTTCCATCTAATTTGACACTCATCCTTTCATGACGAAAGTGACCCGTGAAGATTCGGGATAGAATAGGTCTTCAGCAACCCGTGCTTGCCGTAAAAGGCGACCATGCTTGTCGTAAGAGGCGACTAACGGCATCGGGTGGTCAGGCTAGCTGACTTGGTTGATGCATGTCATCGTATTCCAATTGCGTGGCTCGATGCTCATGATGTCAATCACTGGTTTGTCTTGTCCAGATTTGATTATTTACAGACCACCTTCATATAGCTTGAATATTGCTGAGTGCAGCGTTAAACACCAAACAAACTGAACATGCTGAACATGTTGAAAGATTGCAAGATACGCTTACCAAATAGCTCATGAGGCTTTATACTCAGCAGGTTTAGAAAGCCCTTTGAAGATCAGAAGGAAATCTGAAAGTTTAAGCTCTTTCAACCTATAAAAAAAATGTGGTTTGACAGGTTCATTAAGCATGTGGTTTAAGTGGACAAGGTGGAGGTGATGAGATCCTGAGTTTACAATGAGAGGCGGCAGGCCTCCCACCAGGGCTTAAAGCCCACATGAACCCGCTTAAACCCCAACAAACTTAACAACTGTTGTCATTTTGAAGTCTTTCTCTACAGAATAGTTCCACATTAGCAGTGCTGCAATGTGTTGTGAATCATGTGACATGGTGACCCGTGAAGGTTCGGGGAAGAATAGGTCTTCAGCAACCCATGCTTGCGGTAAAAGGCGACTATGCTTGTCGTAAGAGGTGACTAATGGGACCGGGTGGTCAGCCTCGCTGACTTGGTTGATGCATGTCATTGATCTCAATTGCGTGGATGATGCTCATGATGTCAATCACTGGTTTGTCTGGTCCAGGCTCAATTATTTACAGACTGCCGTCATTAGCTGGAATATTGCTGAGTGCGGCACATGACACATGACGAGCGTGACAACACATGACTAGTGTGACAACACATGACCAGTGTGACAACACATGACGAGCATGACAACACATGACGAGTGTGACAACACATGACGAGCGTGACAACACATGACGAGCGTGACAACACATGACGAGTGTGACAACACATGACCAGTGTCACAACACATGACGAGCGTGACAACACATGACCAGTGTGACAACACATGACCAGTGTCACAACACATGACGAGCGTGACAACACATGACTAGTGTGACAACACATGACCAGTGTGACAACACATGACGAGCATGACAACACATGACCAGTGTGACAACACATGACCAATGTGACAACACATGACCAATGTGACAACACATGACGAGCATGACAACACATGACGAGCATGACAACACATGACGAGCGTGACAACACATGACGAGTGTGACAACACATGACGAGCGTGACAACGAGCGTGACAACACATGACCAGCGTGACAACACATGACCAGCGTGACAACACATGACCAGCGTGACAACACATGACGAGTGTGACAACACATGACCAGTGTGACAACACATGACCAATGTGACAACACATGACGAGCGTGACAACACATGACCAGCGTGACAACACATGACCAGCGTGACAACACATGACCAGTGTGACAACACATGACCAGCGTGACAACACATGACGTGTTATACCTGAGCGAGAAAAACTTAAACACTAGTTATTTTTGGAAGGGACTATTAATGACTTCATACCAGCATGGCATTGACAGCTAGCATTCCCACAACAGCTAACTTCGTAATTTCAAGCTAGGTTCAACATTGTTCAAGCTTTAGTGAGCAAGTATGTCACGAATGACAAAGCGAAACCTTCTCAGTTTATATAATTTGTGACTGTTATACTACGATGCATGCACAAAAAATGAAAAAATTATAAATGGATCTTTTATGAGCCGCTTGAAAAATTGATCAGCATTCTGGAAGGGAATTCTGACATCGGGTGATTTATAGACGTAAACAAGGATGATGTCATTTGGATAGTAGTTCTGTCACTTCCGGGAAAACGTGCATTTGGGATGCATAAATGTTTTTGTGCATTTACTGAATATAAATGCAAGTTCTCGGGAGCACTTGACCTGTCAGAATTGGCTAAATTTGTGTAACGAATTCGTTTTGTAATTATTACTGACATAGCATGACACAATAACCATGTTAACTATAGAAACAGGAAAGTTTCAAACTTAGTAATTTGAAAGAATTGGGTGTTCTTTAACTTCTTTAGGTAGTATATATTCCAATACTTCTTGACAAGTATAATAAAAATTGTGCATTACTACTTCCTGGCCATACCTACTTCTTCTCATCCTCATTTATCCAGTGGATTTTATCTTTACTGATAAATACCCCTGGACCCATTACTCACAATTGTCTTGTTTTTCCGTATTTGTCGTAAAAAGCACCTTTGACTCTTACTGTTAGAAATAACGACAGGGGTGCTTCATTAATTTGATGTGATTATTGACCGAGAAGGAGAGAACAAACTTTTTGTGACATGGTATTTCCTTTGTTAATGCGGGGGCACGGGTGGCGCAGTCGTCGCGATTCGCTGTGCAGAGTGGCGTCCCTTGGGCACGCCAGAAACCTATGATTGTGGCTTCGAATCCCGGTTCGCCCCAAAAGTTTCTAGGTTTGTCAGCACCATACCTGTGCTCGTGGGTTTCACTGAAGTGATAAACGTCTAAGACATGCATCACTTCGGGCTTTCCTCCCACATTAAGCTGACACGCCGTGATATAACTGGAATACTGTTAAAAGCGGCGCTAAACCCAACTCACTCACTCACTCACTTTGTTAATGCGTTAACACACATTAAAAATTTTAAAATCCCAAGAGTATGAAACCACTGCATAGTTACCCAATGTATCCTTTTGAACTTGTGTATTTGTATTTCTTTACAGATCTCAGTTGTAGAAACTAACAGTTTTAGTCCACTAGTCCTTATAATGATAACATGTAGTTAACCCCTTAAAAATGGCTAATTTCTACTAGTCATGATACCTTAGCTATTGAGCAGTTTGGCAAGGACTGTAGGACTAGTGCCAATTTCTAATGCTGATCTATATGCACTGATCGAATGCCATCATGAACAATACATTAACTCAACTGCGGTGAATAATGCCTAACCAAGGCAATACATCTGGCTTTATTGTTATTTAGACAGCTTTATTGTTATTTAGACGGCTTTATTGTTATTTAGACATGTATATCGCTACAGTGAGTTGATGTAACATGTTACACACCTGTGGCAACACACAGATACAAATTTAAAGTCACACCGAAAAAAACGGCATCTTAAGACTTATTTTAAAAAATGACTACTTATTGGTGTAGAAACACCCTAAAGACTTGTCCCAAGGGAATAAAATATATCAAATACCTAAAGTGAACATGGTGTATGATAAATTGTGATTATGTTCTGAAAAGCTCAAAAGACTGTAGCCCTGGTACCATACAAAAGTAAATACAGACTGTCATTTAAACATTCGGGCAATGTACAGGGTACTTACACAGATTACTTGCAGACTGGCCTAGAATTGTCCTGGGGGCACTTATCGGAGGGGGATTCGTATGGTAAAATTGGTAAGCTTAATTCTAATGACATGATGCCAAAAATAGCCATCCAATCAAATTACACTTATCACGATGATTGAGAGAAATACTGTGGTGATTATGGACGTGCACTGATGAAGGAGACTGAATGAGGAGACGGATGAAGGAGACGGTGATGTCACTGCTGAAACAAAGCTTTGGTCAATTCACCCACTTGACACATCTGCACTGAAGCTCCCTATAAATGTACCCTGTCACCAAATCCAATACCCTTACATTTCGACAGCTCTTTACCATTTTTAACATTAGTGTTCTCCTAAATAACACGTTTTTCCTACTGCCCTAACTTCAGTTACATTCATTGTCAAATTTTCAATACACTTTACACAAAAACAGCATGACCGCAGCTATTTAAACACGACAAACATTCCCAGTTTGGCGAAGCGGGTTCAGGGAAGTATAAACTGTAATCACGACAGCTGTACACAGTGATGAAGATAACTGCAGGTCCTAATGTCCTAAACAAACAAATAACTTATTGCCATAACAACTAATTGGCAGGTTTAAGCTCAAAACGTGTTCCAATCAAAGCTTTCTTCAACGTGTTCAAATTAGATGGCACAAACATACTTTGATCCTCTCATCTTTGCAAAATATCCTGGTGAGTGAGTGAGTTGGGTTTATCGCCGCTTTTAACAGTATTCCAGTTATATCACGGCGTGCCAGCTTAATGTGGGAGGAAAGCCCGAAGTGATGCAGGTCCTAGATGTTTACCACTTTGGTGAAACCCACAAGCATGGGTATGGTGCTGACAAACCTAGAAACATAATCGGGGTTGAACCGGGATTCAAACCCACAATCATAGGTTTCTGGTGTGCCCAAGGGACACAACTCTACACAGAGAATCGCATTGCCTTAGACGACTGGGCCAACCGTGGCCCCCAAAATATCTTGGATTCATTTCATTTGGTACAGTGTATTTGGTATATATATACATGTATGTGGTATACATGGTTTAGGTAATGAATGTTGTATTGCAAATATTCTCTATAATTAGTGCATTTAAATGCAAATATAATGCACCAAATCCCATTCACTAGGCCCCCAAAATATCTTGGATTCATTTCATTTGGTACAGTGTATTTGGTATATATATACATGTATGTGGTATACATGGTTTAGGTAATGAATGTTGTATTGCAAATATTCTCTATAATTAGTGCATTTAAATGCAAATATAATGCACCAAATCCCATTCACTTATGTTCATCGTGCTACATTATTGATACAGTTGATCAGCATGCACTTGATTTTCATTCTCAGCTCCCTGGAGCATTACCATGTCATCCTACCAGGTACCTATTCACAGCTTGTTGAACAGAGGCATATCAAGAATAATGCTACTTTCAAAAAGGAGATTTTACATGTGCTACAGTATGGGGCAGGACCAAAGACAGAGTCGAGCTGCTCTATGTGGTCATCCATCCAAGGACTTTCCACAACCAATGTTGTTTAACATCACCTGGTTGTGACCTAGTACCACCACACATCCACTGGGACCGCCTCTGTCTAGTTGTATAGTGTCCGCCCAGAGAACGGAAGGTTCAGGGTTCGATTCCCTGCTGCGTCATACCAAAAGACGTTAAAAGATGGTATTTGTTGTTACCCTGTCTGGCGCTCGGCATTAAGGGGCTAAAACAAGGACTGGTCAGCTTGGAGTCAGTGTACTGTGTCTGAGTGGGGTATTCAGGTTAAACTGCGGTATGGTATCTCAGTGGGCTAGCACTAAAAATCGACATCAGTCCGGACTAGTACAAGCAGCCACGCACACACGTCACTATTTAAGTGCAATAATCTTGGACGCGACATTAAACCCGATTTCATCTCAACTCACATCCACTGACCTACTGACAGCCAACTTGACACCACCTATAACAATAATTCTTACACATTCTCTCATACTGTATTAACTGGAATGAAACTGTTTTAGAAATCAAATTCTATTAATTAATTTCACAACAGATGGTCCATATACTGATATTGGCTTAATCATCATGTGTGGTCCATTAGTTATTGTATTTTGTTTTGGCCAAGCAGTTAAAGTTTATTAGCATTCTATTTCTATCATTTGAGAATTAATCTGTTAATTTGTTACCATGTACTTCAAATTCAAGGATCACACAACCGTGAATTGGACAGACCTGAGGGTCATACCGGTATTTTTTTAGTGCAGCTTGGTCCATTTTTATACGGAGTGGGGAGAAGTGTGCTGAAACCAGGGACTATCACAATAGTCTGGGTACTCCATCGAAGACCCATATATGTATATATATATATATATATATATATATATATGGTGATATTGCCCTGTGTAATTTTGATTTTCATTAACTGAAAAAATTTAAAAACATAAATTGGAGTTAAGAGACAAACATGTCAAAGTGTAATTTTTCTGACTTGAATCATATTATCCAAATTTAACCTATCCCCATTAAGAGGACGAAACAAACTATTTAACAGTATCGTTAAGATATGGATCATACCCTCAGAGAAACAATAAAGTAGGCCTACACAGTGATTCTAATTTAGGCTCTTTGAACACAATTACATATTTAGATATTTATTTCCTCAATATATTCCACTTTCATCATATTCACCTGTGAAGAGGGAAGAGAAGACGTATTTCGTGTGTATGGACAATCCGAATGACGGTCTATCATAACCATATTGTCATTTCAAAAAACACATATCGCTTACTGAGTGTTTAACACCATCAAGGGTTCTGCTTGAAACCGTCAAAAGACACATATGACATGTGAATAAGCAGTTGTTTTTGTGACGTACAGCGCAGAGTGCAGTGGCAAAATGACAGTTTAAACTGTGCACCGTCAGGACAGCTGTCGCAGCTAACAGGTGTCATATCTCGCCGCCGACAGTAATCAACTTACCGTTCCACTCGCTTCGTGTGTAGATTTTATCAACAAGCAGATGAGAAGAGACGTAATCCACAAGATACAGTCGTTGTATTTCATCTTTCCGCCGCCCTAGCCCTACACGCCCGTCTGCTCTAACAGGCTCTCACAATCTGTCCACACACCAACTTTCTTAACTTACAACCCACATGACCAGAATATAAAGCATTATCCGACCGCTACATGTCTTGCCGCTGCTGATTGGCTAATCTCAACCAATCGACGATAGTCTTACAATGCGTCGGGCACCTGCCACTTCGGTGAAATAATCCCATTCACTGCTACGATTTCCAGGAGATTGCCTCGTAATGGGAAAGCAATGTTGAGGGGAAATTGCTGGGCTAATAGTGGCCTATACCAGGCTAGATAACGACAGTCTGTTTATACAGAACCATGCTCATAGATTAAGAAAACATACACAGGTTGCAGGGCCACTCGAAAGAAACTCTCTTATAAACGTATGTATGTATTATTTTGTAACTTACAATCCTTGCCTAACGCTATATATTAAACGGCACTACAGCGTCTTCAGCAAACGCAAAAGTATTATATTTAATGCGAGTCTTATGAGATACGATGATCTATTCTAAGATAGTGTTGCAATTTTGCTTTGTAACCATACTCTATTTCAAACTAAAATGATCTTGTTAGCTAGAAACAAGATCAGAAAAGGAGATTAATTTTAAAACCGTTTTCGAAAATAGTTTACCAGTACTCTCAGTAGTACATAGGTAAGAAATATTCGAAAATCAACTAAGTTCAATTTGTGTGATACTCTCGCTTGGCCTTATCAAGCAGCATAACTTAATATAACCAACATTATGTGCGTATCAAGGATTCAGGATTCTGGTATTCAAGAATATGCTTTTGACCAATAGTACATATACATTGTCCACTTTAAATTTATCTACATGCGTATTATGGCTGAGACGAGTCCAAATTTACTACCTGATACCCAACCGCCTATTACCCGACGCTACCCGGGTACCCACTGTAGGCCTCAAGAGATAGGTACAAAATGTCCGATTTGGAATTTTGTTTACCATAGCCCTGGCAAAACGTATTTAGATTCACGTACGTATTTAACAATCTGGTCGTTTATACACTGAAGTTGACTTAAGTTATATCTTTATTAAACCATATGAAAAGTCAGAAAGAATGGGTGCATATTTTTGTCTCATTAAACAATATATCACGTGACTAACCACGGGTCCGGGTAGTCCTGTGGGTATACCCGGGTCCTACTTAGTACCCACCCGACCCAGGTACCCGAGTTACCCGTCCCAGTCCTAATGCGTATACATGTGACCGATTGTACAATGTGTAGATGAATAATTCATCAAACACAAAATGTCAACGGCAGAGAACAATCAGTCCCGATCACCCACCGAAACATATTTCGCAGGGCGCTAAAGGAAAACCATTCGTGATCAACTCGTGTTATTCCGGGACAAGCCGAATGGGTTACGGAAAGAGGCGAGTGGTGACGAATGAAGGAAAACTAGTTGCGAAAATTATTCGCATGCTCATGATATTGTCGGAATCGTTCAATGGACTCAGCTTTTAGTAGAGATTTCTTATGATTATTGAAAGGGTTTTGTCGCTTTTATTTCAGCATGCGCAATATATAAAAAAATATATATTTGTCAAGATCTAGTATCACCTCATGAGATTTATAAATGAACATTGATAATGTCATGGAATACAAAAAACTCCTTTTACATATATTATCTGACGACCAATTTGTTCTAAATTTCAATTATAATTAACATTTGAAACTGATTGTATTTTTGTATTATTGACGATGATTTATTCATAGTTGTTTCTATATACAGCTCAGCTTCAGCAACCCATACTTGCCGTAAAAGGTAACTATGCTTGTCGTAAGAGGCGACTAACGGGATCGGGTGGTCAGGCTCGCTGACTTTGTTGATGCAAGTCATCGTATCCCAATTGCGTGGATCGATTCTCATGATGTCAATCACTGAATTGTCTGGTCCAGACTCGATTATTTACAGATCTGAGTGCGGCGTTAAACAACAAACAAAAAAACATTGTCAGCACAGTTCTTTGATAGTAGAACTACGTCCAATAGTTTGTTTGTTTGTTGTTAAATGCCGCACTCAGCTATATGACGGCGATCTGTAAATTATCGAGTCTGGACCAGATAATCCAGTGATTGATATCATGTGCATCACCCACGCAATGGGGATACGATGACATGCATCAACCAAGACAGCGAGCCTGACCATCCGATCCGGTTAGTCGCCTTTTACAAGCATAGTCGCCTTTTACGGCAGGCATGGGTTGCTGAAGACCTATTCTTCCCTGGATCTTCACGGGTCTCGCCCAATAGTATAATATACATGTGGTTGTATACATAAAATATTCCTTTCTTGATTCAATCTATACAATTGTGGGAAAATTTACATTCAAATATAGTGTATTTGCGACGCGATTTCCATTTTCGGGTCACCATTTATAGCGCAACTTAACCAATGAATCCGTGCTTATGCGAGGTTATCTCTTTCAGTCGTACCTGTTTTGAGTGAGTGAGTGAGTGAGTATGGTTTACGCCGCTTTTAGCAATATTCCAGCAATATCACGGCGGGGGACACCAGAAATGGGCTTCACACATTGTACCCATGTCGGGAATAGAACTCGGGTCTTCGGCGTGACGAGCGAACGCTTTAACCACCAGGCTACCCGACCGCCCCCGTAACTGTTTTGATTTTCGACATATCTATATGGATCTTCAGAACTACGTTCAAGTTATATACCCTGACAAAATGCAAGGGGGGTCCCAGCCAAGGTGTCTGTAAATACTGCATACATAGACTGTTATTATTTTTATCAAGACCGCCTCCGGAAGGTCCGGGGTTCGATCCCCGGCCGCGTCATACCAAAAGACGTTAAAAGATGGTACTTGTTGTTACCCTGTCTGGCGCTCGGCATTAAGGGGCTAAAACAAGGACTGGTCGGCTCGGAGTCAGTGTACTGTGTCTGAGTGGGGTATTCATGTTAAACTGCGGCATGGTCCAGACTAGTACAAGCAGCCACACAAACACACACACGTACATGCACGTCGCTATATAAGTGCAATAATCTTGGACGCGACGTTAAACCCGATTTCACCTCACCTATTATTTTGATCATGCAATGCAATCAGCCGTATCCACATGATGCTCGTATCTCTTTGTACATCTCACCTATAGGGATTCACGTTTGGAATAGCCCTACCCCCATCCCCCATCCCCCATCCCCCACTCCCACCCTCCCAGCAACGCTGTCGTACGGGGCTGCTATACATGGATAGTTAGACCGGGTGACTTACTGGACTGTGTGACACCGATGGCATGGGGCGTTTCACGCATGATATCAATCACTGGTTTGTCTGGTCCAGAATGTATTATTTACAGACCGCCGTCATAAAGGTGTGTTGCTACAAGCGGCGTTAGGCCAGGTTCACACAGTGCCGATTTTGACTCCCGTTTCAGATCAGACAGCGCTGCGACGCGAAAAGTGAAAAAGTCGGATTACTATCCCCAATGATCTGGAATGTCCTATCATTGTCTGAACGCAGTCGTATACGTTCGTAACAGAGTCCTACGGATCGGGAAAGGTCCAGAAAAGTCGGCCAAGCACTCACGACAGTATTCGTAACATTCGGGAAACTCAGCCGATTTTGTCTAGTAGGATTACAATCGTGACTATGTCGTGACAGATTCTGCAGTATCGGATCAAAATCGTAACAATGTCCCGTGTTGTCTGGAGGGTGTCCTGTGGATCGGGAAGCAGCCGTGATGAACGGGGATGTATTGTTCATTGTCGTTTCTTGTCGAGTGAGTCCAGATTGCGCCCAGATCTTGCCGAATGCGAACCGTCTTGGTCGGTTCACTGTCTGATCTCTGTCGGATCGCATTCGGGAGAATCGGGACGCTGTCGGGACAGATTCGGTCGTGTTTTACCATGCGGAAGATACAAATCGGATCAGATTCGGATTGAGAACGGGAGAATCGGGTCGAATTCGGCTGGAAACGGCTGAATCGGGACGCTTCCTGAACAATATCTGAATGTTTGTGAATTACCCGCCACGAATCACAGGATCTTGATCAGACTTTTGACAAAGTTAAATCGGGAATAGACCTTTCAAGGACTGCAGTAAAAATCCCGAATGTGTGACCGAGCCCTTAAACAACAAACAAAAATCGTTGTGCATCAATCAGAACAAGGCCGATCGCAACCATGCAACGGGTCTCAGTAAATGCCCTAAACAAACCTTTGTTGGAACCGGATCATCAATTATTTAATCATTTGCGACACAAAATAGTTGATGCGTAATGTGTATTCTCAAATTTGGTTTTCTGAAATCCTAAATTTTCCAATCATTCCCATTATTTGGATTAGTTATTATGAGTCGTGTTTCAATCCCACCTAGACACGAATAATGGTGTGGGTACAGACTTATAACTCGAATATTTGAACGATTATTAAGGTCGTGTGAGCTAATAAAGCAGACATCATTGAAATGTCAATCACCGATAAGCAGACATGTCGGTGAGGGTATTCATTATATATGACTTTTATTTATCTCCAGTGTGGCCAGCTTGACAATAAGATGTTCAAATTGTACACGCTAGTTCTGCTAACAGCCTAGTCGACATTTGGAAACCTGGAAAACTTGTGAATTGAAAACTTATACAGTGTTCTTGTACCATCTACCCAGTAGAGGTACACCCAGTGTTCTTGTACCATCTACCCAGTAGAGGTATATACAGTGTTCTTGTACCATCCACCCAGTAGAGGTACATACAGTGTTCTTGTACCATCTACCCAGTAGAGGTACATTCAGTGTTCTTGTACCATCCACCCAGTAGAGGTACATTCAGTGTTCTTGTACCATCCACCCAGTAGAGGTATATACAGTGTTCTTGTACCATCGACCCAGTAGAGGTACATTCAGTGTTCTTGTACCATCCACCCAGTAGAGGTATATACAGTGTTCTTGTACCATCGACCCAGTAGAGGTACACACAGTGTTCTTGTATCATCTACCCAATAGAGGTACACACAGTGTTCTTGTACCATGTACCTAATAGAGGTATATACAGTGTTCTTGTACCATCGACCCAGTAGAGGTACACACAGTGTTCTTGTATCATCTACCCAATAGAGGTACACATAGTGTTCTTGTACCATGTACCTAATAGAGGTATATACACTGTTCTTGTACCATCTACCCAGTAGAGGTACACCCAGTGTTCTTGTACCATCTACACAGTAGAGGTATATACAGTGTTCATGTATCATCTACCCAGTAGAGGTATATACAGTGTTCTTGTACCATCTACACAGTAGAGGTACATACAGTGTTCTTGTACCATCTACCCAGTAGAGGTATATACAGTGTTCTTGTACCATCTACCCAGTAGAGGTATATACAGTGTTCTTGTACCATCTACCCAGTAGAGGTATATACAGTGTTCTTGTACCATCTACCCAGTAGAGGTATATACAGTGTTCTTGTACCATCTACACAGTAGAGGTACATACAGTGTTCTTGTATCATCTACCCAGTAGAGGTACATACACTGTTCTTGTACCATCTACCCAGAAGAGGTATATACAGTGTTCTTGTACCATCTACCCAGTAGAGGTATATACAGTGTTCATGTATCATCTACCCAGTAGAGGTACACCCAGTGTTCTTGTACCATCTACCCAGTAGAGGTATATACAGTGTTCATGTATCATCTACCCAGTAGAGGTACACCCAGTGTTCTTGTACCATCTACCCAGTAGAGGTATATACCGTGTTCTTGTACCATCTACCCAGTAGAGGTACATACAGTGTTCTTGTATCATCTACCCAGTAGAGGTATATACAGTGTTCTTGTACCATCTACCCAGTAGAGGTATATACAGTGTTCTTGTACCATCCACCCAGTAGAGGTACATACAGTGTTCTTGTACCACCCACCCAGTAGAGGTATATACAGTGTTCTTGTACCATCTACGAAGTATAGGTACATACAGTGTTCTTGTACCATCTACCCAGTAGAGGTATATACAGTGTTCTTGTACCATCTACCCAGTAGAGGTATATACAGTGTTCTTGTACCATCTACCCAGTAGAGGTACATACACTGTTCTTGTACCAACTGTCCAACAGAGGTACATAGACTGCTCTTGTACCATCGTCGCTATTAAAGAGCATTGATGTGGCCAGTGCGACTTGTGTGAGGAGGGAAGTCGCACATGCATCTGCCATAGTTACCAGGGAGACGTGTATAATAGACTTACTGTTTCTATATAGAAACGGAAATGCGTGTGAATGCAACTACAAGATCACTCGTGTCATCTCAGTCTAATAAAGGGAGGGTTCTTCCTGTGCTTCTTCCGCATCCCCAGCGTCACTATCACTGGAATTGCAAAGTGAAGGTGATCGGTAGTTATAGCAGCCGATGGATGAGTGAGTAAAGTTTTACGCCGCTTTTAACAATATTCTGGAAATGGCGATGAACACAAGAGTAGGCTTCACACATTCTATCAATGTAGAATCGAACTCGGGGTTTTGCGCTAACCACTATTTGTCCAATTATTAAGGGGTTTTACAAGTAGAGTTTTTATATTAGTCTTCCTAGTATATTGATCGCTGGTCTGTCTATTCCTATTGATCGCTGGTCTGTCTAATCATATTGATCGCTGGTCTGTTTAATCCTATTGATCGCTGGTCTGTCTAATCCTATTGATCGCTGGTCTGTCTAATCCTATTGATCCCTGGTCTGTCTATTCCTATTGATCGCAGGTCTGTCAAGTCCTATTCATCGCTTGTCTGTCTATTCCTATTGATCGCTGGTCTGTCTACTCCTATTGATCGCTGGTCTGTCCAATCCTATTTATCGCTGGTCTGTCTAATCCTATTGATCGCTGGTCTGTCTACTCCTATTGATCGCTGGTCTGTCCAATCCTATTTATCGCTGGTCTGTCTAATCCTATTGATCGATGGTCTGTCTAATCCTATTGATCACTGGTCTGTCAAGTCCTATTTATCGCTTGTCTGTCTAATCCTATTGGTCGCTGGTCTGTCAAGTCCTATTTATCGCTGGTCTGTCAAGTCCTCTTTATCGCTGGTCTGTCTAATCCTATTGATCGCTGGTCTGTCAAGTCCTATTTATCGCTGGTCTGTCTAATCCTATTGATCGCTTGTCTGTCAAGTCCTATTTATCGCTGGTCTGTCTATTCCTATTGATCGCTGGTCTGTCTAATCCTATTGATCGCTTGTCTGTCTAATCATATTGATCGCTGGTCTGTCTAATCCTATTTATCCCTCGTCTGTCTAATCCTATTGATCGCTGGTCTGTCTATTCCTGTTGATCGCTGGTCTGTCTAATCCTATTGATCGCTTGTCTGTCAAGTCCTATTTATCCCTCGTCTGTCTATTCCTATTGATCGCTGGTCTGTCTAATCACATTGATCTCTGGTCTGTCTGATCCTATTGATCGATGGTCTGTCTAATCCTATTGATCGCTGGTCTGTTTAATCCTATTAATCCCTCGTCTGTTTAATCCTATTGATCGCTGGTCTGTCTAATCACATTGATCGCTGGTCTGTTTAATCATATTGATCGCTGGTCTGTCTATTCCTATTGATCTAACCATGTTGCTCTCTGGTTTGTCTTATCATATTTAGACAAGATTTTATTCATGTAACCATAAACTTTCAAGCCAACGAGTTTGACGAACCAAGGATGACCTTTTGAAAGACACACAGACATGAATAGGTTAAAAGGCACAGTTTAACTATATACATATGACACTACAGGGTCTGCTATATAACCTTTTATATATACTGGTCATACGTCACATTGTTCGATTTTCTTCTGATGATGATGATGGATTGGGTTTAATGTTTCTTTGAACAGTATTCCACTTATATAACGGCGTGTCAGCTTGATGTGCGAGAAACGCCCAAAGTGATGCAGGTGGATAATTTAGATATAGGTATGAATAATTTAGATATAGGTATGAATAATTTAGATATAGGTATGAATAATTTAGATATAGGTATGGACAATATAGGTATGGGTAATTTAGGTAAAAGCATCGATTACTTAGGTAAATACATAGATAATATAAGTAAAGCCATAGATAATATAGGTACAGCCACAGATAATATAGGTAAAGCCATAGATAATATAGGCAAAGCCGTAGATAATATAGGTAAAGCCATAGAAGATAAAGATACAGCCATGGATAATATAGGTAAAGCCATAGACAATATAGGTACAGACATGGATAATATTGGTAAAGTCATAGATAATATAGGTAAAAACATAGATAATATAGGTAAAACCATAGACAATATAGGTAAAGCCATAGATAATATAGGTAAAGCCATAGAAGATAAAGATACAGCCATGGATAATATAGGTAAAGCCATAGACAATATAGGTACAGACATGGATAATATTGGTAAAGCCATAGATAATATAGGTAAAAACATAGATAATATAGGTAAAACCATAGATAATGTAGGTAAAGCCATAGATAATATAGAAAAAAACATGGATAATATAGGTAAAGCCATTGATAATATTGGTAAAGCCATATATAATGTAGGTAAAGACGTAGATAATATACATGTAATTACATTTAGAGGTATTGATAATATATGTATAGGCACGAGAAAACCCCAAATATCTTCACACAGAACGCAGAACGCGATTCCCAGCATACAGTGGAACCTCAGTACCGTTCTCGATGAAATTGTCGGGATTAACAAATGTCTGACTTATGGGGATAGTGTTCACTGGGATATTTACAGTCGTCCAGGCGTCCGGACTATCGAGTTTCAACTGTATATAACAGTTCTGAATAAACCGCGTCCTTCACCCTGCCACACCACGTGCTCGGACCACCTGTTCAAAGCACAAATACAATTATTGGCTAAGTCCACATATAGGTGTTCACAAGAGTTCGGTTGACATCAATATACCAGCTCGTCACGTTTACTTAGGTTGTCATGTAGACAGACAGATCCCAGTAATGGAAGTCAACAGTTTCTTCCCACCACACGAGATGTGAAACGAAAGGTTCTTCTCCAATGACCTATCAAAATGGATTAATTAATTTCTGTGCGATTTCCAATTTACAAGTTCAATTTGATTAATAAATTTGATCGAAGAAATGAATAACTATCTATTTCATGTTGCTTTACATGAAAATTCCCTACCTTATTTGATACTTGATCTTCCTCGCCATAAGCGTTCCTGGCCATGCACAAATTTATCAAATGTCGTTTAGCTTGATCCGATCTTATTACACTTTGCAAACAGATATAATTATACCCCCGACAAAATGTCGGGGGTATATAGTTATACCAAGGTTCCGTCCGTCCGTCCGTCCGAAAACTTTGTCCGCGTGATTTCTCTTAAACTATTCAGGGGATTCATCTCAAACTTAGTACATATAATCTGTGTCATATGGAGGGGTGCAGTCAAAAGAAAAAAAAAAGTTTTTATCAATTTTCCATTTTTTTTGAATTTTTCAAACCCTAACGTCCGTACGAAAACTTTGTCCGCGCGATTTCTCTTAAACTATTCAGGGGATTCATCTCAAACTTAGTACATATAATCTGTGTCATATGGAGGGGTGCAGTCAAAAGAAAAACATTGTTTTTATTAATTTTCCATTTTTTAATGAATTTTTCAAACCCTAACCCTATCCTAGCTATTTAATTTGTAACTACTGACACACTAGGCGGGTCGGGGGTATTAGTGAGCCCCGCTCACTTTTGCACGTGTTACTATATACAATTGCTGACTTGTGACGCATGAAGATTCAGAGAGGCAAGAAACATCCCACAAGACAGTATGCCAAGAAGAATAATTTCGAATTTCCCTTTATGTTGAGCAATATTCCAGAAGTTGCATCCTTTTGGTGTTTATATTTCACATTTGAGGTAAAGTCGAGCATGCTCTTTCTAAGGGTGAGTCAGTGAATGAGTTGGGTTTAACGCCGCTTTTAACATTATTGCAGTTATATCGCGGCGTGTCAGCTTAATGTGGGAGGTGATGCAGGTCTCAGACGTTTACCACTTCGGTGAAACCTACGAGCACGGGTATGGTGCTGACAAACCTAGAAACATAATCGGGGCGAACCGGGATTCGAACCCACAATCATAGGTTTCTGGCATGCCCAAGGGACGCAACTCTGCACAGCGAATCGCGACGCTTTAGACGACTGGGCCACCCGTGCCCCTCTCATGTGAGATAACTCATGGTCATGGAAAGGATTTTACCACTTTAGTTAAAGCACACTGATGTGTTAATGACATGTTGTTCCACAGATACACTGCAAAAAACAATAACATGTTCTGTATTTGTGTTGTTAGTATGTTAGAAAATTAAAGATAACTATTTCTCGGGAGTGATTGAATGATTATTGTTTAACACTGCATCAGCATGTCAGGTATTCGCAGTATTTGTTCTCTAGGATTATGGTTCACATTTAACCGAGTAAAGTGAAGATGGGCGACCCGTCATCTTGTAAATTATTCTCTTTATTTGTGAAAAGTCACACACCCAAATCCTATTCACTTCCCTAAGCAATGTTAAATTTGTATCATGTTTGCTCAGTAAACTGATCAACATGTATGGTATTTGATAAGAGTTTGGTTTCATAAAATGTGTCAAGGTTACCATAATGCTTTAGTATAGCGCGTGTGCGAGCATGTGGACTATTTGATTGTGAGATGTGCTTGAATTATATCGTATTTGGCAATATATTCTCCAATAATCCATGGGGGAGCAGAGGGAAGAAGAAGGGGGAAAAGGGTAGAATAGATTTTCAACAACCCATGCTTGCCGTAAAAAGGCGACTATGCTCTTCGTAAGAGGCGACTAACGGGATCGGGTGGTCAGGCTCGCTGACTTGGTTGATGCATGTCATCGTATCCCAAATGCGTGGATCGATGCTCATGTTGTCAATCACTGGATTGTCTGATCCAGACTCGATTATTTACAGACCGCCGTCATATAGCTGGAATACTGCAGAGTGTGGCGTCAACAACAAACAAACAAATAATGTATTGATACCCAGAGCTCCAGATAAGCTGCGTATTTGCTTAAGATACACAATTTATACTTGTAAATCAGCATAGCCTATTTAATTTTGAGTTGCTTGCGTACTAACACGCATGAGGTGAGGTGAAATTGGGTTTAACGTCGCGTCCAAGATTATTGCACATATATAGCGACGTGCATGCACGTGTGTGTGTGTGGCTGCTTGTACTAGTCCGGACTGATGCCGATTTATAGTGCTAGCTCACTGAGATACCATGCCGCACCCCACTCAGACACAGTATACTGACTCCGAGCCGACCAGTCCTTGTTTTAGCCCCTTAATGTCGAGCGCCAGACAGGGTAACAACAAGTACCATCTTTTAACGTCTTTTGGTATGACGCGGCCGGGGATCGACCTTCCGCTCTCCGGGCGGACGCTCTGCCACTAGACCACGGAGGCGGCCTAACACGCATTAAGAAATCAGATAAGCCAATGGTACAACAACACTGCGCGTAATTACCCAATTTAGCTTTTTCAGCCTGCGTACACACGTCTTTTCTTTCTGACTGAGTGCATAATGAACAGATGTGCAACAACTCGCTTGTTGTAAATTAGACATTTATCACTCTGATGACGTTAGGCAACACACGAACACATGCTAATTAGAAGTTGATACCTAAAACAGCTTCTAAAAGTAATATTATTTTCATAAAGGTCCACTCAGCGGTTAACATAACACAACAGACTATAAGAGAGGAATAACATATTGAATACCCCATCAGTGAGTGAGTGAGTGAGTTGGGTTTAACGCCGCTTTTAACAGTATTCCAGTTATATCACGGCGTGTCAGCTTAATGTTGGAGGAAAGCCCGAAGTGATGCAGGTCTCAGACGTTTACCACTTCGGTGAAACCCATGAGCACTGGAATGGTGCTGTCAAACCTAGAAACATAATCGGGTCGAACAGGGATTCGAACCCACGATCATAGGTTTCTGGCATGCCCAAGGGACGCAACTCTGCACATCGAATCGCGGCGCCTTAGACGACTGGGCCACCCCTGCCCCCCATCAGTCTATTAATACCCATTGTGAATGATACTATGTGAGTAAAGGCTCAATGGATCAGAATCCAAGTGGAGCAAGGTTTCCCACTCATAATTGTCTAAAGAACTGGCTACCAGGTGAAGAGAAGTGGGTAAGCTAGTGATCTAGAAGATCCGGGGTAGAATAGGACTTCAGCAACCCATGCTTGCCGTCAAAGGCGACTATGCTTGTCGTAAGAGGCGACTAACGGGATCGGGTGGTCAGGCTCGCTGACTTGGTTCATGCATGTCATCGTACCCAAATTGTGTGGGATCGATGCTCATTATGTCAATCACTGGATTATCTGGTCCAGACTCGATTATTTACAGACCGCCGTCAAATAAATGGAATATGTCTGAGTGCGGTGTTAAACAACCAACAAACAAAGTGACCAAAGTGATAGGGAACGCATCAGCTTGCATAATACTGTTTTGCTTAGCCCGGACCGCCTCCGTGGTCTAGTGGTAGAGCGTCCGCCCGGAGTGCGGAAGGTCCGGGGTTCGATCCCCGACCGCGTCATACCAAAAGACGTTGAAAGATGGTACTTGTTGTTACCCTGTCTGGCGCTCGGGGTTGAGGGGCTAAAACAAGGACTGGTCGGCTCGGAGTCAGTATACTGTGTCTGAGTGGGGTATTTATGTTAAACTGCGGCATGGTATCTCAGTGAGCTAGCACTATAAATCGGCATCAGTCCGGACTAGTACAAGCAGCCACACACACACACACACACGACATGCACGTCGCTATATAAGTGCAATAATCTTGGACGCGACGTTAAACCCCATTTCACCTCACCTCAACTAGTACCCAATTAATGAAAGAAAAGTCTTACTTACTGACATTTTATGATGTTAACATGACCAGGTGAGCTACAATGCCTTAGTACTATTTCTTATATACTTAATATTGATACTTACAAGGTTCTTAGAGTAGTATTTTAAGACGTCGTCTACATAATCAGATCAGCTACAGTGACGCGGAGTTAGTTCTTATATCAAATCATTGATAGTTACAACAACGCTTTTAAACTGACATTTTAATATGTTTTCTATATGACCAGGTGAGCTACAGTGCCCAGGTACTATTTCGTGTATGAAAACTATTGATACTTAAAACGTTCTAAAGTGGCACATTAAGACGTCGTCTACATAATCAGATCAGCTACAGTGACGCGGAGTTAGTTCTTATATCAAACCATTGATAGTTACAACAACGCTTTTAAACTGACATTTTAATATGTTTTCTATATGACCAGATGAGCTACAATGCCGAAGTACTATTTCGTATATGAAAACTATTGATACTTACAACGTTCTTAAGTGGCACATTAAGACGTCGTCTACTTAAGCAGGTGAGCTTCAGTGAGCTGGTTTGTCGTAGCTTGTTTACGGGTATTATTATCGTTGGCTAACATCTATCAATCATATTCATTAATTGTGGTCGGTTGGGATGGGTTCTCGATTAATTCAATGACACCGCTTGGCCCGTCTGATGACATCTTTCTGTATATAGTATCACGGGGCCTTTATATAGCCGAGCCGGAATGTCATAGGGTCAAGCATAGGTCGCGAGAGGATGAACTGCTGTTTCCAGTCACACTCTTGGGTCTTCTACTAATTACCTGTTTACGGGGAGCTTGGACTCTGATGAATAAACCACAGGCATGCTACGTGATGATTGCTATGCTTAACATATCAGGAATTAAACAAGACCTTTCCTCTCTGTTCTATATTATTGATACGATAGGCCGAGAAGGGAACCTAATTTATTCGTTTGTTTATTTTTAAAATATATTTCAGACAAACACACCTAGCTGTTTTAACGGTTAATCAGCAACAAACGCATTGACTACTGACATGGAATATTTACATTGAATATACCGAATATGGTATGGTTTATTTTAACGACCCTGTACGAGAAGAGATAAGGGGAACATCTTATTGTAAGAAAACTATACTATACTACGATATTACGGAAGCCTTTTAGGGCTATTTTTTAATTATTTTTTTTCGATACTATCTTGAAATTTCAACTTAGTATCTTGAAATTTCAAGATAGTATCGAAAAAAAGGTGAGATTTCAAGATACAGAAGTTGAAATTTCAAGAAACTGATTTGAAATTTCAAGATACCTAGTTGAAATTTCAAGATACTAAGTTGAAGTTTCAAGATACTAAGTTGAAATTTCAAGATACTATACTTCTATTTCAAGAAGTTGAAATTTCAAGATACAGAAGTTGAAATTTCAAGATACTAAGTTGAAATTTCAAGATACTATCATGGAATACAAGATACTACCTTGAAATTTCAACTTAGTATCGTGAAATTTCAACTTAGTATCTTGAAATTTCAAGATAGTATCTTAAACATTTCAACTTAGTTTCTTGAAATTTCAACTTAGGATCTTGAAATTTCAAGATAGTATCGAAAAAAAAACAAAAAAACAAATGGCCCTAAAAGGTTTCCGTACGATATAGACGACATAATCTACTTTAAACACACAGATGTATCTTCAAATGTGTTTACATCTATAGACTAGTGTTATATCTACCTATACACCACTTTGTAATGTCACAGTGTAAGAAAATCTATGTCAGAAGTGTTCGGTCCGACTTGGCCCGGGCTGTCAAAATCAACTTAAGCCGCATAGATGTATCATAAATGGATTTACATCTATAGATTAGTATTATATCTACCTAAATACCACGTTATATGGTCTCAGGTCGCTGTACTTAAAGAAAAGAAGGGGCTCAAAGTGAAGCCCTTTTCCCTCTACATTCTCAACATAGTCTCTATCAGAAGTGTTTGGCTTGTGTTGGGTCCGACTTGGCCCGGGCGGTCAAAATCTACTTTTAACACACAGATGTATCTTCAAATGTGTTTACATCTATAGATTAGTGTCATATCTACCTATATACAACTTTATAATGTCACAGTATATCGCATTTAAAGAAAACCGGTCCGTTAAAGTCAAGCACTTTGACTGTATTTTCTTAAGAAAATCTATGTCAGATGTGTTCAGTCCGACTTGGCCCGGGCTGTCAAAATCAACTTTAAACCTCACAGATGTATCATCAAATGGATTCACATCTATAGATTAGTATTATATCCACCTAAATACCACTTTATATGTCTCAACATAGTTTCTATCAAAAGTGTTTGGCTTGTGTTGGATCCGACTTGGCCCGGGCGGTCAAAATCTACTTTAAACACACAGATGTATCTTCAAATGTGTTTACATCTATAGATTAGTGTTATATCTACCTATACACCACTTTATAATGTCACAGATCGCAGTATTTATAGAAAACAAGGGGCTCAAAGTGAAGCCCTTTTCCCTCTACATTCTCAACATAGGCTCTATCAGAAGTGTTTGGCTTGTGTTGGGTCCGACTTGGCCGGGGGGTCCAGATCTACTTTAAACACACAGATGTATCTTCAAATGTGTTTACATCTATAGACTAGTGTTATATCTACCTTTACATCACTTTATAATTCCACAGTGTATCGCATTTAAAGAACACTGGTCCGTTAAAGTCAAGCACTTTTACTGTATTACGGTTACAACATTCATGGTCTCAGATAAGCTTTCACATGATTTTATGGTAGACATCAGGACATTTCCAAATGTGACGCATTAGTTACACAATCCAATTCAAGTGAACATCTGACTTGCCTTTGCACGTGTTTGTGACGTGTGCAAAGGGTGTGGCAGGACCCGTACGCCTTTTCGAAAACCTGATATGATCACTGTAGTGATTCATAAACACATGCTCATGATTTCTTATGATTAAGGAATGTCTTTTGTCGACTTTTTTTTTATATTGACCACTAATGATACTTGATCGACTCTGTTGATCATAGAATGAGGTCAGTTTGCATCTGATGGGGTTTTGTACAAACTGTAACCGCCGAAATTGTCTACGTTGCCTCTACAAACTTCAAAATAACCTGCTTCTCCAGTAAGTCTTTACAAACCACAAGTTTCCAATTTCTTACCCTGCCATACTTGCACTTGGGCATTGGCAGTCGTACACTGTATGGTATTTTGTGAATTTGCCTTAAGAATAGGACAGATTTTGAAATGTTAGAAGTAATTATTTCGAGTATGTAATGAAATATGCCTTTTTAAATGACCATAAGCAGAAAGAGCCACCCACAAGCTCCATTCATTCACAGCACCATCTGTTTAAATCCATAAAATGTAATTTAGAATATGTCTCGTTTGTATACAATATTTTCAACAAGGATTTTTAATATTAATTTCTTATGTCACAGGTGCACATTAGGTTATGTAATAAGAAAATTACACGTCGATTGAAACGTGACGCTTTATCACAAGAAGTCCTATCTGCAGACTAACATGCTAATCATAGCATAGGTCCAGTTCCGTCTTATCCAGTTAAGGATATCTATACAATGAGCAATACATATCTTTAACTGGTAAGTCACGTTTTAATTAGCAAACCCATCTCGATGACAGTGCAAAGAATAACACAGTTCCAAGTAGTTATTACTGCGATGTGATGAGGAGCCATCTGGTGTAGTACTGGAAGTGTATACAAGTTGTGCTGTGTCGAGACATGAGCATCACTCTCAATAAGAAGACTTTCTTGGTACTGTTGGCGCTCTCCTGTGTTGCCACATGTTGGTGCTATCCTCTTCGGGATGGTCCCGAACGTCCCGAAGGTCAAGAAAATGAAAGCCTCGGAGGACAAGAAAGTCGGGAAAGAAAAGGCCCCGGAGGTCGCGAAGGTCAAGAAAGAGAAGGCCCCGTAGGACAAGAAAGAGGAGGCCCCGGAGGTCCCGGAGGTCAAGAACAATCACAACCATGCAGACAAGCACCACCAACAGAAGGCCCCGGAGGTCCCGAAGGTCAAGAAAAGGAAGGCCCCGGAGGACAAGAAAATGAAGGCCCTGGAGGTCCCGGAGGTCCAGAATGTCAAGAACAATCACGACCTCGCAGACAAGCACCACCAACAGAAGGCCCGGGAGGACAAGAAATTGAAGGCCCTGGAGGTCCCGGGGGTTCCGAGGGTCCCGAGGGTCCCAAAGGTCCCGAAGGTCAAGAAAAGGAACACTTCTGATAGAGACTATGTTGAGAATGTAGAGGGAAAAGGGCTTCACTTTTAGCCCCTTCTTTTCTTTAAGTACAGCGATCTGAGACACTATAAAGTTGTATTTAGGTGGATATAATACTAATCTATAGATGTGAATCCATTTGATGATACATCTGTGAGGTTTAAAGTTGATTTTGACAGCCCGGGCCAAGTCGGACTGAACACTTCTGACATAGATTTTCTTAAGAAAATACAGTCAAAGTGCTTGACTTTAACGGACCGGTTTTCTTTAAAGGCGATATACTGTGACATTATAAAGTGGTATATAGGTAGATATGACACTAATCTATAGACGTAAACACATTTGAAGATACATCTGTGTGTTTAAAGTAGATTTTGACCGCCCGGGCCAAGTCGGACCCAACACAAGCCAAACACTTCTGATAGAGACTATGTTGAGAATGTAGAGGGAAAAGGGCTTCACTTTGAGCCCCTTCTTTTCTTTAAGTACAGCGATCTGAGACACTATAAAGTGGTATTTAGGTGGATATAATACTAATCTATAGATGTGAAGCCATTTGATGATACATCTGTGACGTTTAAGTTGATTTTGACAGCCCGGGCCAAGTCGGAGTGAACACTTCTGACATAGATTTACATTCTGATACATACAGCACATTAACATTCCAATTTTACTGCTAAGAACATGTGCTTTGAAACATGACCATAATTTATTTCTGTTAACAGAATCAAAGGCTTTAGACAAATCTACGAAAATTGTGCATCACAATTTTTGAGGAACAATCGAGCATGCTATTTTTATGAAGATTTCAAAGACCGCCATATGACTTAAAAGTTCTTTGATCAGGGTTACAACATCCATGGTCTCAGATAAGCTTTCAAAGGATTTTATGGTAGACATCAGGACATTTCCAAATGTGACGCATAGTTACACAATACAATTCAAGTAAACATCTGACTTGCCTTTGCACGTGTTTGTGACGTGTGCAAAGGGTGTGGCCGGACCCGTACGCCTTTTCGAAAACCTGATATGATCACTGTAGTGATTCATAAACGCATGCTCATGATGTGGTCGGGATCGACTCTGCTTTTAATTTTTAGCAGAGATTTCTTATGATTAAGGAATGTCTTTCGTCGACTTTTTTTTATATTGACCACTAATGATACTTGATCGACTCTGTTGATCATAGAATGAGGTCAACTTGCATCTGATGGGGTTTTGTACAAACTGTAACCGCCGAAATTGTCTACGTTGCCTCTACAAACTTCAAAATAACCTGTTTCTTCTCCAGTAAGTCTTTACAAACCACAAGTTTCCAATTTCTTACCCTGCCATACTTGCACTTGGGATTTGGCAGTCGTACACTGTATGGTATTTTGTGAATTTGCCTTCAGAATAGGACAGATTTTGAAATGTTAGAAGTAATTATTTCGAGTATGTAATGAAATATGCCTTTTTAAATGACCATAAGCAGAAAGAGCCACCCACAAGCTCCATTCATTCACAGCACCATCTGTTTAAATCCATGATATGTAATTTAGAATATGTCTCGTTGGTATACAATATTTTCAACAAGGATTTTTTAAAATTAATTTCTTATGTCACAGGTGCACATAAGGTTATGAAATAAGAAAATTACACGTCGATTGAAACGTGGCGCTTTAATCACCAAAGTCCTAATCACGTTTTAATCAGCAAACTTATCTCGATGACAATGCAAAGAATAACACAGTTCCAAGTAGTAATTACTGCGATGTAATGAGGAGCCATCTGGTGTAGGACTGGAAGTGTATAAAAGTTGTGCTGTGTCGAGTCTCAATATGAAGACTTTCCTGGTACTGTTGGCGCTCTCCTGTGTTGCCACATGTTGGTGCTATCCTCTTTTGGATATAATACTAGTCTATTGATGTAAAGTATGTCATCTCAAAATCAGAAATTTAAAGTGTAAACAAGCAAAAAATCACCAAAAAATGGCATAACATATATCTAAACTCTAATAGCCAAATCAAAAAAGTACTCAGCAAACCACTAACTAAACCAAAAAGTCTCCATCCATCATTCTCAATCAAAACGGACCTTATAAAACGCATTTAAAAACACAATAATCTACCAAATCAAAATCACATAAACAAACAAACATCCACCATACCGAGCTCCCTTAGTTCTCCTCCCCAACCCCATCGGCATCTATTCCAAATCTCAAAATTCCCAAATTCTATATAAGCAACCCCTAACCGCCCCCCTTGGGTTGCACAGACCACTTTCGCCCCTTTCGGAAACACATTAAGTAAGGTATGTGTTTTAATTTTAGAAGCGCTTTGACAGTTATTAACACGTGTCGTGTCAGCCCTATGACATTCGCGAATATCCACTTGCAGAAAACATCCTGTGTTGGTTTGACATGAATTAGTAAAGGTTAATTAGGGATGCCAAACACGTGAATTAGTAAAAGAAGAGTAGTCAAAACACTGTCATTTCCTGCCCAGGACATCACACCCCTACACGCTAAGATCGGTGAGAAACCTTCTCATCAAAGAAAAGACACAGTCAAGACACTGACTTTTCGGTATGAACTCTCGGTATGTAGCTATAATTATCAGTTTATTACATTGCTGAAGATGCTTTTTGATTCAAACTCAATTAAATGAGCAAAACTACACGTTTCTGGACAATTGAGATCTGCCTAGATATGCACGTTTCGTTTTATTTTTCTGCAATCCATTTTTAGTATTACCCGCTGGCCCGGCCCGGCCCGACTTTTCTTGGCCCGACTTTTAGGCAATCCCCTCAGTATGCCATCATAGTATATCATAGAGGTAAATTGTCCATAAATTGTGTCTACTTTGTCATGCCTCCACTTGTTAGAAATGCCTTAGAAAAAAAAAATGATACTGAGTAATATTCTAAGTGTATCATGACCATCTTACGGAAGCCTTTTAGGGCCATTTGTTGTTTTCTTGAAATTTCAAGATGTTATGTTGAAATTTCAAGATACTAAGTTGAAATTTCAAGATACATACAAAGCTGATATTTCAAGATAATGATCTTGAATTTTCAAGATATTAACTTAAAATTTTAAGATTATAACTTGAAATTTTAAGATATTTTTTTCAAAAATGGCCCTAAAAGGCTTTCGTACCATCTCGTTTGTCAAAATGTTGTTCAATTGTGTACACAAAGATACGTACATACAAAAGTGGTATTGTATGTTAGCTTTATCGTCAAAATGTCAGTTCTTCAGTTTGTTCAATATACATTTTATAACAGCAGAATATCTTTTGAAACCTCTCTTGTACAACTATAGAACTGCATTTTCTAGATCATCACATGAATTAAATGTTGAAACGGGGAGATATTCCAAAATCACAAAGGAAATTAGATTATGGAATGTAATTTACAGCTAATAGAGGATGAGTACCATTTTGTTCTCATTTGTACATTTTATCAGAATTTACATCCATTAATGTATCAATTTCCAAATACATTTAAGTTTAACGAATTAATGTCTTCTATAAATCCATGCAATGAATTTTAGAAGAGGATGTGACTTTAACAAGTAGAAATCAATATGTCCACCCACTATTACAAACTGAGGGTTTGTTTGTTGGTTGTTTAACGCCGCACTCAGCAATATTCCAGCTATATGACAGCGATCTGTTAATAATCGAGTCTGAACCAGACAATCCAGTGATCGATCCACGCAATTAGGATACGATGACATGCATCACCGAAGTCAGCGAGCCTGACCACCCGATCCCGTTAGTCGCCTCTTACGACAAGCGTAGTCGCCTTTTACGACAAGCATGGGTTGCTCTCTTCGCAAAGATATGTACTATAGGCCTATGGCCTTTCAGTATTTCTGAAATAAACATTGACTGATTGGATCACCTCGTTTTATTAGCGAACGAGTACATATTCTGGTCTGATGGATGTTGTCATTTAGATCACGTGTACTGCAATTATTTACCGATAATGTATTCCAACCAATACAAGCTGTACATCCGGTCTTGCGTGGGAAGTGAAAGGTAGCGTCATGCTTGATTATCTAGTGGATTTGATCTCCATTCTGTTATGTTAAATACTCTGGACCCATTCGCCACCAGTTCTTGGTTTCGCTCCTCCATCATCTCATCTGCTACCTAGCACAGGATTTCTCTCGCTCGTGATAGTAATTTGATTGGACGACTATTTTTAGCGTCGTGCTATTCGAATCGGACTCTTAAGCGAAGTTAAGACAGAATTTGTTCAGGGGTTTTATCCTGATAGAATGGAGATATTATACCCAGGAACACCGAGGATATGTTGCGCGAAGTGCACACTTGATATATGGTATGTTGAATACATGCGACTTGCTCTAAGGCAGATGGGGCGGTGGGGGTAGCTTAATGGTTAAAGCGTTCGCTCGTCACGCTGAAGACCCGGGTTCGATTCCCCAAATGGGTACAATGTGTGAAGCCCATTTCTGGTGTCCCCTGCCGTGATGTTGCTGGAATATTGCTAAAAGGGGCGTAAAACCACACTCACTCACTCACTCACTCACTCACTCACACACTCACTCACTCACCCTAAGGCAGACCGAGACATCGTTCTATCTCGTGTCCTCTTTCTAAGGCCCCTTAGACGTTGCTGCCTATTAGGATTCCAGGGTAGCATAAGACCTACTAATGAGTCTACGATGAGTAACCTGGCTGTTTGTGTGTCATCGTGCCCCCTCGGCGTTGTTCGTTGCTCTTGCTTTCAACCATCAGTTTTTCAGGTCCAGACTCGATTATTTTCCGTTGTGACACGGCTGTAATATTGATTGTGATATGAACACCATGAACTCACTAACAGATGCAGAGAAAGAGGCCCACCTGTTGGCCTTACTTAAAGTTCGGGGTTAAAGGTGGTGTCAGCTTGGAGTCATGGGTTTTGCGTAATCTCTTTACGATGTCGCGTGGTTTTCCGGCTGTTACTGCCAGCATGTTGCTTGTTCAGCCGACCCGTGCAGATCCGGGGTTGAATAGGTCTTCAGCAACCCATGCTTGCCGTAACAGGGGTCTATGCTTGCCGTAAGATGCGACTAACGGGATCGGGTGGTCAGGCTCGCTGAATTGGTTGATGCATGTCATCGTATCCCAATTGCGCGGCTCGATGCGTATGACGTTTATCACTGGATTGT
The DNA here is from genome assembly GCF_023055435.1 of Haliotis rufescens. NCBI lineage: Eukaryota > Metazoa > Mollusca > Gastropoda > Lepetellida > Haliotidae > Haliotis > Haliotis rufescens. The sequence goes on along the minus strand of NW_025964001.1, from coordinate 58,783,886 downwards.
CTGGTGCAGACTCGATTATTTAAAGACCACCGTCATATAGGTGGAATATTGCAGACTGCGGCGTTAAACAACAAACACACACACAAAAAACCAACTTGTTCAGCCTAATATATTGTAGGTAGCTCCACGTTGAGACATTCCCATGGTTTCGCTTGGAACCGTTTCGCAGACCGATGTTATGACATCATGTTATAGGAACATATACGTTACTAGGCACCAAAAGAATCTACGTATATGATGTTGATATGCGCAGTTTAATTTGAAGCCTAGTATATTTCATATAAACCGTTCACATGTTGTATATATGTTTATAACTGTACATGTGTATTGTAACTGGGGATAAAAGAAATTATATCTCTCGATATTGTATCCAAAAAAGGAACTGTACTGGCGCTTAGTCAGCACTAAAAAAATAGTTTTTCAGACAATCTACATTGTTATATTTTTTTAAAGTATAATTTACTTTAAAACATTTAGAAAAATATAAATGTATTTTTTTACGTAATACAAGCAATTGTGTTCTGTTACTGTTGATGATACATTAGACAATTTATCTTTGAAAATCAATCGGTTTTTCCTGAACAATTTTACAACAGGGCCATGTAGTTGCAAATTCATTTCTTAAAAATAATTGTTTTGGATACGATGACATGCATCAAAGAAGTCCGCGAGCCTGACCACCCGATCCCGTTAGTCGCCTCTTACAACAAGCATAGTCGCCTTTTACGGTGAGGTGAGGTGAGGTGAAATTGGGTTTAAAGTCGCGTCAAAGATTATTGCACTTATATAGCGACGTGCATGCACTTGTGTGTGTGTGTGTGTGTGTGTGTGTGTGTGGCTGCTTGTACTAGTCCGGACTGATGCCGATTTATAGTGCTAGCTCACTGGGATACCATGCCGCAGTTTAACATGAATACCCCACTCAGACACAGTATACTGACTCCGTGCCGACCAGTCCTTGTTTTAGCCCCTTAATGCCGAGCGCCAGACAGGGTAACAACAAGTACCATCTTTTAACGTCTTTTGGTATGACACGGCCGGGTATCGAACCCCGTACCTTCCCCTCTCCGGGCGGACGCTCTGCCACAAGACCACGGAGACGGCTTGCCTTTTACGAAAAGCATGGGTTGCTGAAGACCTATTCTACCCCGGATCTATACGGGTCCAATGTGTTTTGGAAAGAAAACAGTTGGAATATGATATTCTTAGGTATGTCAGTCATATTAAATCAATCCCAGTCTACAATATAGCATCGTGATCTTTCATAATGTACGAAGAGTTGATCGTCCAAAAAGCACCATTTTGTCGATTCCTCTAACAGCAAACAAAAGAAGTGAGTGACCGGATGATTACTGCTGTAAGCAGCGTCAGCAGTCTATTCGTGACAACACATCGAAAACGTTCCAAATAAGCCAATTTTTAGGAAACCGTTTTTATTCCCAGACGTATTTAGCCAGCAAAACTTGTCAAATTCAGCAGTCGGTAGAACAGGAAATCAAGTGAATGTGATTGTTTTAAGAATTGAATGTCGCGCACAGAAGCCGAGTGTAGGCAACATGATACCTTACAGCTTCGCAGACAAATTGCAAGTAATCACCTTGTGCCTATGTCTCATTGCAGTTAGGATCGGCTTTAAAGGTCAGCGGCCAATCAGGACGGTGTTCCTGACTAACGTGTTACAGCAAGCTTCGTACGGCGCTGCAGGAATCCTCGGAGGAAACGTGCGATCTACCTGGGTAGCGCACCAAGGGTGATCGGATAGGTCTGTAGGTATGGTCGGGGGTGCTTTAGAGGCCAAGTCGAGACAGGCTGTCTATGACCTTGACCCATGGAGGTCACAATAGTCGGCATCGTCAGTCGGAGTGAGTTTCACATTTGCTTACGCTTGAGTGGGGTTTTTTTTATGCCGCTTTTTATGTTCCATCCTTATTACGGTAGGGCTTTACCAAGCATGGCACACGTAGTGAAGGGAATGGAATCAGGGGCTTTACGAGTGAATACAGTCAGGTAGATGCGTCGTGGTGAGGGAATATTAAAGTGATTGGGTTTGCAAAGAATCTAATATGTTGTGGAAATAAACATCCACGATCAAAGACTCCTTGACACAATTGATCCAAGTGAGTGAGTGAGTTGGGTTTAACGCAGCTTTTAACAGTATTCCAGTTATATCGCGGCGTGACAGCTTAATGTGGGAGGAAAGCCCGAAGTGATACAGGTCTCAGACGTTTACCACTTCGGTGAAACCCACGAGCACGGGTATGGTGCTGACAAACCTAGAAACATAATCGGGGCGAACCGGGATTCGAACCCACAATCATAGGTTTCTGGCGTGCCCAAGGGACGCAACTCTGCACAGTGAATCACAGCGCCTTAGACGACTGGGCCACCCGTGCCCCCTCAATTGATCCAAGACAGACAGTCAGGGTTGCAATGGTGATGATGGTTTTGCTGTAAAGTACCATGGCCTGAGCGTTTTGAGGTCGTGAAGAATATGTGAATGACCTACCCGAACAGACAGAGTTGACACTGTTATGAGGCGGTAACCTCTGCTGTGGAGGGTACATGTGTACAGCCAACATGGCCACCCGGGTGGGTGTCTGTCATACACTCGGCTGACCGTTTGGTGGGATCCATCTTCCCGAGGCAAGGGAGTTAACTGACTATAAAAGTCCAGTTTCCACCCTTGCCGAACATGGCTGGTATTATGGAGTTACGTTTTGGCTTGACTAACGAGTCTATGCATAGTCCAATCAAAATCGCGCACCGAAATCGAAATCCGGTTTGTCGTGCAGATTTCGATCGATTGCAGGATTTGCAAAACATGTGCACCGCCCACTCGTTGTCAGCAGATATTTTCCAAATGTTTTCATGTTTTTAATCAAGGTGCTCACGTGATTTGATGCATTTCGCGATGTAAGACCCGTTTTATCACAATATAGATCTTGATTATCGATCAGATCGTCCTGACTGGGCAAGTGATACGAGAGGTGGAATCTGATTGGTCCATCGGAGAGGCTAAGGAGGGACATAACTGGTAATAGCCACTGGTGGCGCTACGATCGAGCCCAGGAATTCAACCTAGTTCGGCATGGGTGGAAACTGGACTTTTAAAGTCAGTTAACTCCCTTGCCTCGGGAAGATGGGTGGGATCCTGGATTTGCCCTGTTTATAGTCAGAAGCGTCGGATGTGGCGCCGATCTTTGAAACGTTGTTCCTTTGGAGATGAAGAGAAGCATTTCATGCAATGGACAAACTCTAATTTAATATTCCGTTCCCTGTAACATGACATTAATCTCAGACCTACCATGTCTTAGGGCTGTATCCTAATTTACTGACCCTCCCCTCATTTTTATGTAACATGTATGCATGCGGTCTGTAACTAATCGAGTCTGGACCAGACAATCCAGTGATGGACACCATGAGCATCGATCCACCCATTTCGGATACGATGACATGCATCAACCATTTCCACCAGCCCTATCTACGATTTTTCGCCCTTTGATCAGAAACGTCAAGCCATCTAGACCCTGGTTGATATCGGATATATAGAATACTAAACGAGCTCCCGTGTAATACCAATTTTATGAAACGAGTGAATGGTTGTGGTATCTGACGAGCGAAAGCGTGTCAGATACCCCAACTATTCATGAGTTTCATAAAAAATAAATAAAAGTATTTTATTTATTACTTGCCATTTATAACTTTTTTTAATTATACTGTTGAGTGTAAATAGGCTGACACCTACACGATCCACGGCATAGTCCAATTGAGTTTAACAGAATAATACTTCAAACACGTCAAAAGTTTAAACGTATGAATTTACTAGCATACAACGGTCCACCTTTAGAATTCACAAAATTATCGTAGGGCTAAGACTATCGCAACTCACATACTTTAACTTAGACTAACGACTGTCGTTGCGGTACAGTACGATCGCCTTGTGGAACGGGCCTTGCACCTCCAAGTTTACAATCACGTCACAATACCCGATGACGTAATTTGTGGAATTTTGTTGCAAGATCTATCAGCGAAACAATGCCATGTGACGTCAGCCTAGCAACACGGTTGCTGGAGTCATCGAGTGTGCATAAGCTCCTCTCAGTGATCTATCAACTCCACACACAATGTCGTTGAATAAGCCAAGGGATGTTGAGAGCTTTCAATATTTGTTCGTGAAACGTGTTCCGAGAGTACATAAGCACGCGTTTTGGTATTACACAATGTGTAATACAGCTGTATGTTTAATAACGGGTGATCTCTTCACGGGCGAGTAATAAATCATAGTATGATGCCGACTGTATCATAATGAAATAGTGATGATATCCTGTCTCATAGGTGGCTCCCGACACACACACACACACACACACACACACACACACACACACACACACACACACACACACATGCAAAGGCAAGTGAATTGATTACCTAAAACAAATACCAGAATATATGATTCAAGTCAAAATAAGGAATTTTTGCATCGGACATAATTTTTGCCACTTTCAAAATCTTCTGAACGCTTTACTGAAGTCTTGAAAGCTGATCAAACAACTTTTGAACAAGAGTCATATGACGTTCTTTGAAATCTTGGTAGAAAAAGAGTACTCGGTTGTAACTGAAAAGTTGTGAAATGTGGACACCAAAGACTGAGCCGCTGGATTATTGCCCGACATAGAGGGAAAGTTGATCCCTTGTACAGTCTTGTGGTAAGCTTTTTGTTACTCTGAATCTTAATGCATAGATCTAAATTTGAAACCGACGAGGCAGTCTCACTGGTCTCCTTTATTTCTAGCTCAGGGGAGTCAATCAACGAAAAAGGAATTGGCTATTTGATGGTTATTGAACGATATCAGATCAAAACATGGTGACCATAGATATAGTTACATATCTATCTTCAGAAGTCTAGGCCAATTTGTCAAAAATAGAAGCAAATGCCATCTGAAGTTTACTGAGAAAACAATATTGGAAATGCTGGACTCCTCATTGATAACATCTATGTACAATTTGGGGGTAAGACATGTAGGCAAAAAGTAGGCATCCCCATGGGCCCCACTTGTGTCCCCCTTCATTTGGGCCAGCGATTGCTCATGTACATATATAGGAAGACCATGAATACTGAAATAAATATATGTTTGACTGAAAAAGATCGGGTGTTCTTTAACTTCTTTTGAGTGGCATACAGGCACAAATGCTAACATATTTCTTGAAGGATGTGACAGACGAATTTTTTTCAAACTTTTGAAATAATGCATGACAACTGCACCAAACGTTTACAAAGTTATTGTCACATTCGTAATTAGCTACTGCTTTTGTAACATTCAATATTGTAAGTGATGACCTTTAACGACTATACTTATAACATGTGTAGTGGCATTCTTTGGGGTAAATATAGCGACAAAACCCTTTCCATATCCAATAGAAATTTCTCCATAAAACAGAGTCGATTGTACGATTCCGATTATATCATGTGTTTATGAATCACTATCAAAAAGGAGATACCAGATGTTCACGAAAAGGTGAATGTATCCTGCCCCAACGGTGGCACCCGTCACAAACACATGCAAAGGCAAGTCAATTGTCACCTGAAAAAACACGGATACATATGGTACAAGTCAAAATAGAGAATTGCATCGGACGTACTTTTTGTCAATGATACGTCAAATTTGGAAATGTCCTCCGCATGTCTGCCATAAAACTTGTGAGTGAGTGAGTTTGTTTTACGCCGCTTTAAGCAATATTCCAGCAATATCACGGCGGGGGACACCAGAAATGGGCTTCACACATTGTACCCATGTCGGGAATCGAACCCGGGTCTTCAGCGTGACGAGCGAATGCTTTAACCACTAGGCTACCCGACCGCCCTCTCTTTTATGGAGATAAGCCTGGTCGTATGTTATGAAATCAGTCTAAACTGATTGTAGGTGTGTACTATCTGTGCATTGAGAGGGTAGTTCTTGAATTCTCAAAATAACAGGTTATGTATACCATGTATTCCTGCTTCATCCCTATCTATATACTATATAAAGATTGATTCACTTGAACATTAAACATTTTACTGAGTTCATGTATATGTATAAAGAGTCTTAGAGGTTGTTTGTTTCGTACACTTTAATATAAGATTGCTCCAAGCCAGTACTGTATCTTTCCAAATGCATTTACAATCCTATTATTTTGTTATAATCCTATATTTAATGTGATGTTGCAAATATAGTGCTTAACTTTCTACTACATTACGTAGGAAGGTATCTAATTTGCATAGAAACTAGTTTGCTGGGCGGCAGTAAATCTGTCTATTGGGGAAATTAATTTCAGTGCATACAATTTATTACGTTTAAGTTTCAGGTTTAGCCATCCACATATTTGAAACATTTCTTCTAAAATAATTTAGAATGTTACTGTGAAGGTGCTGGTATATATTGCAGATATTGTATGTAAAACGTCAACACTGGAGAAAAATCAGTCTCCATTATCTGCAGAAAAAAACGATTTCACTGCACCTAAAAGGCAATATGTAAATGAAATGAAAACAATATGAATGGATTTTAATATAGATTAAAGATTTAAGAACCCATTACGACCAAGTGGTGAAATATTTCCCTCTTTCAAATGCTATCGATTTTTTCTTTGTAATTATCATCAACCATATTTTTCAAGTCGAAATTAATTCCAACTTTACCTCACGCATCAGTGACCCAAAATGATATTGGTGCCATTTATTCAATACTTTAACTCGGTATCATCAGAATTTTATAGTGATTCATAAACACAGCTGCCATGTTTATGATATAAATTAGAATATATAGAATTAGAAGTCAGAAGTCTCCAGTAACGTCACCAATGCTCTAAAGTAACGTGTGGGATTTCAGTTTGCTTCATGGTTCTTTAACGCTGCCTTCAGAAATATATATATGACAATGGTCTGTAAATAATTGAGTCCAGTGATTGACATCATGAGCATGGATCCACGCAATTGAGAGACGATGACATGCATCAACCAAGTCAGCGAGCCTGACCACCCGATCCCGTTAGTAGCCTCTTACGACAAGCATTGTCGCCTTTTAGGGCAAGCATGGGTTGCTGAAGATCTATTCTAACCCTGATATTCACTATCTATGGGATTTCAGCTGTGTATTGCTTTAATTATAATGAACAATAGACGAGTTTTCTGTTCGAGACGTGGAACGAGATTTCTCTCCTTTGACATTTCCTGCTATAAATAATATGATACAAACATATTAAAGTTTTATTTAAATATATATCGATTCGGATGAAAATTGTTTCTTGAGACGTGGAATACAAGGAATTGAAGAAAAAATATCAATATATTTGGATAGTTTTTTGATAACATCGTACCGGATTGTTTAATTATGACAATAATGTACTCAGTACACTGTTGATGTATATCTTGCTAAGGTAAGCTCTTATTTGTGTTAAATGATACATGTGTTATGTAATGTGCTGATCCAAGGTAAAGAATGAGTCATTGTGCTGTATACACGTTCATTACACCAATAACATTAGCCCTAATAAAACGTTTCAGATGATAACATATAGTTTCTACGGCTTGGATGTTTTCTGCATATTTTCTTTCGACCATTAATTATTGGTTTGCTATAATCTGAGACACACATTTTGTTTCATATTGACGCTCGCGACTAATCATGCAGACCTATAGATAAGCTTTGGGTTATTTGGGTATTTTACCCAGGGGTTTGATTTGATTGGGTATGCACAAGTGTCAGTGTTTAAACTGTTGCTGCACCTGATATAAAAGGATATGGATATACAAGGAACAGTGTACAGTTCATTCACACCCAAACCGTTAGATAGTAACAAAGACCATGCTGAGATTAACGGTACTGAAAGAACAAGCCATTGGTATGATACATCAAGAAGCAACGCAGGACCATGTTACAAGGAGTTTGGGCTGTAGCCGAATGACAGTCACCGGGCTGATGGTCCGTTATAGGCACACTGGATGGACGGGAAACGGGCGCTACTTCTTTGTGGACATCATGGTGAGGTGGCAGACTTGGCTGAGACCACAACTAGCCTTGCACCATAACAATACCCCTGAATGTCGTGGAGATTTTGTCCCTAAAAGCATCTTTAAAAATATTGAAATTCCAAGTTCTCCAGTCAGAAAGATCAGTTTTTGCCTCAGATTGGTCAGAATTAGGACACACTCACTTACATCACCACAAGATAGAAACAGGTGACACCATACCCATTAGACTCCCTTTTTATTGGCAAAACGAACCCATTAGGAAAGAATGTTCCCAGCAGGTGCAAGAAATGTTTGAAGCCAATATCATTAAGCCCAGTTCTTCTGAATGGCACTCTCCCATTGTCATGGTTAAAAAACGTGATAGCTCTTACCGCTTTGCCGTAGATTACAGACGCCTCAATGCAGTTACCAACCCTATATTTTCCCCTCTACCACCTCTGCCAATATTTTTTAGTGTGCTTGATTGTGCTAGTGGCTTTTGGCAAATACAACTCCATCCAGATGCAAAACACATGTCGGCCTAAATTACACCCGATGGTGTTTTTGGATCGAATCGCCTCCCTTTTGGCCCCATAAATGACCCTATGGCATTTCTGCAAGCAATTTATTTCAGAGGCAATAAAGAAATGAATTGGCGTTACGTACTAATATATGTAGATGACTGAAACTTTTTGGGAACATTTGAGTCACCTCAAGGCAGTCAAGTATAGGACTCAGCCTATAACTAAGCAAGCGTAGATTTTCTACTTAGGGCATATCTTAAGCAGCAGGTGGCATTCATGTTGATTTACTCAATAAATAGATTCAGTCACACAGATCCCACCCTCTAAAAATGTCCATGACGAGTGTCATTTCTTAGATCAGGTCTGGTATTATCACAAGTTTGGAGCAAATCTTTCTGGCATTGCCTCCCCTCTATACAATCTTCTGAAAAAGTCTTCTTTCAAATGGTCCAACAATTTCCAACAGGCATTCGAAAAGCTAAAGCAAGCCCTTAAATAGCCCCCATCCTTGCATACCCTGACCAAACAAATCCTTCGTCATCACAACTGATGCATCTCAAACTATAGGGTACATTTTAGACCAACTTGATTCTCATGGAGTAACTTGGAATGATGTTGTCAATTCATGTCTTTTGACCATACATGTATCTTCCTGATCTGTTTTAGGAACAAACAATGTTGATTGGAAATGTTTCTTATGCTCGTCAGTTTCCAAGTAAGGGTATATGATACTAAATGGTCATTTTCCATCGCAGTCAACAACTGTTATGGGCAGTTAAAATGGAAGATTTGAAATGATTATTGACAAATAAGGGGTACACGCATACTGTCTCTCTGTCAAAGATTATGGCTTTGCTCACGAAATATTCTGTATTGATGAGGATGGCCATATTGTGGTCAGACTTTTTATTGAGGCTGAGTTTTTTTTCAAGCAGAATTTTACACACATAAAACCGCCACCCCTTTCTCAGCCCCCCTCCCTACAAAACAAATGGTCCGGCCCTTATAATATATGCAATAGTATTATCTGATATTTATATTATATGCATTAATTTCAATAGCGTATTTATTGTTTTTGTTGCATATTTGAAACACTAGGATGTGATTTGTCTCCATATTCCTATATATGACGTCACAATCGTGTATGTATGTATCTCATTTGTCAAAATAACATTAGAATCTGGTTTCTAATTCCATTAGAGACCTCAAACTCAACAAGCCCCGTCATGCAACGACATGCGAGTGAATACATTGATCAATCAATAACCTACCTATCGATGCATATGACGATTGTTGTCGATAACTTTATACGTATTGAAACATTATCAGTTCCCTAATTGCTACACAAGCACTTGGTCACAACAATTTATCAGCGTGAAGAAATCTATTTCATAACATATGCATTGAAGTAAGGCATGCACTAACCACTGTTTCACTAAAATGAGCGTCATGTCATGTCATGCACATCTTTCCGAGGCAAGGACGTTGAATTACTTTAAAAGTACAGTTTCCACCCTTGTCGAATTAGGCTGGAATTTCCAGGCTCGATCGTAGCACCATCAGTGGCTATGGCGACTTATGTCCCTCCTATTGACCAATCAGATTCCATCACTCATATCATTTGCTTCAAACAAAATGGCCGCGCCCAGTCTTAATGATCTGATCGATAATCAAGATCTATATTGTAATAAAACGGGTTTTACCCCACGAAGTGCATCAGATCACTTGAGCACCTTGATTAAAAACATGAAAAGATTTGCAAAATATCTGTCGACGCCAAGCTTGCGGTACTCATGCTTTGTAAATACCACAGTCGACCGAAATCTGTACGTTTAAATCTATGTAGTACCTTACGCAGTTTTGATTGAACTATGCATAGACTCGTTAATCCAGCCAAAATTCTATTCCGAAATTCCAGCCTAGTTCTCAAGGGTGGGAACTGGACTTTTATAGTCAGTTAAAGCCCTTGCCTCGGGAAGATGTGTCGCGCAAGGCCAACTCGTCGTCAGCGCAAAAACGTCGGTATTCAGACATATTTCAGTGTCTTTCCGAGATCTGATTGGTCCACGTGATCTTGATAAAATACTGTGTATCCCGCTTTGGAGGGAAATAACCTTCTCAACGGGGTTATACATATCTTATACCCCGCCACGAGCATGTCAGGTTGCACGTGGATTTCTGAAAGGCAGAATAAATCCCTTATACCCCGCTTCAAAGCCGTACGCTTTTTCCGAGTCAATGGAAGTCACGTCACATAACGCAAGCTAACCTCTGCTCAATCGCACAGCTGTTTTCTATCAATCTGTTTGTTTCAATTGTTTTACAATATCATATCGAAACATGTCGGTAAGGTCAAATGCCGAAACGACGCATCATTAGAGACTAAAGAAAGTAGTCATCAATAATCATTGATGGGGGGCACGGGTGGCCAAGTCGTCTAAGGCGCTGCGATACGCTCTGCAGAGTTGCGTCCCTCGGGCACCTATGATTGTGGGTTCGAACCCCGGTTCGCCCAAATTATATTTCTAGGTTTGTCAGCACCATACCCGTGCTCGTGGGTTTCACCGAAGTGGTTAACGTCTGAGACCTGCATCACTTCGGGCTTTCCTCCCACATCAAGCTGACACGCCGCGATATAACTGGAATACTGTTAAAAGCGGCGTTAAACCCAACTCACTCACACACTCCTATAATGGGAGATGTCATGTTGGTTAAAGTCGAAACCGTTCTATATATTCAAAATGTTAAATAAACTATATATCTACGGAGAGTTATTTTATCACTTCTTTTCGAAGAAACTATGTATTTTCTAACCATCAGAACCAGTCAGTAATATAAATAATTAATATTGAAGCCATGCAATTTTTGTTACGTCAAAGCGCTTTAAATTAAAATTAAAATCTATTCTAATGTTGAATTACCTCAAATTCCCGAAGTTGTATTTCCTTTTACCGCTATGCAATTATTAAATGAATACAGATTAGGTCCACTTAACAATAATGTATCTGGTATAAGACGGGCCATACACAACACAAGGATACACAACACAAGTTTTAAAGTTAACAGAATGCTTCCAATGGGGTATCTGTGATTGTCGCCCACGTATCCTGGTTTGAAATACAGTATAGTTAGCATCTGCAATTTGTCCTTTTTTATTTGCATTCTACCACCCGGGAACCACTTTAGCCCTTCTCATATGACGTTTTAATGAGCGATCTATATCCCCAGTACAAGCTTGAACAGTACAGCAAGACCTTATGATCAGTGTGGGCGAGGCCAAAGCAACAACGGTCGTTGGCGCATTACACTGATACTATCTTTAAAGGAGAATAACGGCACGTCACATTGAATCAACATTGCGAAGCCACATACAACCCCTATGAATACTTGGCCTCCCATTTCCTGGTCTATGCTCTAATATAAACATCAGGATTTGAAGAAGTCCCATGCTTGTTGTAAGAGGCGACTATGTTTGTCGTAAGGATCAGGTGGTCAGGCTCGCTGACTTGGTTGATGCATGTCATCTTATCCCAAGTGCGTGGATCCATGCTCACGATGTCAATCACTGTGTTGTCTGGTCCGGACTCGATTATTTACAGACCGCCGGATAGCTGGAGTGCGGCGTTAAACAACAAACAAACAAACAAACTGAAATCACATACGTTACTTTAGAGCGTTGTTGATGTGAGTGGAGACATGGCATCACGTGCGATTCCGGCTTGATTGATGTATTCGTTCCTCAAGGGCGAGCATCGTTGTTCACAATCACTGGAATGTCCAGACTTGATTATATATTCAGGCCGCCGTCATATAGCTGCAATATTGGTGCGTGCGGTCTTAACAACAAGGAGCGGTGGGGTAGCCTTGTGATTAAAGCGTTGGCTCGTCACGCCGAAGACCCGGGTTCGATTCCCCACATGGGAACAATGTGTGAAGCACATTTCCCGGTGTCCCCCCAAACAAACAAACAAACAAAAACAAATGAATAGTCATGTCCGAGGTCGAGTTGTGATTGAATGTCACATAACACTAAGTTGCTTCAACAATCCCTCCAGACAAGACCCGTGAAGATCCGGGGTAGAATAGGTCTTCAGCAACCCAAGCTTGCCGTAAGAGGTAACTATGCTTGTCTTAAAAGGCGACTAACGGGATCGGGTGGTCAGGCTCGCTGGCTTGGTTGATGCATGTCATCGTCTCCCAATAGCGCAGATCCATGCTCATGATATCAACCACTGGATTGTCTGGCCAAGACTCCATTATATACAGACCGTTGTCACATAGGTGGAATATTGCTGAGTGCGGCGTTAAACAACAAACCAACCAACCAACCAACCAACCAACAAGCCTCCAGACAAATTGATCTGCTTGACCTGCCTACTCACATGGCTGTCCATGTTGTCCCTGTAGCGACGTGCTCCCAGGATGTTGAGGGCGCGGGAGTAGCTGCAACACAAGCAATAGCTAGCCAAACAATGTTCTATGGAGCCAATTCAAATTCAAAGAGTTTAGTGTTGTTTCCTGCAAAGATTATTAACAGATTTCAGCAACACACACAGAGACACACAGACAGATCTCACAAACACACGCACACACGCACGCATGCACGCACGCACGCACACACACACACACACACGCATACACACACACACAAACACCCCCTCCCCCAACACCCACACGCGCGCACGCGCACACGCACGCACGCACACACACACCACACACACACACACCACACACACCACACAGAGCTTTATCTCCGCTAAACCAGATGCCATCCTGACATCAAGTGAAATGCCCCGTATAAGGAATTTCTGGATTAACGTACCGCTGACAAAGAGCAATTAATGTCTCTTGGCATAAAAGTAGATGTTCGGATTGGAGGGTTCTGGATCAACGGGGTTCGGACAAACGAGTTGCACTGTACCATGTCTCATACACAGCATCATCTGCGTGACTACAAGGTACTTGAATAACGCGTAATGTACAGAAGCATGTTTTTTGTAAGAAGCCTATCCCGTCTCGCCTCTGTATTCGTTATAGCACAAGAGCAGAGCACAAATCTTCCTTTGGACCTCTGGAGCATCGACGTCTCAATTTCCACGTCAAAGAAGCCGTTTGCAGTCACCTCTAGTTTCCGCAGAATGGCCGCCTGGAGTTCTAAATCGTATATCCTGTCGTGCAGCTTGAGATGAACACATATACTGTATCACGTCTTGGGGATCAGCTCGGATGGTAAAAAACACAACATCGATTATCTGTAGGCGTATATCTAATAAGGATTTCTTTGAAAGTGAACAACAATATCAGTTTCTCGAAGCGTTTGAAAAATCTTCGAGATCATATGTCGTTAATTGAATTGGAATATTCCTTCAAAAGAACAGAGCAGGGGGTTGTGTGTGAAATATGAATGTTAGTTGAGAGATGAGATGTGCAGAAGTGGTACTTTAGCAGTAAGCGTGTCCAGGCACTAATTTGAGATGACGGAGGCGTTGGATGTAACGAACTGGCTTACATAACTGTAGTTTATTTAATTCGATCACAGCCCCCGTGGGAAACAAGCTCTTTTCTGTTGTAAATTGTTCTTCTAAAACTGGCCCATTCTTCGGAGGCGCCATGTACAGAGATGTAGGCGTTATAAAAACCTAGGATCGTTGTTCGAATTCCAGTTCCGTCTGGTAAACAACTTAGATTTGCATGAATTAGGTCTTTCCTCCCACATCAAGGTGACACGCCGCGAAGTTGCTGGAGTATTGGTTGATGCGGCGTAAACCCAAACTCACTCACATACTCAACCAAAACTGCATCTTACTCTGAAGGTTACTTTTAAGATTCAGCTTTGTATTTGTGCTTGAACGTGTCTTTTTACCAATAAATGTTGAAGAAGTCAGAGGACGAAATGCCCTTAATCTAATAGTTCGGAATCATTGAAAGGGTCAGACAATCACAGTTATCTTATATCGATTATATCTTTCTGACACTCGTGATAGAAATTGATATAGAAATATTTAAGCAACGAAAAAAGATTAGAGAGACTGTGTAGAGACTGTGTCGTGGTGAGACAGACAGATGGTGTAGAGACTGTGTCGTGGTGTGACAGACAGATGGTGTGTAGAGACTGTGTCGTGGTGTTACAGACAGATGGTGTGTAGAGACTGTGTCGTGGTGTGACAGACAGATGATGTGTAGAGACTGTGTCGTGGTGTGACAGACAGATGGTGTGTAGAGACTGTGTCGTGGTGTGACAGACAGATGGTGTGTAGAGACTGTGTCGTGGTGTGACAGACAGATGGTGTGTAGAGACTGTGTCGTGGTGTGACAGACATATGGTGTGTAGAGACTGTGTCGTGGTGTGACAGACTGATGGTGTGTAGAGACTGTCGTGGTGTGACAGACAGATGGTGTGTAGAGACTGTGTCGTGGTGTGACAGACAGCTGGTGTGTAGAGACTGTGTCGTGGTGTGACAGACAGCTGGTGTGTAGAGATTGTGTCGTGGTGTGACAGACAGATGGTGTGTAGAGACTTTGTCGTGGTGTGACAGACAGATGGTGTGTAGAGACTGTGTCGTGGTGTGACAGACAGCTGGCGTGTAGAGACTGTGGCGTGGTGTTACAGACAGATGGTGTGTAGAGACTGTGTCGTGGTGTGACAGACAGCTGTTGTATAGAGACTGTGTCGTGGTGTGACAGACAGATGGTGTGTAGAGACTGTGGCGTGGTGTTCCAGACAGATGGTGTGTAGAGACTGTGCCGTGGTGTTACAGACAGATGGTGTGTAGAGACTGTCGTGGTGTGACAGACAGATGGTGTAGATACTGCGTCGTGGTGTGACAGACAGATGGTGTAGAGACTGTGTCGTGGTGTTCCAGACAGCTGGTGTGTAGAGACTGTCGTGGTGTGACAGACAGATGGTGTGTAGAGACTGCGCCGTGCTGTGACAGACAGCTGATGTAGAGACTTTGTCGTGGTGTTACAGACTGATGGTGTGTAGAGACTGTGTCGTGGTGTGACAGACAGATGGTGTGTAGAGACTGATCATGGTGTGACAGACAGATAGTGTGTAGAGACTGTGTCGTGGTGTGAAAGACAGATGGTGTTTAGAGACTGTGTCGTGGTGTGACAGACAGATGGTGTGTAGAGACTGATCATGGTGTGACAGACAGATAGTGTGTAGAGACTGATCATGGTGTGACAGACAGATAGTGTGTAGAGACTGTGTCGTGGTGTGACAGACAGCTGGTGTGTAGAGACTGTGTCGTGGTGTGACAGACAGCTGGTGTGTAGAGACTGTGTCGTGGTGTGACAGACAGCTGGTGTGTAGAGACTGTGTCGTGGTGTGACAGACAGCTGGTGTGTAGAGACTGTGTCGTGGTGTGACAGACAGATGGTGTGTAGAGACTGTGTCGTGGTGTGACAGACAGCTGGTGTGTAGAGACTGTGTCGTGGTGTGACAGACAGATGGTGTGTAGAGACTTTGTCGTGGTGTGACAGACAGATGGTGTGTAGAGACTGAGTCGTGGTGTGACAGACAGATGGTGTGTAGAGACTGTGTCGTGGTGTGACAGACAGATAGTGTGTAGAGACTGTGTCGTGGTGTGACAGACAGCTGGTGTGTAGAGACTTTGTCGTGGTGTGACAGACAGATGGTTTGTAGAGACTGTGTCGTGGTGTGACAGACAGCTGGTGTGTAGAGACTGTGTCGTGGTGTGACAGACAGCTGGTGTGTAGAGACTGTGTCGTGGTGTGACAGACAGCTGGTGTGTAGAGACTGTGTCGTGGTGTGACAGACAGCTGGTGTGTAGAGACTGTGTCGTGGTGTGACAGACAGATGGTTTGTAGAGACTGTGTCGTGGTGTGACAGACAGATGGTGTGTAGAGACTGTGTCGTGGTGTGACAGACAGATGGTGTGTAGAGACTGTGTCGTGGAGTGACAGACAGATGGTGTGTAGAGATTGTGTCGTGGTGTGACAGACAGCTCGTGTGTACCGAGTGTGTCGTGTGTGTCTTCATGTGAAAGTTTTACCGACTTTTCTGGGCTGTTGCATTTGATGATGTCGTTCCTTGCGTCCAGCACGTCGTGATTGGGACTCGTTAAGGAGAACATATCATTGTGAATTAAAGCAAAGCTAAAAGCCCTTGTGCTTTGGCAGACAGGCATTCGATCACGTACAGGATATCTACATCCCGATCAAGACAGCACACAGATAACCAAGTACACAGTGTACCGTTTCTGCAGCATGTGATCTGGCTGCACTTTGATGAGGACGTAGTGACTGGATATTACCGGAAGAGGATTATCTTAACGGTACTTAGCCCAACCTTCCGAAGCAATGCTATTTTCAGATGTTAACTGTTGACAGAGTCCATTGACCTCTCATGTGAAATGTGCTTTACATTGTAAGTGGCTGTGCATATTTCCCAAACGGAAAGTTCTGGTCCAGTAACAATGACAGTGAGTGATTGTTGTTTTAGTTTATAGGAGTTGATGTGCCAATAGCGAGATGAACGGGATTTTACGAGCTGAGTGGGCTTGGTTATTTCTTTGTTGTTTAACGCCGCACTCAGCAATACTCCAGCGGTGTACAAATAATTGGACCAGACAATCAAGTGACTGACATCATTAGCATCGATCTACGCGAATGGGATACGATGACATGCATCAACCATGGCCCTATTTAACGAAGCTTTTCTAGTGCCATGACTGTCGTAAAGCTATGTTAAACTTTTGAAGTGACGCCATTCGTAGCGCTGATAAAGTGAGTGAGTGAGTGAGTGAGTGAGTATGGTTTTACGCCGCTTTTAGCAATATTCCAGCAATATCACGGCGGGGGACACCAGAAATGGGCTTCACACATTGTACCCATGTCGGGAATCGAACCCGGGTCTTCGGCGTGACGAGCGAACGCTTTAACCACTAGGCTACCCGACCGCCCCGTAGCGCTGATAAAGCTTTGTGAGACGGAGCCCTGGTCAGCGAACCCGACCGCCCGATGACTTTGGTCGCCTGTTACAACAAGCTTGGATTTGCTGAAGAGCAATTCTAAGACGGATCTTCACGGGTATTGCGTCAGACCGAATGTCGATTGATGCACATCGACGTCTAGCTCGTAAAATCCCGTACTCACCGCTTATTACCATTCCAAGTTGGAACAATTAAATTCGGTGAAATATATGTGTATGACTATAAAATCAATCTTGTCACCAGACTAAGTGTGGTAACGCCAAGTAAGACCTGTGGTTAGTTGTGATGAGACAAGCAAGTAGTATATAGCTACCTTTACGGGCGGTTTCTATAGGCCTGTACAAGACAGGCTGATCAGGTAGCCAGATTCTTTAACTTGTGTAATGGTTTGGTGCAACGACGTTTTTAACAATATTCCAGTAATATCACGGCGTGTCAGCTTAATGTGGGAGGAAAAGCCGAAGTGATGCAGGTCACAGACGTTTACCACGAGCGCGGGTATGGTGCTGACAAACCTAGAAACATTATCGTGGCGAACCGGGATTCGAACCCACAACCATGGGTTTCTAGCGTGCCCAAGGGACGCAAGTTACATACCGAGCTGCGGCGGCTGAGACGACTGGGCCACCCATGCCCCTTTTAACGTAATTATAAAGAATATTACTATTGTATAATATCGGTCTATAAATAATGAAATCTAGGGACAAACTGGTTGATTGAGTAAGTATCCATTCAAACATGACTTGTTCGTGCCTATATTACATCAAGGATTGATCATAATTCACTCGAGTCGAGTCAAGTGGCTTTTCCCATCTCCAGAGAGTACAAATTCCTGCACGGAGAGTGAGTGAGGTTGTACGCCGCTTTTAGCAATATTCAGGCAATATCACAGCGGGGGACACCAGAAATGGGCTTCACACATTGTACCCATGTGGGGAATCGAACCCGGGTCTTCGGCGTGACGAGCGAACGCTTTAACCACTAGGCTACCCGACCGCCCCGCAAAATCCTACACGGATCCTTACCAGTACAAACTAGTACGCACACATAACACCTGTATATATCAGCCCCATTGGTTACCGGTCAAACAGTGAATTTAGTTTAAGATTCTGCCTATTCAGCTTTAAATGATGAGAGCTTACGAGGCTACCCCTGATTCAAATATATCTTCCACCAAGGGCGTTAGATGAGCACAGGAACAGCGGCTCGTCATGCCAGACACCAAAACCATGTTGGCGAACGCTCTTTCTCTGTTGCCAGTCAATAGCTCTGGAACTCAGGAACTATCACACCCGCCACATAATCTGGGTAGTACCATGGACCTCTGAGTAAGATTGGTTGGTTGGTTTGTTTGTTGTTTAACGCCGCACTCAGCAATATTCCAGCTATATGACGGTGGTCTGTAAAATAATCGAGTCTGGACCAGACAATCCAGTGATTGCCCTCATGAACATCGATCCACGCAATTGGGATCGATGACATGCATCAACCAAGTCAGCGAGCCTGACCACCCGATCCCGTTGGTCGCCTTTTACGACAAGCACATTCGCATTTTACGGCAAGTATGAGTTGCTGAAGACCTATTCTACCCCGGAATCTTCACGGGTCTCTCTGAGTAAGAAACACAAGCATGGCCCAGATGGTAATAAAAGAATCGGACCACACCATCATGTCGCTTAAGATACCGTGTGTGTGCCAAAGCTGGGCATCCACTACAAATGTGTTAGACAGTCTCATTAAATTCATTGCATAATCTACCTTTCATATTTGCATTTTGATGCAAAATCACACATTGACGGTTTCGAGTGGGAAGTGACTGGTCCTGAGCAGCAAACAGAAAGCTTTCTGTTTCACTTTTCAGGCCAGCCGACTTCATCCACGCTAAGGACTCTCCAGAGCTGCAGTTCTTCTGAACTCATTGCACATGTACTTGGTGAAGGCTTGTTCAGATAGCCTCTCCCTAAAAGGTCTTGACCGATTTGATATGGCACTTCGCTTGATTGACACTCATATCTGTACCGTCCAGCAGTACGGAACCATCAACAAAATCAACAACGACATTGAGATTATGTCCCACATCCTTGGCTCGTTTATGCTACACTTCCACACAGACCACGAATCCCACGAATCTCCACGATTTGTAAATTTTAGTATTCGTGAGGATTCGTGGAATTCAGCCAATAATCTGGTTCAATTCGTGACGCTCTGCGATCTAGTTACGATACAGGTACGATAGAGTTACGAATATTCGTGGTATTCGGCTGGATTCGCATGAATATTGTCAAGAATTCACTACGATTTACAAGAAGCTATTACGAATACTGTACGAAAGTTAGGAATCAGTTACGAATCAGTTAAGAGTACGCCGAATGCATGTACGAATCAGGTACGAATAAAAATGAATTCGTGCCTATTCTTGACAATTTGGGGGTTTTCCCTCAAGATAGCTTCGGCGTGTATTCGTTGGATTCGTGACGGATTCGTAGCCGATTCGTCGTAAAGCCACGAATTCACGAATCCCCGAATGAGTTAAGAATACCTACGAATGCCTACGAATCGATTACGATTCAGTTACGATGCCTTAGAATGCATTACGAATTTGTTACGAATTAACTACGATATTTTTTAATCGGTAGTTCGTAGCCAAAACTTTGAACAGCTCAAAACTTTTGCCACGAATTCCCGATAGCTAAAGATAACTACGAATATATGCGAATCAGTAAAGAATTTCACGAACTGATTACGATTCAACTACGAATCCTAAAATTTATCAATTCGTGGGATTCGTGGTCTGTGTGGAATAGTAGCATTAAGAAAACTGTGGAATGCCTTGTTTTCACCATGAGTATTGACATGCTCACAAGAGGTTTATCAGACAAATAAATGTGTGGACGAGTGCACAATGCAATTCTATCATGAAGAGCCTCCTTATTAATCAAACCACGCCATCCTGTTATGATTGGTAAATATAAGCGACTGAGGGAGGAGCGAGGGTTGTCGTTATCATCATCATTACGAAAACATACAACTATTATGGATATGTTCCGGTTTATTGCCTTTAGCGACGTTTCGATGTAGATTGTTACACCGTTACAAGTATTGACAGGTAATATATGCACGAAGAAAAAAGTTAAGCAGACCCCTGTTTCTGAACCATGACAAATGGCAAAAATCATGGCATGGGATGACTGACCACAGAAGCTGGGCGATACCAATGTCATCAGATAGAACAAACATTTGACAACAAATAAAGAAGATATTGGTGAGTTGTGATTGAAAATTTACTGTCAAAAACATCATGGTAACACAGGTACTGTTTGTGACCTTAGACAATACCTAAAAAAAGTATGGAACTGCAGGATTAAGTAAACGAGTTACGTTTGACGTTTCATGTGAAAATGTTCCTTAGAGTCTCTACTTGACATGACACATGAAACAGATCAGGAGCGGGTATAACCGCCACGTGCCCGGACGACGCATTCCACCCTACGTCTCATGCCTCCAGTCAGACGTTGTATCTGTTGATGGGTCAACAACAACCACTCCTGATGCAATGCTGCTTCCAGTAGGCGTAAATCTTGTACAGGAGGATCTCGTGCCTGTATGCGCCGCCCAAGAATATCCCAAACATGCTCAAGGTGGTTCAAATCTGGGCTCATTGCTGGCCAGCGTAGAGTCGTTATTGCATTGGTCCTCATGTAATCTACGACTGCATGCGAATGATGAGGCCTGGCATTGTCATCCATGTACTGAGGTCGAGTAGCAAGAGGGTGGTTGTCAAAATGAGGAACAACGACTGGCCTCAAAACGTCCCGGATGTACTGAACCCCTGTTAAGTTGCCCCTTATTGTGACCACATCTAATCTGCAATCATGAGAGATACACCCCCAAACCATTATCGAGCCCCCGCCGTATGCAGCAGTCGGTTTAATGTTCCTGGGGGTGTAGGCCGTATTCCGGTGCCTCTAAACTCTCGTTTTTCCATCAGTGACGTAGAGCAGAAAGCGACTTTCGCCTGACCAATGGATCCGTCTCCAAGTTCTCAGATTCCAGTTCTGTCGCGTAATATACCATGCTAAACGAGCAGCTTTGTGTTGATCTCTCAACAAGGGACGCTTTATGACTCGTCTAGCCCTCAGTCCTGCTGCTTTCAGCCGGTTCCTGACGTTTCTGGTGCTGAAACGACGATTGCGCAACCACAGTTGTTTGAGACGAGTACTTGTTAAAAGGGTTCTCGGCGTATGAGACGAAGAAGGTCCCTGTCTTCGCGATGTGTCGTCACAGGAGGTCTTCCGGATCTGGGACGGTCCTGTACATCATCTGCCCGGTCTGAGCATGTTTCTCGACTAAACGGCTTACGACAGTGTGATGATACCCCAAATTCCGACCAATGGCATTACAAGACATTCCTGCGTTATGCATGCCGATTATTTGCCATTTTGTGACGTTTGATAATCGCCTTCGTGCCATGGTCACACAATGTCATGGAATAACTGTTTAAAACCGGGCTTAAGAAAGCAATTTTAACGTTTAGATATACTTCTTTTAGAGATACTCGAGTGTAGCATGCTGCACGGGCATACCATGCATGGCACGTGAGCTTTCGTCACGCATGATCTTGACTGATTACATCATCTCGAGAAAAAATAATTCTTTACGTAATTATATCTTTCCTGATTGTTACAAATATTGGGACCAAACAATAATGAAATATATTTGGGTGTGCTTAGGGTGTACACAGATAACTGGATGAAGCCAAATGTACAGTAAGATTAAGAAAAAGTTCCCCAGCCTTCGAATTCAGTTTCATAGAGTCCAAAAACATATATTATGTTTATATACATTTCCTTACTTGTCTGTAGTCACTCCAGCTTGATAACGGGGTAACATGTATTTGTTTGTTGTTTAACGCCACACGCAGATATATTCAAACTATATGACGGCGGTCTTTAAATAATCGAGTCTGGACTAGACAATCCAGTGATTGATATTGAGAACATCGATCTACTCAATTAGAATGTACGTACATACATACATAAATACGATGTCATGCATCAACCAAGTCAGCGAGCCTGACCACCCGACCCCGTTAGTCGCCTCTTACGACAAGCATAGTCGCCTTTTACGGCAAGCACGGCTGTGAAGACCTATTCTACCCCGGATCTTCACAGGTCTACCGCGAAACGTCATCCTTAAAGTATCTTTAAACGTGAAAATAATTTTCTATTGTCGTAGTTATCCTTTGTTTACATTGGTTGCACCGCTCCACGTGCTGTCATCGAAGCCCTACGGAGAGCTGGCTATGCGGCCACTTTGATGTGTAAAGCTATATCGTCATACACCTTACTGTGGCCGTTGTAGTAGCATATCTATATAATTATGCAAAAACAATATGTAAAGCGCACCGAAAGGCTTGCATATGTTCTGATTTCAGAATATGCGCGTTTGTTTAGAAACAAGAGAAAAGTCCGCTGCAAATCAGCCTGTAGCAGTAGTGTTATGTGTAGTGTCACCACTGCACCGGAGTGTGGCTATGTGTAGTGTCACCACTGCACCGGAGTGTGGCTATGTGTAGTGTCACCACTGCACCGGAGTGTGGCTATGTGTAGTGTCACCACTGCACCGGAGTGTGGCTATGTGTAGTGTCACCACTGCACCGGAGAGTGGCTATGTGTAGTGTCACCACTGCACCGGAGTGTGGCTATGTGTAGTGTCACCACTGCACCGGAGTGTGGCTATGCGTAGTGTCACCACTGCACCGGAGTGTGGCATCAGGTGTCTGACTAATCCTTCACTCGAAATATAAAGTCACATATTAAGTCCAAGCTGTCAACCCAGTAACTTTGATCAAATAAGTCCGGTTTTACCATGCTGTAACTTTTTATATATACCGGAGTGAAGACATTTCCGTCAAAGAAAGAATGATTTCCCTTCTTTGTTGCCTGATGTTGTCCAAAGACCGTGTTCTGACGCAACTCGGAGCAAGCTGTCACAGCGTGAGAAGGAATGACAGTCACAGACCAGCTCAGACGGAATCAAGGAAACATGCTTCTCGGAAAAAACCACTCCTGACAGTGCATTTGTCAACCCACGCGTAAGCTGTAATTATATTTGGATGAGGAAGTGACCGGTTCCGATGACATCGGCAGACATTTATTAAAAACCTTAAAACAAACTACTTCCCATCCAAATGACAGATAAAAAGAAGCAACAAAGATTATAACGAACGTCGTATCGGACTTAAATAAATATGAAGACATAGCTTGGTTAATGCGTAACACAGGACATGATGATGACGAGTGAGTGAGTATGGTTTTACGCCGCTTTTAGCAATACTCCAGCAATATCATGGCGGGGGACACCAGAAATGGGCTTCACACATTGTACCCATGTCGGGAATCGAACCCGGGTCTTCGGCGTGACGAGCATACGCTTTAACCACTAGGCTACCCAACCGCCCCTGATGATGATGATGATGATGATGATGATGATGGCGACGACGACTATTATTGTTGTTTGTTGTCATGATTACTATGATGAACATTAACAACAACGACGACAACAATGATAATAAGAACAACGACAACGACAACGACAACGTTGGCGATCATCTTCACGAATAAGCGCAAATCGCAGGACACATCATTTAACCGTCACTGTGCATTCATTGGTCAGTTCCTGGAGTTAATGCATCCTAATTTGCCAGTCAGGTGCTGGACGAGAGCTACTGTTTGGCCAAAGATGTATCAGACACCAAACACTAACGGTTAACGAAGAATACACATCGCAATGCCTCAAGTTACTGACGGTTTGTGAAAATGTGAGTTGAAATTGGGCTTAACGCCGCGTTCAAAGATTATTGCACTTTTATAGCAACGTCCATGCACGTGTGTGTACTAGTCCGGGCTAATGCAGATTGTATTGTGCTAGCCCACTGAGATACCATGCCGCAAACGTCTAATGTTCTAAAATCGAAAACAAGAAGTGAAAGTTTTCATTATGGAAAACGGGAACCGAACCTGCAACTTTACATTTCGTATTTACTTTTGCAACCCACTATTTTCCCACTGAGCCAACAGGGCAGATGATGGAAGTTGTTCAATTTTACATGTCATGAATTCCGTTGGTCCATGCTGCACGTGTTGTTTTTTTTCTCTCGCACGCTTTGATCGGATTCCTTTTCTACCGCGACACTGTATTGTTTCACTATAAGGTATCTCGATTTATTATCTATGTGATGAGTCGCTTAAAAGTTGGACAAATAACTTCTCGGGATTACTTGAGATTGTAAACCCTGACATTCGGGGACATAAGATTTTTTTCGAAATAAAAAGGAGGGGTGGGGTGCGCACACACACACACACACCACCACCCCAAACCACCACCCGGCCCCTTTTTTTAAGTGCACACACCCTTTACAAAAGAGAATAATAAGTCTCGACAATCTCACGAAACAAATGTGAATGGATCAATGGAGGTAAGGTGAGCTTTTGGAAGGAGACCGAGATTCCAACATGTTCAAGATGAGGTGAGGTGAAACGGGGTTTAACGTCGCGTCCTAGATTATTGCACTTATATAGCGACGTGCATGTACATGTGCGTGTTTGTGTGGCTGCTTGTACTAGTCCGGACTGATGCAGATTTATAGTGCTAGCTCACTGAGATACCATGTCGCAGTTTAACATGAATACCCCACTCAGACACAGTATACTGACTCCGAGCCGACCAGTCCTTGTTTTAGCCACTTAATGCCAAGCGCCAGACAGGGTAACAACAAGTACCATATTTTAACGTCTTTTGGTATGACGCGGCCGGGGATCGAACCCCGGACCTTCCGCTCTCCGGGCAGACGCTCTACCACAAGACCACGGAGGCGGTTTGTTCAAGATGACACTGTATTGCCATTATCCCGTATCAAGGGACATACACACTATTTCTTGAAATGGCGTTAGACATGATATTAATCATCTAAAACCTACAGGGATGTGCTGGAATTTTCGTAATGACGATACGTGTCCGTTTTTTAATCCCCGAGACGTGGGAGGAGTATCATTTTGTCATTCGTGATACATTACGAATCCGGTTTTATCTAACAATCCATCTTTTTATTCCCAAAATGAGCCAAATATTGTTTTCGTTTTTTTCAACAGGAAATCCCACATCTTAACAGATTTGTTTATTTCCTGCTAAACCAACCGACCGGAATATCTTTCCATAATTAAACAAAAAATATGTTTATTAATATTTCCGTCTTCTTAAAGTTATCTGTCCGTAAAAAAATCGTAGTGTATCAGATATAAAGTCTCTGACGTCATTTCTCAATCCCCGGATGTGAATATTTCCATGCTCAGTTTCAGAGGTAGCTGAATAAAATAAAAATGCTACAGCTAACTGATCACTCCCTTTCATGTTGCAGGTTTAGACAGAGGTCCCTCTGAACCATCAACAGATGCTTTATTGATAATAAAACCATTTTATGTGCATTAAAATCTTTGGCTGATACGGCTACCAGCGTATTCGAGTACAAGTCGAGTATGATATCTACTCAGGTACTCGGAGAGTTATCTCCCTTGATCTTTTTTTATTATCTCCCATGGCGGACAAAGTCTATCGCTAAATTTTGTGAGATTTCATCGAACTGTCAGAACAAAATCTTTATACGTATTACCCAGGTGGGCTGAGACACACATATCACTAGCGCGCACACGCACACACACAAAGCGCATATAAGTGCAATAATCTTGAACCCGACGTTACGCTCCATTTCACCTCACCTCACTGCCGGGATCACGGCTGGCCCAGTCGGCCAAGGCGCCGCGATTAGCTGTGCAGAGTTGCGTCCCTTGGGCACGCCAGAAACCTATGATTGTGGGATCGAATCCCGGTTCGCCCCGATTATGTTTCTAGGTTTGTCAGCACCATAAACGTCTGAGACCTGCATCACTTTCGGCTTTCCTCCCACATTAAGCTGACACGCCGCATATAAGTCTGGATTACTGTTAAAAGCGGCGTTAAACTCAACTCACTCACTCACTCACCTCACTGTCCTTATACCGTTAATATATTCCATGTCCATTAACCCAGCTCGGGCACATCACGAAGTAATTATTAATGAGTACAGACAATTGTACCCGTTTCAGCACTATCAAAAACTCGGTTTTCAGCAGAACAAATTATTCCGCTTTCGACACAAGGATGATTATACTTCATTTCTCCGTAATTAACCCAATCAACATTTTCAGTTCTCTGCTCAGTGGTAATAACATCGACAGACTTTGACGAGGTTTCTTGGGCGTAAATTATGATCACGATACAATGACATCGAGGGCTGTCATAGACCATGTTATGAATAATCTTGCCAATTACCAACCGGCCATTCGGAGTAACACGTGTGGCCCTTGGGAGAAGCCTCGGTGTTGACTAATCGGCCAATTTCGTCGCTTTCGTTGCAGTTCTACCAAATGTAGTTTTCCAGCTCGGCCGAACATGGACTCGGTGCGTTGTCAGCAATCAGTAATCAGCCGACAGAGGGCGCCTTCTTAACCAGTTCAATTTTCCCCGGTCGGCGGAATAACCCGAACGTGAGGCTGGGTTATTTGTTGTGAAATTCTCGTACAGACATTTATTTATGACACAGTACAGCTCATGCTTCCTGGAGGATCAAAAGCAATTTATGTATATAAGACAAGTTAATGTGACCTCGGGTATTTCCGAATGTAAAAGCATTCACTTCATCGTCAGGGATAGGAGAAAACAGGAGAGTACTGCTATTTTGCAAAGAACTGAATAGCTACAGAGCGACAGTTTTTAAAAAAAATATAACAATAATGAGACTGATGCGGTAAAATAATTTTTGTAAACAACTGACAACTTCGTTTTCTTAAAAAGGATATTCTGACAATCGTTTTTTTCAAATACTGAGAAAATTGTTGTTTTTTTAAACCGGATTAGTTTTTTTTTAGAAAAAAAGGTTCTTACAGCTTAGAAGGTCATACACAAAAGAATGACACACTATCGGTTACCGATTCCAAATGAAACCAATGTATCGTGTCCCTGACAAGTGGCATTTCCTGGCACTCAGTTAATGTGAAAATTATTATGAATCGATAGAGACAGCCTGCATATCAACAATGGGACTATGATAGCATGACACTAGGTGATGTGCCCTAATGGCTCTCCAAAGGAGATGTTAAACCTGCATGTACGCCAAGTCACGTGTATTCTTTGTTCTACGGATACCCCCCCCCCCCCCCCCCCCCCAACACACACACACACACACACACACACACACACACACTACATTGATAGTAAAGAGAGACTTCGAGTTTCACAGTCACTGTTTAAAGTCGTCAATACTCATGCCACGATGGTGATATTTAAGTTGGTTCTACAGATATCAAATGCCCACAATAACTCCTCATTGAACATAGACCATGAATTATGCATGACATCTTTGACAAATGTATTTTGTCAATATTTTACCAACCTTAGTGTTAGCCTTTGATGAATGTCCTTGACAGTGGCCTTGAAATGTGTGACGTATGTGATGGAGACGCTGTTAAAGCTACGAAGATAATTCGTCAGTACTGGTTGAACATTTTTCTTATTGGTTGAACAGCAACCCGCTGAGGCTCATTTTGTTTTCATCTCTGATGACCTTGACCTTTCCAAAAAAAGGTCAAAATAGAAAAAAAAGACGGAGAGCCTTACTCTAGAGAATATGTTCAACTATTTAAGTAAATATACTAAATTTAATTCTTTAGTTGTTAAAAGATTGTGTCTTTATTAGTTTAGTTCAATCCTGCCTCGGTATAATTTGATCGTTTTACCCATTGAAATGAACAACTTTACAGAAGTGTCACTTTTTAAATGGGGCGGTCGGGTAGCCTAGTGGTTAAAGCGTTCGCTCGTCACGCCGAAGACCCGGGTTCGATTCCCCTCATGGGTACAATGTGTGAGGCCCATTTCTGGTGTCCCCCGCCGCGATATTGCTGGAATATTGCTAAAAGCGGCGTAAAACCATACTCACTCACTCACTCACTCACTAGCCACCGGGTTGAAGTCTTGACTAAAGGTTTGACCGGTCTCTTGAAATGAAGACTTAGATACCTTGATATCAGTCAGATCTTATTGTCAAAGAAAGATGCTGTAAAGAACCCGAACAATAATATACTAGTATGGGAAACTGTCCCATAAAGTGTTTTATTAATATATCTTCAGAGTGGCACTGCCGTGTAGAGTGCCGCTATTCGCTGTGCAGAGCGACGATCATTAATCCTTCCAGGAATTTGTGGTCGTGGGTACAAACCCCGGGTTAGCCTTGATCATGTTTATCAGTAGTGAGTGAGTGAGTATGGTTTTACGCCGCTTTTAGCAATATTCCAGCAATATCACGGCGGGGGACACCAGAAATGGGCTTCACACATTGTACCCATGTCGGGAATCGAACCCAGGTCTTCGGCGTGACGAGCGAACGCTTTAACCACAAGGCTACCCGACCGCCCCTGTTTATCAGTATGTCAGCTACCCGTGAAGATCCGGGTAGAATAGGTCTCTTAAGCAACCCATGCTTGCCGTAAAAGGCGACTGTGCTTGTCGTAGGCGGTGACTAACGGGATCGGGTGGTCAGGCTCGCTGACTTGGTTGATGCATGTCATCGTACTCCAGTTGCGTGGATCGATGCTCATGATTGATGAAACCACTTGATTGTCTGGGCCAGACTCGATTTTTTACAGACCGCCGTCATATAGCTGGAATATTGCTGAGTGCGGCGTTAAACAACAAACACACAAACAAACAACAAACACACAAACAAACAACAAACAACAATGTGTGAAGCCTTTCTTGTGTTCCCCGCGTGATATCGCTGGAATATTGGTAAAAGCGGCGTAAAACCACATTCACTCCTTGAAAACTATAAGAAATGTTTTTGAAGTCATTATAATGAAAACATATGACTAGTTTTGTTTTCATGATATGTCTGTTTTCCATTACTATATTACATATGTATTTAAATTCAAATGTGTCATGTTCTCATTCCTGATTCTGTGGGTACCACATGCAAATTACAACTTGATATAGATATGCTACAAAATTTCTTCGCGCCGTGTTGACCTTCTTGGTCAAAGTAGCGTTGTTAGAACAGTTACAATACGACTTCTCTGCAACTGAAGTCATCACCAGACGCTGCCGCGAGAGAGATAGCAGATGCCGAAATGAAGGAGTATATCGATAAGGGAGACACTCCTTTCATATGTTGTTGGGGAAATATAATCACCGCCCCTTCGCCTTGTGACCAAGAGGAACTCAGGCTTTTAATCAAGTGTAGTATTGATTTGTACCGTTTGTTTCAACGACTCTACTGATCAACTGATTGCGCACGCAGTATTTCGTTCTAATTCCGAGGAAAGCACGAGGATTGCATGCATTTCATGACCGTTGTTGATAACACCTGTCAAACGCCCATCAAGCGTGGGTTACGGTTCGTGGCCAACCGGAATGCCTCCGGAGATTCTCGAGGCTCAAGTGGGTTATATTTGCTATACAACTGATCGGAAACTCGCTTTGACGTCACAATGAGGACCCACATATCTGACTAGATATAGCTAGCTATATGCGATGTTTACCGCCATTTCTCCTTCCATCATGTCCATTCAATGTCACATTGTGTTTAGAAATCTATACATTTACTCTTAATGTAGTTTTACAAGAGGAAGCGTTTTCTTTTCTGCCTACATATTGTCACAGGCGTGATTAAGATTGGTTTTCTTTTGCTCACGTCATTATTTGTAAATTGATTTAATTGTTTACTGACGCCTAAGGATAGCTATAAGGAGTTTGCCTTCAGCAGAAATAAAATAATATCTGCCACTATTAATCAGTCGTGCATTTAATAGTACCGATTTTATGTGGGCGAATGGACAAAATGTTCTTATCGAACGTAGTTAACACGTACATTTCAATACAAAACATATTAAGCTGCTTGTTTGTGTAGTAATTTTATGATGACAATAAGGGATGTTTTGTTTACAGACGAATACGTCGTACACATTTTGTTTCCATCTTAAATAGTACAGTAAAACAACGTTAGTCTATCATGCGTCAGCATTGTAGGCTTTATGTGGGCGCTAAAATAGTCCCAACTGTGTAGTATGTATGTTCGTTGCTCTTCCAGCTTCGATTTAATAACGTGTTCAGCAAAAACAAATCACTTGATTGAAGATACAATTAAATATTTTCAACTTTCATGAATGACGACATAGTAAATTTAATTTTTTTTTTTAAATTCAATAACTGCACATACAGTCTCAATAATTCAAAATATGCATGTAAAGATTCATTTATAGTCTTACGTATTAACTACGTATCAAACTTGTTTCATAGACATTGTAAAAAACGTTCTGCGCCTAACAACGTAGAATATATTGTATACCCTTAACAGTTTGGAGGCATTCAGAGCAATACTTTCCATGCCGTAATTGAACCAAATACGCAACAAGGCATATATTTCTGCATACATCAAAGTGGCCAGGTAATGTCTGTTGATGAGAATGGACAAACATCGCTACCACGCTGCTGTCTTCAAGTATCTTCAACTTAAACGCCAACAGAAATCCATTAAATACATGATATGAAAACGGATGATCGACGCACCACCCTTGCAACATTGTGGAAGAGTTTTTTGTAGTAGGAGATAGTTCTGTAAACATTGTGGAAGTGTTTTTGTTATAGGAGTCAGTTCTGGCAACATTGTGGAAGTGTTTTTTGTTATAGGAGTCAGTTGTGGCAACATTGTAGAAGTGTTTTTTGTTGTAGGAGATAGTTCTGTAAACATTGTGGAAGTGTTTTTGTTATAGGAGTCAGTTCTGGCAACATTGTAGAAGTGTTTTTTGTTATAGGAGTCAGTTGTGGCAACATTGTAGAAGTGTTTTTTGTTGTAGGAGATAGTTCTGTAAACATTGTGGAAGTGTTTTTGTTATAGGAGTCAGTTCTGGCAACCTTGACGTGGAAGTGTTTTTGTTATAGGAGTCAGTTCTGGCAACATTGTAGAAGTGTTTTTTTGTAGTAGGAGATTGTTCTGTAAACATTGTGGAAGTGTTTTTGTTATAGGAGTCAGTTCTGGCAACCTTGTGGAAGAGTTTTTGTTATAGTAGTCAGTTCTGGCAACATTGTGGAAGTGTTTTTTGTAGTAGGAGATAGTTCTGTAAACATTGTGGAAGTGTTTTTCTTGTAGGAGTCAGTTCTGGCAACATTGTGGAAGTATTTTTAGTAGAAGAAGATAGTTCTGGCACCATTGTGGAAGTATTTTGTTATAGGAGTCAGTTCTGGCAACATTGTGGAAGTGTTTTTGTGGTAGGAGACAGTTCTGTCAACATTGTGGAAGTGATTTTGTTGTAGGGGATAGTTCTGTAAACATTGTGGAAGTGTTTTTGTTGTAGGAGTCTGTTCTGTCAACATTGTGGAAGTGTTTTTGTAGTAGGGGATAATTCTGTAAACATTGTGGAAGTGTTTTTGTGGTAGGAGATAGTTCTGTCAACAGTGTGGAAGTGATTTTGTAGTAGGGGATAGTTCTGTAAACATTGTGGAAGTGTTTTTGTTATAGGAGATAGTTCTGGCAACATTGTGGAAGTGTTTTTGTTATAGGAGTCAGTTCTGACAACATTGTGGAAGTGTGTTTGTTATAGGAGTCAGTTCTGACAACATTGTGGAAGTGTTTTTGTAGTAGGAGTCAGTTCTGGCAACATTGTGGAAGTGTTTTTCTTATAGCAGTCAGTTCTGACAACATTTTGGAAGTGTTTATTTCCTGCTAAACCAACCGACCGGAATAGCTTTCCATAATTAAACAAAAAATATGTTTATTAATATTTCCGTCTTCTTAAAGTTATCTGTCCGTAAAAAAATCGTAGTGTATCAGATATAAAGTCTCTGACGTCATTTCTCATTCCCCGGATGTGAATATTTCCATGCTCAGTTTCAGAGGTAGCTGAATAAAATAAAAATGCTACAGCTAACTGATCACTCCCTTTCATGTTGCAGGTTTAGACAGAGGTCCCTCTGAACCATCAACAGATGCTTTATTGATAATAAAACCATTTTATGTGCATTAAAATCTTGGGCTGATACGGCTACCAGCGTATTCGAGTACAAGTCGAGTATGATATCTACTCAAGTACTCGGAGAGTTATCTCCCTTGATCTTTTTTTATTATCTCCCATGGCGGACAAAGTCTATCGCTAAATTTTGTGGGATTTCATCGAACTGTCAGAACAAAATCTTTATACGTATTACCCAGGTGGGCTGAGACACACATATCACTAGCGCGCACACGCACACACACAAAGCGCATATAAGTGCAATAATCTTGAACCCGACGTTACGCTCCATTTCACCTCACCTCACTGCCGGGATCACGGCTGGCCCAGTCGGCCAAGGCGCCGCGATTAGCTGTGCAGAGTTGCGTCCCTTGGGCACGCCAGAAACCTATGATTGTGGGATCGAATCCCGGTTCGCCCCGATTATGTTTCTAGGTTTGTCAGCACCATAAACGTCTGAGACCTGCATCACTTTCGGCTTTCCTCCCACATTAAGCTGACACGCCGCATATAAGTCTGGATTACTGTTAAAAGCGGCGTTAAACCCAACTCACTCACTCACTCACCTCACTGTCCTTATACCGTTAATATATTCCATGTCCATTAACCCAGCTCGGGCACATCACGAAGTAATTATTAATGAGTACAGACAATTGTACCCGTTTCAGCACTATCAAAAACTCGGTTTTCAGCAGAACAAATTCTTCCGCTTTCGACACAAGGATGATTATACTTCATTTCTCCGTAATAAACCCAATCAACATTTTCAGTTCTCTGCTCAGTGGTAATAACATCGACAGACTTTGACGAGGTTTCTTGGGCGTAAATTATGATCACGATACAATGACATCGAGGGCTGTCATAGACCATGTTATGAATAATCTTGCCAATTACCAACCGGCCATTCGGAGTAACACGTGTGGCCCTTGGGAGAAGCCTCGGTGTTGACTAATCGGCCAATTTCGTCGCTTTCGTTGCAGTTCTACCAAATGTAGTTTTCCAGCTCGGCCGAACATGGACTCGGTGCGTTGTCAGCAATCAGTAATCAGCCGACAGAGGGCGCCTTCTTAACCAGTTCAATTTTCCCCGGTCGGCGGAATAACCCGAACGTGAGGCTGGGTTATTTGTTGCGAAATTCTCGTACTGACATTTATTTATGACACAGTACAGCTCATGCTTCCTGGAGGATCAAAAGCAATTTATGTATATAAGACAAGTTAATGTGACCTCGGGTATTTCCGAATGTAAAAGCATTCACTTCATCGTCAGGGATAGGAGAAAACAGGAGAGTACTGCTATTTTGCAAAGAACTGAATAGCTACAGAGCGACAGTTTTTAAAAAAAATATAACAATAATGAGACTGATGCGGTAAAATAATTTTTGTAAACAACTGACAACTTCGTTTTCTTAAAAAGGATATTCTGACAATCGTTTTTTTCAAATACTGAGAAAATTGTTGTTTTTTTAAACCGGATTAGGTTTTTTTTAGAAAAAAAGGTTCTTACAGCTTAGAAGGTCATACACAAAAGAATGACACACTATCGGTTACCGATTCCAAATGAAACCAATGTATCGTGTCCCTGACAAGTGGCATTTCCTGGCACTCAGTTAATGTGAAAATTATTATGAATCGATAGAGACAGCCTGCATATCAACAATGGGACTATGATAGCATGACACTAGGTGATGTGCCCTAATGGCTCTCCAAAGGAGATGTTAAACCTGCATGTACGCCAAGTCACGTGTATTCTTTGTTCTACGGATACCCCCCCACCCCCCCCCCCCCCCCACCCCCCACCCCCCCTCCCCACCCCACACACACACTACATTGATAGTAAAGAGAGACTTCGAGTTTCACAGTCACTGTTTAAGGTCGTCAATACTCATGCCACGATGGTGATATTTAAGTTGGTTCTACAGGTATCAAATGCCCACAATAACTCCTCATTGAACATAGATCATGAATTATGCATGACATCTTTGACAAATGTATTTTGTCAATATTTCACCAACCTTAGTGTTAGCCTTTGATGAATGTCCTTGACAGTGGCCTTGAAATGTGTGACGTATGTGATGGAGACGCTGTTAAAGCTACGAAGATAATTCGTCAGTACTGGTTGAACATGTTTCTTATTGGTTGAACAGCAACCTGCTGAGGCTCATTTTGTTTTCATCTCTGATAACCTTGACCTTTCCTAAAAAAGGTCAAAATAGAAAAAAAGACGGAGAGCCTTACTCTAGAGAATATATTCAACTATTTAAGTAAATATACTAAATTTAATTCTTTAGTTGTTAAAAGATTGTGTCTTTATTAGTTTAGTTCAATCCTGCCTCGGTATAATTTGATCGTTTTACCCATTGAAATGAACAACTTTACAGAAGTGTCACATTTTAAATGGGGCGGTCGGGTAGCCTAGTGGTTTAAGCGTTCGCTCGTCACGCCGAAGACCCTGTTTCGATTTCCGACATGGGTACAATGTGTGAAGCCAATTTCTGGTGTCCCCCGCGCGATATTGCTAGAATATTGCTAAAAGCGGCGTAAAACCATACTCACTCACTCACATTTTAAATGCCACAATGTACCACTAGCCACCGGGTTGAAGTCTTGACTAAAGTTTGGACCGGTCTCTTGAAATGAAGACTTAGATACCTTGATATCAGTCAGATCTTATGTTCAAAGAAAGATGCTGTAAAGAACCCGAACAATAATATACTAGTATTGGAAACTGCCCCATACAGTGTTTTATTAATATATCTTCAGAGTGGCACTGCCGTGTAGAGTGCCGCTATTCGCTGTGCAGAGCGGCGATCATTAATCCTTCCAGGAATTTGTGGTCGTGGGTACAAACCCCGGGTTAGCCTTGATCATGTTTATCAGTAGTGAGTGAGTGAGTGAGTATGGTTTTACGCCGCTTTTAGCAATATTCCGGCAATATCATGGCGGGGGACACCAGAAATGGGCTTCACACATTGTACCCATGTCGGGAATCGAACCCAGGTCTTCGGCGTGACGAGCGAACGCTTTAACAACAAGGCTACCCGACCGCCCCTGTTTATCAGTATGTCAGCTACCCGTGAAGATCCGGGTAGAATAGATCTCTTAAGCAACCCATGCTTGCCGTAAAAGGCGACTGTGCTTGTCGTAGGCGGTGACTAACGGGATCGGGTGGTCAGGCTCGCTGACTTGGTTGATGCATGTCATCGTATCCCAAATTGCGTGGATCGATGATCATGATGTCAATCGCTGGATTGTCTGGTCCAGACTCGATTATTTACAGACCGCCGTCATGCAGCTGGAATATTGCTGAGTGCGGCGGGGGGGGGGGGGGTGATTTATCTGTTTATCCCATTACTCTCTGGGTTACAAATCTATAAAAGTAAACTTGATTTAGATATACCACGTCAGCCCTATTGAAAATGCCCCAGAACGATAACTGACAATAAGGCGAACTAGGCTTGATTCGAACTAGCCTCGATCGAAGTGCCACCAGTGGCTATTGCGAGTTATGTCCCTTCTATATTGACGAATCAGATTCCACCTCTCATAATGCTTGCATTTGCTTCAAACAAAATGGCGGCGCACAGTCAATGCGATCTGATCGAAAGTCAAGATCTCTTTTGTAATAAAAATGGTCTTACTTTGCGAAGTGGATCAAATCCCTTGAGAACCTTGATAAGAAACATGAACAGATTTTGAAAATATCCTTCGACGTCCAGTTGACGGTACGCACTTTTGCAAATCCCGCGGTACACATGCTTTGGCAATCCTGCAGTCGACGGCAAACATTACGTTAAAAATCATGATGTTTACGAACCGGATGTCAAGTTCTTTACGCGATTTTGATTGGACTATGCATAGACTCTTTAATCCAGCCAAATTGTAACTCCGGAATTCCAGCCTAGTCCAACAAGGGTGGAAACTGGATTTCTATAGTTTGTTAACTCCCTGACCTCAGGAAGATGCTTGTTTCTCCGAGTATGAAGACATTATGACCACGGCTGCGAACCTGAAACATTATAATTAGCACGAGAGTGCAAAAAATCGGAATCCGGTGCATAAACGTAATTTGAGTTGCAAAATTCGTTTCTTTAAAATGAAAAACAAATATAAAGGAGGGAAGGGGTACTTTTCGGGTCACGTGAAACAAAAAATGTATTTTTAACAAGCCTTATAATGACACGGTTTGGGTCGTTATCAGTTCGATAACGGTGCATATGTATTTAAAGGTACTCGTGCCTGTGAACGATGTCGTGTTCTTTCCCCCTTCACGCTGTTAACAGGCGAGCGACTTAATTTCACGGCGCCATTACTGTATGTTTTTGGTTTGAGATCGTTACATGGGGTTGAGTAAAAATACATAAACCGTTGAAAGAATTATCGATGAAGGTATCTAATTATGCTTCATATTGTTGAAAAAAAAGAATTTGTCTACAACAGCAATTACATTGATGCCATATATTTTTAGAAAAATATTTTGGCACATAGTTTTAATTACAAAATTATCTGTTAATTATTTGTATTTGAAATATTATGACAATGTAACTATTACTTTGAAAAGATAAATTATGAAAAATATTAATGACTTTATTATTTTTGATATGCAAAACATAGTTTATGCTGTTCCGTCCAGCATTTGTATCACTGCCATAATTGTTCGTTCAATTCTAGACAATGCAACACATGTTGTTAACACATGATGTGCCAACAAAAGCGAATTTAATCCATTACATTCAGCTAAAATGTTAAACATTTACCATGTATACCACAATGATTGTGTCAACTTCAATTAATAGCTCTTGTTGTTTGAGTGACGGTGGGGTAGCCTTGTGGTGAAAGCGTTCTCTCGTCACGCCGAAGGCCCGGGTTCGGTTCCCCACATGGGTACAGTGTGTGAGACCAATGAAGATCCGGGGTAGAGTAGGTCTTCAGCAACCCATGCTTGCCATAAAAGGCGACTATGCTTGTTGTAAGCGGTGACTAACGGGATCGGGTGGTCAGGCTCGCTGACTTGGTTGATGCATGTCATCGTATCCCAATTGCGTGGATCGATGCTCATGATGTCAATCGCTGGATTGTCTGGTCCAGACTCGATTATTTACAGACCGCCGTCATGCAGCTGGAATATTGCTGAGTGCGGCGTTAAACAACAAACACACAAACAAACAACAAACACACACACAAACAACAATGTGTGAAGCCTTTCTGGTGTTCCCCGCGTGATATCGCTGGAATATTGGTAAAAGCGGCGTAAAACCACATTCACTCCTTGAAAACTATAAGAAATGTTTTTGAAGTCATTATTATGAAAACATATGACTAGTTTTGTTTTCATGATATGTCTGTTTTCCATTACTATATTACATATGTATTTAAATTCAAATGTGTCATGTTCTCATTCCTGATTCTGTGGGTACCACATGCAAATTACAACTTGCTATAGATATGCTACAAAATTTCTTCGCGCCGTGTTGACCTTCTTGGTCAAAGTAGCGTTGTTAGAACAGTTACAATACGACTTCTCTGCAACTGAAGTCATCACCAGACGCTGCCGCGAGAGAGATAGCAGATGCCGAAATGAAGGAGTATATCGATAAGGGAGACACTCCTTTCATATGTTGTTGGGGAAATATAATCACCGCCCCTTCGCCTTGTGACCAAGAGGAACTCAGGCTTTTAATCAAGTGTAGTATTGATTTGTACCGTTTGTTTCAACGACTCTACTGATCAACTGATTGCGCACGCAGTATTTCGTTCTAATTCCGAGGAAAGCACGAGGATTGCATGCATTTCATGACCGTTGTTGATAACACCTGTCAAACGCCCATCAAGCGTGGGTTACGGTTCGTGGCCAACCGGAATGCCTCCGGAGATTCTCGAGGCTCAAGTGGGTTATAT
Organism: Haliotis rufescens; assembly: GCF_023055435.1. Lineage (NCBI taxonomy): Eukaryota > Metazoa > Mollusca > Gastropoda > Lepetellida > Haliotidae > Haliotis > Haliotis rufescens. The sequence goes on along the minus strand of NW_025964001.1, from coordinate 58,745,429 downwards.
TTGCTATACAACTGATCGGAAACTCGCTTTGACGTCACAATGAGGACCCACATATCTGACTAGATATAGCTAGCTATATGCAATGTTTACCGCCATTTCTCCTTCCATCATGTCCATTCAATGTCACATTGTGTTTAGAAATCTATACATTTACTCTTAATGTAGTTTTACAAGAGGAAGCGTTTTCTTTTCTGCCTACATATTGTCACAGGCGTGATTAAGATTGGTTTTCTTTTGCTCACGTCATTATTTGTAAATTGATTTAATTGTTTACTGACGCCTAAGGATAGCTATAAGGAGTTTGCCTTCAGCAGAAATAAAATAATATCTGCCACTATTAATCAGTCGTGCATTTAATAGTACCGATTTTATGTGGGCGAATGGACAAAATGTTCTTATCGAACGTAGTTAACACGTACATTTCAATACAAAACATATTAATCTGCTTGTTTGTGTAGTAATTTTATGATGACAATAAGGGACGTTTTGTTTACAGACGAATACGTCGTACACATTTTTGTTTCCATCTTAAATAGTACAGTAAAACAACGTTAGTCTATCATGCGTCAGCATTGTAGGCTTTATGTGGGCGCTAAAATAGTCCCAACTGTGTAGTATGTATGTTCGTTGCTCTTCCAGCTTCGATTTAATAACGTATTCAGCAAAAACAGATCACTTGATTGAAGATACAATTAAATATTTTCAACTTTCATGAATGACGACATAGTAAATTTAATTTTTTTTTTTTTTAAATTCAATAACTGCACATACAGTCTCAATAATTCAAAATATGCATGTATATTAACTACGTATCAAACTTGTTTCATAGACATTGTATAAAACGTTCTGCGCCTAACAACGTAGAATATATTGTATACCCTTAACAGTTTGGAGGCATTCAGAGCAATACTTTCCATGCCGTAATTGAACCAAATACGCAACAAGGCATATATTTCTGCATACATCAAAGTGGCCAGGTAATGTCTGTTGATGAGAATGGACAAACATCGCTACCACGCTGCTGTCTTCAAGTATCTTCAACTTAAACGCCAACAGAAATTCCATTAAATACATGATATGAAAACGGATGATCGACGCACCACCCTTGCAACATTGTGGAAGTGTTTTTGTTATAGGAGTCAGTTCTGGCAACATTGTAGAAGTGTTTTTTGTTGTAGGAGATAGTTCTGTAAACATTGTGGAAGTGTTTTTGTTATAGGAGTCAGTTCTGGCAACCTTGACGTGGAAGTGTTTTTGTTATAGGAGTCAGTTCTGGCAACATTGTAGAAGTGTTTTTTTGTAGTAGGAGATTGTTCTGTAAACATTGTGGAAGTGTTTTTGTTATAGGAGTCAGTTCTGGCAACATTGTGGAAGTGTTTTTGTTATAGGAGTCAGTTCTGACAACATTGTGGAAGTGTTTTTGTTATAGGAGTCAGTTCTGGCAACATTGTGGAAGTATTTTTGTTATAGGAGTCAGTTCTGGCAACATTGTGGAAGTGTTTTTGTTATAGGAGTCAGTTCTGACAACATCGTGGAAGTGTTTTTTGTTGTAGGAGATAGTTCTGTAAACATTGTGGAAGTGTTTTTGTTATAGGAGTCAGTTCTGGCAACCTTGACGTGGAAGTGTTTTTGTTATAGGAGTCAGTTCTGGCAACATTGTAGAAGTGTTTTTTTGTAGTAGGAGATTGTTCTGTAAACATTGTGGAAGTGTTTTTGTTATAGGAGTCAGTTCTGGCAACATTGTGGAAGTGTTTTTGTTATAGGAGTCAGTTCTGACAACATTGTGGAAGTGTTTTTGTTATAGGAGTCAGTTCTGGCAACATTGTGGAAGTATTTTTGTTATAGGAGTCAGTTCTGGCAACATTGTGGAAGTGTTTTTGTTATAGGAGTCAGTTCTGACAACATCGTGGAAGTGTTTTTGTTATAGGAGTCAGTTCTGGCAACATTGTGGAAGTGTTTTTGTTATAGGAGTCAGTTCTGACAACATCGTGGAAGTGTTTTTGTTATAGGAGTCAGTTCTGGCAACATTGTGGAAGTATTTTTGTAGTAGGAGATAGTTCTGGCAACATCGTAGAAGTGTTTTTGTTGTAGGGGATAGTTCTGGCAACATCGTAGAAGTGTTTTTTGTAGAAGAAGATAGTTCTGGCAACATTGTGGAAGTGTTTTTGTTGTAGGGGATAGTTCTGGCAACATTGTGGAAGTATTTTTTGTAGTAGGAGATAGTTCTGTAAACATTGTGGAAGTGTTTTTTGTAGAAGGAGATAGTTCTGGCAACATTGTGGAAGTATTTTTGTAGAAGGAGATTGTTCTGGCAACATTGTAGAAGTGTTTTTGTTGTAGGGGATAGTTCTGTAAACATTGTGGAAGTGTTTTTTGTAGTAGGAGATAGTTCTGACAACATTGTGGAAGAATTTTTGTAGAAGGAGATTGTTCTGGTAACATTGTAGAAGTGTTTTTGTTGTAGGGGATAGCTCTGTCAACATTCTGGAAGTGTTTTTTGTAGTAGGAGATAGTTCTGACAACATTGTGAAAGTATTTTTGTAGTAGGGGATAGTTCTGTCAACATTGTGGAAGTGTTTTTGTAGTAGGAGTCAGTTCTGGCAACATTGTGGAAGTGTTTTTGTAGTAGGAGATAGTTCTGGCAACATTGTGGAAGTATTTTTGTAGAAGGAGATTGTTCTGGCAACATTGTAGAAGTGTTTTTGTTGTAGGGGATAGTTCTGTAAACATTGTGGAAGTGTTTTTTGTAGTAGGAGATAGTTCTGACAACATTGTGGAAGAATTTTTGTAGAAGGAGATTGTTCTGGTAACATTGTAGAAGTGTTTTTGTTGTAGGGGATAGCTCTGTCAACATTCTGGAAGTGTTTTTTGTAGTAGGAGATAGTTCTGACAACATTGTGAAAGTATTTTTGTAGTAGGGGATAGTTCTGTCAACATTGTGGAAGTGTTTTTGTAGTAGGAGTCAGTTCTGGCAACATTGTGGAAGTGTTTTTGTAGTAGGAGATAGTTCTGGCAACATTGTGGAAGTGTTTTTGTAGTAGGAGTCAGTTCTGGCAACATTGTAGAAGTGTTTTTGTAGGAGATAGTTCTGTCAACATTGTGGAAGTGTTTTTGTAGTAGGAGATATTTCTGTCAACATTGTGGAAGTGTTTTTTATTGGAGGAGTCAGTTTTGGCAACATTGTGAAAGTGTCTTTGTAGTAGGAGATAGTTCTGTAAACATTGTGAAAGTGTTCTTTTAGTAGGAGATATTTCTGTCAACATTGTGGAAGTGTTTTTTTATTGGAGGAGTCAGTTTTGGCAACATAGTGAAAGTGTCTTTGTAGTAGGAGACAGTTCTGGCAACATTGTGAAATGTTTCGGTACTTTGGCAATTGTTTTATCCAACGTATGAATCGTCTAAATACAATAAATACCAGAACAAATAAGAAAACATCGGGATACCTTTTACTGAAACAATACTGTGTCGCAGTATAAAGGAAATTCCCCCCAAACGTGAGACAGAAAGTCCACGTGCAGCATGCAGCACAAACTGAAGTCATGACAAGTAAAATTGAACAACTTTTCATCGCCTGTCCCAGAGGCTCAATGGGAAATCAGTGGGTTACAAAACTAAAACACGACAAGTGAGGTTGCAGATTCGATTCCCGTCATCCATATATATTTTATTTATTTTTTATTTTAACGTTTATGTCTTCGATTTTACGTTTGAAACACCAAGTACTACTACTTAACTCATCAGGTCTTACTAGGAAAAAGTAAAACATCATACCCAGGATGAGGTCTTGGGAGGAAAACCCGTGGAGACCCGGGGTAGAACGAGGTCTCCAGGAACCCATGCTTGCCATAAAAGGCGACTAAGCTTGTCGTAAGAGGCGACTAACGGGATCGGGTGGTCAGGCTCGCTGACTTGGTTGATGCAGGTCATCGTATCCCAATTGCGTGGATCGATGATCATGATGTCCATCACTGGATTGTCGTGTCCAAACTCGATTATTTCCAGACCACCATCATGTAGCTGGAATATCTATGCTCATGATGTCTATCACTGGATTGTCTTGTCCAAACTCGATTATTTCCAGACCGCAATCATGTAGCTGGAATATTGCTGAGTGCGGCGTTAAACAAGAAACAAACTTAGGACGAAAAAAGAAAACCAACCAAGATACCTGCAATACATTAGGCAAAAGTTTGTCACAACAGACCTTTTGATGATGAGAGTCGCCACCGAATCAAAAGGCATATATCAAAACCACGGGACCGTCTGGGACAACAGCCGGAAAACAACTGGGCATTTCTGAGGCTTAAACTAATGACAGGAATACAAGTGACCACTATGTACAATTAGCGTCCACTGCAGAACTCCTGCGAGCGCTGTCACATCAACGTTCCCTGTAATGGAAGTCTACATCTCAGTGGACTTGAGAAATAGAATTAGGGGGTCGGGCTGACATCAGGTTAATGAGGGTCGACACGTGAATACCAGCCCGCCATGACCAGTTTCTGTCCGTGAGCTCTGCCTGGTTGTCCATCTGACCATCTGGATGGATGAAGCGTCTCCAGGGATGCCAGACACATCCCCGGATTAAGCTGCGTCGGACCGACCAGCCTGTTGCTATTTCAGGACTTAATAAACATCGGGGGGCAGCATTCGTCGGAATTGGGAAATTATGTCTCCGGTCGTTATCAAATTGTTGTCAAGGTTGCAGTCTGCATTATTCCAGCTATATGCGAGTGTATATAATCGAGTCTGGTCACCACCCACCAGGAGCAGGTAGCATGAGCAATAGGGTACGAGGTCCCGTATGTCTGGCCACCCGACCCGAGGTCATGCGGTAGGGTGTTGAGGACCTATTCTAACCCAGGACGCTGCGGAGTATACATGAGTGAGTGAGTGAGTTGGGTTTAACGTTGCTGTAAACAGTATTCCAGTTATACCACAGCGCGTCAGCTAAATGTTGAAGGAAATCCCGAAGTGATGCAGGCCTCAGCAGAAGTTTACTACTTTGGTGAAAATTAAATGAACAAAGTAACTCCAGCACTACTAGGTACTACTACTACTACTACTACTGCTGCTGCTGCTGCTGCTGCTGCTGCTGCTACTACTACTACTACTACTCTGAGTGTCTATTATTTATGGGAGAGTTAATTGTTAAATACAGCCTGTGTTGATCTCTCTACTTTGAGTCAAAAGTCTATTTCTTTTTGGAGTTCAAATATTCAGTTTAGGTTCACACTGAAAATAGGTATGGTGATTCTTAATTCCTACACGTATGAAATCAATTAAAATCAGTGTAGAGTTCGCTTTCCTTCGAGGTAATATTGGCAATGTATCGGGACTGTCATTTTTCGGACAGTATTATTGATCATTTTCTTGACATCGATTCTAAATGTCATCAAAATGAAACGAATGATAAACATAACTTGTTGCTTGAACAGATGATATATGATATGAGATGGCGTTCGTCCAGCCATGTTCCTAAATTCGTTACAAAGTTGCGTCCCTTAGGCGCGTCAGAAACCTATGATCATGCATTCGAAACTCATGTTAGCCTTTATTAAGTTTCGAGGTTTGTCAGGACCATACCTGTTCTCGCGGTGTTCACCAAAGTTGTATATCCGTGAAGATCCGGGTAGAATAGGTCTTCAGCAACCCATGCTTGCCGTAGAAGGCGACTATGCTTGTCGTACGAGGCGTCTAACGGGATCGGGTGGTCAGGCTCTCTGACTTGGTTGATGCATGTCATCGTATCCCAAATTGCGTGGATCGATGCTCATGATGTCAACCACTGGATTGTCTGGTCCAGACTCGATTATTTACAGACCGCCGTCATATAGCTGGCATATTGCTGAGTGCGGCGTTAATCAACAAACAAACAAACACCAAAGTTGTAAAGGCCCGCATCACTTCGGGCTTTCCACCCACACCAAGGGACACGCCGTGGGGTAACTGGGATACTGATCAAAGCGGCGTTAAACCCAACTCACTCATTCACTCACTCATTCACTATTAGGGCAGAAATCAACAGTCTTGATACTTTCAATTAATGTTTATTGTCCGTTATTCCTTGACAATAATAAGTGAAAAGGTCATTCGTTTGGATCTGTTAACATGCTTTTCATTTGAACGTTAGCGTTGAATGAACAGTGTTGAGGTTCAAGAAACTAGAAAATAACAAGAAAATGTGCTAAGTTACAGTGTAAACAGTGAATTGGCTTAGTTGTTACAAATACAAAATTCTACAAATATTATATCATTTGAAGATCAATGATAGCTTAAACATTACTTTAGATGTACACACATTGTATAAATATAAATAAGCAGGTTATAAACTTACATCTGTGTTCTGCAATAGTTCATGACATGTTTCTCCAACATGAAGATCTTTCAAACTGAAGGTGACAGTGGATGAGGTCACATGACCAGAAACTAATCCCATGATGCAACACAACTGATTATAAGTCACAAAAACTTTTGCCTGAACCTGAGATCGAACCCTGGACCTTTAAGCTGCTAGTCCAGTGACATTACCAACAGACCGTTGTAAACTGATATTATATATATAACATTCTTGCGTAACAGATTTGCAAATAAATTATACATTCTGCACTAACACTCACATCGGGCTTGCCCGTGGAAGAGGTTCTGTAGGCTGACGTCTGGATAGGAGAGTGCACCTCACACCCCAGAAATGATGATTGTCTTCCTCAAACTCACTTTTTGAAAACGCAATCGCATAAACGGGCGGGGTGCCTACTGGTTAAAGCGTCCGCATGTCACGCTGAAGGCCCGCGCTCGATTCCCCCAATGGGTACAATGTGTGAAGCCCATTTCTGGTGTCCTCCGCCGTGATATTGCTGGACTACTGCTAAAAGCCGCGTAAAACCATACTCACTGACTATAAACACACAGCAAATATTATTAACATTGTACATGTATTTTATTAAAGAAATGTACAAATATACTTTATCATCTGGCCAATCAATGAAGGCGTGATCATTCCGAACGGATAGGGGAGACAATTCACGCATACTTCCGGGCATACGGAGTTTCTATCATCGTGCTTTCCGACAAGATTAGAGAGTATGTTCCGGCATTTCGATGATGGTCTTTACAGATGAGATATGATATAAATAATGAAAAGAATATTTCATTGTGATATTTCATTATCATCATTGTGAGTTCAGATATGGATTTTTATGGACCAAGGAACTTGTGGTCTGTCTCACTCACTCACTCACTCACTGCCAATCAACCACTCACTCAATCAACCACTCACTCGTCCATTCACTAAGGCCATGACAAACTGATCGTCACTAAAATAATGAAGGTTTTTTTAGAGGCTCAAATGACAATAACTTCCTTTTATGTCTAAGAAGCCCAAACACCTCAACTTCCTTCTTCTGAAGAAAATGAACGAAATATATTTTGATGTGGTGGGCACACTATCGCAGCAGTGATATCAGATGGCGGATACAGGCTCCCGTCTTATCGTGATGCAAACATTTGCTTTACCCTTCAAGATAAGACGGAAGGCGTAATTAGCCTGATGGTATTCCACCCACGTCAAAAGTCTTCAGCTGCCAATATCAAGTCAGTCCCTGAACCACGTCACATCCCTATCAGATACAGAAAAACAATAACTACTTAACATTCAGCATCACGCCGAGCACCCGTCCCCCCCCCCCCCCCCCCCCCCACACACACACACACACTCCCCCCACCCACACAGACATACACACCTTGATTAACGACCTTTCTCTCACCTCGTATTCAATTTATTCCACCTCAAATGAACAATAAATCTTTCCGTAAGAGGGTAATGAAAAACACACAGTGATTTAGGGAAAGGATGGTCTATTTCGGGGGCTTAAAACGCATTTCATGACATTGGGCTGTAGCCCCAGACACCTCAAAGGGACAGGCCACTTAATGTAAATGTATCGGTATAGGACTGAGACAAGATCGATATGGGACCTTCCCACTTACTGTTGTGGCACCGGCTGCTCCAGCAGGGCGAGATATACTGACCTATGACGGAGACTGCATTGCCGGCGTCCTAATCGCGGCACGACATCGTCTACCACTGACACTACCATGATACGGTCCACACAACGGCTGTTGTTACTTTCCGATATTGTTCCGAATGTCCAACCATCATTTCATCAACTGTGTTGTGTGTGTGTGTGTGTGTGTGTGTGTGTGTGTGTGTGTGTGTGTGTGTGTGTGTGTGTGTGTGTGTGTGTGTTAATACAATTAATCCGTTTGTCATTCAATCCTGTCTGTCTGTAACCCATTATAGTACAAGAGATAAATCTCGCAACTATTCAGTGTGTGTTTATAAATCATGAAACTGACAAACAGAAATATAAAGGGTCCAATAGTAGAGCCTTCGCGATAAGGTCTTGTCTTGACTGTTGGCCCATTTCACGGTAAGGTCTTGTCTTGACTGTTGGATCCCTTCACGGTAAGGTCTTCTGTTGACTGTTAGACCCATTCACGGTAAGGTCTTGTGTTGACTGTTGGACCCCTTCACGGTAAGGTCTTGTGTTGACTGTTGGCCCATTTCACGGTAAGGTCTCGTCTTGACTGTTGGACACCTTCACGGTAAGGTCTTGTCTTGACTGTTGGACCCCTTCACGGTAAGGTCTTGTGTTGACTGTTGGACCCCTTCACGGTAAGGTCTCGTCTTGACTGTTGGACACCTTCACGGTAAGGTCTTGTCTTGACTGTTGGACACCTTCACGGTAAGGTCTTGTCTTGACTGTTGGCCCCCTTCACGGTAAGGTCTTGTGTTGACTGTTGGACCCATTCACGGTAAGGTGTTGTGTTGACTGTTGGACCCCTTCACGGTAAGGTCTTGGCGTGACTGTTGGACCCCTTCACGGTAAGGTCTTGTGTTGACTGTTGGACCCCTTCACGGTAAGGTCTTGGCGTGACTGTTGGACCCCTTCACCGTAAGGTCTTGTGTTGATTGTTGGATCCCTTGACGGTAAGGTCTTGGCGTGACTGTTGGACCCCTTCACGGTAAGGTCTTGGCGTGACTGTTGGACCCCTTCACGGTAAGGTCTTGTGTTGACTGTTGGACCCCTTCACGGTAAGGTCTTGGCGTGACTGTTGGACCCCTTCACCGTAAGGCCTTGTGTTGATTGTTGGATCCCTTGACGGTAAGGTCTTGTGTTGACTGTTGGACCCATTCACGGTAAGGTGTTGTGTTGACTGTTGGACCCCTTCACGGTAAGGTCTTGGCGTGACTGTTGGACCCCTTCACGGTAAGGTCTTGTGTTGACTGTTGGACCCCTTCACGGTAAGGTCTTGGCGTGACTGTTGGACCCCTTCACCGTAAGGTCTTGTCTTGACTGTTGGATCCCTTGACGGTAAGGTCTTGGCGTGACTGTTGGACCCCTTCACGGTAAGGTCTTGGCGTGACTGTTGGACCCCTTCACGGTAAGGTCTTGGCTTGACTGTTGGACCCCTCAATGATCTCTGAATACGAGTATCTTAACGAATTTCTGAGATTCTTCGCGGGCAGATAAGATAATGGAAATTACTGACTTTCTTCTTATATGCAAATGTCTTGTTCTGAAGAGGGGAATTTCATTAACCTGATTTCTCTAGACTTTCCGCGTTATCGGAGCTGGATGATCGACATAATAGAGTCAATTTAAACATCATTTGGTGGGTATCCATTACTTTGCCTGGAGCCTTATTAGGATTACATGCTAGGATCCGACCTCTGTTCATGGAGCCTCAATACTCCAGACGACTTTCATGAGAAACACGATTTTCTAGATTTCTTACTGCACCTACTCCTCAAGACATTTGTCATTATTTACTCATAATATTTAATTCTATAATATAAGGTCAAGTTGAAGTGTGCGCTCAAGACCCTTAAAACAGTTTTTGACACGAATAGGATTTACACTACTTGCCGATTTCTTGGTCTGTGCCATTATCATATGAATTGCAGCCAATAGTCTAATACCCCGTTCACATGCACAACATTTACTAACGTAAGTAATTTTACACATGTAACTATACACATGTGTATACTAATACGTGCGTATATGTAAATTTACTATGCGTTCACATGAAAAACATCTTAGGTGTGTAAATAAAGTGTGTAAATTGTGTAAGGCACACATATTCGTCAGTCTGTTCACGATTTTCAACACAAAAGGTTGTTTTCCAATTAAAGTTGAAATGAGAAGAGAGTTACTTCACCGAAAATTTTCGCGTGAAGCAACATGTGTTTGATTTTATTTGTGCACAAAGTTTTGACTCCTTGAAACCAAAAGAAAACACCGTCCGCTCATTTCTGTTTATACGGCATAATAGTCTCATTACAGAGCTGGCTTTCAAGACAATATAAACTATCTATTACCGTCTTAACTAACTACGATGACACTGCTGACCAAACTGATGTGTTAAGATGAATATTACTCAACAGGAGGTTCATTGGTGAACTGAGTAAATAAAAAGTATATATACTTCTCAAAAGACGTTAAAAAAAGCGAGACCCGTGAAGATTCGGAGTAGAATAGGCGTCTAACGGGATCGGGAGGTCAGACTCGCTGACTTGGTTGATGCATGTCATCGATCCAAATTGCGTGGATCGATGCTCATGATGTCAATTACTGGATGGTCTGGTCCAGACTCGATTATTTACAGACCGCCGTCATATAGCTGGAATTTTGCTGAGTGCGGCGTTAAACAACAAACAAACAAAAAAAACGCGATTTTATTCATATGAATATCGTTCATTTGTCATGCATTCACATCTGAATCTTACTATCGTTTCACAAGCTGATTTAATTACCTGCATCCAAAATGATCAACAGACTCGACCTCATTGACATTTTAGCTTTGCCATTTAAGTTACATTTTTGTCAGTCACATCGTGTATGGCGTTGCCATTATATACTTTTTGACACCAAGACGTAATTTAGGAGATAAAGTCACTTATTGTTTTAGGATTGTTTTTTTTTACATCAAATTTTTTACTTTTACTGCGAAATAGTGCACTTTAGACGTATGGTACCGTAAACAAATTATCGTCATGCATATCACATCAACAGAAACTACAGTTTTAAATTTCAAATACCACTCGATATCACCCTTAGGGTCCAAGATTTCAGGAAGTCTCTCCGAGCATAATAATTTCTGCTTCATGTTGACTGGCTAGTTCAACATGACAATCCATTCTTTTCACTGTTTGAGAAGCGGCCCACTGCAAGGTGACGTCATATCAACGCGCTGTCGAAAATAATTAAATATGACGTCATTCATTATTCATGACGACTTACATGTAATTGGCTATGTGTGACGTCGTTCCAACAATACACTGACAGGGCATATGTTTTCTATTTTTTTAGAAACAATACTAAGGGCAACATATAGAATAACCTACTTGTAAATTTGAATTACAGATTATCTGTCCCTCGTGAAATGATGTTGAAAGTTCGCCATTAATTCGTTCGGGACTCTAAATATGTATCATTGACCGACCTATACCGTGTCTACTTAACGTTATTTATCTATGCGGGGATATGGCTTTCTGGTGCCTTTAACTCAATACGAATACTTCAATAAAGGCAACAGCCACTCATTACATCGCAATGAAACAGTGGGTGTAATTCTAAATGATGCTGTCAGAATCCAGAGTATCCCTGGACTTCAAGCGCAACAAACCTGCTCCGCATCACGTAGGCAGGCCCAGTCCATGCTGTCTGGTTCTCATTACTAAGATTTACACCTTCCTAAAGATGAACAAGATTATTTAAATCGGCGACAAATACAGATTTCCTTCTTCGTTATGGTAACGACGTTGGCCTACTGGTCGCGTAGTAAACCAGATTAGCCTTCGGCCCACGGATTTCAACCGAGCATGTTGTCGGAACATGGTCTCAGATCTGTTGGTGTCGATCCATAAATTGATTTTTACGCGTTATTTGTCGTTAATCTGCTGGTCGACACTTGTCCTCAATGGGGTTATATGCATAACTGTTCATGGACAAACTGTTATGACGAAATTACGGAAGAGGATGGAACGTGTAGCGCGTTTATTCTGGTGATGGAAAAGTGAGGGGGAGGCCATTCTGAACAAACATGGCGTAAATAATTGAGTTACTTTCATTGAGGTAGGACCAAAATACGCCTCTGCCGAACAAGTCTATTTACAGTGTAACGACCAGTGCTCTCTGATATAGAATGTTATTTATCGACGTTTGGCCGTGTTCGTAATGAATAATTACAAATGTTTTGAAGCTTCACTGTTTGAGTTGGGGCGGTCGGGTAGCCTAGTGGTTAAAGCGTTCGCTCGTCACGCCGAAGACCCGGGCTCGATTCCCGACATGGGTACAATGTGTGAAACCCATTTCTGGTGTCCCCCGCCGTGATATTGCTGGAATATTGCTTAAAGCGGCGTAAAACCATACTCACTCACTGTTTGAGTTCATTGTACTTATACATTATGCAGGGGTGACCAAGGGGAGACAACTCACTGTGTAGAGTTGTGTTCCTTTGTGGGCAGATTTTGCTGGTTGTGGGGTTCTAAGCTTTGGCGGTCTCAGCACCACGCCAGTGCTAGTGGGTTTCACAACAGCTTAAAACCTTTAGGGCCCACGTCATTCAGGAAAAAATCGGCCATTAACACGGACATAAGACAAAGTGATGTTAACAGTAGCATTAAATTGCAAATGTATAGCCAATACAACTTCGGTTTAAAGTAAATTTCCAGGAATCAAAACACTAACCAGGACATACAAATTTGACTTGAATTTGACATACAATACTTGGCGCTAATGGCATTTTTTTGCCATGCCATTTTTGAATTCTTCTTTCTCATAGGTTTCACAGCAGAATCGAATCCACGATAGACCACGGTTCAGCATCAGTGGTTGAGTTTAGTCCTTTTACAGTTAATCTAAAGCCGTTCCCGTTTGAATCAAGGTTTCAATTAATTAAGAAATAAACGACGAGTGGGAATTGTTTATCGTACAATAAAACGCTCAAGGTAGTGGTAAATTCTCCTTGCAGTTTTTTATTGTACGATAAACATGAACGAGTTGTGTATTTCTTATATGAGATATCAACATTATGTACAGCATCTTTAAGGATGTTGATGAACCCAAAGTATAATGTCGGACAAGTCCATTTTACGATCAGAGGGGAAAGTTTCGTATTTCGAGCATATTCTCACAATCCTCGCGTCGATTATCTGAGCCTTTTCTCCCTATACCGATGGTCATATCTCTCCCATATTTGGAAGCGGTCGTATGGCAAGCCGTTTTCACATTTATTACGGAATTACAGATATCTTCAATTGTTTTAAAGATATCTTGAATTGAATTGAAGATATATTGAATTGAATTGAAGATATCTTGAATGGAATTGAAGATATCTTGAATGCAGATAATTGTAGATATCTGCAATAAAATTTAAGATATCACGAAATGAATTAAGGATATGGTGAAGCGCATTACTGATATCTTGAAAAGAATTGCTGATATCTTAAATTCGATTATTGATATCAAAATATGATTTAAAGATATCAAAATGTCATGTTTTATTATGATGTCAATAATTCAATTCCTGATATCTTGAAACTAAATACAGATATCAATAATTAATTATTGATATCTTCAATTGTTGCCATTATTAAAGATGTTACATTAATAATGTTACTTAAATTAGATTACTGATATCAATGATTGATATAAAGATATCAAAATTATTAATGATATCTTTAATTGGATGTTTGATATCAGTAACGGTCAAAATAAATGATATCTTGAATTGAATTAAAGATATGTCTAATTGAAATAAAGATATCTCTAATTGAATTAAAGATATCTGTAATGCATTTGTGGATATGTATAACTTATTTCAAGATATCTTGAATTGAATTTAAGATATCATGAATTTATTTTTAATATGTTTATGTACAGTAGAATGGTAATTTATTAATGATATCTTAAATACATTTAGAGATATATCAAACTAATTTGTTGATATCACCGTAACATTTTAAGATATCAGTAATTGTATTGTGGATATCAGAAATGAATTTAAAATATCTTTAATTATTTTTTGATATCTTAAAAACATTTTTGATATCTTTAAATAAAATACCGATATCTTTAAAACAATTGAAGATATCTGTAATTCCGTAATAAATGTGAAAACGGCTTGCCATACGATCGTTCGACCACTGCGTTTATTTGCGTAGTGCGATGGGAACAACTTATTAGACACTTCCCTCTAAAAAATAACCATTCTTATATTTAACAGTAAACACTGTTCTCGGAAGAAGCATAAACTGTGTATGAGACAAGGTATACATGTTAGGGTTCAGCCAGTTGTCTGTTGACCTTTTGCATGTGTCTTGAATTTTGATCAGGCACCTTGGGCCCCACCGAAAGTGACAACTATTTATGTTACGATCAAATTTGAAGCATTTGCGTGAAAATAATCAGTGGACAACTAGCCTTTTTTCTTGTTTTTGCTGATATTTTGTCATTTTGTCATTCAAAGACAACACGTCACTAGTTCAATCCGTTGAGCCAGATAAACGAACTCGAACCATCTGCAAGGCTACGTTTCTTTCAAGGGGGGTATGGTAGCCCCGTGGTTAAAATGTCCGCTCTTCACGTCCAAGACCGGGTTTAATCCTCTAAATGGGTATAATACATGAAGCCATTGTCTTGGCATTCCCTGTCGTGCTAGGAATGAATATTGGTCTAAACGACGGAAACAAAATTCCTAATCTTCACAACAGTATATGCTTCTGTACCAGAAACCACTTGAACAGGCGCTAAGACGGAACCCGGTCGCAAAAATGGCCATGAGAGGGGCACGAGTCGCTGTTCGGCTTGTCCCGGAATAACACGAGTTGGTCACGAATGGGTAGAATAGGCCTTCAGCAACCCATGCTTGCTGTAAAAGGCGACTATGCTTGTCGTAAGAGACGACTAACGGGTTCGGGTGGTCAGGCTCGCTGACTTTGTTGATGCATTTCATCGTATCCCAAATTGCGTGGATCGATGCTCATAATGTCAATCACTTTATTGTCATATAGCTGGAATAGTTCTGAGTGCGGCGTCGTTAAACAACAAACAAACAAACAAACAAACAAAACTTGAACAATGATAGCCTCTGCATTATATTTCAATTCATCAACATTATTAAAAATTATGATTTAATCACACTTAAATTGTCCAAGCAAACCATTTTAATGTCATTTCCTGCTGCATTACCGCGTAAAGGTTATTAATATGGATTTCAGAATCATATTTCTCAATATCAAAACCAATTAATAACGCTGTTGAAATAATACACCTTAGCTCTCAGACGTTAGCGGTTCCTCGCACAGCAAGCGGGCCATTACCTGATGCTGGCATCTCGCTACATTATAAGCATCATGCAGGGAAGACATTAATACATCCACATCAATCTGTGTATCAAGTTCTTTATTAGAAAGTCAAGTTGCTAGTGGGCCTGAAGAAATTATTTACGATGGTATTATCGTTCGTGCAGCTGACAGGTGAAATGTGATTCATATCGGCGTGAGTAGTTTTTGCAGTCTTTCATATCATCGCTCGAGTGGTTCAAAATTTGCAGCGTGAACAATCAATAATATTGTTTTTTTCATGGTGAAATATCCAGTTTAAAATAAATATATATTAATGTCCGGATTTTAATGTAAAAGGTTCTTTTGTCGATTTGTGTTTTCTGCCTCCTGAGAAAAGATATGGCAAAAGGCCTGGGCCAACTTGCACAAAGCGATCTTAGCGCTAAGATGATCGTAACTCCCATACTTTAACATCGGCTTACAATAGTCTTAGCGCTAAGATCGCTTTGTGCAAGTTGGCCCTGATGTCCAAGTCATCTTAACAAGAAAAGGTTTGGATTAGAAACATTAACAGATTTCATAGCGGAAAGGTCAGTTACTGAACTGTAGACTCATGTGTTTTGTGCTTTGTCAAGTCAGCAAATACCACACACTATACATGCGTTGTCAAGGACTAGATCACTTCTGTAGGGGGCGCGGGTGGCCCAGCCGTCTAAGAAGCCGCGACTCGCTGTGCAGAGTTACGTCCCTTGGGCACGCCAGAAACCTATGATTGATGGTTCGAATCCCGGTTCACCCCAATTATGTTTCTACGTTTGTCAGCACCATACCCGTGCTCGTGGGTTTCACTGAAGTGGTAAACGTCTGAGACCTGCATCACTTCGGGTTTTCCTCCCACATTAAGCTGACACGCCGTGATATAACTGGAATACTGTTAAAAGCGACGTTAAACCCAACTCACTCACTCACTATCTGAATGTCCTTCACTGTAACGTGCTAGTGAGTGAGTGAGTGAGTATGGTTTTACGCCGCTTTTAGCAATATTCCAGCAATATCACGGCGGGGGACACCAGAAATGGGCTTCACACATTGTACCCATGTCGGGAATCGAACCCGGGTCTTCGGCGTGACGAGCGATCGCTTTAACCACTAGGCTACCCGACCGCCCCTTGTAACGTGTTAGACTAGCTGGGTTTATATCAAGCTACTCCCACGGCCTATAATGATACATATCGAACGATCACTGTGTTGCAGTAGCCTTACCAAGTCAGAGAGAGAGAAACAGGCTGATCTGGTAGACTTTCTCTTTACTGGCTGATAAAAGGTGACATTGATAGAAATCGTCGTTATTTTTATGACAGAAATAATTCATCAGCACTCTTTTTCTCGGTTCAAATGAAGTGTGTGTTGTTTGTTTTGTGTTTAACGCCACACTCAGCAATATTCCAGCTATATGACGGCGTCTGTAAATAATCGAGTATGGACCAGTGATTGAGATCATGCACATCGATCTACGCAATTGTAATACCATCAGCCAGCGTGCCTGACCACCCGATCCCATTAGTCGCCTCGAGCTCTTACTACAAGCAAAGTGACATATGTATTATGAAAAGACCCTACTGAAGGTACAAATTTAAAAACACAGCGTGAAAAGCCAGGTTTCCGTTTTCCGGAGACGTTCTGGAACACTTCAGCATTCTTGAATTGTTTTGGTTATTTTTTTAAATGTTTGATTTGTTTGACACTTGATTGAACAATACAGTGTATGCACCCCCAAACCTTTGGGAAGGTCTCCGGAAGATTTCCGATTCGTCCCGAACACATTCCGGATTCTAAGTGGGAACTCAAGGTATCCGGAGCGTTTCGGGAAAAGAGGAAACTCGACCTTTCGTGCTGTGAAAGTTATATATCTCTTAATAACATGTTTAATAACCCTACATACATGTACTATCATAATCTCCAACTATGTAGCATGAGTGAGTGAGTTTGGTTTAACGCCGATTTAACAGTATTTCAGTCATATCACGTGTCAATCTAGGACGAAATAACAAAAGGCAGCCTAAGACATTTATCATTTTGGCCCAATCCACGAGAACGGGAACTGTGCTGACAAACCAAGGATCATAATCAGAGCGAATCTGGGATTCAAACCCACGGTCAGCGGATCCTGGCACGGATTGGGGATGCAACGATGCTCAGAGATGTGCGAGAACAGTGATACCTGGGTCAGACGGGGACCTGCATTCGGGCAAGTTCTTAAGCTTTGAGACTGGAGGTTGAGGTCAATCTTTAGTTAACGTCCATCAGTAGTACGTGAGAATTCAGTTCGAAATCAATGCAATGTGGGTTAATAGAGCCACGAATTATCCTAGTAGTGTATACCCTGAGGGATATGGAAACGAATGAGCGTATTTAATCTTGTATCGTCACGTTGAGGCGTGGATGAATCGTAGTATCGTATGACAAGGGAAAAAGGACGAGGATAATTTGAATTACAAAATCGATATATAGACTACAATTTCATACAGAAATATGTTGAAACAAATATATGAAACTACACGATGTGTTTATTCTTTGCTTCATAAGTTCTCTTATGGTGGAGCAGCACTCTACAATTCACACATTTCCACATGAACAGATCAACCTCATGTAAGGACAAACCAAAGCGGCAACCCTAAAATTAGAGTTCGCTTGCTGTGTTATTCTAAGAATTAGTGAGCATTTCAACTGAAAGAAATATCCATTTTTTATTCGTTTTCAGTGTTCGGTAGTATTGAAAACGTCAATGTAGGATCGATGGATTAAGGTTCCATCACGCTTTGGGCGCTGAACACAACAAGATGGACTCATTGTTAGAGAGCGCACGACTGCTTCTGCAGATATGGTGAAAATGTGAGAAAATTGGATCACTCAGCGAACTGCATGAAGCGTCAATGCTACAGCACAGGCTATGGGTAAACACAACAACGGTTCTGTAACACGAAATCGAATCTCTAACAGTTGCCACACTAGATTAAAAACTGATGGCCTGTGTCGCAGAAACACGTTAAACCCGTATAATAAGTCAGCACAGAGCGGGCGTCCCAGTTTAAAGATGGTCCACGGTAGCACAGTCGTCTAAGCCGTCGCTGTTACATTCCTTAGGCATGGTTGATAGGGGTTGGTTGGTTGTTGTTTAACGCCGCACTCAGCAATATTCCAGCTATATGACAGCGGTCTGTAAATAATCGAGTCTGGACCAGACAATCAAGTGATTGACAGCATGAGCATCGGTCCACGCAATTTTGGGATCGATGACATGTATCCACCAAGTCAGCGAGCCTGACCACCCGATCCCGTTAGTCGCCTTTTACGACAAGCATAGTCACCTTTTACGGCAAGTATGGCACGCGATCAACCAAGTCATCGATCAAGTTAGACTTCAATATTGTGACTTGAATTTGTTCATGGCATGAAACATGAAAATGTATTTGTTAATATTCACAGAAACCTAGCGGTCAGATTTGCAGCACTACAATGGGATTTAGATGTAATTATGTCATTCATAGTTGCAAGGTACGCTGTATTGCCGCGGTAGTTAATTTATAATGGATCGTAATGGCGCATGCTTACTAGCAGATTAAGTATTTGATACGCGACATGTTTCTTGTTCTTTGTTCAACTTGTATGACACATCAATTAGGATTGATCGATGCTGATTTTCTTTACAGAGTTCGGTAAACAAAGTACCTGTCCATTCGTGACAAACTCGTGTTATTCCGGGACAAACCGAATAGTGACTCGTGCCCCTCTCGTGGGCATTTTTGCGACCGGGTTCCGTCTTAGCGCAAACGGGCATACCTAAAACAATTGTCAACTCGTTGCGAAATGGTTCACATATATTTCCCCATATATTATATATATTTCAGATGCAATTTAAAGCACATCGGACGTGCGGATTTATACATTATGATTGAACACATTTAACTGTGTCTTGGGTATATTTTTAGATGCAAGACATATATAAAATCAAAACTTATTTCAGAGGGATTCTTTGACGAAGAACTTGAAATCATACGCGCATTCTGATTGGTTTGTCGTATTTTTGCACATAACATTCATCGATAGGGGGCGAGTCTTCTTTCAGGTTACGGAAAGAGGCGAGTGGTGACGAATGGTACCTGTCATTAGCGACTCAAGGGCGGGCAACTCTATATTATCGCGGCTTCCTGTTTTGGATTATGCATAATCAGTATTCATAAGACCTAGGTTGGGTCAACAAACAAGTGGTTTCTTTTCTAACCAATTTCGAATGGAGTTATGGGTAATTCCACTTCCAAAACATTCCAGACACTATCATAAAAAAGTTAACGTGTATCCTTTCGAGTAGCCATGGATACCGCAACGAGTCCTGTACTCGATCAATTGAACAATATATTTATTTTAAGAATGTCACAGTGATCGAAATGAAATTCGGAGTAAATGATAATAATTCGTTTCTTTTAGACACCGCCGTCTGATTGAAGATGTTGTCGATATCACAAAAGTCTCTACCAAATGCGTGACACTTTTCTGTTTATAACCATAACGATGCTCTTTAAAGTTTAAGAATATCACAATTAGATCACACGTCCTCTCGCATGCAACAGACCACATCATGGGCGGATACAGCTTTTTCGAAAAGGGGGGGTGCCCAATTAAGATCTATTTATTGTCTTTGGTGGTAATTTATACAGAAATAAAGATAATTTTCGAAATAAAAAGGGGGTGCTGAGAGGAGCTTATGCACACTCGATGACCCCAGCAACCTTGTTAGGCTGACGTCACATGGCATTGTTTCGCCGATAGATCTTGCAACAAATTCCACAAATTACGTCATCGGGTATTGTGACGTTATTGTAAACTTGGAGATGCAAGGCCCCGTTCCACAAGGCGATCGTATTGTACCGCAACGACAGTCGTTAGTCTAAGTTAAAGTATGTGAGTTGCGATAGTCTTAGCCCTACGATAATTTTGTGAATTCTAAAGGTGGACCGTTGTATGCTAGTAAATTCATACGTTTCAACTTTTGACGTGTTTGAAGTATTATTCTGTTAAACTCAATTGGACTATGCCGTGGATCGTGTAGGTGTCAGCCTATTCATACTCAACAGTATAACTAAAAAAACGTTATAAATGGCAAGTAATAAATAAAACACAAAACTCGCTCCCGTGTAAAACCAATTTTATGAAACTCGTGAATAGTTGTGGTATTACACGGGAGCTCGTTTAGTATTCTATATTTACGAAACTCGTGAACTTTCTATGGTTTCTAACGAAAATGAGTGTAGTATTCTCTATATACTTCCCATGTTTACAGGCTGCATATGAACCAAATGCACAACCAGGAAGCACATTTCTGCATGCATCAAAGTAACAAGGTATTGTCTGCTGTTGAAATGGACAAATTTGGATACAACGCTGTCCTCAAGCATCACCAACTGAAAGGCCTAACTCCAACAGCCACCCATACATACATGCTGTCAGCTTTATCGGATGATACTCCTTCCTTTGCCACTGTTAAGAGGAGTGCAGCGGAGGGGAAGACGGAGCCTAGAAGATGACCAAGATCACGAAGACACCTAACTGCCACCACTAGGAAAATGTTGATAAAATACACATGATTATTGATTTTCAGATTTCACATGGCCAATACAGTAGGCCTCTTTGATGAGAAGGTTGAGAACGCTCTGGGGTATGAACTGGGCAGGCGATGGATTCAGCACAAAAGCAAAGTTGTCCTGCTGTATGACATCTCCACAGAGAGGAGACCGCCTCCGTGGCCTAGTGGTAGAGCGTCCGCCTGGAGAGCCGAAGGTCCGGAATTCGATCCCCGGCCAAGTCAGCACCAAAGGCATGTGACTGGTGATAGGGTTCCTCATCTCCCGTGAGAATTTACATTGTTTGGAAGCAGACCTAGCTGATTTCGTTTAGCGATTTGTAATCATATGCATAGGAGAGACTTGGGTTTCTCACCTCAGTGAGTGAGTATGGTTTTACGCCGTCGTTTTAGCAATATTCCAGCAATACACCAGAAATGGGCTTCACACATTGTACCCATGTCGGGAATCGAACCCCGGTCTTCGGCGTGACGAGCGAAAGCTTTAACCACTAGGCTACCCGACCGCCCCTCCTCTCCTCACTATTAGCTCGGGAAAAAACAACCAAAGCAAAGGAAACATCCAACGACCCCTCCTCCTATAAAAAAGGCAAATTCTGTTCCATCAGTTGACAAGCCGGTGGCTTCGATTTTCTGGGGTTTCAAGGGAATCCTATTGGCGGACTACCTCCATTAATGGTCCATACTATGATAATCTGCTTAGGCAACTGTGTGAGAATGTCAAGGCTAAACTCACTAAAGATATGTTGTTCCCACAAGACAATGCGCCTGTGCCCAAGTCTGTTGTCGACATAGCTGCAATTCATAACTGGCTTTGAAGTCATTGGACATCCTCCGTTATCACCAGATTTGGCACCGTCAAATTTCCACCTCTGAGCAAACTTGAAGAAGACACTGTTTGTGAGGCAGTATGTAAATTATGATGACGTCATTTCTGCGGCTGCGGATGTTGTACACCACCAGAAGGAAGCCTTCTACACCAACGGGATCCAGGCACTCCAGCATCGTTGACTGAAGTGTGAGGTTCGCGGAGGGTCTATGTTGAAAAAACATTTAGCAACCAACTCCATTAACGCTATTCAAATTGCCATGAACAATAATGAGTTGTTTCTTCCCATGTGTTGTAATGCCTACCCATACCATTACACTTCCACCCCCAAACTGACGACGTTGAGTAACGCAAGCGCCAATGAAACGTTCTCAGGGAAGCCTATACACCCTTACACGACATCAGAGCTGTCTAGCTGAAACCTGGACTCTGAACAGTATACCGTCCCAATATTATCTTCTGTACTTCAGATGCTGCCTACACCAAGCTTGGCGTGCCTAACGGTGACGTTAAAGTAAAATTGGGCGTATCGCCCGACGTCGGGCCCAGCGTTGTTCTCCCTCAACCGGTTGCGTAAGTTTCTGTCACTACTTCGTCTCAACCTAGGAATTGTCCGAACTGTTAATGTGGCAGTTTGGTATCAATTCCGTGGATGCGCCATCTGAATGGGGTTGCCTTGTTGACGTGTCGTCACACGTGGGCCACCGACCCGTGGCAAGTCATGAGTGTTGTCCTGCTGTATGACATCTCCACAGAGAGGAGACCGCCTCCGTGGTCTAGTGTTCGCTTATGTTCAGTGCTCCTACGTTTGATCTACTAGATTAGAGACCGCCTCCTACCAAAAGACGTTAAAAGATGGTTCTTGTTGTTACCCTATCTGGCGCTCGGCATTAAGGGGCTAAAACAAGGACTGGTCGGCTCGGAGTCAGTATACTGTGTCTGTGTGGGGTATTCATGTTAAACTGCGGCATCGTATCTCAGTGAGCTAGCACTATAAACCTGCATCAGTCCGGATTTGAACAAGCGGCCACACACACACACGTGCATGCACGTCGCGACGCGGACGCGACGTTAAACCCAATTTCACCTCACCTCACCTCCAAAAAGATGATATTGTGTTTCGATAAAAATAAAAGTGTCTGGCAACATCGTTTTGCTCTATTCCTTATTGAAACATACTCACGGCGCGAATACGTTGATATTCATTAAGCCGTGATATTGCGTAGGCGTTATTGACGGTTAACCAAAGTGTCATTATGAACACCAGATAGCTGAACAATCAGTGTGTGCTGTTCACATTAAAAACTATATTTATTAGTCCGATGATCCTCTTGTGAAGCATGTCAAGACTCATGATGAAAACAAAGCGTTCCACAGTTTTCTTAAACGAGCCCAAGGTGTGGGACATAATACGGAAGCCTTTTAGGGCCATTTGTTTTTTTAATTTTTTAGTATAGTATAGTATCTTGAAATTTCAACTGAGTTTCTTGAAATTTCAACTGAGTTTCTTGAAATTTCAACTTAGTTTCTTGAAATTTCAACTTAGTATCTTGAAATTTCAACTTAGGATCGAAAAAAACCAAAACAAAACAAATGGCCCTAAAGGCTTCCGTAGACATAATCTTAATGTCAATGTTGCTTTTGTTGATGGTTCTGTACTGCTGGACGGCACAGACAGAAAGGAATATCAACCATCGAAGTGTATATCAAATCACCCGAGACTCAGTTTTTCAAGGATAGGCTTTCTGAACGACCACTGCATCGAGTTTTATGTCCATCGAGTCGAGCTGAGAAGGTCAGCAACCCTGCAGAGTCCTTCGCTTGGATGAAGCCGGCCGGTCTGAAAAGTGAAACAGAAGGCTTTCTGTTTGCTGATCAGGACCAGATACCTTCCACTCGAAACCGTCAATGTGTGATTTTGCATCAAAATGTAAATATGAAATGTAGATTATGTAATGAATCTAATGAGACTTTCTAACACATTGTCAGTGGATGCCCAGCTTTGGAACAAACACAGTATCTTAAGCGACAAGATGGAGTGACTCGATCCTTTTATTACCGTCTTCGCTATGCTCGTGGTAAGGACATAGAGGTCCATCCATGGTACGACCCGGAATATGTAGAGGTCGTCATGGAAAATTATAAACACAAAAGCCTTTGGAATAGGCCCGTATACAGCCTCAGACCTATCCAGGAAAACAAACCTGATCTTGTCCTTTTTGATAAATCCAATGAAATCATCTATGTCATTGAATTTTCTGTCCCTTTTGACACTTATGTGATTGACGAGATTCAGGAAAAACATTGAAATGTGCGGACCTCGCTTTCGAAATGTCATGCTTGCATCCTAAGTACCAAGTTGTCCGACTCCCCATTGTTCTCGGTGCCTTAGGTTTGGTACTTCCAAATCTGTTTACTGGCATCGGGAGAGTACCCGGCTTTGCTGCCAGGAATACAGCCCTTCTGACAATCTGTGTAATACAGAAGGCTGCAGTGTTGAAGAGTCTTCTTCACCTTCCCCTATTGTCATTCCTGAAATTAGATTCTGAGTGTACGTAGAGGGACATAAAAATGTCATTTTATTCCAACTAATTAAATATGCCCAAATATATCACCGCATGTCTTGATGTCACTGTCACAAAGCAACTCAGCGCCTTCAAAAGTTTCTGTTAAACGACTTACACCATTGCATGATTAGGACCAATAAAATATCGGAAACATCAGCCTCCACTATGCAGAACGTTGACTTGCTGTATTGTCGTACTATCAGGAGAACGATCGTTCGCATCCTATATATTTGAACCTCGAACAGAAAAATGTTTTAAAAACACACTCGGCAATTAACTGGACGGCAATGGTTGGTGGGCTTTATTTGGGGCGTGTGAAGTAAGCCATTAATCAAACGATCTCAAGAACAGCTACTGCAAGCCACAAGATGCGTTTTGAAATGAAACCAGCTCTGAAATAAATCAAGTCGGAATCCTTCAGGTGCCTGGAGTATTGTGGGAAAAATGAGCCGGTGGTGTGATTTGGGGTTTCTTTGATTAATATCGGGAGTAGAAAGGGGCGTACGTCATACATCTATTGATGGACACTGATTGTGCTCACTACCCTATCTTGTGCTGGGGGATTTGCTTTTAACATTAAAAGACTTGCTTTGGGAAGAAACGGCTTTCAAATGAGACTTTGATGATACATCTTTGAATATGAATCACTTTGCCCACTTTTCGTGTTGGATGTACATGTTACATTGTGTGCGTGTTACACTTTGTGTGTGTTATAACGTGTGCGTGTTACACTTTGTGTTTCTTATAACGTGTCCGTGTATCACTTTGTGTGTCTTATGACGTGAGCGTGTATCACTTTGTGTCTTAAAACGTGTGCGTGTTACACTTTGTGTGTCTTATAACGTGTGCGTGTTACACTTTGTGTGTCTTATAACGTGTGCGTGTATCACTTTGTGCGTCTTATAACATGTGTGTGTTACACTCTGTGCGTCTTATAACGTGTGCGTGTTACACTTTGTGTGTCGCATAACGTGTGCGTGTTGCACTTTGTGTGTGTTATAACGTGTGCGTGTTACACTTTGTGTTTCTTATAACGTGTCCGTGTATCACTTTGTGTGTCTTATGATGTGAGCGTGTATCACTTTGTGTCTTAAAACGTGTGCGTGTTACACTTTGTGTGTCTTATAACGTGTGCGTGTATCACTTTGTGTGTCTTATGACGTGGGCGTGTATCACTTTGTGTCTTAAAACGTGTGCGTGTTACACTTTGTGTGTCTTATAACGTGTGCGTGTTGCCCTTTGTGTGTGTTATAACGTGTGCGTGTTACACTTTGTGTGTCTTATAACGTGTGCGTGTTACACTTTGTGTGTCTTATAACGTGTGCTTGTATCACTTTGTGTCTTATAACGTGTGAGTGTTACACTTTGTGTGTCTTATAATTTGCGCGTGTTACACTTTGTGTGTCTCATAACGTGTGCGTGTTACACTCTGTGTGTCTTACAATGTGTGGGTGTTATACTCTGTGCGTCTTATAACGTGTACGTGGTTCACTCTGTGTGTCTTACAATGTGTGCCATTTACATTTTGTGTGTCTTATAACGTGTGAGTGTTACACTTTGTGTCTTATAACGTGTGAGTGTTACATTTTGTGTGTCTTATAACGTGTGAGTGTTACACTTTGTGTGTCTTATAACGTGTGCGTGTTACACTTTGTGTGTCTTATAACGTGTGCGTGTATCACGCTGTGTGTCTTATAACGTGTGCGTGTATCACGTTGTGTGTCTTATAACGTGTGCGTGGTTCACTCTGTGTGTCTTACAATGTGTGCCATTTACATTTTGTGTGTCTTATAACGTGTGAGTGTTACACTTTGTGTCTTATAACGTGTGCGTGTAGCACTCTGTGCGTCAGAGTTGGTCTCTCACTTTGGGAATATCAGTCATTCCGTTTTCCAAAGAAACTGGAAATACTTGTGAGTAGTTTCAGATACTCGCGAAACTTGGCATTCCAAGCAATCGTGTTACTGTTTACTCATACTTTTACTGCTGTAGTCATCGGCATTAAAGAAAAGAAGAAAATTCAAGCTGCAAAGTATATCCCATTGTAAATGTGTCATTACTGATAGAAATAGTTCTGTTTCAAACAAGAACAACTGGCTTTCACAAACCTTGTTTCAGCTACACATGGCTCGGCAACGCAATATTTACGGAATGTTTCTATTTCATTCAGCTCATGACGTCCAGTAAACATATACGGCGGCAGCATCCTCGTCTGGACCATCTCGGATTCTGACATTTGTAATTTTGCTTTTGCGGCAGTGAAATAACACATCTGCTCCAGTGTGGGACAAAATCAAACGGGCTACCATCAGAAATAGATCTGCGCATGCGTCGTATGGTCTAGATGAGGTGAGGTGAAATTGGGTTTAACGTCGCGTCCAAGATTATTGCACTTATATAGCGACGTGCATGCACGTGTATGTGTGTGTGTGGCTGCTTGTACTAGTCCGGACTGATGCCGATTTATAGTGCTAGCTCACTGAGATACCATGCCGCAGTTTAACATGAATACCCCACTCAGACACAGTATACTTACTCCGAGCCGACCAGTCCTTGTTTTAGCCCCTTAATGCCGAGCGCCAGACAGGGTAACAACAAGTACAATCTTTTAACGTCTTTTGGTATGACGCGGCCCGGGATCGAACCCTGGACCTTCCGCTATCCGGGCGGACGCTCTACCACAAGACCACGGAGGCGGTCTGTATGGTCTAGACTAGGTATTACTCTCAAGCGTTCCCTGAATCATTTTTTAGCGTAAACATTACGATACATCAGTGTCAGATGTTTATAGTCAGGGTGGTGACGGGTGGCTGCAGATGACGTTGTGGTTTGGTCTCAGTTTACGTAAAGTGAAAATGTCACATCACTAAACTACAACGATTTTCCCATAATTACGGATATCTGGGATTTACATTAATGACTGAAATACGATGACAAAGTACGACTGCGTGACAACCTCACTACAAGGAAGACCGCCTGAATCCACAAAGACACGGAAGACTGCGTGTAGACGTCACTGACACGCAAAACTGCGTGACGACGTCATTGACACGGAAGACTGCGTGACGACGTCACTGACACGCAAGACTGTGTGACGACGTCACTGACACGGAAGACTGCGTGACGACATCACTAACACGGAAGACTGCGTGACGACATCACTGACACGGAAGACTGCGTGACGACGTCACTGACATGGAAGGTGAGTGAGGTGAAATGGAGTTTAACGTCGCATCCAAGATTATTGCACTGATATAGCGACGTGCATGTACACATGTGTGTGTGGCTGCTTGTACTAGGTCGGACCGATGCCGATTTATAGTGCTAGCCCACTGAGATACCATGCCGCAGTTTAACATGAATACCCCACTCAGACACAGTATACTGACTCCGAGCCGACCAGTCCTTGTTTCAGCCCCTTAATGCCAAGCGCCAGACAGGGTAACAGCAAGTGCCATCTTTTAACATCCTTTGGTATGACGCGGCCGGGGATCGAACTCCGTACCTTCAACTCTCCGGGGGAGGCTCTACCACTAGACCACGGAGGCGGTCTGACACGGAAGACTGCGTGACGACCTTACTGACACGGAAGACTGCGTGACGACCTCATTGTCACGGAAAACTGCGTGAGGACCCAACCATTTCTACATCGTCTTGACCCGTACATTCAGTATATATGTAATATCAGTGTATGGTGCTTGTAGGGCCGGGGACATTAGGGGTCAATAACTCAGTAACGGCTTCTGAAATAACTGATAAAATAAAAAGAACCACAACAGGTCTCTTGTTTAACTGATCATGGAGATCCATTTCTTATAAATAGGCTCTGCCACTGATAATAATGAAATCAACTAATACAATGTCTCCGCGACGGTTTGAAACACTCAACACTGCTATATCAGTATATGTCAATCTAGTATTTTGACAAGCACCATTACTCCAAGTCACCAAATTACATTACCATAAGAATCCACTGCTTGTATTAACAGGCAGGCTATATTTCATCCGAAACTTTCAAAAATGAATGAACAGTCGTCACCACTCGCCCCTTTCCGTAACCTGCAAGAAGACTCGTCCCCCTATCGATGAATGTTATGTGCGAAAATACGACAAACCAATCAGAATGCGCGTATGATTTCAAGTTCTTCGTCAAAGAATCCCTCAGAAATAAGTTTTGATTTTACGTATATCTTGCATCTAAAAATATACCCAAGAGACAGTTAAATGTGTTCAATCATACTGTATAATTCTGCATGTCCAGATGTGCTTTAAATTGCATCTGAAATATATTTAATATATGGGGAAATATATATGTGAACCATAACGCGACGAGTTGACTATTATTTTAGGTATGCCCGTTTGCGCTAAGACGGAACCCGGCCGCAAAAATGGCAACGAGAAGGGCACGAGTCGCTATTCGGCTTGTCCCGGAATAACACGAGTTGGTCACGAATGAATGAATGAACACAGAAGCAACACAAGCCACCGCTTTTAGCAATATTCCAGCAACATCAAGGTGGGGGACACAAGATATGGGCTTCAAACCCGGGTCTTCGACGTGAAGAGCGGACGCTTTAACCACTAGGCTACCCTGCCTCGGAGACAGATTCGTAATGACCATATTTTCGCAATTATGTTAAAGCACGTCCATCACACGAAATGACGGCAAAGCAAAATCTTACACAATACGAGTGAGTGAGCGAGTGAGCGAGCGAGCGAGTGTGGTTTTTACGCCGCGTTTAGAAATATTCCAGCAATATCAGGGCGGCGAACACAAGAAATGGGATTCACACATTGTACCCATGTGGGGAATCGAACCCGGGTCTTCGGCGTCGCGAGCGAACGCTTTAACCACTAAACTACCCGACCGCCCCTTTATCAGTGAAATTGACCAACTATACATGTTGAAGGTACAGTTTTAAATTGCCAATTCTTCTCAAGAATATTCAAGGCCAGCAAACGCAATAATAACCCCCACAGATCACAGCCCCTGAGCCAGCCGATAGAGCCTTCCGTTACACACGTCACAGTCAGAATGAGAGCGATGGGCGCCTAGCGTGTGTGGTCACCCCTCGGGCGTTACTTTTATAAATACAGGACATAGTTTCTCATGTACGACTGACTCACCCATCAGAGGTGACCACAAGAGCGCCCGTGTGCGTGCCAGAAGTGAATCTCCACATTCTCATCCATATCGGTCAGCCAAAACGGCTGCCTCTTAAGCAACAATGTGACACTACCGTACCACCGAGTCGGCTGTCATTATGCTATTTCGTTGGCCATGTCTACAGAGCTACATCAACGCCACACGTCTAATGGGGTGTTTACGGGGAAATACGAGAGCGGTATTTCTTTGAGAATGACGTACGTTGGATGATTCTCCGTGAGAATAAACACTTATTGTACCTCAAATCCAATTTATTTCCGAGAGGTTGATTGTTTTGGGGGATTCCTTAGCGAAGAAAGAAGTAATGGAATTATTATTTATATGTAGTTATTTCCTGGGTAAATCTCTTCGTTCAGATACTAGTTAATCGGAGAGTGGGTTCCAGAGATGAGCAGCTAGGAAATTGACTTTAGCAAGGGTAATTTCCTGCCGTCTTTTGGGTTTGGAACATGATGTTTGTGGACACTCACTCTGCCTCACTCGCCGAAAGTAAGAAACAGGTAGACAACTCCCCCTGGCGGCGATGGTGGTTGGTAACCGCAGTCTTCGACCAACTTCCACCAGTCTGCTGTGCTTCAGAGGCTGCATATAAAATGTCGTTCAGTGCCAAGTGCATCAGAAAGTTAGGGTAAAAAACATCACGTATCTTACCATGCCTGACCCTGCAACCTACACAAATGTATGAATTGTTGAATCTATACAATTTTATGAATTGTTGAATCTATACAATTGTATGAATTGTTGAATCTATACAACTGTATGAATTGTTGAATCTATGCAGCTGTATGAATTGTTGAATCTATGTAACTGTATGAATTGTTGAATCTATACAACTGTATGAATTGTTGAATCTAAACAATTGTATGAATTATTGAGTCTATACAATTGTATGATTGTTGTACATCTACAATTGTATGAATTGATTAATCTATACAACTGCATGAATTGTTGAATCTTGTTGTATGAATTGTTGAATGTGTACAACTGTATGAATTGTTGACTCTATACAATTGTATGAATGGTTGAATCTATACTATTGTATGAATGGTTGAATCTATACAACTGTATGAATGGTTGAATCTATACAATTGTATAGATTGTTGAATCTATACAATTGTATGAATTGTTCTACATCTACAACTATATGAATTGTTGAATCTAAACAATTGTATTAATTGTTTTTATGCACCCCTTACATGGTATGTTACAATGACGATATACAACACTAGGAGCAAATAATAGTTTTTATAACTGGTTAACAGGAAAAACCTGTTAAGTAGATAATTTTTCCAGCTTCCTACATGTTCAGCTTATCACGGTTTCACTTTGATATATTTTATAGATATACTTTAAACAACTGACATGCATGGTTTGCTCTCTCTTGCGTCAGTATGTCGCTGGCAGTAGTGCATCTCCAATACAATAAATCTTCCTCCCTTTATCTTGCTAGTTGTTTATATGGAACCACTATCACACAAATAACTGCAACTTCGGGGCGTGGGTGGAAGTCTCCAATGTATTGCACATAACTTCAGCAAATAATATATCTAAATTAAAATATTTACCACTCAAAGTTTGCTAAGGATCGCCACTTTAAAAGGTAATACGTCAAATTGTGTGCATCTTTTGAAATAGCCTAAGTCAATATTGCGCGAAGACATTGTTATGTCGACCTTTTTGAATACACAAAAAACCTTTTGATGTTGCTTTTTGTTTTTGGGACATTAATTATAGGGACTAAAACAATGGGTAGTGTGAAGCGCGTTACTAAATAGGTCACTCACTCAAATGGGGATTGTGCATGTACGGCACTTCACTCAAGTAGTTGGTTTGTTGTTTTACGCCGCACTCAGCAATATTCCAGCTGTATGACGGCGGTCTGTAAATAATCGAGTCCGGACCAGACAATCCGGTGATTAATATCATGAGCATCGATCCACGTAATCGGGATACGATGACATGCATCAACCAAGTCAGCGAGCCTGACCACCCGATCCCGTTAGTCGCCTCTTACGACAAGCAGAGTCGCCTTTTACGGCAAGCATGGGTCGCTATTCTACCCCGGATCTTCACGGGCCTCACTCAGATAGGGAGGGGTTGTGTATGAATGGCAGATAGTGAGTGAATTTACTCAAATGAATGTTTATTCAAACATATTTTTGCAGTATTCACCTTGAATTTATTATCATTTTCACTATGGCAAATCAGAAGTTTGGCTTTAGGTTTCTTCCAACTTTCCGTAGGGGGAGGTACCTATGTGTTAAGGATACAGGTTCAAAGTCAAGGAAGGGGCGGTCGGGTAGCCTAGTGGTTAAAGCGTTCGCTCGTCACGCCGAAGACCCGGGTTCGATTCCCGACATGGGTACAATGTGTGAAACCCATTTCTGGTGTCCCCCGCCGTGATATTGCTGGAATATTGCTAAAAGCGACGTAAAGCCATACAAACTCACTCACAAATATAATGGAACGTGTTTTGTTAGTGAATACATGTATAACCAATTTGCATGTGCATCGATACCTAATAGTCTAATTCCGTCTATTTTCCGTTCTCCATTTTGAACTAACCCAAGGGCTTGTTTTTGGTTGGTTGGTTGATTTGTTGTTTAACGCCGCAGTCAGAAATATTTCAGCTAATCACACTTTTTAACCAATTGTTTTAAAAAGACAGTCGACAAGAAAATATGAATACTCTTCACTGCTGCGATTTTTAAACAGCACTATGCTTGTCGTAAGAGGCGAATAACGGGATCGGGTGGTCAGGCTCGCTGATTTGGTTGATGCATGCCATCGTTTCCCAATTGCTTGGATCGATGCTCATGATATCAATCACTAAATTGTCTGGTCCGGACTCGATTATTTACAGACCGTCGTCATATAGCTGGAATATTGCTGAGTGGGGCGTTGAACAACAAACAAAAAAACATTACAAAGGTCGGCCTCTTAGTAATGAACCATTGGCATTAAAGCGAAGGTGCCAAAAGATTAAGTTTGTAATTCAATGGTAAATGGAGAAGCTCACCCTTTTGTCTTTTGAGATCAAACATATCTACACGAGTCGATAAAAGTTTAAATCTCGGAGGCTTGCCGAGTTTTAAAATTTTATCGACGAGTGTTGATATATTTGATAACAAAAGTCAAAGGTGAGATTCGATTTATCATCCAACATCATTCTTCACCAATTTTTTCAGTTTGTAGACTGTAATAAGCAGTGTCTTCAGTGTAAAAAGTACTGCTAACAGCTTCAGAAGCAGAGCCATTAGTGATGTCATTTGATTGTGACGTCATGGTAACCAATGACGTCACAATGGTCTGCAAAGCATTGTGATACAATTTCATTGCAGCGATATCTACAATCTAGATATCGCTTGATCTCAACCTGTGGGAGCCAGTTTTGGATTATAAAGCGACTTATAGCCCAATTAACTAAGCTCAATATTCATAACTTTGACAGATATAGAAGTTGACAGAAACCATAGTTTGATATTTCTGGCGGTAACAAGTCTAGCACCTCACAGATAGGTTTCTTGTAGAATGTTCACCTGAGCCTCGACAGTACCACCTGGGTTATGTGAAGCGTATAACAGCTGTTGATGAAAACATTAATATTTCACAATCGGTGATTGCAGATTAACCTGAGATAAAGCGAACAAAAAAACAACGCTTTGGCTGGCCTTGGGCTTTGTTGCTTCAAAAGATTACATCATTTGCAACACTACACTCAAGTGCCAGGGTATCTGAGTTGTGTTTGAGCAATTGGAAAGTGGTTCTCACAATGACATTGGTCGTTAACGTATGGACGCATGGGAACTCCCTCGAGATGAGCAGATGGTTATCAGGTGGAGTGACCTTGGTGGCTCATATGTGGGTCACAGAACATGGTTGATGTTTGATGTTGGAGGTTGATGTTTGATGGTTGAGATTAATTCCTCGACGGTGGCTTGACAGATGATATGAGCGATGCTGACAGAAATGTATTATTGACCATAGTAATCGTGTGATTGCTGCTAATGAAGAAAGCTGTGGGCGTCCCGTTGACACCCGAGTATGTTACTAATGACCGACTTGGGCGTTAAACAATTGATCTAAGGGATTTGATAAATTATATGCCATCATCAATTCCATTAGCAAATTTTAGGTGATAAATTTATTGGTGGTTCGAAAGATATTTTTTTGCAATCGAGGGGCGGTGGAAGGGTCTTCGCTAGGCATGCCGAAGACCCGGGTTCGATTCCCCACATGTGTGAAGCCCGTTTCTGGTGTCCCTGATAGAGCGGCGTAAAAACCTACCTACCTACCTACCTACCTACCAACCTACCTACCTACCTACCTACCTACCTACCTACCTACCTACCAACCTACCAACCTACCTACCTACCTACCTACCTACCTACCTACCAACCAACCTACCTACCTACCTACCTACCTACCTACCAACCTACCTAACTACCTAACTACCTACCTACCTACCTAACTACCTAACTACCTACCTACCTACCTACCTACCAACCTACCTACCTACCTACCTACCTACCTACCAACCTACCTACCTACCTACCTACCTAACTACCTACCTACCAACCTACCTACCTACCTACCTACCTACCCTATTGCATTTGGCTGGACCACAGATGAGGTGAGGTGAGGTGAAATAGGGTTTAACTTCGCAAGATTATTGCACATACATGCGACGTGCATGCACGTGTGGTTTTGTGTGGCTGCTTGTGTCAGTCCGGTCTGATGCCGATTTATAGTGCTAGCTCACTGAGATACCATGCTGCTGTTTAACCGTCTTCCCGAAGCAAGAGAGTTAACTGACTATAAAAGTCCAGTTTCCACCCTTGCCGAACTAGGCTAGTATTATGGAGTTACATTTTGGCTGGACTAACGAGTCTATGCAAAGTCCTATCAAAATCGTGCACCGAAATCGTTTGCAGGATTTGCAAAGCATGTGCACCGCCAACTCGTTGTCAGCAAATATTTTCCAAATTTTTTCATGTTTTCAATCAAGGTGCTCACGTGATTTGATGCATTTCGCGACGTAAGACACGTTTTATCACAATATAGATATTGATTATCGATCAGATTGTCCTGACCGGGCGCCACCATTTTGTGTGAAGCAAACGCACGTGATACGAGAGTTGAAATTTGATTGGTCCATAGGAGAGGCTAAGAAGGGACATAGCTGGTAATAGCCACTGGTGGCGCTATGATCGAGCCAAGTAATTCCAGCCTAGTTCGGCAAGGGTGGAAACTGTACTTTTAAAGTCAGTTAACTCTCTTGCCTCGGGAAGATGCAGTTTAACATGAATACCCCACTCTGACACAGTATACTGACTCCGAGCTGACCAGTCCTTGTTTCAGCCCCTTAGGGTAAAAACAAGTACCATCTTTTAACGTCTTTTGGTATGACGCGACCTCGGACCTTCCGCTCTACGGGCGGATGCTCCTCCACTAGACCACGGAGGCGGTCGGACAACAGATGAAGGAACGACCGAATATGCCAGTGTAAGATCTACTAAATGACAACTCAGGTCGACATGTTGTACAATACTATTGCAGTGCAAATTCCAGCTTGATTTAGGATTTCAAGCTAATTTCCTAACGCCCACAAAACTTCAAAACCATGTGGCGTTTAAATGTCAGTATTCTTTCAACTAGTGTTCTAGTTATTCGACAATAAGTCATAAAATCTTTTTTAGCAATAATTCCAAATGAAATGGTCGTTCTGAAGTTAAAGTTCCTGATATATATCACTGCAGTAGGAGGCGGCGGGTAGCGTTTTATCGTCATGCCGAAGGCCTGGGTTCGAATCCTCACATGGGTACAATG
Organism: Haliotis rufescens; assembly: GCF_023055435.1. Lineage (NCBI taxonomy): Eukaryota > Metazoa > Mollusca > Gastropoda > Lepetellida > Haliotidae > Haliotis > Haliotis rufescens. Next base: position 58,710,047 of record NW_025964001.1, on the reverse strand, counting down.
TTTTCCAGTCCATTTTGGTATCCCCAGTCTCCTGTCGTGCCCATATTGCTGGGAATTTGTTAAAAGCGGCGTAAAACCACATTCATTGGTATGGACGGCATTAGCATCAACTGCGGAGACATTTGAGCACAAGATGTTTTAATACACCCATTCCACTTGACTGTTTACCGTTAAACGATAAGATGCTTTAGTTTACCCCCCATGCCTGTCCACGTCATTAGTAAGTGTGTATGATTTACATCGCATTTACCACTGGTCCGGCTATATCACGGCGGGGGACACCAGAAATTGGCTCCCCACATTGTACCCATTTGGGTAATCGAGCCCACCACTTTGTACCCATTTGGGGAATCGAACCCACCACACTGTAATCATGTCGGGAATCGAACACACCACATTGTACCCATATGGGGAATCGAATCCACCACATTGTACCCATGTGGGGAATCGAACCCACCACATTGTACCCATGTGGGGAATGGAACCAACCACACTGTACCCAGCATAGTCTGCCCGGGACCTAGTCTAACGGCTACTGTTACGACCAGCATAGTCTGCCCGGGACCTAGTCTAGTAACTGGGATTCGAACACATGACCAGCGGATCCTGGAGCAGGAAGTATCTTCACACTAAAGGAGAGACGACTTTGTGACATGTTTGCCTACAATACATGTCAATACAAGCATTTTTTTAACTCTGATACAGTTAACAATGATCAAGCTGACATGGATGAGAATTCTGACAACCGTTTCGTAACAGCAGTATGCGAGGTGAAATGGGGTTTAACGTCGCGTCCAAGATAATTGCACTTATTTAGCGACGTGCATGTACGTGTGTGTGTGTTTGTGTGGCTGCTTGTACTAGTCCGGACTGATGCCGATGTATAGTGCTAGTTCACTGAGATACCATGCCGCAGTTTAACATGAATATCCCACTCAGACACAGTATACTGACTCCGAGCCGACCAGTCCTTGTTTTAGCCCCTTAATGCCGAGCGCCAGATAGGGTAACAACAAGTACCACCTTTTAACGTCTTTTGGTATGACGCGGCCGGGGATCGAACCCCGGACCTTCCGCTCTCCGGGCGGACGCTCTACCACTAGACCACGGAGGCGGTCTGGATGAGACGAAGAAGGTAGTTCGCTTGCTGATGTCATCTATGATTTCGATCCGTGTGTATATTCAGAACACAGCGCAGCTAGAGCGAATGGTTATTACATTACAAGTATCATTAAGAAATACGCAAGATTATATACTACTAGATTTCAACAGGCGTGATCGGATTTCTTAACGAAGATTTTATTTCGAGATCTGAACGTCTTTCACGTTAGACTGCCCTGGGAGTAACTTTAGTTCGCTGGAAAATTGAACAGCTAGAGTAGAATATCAGGTAACAAGTTTTATATATGTAGGAATCAACCGCTCACCAATCCGTTTTATTACGAAGTGGATCTTCAATATGTCAAAGCATACGAAGCAAAAAACGTTAGGGATCATGCTTATTTTGGGGGATATTTTTGCAGTGAAGACTTGGGACACAATTTCATCAAGGTATCAAAAAATATATTCATGGGGCCTAACTTGTGTTGTTTAATATATTTTATTCACTGACGAATGTCGCAGTCTGCACAATGATGACATATGTGTGTTCGTAGAAACAAAAGTACGGTTTTTTTGTGTGGTGTTCGAGGCATTTTTTTATTAATTGATTCAATGCTACCCGATAAAGTACATGTATGATTAAAAACATGACAATTCAAAATAATTGTGATTACCTTATCAAAGTTTTTTTCTTATTTATCAGGGTAACAAATGTGAGATTTCTACGTTAAGTACAAATTGTTGTACAGTAAACTACGGTAATATCGAACTCAAAGGGACCACTAATTTTAGTTCGTAATAACCGTAGTTCGTAATAAGCATATATATACAGCATATGTACCACAAATGGCCGGGACTAAAAATAAGTTCGTTATATCGGTCAGTTCGTTATAAGCGTGTTCGTTATAACCGTAGTTTACTGTTTTCTTTTGGTTAACACAATTCGCATCACAAAGCAAGTGTTTGTTTGTGACCTTACTCCGCACAGCAGATGAACAATTGAGTGAGTGAGTTGACTTTAACGCCGCTTTTAACGTGTCATTATTCCAGTTATATCACAATGTCTCCGCTTCATGTGGGAGAAAAGCCCGAATCGATGCTGGTCTCATCTTCCCGAGGCAAGTGAGTTAACTGACTATAAAAGTCCAGTTTCCACGTGGAAACTGGACTTTTAAAGTTCAGTTAACTCTCTTGCCTCGGGAAGATGTACTGGTCTTAGACGTTGATCACATTGGTGAAACCCACGAGTCTGCTGCTGACAAACCTAGAAACATAATCGGGGCGATTCGAAATCACTATTATAGAAACTGTTGATGTCTTCAACCAACATATTTCGATCGATTGCAGGATTTGCAAAGCATGTGTACCGCCAACTCGTCGTCAACAGATATTTTCCAAATCTGTTCATGTTTTTATTCAAGATGCTAACGTAATCTGATGCACTTCGCAAAGTATGACCGTTTTATAGCAATGTAGATTTTGACAGGGCACCGACATTTTGCATAAGGCAAATGTAAGTGATATGAGAGGTGGAATCTGATTTGTCAGTAGGAGGGACACACAAGGGACATAACTCGATATAGCCACTGGTGGCGTCTAGGATCGAGCCCAGAAATTCTAGCCTAGTTCGGCAAGGTCGGAAACTGGACTTTTACAGTCAGTTAACCCCTTTACCTCGATAAGATGCCCCTGGGTCATAATTTGAATAAATGGGGAATTGATCAAATAACATGTCGTGCTATTAAGATAAAAGCGATAAAAATATTTCCATAATCATAAAAAGTCTCTAATAAAAACACAGTCCATTGTACGATTCCGGCCATATCCGAGTTGATAACAGCATGCGGCCGTAGGGATAAGATCTGTTCTTCGAATACCATGCTTATACTATGTCGTGAACGATGCTATTGCGGTCGATAAGGTTAAGGCGGATAGCTCTCATGTTTGTGAGATTCGTTGTAAGTTGCAAGTGATGGACCAGAAACTGTTGACGTTGTATATCTGTATTCTTCATGTGTAGTTACAAGGGCTTTGAGTAAAGAGAAAGCTAAAAGACATATTTGAGGGTCCAACAGGTAGATTTATCTGATACACTTAATCGGCTTGACGAAACTGATGATGTTGATAGTGCAGTTATTTGAGGAAACAAACTGTTATCTTCAAGTCTGGCCATCGTGAACTTGTGGAAGTATCACGTGTGATGTTTTCAAGGGAGAAGCTTATAGCGGAGCAAATGAAGGATTTTGCGATTAGGCTATTGTTTCAGGTCAGATGGTTTAATGAAGAAGTGGAGGCCCCCAGTTAGTCTAAAGCGGTCGTTGCACAACGACTGTCGGAAGTTTCTGTAAAAAGTTACGATCGTCTCAGTGCTACTGTGTAGTCTGTGTTAAAGTAGGGGAGTTACGATCGTCTCAGTGTTACAGTGTAGTCTGTGTTAAAGTACGGGAGTTACGATCGTCTCAGTGCTACAGTGTTAAAGAAGGGGAGCTACGATCGTCTCAGTGCTACAGTGTAGTTTGTGTTAAAGTAGGGGAGTAACGATCGTCTCAGTGTTACAGTGTAGTCTGTGTTAAAGTATGGGAGTTACGATCGTCTCAGTGTTACAGTGTAGTCTGTGTTAAAGTAGGGGAGTTACGATCGCCTCGGTGCTACTGTGTAGTCTGTGTTAAAGTAGGGGAGTTACGATCGTCTCAGTGCTACAGTGTAGTCTGTGTTAAAGTAGGTGAGTTACGATCGTCTCAGTGTTACTGTCTAGTCTGTGTTAAAGTAGGGGAGTTACGATCATCTCAGTGCTACAGTGTTAAAGTAGGGGAGTGACGATCGTTTCAGTGTTACTGTGTAGTCTGTGTTAAAGTACGGGAGTTACGATCGTTTCAGTGTTACAGTGTTAAGTAGGGGAGTTACGATCGTCTCAGTGTTACAGTGTAGTCTGTGTTAAAGTAGGGGAGTTACGATCGCCTCGGTGCTACTGTGTAGTCTGTGTTAAAGTAGGGGAGTTACGATCGTCTCAGTGCTACAGTGTAGTCTGTGTTAAAGTAGGGGAGTTACGATCGTCTCAGTGTTACTGTGTAGTCTGTGTTAAAGTAGGGGAGTTACGATCGTCTCAGTGCTACAGTGTTAAAGTAGGGGAGTTACGATCGTTTCAGTGTTACAGTGTAGTCTGTGTTAAAGTAGGGGAGTTACGATCGCCTCGGTGCTACTGTGTAGTTTGTGTTAAAGTAGGGGAGTTACGATCGTCTCAGTGCTACTGTGTAGTCTGTGTTAAAGTAGGGGAGTTACGATCGTTTCAGTGTTACTGTGTAGTCTGTGTTAAAGTAGGGGAGTTACGATCGTCTCAGTGTTACTGTGTAGTCTGTGTTAAAGTAGGGGAGTTACGATCGTTTCAGTGTTACTGTGTAGTCTGTGTTAAAGTAGGGGAGTTACGATCGTCTCAGTGCTACAGTGTTAAAGTAGGGGAGTTACGATCGTTTCAGTGTTACAGTGTAGTCTGTGTTAAAGTAGGGGAGTTACGATCGCCTCGGTGCTACTGTGTAGTCTGTGTTAAAGTAGGGGAGTTACGATCGTCTCAGTGCTACTGTGTAGTCTGTGTTAAAGTAGGGGAGTTACGATCGTCTCAGTGCTACAGTGTAGTCTGTGTTAAAGTAGGGGAGTTACGATCGTCTCAGTGTTACTGTGTAGTCTGTGTTAAAGTAGGGGAGTTACGATCGTCTCAGTGCTACAGTGTTAAAGTAGGGGAGTTACGATCGTTTCAGTGTTACAGTGTAGTCTGTGTTAAAGTAGGGGAGTTACGATCGCCTCGGTGCTACTGTGTAGTCTGTGTTAAAGTAGGGGAGTTACGATCGTCTCAGTGCTACTGTGTAGTCTGTGTTAAAGTAGGGGAGTTACGATCGTTTCAGTGTTACTGTGTAGTCTGTGTTAAAGTAGGGGAGTTACGATCGTCTCAGTGTTACTGTGTAGTCTGTGTTAAAGTAGGGGAGTTACGATCGTTTCAGTGTTACTGTGTAGTCTGTGTTAAAGTAGGGGAGTTACGATCGTCTCAGTGCTACAGTGTTAAAGTAGGGGAGTTACGATCGTTTCAGTGTTACAGTGTAGTCTGTGTTAAAGTAGGGGAGTTACGATCGCCTCGGTGCTACTGTGTAGTCTGTGTTAAAGTAGGGGAGTTACGATCGTCTCAGTGTTACTGTGTAGTCTGTGTTAAAGTAGGGGAGTTACGATCGTTTCAGTGTTACAGTGTTAAAGTAGGGGAGTTACGATCGTCTCAGTGTTACAGTGTAGTCTGTGTTAAAGTACGGGAGTTACGATCGTCTCAGTGTTACAGTATTAAAGTAGGGGAGCTACGATCGTCTCAGTTTTACAGTGTAGTCTGTGTTAAAGTAGGGGAGTTACGATCGTCTCAGTACTACAGTGTTAAAGTAGGGGAGTTAAGATCGTCTCAGTGTTACAGCGTAGTGCGGGAGTTACGATCGTCTCAGTGCTACAGTGATAAAGTAGGGGAGTTACGATCGTCTCAGTACTACAGTGTAGTCTGTGTTAAAGTAGGGGAGTTACGATCGCCTCAGTGCTACTGTGTAGTTTGTGTTGAAGTAGGGGAGTTACGATCGTCTCAGTACTACAGTGTAGTCTGTGTTAAAGTAGGGGAGTTACGATCGTCTCAGTGTTACTGTGTAGTCTGTGTTAAAGTAGGTGAGTTACGATCGTCTCAGTGTTACTGTGTAGTCCGTGTTAAAGTAGGGGAGTTACGATCGTCTCAGTGTACTGTGTTAAAGTAGGGGAGTTACGATCGTCTCAGTGTTACTGTGTAGTCTGTGTTAAAGTAGGGGAGTTAAGATCGTCTCAGTGCTACTGTGTAGTCTGTGTTAAAGAAGGGGAGTTACGATCGTCTCAGTGTTACTGTGTAGTCTGTGTTAGATGTTATTAGATGTAAATATCTATCAAAGACATGTACATGTAAATATGCATGCATTTAAAAAAGATAGTTGTCACAAAAGATACAGAACAAGTATATTCACTGTGCCTTATCATTTATCATTGTATGAAAAAAGAAAGTATTTGTTAAACAATGTTTAAAAATATGTATATTGCCACTAGCATACTTGTAAACTGTTATTTGTGTATGGGCATATGGCCTTCATACTGAATAACATATTGATTGATTGATATATTTAAATACTGCGATGTTAAGATCAACGGGAGTTCAATTAAGTCCATATATGACTGAAGAAAAACGGTAGATTGTCTTTCAAGCCTACAAATGCCCTTCTTTTCCTCATACCAAATAGTCTTATGACTTGCATAACTCCTTGGCTATCAAATTAAAAACGTCATTTTCTTGCGAAGGCTGAAATGAATATAAACCTTTTCAAAGTACTTTCTTAATTTATCTTTTACAGTGATATGACAGACTGCCCTCGGGGCGACTTTAAATGCCGTGACATTTCCAGAGCGTAAACACCTCCTTCCCTCGCACATGACGACTTCATGTACGTCTTTGATCTACAGCTAGATCGGTAGCGACAGAGAACGACTTCATTACGACGACATCAACTACGTCAACATCAACCACTGAGGTACAGGTGGACAGTGGATCTGAAGAGTGTCCCGTGTTCGCAGACAAAGGTGTTGGGTGGAAGCGAAAATTAACGCCATGGGACAAACGAGATCAATTTATTTACTTAAAGAATTATATCTCTTGAAGTATATATAAGTTTGGAGCTGACATTTGCCTTTCCAGTGTCGTGTCCCATGCGCAGGGACAATCGTTTTATGAAATAAACTTGAACGCATTGTGTTGTGTAAAGATTAACAGTGTGTATCAGTATCTTGGGTTTTTTACTTTTGTTGTTTTCTATTCTGGTAGTTTATGACAATGGACATGTGAGTGAGTGAATGTTTTTTGTTTTTTTTAAAAATATTTTTTATTCAATTCAGTATATGACATTACAGAGTTATACATGGAGTAGCACGTCTTGTAGCATACTTGTTAGGTATAGGTTACCTATACAGCAGACATCAGGTCAGCAAGTTTAAGTTCACTACAGGTGTCCATCAAAGTTTACACATGGTGAAAACGGGCAAATATTTGCCATATTTATTAACTAAGTGTGGAGCTAAATCCTTACAAATTGGTTGTGTAAAAAAATATATATATTTAAAAAAAAAAAGAATTATAAAAAAAAATTTAAAAAAAATTTGAGACATATTAACTAGACAGAGTGATTGAATGTTGTTTCGCATCTCGGTCCGCAGTGGTCCAGCTTGTATATAGTCGGGTCTGGACCAGGCAAACCAGTGTCTGAAATGATCTGCTGGGCCACCGCCTCTGTGGTCTAGTGGATAGAGTTTTTCTGGGAGCGGACTATCGGCCGCGTCATATCAAAAAGCGTTAAGAGGGTACTAGCTAACCCTGCCTGGCTCTCGGCATTAAGGGGTTAACACGGATTGGTCAGCACCGTATACTGAGACCGATTGGGGTATTCGTGTTAAAAAACCTTCAGCATGGTATCTCGATCAGTGGCTAGCACTACAAAGAACTTTACAAGAACACATATGCATACTCTGACGCACACGCAAACGTGCGTCGCTATAATCTGAGAATTATCCTGAACGCAATGTTATTTCACTTCACCGGGATCCATTGATTGTGGGTTCGAACTCAGTTGCGCCCTTTAATTGGTTTGTCATTACTACCTTAGGTTCAAACTTTAATTTTGAGCTTCCTTCCACATCAGTCTGATAAGTCATGACTGGAGCTGGTCAAAATGGCGTCGACATCCAATGCGCTTTTTTGTGACCTTCGCAATAAAGCCTATTGACTTATTGAACAGGCTGTGTTGACACCTACTTTGACTCAATGGTGTTCCGGACAGAATGCCAAAGTTCCATGAAACAACCCTTAAAGTCTTGACTGTACGATCGCCTTCGTGGTCTAGTGGTAGAGCTTCCACCCGGGGAGCGGAAGGCCCGGGGTTCGATCCCCGGCCGCGTCATACCGAAAGACGTTAAAAGATGGTACTTGTTGTTTCCCTGTCTGGCGCTCGGCATTTAGGGGATAAAACAAGGATTAGTCGTCACGGAGTCAGTATACCGCGTTTGAGTGAGGTATTCATGTTAAACTGCGGCATGGTATATCAGTGGGCTAATACAAGACTAGTACAAGAAGCCGTCGCTATTTACAAGTGCAATAATATTTAAACCACATTTTCACCTCACCTCACCTTGATTGTACAGGGAGGTGTACATGCACGCACTACACGCAAAACTCACTTTCTTTCTTATTTTAAACAAAACGCAATTTTAGAATTAGTTAGTATCAGTGTTTGAAAATATACCCTCATTTTTCTAACAGTGAAAGTAGGAAGCTCACAGTAAGTGTGAAAATGTCATGCCATTATGAGGCCTTCGGTTTCCGAGCTAAACAGGCCTGAGTTATCCCCCCTTAGATTATGATGTTACAAGCTCCTTCCCAGCGCGTGTCACCTTCGTTACACTCTCAGTATAGAGAGCTCCGCGAACGGGATATCGCTGTGAGGAACTTGATGACGTTATTGTGCCATTTTAACTGGGTCACTGTCTTGTGACAACGCAAAAGATATTAAGTACCAGTTTAGGATGATACACCATGACATCCGATATTATGGCCTGATCCGAAGAAGTTCTCTTGACCCATCAAGAAATCGCAAAACCATACGCTTATGAACAAACAGAGCAGGTTCCGTGGTATGGAAACGATGAAAATCAAGTGGAAACAAGAGAAGACCCACATCACCTGATGTGTCACCCGATACCGACTCGACATCTACACAATTAGGCCTACCAGTGACAACGTGGTAAGAATAACACTTTGATGTGTGTAAACCTAAATTACCTATATGCTCATCAGGCTATTACATTTTCAGAAGCGGGAACGTAATATTCTAAAAGATTTTTGTCACGCCTGGTGACCCGCATGCTTCGTCAGCTGGCCTATTCATCCTGTCCCACCCTGTTACCACCCTATCGCCGGTATCGGCATTGTCGTCAATCTGAGTTTGTCTGTATTAGGTAGAGAAGGTATAACTATTCCCACCACCTATAGGCTACAGATCAGTGCTACTTGCCAATATCAAGAAACAAATACGAGCAGTCGCCAAACGTTGTCACAACAAGATTACACATTACCAGCTGATTATGAGAGCATATGCTTTGAGTAACACGAAAATGGGTACGTCCCAGTACGTTTCTAAAGTCGGTTGCCAAGAGGAAACGTACAATGGAAAAAAAGATTCTCTTTGATTTTTTCCCCATCCGAATTCAAATTAACTGCCATATTTTATGGATAAGTAACTGAATTCCAGCACCAGCCGAGCAAAACCGTCCCCATTTGAAAGTGAAAGGAGAGATTACTGACTCCATTGATGTGTGGGTGTTTGAAACCAGTTACTGCAGTAGGCCTATATATATTTAATTGATAATCGGTTTTTGGTTTGTTCTGACAACCATTCATAGAAAATGCATTGCAACTTTGCAGGAAAACTATTATATCATCCATTATGAGGCCAGATTTTTAAAAAAAATGTTTACAAACTAACATAAATATATATGAAAGGTTTAATATAATTAATTAGTGGGTGAGGTGGTGTCATTTTATAGATATTTAGGTATAATATTTACACCCAGACTAGTTTGGACTAAAGCACAGGTCTGCCTTGCATCACAAGCAAATAAAGCACTAATGGCAATATACAGGTATCAAAGGAGAGTAGGTAGTATTAATTGTATTGATCTTTTCAGGATTTTTGATGCAATGGTTACACCAATATTGTGCTATGGGTCAGAAATCTGAGGAACAACATATTGTAAAACTACCGAAAATGTGCAAATATTTCCTGAAAGTTGGTAAAAGTACATGCAATAGTGGTAGAGCTTCACTTCAGCTAACATACATGTCACAGGCAGTTAAGTACTGGTGTAGACTATATCACTCTAGATAGAAATAGGCCACCTCATCAATATTATTTAATGTTAAACTAATAAAGTCTCTTGATGATGCTGGCTATTGTGGGTTATTGGTGTGCATGTGTGTGTGTGTATAATAGCGCGAAGAAATGAAATCTTTATATGTCTATATTTTGGACCACTTGCCTCTATAATGTATAAATTGTCTTGTCTTGTCTTAATTATTAAAAACAGTGGGTTGTTTAATTGAGTTGACCAGATATATGTAAAATTTTTACAAAAAGCTCATTTACTGTCACTTTCAATATATATAAAATATTTAAGAAACTATGTTACACACTTGTTGAAAATTAATAAAACATATTTGAATTGTAAATTGTTGTTTGGAAATTTAGACCTCCTGACGTTTTCGGTAAATCATTTGTAACAACCACCCCCTTAAACTTTTTACGAACTGACTGGATATAATCGCATGCAGAGAAACTCCATAACCTGTGTTCAGTGTGTTCTAAATGTTAACATACCTTATATCATGTGGTAAAAATACAATTTCAATAACAAAATACAGTATGTTGGCCTAATGCAATGAGTTGTTTACACCAGTGATGAACCAGAGCTCAAATTTCATATGAAAATATAACCTGAAATCTTTGATTAAATTCTTTGCTTTGTGAATGTAATGCTGCGACTCTAAAGAAAGGTGGAAACAGATGTAAATGTACCAAAGGAATTACTTTAGAACCCCACAATCAAGGAATGGGTAAATCATAATAATAATTATTTAGTGTTGTTCCCTTCAGCAATCATCTGGAACAGTTTCAGATTAAGATAGTTTTGCATCTTCAATGAGTTCAGATATATGAAATCTGCAACATTTTTTTATATGAGTGAGTAAGTAGGGTTTTATTCTGCTTTAAGCAACAATCCAGCAATATTACAGTAGGGGACACCCCAAATGGGCTTCACACATTGTACCCATGTGGGGAATCAAACTTGAGTCTTCAGCATGACGATCAAACACTTTAACCACAAGGCTACCCCACCACCCCATTTTATATGAACACTTGAAATAAAGTAGAAAATATATAACATGATTTGCTTTCATCAATATATTTTATTATGCATTTGAAGATCTATCATGCAAAACAAACAAATCTGACATGTAAAATAAATCTCCAGTACCATAAATATTTATTTGCAAGACAGTTATGAAAACATATTATTGAAACATGTCTACAATATTTCAAGAAGTATTCAAAGCAATAGTAATAAACACATCATGTCTACATGATAGAAAACTATAAACTGTTTGGGCTATTATTGAATTATTAACATGGTATAAAAATTATGCATACATCATCAATATTAGTTGCTTCCTCTATAGGCTTCCCTCCAGATTGAATGATAAAAATATATTTAAACAGTATGATATCTTTGTAATGTTTTGTACTGTGCGACTAATAAAAGACACTTTTTTATTTCAGAATCTATCTACACCTCATAAACGAGAGGTTTACCTTTTGGGTGTGCAGAAATAGTTGAAGAATCAGAGTTATTCAATCTTGTGTTGTCGAGGTGATTCGTGAACGATTTCCATCTGATGTATGTACTGTTTTCTCTATGTTCACTAAAATAAACTTTTTTCATTGAAATTTTGTTTTATGGTCTCTGACAACAATCAGCCTTTGTCGTTTCTTTTGTTAAGTTTCTGTAATACAGGGTGGCTGATGCTGGATGAGGTAGTTTTGGGCAAGGGCGATGGCTGGGGAAAAAGACTGAAGAAAATAGCACAAGCACTGGCTAAATGGTCAGTAGCAACTTGTTAGTGCACTGGTTGACTATTTCAAAAGCACAGTTCTCTTGTTGTCTGAAGCACTGTACCTCACAAGACACACGAATATTTTATGACTTGTAGCTCTGCATGAAAATAAACACAATTTGCACACAATGAAAATGGATCTCAACACCAGGAACTTCTTCTGACACCGGTGGGGCAGGATACTCTAACCTTTCGCAAACACCTGGTATCATCACTATTTGATAGCGATTCATTAACACATGCTCATGATTTAGTCCGAATCGTAAAATGGACTGTTTTTGACAGAGATTTCCTATGAATATGGAAAGGTTTTTGTCGCTTTTATTTTTTTCCAAATTATCATTGAGGGACCTGAAAAAAAAAAAATTAAGATAAATTTGTCAAAATAATATTTTTGCTGACTAAGTGATTGTAAAAGTAGGTGGTAATAGTCATCAGCTGTGTAGGGCATGTCCTGCTCACTTTCGGCCTCACTTGGTGCTTAAATACAAATGTCATCAGTTAACTGTGTACAAATTGTATCAGATCTATACTTTTATATGTCATTCACACTACACTTTTACATCAAAAGACAATCTTGCTACAATTTAGAATAGAATAGATATACAAAATAATTCATGTTGGTGGAGTAAGTTGTGTTACGTAATTTCCATGTATTTTTAGTTTTACAGCCATTCCCATCTGGAATTGACACAAATCATCTCATTTCGGTAATTAATAAACTTCATGATAACACAGTAAAACAAATTATATAGACTCATCAATATTCAGTCATATGGAGGTTATGATCTTTAAATTATCATGTATATTCATTATGACTCAGACTGTTGAAGCAAAAAACCACAAAATTACATTGTTGCAACATGTTGTTTATTTTTATTTATTTAGGCCTTATACTTATCATATAAAGAGATATCAGGTTTTGCTGCATATAAATTGTATATGTATGTATGTATGTATGTATGTATGTATGTATAATTATACCATCCCACATACACATTGTGCAAATCATCCCCTATCTTACCATGGCATGATTGTATACTCCTACGTATTTTACTCATGAATATCATGGGGCGGTCGGGTAGCCTAGTGGTTAAAGCGTTCGCTCGTCACGCCAATGACCCGGGATCGATTCCCCAAGTGGGTACAATGTGTGAAGCCCATTTCCTGTGTCCCACGCCGTGATATTGCTGGAATATTGCTAAAAGCAGCGTAAAACCATACTCACTCAACTGAATATCATATTTTTTCTCTGTAATGCATATGCATGCAAACGACATATATCTTACATTAATCAATTCCCGCAAAAAGCATAACAAATATCCTAAGATTTTATATTATCTATACGAATCTTTTTAATCCAGAACATTTTTAAGAAATATTAATTAGAGAATAATTTGATTTCCTTTTATTTCTTGCTTTTTTAAAGAAGATTTACTATATTATTACATATATACTACTGTATCCAGAAGGAGGTCAAGATTGCTATTTTTTAAGAAAAAAGTTTCAATATTATTTACACATATCACATCCTCTATGTCTCCAGGGATCACATGTCAGTGGGCGTAGGTACATGTGTACCGAAATGTGAGCGTTGGAGATATCGGGGAGACATATATCACCACCTCGTGCATTTTGGACAAGTTTTCCAGAATATCTTGTAACACCTTTATAGTTAAATTAAAAACTTTTATGTTTTATAAAAACATATATTGTATATCATTCACATCATATATATTTTCATCTTCTATTTCATGAGAGGGCACGGATAGCCAAGTCGTCTGAAGACACCGCAATTCGCTGAGCAAAGTTGCGTCCCTTTGGCACGCCAGCATTGCAGGACTCAGACGTTTGCCACTTTGGTGAAACCCACAAGTATGGAGCTGACAAACCAAGAAACATAATCGGCGAGATTTTAACCCACTATCATAGGTTTCTGACGTGCCCAAAGGACGCAACTCTGAACAGCGAATTGCGGCGCCTAAGATTTGTTATTGTTGTTTTTTGTTGAACTCCGCACTCAGAAATATTCCAGCTATATGACCGCGGTCTGTAAATAATCGAGTATGAACCAGACAATCCAGTGATTGACATAATGAGCATCGATCCACGCAATTGGGATCGATGACAAGCGTAGTCAGTGAGCCTGACCACCCGATCCCGTTAGTCGCCTCTTACGACAAGCATAGTCGTATTTTACGGCAAGCATGGGTTGCTGAAGACCTATTCTACCCCGGATCTTCACGGGTCCACCAAATTGGGATACCATGACATACATCAACCAGGTACACAAAATTATTCAGCAACAGATTATTTTTCACAAACTTTTGCAGGAATGAGTGATGGTTAAATAGACATAATCAAATTTAACAACAGTTCTTTCAATCATTTTCAATTTCATAAAAAAAACATCTCAGTATACTCTCGTTTGACCCTCAGTTAATACGTTTTTGCTCGTGTGGTACTTTATACATATATTGTTCATAATTCCTTGATATTTTTTTTTCATAATCATCATTGTAATTAAAATGCATTAAAATGTTAAGGCGCTTGCCAACTGATTGTCGACCATCCACTGTATTATATCTCCATTCTATTATGATGAATACCGCTAAAAATTACCATTTATTATTACAAAATCATTTGCGAAATTTGGAACAAAGTTCAAACCATATTACAGAAAGGGGCGTCAAAATCATCTCTACATGGTGTGCCAATGTGGTGAATTGGTGTGACGACTCAACGCTTTGACCTCGCTAGACAAACCTCACCGCCAATGGCTTTGTCGGTTAAGATTATTTATATAAACAAATGTCAAATCAGGTTAGAAGTGTTGTATATTTCATGCAGGTGTTCACCAGAATAGTCACGTGATGTCGTGGTTTCGAGTTTAGCCAATCGGGAAATACTTCCGGTGCACGAGTTTTTCCTGCGCGTAATCTAGACTCTATGGATCGAAGCAGACGACGCTTACTACATCAAATGCACCGGTACATGTTAAATTAATTTCAACAAGCTGTTCAGAATTCATTTATAATCGAGATTACAATGGGCTTAGACCCCTTTTTCTCATGTTTACGTCATTCACGCGCTCCTTTAAAAGCTGCGTTTAAAACTTTGGTATGTATTATGAAGACTTTTCACGAAGAAACATTTTTCAGCTTGATTTCCTGCCTTGCCGTTTGTTTTCACTCTGGATAGGACGTTGAACCAAATTACAAGGTAAGTGCAGCCATATGTAATTAAACAATCTGTTGGTGAGCATATAATTATGTAAACGAAATAATCGCAGTGGCTATAACGATTCGCAGATGATGTGATGTTATATTCGATACAAAACAGCACGTAAGAGCGTTTCTCTGTCAGTGTGTGTGTGGGGGGGGGGGGGGGGGGGGGGATTGTCCCATGTTGTCAATGAATAGAGCATATTATTTAATGTAAGAATACAGCATGTACATGAAACATATTGATTCTAAATTCTGTTTATGTTCTTACACCTATGTCGTTGGTGTTTTCAACTTGACCAATTACACAATTATAATTGTATTTCAACCGCATTACGACGGGAAGACCAAGGATGGGTTTCACACATTTTCCCCAATTTGGGCACAAGCCCGGATTTTGGTCACAGGAGCGAACGTTTTAACATGGTTTCTCCATACAGCACCAGTGATGTAAACAACAGTTGCGTTGCCGTCATAACGGCTTCCTCAACACAATTGTGCAGTGTTAATATACCATTTCTAAACTTCACCCGTACGAACAAGTATATCATTTATCAGGTTTTTTAGATAATATAATGAATGAATGAATGAGTATGGTTTTTACGCCTCTTTTAGAAATATTCTAGCAATATAACGCGGGGGACACCAGAAATGGGCTTCACACATTGTACCCATGTCGGGATTCGAACCCGCGCGTGCACACTATAAACACACACTATAAACACAAAAGGAGAATTTTGTCCAACGCCTCCATACATTGTCCAACAACATATGCATACATACAGAGTATTCGCCGCGAAATGACCGTTTTAACCATTCATTGCAGCTTTATCTTGTCCAGCCCCCCTATGAAAGGTGTAGTAACATCAATACATGCCGTTTTCTTTGTGAAACCTGCAAACTGTTGGTTTAATATCAAACTTAGTATTAATTGCAATAAAACGAGTTTAGCTCCGTCGATTCAGCAGTCTTACTCCGACTAGGGTAGTTGTTTGGTCGGCTGTAAGCAACCGCAAACGTAGTATCAGTGTCTAAATAGGGAGGGGTGAATTTGGGTGTCACTTTTTTCTTCGGAATTTTTATCAACAAATCTTTACAAGGTTAGACTTTGCTAAACCACAGCACCCACTGACCGACATCTACATACAAAGATTTTTAAAAAACCCGAATTAAATTCAATGTATATGGCAATTGGGTTTTTTTAAATTTTGTCTTGTCAAAGATTAATCTTAAATATTTGGTGTATATTACAATTAAATTTGAAATTGCCGAGAATACTGTCGATGCATTATAAATGGCCTGAAGTGTACAGGTAGATTGTTTTTATATTTTGATGTATAGAACTCGAACAGAAGTTTGTTACTGTGATCGTGATATAAAGATCAGTTGTCAAGGTCGTCGGTTGTTTTGCAGTGTGTACATTGATCACTGTGGTGTTTATAGTTGCAGAGTTTACATCTGCAATGGCTCTGTGAACTTATTTTGTTAGAAAACAAATGTGCCCTTTAGTAATACTTTTAGTGTGAAGATATTTATGTCCATATAAATTTACAATTTGGAATATATATTTTGAAATTTTGAAATTAGATGCTATATTACATTAATGTTTTGATCCTCTTGCTAAGTTTAAGAGTTTTGGAGTTGGCGGCGGAAGAAAATAGGTCAGATAATATAAGTAATGTGTTGAGGGAGGTTCCAGTTCTTACCCTCAGGGCTACCTTTAAGGATTACTTAAGAAAGGACTTACACTTTGTGTGAGTTCATTGAAGTATGAACCTTCATAGAGTGTGGTCCAAACTGAATGAACGTCAGGGCTCGACTGGCGCCAGCAATGGCGGCGGGTATGGTGGCTGGGGTATGTTCCCGTCTTGTTTCAGGTGAACAGTTAACTTGCCTTGACATGTGTTTGTGACGGGTGCCACCGGTGGTGCAGGATACGCTCACCTTTTCGCGAACACCTGGTATCATCACTATTCTCGAGTGATTCATAAACACATTCTCATGACATAGTCGTACAATCGACTCTGCTTTAAGCAGAGATTTCTATTGAATGTGATAAGGGTATTATAGCTTTTATTTATTTGAAGAAGAAAGCGGGCAGGACTTTGTTGGATTGTGGTAGGGTCGGAGGCTTTAGGTGGAGACTTTAGTGGTGGAGGCTGAAAGCTGTTGGCGAGTCGGACGTTGTGCTGATGTTGATGCCGGGATGTTGCTGTCGCTGATAGTACTCTTGCTACGGCCGATTATACCATGAAATAATGTGAATGAATGAATCATAATGAGTGCGTCTTTTAATGTTTTGGCTACAGCTCAGATGCGTGAAACCCTACCATGATCAGTTCGTCTCGTATGTTTTAGTTCAATTGTGACATCCCACTTCCTACAATAACGAGTTAGTCTTTTAATGTATTAGTTCCATTTAAGACGCGGCACTTCCTATTAAAATGAGTTGTACTTTTCATGTTTTAGCTCAAGTTGACATCCATCTTGATCTCTTAGACGATGCAGATACAGACATTATCGTTTTCAATTTTATGGTTATTGAAATGAACTGGTCTTTTAATGTGTCAGTATCAGTTGAGGCACCCCATTTTTTATTGAGATGAGTGGATTTTTTTGCGAAACGATCGTAGCCCTAAAATCATCGTAAAGTTATCGTAAGGGAATCGTAGGCTATCGTAGCTTATTTTCGAAACTACCGTAGCCCTAAGAAATCGTAAGATTGTCATACATCTAAGATAGCCCATACCTGTCGTAAGTTTATGTTATCTTTATCCATACTTTGTCAACAAGTAACAACTCGGAGCTACTAAGTATGGGTATGTTGTCGCTAGGAGCAGGTGTAGATGCAACAGTAAATATTAATCCAAACTAACTTTTATCAAGCCTTCCACCGGTTCAACCGGTACGCACCCTACTTCAAATAACGAGGTACAGCGCGTTAGCTGTTTTATCACAGTTCGCGGCTCACATTCGGGTAGCAATCAACACCAAATTCCCTTTGCGCCTTGTTCCTTGCTTACTCACAGAACTTCTGCTCAATTTGACAAAAGCCCGCTGCATTCAGCGCATAATGCAATTTTGGCAGCTACCGCTGAATAAGGATATTGCGAAGCATATTATTGATATCTTGAAAAGAATTGCTGATATATTAAATTCGATTAATGATATCAAATATGATTTAAAGATATCAAAAAGTCATGTTTTGTTATGTCAGTAATTCAATTCCTGATATATTGAAACTTATATCAATATACCATTTATGTCGCAGTACACTTTCATTGAGAGTTTACCGTGGTTAATGTTTACTGGTCACCGACCAGATATTTATTTTCATGTTGTTTCTGACATATACCGTGTACAAAGTTTACTGTACCAATAACTTTTGTTTTTGTGAAACTATAAGTAAATGCACTCATTTCAGTCCGTGGAATAAGATTCAGTTGATTTATGTTATAACGTTACGATAGTGAATCAAAACAGTGGAAATGGAACTTTCCCGTCGACTTACTGCACCAGTTATCGCCTTAACAGCACGTGCCACGTGATCACGCGCACCGCTTTAGTTATACAAATTGCATTTTTTAGTATCTCATCAAAATGAATAAGAAATGCTATTATCAATTTGTCGTCTTCAAACTGACAAAAACCAATATTCCCCCAATTCGATCCAATTTAATGCACCATCAAACAAATATGGCGGATTGGTGTCCCGTATAATGCAAGTGTGCCCACATAGGTTTCAGTATTGTATTTTGGGGAAGAAATGACAGGTAGATAGAAAGCAATGACAGAACTGAAAATGCATCATCGTGTTGTTTGATTTATATTTTTGCATGAAATACTCACGTGACACAGCCCAAGCGTCTTTTCTTTAGTCGTATTTCAGCAAGGTGATTATGGTGGTTTTTTCTAATCATTTCCTCACAAGAGTCAATTTTATTCATCATTTTCGGATAAATATTTCTCTCTTCTAATGAAAACGAGCAAAAGAAAAATAAGATTGCGCGTTATAACGGGGAGCTGGCAATAATTGGTCCTCAGCGATAACTGGTCAGTACCGATATAAAATCCGATGACATTGTCAGTGTTTTTTACATCAAAACAAAACTGACGGAATAGGTCGTGATTAGTTCGTACGCAGACTGTCAAAGAGAATGTTACAATACGAATGACAGTTTGGAATGCATATCTTGAAGAAATCCCGATTACGTCCATGTAGGTTTCCTTTTGTGTTCTCTTTCATTAGTGATAAAAACAACTTCGGGGTAATTGACATAGGACATTTCAAAGGACAAAATGTGAAAGATCGCTAAAAGATTCGTCAACGTACCAATATTAAAAAAAAACGGCCCCAAATAATCTAACAGTGTTAGTCTAGTGATAAAACATACACTCATACACTCGTCGGATCAGCTGTTTGACGTGACGTCATCCACGTCACAACACGCGAGGTCAAATCACGCGCACCTGTCCAGACGACAAAATCACCGACCGTCTATTTAGCCTACACAAATAAAATTGAAGATTGTAACGTCATTAAACGAAAAAAAATTAAAGCGTTTACTCACTGCTGACTTTTCAGATAACATATCAAATAAGAGTTGAAGACTTGCAATAGATTATCATACGTTAATCGAGAGTACAGTCTACATCAATAATTTGTAACTTATATCCATGACAAAATGTTGGAAATACGAGCAGTCGTCCTATGATAATATATTCCATTTTCTGAGGAGATTTATGATATGTATTTGATGATGTATATATATATACATAATTGGTTATCAATTATCTTGCACAATCACAGCATCAACCATGACTCACGGAAAATACTATTTCAGCAAACCAATCATTGTGCCATTATCACAGTTTCAATGAAAGGAAAAACTACGGAAGCCTCTTAGGGCCATTTTAAAAAAAAAATAATTTCGATACTATCTTGAAATTTCAAGATATTAAGTTGAAATTTCAAGATACTAAGTTGAAATTTCAAGATACTAAGTTGAAATTTCAAGATAGAGAAGTCGACAGAAACGAGGGCCGAGCTACCACATGTGAAACCGACCTTAACACAATTTGTTTAGAACATTACGTCGACTAACGTTAGATGCCGTGGCCACAGTAAATCTTTCTGGCCAGTTACACATATTTCTTTTTCAAATTGGCTGTCTGATATAATTATAATAGTTACGTGTATGTGGCATTGGTGCATGCTAAAAAAAATGCGTCATTCGCATGAAGTTCAACATGGCAGAAAAGGGACGAGAAGCGCGGTAACCACTTCACTAATCTCGCCATATTTCGCAATCCGTAGCACTGTATGAAATGTGAGTTACACGATGTTAAAGCTGATTAGGGTGATGATGGTTATAATTTTGATTGTGCGCACTCAGTCTTTGACATCTTAATTTACAGTGGAAAAGTGACATTTTCACGGGACAACATGCGGTCCCGTGGCACCAAGAGGGTAAGGACGCCCTTCGACAAAAGATAATGGTCGATTAATGTCGATTTCCGTTCACTGTTGCCGTCAGATAACCAACCGCTTGATGATCAAAATCCGTTGAGGTTAGTATCGGACAGTTCAGGCCAGGTTATATTTAAACTTATGGTTTGTATTCTACCCCTTGAAAGCCATAGGTATTCCACACGCACGATGATTTGTCATTTCAGTACTGTGGAAGCAGTGTCTGAGAAGCTGTAGAGTTCTGAATATCGGTCTAGAACACTTTACATGCGTTCTAAACGTGTTACATCGTCAGGACACGATGAAACGTTCTAAATATGTTTGTAGAACACTCATGTTCTGGGTCGGGAACATCGACATTCAGACACATGGACGCGTTCTAAAAGTGTTTTACATCCATGTGTTCTGTCTAGTGCAAGTAGAACACTTAGGTTTAGAGTGTCCTGGACATGGTGCCCGTACCTGCAGTTCCTTTCGTCCAAGACAGTCAGCAGACAGCCAAGTAAGCGGCAGCAGAGGAAACAATGCAACGCCAGGTAAAACGCTAGCAGAGCACTTCATATCACCCGTGAAGATCCGGGGTAGAATAGGTCTTCAGCAACCCATGGTTGCCGTAAAAGACGACTATGCTTGTCGTAAGAGGCGACTGACGGGATCGGGTGGTCAGGCTCGCTGACTTGGTTGATGCATGTCATCGATCCCAATGCCGTGGATCGATGCTCATGATACAAATCACTGGATTGTCTGGTCCAGGCTCGATTATTTTACAGACTGCTGTCATATAGCTGGAATATTACTGAGTGCGGCGATAAACAACAAATTAAACCAAACAACCAACCAACCAACCATTAAGGATCGGGTTCAGAACGCGAAATTCCACTTATCCATTATAATAACGTAGGACATCAATTACCCAGTCAACTGTCAATGTCAAGGACATAATAACACCGCTCACTGCCATCAATCGCCTACCTACCTCGCCACCACGACTCCCCACCCTAGCGATTATAGACAAAGGCTAGGCTCTTATTCCCCTTTTCTTTCTTTAGTAAGCCCCATATCTAATTAGGGTTTATCTGTAATACTTTTGTAACTCATTATGATGTACTTTATACATATAGCTGTTGTTCTCATATGTTTCAGATCCAGTTGTGACGCGCCACTTCCAACTAGTATGAGCTGTTTCTTTTACATGATTTTGTCCAGTTGAGCGCATCACATAGACGAAGCAGATTATTTTTCCAGACAGAATCATTTTTTCATTATTATTGTTGAAACTCGGTGATACTTTAACTCCAAATAGTTTCTATAGTCACCGTGAATTTGACTGAATGTAAGCATGTCCTTCTACAATTGTACGTTATACCTAGACGACCAAGGTGCCTGGACATGGGTTACACATTGCAACTGTCCGTGGTCATGTGGGCTCCATTCTGAGAAAGCCATGCTGTGCTGGACTTTCTCTATGAAGAATGTGGTCAGTAGATATAGGGGTGTATTTTGCTGGTCCGAATGTTCCGAGTAGTAGGGAAAGTATAACCTTCCGCATTCATGGTGAAGTGTAAGAATGAGTTGCGGGTGCTGTCCACACCCAATGATACCCCAGTTACCGTAGAAAGGCAGTTGCAGTGTCAGCTGAGGTCGTCTGGAAGTCTGATCTGAAGAGCACATATACTGATAGACATTAACAAGCTTCAGGCTAAAATGAAGCCCAACCGTTTGACCAATAAGTTAGCACAATAGTCACTGCAAAGATTTGGAGATTATGGAGTTATATAACGATTTGCGTATCACTAACAAAGGATCATTGTGAAAACAAACAAACAAACACTTCATATGATGTGTGGGTTTAAAATGTTACAGCTCCGATTGTGAAAAGCCACTTCCTATAAAGAGTTGTTCTCTTATGTTTCAGCTCCAGTTGTGAGCACCACTTCATATAATGAGTTGGTCTCTAATGTTTCAGGTTCAGTTGAGATGCACAACTTTATATCAGTTGGCCTCTAATGTTTCAGCTCCAGTTGTGAGCACCACTTCATATAAGTTGGTCTCCAATGCTTCAGCTCCAGTTGTGAGCACCACTTCATATAATGAGTTGATCTCTAATGTTTCAGGTCCAGTTGTGAGGCTCCACTACATATAGTTGGTCTCTATTGTTTCAGGTCCAGTTGTGATGCTCCACTTCATATAATGAGTTGATCTCTAATGTTTCAGGTCCAGTTGTGTGGCTCCACTTCATATAGTTGGTCTCTAATGTTTCAGGTCCAGTTGTGAGCACCACTTCATATAATGAGTTGATCTCTAATGTTTCAGGTCCAGTTGTGAGGCTCCACTTCATATAGTTGGTCTCTATTGTTTCAGGTCCAGTTGTGATGCTCCACTTCATACTAGTTGGTCTCCAATGTTTCAGCTCCAGTTGTGAGCACCACTTCATATTAGTTGGTCTCCAATGTTTCAGATCCAATTGTGAGCACCACTTCATATAATGAGTTGATCTCTAATGTTTCAGGTCCAGTTGTGAGCACCACTTCATATTAGTTGGTCTCTAATGTTTCAGGTCCAGTTGTGAGCACCACTTCATATAATGAGTTGGTCTCTTATGTTTCAGGTCCAGTTGTGAACAGCCACTTCATATCAGTTGGTCTCCAATGTTTCAGCTCCAGTTGTGAAAAGCCACTTCATATAATGAGTTGTTCTCTAATGTTTCAGCTCCATTTGAGATGCGCCACTTTATATCAGTTGGTCTCTAATGTTTCAGCTCAAGTTGTGATGCTCCACTTCATATAATGAGTTAGTCTCTTTGTTTCTTCTCCAGTTGCGATGCACCACTTCATATAATGCGTTGGTCTCTAGTGATGTAACTGCAGTTGTGACGAACCATTTTATATTATGAGTTGGTCTCTACCTTTTCAGCTCCAGTGGTGACGCGCCACTTCCAACTAGTATGAGCCGGGTTTTTTATGATTCATATCCAGTTGAGATGCATCACATAGACGAAGCAGATTATTTTCCCGAGACAGAATCATTTTTTCAGTATCATGGTTGAATCTCGGTGATACTTTAACTCCAAATAGTTTCTATAGTCACGGTGACTTTTACTGAATGTAAACATGTCCTTCTACAATTGTACGTTATACCTAGACGACCAAGGTGCCTGGACATGGGTTACACATTGCAACTGTCCGTGGTCATGTGGGCTCCATTCTGAGAAAGCCATGCTGTGCTGGACTTTCTCTATGAAGAATGTGGTCAGTAGATATAGGGGTGTATTTTGCTGGTCCGAATGTTCCGAGTAGTAGGGAAAGTATAACCTTCCGCATTCATGGTGAAGTGTAAGAATGAGTTGCGGGTGCTGTCCACACCCAATGATACCCCAGTTACCGTAGAAAGGCAGTTGCAGTGTCAGCTGAGGTCGTCTGGAAGTCTGATCTGAAGAGCACATATACTGATCGATATTAAAAAGATCTCAGCTTCAGGTTCAAATGAACAAATACATTGACTCCGTTTGGTCTTTATTAAGCACAATAGTCAATGCAATGATTTCGTGTTATGGACCTCTGTTGTGCTTACCCGTTCCGGCAAGTAACGTTTGTAGAGTTTTATAACGATTTGCGTATCACTACCAAAGGTTCATTTCAAAAACAAAATCGAGAGTATAGTCTATACTGAAATGTACCACCGATGATTTAGTCTTTTAATGTTTCAGATCGAGT
Organism: Haliotis rufescens; assembly: GCF_023055435.1. Lineage (NCBI taxonomy): Eukaryota > Metazoa > Mollusca > Gastropoda > Lepetellida > Haliotidae > Haliotis > Haliotis rufescens. Next base: position 58,685,786 of record NW_025964001.1, on the reverse strand, counting down.
TCAGACGTGCAAAATCCTATTTTAATGAGTTGGTCTCTCAATGTTTCAGAACCACTTGAGAAGCGCCACTCCCTGGTATGATGAGCTGTTCTCTAGTGTTGTAGCTCCTGTTGTGATGCGCCTCTTCATGTAATGAGTTGGCCCTCATGTTTCAGCTCCAGTTGTAATGCGTCACTTCATATGATGAGTCGGTCCCTAGTGTTGTAGCTCCAACTGTGATGCGCCACTTCATATAATGAGTTGTTCTCATGTTTTCATTGCATTTTTCTTGCGATGTACCACTTGATATAATGAGTTGATCTCTAATGTTTCAGGTCCAGTTGTGAGGCTCCACTTCATATTAGTTGGTCTCCAATGTTTCAGCTCCACTATCCAATGTTTCAGCTCTAGTTGTGAGCACCACTTCATATAATGAGTTGATCTCTAATGTTTCAGGTCAAGTTATGAGGCTCCGATTCATATTAGTTGGTCACTCTCGTTTCAGGTCCAGGTGTGAGCACCACTTCATATAATGAGTTGGTCTCTAATGTTTCAGGTCCAGGTGTGATGCTCCACTTCATATTAGTTGGTCTCTCACGTTTCAGCTCCAGGTGTGAGCACCACTTCATATAATGAGTTGGTCTCTAATGTTTCAGGTCCTGTTGTGAGGCTCTACTTCATATTAGTTGGTCTCCAATGTTTCAGATCCAGTTGTGAGCACCACTTCATATAATGAGTTGGTCTCTAATGTTTCAGGTCCAATTGTGAGGCTCCACTTCATATTAGTTGGTATCTAATGTTTCAGGTCCAGTTGTGAGCACCACTTCCTATAATGAGTTGGTTTCTTATGTTTCAGCTCCAGTTGTGAAAAGCCACTTCATATAATGAGTTGGTCTCTAATGTTTTAGCCCCAGTTGTGAGCACCACTTCATATGAGTTGGTCTCTAATGTTTCAGCTCAAGTTGTGATGCTCCACTTCATATAATGAGTTAGTCTCTTTTGTTTCTTCTCCAGTTGCGATGCACCACTTCATATAATGCGTTGGTCTCTAGTGATGTTACTGAGTTGGTCTCTACCTTTTCAGCTCCAGTGGTGACGCGGCACTTCATAACACATGTGAAGTTCCGGGGTAGAATAGGTCTTCAGCAACCCATGCTTGTCGTAAGAGGCGACTAACGGGATCGGGTGGTCAGGTTCGCTGACTTGGTTGATGCATGTCATCGATCCCAATGTCGTGGATCTATGCTCATGGTATCAATCACTGGATTATCTGGTCCAGACTGGATTATTTACAGACCGCCGTCATATAGCTGGAATATCGCTGAGTGAAGCCTTAAACAACAAACAAACAAAACAATTAAAAAAGAACTACCCAAAAGTCAAACTACTGATCACATGAATCACATCGTGATTGACATCGTGAGCATCGATCCCGCAAATGGGATACGATGACAGGCATCCCGTTAGTCCCCTGACTACAAGCAGGGGTTGCTGAAGACCAGTACTAACATTATATGAATGGATCAGTGGAAAACCACAGAGATAAACATGCCATTGTAAAAGTTCAAATATACTACTACTCTGTTGTAGATGCCAGACAAGAACCTTTGGTATTTCCTGTCATCTAACTTAGACATGGCACGGAATGTATGCTAAATCATACTGCATGCATATATGTTAGGTACATGCATATCAACATGTTAGAAATGAATTGTATCAATTTACCTTCTTTTCCCTCTGCATTGTCTTTCTCTGGAAAGTAAAATGTCATTTTGGAAATGAAGTATGACGCTTTTGCGTACTAACTGGCGTAAATCGTCAAAATAATATAAACCTATTGTATTACCTACATGGACAGGCTTGCTGACTTGGTTGATGCATGTCATCATATCCCAATTGCGTGGATCGATAATCATGGTGTCACTCACCAAGTCTTGGTCCAGACTCGATTATTTACAGACCGCGGTCTTGTAGCTGGAATATTGCCGAGTGCGGCGTTAAACAACAAACAAACAAACATTTCATATAATGAGTTGATCTCATATGTTTCAGCACCAGTTGTGACGCACCACTTCATATAATATTGTAACAAGCAAACAAAACCCATGTGGGCGAAAATATGCAGTGTAATAACTTCATAATATTTGCACAGTGTGCAATTACTGATTCCCGAAGCTGATTGGTCAGTTTAACAAAGATCAATTTTCATTGGACAACGGGACTAGTTTTCTCTCATTCCATACATTCACAAATCCACGCCATTTCTTCAAGTGTTTTACGTGCTGCAATCTCACTGATTCGAGATTTTTAAGACAAGAAACAGCTTCATATCAGCAACATGACTTCACGTGATTTTTTTCCATTTATTTCACATGATTTTCTTTTTACAGTAAAACCTAAAACTACGTCTGCGTCGTTTGTAAACAAACATCGATGACCATTTGACACCTGTCGAAATAAACGACCTCGGTAAAATGGACGCAGATCTGACTGACATGAAGAGTTATTCGTATAAATACACCTCTGAACACATTTAATGTCTTTGTTGTCAAAAATGCATATGGCCAGATAGAAGTTCCAAGGTTCAGATTGCGAGTGTTGCCAGAAACTGTTTCTAGGGCGTCAAGATCAACACCACCAAGTCCGGGTTTGCGTTTGTGTTAGAATTTTTCGACCACCCGAATCCAAAAACCGGACTTAGTACAGACAGGTTTGCCTTTTGTGAACGACGATGACATCGATAAGAATCTTAACTGAAAATGAAAACACAACAAAAAAGACTAAACTTGACAAGTTGACATGAACTTAGTTCACAAAGTTTATACAGGAAAGAAAACCACGAAATTTAAGACTACTCACACTTTCAACAATGCCATCAGAATGTAAACAAACTCATTTTGCAACAACCTTTAGACATTCCGAAAGACAATATAAAGATCTATTATTCAGTTGAATTTTGTAACGCTGTGTGAAGAAATAAGAACGGTGTGGCCAGTTTTATACGGTTTTGTAACCACGACGTCAGCACAGTGCGGCACTGAGCGATATGCAGGCTGACTGACGTCCAGGCACCATGAGGGTTAATTACACAGACGTTTCAGAATTCGAACTGTCTACTATGAAGGGGATCAAAGGTAGCATAGAGCGTTACCTTAGCGACATGATTACGAACATCTCGCGAAAACGATGCGCTTTGCTGAACTCGGAGAGGTTTTGAAATAAAAACAAATATAATTAAAAATACAAGGGAAAGGAAAATTACCCCAACAAGCTGAACCTGTGTCCGATATTGAACTAAATAAACTTCGTGAATGCGGACAGCTTGGCACCTAGTCTCCAGATATAGTGTTAGTCTATCAATAGCTATTCGACCATAATGCATCGCGTCAACATTTATCTTCCAAAACTGGCTCTCACAGGAGATATCGCGTGGGTGAGATCTACATTGTAGATATCGCTGCAATGAAATCGCATCACAATGCTTTGCAGACCATTGTGACGTCTTTGTTACATGACATCACTAATAGCTCTGCTACTGAAGCTGTGAGCAGTACCTTTTACACTTAGACACTGCTTATTACTGTCTACAAACTGAAAAAGTTGGAAGAATGATGTTGGATGATAAATAAAATCTCACTCTCGAGTCTTTTGATATCAAATATATCAACTCGTGCTGATATATTTGATATCAAAAGACAATCGGGTCAGATTCTCTATATCAACAAACTCCTGTCATCCACTAGGATGTGTCCACTCCACAAGTGTGTTTGACAAGTCCTCCTAAAATCCCACATGCACATGTTCCCCATCAGTCACACTTGTCTCAAATTACACACGATGTTCATTAAACTTGTTGTCCGGATTAAACTGTAACGCCGGTTCTCTTGTCATTCCTGGTTTCGGCTGTCTCATATCTCCCGTCATTCATTCCGACACTGTGACAGCAATCGTACTTTTCTAAAGTTTACCTACTTTTCGTTACTTTCCTCTAACAAACATGACTTCTGTACATTCCGTCTATGTTCTTTTTTATAGAATTTGGCATTTTTGTCGAATGACACATGAAAAAATTGATAGGTTTTCCGTGTCCCCCGACGCGACACTGCTGGAATATTGCTAAAAGCGGCGAAGAACCGTACTCACTCATCCGTACTCGCCAAATATGATCATGTCATTGAGAGTCATCTCTAAGTTCTCACATGAAAGGCGCAGGCGGCCAAACTTGTCATGGAGAATTTCACTGTACGAAATGTTTGTGTTCAGTTTTCCTTTCTTGTTGTTTCTTGATTGTGCAAATGTAGTAGCAATTACAGGACGAACATGTAGTTTCCGGGCGACATCGCATCTAGGAAGTAGCTGTTGAGGTTCATCTCCCTGTGTAATTGTTCTTCTACTTGCGAATTGTGCCTTTCATTTCGGGAAAAAACATTATACGCCTAAGCAGATCCTCTTCCGATTTTGTATTTCCTCCATGAAATCTATCAAACAAACAGAACGTTTCCTTTGAGGGTGAAGATCAGGGGTAGAATAGGTCTTCAGCAACCCATGCTTGTCGTAAAAGGCGACTAACGGGATCGGGTGGTCAGGCTCGCTGACTTGGTTGATGCATGTCATCGTATCCCAATTGCGTGGATCGATGCTCATGATGTCAATCAGTGGATTGTCTGGTCCAGACTCGATTATTTACAGACCGCCGTCATATAGCTGGAATATTGCTGAGTGCGGCGTTAAACAACAAACAAAACTCATAGAAGATAAAGAATACCCGATTCTTTAAAATTATTGCAGTTATTATGTCATGTCTTTTGAGTAGTATATTAAGAAAACATCAATAGCATTATATTTCCAAGAATCTTTGGATACCGGTATATCTGAGGGAAATAAAGATGTAAATTCATGAACTCTCCTGCAATGAATAATGCACAGATGTGAAACACTTGATTATTGTGAATCATGTCGCTTACTGGAACTTTGACGTGTATTACCATTATGGACATTTGGATTCATTTGGATTCAGCACATGACCATATGTTGATATGAAGTTATCTGAAACAGCATAGAAGTAGAATTAATTTTAAGAATATGTATACTCTTCAATAGCCAGTTTGAATAAAAGTGACTGAATACTTATTGACTTTGAATATTATTAGGAGCCTTTCTACTGCGTTACAAAATTCATTTCTGGTTCGTTAAGAATTGCATAAATGCTGCATTCATGATTTGCAGTTCTTCAAGCTTTTTCCTTTGAATTGCCATGTTTTCATCATGCATTTTGTTTTAAATGCGTCTAGTCTTGCCTCATTTTCTTCTTTTTTTGCTGATCCATGTGTTCCTGGAACCACATGAGTGGTGTTGATTTTCGCTTACCTGTTTTTTCTAAAGGCTTTGTAGGAGTAGAGTGGATCTGATTTAAATACAACGGTGTGTGGTATTGTTTGCAATTTTGCATTTTTTGAAGCTCTTAGCTTTTGGGAATCCGACACCATGGTGCTTTTTGGTGCCTGGGGAAATATTGCATGATCATTTTTCAACAAATCAAACATCTGATCAAAATATTCCCACTTACTCCTCGAATTGCCACTTTTGTTGTTATGCGCAATATTTTTTTTAAATGACGTTTCAGGTTTCTAAATTTACGTTCAGCATCCAAAACAGAACTTTATATCCAAACTCTCGCATTTCACGAGCTATGATACGCCAAACAGATGTTTTCTTCACAGGTTTATTAAACTTGTCTTTGTGCTCCCTGTACTTCTCCAAAAGCAGCTTTGTCGATTGGCAGTTCCATTCAAATCCTGTGTCTGTGAAAAATTAGTTCATCAAAGCATAACACCAAATTAGAGCTAGAATACTGGTATTTTGTTTGTTTATTGTTTAACACAGCACCCAGCAATATTCCAGCTATAGGATGACGGTCTGTAAATAATCGAGTTTGGACCATACAATCCAGTGATTGACAGCGTATGCATCGATCTTTGCAATTGAGATACGATGACATGAATCAAACTGAGTCAGCGAGCCTGATCACCCGATCCTGTTAGTCGCCTCTCACAACAAGCATGGGTTGCTGCAGATCAAAGAATTCTGTTACCAAAAACAAATCTGATTATATGTGATCATATTCTTATCTTAATATGTTACAGTAGGTTAATCTATGGTCTCTTAGCATTTGAAATTACTTGACACACTAAATGGAGACTGGAAATTGTTCTGCAAGAGTAATGTAGACTGTTACAAGTCTCATTTCACTCACTAACTGCAGGCCTACATAATCTATTTATCTTACGTTGACAAATTGCATGTATCATTACTGGGCAAGTGTACGAGTCTTAACTAAAACCTGTGCTCAAGAAGAACTGTGAGAAAAGTATATAAACGCGTGTGTGGTTCTTTAAGGTATAAAAAAACTAAAACACACTATTCTGTGTGCATTCCAACCTTGTAATTTAAAAGATCTACAAATTGTTCACGTCTCAACCGTTTGCGGCAACTTTGCTAAACAGAAAAAAATAAAGTGAAGGCGCACCTGTCTCCGAGGCGCGTACTCGAAACGCTCGTTAGTATGCTTTAGAAAAACAGCGACTTTGAGCCGCGACGTTAACAGCTCGACAAACAGTGAAGCCATGCATGGGCAAAGTCTACATGCGGCCATATTAACTAACAGCATGTCAACGCTTATTGGAATAGCATGGTGATGCGGCGTTCTTGGTTAATGGAGAACACTCCTACACATGGTGGGTCTGTTTGGGAGCAGCGGTGTTTGGTTCGTGTATGCTCACAAGAGGAAGGCGTCGTGAACGACTGTTCGATGCTTACTGATGGAACTAGGTTTAATCCAAACTTGAAAGAAGTTAATCAATTACGCGTTTGTCCGGCCTTGAGAGATATATCGTGACTTATTGCTAAATAGAATGGAACTAGTTGATAAACTGACTCTGTCGAAAGGAAACAGACATACCACACAAATTTATATATCAAGAATTGGAAACTACAAAGTAGTAGTATTAGGAGATCGTGTCAAATTCATTTGTTATATTAATGAATGTGTTTGGAAGATCATAGAGGCCGGATTAAGGGAGACACAAGGGGAATATGTGACAGCGCTAACACAATCAGAGGCGCCCAGGTTAGTTCAATACAAAACATCCAATAAAAGGTGAGGTGTGGTGAAAAGTACTTAACGTCGCGTTCAAGATTATTGCACCCATATAGCGACTGTGTGTGTGTGTGTGTGTGTGTGTGTGTGTGTGTGTGAGGGGCCTAGCTAAATTACAATTTGAAAGCATGCATTTTTTGGAGAAAGGTTATTTCTCTCTTTTATATATAGTTGCATTGTCAAAAAAGTAAAGAAATGTGTTTCGCATCTGACTGGTTTTTAACCTTTAATGAATATTTCTACATTTGGTTGTGAAGTTTATTCATAGATTATACCACTGAATGTATCATACCTCCATGTCAAAATGATGAGATCTGATTGGTCCACATGATCTTGATAAAATACTGCGTATGCCCTTGGAGGGGAATAATTATTCAGCGGGGGAATAAATCTCTTATACCCCGCCACGAGCAAGTCAGGCTGCACGTGGGTTTCTGAGAATCAGAATAAATCCCTTATATCCCGCTTCAAAGCAAAAAGCAGCACATGAGCATCGATCCACGCAATTGGGATCGATGCATCATCAACCAAGTCAGCGAGCCTGACCACCCGACCCTATTAGTCGCCTCTTAAGACAAGCATAGTCGCCTCTTACGGCAAGCATGGGTTGCTGAATACCTATTCTAACCCGGATCTTCACGGGATTGTAGCTTATTGTAGTTGAATACTATCTCACCGTATGCGTATGACGTTCTGTAATGCACACCTTTGCAAGTAATACTATTCGTTTAACGTTCGGCTCTGTAATGCACACCTTTGCAGGTAATACAATTCGTATAACGTTCGGCTCTGTAATGTACATCTTTGCAGGTAATACTATTCGTATAACGTTCGGCTCTGTAATGAACATCTTTGCAAGTAATGCTATTCGTTCGGCATATGATATATTGACAGCAACAATTTACAGGAGAGGTGAGGCAAAATATTGCACAAGTCCTATTGTAAAATATGTATTTTGAAGCAAGCTCCGTATCGCCACGTGTATTTTCACACCTGTTAGGAGTTAAGCAAAAAGAGCGTAACACAATGCGCATTATCGGGCGACGGTGACCAGGCAGTCACACACAATATAGTCTGTTTCATGGTTCGAGTAGCTGGGTCGTATTTTTCCATTTTAAAGTGTAAATGGTATTATTTTTATTTTTCCATCAGCCCTTCGGCTAATACGCAGACGAACACAATCATATATAACTGATTTCTACAGGGTTTATTTGTTTTAGTATTGTTTAGTCACAAATACGACTGGTTCATTTTGACATACTCATTGGACCGAAAGATTCCTTCATTTCTTTCCTTCCTTTATTTATTCATGAGACTTCGTGTCGTTTTTTTAAAAGTGAGTCCTAAAAACACATGGCAGCGTAATCTATTGCATGGGACATCACTCCGCTAGTCTACGATATTAGAAACGTCCTTCAAATGGCTGATGAAAACATTTGCGAACCATACTGGACCGGTCACCTATATAATAACAAAACGACAAAAAATAACTTTTCTGAAATAAGTACGAATGTACGAAAAATACATAACATCTTTGATTAGAATTGTACATATAGCCTAAAATAGACTAGACATTGTCATCAAAGATGAATTTCTAGTCGCGTTGATCTGTGATTTTTGCATTCACTGCCCGCAATGAACCGGATACTTTTCATATCTCTGCCCATTATATATTCCTTATTGATGTCGAATAATCATCGGGAATAGAAAATAATAGCCAAACAGCTTCCTCTACGCCAACAGACAGGAAATTGGAGTCTTTTAGGCTAGGGATATCAGCATTTTGTTATACCATACCGATGAATGAAATGTACCATCTATATACATGGATGCACTAGACAATCACCCGGTCTCTGGAGGCCAGCCGTCTCGAAGTACCGGGAAAAGAACTTAACTAGCAGTATGAGTGTGCGGCGGGACGCGGAGGTGACAGTTGGGATACTCAAAGTATTGACAGTATCTATGGTATCTAACTAACGTGGAATTCTATATGAGTTTTAGTTAACCCTTTGTGTTTGGCTGTCTCCAAGGGCTCATCTTGGTGTATTTATTTATCGTAGGGTTTGCCTTTATCTACTAAAATGATCGTGTAAAATGGCTGACGTATAACGCGAGGCACATTCACTCACCCAGTAGACTGAAGTGAGTGAGTGAGTTTGGTTTAACGCCGCTTTTAACAGTATTCCAGTTATATCACGGCGTGTCAGCTTAATGTGGGAGGAAAGCCCGAAGTGATGCAGGTATCAGACGTTTACCACTTCGGTGAAACCCACGAGCACGGGTATTGTCCTGACAAACCCAGAAACATAATCGGGGCGAACCGGGATTCGAACCCACAATCATAGGTTTCTGGCGTGCCCAAGGGACGCAACTCTGCACAGCGAATCGCGGCGCCTAAGACGACTGGGCCACCCGTGCCCCCGGTGGACTGAAGATATTAGATGCGTTGTGATCATGGTTGTTGTCAGGTCGACAGGTTGTTTCGGATATTTTTATGGCATGAATGTTTGATGGTTTAACTACGTTTCGACTTTGAGGAAGCATGAAGGGTGTTAAAATTGAAAAAAAACACAAACCCAGTTTGCGTTTGTTTGTTTGATGTTTAACGCCGCACTCAGCAATATTCCAGCTATATGACGGCGGTCTGAAAATAATCAACTCTGGAGCAGACAATAAAGTGGTTGACATCATGAGCATCGATCCACGTATTTAGGATACGATGACATGCATCAACCAAGTCAGCGAGTCTGACCGCCCGATCCCGTTAGTCGCCTCTTACGACAAGCATAGTCGCCATTTACGGCAATGTACTAATCGCATTAAAACCAGATATTTTACTCTGGTTGGGTAGCTCACTCCGTCAGAGGTGACGTAACGACGTAACGTAAGTCAACCACACTATAATTGAGTGAATAAGTTTGGCTTAACGTCGTTTTGAACAGTCTTTCAGTAACATCACGGTCGAATCCGGACCAGACAATCCAGTGATTGACATCATGAGCATCAATACGATGACATGCATCAACCGAGTCAGCGAGTCTGACCGTCCGATCCCGTCAGGCGCCTCTTACGACAAGCATACTCGCCTTTACGACAAGCATGGGTTGCTGAAGACCAATTCTACCCCAGATCTTCACGGGTCGGATGGTGATGTATTTGATACAGGTATCACAGTTGTGTCTTGGACCTTATACTTGCAGGTTTTCAGCCTGTTGATATTTTGATGAAGTTTTCATCAAATCCTATAATCCAGTTTATACTTTCTTTGGCCTGCAGTCTATTACAAACCAAGCATGGTGGTCTTTTACAAGGCAGTGTTGGTGCACACAATGACCTGTATGCTACATGTGGACCAAATGTCTATCTGCCATTCTTGATGCAAGTAATTATTAAATCAGTAACACAATACATAATGGTTTGGTGGGAATGTTACCATCACCGTCGGTGCTTTGTGTCTTGGAAGTAGGTAAGGATTGGTGACATAAGAAGATTAGTCCTGCACCATGACCGTGGAATATATTTATTTTATGGAGAAAAAATATATATCTAGAAATGCATACAAAAGCAAGTCTAGCCAGCTTAAGCTAGTTCTCTATTCCACAGCATAGGGAATTTTTTTAATATTTTTAGTGTCAAGAAGGATATTGTGTAATATAAGATTTCAGAGACTAAATGTTAGTCTATAAGAAGATATCCTACACCGGATAGATTCCATAATACCCTAAAGGGAGTGTTGGACAAATGTCAGGAGGTAGGTGGGCACCCTACAGACTGAGGTCACACACACACACACACACACACACACACACACACACACACACACACACACTCTCTCTCTCTCTCTCTCTCTCTCTCTCTCTCTCTCTCTCTCTCTCTCTCTCTCTCTCTTTATGTCTACACTGAGGCCACAGACCCATAATACACAGATATTTCAGTGTAGTAGAGTCTATAAAAGAATGGTTCTCCTATACATCATGGCAGATCTACAGAAAAAATACCCTTGTAATACTTTTTCTTTTCGCAAAAGTAAAAACTATCTGAAAACGTACTAGTTTAAGTCTTGTATTGTTTGGGTTTGGTGTTATTTAAATAAATTGAAAAGAAAAATAATATAGCGACTATTAAACAACCAAAAAGTACCGCACGTTATCAAGAAATCGTTTGTAATTAATATACCTCTAATTATTTTGAAGTTCAATAAATCGGCATCTAGCGATCTGCGCCTATTCATTGTGTTTCCTCTGGTCCAGGCAGTTAAAGACACTGTAGCCGCGATAGATGAGTCCACTTTAAACAGTTTTAAAAACCTATTACACACAGTTCAGATACATTAGGAAAAAGGAAATTTAAGACAACGTGTAATTGCTTTTGCAAGTAGCTGTCTAACAGGCCCCTTTGTAGATAAATGTCATTGTTAGCAAAAAACGCGGCGGCGAAAGGAGCGCAAATTGGTTCACAGCAAAGCCGCCATTATTTCAATACAAATAACAGTTGGGTATTTCTGCCTTTTTCTCACAATTCAAAACCCTTCTTCCTTCGTGGTAGTCATCAGTGCGTGGGGTATAAATCCAGCGTTCACGAAGACGGAGATTCTGCCTGAAATCTGTAAACAAAGACGAGTCCCCCGACAACTTGGGCCATCAAGGAAACCTGACCTGCCAAATATTGTCAAATTCTCTAGACGATTCAGCGAATTGGCTGCGTTGGTTGATAATGCCATTATCAACCAACGCATGGCTGTAGACCCGCGAGCTGGTTCAATACGAGAACGTCGCCTGTGCAAACGAATTTCGTAAATGCGGATTTAATTTGGACTGTTCTAATTTGAACAGTAACCGTGAATTTAAAATGCGACACTGTTGAAGGGTTGTAGAATGTTGCTACGGAGGAAGTCCGTTCAAATAACTGATCTCCACCAAGAGAAGGAGCGACTTGAGAAACACTGATAGTATTATTGTAGCAGAAAAGCACCCACGTAAACGGAGACACTACTATCGTAGGCGGGGAGGACGTATCTGGTTAAACATGGGTTCTGCTATTTTAGACAAAGGCACTCAGGGTTACAAGAAAGGTAACAGTCCTCATATCAAGGGTGTCAGGAGAGGGTCTTTCCATCCTGTCCGGGTGTGTGTGTGTGTGTGTGTGTGTGTGTTCATTCCATCTTATCCGGGGGTGACAGGAGGGGTTCATTCCATCCTATTAAGGGGTGACAGGATAGGTTCAGGCCATCCTTTCCAGGGGTTATAGGATAGGTACAGTCCATCCTATCTAGGGGTGACAGGGGAGGTTCAGTCCATCCTTTCCAGGGGTGACAGGATAGGTTCAGTCCATCCTATCTAGGGATGACAGGATAGGTTCAGTCCATCTTATCTAGGGTTGACAGGAGAGGTTCAGTCCGTCCTATCCAGTTAGCAGGGGAGGTTCAGTCCATCTTATCTAGGGGTGACTAGGGGAGGTTCAATCCATCCTTTCCAGGGTGACAGGAGTGGTTCATTTCATCCTATAGAAGGGCATCTTCCCATGGCAAGGGAGTTTACTGACTAAAAAAGTCCAATTTCAAACCTTGCCGAACTAGGCTGGTATTATGGAGTTACATTTTGGCTGGACTAACGAGTCTATGCATAGTCCAATCAAAATCGTGCATCGAAATCGAAATCCGGTTCGTAAACTGTCCTGCAGATTTCGGTCGATTGCAGGATTTGCAAAGCATGTGCACCGCCAACTAGTTGTCAACAGATATTTTCCAAATCTTTTCATGTTTTTAATCAAGGTGCTCACGCATTGCGCGACGTAAGACCCGTTTTATCACAACATAGACCTTGATTATCGATTAGATCGTCTTGACTGGGCGCCACTGTTTTGTTTCAAGCAAATGCAAGTGACACGAGAGGTGGAATCTGATTGGTCTAAAGGAGAGGCTCAGAAGGGACATAACTCGTCATAGCCACTGGTGGCGCTACGATCGAGCCCAGGAATTCCAGCCTAGTTCGGCAAGGGTGGAAACTGGACTTTTAAAGTCAGTTAACTCCCTTGCATCGGGAAGATGATAGAAGGGGTGACAGGAGTGGTTCATTTCATCCTATAGAAGGGGTGACAGGAGTGGTTCATTTCATCCTATAGAAGGGGTGACAGGAGAGGTTCATTTCATCCTATAGAAGGGGTGACAGGAGAGGTTCATTTCATCCTATAGAAGGGGTGACAGGAGTGGTTCATTTCATCCTATAGAAGGGGTGACAGGAGAGGTTCATTTCATCCTATAGAAGGGGTGACAGGAGAGGTTCATTGCCAATTAATATACAACGACTTTAATCTAATATTAATGAAATACTTACAACATGCACATATATCACGGCACCGCCTATTGTCTATATCATAAACCATTTATACGTATAAGAATACACCTAGTCAAAAGTATCGCACGGTCATGTTTGAAGTGGATATGGAGTTCAATTCCAATGTAGAGATTTTCAACCTCAACTGCCCAACCGTGTGGGTGCTTTTATGCAAGTCGTATGCACACCTAAGGGGTCTCTATAGAGAAATTCATGTTTGAGACAGAAAGTTCATACGTCTTTACTGCTATTAATTTTGAAGGAAGTTCTACCAATTTGAAAGTCTGTCTTTGGAACGATTGTAACTGAAATGCCTGGTCGAACCTGCCAAGAACATCAGAGGTGCAAATCATTGGCGTGCACCAAACCGGCATGTCATGCCGGACTTTTGCCACTGCGTTGAACATTAATTATACTGTAACTAGTTTAAAACATACATTGAATCTGTAGCGCCAGGCCGCCTCCGTGGTCTTGTGGTAGAGCGTCCGCCAGGAGAGCGGAAGGTCCGGGGTTCGATCCCCGGCCGCGTCATACCAAAAGACATTAAAAGATGGTGCTTGTTGTTACCCTGTCTGGCGCTCGGCATTAACAAGGACTGGTGGGCTCGGAGTCAGTATACTGTGTCTGAGTGGGGTATTCATGTTAAACTGCGGCATGGTATCTCAGTGAGCTAGCACTATAAATCGGCATCAGTCCGGACTAGTACAAGCAGCAACACACACACACACACACGTGCATGCACGTCGCTATATAAGTGCAATAATCTTGGACGCGACGTTAAACCCAATTTCACCTCACCTCATCTGTAGCGCCAGCGTAGCATACCCAGGATGACCTTGACTGGACATATGTGGGACCATTTGTGACCAACTCGTGTTATTCCGGGACAAGCCGAAAAGCGACTCGTGCCCCTCTCGCGGCCATTTTTGCGACCGGCTTCCGTCCTAGCGCGAACGGGCATACCTAAAATAATTGTCAACTCGTCGCGTTATGGTTCACATATATTTCCCCATATATTTTATATATTTCAGATGCAATTTAAAGCACATCTGGACATGCGGAATTATACAGTATGATTGAACACATTTAACTGTGCCTTGGGTATATTTTTAGATGCAAGATAAACGTACAATCAAAACTTATTTCTGAGGGATTCTTTGACGAAGAACTTGAAATCATACGCGCATTCTGATTGGTTTGTCGTATTTTCGCACATAACATTCATCGATAGGGGGACGAGTCTTCTTGCAGGTTACGGAAAGGGGCGAGTGGTGACGAATGATGAGTGACTTGCCGAGATCAGGACGTCCACGGAAGACAGAGATGACAGGGTCCTTCTACGTCAGGCAAACCAGCTGCCAAATTCAAATTGCACTGTTCTTCGGCATCACCTTCTTCCCGAGGCAAGAGAGTTAACAGACTATAAAAGTCCAGTTCCCACCCTTGCCGAACTAGGTTTGAATTCCTGGTCTCGATCGTAACGCCACCAGTGGCTATTACGAGTTATGTGCCTTCTGTGCCTCTCCATTGACGTGTGTGTGTTTGTGTGGCTGCTTGTACTAGTCCGGACTGATGCCGATTTATAGTGCTAGCTCACTGAGATACCATGCCGCAGTTTAACACGAATACCCCACTCAGACAAAGTATACTGACTCCGACCCGACCAGTCCTTGTTTTAGCCCATTAATGCCGAGCGCCAGACAGGGTAACAACAAGTACCATCTTTTAACGTCTTTTGGTAGGAGGCGGTCTCTAATCTAGTAGATCAAACGAAGGATCACTGAACATAAGCGAACACGTCAAGCTATAGCGAAGTATGCGGATCTATCTATAGCTAGTCTCCATGAGCTATGTTCTTCTATCTCTATCCTATTGTTAGATATCTAGACAGGTAAGCGCTTTGTTTAATAAAAAAATTGGCGTAGGTGTATCTCTTCTTTCACCAGTTGTGACCACAATCATGTCTTGGTGAAATTTGAATACATTGGGTAATCACTAACTTCTAAAAACAAATCATATTTGGAAACAATGCTACAAAAGGGTGATATCCATCTTCCCGAGGCAAGTTAGTGAACTGACTATAAAAGTCCAGTTCTCACCCTTGCCGAACTAGGTTTGAATTCCTGGTCTCGATCGTAGCGCCACCAGTGGCTATTACGAGTTATGTGCCTTCTATGCCTCTCCAATTGACCAATCAGATTCCACCTCTCGTTTCACACGCATTTGCATCAAACAAAATGGCGGCGCCAAAGAAAGACGGTCTGATAATCAAGATCTATATTGTGATAAAACGGGTCTTACACCGCAAAGTGCATCAAATCACGCGAGCAACTTGATTAAAGACATGAAAAGATTTGGAAAATATCTGTTAACAACGAGTTGGCGGTGCACATGCTTTGTAAATCCAGCAATCGGCCGAAATCTGTAGACGGTTTACGATCCGGATTTCGATTTCGTTGCGCGATTTTGATTGGACAATGCATAGACTCGTTAGTCCAGCCAAAATGTAACTCCATTACACAAGCCTATTTCGGCAAGGGTGGAAACTGGACTTTTATAGTCAGTTAACACTCTTGCTTCGGGAAGATGCGTTAACACTGGCATACCCAAAACAGCGTGTCCCATTGTACCATCAGACACCGACTGAATGCAGCAGGATTAAAGGCCAGGTGACCAATAAGACGTCCACTCCTCTCACCCCAAAACATGCGGAACCCTTTAGCCTTGTGTCAGGCTGGAGCACACTGGAACTTGAGGTCATGGAGGAGTGAGTGAGTGAGTTGGGTTTAACGCCGCTTTTAACAGTATTACAGTTATATCACGGCGTGTCAGCTTAATGTGGGAGGAAAGCCTGAAGTGATGCAGGTCTCAGACGTTTACCACTTCGGTGAAACCAACGAGCACGGGTATGGTGCTGACAAACCTAGAAACATAATTGGGGCGAACCGGGATTCGAACCCACAATCATAGGTTTCTGGCGTGCCCAAGGGACGCAACTCTGCACAGCGAATCGCGGCGCCTTAGACGACTGGGCCACCCGTGCCCCCAGGTCATGGAGGAGGATTCATTGGTCTGATGAGAGACGGTTTTTATTGCACAACACTGATGAAAGGGCTCGTGTATGGAGGCAAAGAGGAACATATGGAGAATCTCACCCGAGTGTCTTTAGATATCAAATATATCAACACGAGTTGATAAAAGTGGAAAAATTCCGAGGCTTGACGAGGATTTTTGCCACTTTTATCAAAGATTTTATTTATCATCCAACATCATTCTTCCAACGTTTTCAGTTTGTAGCAGTGTCTTCAGTGTAAAAAGTACTGCTAACAGCTTCAGTAGCAGAGCCATTATTGATGTCATTTGATTGTGATGTCATGGTAACCAATGGTCACAATGGTCTGCAAAGCATTGTGATGCAATTTCATAGCAGCGATATCTACAGTGTAGATATCGCTTGATCTCAGCCAAGCGATATCTCCTGTGGGAGCCAGTTTTGGATATATAGAATACTAAACGAGCTCCCGTGTAATACCTATTTTATGAAACGAGTGAATAGTTGTGGTATCTGACCTCGCTTTCGCTCGTCAGATACCACAACTATTCACGAGTTCCGTGTTCCGAGAGTACATAAGCACGCGTTTTGGTATTACACAATGTGTAATACAGCTGTATGTTTATTAAACGGGTGATCTCTTCACGAGCAAGTAATAAGATAAATTATCATCAGCGCAACATCCGGGAAACAGCGGCATGTGGTGGCGGCCCACTGATGGTATGGGGATGCTGCTCCTTTGATTGTAAATTTGATTTGGTTACAGTTCAGGGGACATCAAATGGACAAAGGTACCAAGATTCCATATTGGATAACCATGCACTTGCCACACGTCCTGTCTTCATGGACGACAATGCCGGACCCAACCGTGTACGACTGACAATCCATTGAGACTCTGCCTTGGCCTTCTCGAATCCCAGACCTGACCCATTCCAGCATCTATGGGATCGGCTGAGACGTGGGGTTGGAGCCTGGCACTCTCCGGTACAGAATCTAGGTGAGCTGACCCCGGCATTGCATCTGAAATGGCAACTCATCCTTCAGTTGAGGATCAGGCGTCTGATTTTGAGCATTGGGAGACGTCTTGTGGATGGGATCCGTTAACACGGGTGCTACACCAGAAATTGTCTTACACTGCTGATCATTTAACTGTGATATGGGTACAACGTTACCAAGACACGTACGTGTTGATCTGTCCATCGCATTCCTGACAGTTACCGTACTTATACTGCCTCTATTTATCCCCGAACGCCTCCCTGGTCTAGTGGTAGAGCCTCCGCCCGGAGAGCGGAAGGTCCGGGGTTCGATCCCAGGCCGCGTCATATCAAATGACGTTAAAAGATGGTACCTGTGGTATTTTAGTGGGTTAGTACTATGAAATCGGCATTAGTCAAGACTAGTACAAGCAGCCACACACACATGCACATCGCCATATAAGTGCTATAATCTTGAACGCGACGTTAAACCGCATTTCATCCCACCTTCACCTCTATATATACCCAATTACAGTCCTTGTAGTCGCTAGCGAATAAAGTTCTTTCATGCGAATGCACATTTTCCTCTTTATTCATTAAATTACTGTCTTACTTGACATTAAGTAACACTTTAGACTGTTTTTGTTTCACTTTCCCGATTCTTTTTACCCATCTTTTTTTCTGATTATCAGGACCGCCTCCGTGGTCTAGTGGTAGAGCGTCCGCCAGGAGAGTGGAAGGTCCGGGGTTCGATCCCCAACCGCGTCATACCACAAGACGTTAAAAGATGGTACTTGTTGTAACCCTGTCTGGCGCTCGGCATTAAGGGGCTAAAACAAGGACTGGTAGGCTCGGAGTCAGTATACTGTGTCTGAGTGGGATATTCGTGTTAAACTGCGGCATGGTATCTCAGTGAGCTAGCACTATAAATCGGCCTCAGTCCGGACTAGTACAAGCAGCCACACAAACACACACACGTACATGCACGTCGCTATATAAGTGCAATAATCTTGACGCGACGTTAAACCCAATTTCACCTCACCTCACCTTACCTCACCTCACCTCACCTCGTTCTTTGTACACCACGCAAATAAGTCCGTGGGGATTAACGGACAGTTACTCTACGACTGGGGGACCATCACGCGATGTTCGAATGAATGTATGTAACAGCAAATATCATTCAAAGGGCACGCGCTCTGAAAAAGATTTTAAATAATACATACATGTATTACCCCTCGATATTCGCTGGCGTTGACGTCTTATAAATATTCAAGATAACAAGGTGCCAACTTGTTTTCCCGACAGTTTCAACAATTTACAGAATTCGAATTCGGTGCAGACGTGTTCACGTGTTTGCCAACAGACGGTGAATAAGTCCCTGTGTTGTGTTTAACGCCGCTTTGAATAGTATTTCAGTTATATCCCGGGCATGTCAACATACTGTCAGATGAAAGCCCGAAGTGATGCAGGTCTCAGACGTTTACCACATTACTGAACCCATGAGCAAACCAAGGGTGATAATCAGACCGAATCTGGGTTCGAACCAACGATCAGCGGATCCTGTATGACTGAGCGGTGACTTAGCAGAGTGGGCCACCCGTTCTCCCAGGACCTAGTTGGTTTGCGACAAGGTCGAATATGCTGCTCAAGGGTCCATCTTTATGATGTGCCGCCGTATCGGGTACTTACGTGCAAAACGTAATTTGTCTTACTAAATGCGATGAGGTAGTGAGCTGAAATGGGGTTTAACATCGCTTTCATGATTATTGCACTAATAAAGCGACGTGCATGTACGTGCACGCGCGCGCGCGCGCGTGTGTGTGTGTGTGTGCGTGTGTGCGTACGTACGTTTTGTACGGGACTAATGTTTAACGCATTCAGAAACAGTATACTGACTCCTAGCCGGCCAGTCCTTGTTTCATCGGCTTATTAAATGCCAAACCCCATGCAGGTCACAACAAACCAAGGTATTTTGGTATGACGCGGGATGGGATCGGGATCGGGATCGAACCCCAACCTTTCGCTATCCGGGAAAACGCTCGGTCCACTAGACCAAGGAGACTAAATACATTTTATATACTATGGACGCAAGGGTTGCCCAGTTCTCATAAGGCGTGATATTGGTCTTGCAGTTGTGTTTGTTTGTTTGTTTGTTTGTTTGTTTGTTTATTTGTTTAGCGATTTTCCAGCTATATGACGGCGGTCTGTGAATAATCGAGTCTGGACCAGACAATCCAGTGATTGATATCATGAGCATCGTTCCAAGCAATTAGGATACGATGACATGCATCAACCAAGTCAGCGAGACTGACCATCCGATCCCGTTATTCGCCTCTTTCGACAAGCATAGTCGCCTTTTACAGTAAGCATGGGTTGCTGAAGACCTATTCTACCCCGGATCTTCAAGGGTCGGTACAGTTGTGAGAGACAAAGGATATCGATCGGAAAAAATCTGGGATTCGAACCAATTATGAGGGGATTAACTAAAGGGGATTCAGGACTATGTAATAAATTAAAGTATACAGTAAACTACGGTTATAACGAACACGCTTATAACGAACTGACGGATATAACGAACTTACTTTTTGGTCCCGACTATTTGCTTCAGTTATGCTGTATATATGCTTATAACGAACTACGGTTATAACGAACTAAATTTAGTAGTCCCTTTGAGTTCGTTATAACCGTACTTTACTGTATAATGTATCATGAAAATGACAGTTAAGAGTGAGTAACGTAACAGTTACGGCTGGACCAGACAAACCACTTAGTCAGAAGACCAATATGTTCATCAGGGTCGTGACCAGTTCTTCTGCTGGTGGGCATGGAATACCAGTACTAATTAGAAGGTTTTCCATATTGCGAGATCCCATTGTAAACCAACTGAAACTGATTTTCGATTATACCGCTCATTTCTTAAAGGAGGCAAACATTAACCATTCATCACATAGTGCTCCTCGTCAAAGGTGCTGTGTGAGTGAGTGAGTTTGGTTTAACGCCGCTTTTAACAGTATTCCAGTTATATCACGGCGTGTCAGCTTAATGTGGGAGGAAAGCTCGAAGTGATGCAGGTCCCAGACGTTTACCACTTCGGTGAAACCCACGAGCACGGGTATGGAGCTGACAAACCTAGAAACATAATCGGGGCGAACCGGGATTCGAACCCACAATCATAGGTTTCTGGCGTGCCCAAGGGACTCAACTCTGCACAGCGAATCGCGGCGCCTTAGACGACTGGGCCACCCGTGCCCCCAAAGGTGCGGTAATTGGTTAGGCACAGACGCGTTCCAGGATCTTATGATCGTGGGTTTCATTCCCAGGTTCGCCCTGATAATGATGATTGTCTTGTCCTCGTGCTCATTTCCCCCGTTTCCCCAGTGGTGAACGTAAAGCCAATTGTCAAGGCCTGCATCTGACCCGTAGAGATCCGGGGTAGAATAGGTCCTCAGCAACCCATGCTTGCCGTAAAAGGTGACTATGCTTGTCGTACGAGGCGACTAACGAGATCGGGTGGTCAGGCTCGCTGACTTGGTTGACGCATGTCATCGTATCCCAGTTACGTGGATCGATGCTCATGATGTCAATCACTGGATTGTCTGGTCCAGAATTATTTACGGACCACCGTCATATTGCGGGAACATTGCTGGGTGCGGCGTTAAACAACAACAACAACAACAAAAAAACTGCATCACTTTTTGCTTTTCTTCCATGTTAAGCTGAACACCTGTTCAAAGCAGCGTAAAGGAGGGTGGCCTAGTGGTTAACGTCGAAGCTCTTCCCACCGAAGGCCCGCGTTCGATTCCCTTTTTGGTTAAGATTAAAAGCTACTTTTGTGTTCTCCGACTTGACTATTGCCTAAGGCTGCGTAAAACCATCTACTCACTTGCACAAACATGACACTGATTGGAAACTATGAACAGACAATTTGCGACGCCTAAAATACCGCAGTTCTTCTCAAACACAGCAGGGTGTTTTTACCCACGCCAGCGTCAACCTTGGTTTGCCTCTACCGCTGTCTCGCGCATGTCGGATATAGATATAAAAAATGCTCTCCATCAATTAAAGTACATCTGCTGCAGCTTCTAATAACTCTCTCCTTGTCCATCTCCGTCCTCCGAGACAAACACTCATTTATTGGTTCTCGTCAAACTGGGTTCAGTCAACACTCTTCGAACACGGCGGCGTGACAAGGTAAGCACGCCGCGCCGCGCAGCTGTCTAACACGAGGAAGAAATGTCTCCCTTGGCGAGCCTTGTGCAGGTGGATTCTAGCACAAAATGAAGTCTATCGGTTTTTATAATGTATATTATCGGCTCGGGTGGCATCTGATCACACGATTGCGAGCAGGACATCAATAACACGCCTGCAGTTTACAGAATAATTCAATATATTTGGGACCAAGGTTATCGCTCGATTGATCGTTTCCTCTCGTGCACTTAAGAGTTGAGATCACAGTTTCCACGACCCCACAATTATTATTTGTGATATGTGCAAGCGTTAGGGAAATATGATGTATTTGATATTTACTCATTGATTAGATGTGATTACTATGGTATCCCGGAAGGGACAGTGTCACGTTGTCGCCCGGAACAAGGCGAAGAATTTTGACGGGACAAATGTAGTGGTAAAGACAAACAATTATATTATTCAAAACGTTGCTATGCGACAACGCGACATTTGGTCAAAATGCCAGTGATTAACGAAGAAACTGTTAGCTTTCCATTGAAGAGACCATTCACTTCAACAGAGGTACTACATACAGTTAGAGCTTAAGGACGGACTTAACACTACAGGGGCGTCACTTCAGTCCTAAGTAAGCTTTTCGAAAAAAAAAGAATCTTTACAAAATCGAAAAATGTACACTCAGGAATATAGCCTTTCTTCACACCCTACAGTTTGGATTTTGGAAAAACGGCGGCTCTCACTCGCCTAGAACGTATTGCATACTGTAACGAAAGAAATTCACCAGTGTCTTGTCTCTTTGTCGATAACGAGAACACTTTGGTCGTGTTTGGCTTGACGGTCTTTTTATAAAGTACTTAAGTTTGGTATCACTGATACATTATATTGACACTCGACTATCTTATAACAGTGTACTCATGTGTCAGCTTTGCTTGCTTCAAATCTGATATTTTTCCTGTAAACAGGAGTAAGTCAGGGTCGTGTCATATCAGAATGGCTCTTGACGCTTTACATCAATGATTGACTTCGTAACGAAGCAACTCCGGTTGTGGACTATCTCTTCCTTGGCGAGTCCATGAATACTGCAGATGGCACGGCCTTGATCAGCAGTGGACCAACAGGTCTTCAAATTGCCCCAAGCCTTGCAGAAGAGTATCCTAAGGAGCGGCTAAAATATAATGCAATCCTGAGAGCTCTTCTACCTTTCTGGTGTAATAACAACATCTAGGCATTGGTAACATAAATCTTCCTTTCAAAACGTTAAGTGTTTATGCTGGACAATATGCAATGAGAATGAGAGTCTTGATTATCCACCGAAACAGATAACATGGCGTAAAGTGCGAACTACCTGTGAAATGACCTAATAATACAGCGAGAGATATAATAGCCATACAAGAATACGCTGATCAACTGATCAACAATCTCCCTTCTCCTTGGTAAACTATATGTTATGCAAATTCAATGTTATTTTCAAGCAAATGTTTTTATACTGATTGGACAGTTTACTTTAGACTAGTTAATAAAGTCAAGTGGACATGAAATCACCCATCTTCGCGAGGCAAGAGAGTTAACTGACTTTAAAAGTCCAGTTTCCACCCTTGCCGAACTAGGCTGGAATTCCTGGGCTCGATCGTAGCGCCACTAGTGGCTATTACGAGTTATGTCCCTTCCATGCCTCTCCTATGGTACCAATCGGATTCCACCACTCGTATCATTTAACTTTGCTTCTAACAAAATGGTGGCGCCCGGTCAAGACGATCTATCGATAATCAAGGTAATCTGTATTGTGAGAAAATGAGTCTTACATCGCGAAGTGCATGAAATCACGTTAGCACCTTGATTATAAACATGAAAAGATTTAGAAAATATCTGTTGACAACGAGTTAGCGGTGCACATGCTTTGCAAATCCTGCAATCGACAGTTTACAAACCGGATTTCGATTTCGTTGCGCGATTTTGATTGGCTGGACTAACGAGTCTATGCATAGTCCAAACTCCATAATACCAGCCTAGTTCGGCAAGGCTGGAAACTGGACTTTTATAGTCAGTTAACTAACTTGCCTCGGGAAGATGGAAATCACCCTTTTGTAGCATTGTTTCCAAATATGATTTGTTTTTAGAAGTTAGTGATTACCCAATGTATTCAAATTTCACCAAGACATGATTGTGGTCACAGCTGGTGAAAGAAGAGATACACCTACGCCAATTTTTTTGTTAAACAAAGCGCTTACCTGTCTAGATATCTAACAATAGGATAGAGATAGAAGAACATAGCTCATGGAGACTAGCTATAGATAGATCCGCATACTTCGCTTTAGCTTGACGTGTTCGCTTATGTTCAGTGCCAACAGAATCAAAAGAATGTATTTAGTGAAGCTTTCACTCCTACGTTGGATCTACTAGATTAGAGACCGCCTTCGTGGTCTAGTGGTAGAGCGTCCGCCCGGAGAACGGAAGGTCCGGGGTTGGGGAGTGGGGTAGCCTGGTAGTTAAAACGCCCGCTCATTATGCCAAAGGCTCGGGTTCGATTACCCACATGGGTACAATGTGTGAAGTCCATTTCTTGTGTCCGCCACCAAGATATTGCTGGAATATTGCTAAAAGCAACCTAAAAGCGACCTAAAAGCGACCTCAAAACTCACTCACTCACCCACTCCACAGCCGCGTCATACCAAAAGACGTTAAAAGATGGTACTTGTTGTTACCCTGTCTGGCGCTCGGCATTAAGGGGCTAAAACAAGGACTGGTCGGCTCGAAGTCAGTATACTGTGTCTGAGTGGTGTATTCATATTAAACTGCGGCATGGTATCTCAGTGAGCTAGCACTATACATCGGCATCAGTCCGGACTAGTACAAGCAGCCACACAAACACACACACGTACATGCACGTCGCTATATAGGTGCAATAATCTTGGACGCGACGTTAAACCCCATTTCACCTCACCTCACCTACTAGATTAGAGAAGGGGTCTCTGAGATTAGCATAAGTCCCCAGTTTTCATAGAAGGCGACTAAATGGATCGGGAGGTCAGACTCGGTGACATGATTATTTACAAGCCGCCGCCATTTAGGTCAGCCGATCCATGTCGTTGGATGTGCGGCCGGCGTTGCTGGGGACCTGTTCTAGCCCGGAATCCCCACTGGGACTGAAATACTCATCAAAACGGTATTAAACCAATTACTTGCTGTGAAATGCCGCGAATCAGTTGCGTTCGATACGTGACATCCTTGAACGTTAATAAACTGATGATAGATAATCTCATTGTGGGTCGCAATCTGGAAATATATATCGCTAATGATCTCGGAGATTATTGTATATTTCTTGTGGGATATCACCAAACAACGCAAGGTTAATGTGTCGGTTTAACAAACCGCGTTTGGGTCCCTTCAGACAAACAATAAATGCGAGCATATTTTCCGAATGCACGAAACATCCTCATTTTCACCATTTACTACCTAAATTGTTATTATGGTTATATAATTTTTAATTTTATTTAATTTTATTTAATTTATGTATCACTGGAATAATCGGTAATATGTCATATTCAACAGAACACGTTCTCAGTTGAAACCACACATGATTATAGTGCTTTTTTATTGAGGGGTGGTGGGGTAGCCTAGTGGTTAAAGCGTTCGCTCGTCACGCTGACCCGGGTTCGATTCCCCACATGGGCACAATGTATGTCCCCCGCCGTGATATTGTTGGAATATTGCTAAAAGTGGCGTAGAACCATACTCACTCACTTTATGATTGAGCCCAACTCCCAACTTTCCTTCATGAATCTGGCGATTATCTGCCCACAAGAAGTCTCAGCAGTGCATGTCATGCACGGTGACATTTACAAAGCGTGTATCAACGTTGGAAAATAATTACTTCAGCGCTTTAAAAATATCCATTGTTTTTAACATCAAATGGCGTCATCCTATTTTTGACACCTAGTCTACACAGATCATCTTGGTCTTCACACTGATGGGTGGGTGTGGTGACTGGCAGTGGGCACCCCCATGGCGTCTCGCTTTGATTAAGTGGGCTACATACTGTTTTAAACTCTCGTTGAACAGCATTCTGCTTCATGGGAATTATATTCTAACATTTGAAGGATTGATTTCCCTTCTCGTTATCACGTCACGTTTCTGGAAAATCGATACGTCAGTCTGACAGATGCATGAAATTAGATCCAGATGCCATGCGACCATTTCGTTGTTCCTTGTACACCGTGTCATAACGATGTGATTTACAGTAGACTCCGTGACACCGTGAGTGGGATGAGTCAAGTACAAGTCACAATAGGCGGTACTTGATTTACGTCGTACGACTCTTGCTCAGAAGTTGTTTGATCAAGGTAACAACATCCAAGGCCTCAGTAAAGCTTTCAAAAAGTTTTATGGTAGACATGTGGAGTATATTTCCAAGTTTGACGCATCAGTGACAAAAATGATGTCCAATGCAGTTCCCTATTTTGACTTTTACCTTATGTTCCCGTGCTTTTTCAGGTGAATAATTGACTTGCCTTTGCAAGTGGAGCAGGATACGCTCACCTTTTCACGAACACCTGGTGAGTGAGTGAGTGAGTGAGTTAAGATTTCAGTATTTCAGCCATATCGTGACGAGAAGTACATCAACAATACACATATCTATACGAAATAAAAACCTGTCAACGAAGGACAGTAAAATAACTAGATTTATCACAGATTATATCTAAAACTAGTAGTTAGCAATAAAAATATAACATCATATGAAACAATACAAGATAAAAATGAGCTATAGATCGCCAGCCACTGAAGAGATATCACCATGCTAGGGTCTATGGGGACTTACAGTACTTTTGCTACCTGCATGGACCCCAGCCGGATTTACATCATCCCTTCAGCTGTTGACGATTTTTGACAAATATAGCAAACATTAAAATAACACATATGCTACGATTAAAACCGTGGTATAAATAAATATATTTTGAAAGACGTGGTCACGAACACCTGGTATCATAACTATTTGATAGTGATTCTTAAACACATGCTCATGATATAGTCGGAATCGTACAATCGACTCTGACCCGTAAAGATTCCGGGGTAGAATAGGTCTTCAGCAACCCATGCTTGCCGTAAAAGGTGACTATGCTTGTCGTAAAAGGCGACTAACGTTATCGGGTGGTCAGGCTCGCTGACTTGGTTGATGCATGTCATCGATCCCAATTGCGTGGATCGATGCTTATGATATTAATTACTGGATTGTCTGGTCCAGACTGGATTATTTACAGACCGCCGTCATATAGCTGGAATATTGCTGAATGCGGCGTTAAACAACAAACAACAACAACAACAACAACAATCGACTCTGCTTTATGCAGAGGACGCTATTATATATGGAAAGGGTTGTGTCGCTTTATTTGCAGTAGATGACGTAAGATTTATATATGTGTTTTAAAGTATGCGATGGGTATGTATGTTATTTCATGAGTATATGTTATTTTATTATGAAAATCCTTTTGACATGGGTAAATTCTGAGAATTATGTTCCTTAACTCTGGTGGTTTACCATTCGGCCAATCGCATAAAGTATTGTCTACACAATCATTAATAATGATTGAAATTTATTTTACAAATCAACAAGGGCAAAAGTGAGCGTGGCACACTAATACCCCCGACCCGCCTAGTGTGTCAGTAGTTACAAATTAAATAGCTAGGATAGGGTTAGGGTTTGAAAGATTCATACAAAAATGGAAAATTAATAAAAACAATATTTTTCTTTTGACTGCACCCCTCCATATGACACAGATTATATGTACTAAGTTTGAGATGAATCCACTGATTAGTTTAAGAGAAATCGCGCGGACAAAGTTTTCGGACGGACGTTAGGGTTTGAAAAATTCATTAAAAATGGAAAATTAATAAAAACATTGTTTTTCTTTCGACTGCACCCCTCCATATGACACAGATTATATGTACTAAGTTTGTGATGAATCCACTGGATAGTTTAAGAGAAATCGCGCGGACAAAGTTTTCGGACGGACGTTAGGGTTTGAAAAATTCATTAAAATAATGGAAAATTAATCAAAACATATTTTTTCTTTTGACTGCACCCCTCCTTATGACACAGATTATATGTACTAAGTTTCAGCTGAATCCACTGAATAGTTTAAGAGAAATCGCGCGGACAAAGTTTTCGGACGGACAGGCGGACGGACGGACGAACGGAACATTTGTATAATAAAACATTTAGCCTTAAGCTCACGAGCACGCATGGTCATGCATTCGATGTGAAAATCCCAGTTTAATTCACTTATACCAGCAACGTACACTGATGTGACTCAAGAGTTCTTAAATGGGATACCAAAACAAATTAAGTGGTATGCCAAGAGTGGGGGTTTAGCACCCCTAAAGGATGACAATCCACGAAGTGTGATTCTTTCATCGTGATTTCCTGTCCTGAAGTGATTTTTAGAGAACGAGGGATATATAATTAAACAAACTGTTTTGGACATGTGTAGCATATTCACAACCTACCCTGTTGCAACATTAAGGTCCGAGTGACTAACGCCGCTTTCAACAGTAAATGTTAGGGACCGACCCATTCATATTCTGGAGGGTGGGGTGGGTAGATGTGATTTTCTTTGTTGGATACTAGATAATATTTTTCGGCTACAGATACAAAAAGAGATTTATAATATACTTCAGTGTCAAAGACTGAGATTTCTGAAGTTGAGAAAAGTAATATTTCCATTGCAGATATCGCTGCAATGAAATTGCATCACAATGCTTTGCAGAACATTGCGACGTCATTGTTACCATGACGTCACAATCAAATGGTGTTGGATGATAAATAAAATCTCACCCTCGTGTCTTTTGTTAGGGACCGACCCTTTCGTATTCTGGGGGGTAGGGTGGGTAGATGAGATTTTCTTTGTTGGATACAAGATAATGATTTCGGATACAGATGCAAAAAGAGATTAATAATATACTTCAGTGTGAAGTTGAGAAAAGTGATATTTCCATTGCAGTGAACATAACACTTTGACGGAACTATTGTCATACAAGAGTTACCACCCCTTTAATTGTCTCCCTTTATCAAGTGTCAAGCCCGTACACAAACTGTTGACGTCCTTTTAACGTTAGTTCCACGTTGACAAGGCAAAATAATGACAGATGGTCATTTATGGAGTAAATATCAGTTCTTGCCATTTGTTATTCTCTTGAAAATGTTTCGTTATAAACTGTAAATTTCACATTTAACTCGTCAATCTAGAAAGTTCGTTTCGCAAAGCGCCATTTTTGCTACTTGAGTAGCGTGTATTCTTTCACTTCCAACAGGGTCTCCTAGTTTTCAAAAATATATTTTGTTAAAGATGATTTTGTATAACATCATATCGAAATGTATGATAAAGAATTTTCGTGACCCCAGATATGTTTTGATCCTTTTGTTTATATTTGTCAGATTTTGCAAACACGAAAATACTGTTTTAAAGACGCAAATACAAGGGGTGGTGAACCGTCCCTGTATGTTAGGTAGTGAGAATTTACGTTTCAAGGTCTTACATTTGTAATGAAACAATATAATGTTCCGGTAGACAACTACACAAAAAGTATATAATAAATAGGATATTCCATGTGTCTCGTGAAATATCATGTTTCTCTCATTTCGTGAGGGAGAAATGAAGATATTTTCCCTTTTCCCCTGTCACGAGATGAGATAAACATGATATTTTACGAGACACATGAAATATCCTCTATATGTTTTTTTGTTCTTAAAGCTATGAGCCTAAATATTGTTTTATTAACATACCACCTTGCGACAATGTAATGCTTGTGGCAGTAAACTTCTTTTTTCAACACTATGCATTATATGCAGAGTGAATTTCTCATTGAGTGACGAGGGGAAAGGAGATATTTTCACGAGTGACGTATGACAATAGTTCCGTCGAAGTGTTGTGTTCACTGCAGTGAAAATATCACTTTTCTCAACTTTGGAAAACTCAGTCTTTCACACTTAAGTATATAATGAGTATATATAATGAGCCTAAATGCTAAATACGAAAGTGCAAAGATGAGCTGATGAGCTGTATAATTAAAACAACCGGTTTCACGAATGTGATATTCAAGAATCACGATATATTTTCAATAATTATATATGTTTGTGTGCGAGAAAAAACTTCGTGGGAGGAGTGCTTCAAAAAGCATAACAATGATGGACTGCGTTGATGGAGATGGTTGATAATATTTTCAACTAATCCTCTCCGATAGCGGATACCAATTTAAGAATAGACTTCAATAGTTTTTGTTTGCGTTTATGGAGTTAAAAACGTAGGATTGGGACGTAACTCTGCAAAACAAATTATGAAAGCAAAATCTATTAAAGTCAATTCTGAAGTAAATTGTACAGGCATTGTTCAATGTACTTGACTTTTTTTGTAAAATATTTTTCTATGTATGCTTTTGTTTGGCAATGATGTTCGACCATAACAATTGTTTTAAGTCAATTATTGGTAGAAATAAATTTGAAATCAGCCTATAGTATACGTATTTATATAACATATATTGTCCTACCTATTTGGTGAACCAGGGGCCCATCAATTCTGCGTTTATTCCTGTATATAATGTCCCATTCATGTCAGTAATATACACCGATGAGGCTTTAATGTTGGACGTTATCAACGTATTTGTATTGACCCAAATATATGTCCCAATCAAAGCCAGCTATTCAGTAAACAATGGATGTCGGTGTACAATGTCAACAGCTGGTAAGAGACAAAAGCGTACTCTTCGAAACACCGTCGTCGATAAAACCATTCAATCATAGAGTCGCGGCTAACAAGAAATATGGGCAGTTTAGGACACACAGGTTGGAATATTTTGCTAAACTCGTTCATTTAATCAATGAACTATCACTTAAGGGGATACGAATTTATCACCCAGGTAGAGGCTTTTTTCCCCGACGTATTCTGAGAAAGCTATGTTATGCTCGACATTCCCTGTGAAAGATGTGGTCAGAGGATAAAGGGGTGTATTTTGCTGGTCAGTGTGTTCTGAGTAGTGGGGAATGTATCACCTTCCGCATCAATGGTGCAGTGTACGCGTGAGTTGCGGGCGCTGTCCATACCCAATGATGCCCCAGTTACCATAGAAAGGCAGGTGTAGTGCCAGCTGAGGTCGTCTACAAATCCATGTGCTCGTACATCGTTAAATACGTAATCTCTTGGCTTGAGGCATAGAAAATTATGGTTATACAATATGGGGTTCCATTGTAATCTTTTGCACAGCAGTCAGGGCAAAGACAGAGAACTCTAATTAATACGAAGTCCTTTAACTCGATCTTAAGAGAAAGATTTGACTACACTTCTTGTGGTGTTATAAATCTCCATGTGATTTATTCAGGTTAACATGCAAATATACTATGAAATTTGGCGAAAATGTAACACGGATAAATACTTACGTAATATACTGATACCTTCTCCATGATGAATAAGTAAGATGGTGTAGTTTCATCTATCTGGATCCGATGGATATTAGTAAATGAGATTGCCTGTATCTTTATATAACATCTACACAAGTTACAGACGCGAAAGAGAAACCCCTGAGAAAGAGAAACTTTCTGATAACTTTTCCTATATATTAACATGCCGGATGCGCACCTACCATGTATTTTCAAAGGCTACTCTTGATTTGTAAAATGGAATTGGATTAGCTGCCTTCGTCGTTATTACTCTCTGAATGAAAGGAAACAGGATACGACGGCCCAGTGCTGGATATGCAGGACTGCGGGCGTGGAGTATCAGAACAACAAGGGCTTCCGGAGGCTTTAAGCTAATAAACATCTCCTTACCTTTCTCTCACATCATTGATGGAAATAATTTTCTTCAGACA
This sequence comes from Haliotis rufescens, assembly GCF_023055435.1. Taxonomy (NCBI): domain Eukaryota; kingdom Metazoa; phylum Mollusca; class Gastropoda; order Lepetellida; family Haliotidae; genus Haliotis; species Haliotis rufescens. The sequence continues at coordinate 58,654,253 of NW_025964001.1, read as the reverse complement.
GGAAATAATCAAAGAGCTGATATTAATCATCTTGAAATGGAAGGCAACAGATTGTCGTGAACCTGAATGATCTGTCCCTTGACACTAGCGCGGCTCTCAACATGGCACCAGGTCTCAACATTCGGCACGACACTGACATGACAGAATCTAACAGTTTCATGCATCCTAATGCGAGGTCCAGTCTTGTGGGCGCCTTTAGCGCTCGTAGTCTGCTGTTCCTTTTATCAAAACCAAACAAACACGACAGAGTGGAATTCAAAGCAGTTTCTTTTAAACACAATGTAAAAACATGAATATAAAGACAATGTGTGTGGTTTAGAATCGGTGTAATTTTCGAATTTGCATTGTCTTTGACGTATTATTTATACAGTCGTAAATAATCGTACAAACACGTGCTCGGGTATCCTAGTGTTTAAAGCGTTCGCTCGTCACACAGAAGAGCCGGGTTTAATTCTTACATATGTGAAGAGCTTCCTTGGTGTCCCGGGCTGTGATATTGGTGGAATATTTCAAAAGCGACTGATCACTCACTGTCAACGGAATCATCTGCACTTCCAGGCCAGGTTCAAATATAATTTTCTTCCATAATGCATTAGACGATGGTCACGTGACCCCTTTTGGAAACCATATCATATTTTTTAGACATATGGAAAGCTCTTGGAAATGTGCATTCGCCAGTATCACCAAAATAATAAAAATCACCAAAATAATGAGTGAGTGTGGTTTTACGCCGCTTTTAGCAATATTCCATCAATATCACGGCGGGGGAACACTAGAAATGGGCTTGACATATTGCATCATGTCGGGAATCGAACCCGGGTCTTCGGCGTGACGAGCGAACGCTTTAACCAATAGGCTACCCGACCGCTTTTAACAGTATTCCAGTTATATCACGGTGTGTCAGCTTAATGTGGGAGGAAAGTGAGTGAGTGAGTATGGTTTTACGCCGCTTTTAGCAATATTCCAGCAATATCACGGCGGGGTGTGGGAGGTAAGCCCGAAGTGATGCAGGTCTCAGACGTTAACCACTTCCGTGAAACCCACGAGCACGGGTATAGTTCTGACAAACCTAGAAACATTATTGGGACGAACCGGGATTCGAACCAACAATCATAGGTTTCTGTCGTGCCCAAGGGATACAACTCAGCACAGCGAATGGCGGCGCCTTAGACGACTGGGCCACCCATGTCCTCCCAGACAAGAGAAGCGGGATGTGGTTGGCGTGTGGTGCGTGTGACTCTTTGTATTTTATCAGATCTCATCATATCCTCTAGTTAGGTTTATGACCACATATATGCAAATCATGTCAAGTACGACAAAATACCATTCATTATACGAATCACATAAATGAAACACTATACGACCATACTTGGAATTGGTTCTGTCAATCAGGAAAATAAAGTAATTTCTACTCCTACGACTAAACCACTTGCCCGAGCATGAACGGAGAGAAAAGAAGTTTTCCGAATGCTGCTTGTTGGAGAGACGAGCAATACTCCCACGCTGTCGGTCCGTTCATAGCTGTTACTCTGCAAAGGTTAGTTTGTTGTCCATTAAACGATCAAACGGCCCGACAATACAGCCGGCATGACCGTCAGAGATTGATGATCAAGTGAAAGGGATTCTGCATCGATTGACAAGATGTTGACAGGCCGTGCTGACAGTTTGGTTAGGTCTGCAAAGGTTTAGACGACTCTGGTACAAAATTGGTGACCGTAATTGGCGTAATTATTGAGCGATTTTCTGGCTATATGGAGATTAAAAGCCAAAATAGCATCTACTCCGTCTGTGCGTCGTAAGGCTTTTAATGACTTAATCACAAAGTTATTTTCACTCCATACTTACTTTGGTCGCATTTCGATTCATTTCAGGGAACATTTTCACATCTCAGACAGCAAATCAAACGATATAATATTTTGTTTCTACTCAACGTCTGATTATGATATTGGTATGTGGACTTATGGAAAAAAGGATACACTGAACATACCTCACAATTGCCCGTAAAGTGAATATATCACACTTGCCTGTAAAGTGAATATATCACACTTGCCCGTAAAGGAAATATATTACACTTGCCTGTAAAGGAAATATATCACACTTGCCCGTAAAGGAAATATATCACACTTGCCTGTAAAGTGAATATATTACACTTGCCTGTAAAGGAAATATATCACGCTTGCCTGTAAAGGAAATATATCACACTTGCCTGTAAAGTGAATATATTACACTTGCCTGTAAAGGAAATATATAACACGGCAAGCATGGGTTGCTGAAGACCTATTCTACCCGGATCTTCCCCGTTAGCCAACATTGATGTATTCGTAGATATATTCAGTGTCATTCCAGTGGGGCAACGCAGACAATAAGAGATAAAAGTATGTCGCATTTTTAACTTCCAAGAATGCAGTTCAGTTGCATCTGGAATGAACCATTTTATACCCATATTGACTGTTACTTGTTATATAAAACTGTGCACATGCATGGTCGTTGAAGCTTTTGTGTTGGGTCGCTTTATCCATCACCTACAATCTTGCACTTTTCATTGTATTTAATAGTCGAGGTCCTTTTTTCCAGTTTCATAAACGCATCCCAATCAGTATGACATAAGCAACATGTACTTCAACTGTTAATCACATCGTCAACATACTCAGTGAGTGAAGTGAGTGAGTATGGTTTTACGCCGCTTTTAGCAATATTCCAGCAATATCACGGCGGGGGACACCAGAAATGGGCTTCACACATTGTACCCATGTCGGGAATCGAACCGGGGTCTTCAGCGTGACGAGCTAACGCTTTAACCACTAGGCTACCCGACCGCCCCTCAACATACTCAGACCTATTGACATGTTTTTGTTCGACACCCTACATACCTGGGTGACCCTTAATTAAAACACATCTGTGACGTCATTCTATTGTTTGAACGCTCAATTATTTTTCAGGAATGTAGAGTTGTTGGTCAACTATACATTATCTTGAACCAACATTTGAATTAATTTCCACTTTGTATGGACGGAACTATTTTTTTTTTTTTATTTTTTTTTTTTTTTTTACAGTTGACAAATGAATAATTTCATTTTTTTTCCGAAAACTTGTGTCGCCAGCGGGGTTCGTACCCGCATCATTTGATTTGAGAACGTGAAATTGTAACCTCAGCTACGGCGGTAGATGAAAGCATGGTGCGAAATTAACTATTAAATATTTTCATAATTTTGCATCATGCTTAAGAGCTCAAATAATATGTATATATTTTGTGTTGGAGCAGATCACAAATAGATAAACCTTTGATGAGAAAAAAAACAAATCAGGAAATATTTATATTCTTGTTCGGGACTCTATATTTCCTATTATTCCCGTCAGCATGTATAAACAATGTGCAAGCGATAGATAGATACTAGTTTAGGACCCAACGAAATTATGAAGAGCCGTGTACCATGCATTGTAAATGTCAGCTCGCGACGGAGCTTGGCGCACGTGCAACAGCGGCAGAGAACGTATTCCTCGTGCATCACGCACTGGCGGCTCACGCAGTCTAAATACAGGCTTCAAAGAGTTCTGGGCCCCGTTCCTCAAAGCGATCTTAGCGCCACGATGATCGTAAGACTATGCTAAAGTATGGGACTTACGATCACCTTAGTGCTAAGATCGCTTTGAGGAACGGGGCCCTGGTTTGTTTTTCAAATATTTTCCACAACAGAATATTTTCTCAAAGTAGGGATGAGTTTTAAGTAGGGGAATATCCCCGTAACTCTCCATTCCTTAAAAATAATAGGCCTCTACTCCATTATTTTTAAGGAATGGAGAGTTACTCGGACATTCCCCTCTACGTAATGACGTTGAGTATATATATGTATGACCAACGTGGGGATCTTAAGTTAAACTATGCCCCCAGGGCCCCGTTCCACAATGCGTTCTTAGCGCTAAGATGATCGTAGCTCCCATGCTTTAACATAGGCTCACGGTAGTCGTAACGCTAAGATCGCTTTGTGAAACGGGCCCCAGGACTTTGGCGTTGTTTACCGCTGCTCATGCTGTCAACCGCTGGTGTTCCCGACCCAGACTCGTATGTATCGGCCGCAGGGATACAGCCTGAATTCCGTAAACAACACTATCCGATCATACTATTTACTATTCGATCAGGGGGGCACGGGTGGCCCAGTCGTCTAAGGCGCCGCGATTCGCTGTGCAGAGTTGCGTCCCTTGGGCCGTCCCAGAAACCTATGGTTGTGGGTTCGAATCCTGGTTCGCCCCGATTATGTTTCTAGGTTTGTCAGCACCATACCCGTGCTCGTGGGTTTCACCGAAGTGGTAAACGTCTGAGACCTGCATCACTTCGGGCTTTCCTCCCACATTAAGCTGACACGCCGTGATATGACTGGAATACTGTAAAAAGCGGCGTTAAACCCAACTCACTCACTATTCGATCATACTCCTGCCGCCACCATGTGTGTTGCAGCGCACCGAGAGGCACTTACTCTATGGGGAACAGGCAACCTTTTCAAACTGATTTGATCGCGACACAAGCAGTTACTGTTATGCATCAGATGCAATTACAGATCCCGGGGGCCAGATCCCTTTTCTTTCCGAGGAGTAATTCAATTTAAAATTGCGCACAGCACGCAAACATAATTTGCAATCTTATTTACTTCACTCTGATTTTCGATAATCTCTGATATGGTTAAGAGCCTTGAAATAAGCAGGGTGTTTTGTCTGTGTTTTATGTCAAGGAAATTCAAACTGCATATGAAACTCTTTCACAATGCTTTCGTGTAAGGAGTGGGCCAAAGTAAATAATGTTGGAACTGGAAGTATCTCTTTTTAAATTTGGAAGCTTTTCAGTTAAGATCGAGGCTTAACATTGTTAAAAGTATTTTAGTCGTAAGACGGCGTGGGAGGAAAGCTGAAGTAACCAGTCCTTGAGATATTTACCTTGGTGAAATCAACCAGCGACATTGTGCTGGCAGACAAAAAAGTTTTAATGAGCTTGATCTTGAATTCGAATTCACGATCCTGGCTTAAAAAAACCAACAAGTGCAAAAGTGAGCGTAGCTCACTAATACCCCCGACCCGCCTAGTGTGTCAGTAGTTACAAATTAAATAGCTAGGATAGGGTTAGCCTTAGGGTTTGAAAAATTCATAAAAAAATGGAAAATTAATAAAAACATTTTTTTTCTTTTGACTGCACCCCTCCATATGACACAGATTATATGTACTAAGTTTGAGATGAATCCACTGAATAGTTTAAGAGAAATCGCGCGGACAACGTTTTCGGACGGACGGACGGAACCTTGGTATAAAATACTATAACTATATATCCCCGACATTTTGTCGGGGGTATAACAAAAAACGCGACTCTTCACGGTCAAGGGTACTAATAAATGTTGTGTGTCACCGAAGATAGAAAAAACAATTTTCCGGTACATTGCATCAACATTTAATTCTTAATTACAGTATAACGTAGTTCAACCAGGTCAAAGATGTGGAACGATTATTGTAATCAAGTAGACCCAAATGTCAAGAAGACACTTAATGTTAACAATTTGATCAGTCTTTCTTGAAATGTCATCACTATGAAATGTAACTATGTTTGCCTGTCCATGATAAAAATCACGAATAATAAAAAGAACGCACTGGATCAGTTTAACTATATACGTCTTTGGTTTGACCAGTGCAATGTACAAAAGCAATTATTTACTCGTGCAGGGTTGGATATTTTACGAGCGCTTCAATCTATGGTTCAGCGCTGTCGGAAAAGTCACAGCTGAAACATGCAACAGAGATGAGCAGGTTTAGTGTGAGTGAGTTGGGTTTTAACTCTGCTTTGAACAGTATTACAGTTATATCGTGGCGTGTGAGCTTAATGTGGGAGGAAAGCCTGAGGTGATGCAGGTCTCAGACGTTTACCACTTCGGTGAAACCCAAGTGTTGGTGCTGACAAATCTAGAAACATAATCGGGGCGAACCAGGATTCGAACCCACGATCATGAGCAGGATTAAGTAATTCTCTGTTGTCAACATTTACTGGGGTCAAAGGTCAGAACCGGGATTCGAACCCACGAGTAAGAGCAGGATTAAGTAATTCTCTGTTGTCATCATTTACTGGGGTCAAAGGTCGGAACCGGGATTCGAACCCACGATTATGAGCAGGATTAAGTAATTCTCTGTTGTCATCATTTACTGGGGTCAAAGGTCGGAACCGGGATTCGAACCCACGATTATGAGCAGGATTAAGTCATTCTCTGGTGTCAACATTTACTGGGGTCAAAGGTTGCCCCTTCCAGTTCTCTCTGGGTTTCATTGTGATGTTATCAAGCATACTCATCTTATCTTTCAGCTTCCTTAGCTTTGTGGCTTTTGAGAAGGAGTAAAATATTAACTGACGGAAGGCATATACTACTCAAAAGAAGTTAAAGAACACCCGTTTTCATATGACTTTAGTCACTCTTTCATGTCAAGACTTTTATAGAGTAGGATAATTCATGATGGATTAACTGTAGTAATAGAGAACATGGGGAGTTCTTTAACATGTTTTGAGTAGTATACAAAGAGCCAAGTGAGTGAGTGAGTGAGTGAGTGACTAGGGTCAACGCTTAACAGTATTCCAGTTATATCACGGTGTGTCAGCTTAATGTGGGAGGAGAGCCCGAAGTGATGCAGGTCTCAGACGTTTACCACTTCGGTGAAACCCACGAGCACGGGTATGGTGCTGACAAACCTAGAAACATAATCAGGGCAAACAGGGATTCGAACCCACAATCATAGGTTTCTCGCGTACCCAGGGGACGCAACTCTGCACAGCGAATTGTGGCGCCTTAGACGACTGGGCCACCCATGCCCCACCACTGTATCTTTTGATTCTGGTGAGTAAAAATCTGAAAACCTGAGTGATAATATACATCACTTTATTGACATTACAAAGTGTTTTGTACACATACATGCATCTTACACAACTACGATCTGTGTGACAAGTTGTGTCTGACCTACACTCCAATGATAATGCCCTGTCCAAAATGGCAACAATGGCAGTGAGACTGATCACTACTTTTTCCCTGATTTCTTCTTCCCACCCTTAGGCTTGAATCCCCCTTTAGGTTTGAAGCTGCCCTTGTGCTTGAAGCTGCCCTTGCCCCCCTTCTGTCCGCGCCGCGACTTCCAGGAGTCCCCCCTGATCCACTGGTCCCGCCGTGCCTCCCACTTGAGCTGCTTGACACCTGCAACACAAACAGTTGGGTTGGTTGGTTGGTTGGTTTGTTGTTTAACGCAGCACTGAGCAATATTCCAGCTATATGACGGCGGTCTGTAAATAATCGAGTCTGGACCAGAGAATCCAGTGATTGACATCATGAGCATCGATCCACGCAATTGGGATCGATGACATGCATCAACCAAGTCAGCGAGCCTGACCACCCGATCCTGTTAATCGCCTTTTACGACAAGCACAGTCACCTTTGACGGCAAGCATGGGTTGCTGAAGACCTATTCTACCCCGGAATCTTCAAGGGTCACAAACAGTTGGTTGAGGATACGCTACACATATAAAAATTTCACATTCGTTCTTGGAAGACAATTCTTCTAAATTTTTCAGAATTGGAGCCCTATTATCATGATGTCCTCCTAATGTCCCTTGGCCACAAAGCGATATGTTCGCTAAGGTGATCACAACTCCCATACTTTAAAAAACACTTACGTCTGTCCTAGCGCTACGATCGCTTTGAGGGAGGGGCCCAGGCTAATCTGTTCGGTCAGTTCAGAGAAAAAGTAAACTTAATTTCGGGACTCAAACACGTGAGTGAGTGAGTGAGTGAGTGAGTGAGTGAGTGAGTGAGTGAGTGAGTGAGTGAGTGAGTGAGTGAGTGAGTGAGTGAGTGAGTGAGTGAGAGTGAGTGAGTGAGTGTGTGAGTGAGTGAGAGATTGTCAGTGAGCAGAGAGATTGTCAGTGAGTGAATATGGTTTTACGCCGCTTTTAGCAATATTCCAGCAATATCACGGCAGGGGACACCAGAGATGGGTTTCCCTGTGTGTGGAATCGAATCCGGGACTTCGGCATGAGGAGTAAAATGCTTAAACAACTAGGCTACCCAACCACCAAACTGTATGAGTGAATGGCTGAGTTGTATTTTACACTGCTCATAGCAATATTTCAGCAATATCGTGGCGTGGGACACCAGAAATAGGCTTCACACATTGTACCCATGTGGGAAATCGAACCCGGACCTTCGGCATAATGAGCCGTTGTTTTAACTACCAGGCTACCCCACTCCCCAACACAAAACTGAAACAAAAAAGTAGATATATGTCAGATACCAATGTCCTCGCTAGATAGAGATAGATGCCACCTTACTTGAGTTGTCTGTGTTGGACATGTCCTGGGTGCCCCCTGCCAGCATGGCCTGACCCCCGACGGTGTCGCCCTCCAGCAGGTGGGAGAACTCCTCCGCCGCCGCGAACAGACTCCCAGTGTCGTGTCTGGAAACAGTGAAAGTACAGCAATTACCAGACATAGGCTACACGGACAAAAACTACAATCACCCTTTGATTCTCAACACGATTCTCAGTTTGACATTAATATTTTTGCCAAATCAATCAATCCTATTTAGCTTAACAATCTAGATTTCTTTCCCTTGATACACATACTCTGCCAAGATTAACTTCATTACTCTTCTATGAAAAGCCCACAATTTGTACACTAATTGAGTTCTTAATTCAAATGTGTTTTAGGCTGAGGGCATATTTCTTGCCCTCTTCAGACTTTTTTCTTTGGCAGAAAACATTTGTGATCAAGCAATTAGAAATAACAATGGCCGGAACTATGTAATGTCCTCAGATGTATATTTAATAACTTGGCCACTTAATTCGACTACTACTACAAATCATTACATTAAGAAATTCATTTCCCCAAATAAAACCTTAAATTCATCTGAAACTCACTTGGATTTGTCCTTCTTTCGTTTTCGCTGTGTGGGCATAAAGTCGTCCTCCCCAAGATCTGCCCCTCTCTTTCGACCAGACACTCCTTCCAAGCCATCTATAATACACAATACAACACTGACTGGTAGTCACCATTGCTCATCACAATTGTCAGCTTAATGTGGGAGAAAAGCCCGAAGTGATGCAGGTCTCAGACGTTTACCACTTCGGTGAAACCCCAGGCACGGGTATGGTGCTGACAAACCTAGAAACATAATCGGGGTGAACCGGGATTCAAACCCACAATCATAGGTTTCTGGTGTGCCCAAGGGAAGCAACTCTGCACAGCGAATCGCGGCGCCTTAGACGACTGGGCCACCTGTGCCCCCTCCAGTATACTAGAAATACTTGGTACTGACTGTTAAAATATCACTTTACTGGAAATGTCAAAGACTGTTTGTTAGAAACATGGTGTACCTTTTGACTTATAAGCATTATAACTGACACCCTGGAGTCTTACCTACCTCAGCATTTATCAAAGGCCCAACACATTGTAATTGTGACTACCCACTGGGCTATGTGTGAGCCTTCGGAGGGAAGACTACGCTTTGTAATAAGGATGCAAAAAGGTGAGTGAGTGAGTATGGTTTTACGCCGCTTTTTAGCAATATTCCAGCGGGGGACACCAGAAATGGGCTTCACACATTGTACCCATGACGGGAATCGAACCCGGGTCTTCGGCGTGACGAGCGAACACTTTAACCACTAGGCTACCTGACCACCCCGATGCAATAAGGGAAAATGAAACTGATTTTTGGTAATGTACAGTATTTTCTTCATTCTCAATTTTTCACTGAGCTGCAGATACAACTGCCACTGGAATTACAGCTTCATCTTGGTGACATGGATTCCACATACTAGTGGTTGATAGCATGATGAACAATCGACACAACATCAGCCTGATCACCAAAACAAAATGTTGGTTTGAATTTACAACAAGCATGAGGAACCGTGGATACATTAGGTCTCAGAATTCCCATCGAATGTTGCTTAAATCATCATAACTGCTATGTATTCTCCAATACCTTCATCTGAGAATTCTATTTCCTCTTCATCAAACTCTCCGTCTTCATCATCTCCCATCGCATCTTCCATCTCCGCCTTAAACTCAGCAGCCAAGTCATCGTCATCACCAAAATCCATCTCTTCATCTGACAGATCATCATCAGCAGCATCATCAAAATCTTCATCACTGTCTCCATCATCATCTCCTGCAGTCTTACTCTCTTTCTTACTTTTACTCTTCTTTTTGCCAAACTCCCTACACATGAAATAGAAATAGCTCACAGAACAATGATCACAGAATAAAACTAAAATCTTAAGAGGTCTCATTTTCTTCGCAAATACTTTTAAGAAATTTTAGCAATGAAAAAGAAAATGGGAAATGAGGATCTCTTTGGTGGACTTCAACCAGCATGTCTTCAATTTCACCCTCCCAAGGTCACCTTCCCGAGGCAAGGGAGTTAACTTTTAAAAGTCCAGTTTCCACCCTTGCCAAACTGGGTTGGAATTCCTGGGCTCGACCGTAGCGCCACCAGTGGCTGTTACGAGTTATGTCCCTTCTAAGCCTCTCCTTTGGACTAATCAGATTCCACCTCTCGTAACGCTTGCATTTATTTCAAACAAAATGGCGGCGCCCAGTCAAGACGATCTGATCGATAATCAAGATCTATATTGTGATAAAACGGGTCTTACATAGCGTTGTGCATCAAATCACGTGAGCACCTTGATTAAAAACAGGAAAAGACTTGGTAAATTTCTGTTGACAACGAGTTGGAGATGCACTGGCTCTGCAAATCCTGCAATCGACCGAAATCTGAACGACATTTTACGAACCGGATTTCGATTTCGGTGCACGATTTTGATAAGACTATGCATAGACTCATTAGTCTTGCCAAAATGTAACTCCATAATACCAGCCAAGTTCTGCAAGGGTGGAAACTGGACTTTTATAGTCAGTTAACTCCCTTGCCTCGGGAAGATGCTCAAGGTTGACCATCTGTAAGGATCCTGGGATCATTCCTAGCATGTGTCTCGCCAACTTTTAACAAACAGATCTAACACAGTTCTCTTCAACACATCTGATGCTCCCTGTAGTGAACACTCTGGAAGTTCCCTGCCTCCACTTACCTGGCAAAGTCAAGGTCAAGGTCCCCGAAGTCCTCCCCTTCGTCAGCCCCTGTCTCGAACTTATCTGCAGTGATGGAAAATCACACTTCACTCAAAGCTAGCAGTCTTACAATGTTTAACACAGTAACAGGTGCACTGAAGTTTCCTATGAAACTGGTAGGATTAGATGGTGGTTTCAAATGTAATAAATGTTATAATTTTTTATGAAAAAGGATGCAAATCTAATTTATTGAGTCCAGCAGTCGGACAGCAGTATTCCTTTCTTTGTTTTTTGTCTAACGCCACAATCAGCAATATTCGAACAATATGTATGCAGTCTATAAATACTTGAGTCTGGACCAGACAATCCAGTGATTGATATCATGAGAATCAATCCACACAATTGGGATATGATGACATGCATCAACCAAGTCAGTGAGCCTGACCACCTGATCCAGTTGGTTGCCTCCTAAGTCAAGCATAGTCGCCTCTTACAGCAAGCATGGGTTGCTGAAGACCTATTCTACCCCGGATCTTCACGGGTTAGCAGTATTCCTTTACAAACAGGACAACATTATTACCTGTTCATCCAAATCCTTACTGTGGGCAGGCTTGGCAGGATATCTAGTACTCAAACCTTACCCATCATTGATGGTGCAAGCTCGGACACCCTTTACCCATATACTTACATATCAAAATAACACGGATGTCTTGTTCCAATAGCAATACACAGCCCTACACAAACATTTTCTATTTCAGATTCATATTTATGTAGGTTACTAAATAAATTCTCACATCTGCCAATGTGTGTGTGTTGTGCTGTGTGGAAAATTACACACTCTCCCTACCAATCGTTGCCTGGACTATACATTCCTGACGACACATTCAATGACCACCTGCCAGCTGCCATATAGCAAGTCACCACCGAAAAAAGTCAAAACAATTTCCACTACGACTATTTAGAATATCTGTCAGCAAAAACTAATAATAAGCTTTGTACTTATAACAGAAAGTGGAAATTGTATTTAGGTTTACATGATGCCTTGAATCTAACATAGATTGCTGACTGTGTGTTATTATTATTTCCAATCACTTTGACTTTATTGCCAAGGAAAAACTACAATGTTTCTCCAATATAATGATTACAATATTATAGCTTGGTATTGTTTATTCTTTTATTATTAGCTTATCTTTCTATGATTGCCCATAAATATGGTGCTAACAACTTTCATGCCAGAACATCTTGCTTGATCCTACATGATCAAGGCCTATCCAATTTTTTACGCTTAGAAATATATGCTGTGTCAAATTGTTAATAATGCTATATGTATAAATATCACTGTGTATGTAACCACCGAAACTGGAATAAAAATGATTGGAAAAAAAAAAAATTACACGACGACAATAGTCACATTAACAATTACCAACCAACTAATTTTCTTCACAGAAGCTGCTTCCAAAGAGGTTTCAAATCGCAGACGCTGATTTTTCCTCGACCCTATTGTTTCCTGTCTGATTCCAAAGATACGGAGACAAACGAGGACACTAACCCAGATATTCATCAAACTCCCCATCACTGACACTGTCCACATCGCTGCCGTCATCCTTCCCTTTCAACTTGTCCCTCACAGACTTCTGGCTGAAGTACCTGAAGATAGGAACATAAATTAGAAAACAGCCAATGAGGTGTGAGGTATTGCTTCGTTTGTTTGTTGTTTAACGCCGCACTCAGCAATATTCCAGCTATATGACGGCGGTCTGTAAATAATCCAGTCTGGACCAGACAATCCAGTGATTAATATCATGAGCATCGATCAACGCAATTGGGATCAACCAAGTCAGCGAGCCTGACCACCCGATCCCGTTAGTCGCCTTTTACGACAAGCATAGTCACCTTTTACGGCAAGTATGGGTTGCTGAAGGGGTAGAATAGGTCTTCAGCAACTCATGCTTGACGTTAGAGGCGACTATGCTTGTTGTAAAAGGCGACTAAAGGGATCGGGTGGTGAGACTCGTTGACTTGGTTGATGCATGTCATCGTATCCTAATTGCGTGGATCCATGCTCATGATGTCAATCACTCGATTATTTACAGACCACCATCATATAGCTGGAATATTGCTGAGTGCGGCGTTAAACAACAAACAAACATGTCATGAAGACAGCAGAAGCATCAATCCACAGAGGACGACAGAATCTGTCCGGTCACAGAGCTATTTGATCCTGATTAGTCAGTTGTTCAACAAGCTGGGGTACTTGGGAGCCATTCTGTCTTAGAGGTGTGAGGTGAAATTGGATTTAACGTCGCGTCAAAGATTATTGCGCTTATATAGCGAAGTGCATGCACGTGTATGTGTGTGTGTGGCTACTTGTACTAGTCCGGACTGATGCCGATTGATAGTGCTAGCACACTGAGATACCATGCCGCAGTTTAACATGAATACCCCACTCAGACACAGTATACTGACTCCGAGCCGACCAGTCCTTGTTTTGGCCCTTAATGCCGAGCGCCAGACAGGGTAACAACAAGTACCATCTTTTAACGTCTTTTGGTATGACGCGGCCTGGGATCGAACCCCGGACCTTCCGCTCTCCGGGCGGACGCTCTACCACTAAACCACGGAGGCGGTCCCATTCTGTCTTGGACAGCCCAAGGAACCACACTTGGCCAAGGAACAGAGGCCATCCTAACTTAACTTATAGTAGTTGCTTCAGAATTCATACCACTGACATGAAATAGTTCGAAGCTGATCTCACTTCTCTCCTGTCGAGCAGTCAGACAGATTTGTGGCATTGAACATAATCAGAGATTGTCAGATAACAGAAACAGAAGCTGTGCCTTACTTGTACAAGTACTTCTCGTCTTCTGGGATGCTGCTCTCGTCTCTGTCTATGAAACTGTCGCTGGTCACAGGAACCTGGTTTTTCGGAACAGACTGCTTGGCACTCATGACACTCTTGGACACTGCAACATGGGACATTGATACTGTAAGTGTGGTAGAAACATGGCCATGCTATACTCAATGATGTCATGGTAAGATGGTTGTCACAGTTAACTCTGTATGGTTTTGGTTTGGTTTGGTTTGGTTTGGTTTGGTTTGGTTTGTTGTGTAACGCCGCACTCAGCAATATTCCAGCTATATAACGGTGGTCTGTAAATAATCACGTCTGGACCAGACAATCCAGTGATTTATATCATGAGCATCGATCCACGCAATTGGGATCGATGACATGCATCAACCAAGTCAGCGAGCCTGACCACCCGATCCCGTTAGTCGTCTTTTACGACAAGCATAGTCACCTTTTACGGCAAGCATGGGTTGCTGAAGACCTATTCTAACCGGATCTTCACGGGTAGCCAACATTGATGTATTCGTAGATATACTCAGTGTTGCTGAAGACCTATTCTACCCCGGAATTGTCACTCTGCATGGAGCAGCATTTCAGTTATATCTCCGAGAGGGTGCAAGGTGCAGACGTTTGACACATCAGTGAAACCCGGGGGTACTGGTGTGGCCATTACAATCCAAGGATCATAATCAGAGCAAATCTGGGAAGTCAGCTAAGCCAGATTTTTATTCTATATATTTGTGCCTTAGGCTTAACAACATAAGTGAGCGAGTGAGTATATTAGCAATATTCCAGCAATATCACGGTGGGGCTCTATCACCCGTGCCCTCTATTGTTTGTCGTAGAGTTAGAACATGACCATGACGTTAGCTAGTGATTACCTGGGTCCAGCTTCTTGGGGTTCTTGTACACAAATCTGTTGAGAAACTTGATGAGGGTAAAGTCCTGCAGGGGGTCGCTTGTGTAGACAATCGGGGATTTCTGGAACATAAATGCAAAGTTGTTACAGAGACAGTGGTCTGAAACACATATGTCTATTGTAATATGAACAACTAGTGTTACAAACATCCCAGGAACAACACATGTTACAAACATCCCAGGAACAAATAGTGTTACTAACATCCCAGGAACAACTAGTGCTACAAACATCCCAGGAACAACTAGTGTTACAAACATCCCAGGAACAACTAGTGTTACAAACATCCCAGAATCAGCCAGTGCTACAAACATCCTACTAACAACTAGTGTTACAAACATCCCAGGAACAACTAGTGCTACAAACATCCCAGGAACAATTAGTGTTACAAACATCCCAGGAACAATTAGTGTTACAAACATCCCAGGAACAACTAGTGCTACAAACATCCCAGGAACAACTAGAGTTACAAACATCCCAGGAACAACTAGTGCTACAAACATCCCAGGAACAACTAGTGCTACAAACATCCCAAGAACAACTAGTGTTACAAACATCCCAGGAACAACTAGTGCTACAAACATCCCAGGAACAACTAGTGTTACAAACATCCCAGGAACAATTAGTGTTACAAACATCCCAGGAACAACTAGAGTTACAAACATCCCAGGAACAACTAGTGTTACAAACATCCCAGGAACAATTAGTGTTACAAACATCCCAGGAACAACGAGTGCTACAAACATCCCAGGAACAACTCGTGCTACAAACATCCCAGGAACAACTAGAGTTACAAACATCCCAGGAACAACTAGTGTTACAAACATCCCAAGAACAACTAGTGTTACAAACATCCCAGGAACAACTAGTGCTACAAACATCCCAGGAACAACTAGAGTTACAAACATCCCAGGAACAACTAGTGCTACAAACATCCCAGGAACAACTAGTGCTACAAACATCCCAGGAACAACTAGTGTTACAAACATCCCAGGAACAACTAGTGCTACAAACATCCCAGGAACAACTAGTGTTACAAACATCCCAGGAACAACTAGTGCTACAAACATCCCAGGAACAACTAGAGTTACAAACATCCCAGGAACAACTAGTGCTACAAACATCCCAGGAACAACTAGTGCTACAAACATCCCAGGAACAACTAGAGTTACAAACATCCCAGGAACAACTAGTGCTACAAACATCCCAGGAACAACTAGTGCTACAAACATCTCAGGACCAACCAGTGCTACAAACATCCCAAGAACAACATGTTTTACAAACATCCCAACTTGCAACCTGTGCTACATATCTCCCCACCCCTTCCCAAGGCTAGTGTAGTCACCTGCAGCAGTGCTTTGGCAAACAGAGCCACAGAGGGGTGGAAGTGGTTGGCGAGCTTCTCCAGTTCCCAGACACACGCCTGGTCAGCGCCACAGTACATCGGGTTTCGGTGGAACGGGTCGTACGTCCCCAGTGTCATCTTTTCTGAAACAATCATTCACCATTTGTCACTTCATTTCTGTCTCAAGCTGTACACATATCGCAGTCACTTCCCTACACACCAGTGTGCAATTGTACAAAACAACCTTAGCGTTACTACTGTCATAGTCTATGTTAAGGTAAGAACAACGATTGTACAGCGGCACCCACCTACCCTGCTTGTGACCCCCTACGCACCAGGCCTACCCTGCTTGTGATCCCCTACTCACCAGGCCTACTCGGCTTGTGTCCCCCTACACACAAGGCCTACCCTGCTTGTGTCGCCTGCTTGTGTCTCCCTACGCACCAGGCCTACTCTGCTTGTGTCGCCTGCTTGTGTCTCCCTACGCACCAGGCCTACCCTGCTTGTCGCCTGCTCGTGACCCCGTATGCACCAGGCCTACTCTGCTTGTGTCGCCTGCTTGTGTCGCCTGCTTGTGTCTCCCTACGCACCAGGCCTACCCTGCTTGTCGCCTGCTTGTGTCTCCCTACGCACCAGGCCTACTCTGCTTGTCGCCTGCTTGTGTCTCCCTACGCACCAGGCCTACCCTGCTTGTGACCCTGTATGCACCAGGCCTACTCTGCTTGTGTCGCCCTGCTTGTGTTGCCTGCTTGTGTCTCCCTACGCACCAGGCCTACTCTGCTTGTGACGCCTGCTTGTGTCGCCTGCTTGTGTCTCCCTACGCACCAGGCCTACTCTGCTTGTGTCGCCTGCTTGTGTCTCCCTACGCACCAGGCCTACCCTGCTTGTGTCTCCCTACACGCCAGGCCTACTCGGCTTGTGTCACCTGCTCGTGACCCCCTATGCACCAGGCCTACCCTGCTTGTGTCTCCGAATGCATCAGGCCTATCCTGCTTGTGATCCCCTACGCACCAGGCCTACCCTGCTTGTGACCCCCTACGCACCAGGCCTACCATGCTTGTGTCTCCCTACACACCAGGCCTACCCTGCTTGTGACTCCCTACACATCAGGCCTACCCTGCTTGTGACTCCCTACACATCAGGCCTACCCTGCTTGTGACTCCCTACACACCAGGCCTACCCTGCTTGTGACTCCCTACACACCAGGCCTACCCTGCTTGTGACTCCCTACACATCAGGCCTACCCTGCTTGTTTCTCCGATGAACCCAGGAGGACTTGACCTTCTTCTTGACCTCCACCTTGATGTCTGGTTTCTCCTCCCCATCCTCTGCTGCATGTGACGACTCCTCATCTTCCTCTGGCAGGTCCACAAAATGCTCCTCGTCATCGGAGTCCTGATCATGTAGACCGCACAGTCAGAGAATGGACAGAGACAAGACACAGGTTAGTGATAAGTAAGTGAATGTTGTTGAATGCCAGGGCACAATGACACACAATCAGCTCACAAAGGCTGATCACCCAATCAAAGTCAGTCGCCTCTTATGACCAGCAAATTGGGTGCGGGGGCACTTATTCTGACCCGGTTCACCAAAGGGGTCTCGGTATAGAGAAGTATCAAGTACATTTTTCAAACGATAGAAATACAACATTCATCAATTAAAGACCAGATAACAAAATGATCTGAGATGAAGATCCTCAGAAATCTCACTTTTCAGACACAAGGATCAAATGCAGCAATCCATTGGGATCGCAGGTTAGAATTGGTCCCCTGGGTGCCATTGTTCAAAACAACCTTAGCGCTGCGACTGTCGTAAGTCTATGTAAAAGTATGGGAGTAATGATCACCTTAGTGCTAAGATCGCTTGGTTAAATGGCACCCAGAACCATATGCTGGTCTTAAGAGGTGATGTAATCTATTGAGTGGTCAAGCTCGGTGACTTGGTTGATTCCATGTCATGGCACCTGGACGACGTCAATCGTTGCTCACAATATCGATCACTGGAATGTCTGGGCCTCATTTGATTATTTACAGACCACTGTCATATAGCTTGAATATTGAGGAGTGTGGCGTAAAAACAAAAATACATCCTTTCTAGCCAAAAGATTATCTTACCTCAAAAGTCTGTGTAAAGTTGATGATATCAGGTCTTTTTTTAATGACCTGAAATGACACAAAGAAGTATCAAAAATATCCTGTTCACTTGAAATATCATTGTATGTTAGTTACACATGACAACCTTGCAGTGTCATATAGAACAGGCACATTCTGCCCACAGTGAGACGATATGGTTGTGTCACCCCTTGAGGTAAAACTGCTCTACCGTGAGAGTGAGTGAGTTGGGTTTAACGCCGCTTTTAATATTATTCCAGTTATATCGCAGCGTGTCAGCTTAATGTGGGAGGAAAGCCCGAAGTGATGCAGGTCTCAGACGTTTACCACTTCGGTGAAACCCACGAGCATGGGTATGGTGCTGACAAACCTAGAAACATAATCGGGGTGAACAGGGATTCGAACCCACATTCATAGGTTTCTGGCGTGCCCAAGGGACACAACTCTGCACAGCGAATCGCGGCGCCTTGGACGACTGGGCCACCCATGCCCCCCTCTTCTGTGAGAAATTCAGTCAGCTTTAACACTCCCAGTAACTGTTTTCAAATCGCAGCATGTAGAACTCACTATCACCTGAACCCAAAATTTAAAACTCTGTGTGTAAGTGCATGCAGTGGCTGAAAACAAATGCAAGATATACAATGTTTAAGAACAGATTAATTTTTAACCAAAAAAGGGACTCCCTCCCCTCCATTAGAACATCAAATGGTCGTATCAAGTCGCCCTGCCCCTTGGTGCCTGTTCTCACCTCGGACAGCATGAAGAGCACGCCACACACAAACTGGGGGCTGTGGTAGGAGCAGACCTGGAGCATCCTCTTGATGAAAGCCTGGAACACAGCATGCAAATCAATAACCACAATGAAACTGCCGCTTACAGTTTGTTTTGGTTGTTGGATTGGTTTGGTTTGGTTTGGTTTGGTTTGGTGTTTTGGTTGTTGGTTTGGTTTGGTTTGGTTTGGTTTGGTGTTTTGGTTTGGTGTTTTGGTTGTTGGTTTGGTTTGGTTTGGTTTGGTTTGTTTTGTTTTGTTTTGTTTTGTTTTGTTTTGTTTTGTTTTGTTTTGTTTTGTTTTGTTTTGTTTGTTTGTTTGTTTGTTTGTTTGTTTGTTTGTTTGTTTGTTTGTTTGTTTTGTTTGATAGTTTTTTGTTTCTTTGGTTAAATCTACAGGTAACCAAGCTCTACATTGAAAACACAGTATGTTTATCTCCTAAACGATAATCAAACTGCTGCTGTTTGTCTTGTTTGTTTGTTTGTTGTTACTGAGGCCAGACATGACAGGTCTAACAAATGTACACAGGAAACGATCATCAAATGCTGACAGCTCAGATTGAGAGAATCACAGAAGGCCACATCTTTAAAGTACACATTGGATGACCCCAAACTGAGGCTCATGATGCTGGGGATCAAGATGTATTTTATTAAATAATTTATAACACTGATAGGAAACATAATTCCACTGGGCCACTTTACTCACCTGGATGTGTCTACACTTTGAAGATATACTACTCAAACGTAATTATTTCTTTTGTTTGTTTGTTGTTTAATGCTGCAATCAGCAATGTTCCAGCTATATGACAGCGGTCTGAAAATAAACGAGTCTGGACCAGACAAACCAGTGAAGGATATCATGAGCATCGATTTACACAATTGGGATACGATGACATGCATCAACCAAGTCAGTGAGCCTGACTCGATGATGTCATATATGGGACGATATTATTTTTGAAAGGGGAGTGTCTAGTGAGTTGTTCCCCATAGATGTAGCTGTGCAATGCAGACAAATGCAATGGCCGGACGATCTCATCCAAAAGTGGGAAAGATATGACAATCAGTATTGGAAGAATAGGTACATGTAATCGATGTGAGGATTGTGCGAATATGCACTAAATATCCACCTGTGCATAAAATGGACTTGTCCGACATTGTCGAGGTGGTTGGTTGGTTGGTTGGTTGTTTAACGCCGCACTTAGCAATATTCCAGCGATATGACGGCGGTCTGTAAATAATCGAGTCTGGACCAGACAATCCAGTGATTTATATCATGAGCATCGATCCACGCAATTGGGATCGATGACATGCATCAACCAAGTAAGCGAGCCTGACCACCCGATCCCGTTAGTCGCCTTTTACGACAAGCATAGTCACCTTTTACGGCAAGCATTGCTTGCTGAAGACCTATTCTTCCCCGGATCTTCATGGGTCTTGTTGAGGTGGAATTCTATTGAAGGAGTCATAATCATTAATGGCTTATGCTCCCTGCAGCGTTTTGTCGTATGATAAACAACTCCCACTCATCGTTTATTTCTTTAAAAAAAACTAATCTATTTGCTACTAACTAACTGGTACCTTTAGCCATCACAGTAGGGTAATGTAGCTATACTACTCAACATTTGCTAAAGATAACGTTGACAAAACTATTAGACAGTTGTCTACCAATGAAAAAGGTGCTAGTGATGACACCACTCATTTAATGGTGTAAGTCCATGGGTAAACAGAAGACAGAGACATTAACAACTTATTACTGTGATACCACTACAATCTGAAACTGTACTTCAGACACCAAATGTATTGCTGGGAGGAGTGATTATCCCTGGATTCAATGGGGTTTCTATAAAAAGATGTAACATTCTGTTTGTTTTATTTATTTATTTTTTTTGTCAGCAATATACCAGCTACATGACGGCGGTCTGTAAATAATCGAGTATGGACCAGACAATCCGGTGGTTGACATCATGAGCATCGATATGCGTAAATAGGATACGATGACATGCATTAACCAAGTCAGCGAGCCTGACCGCCCGATCCCGATAGTCGCCTTTTACGACAAGCTTGGGTTGCTGAAGACCAATTCTAACCTGGATATTCAAGGATGTAACAGAAAAAAATCCAAAAACAATGAAGTCAACAGTTGACCACTTCAATGATAAGTGAGGAAATCAAATGGTTCATTGATTGGAAATTGTCTTCAAGGAAAAAAGACAAAAATAGAAAAGAAAAAATCCTTAAAAGCAAAAGGCACCAGTTTGAAGCTTGATTGATGTAGGTGCAAACTTTGCCAGAGACAAGCAATAGAGAACTGGAGACATTTCTAATCCATGCACAAACACGTTTAGTCAACCATAGGTTCCTGAGGACCAACAGTACCACAGAATCCCCACAAGTGACAAGACCTGACAATAATTTGAATCAATTTGCTAAAATGTGTGTCCTGCCTGTTTGTGACCAATGGCATGGATTGTTTCCCCAGCTTTGACTGGTCTTATCCAGACTTACTTGATGTGATAATACAGCTCTCATCTACCATCTCATGCTTAGTACCAGAATTAAATCCATTTGGATTTGCCAAACACAGCCAGATACCTGTGAGTGAGTGAGTTGGGTTTAACGGCGTGTCAGCTTAATGTGGGAGGAAAGCCTGAAGTGATGCAGGTATCAGACGTTTACCACTTCGGTAAAACCCACGAGTAAAGGTATGGTGCTGACAAACCTAGAAACATAATCGGGGTGAACCGGGATTGGAACCCACAATCATAGGTTTCTGGCATGCCCAAGGGACGCAACTCTGCGCAGCGAATCACGGCCCCTTAGACGACTGGGCCACCCGTGCCCCCCCCGATACCTGTGAAAGTATACGGAGCATACCTTGATTCTTTTCTGCGACGTGTCCGTGCGCAGTGTCTTGAAGATGAGATTGAGGAACATGGCTTGTTTGGAGGATGTCTTCAGGGCCGGGGCAGCCAGCTTCTTGTACAGCGCCACATAGAACCTGTCACTCAGTGCCTCACTGTAACAACGTAATGGACTCAGGTGATACCACACTGTGAGTGAGTTGGGTTTAACGCCGCTTTTAACAGTATTCCAGTTATATCACGGCGTGTCAGCTTAATGTGGGAGGAAAGCCCGAAGTGATGCAGGTCTCAGATGTTTACCACTTCGGTGAAACCCACGAGCACGGGTATGGTGCTGACAAACCTAGAAACATAATCGGGGCGAACCGGGATTTGAACCCACAATCATAGGTTTCTGGCGTGCCCAAGGGACGCAACTCTGCACAGCGAATCGCAGCGCCTCAGACGACAGGGCCACCTGTGCCCCCCTTATCCTGTTACAAAGCTAGTGGACAAAATACTATTGAATCATGTACTATAAAGCCGAACATGATGCAGTTTCACTTCAATATCAGATACTATTTGTATGGCAACACTTCCAAACAATCGGTCTTGTTCAGCCCCAAACAGGACACTCAGAATTAGTCAAATCTAAATATTTTTTACATTTCTATTCTTATTCTGCATTACTCAAAACACGAAATACTATTGAATCATGTCCTTCTGTTAAAGTTAACTTGAGTGAGTGAGTTGGGTTTAACACCGCTTTTAACAGTATTGCAGTTATTTCATGGCATGTCAGCTTAATTTGGAGGAAAGCCCGAAGTGATGCGGATCTCAGACGTTTACCACTTCGGTGAAACCCACGAGCACGGGTGAGGTGCTGACAAACCTAGAAACATAATCGGGGCGAACTGGGATTGGAACCCACAATCATAGGTTTCTGGCGTGCCCAAGGGATGCAACTCTGCACAGTAATTGCGGCGCCTTAAATGGCTAGGCCAGCCGTGCCCCCCAAAATTAACTTGAAATGAAGCCAATCCAGTGATTAATATCATGAGCATTGATCCACGCAATTGGGATCGATGGCATGCATCAACCAAGTAAGCGAGCCTGACCACCCGATCCCGTTAGTCGCCTTTTACGACAAGCATAGTCACCTTTTACGGCAAGCATGGGTTGCTGAAGACCTATTCTACCCCGCAAGTTTCACGGGTCTTAAAATCAGTCTGGAAGGACCCGTACCCAGGGTTTGGTTTGGTTTAGTTTGTTGTTTAACGCCGCACTCAGCCATATTCCAGCTATATGATGGCGGTCTGTAAATAATCGAGTCTTGACCAGACAATCCAGTGATTAATATCATGAGCATCAATCCGAGCAATTGGGATCGATGACATGCATCAACCAAGTCAGCGAGCTTGAATACCTGATCCCGTTAGTCGCCTTTTACGACAAGCATAGCCACCTTTTACGGCAAGCATGGGTTGCTGAAGACCTATTCTACCCCGGAATCTTCACGGGTCTTAAAATCAGTCTGGAAGGACCCGTACCCAGGGTTTGGTTTGGTTTAGTTTGTTGTTTAACACCGCACTCAGCAATATTCCAGCTATATGACGGGTCTGTAAATAATCGAGTCTGGACCAGACAATCCAGTGATTCATATCATGAGCATCGATCCACCCAATTGGGATCGATGACATGCATCAACCAAGTAAGCGAGCCTGACCACCCGATCCCGTTAGCCGCCTTTTACGACAAGCATGGGTTGCTGAAGACCTATTCTAACCCGGAATCTTCACGGGTCTGGAAGGACACGTACCCAGGGCACTGGGACCACTCACCTGGAGTCTGTGACGTGATGAAGCAGCATGAGAGCCTGGACACTGGTGTTGAAGTTGACCAGGTGGACGATCTTGTACAGGCTGTCCAGCTGCTCATTCAGGGAACTCTTCTCACCTGGACCGGATTACATTCACATTAGGACGAAACATCATCAATGGCTTACACAAAAGTCTCCATGGTTATAAAGTCTAGTCTTTGTAGTAGTCTGCATTTTCAAACAACCATCTTGCTGAGGCAAGAGAGTTAACTGACTATAAGAGTGCAGTTTCCACCCTTGCCGAACTAGGCTGGTATTATAAAGTTACATTTTGGCTGGACTAACGAGTCTATGCATAGTCCAATCAAAATCGCGCAACGAAATCGAAATCCGGTTCGTAAACTGTCGTGCAGATTTCGGTCGATTGCAGGATTTGTAAAGCATGTGCACTGCCAACTCGTTGTAAACAGAAATTTTCCAAGTGTTTTCATGTTTTTTTATCAAGGTGCTCACGTGATTTGATGCACTTCGCTATGTAAGACCCGTTTTATCACAATATTGATCTTGAATATCGATCAGATCGTCTTGACTGGGCGCCGCCATTTTGTTTGAAACAAATGTAAGTGATACGACTGGTGGAATCTGATTGTTCCATAGGAGAGGCTTAGAAGGGACATAACTCGTAACAACCACCGGTTGCGCTACGATCGAGACCAGGAATTCCAGCCTAGTTTGGCAAGGGTGGAAACTGGACTTTTAAAGTCAGTGAACTCCCTTGCCTCGGGAAGATGTCAAACAACTTACAATGTGTGGTGAGGTGAAATGGGGTTAAACGTCGCGTTCAGGATTATTGCACATATATAGCGACACTTCAAACCCCAGACCTGCTGAGCAGATACTCCAGGCAGTCACCTACAGTGCATGCTCCAAATGATTCATATCATACAGCGGTATGCCATGTGTCAAGATATGCCATGTTCCAAGGCCTTCTTTTCAGTCTGTATGACTCTTGAAGACTCAATTTGTCGTGAGGTGAGATTTATTGTCGCTACCATGCACGTGGGAGGCACGCCTTACTGTATTGTTATTTGATTGCTGTTTTATAATGCAGTCAGCAATATTACAGCTATATAACAAAAGTTTGTTAATAATTATGTCTGAACCAGATAAACTAGTGGTTGATATTATGAACATCTGGTGACAGATAATCAACAAAGTCCATATATACGTCTAGTCATGTCTAGTCATAACCTTATCTGACACTGAGTCCCCATTAAGAACTGTTCAAAACATTTTAGAATCTGTATTCGTGTATGGATGTTGATTTAAAATAAACTATTTTGTCCCAAACTCTAACGTGAGTTCAGCATTTGGCACAAGTTGAAAAAAATGTGTTGACAGAGGTGGACAGACAAATCAACATGGTGTCACCAGTAATTACCATTTTTTTACCAGTAAAATTAGGCATGGACCGGTAATTTATGTGACTGTCAGTCCCTGTGGACCGGCAAATAAAGTACCTTATAAATCTTTGTTGTTGAAAAAAACATCGGTGATATTCATGTAAGTACATTTTTCGAACAAAGTCAGCTTGTCTGTTACCATCAGGGTTTCCCCTTGTCTATTTCTAGGTTAAATATCCAGTTGTAGTGACTTAGTGACTGAACTTTATGTGAATGACGTACAGATCTAACTAAGTTACTTCAGAGATGACATCTTTTCATTGAACATGAAGTTGAAAGAATTAAAACCAAATAATTTTCATTTCCATTTGTTGAAAGTTGGGACTGTCAAAAATCAGGGGGGACTGGTAATTTTTAGATATACCATGGACTGGCGGGAACACTGCAACAAAGTTGCTACATTCACCCACCGTGACTGCAACACCTTGTACAGCACTGTAGTTTACCCAAGATGCATGATGACGTTTGATTGTTGAGGTTATTAGACAAACCTAATTTCTAGAATTCAAATCTAATAACGATTTTGTACTGGCGAATCTAAAGCCTCTAGATCTACTACTTCATTAGTACGCGACAAGCTCGGATCAAACAGCTTGTAAACAGTCACACGTCCACTAGCAGCAAGAATGTACAGGGTGGTCATTGGTCTCACCTCTAGCGTATGGGAAGGCCCGGTGGACTCCCGTCAGCAGGGCGCTCATCATCTTGCTGTCAATCTCCCCTTTCTGGACAAACGCCTGGAACACACACATAATGCCATTGATCTTGCATTGACATAGAAACAGGTACACGCACATAGTGAACAAGCTTGCAGCATCATCATGGGATGGAGTGACTTGGGTTTAACACCGCTGGGAACAGTATTATAGTTATATCACGGTATATATAGTGCCAGCTTAATGTGGGAAGAAAGCCCAAAGTGATGCAGGTCTCAGACGTTTACCACTTCGGTGAAACCCACAAGCACGGGTATGGTGCTGACAAATCTAGAAACATAATCGGGGCGAACCGGGATTGGAACCCATGACAGGTTTCTGGAGTGCCCAAGGGACGCAACTCTACACAGTGAATTGTGGCGCCTTAGCCGACTGGGCCACCCGTGCCCCCCGTTGCGAGTCCAGGCTCACAATCCATGAGTGTCGATAGTTATGCAATCATGAGCCATGATGAGTGAGTGAATACTGCTAAATGCTGCATTCAGCATAATTCCAGCTAAACCATTGTCCGTCAAATAATCAAGATAATCAATCAATAACATTTGACCAAATATGTCAAAGGCGTTAGTGTTCGAAAGCAATTCCGAGCTAAGAAGAATTCCAGTGACAATGGGCACTATTAACGTTTCAATCTTGTGTAATAATTTAACAACCATTCAGAAAATATACTTTATATCTGTGTTGAACAATGTACCCTATCTTAGGCAGAGACTTGCATCACAAGTTTTCATCAACAAAACAGTTGCTTCTGGCACAACAAAAAACACACACTGACTAGGGAAAAGACTTCATCGTTAGGACTATGAGTGACTTCAGAGAGGGGAGGGTGCACAATATCTGTTTTGTTTGTTTGTTGTGTTAGGTGGCAGGAAGCAATATTCCAGGTGTATTATGGCGGGTTGGTATAAACCATGCCCTCAGTCAGTCAGTGAGTGAGTTGTGTTTAACGCCGCTTTTAACAGTATTCCAGCTATATCGGGTGTGTCATCTTAATGTGGGAGGAAAGCCTGAAGTGATGCAGGTCTCAAACGTTTACCACTTCGGTGAAACCCACGAGCACAGGTATGGTGCTGACAAACCTAGAAACATAAACGGGGCGAACCGGGATTGGAACCCACAATCATAGGTTTCTGGCCTGTCCAAGGGATGCAACTCTGCACAGCGAATTGCGTCGCCGTGCCCCCAATGCCCTCGGGATGTGATGACATGCATCATCCTGAATACCCAATCCAATGCCGTTGCCTCTTGCAACAGTGTGCCGCTCTCTCTTCCATGTGTGTGAATAGCTTACCCTGAAGAAGGAGAAGTATATCTTGATGAGTTGCGAGGCCAGCTCTTCATCCTCTGCATCCAGGACGATCTGGTTGAGGAAACACATCGCATAGTATCTGAAACAAACAATCATCTTCAACATTTTGTCTGTGCAATTTTATCCTCAAACAACTCCTTATGTTTCGCATAAGGAGTTTGTTTGTTTGTTTGTTTGTTTGTTGGCCGTAAAACACTGCAATGAGCAATATTCGAGCCACATCAATGTGGGATGGTTATTTCGAGCTTCAAAATAATTCTCTTTCCATAAAAGGAAATAAAATGTCGAAACTATTAAAAGATACACTGTTAATGACTTGTAAAGTCATCTAAATCCTTGTCTATTTAGTGAGTAAGTGAAGCGGTACAGTTTCACGCCGCTTTTGGCAGAGGACACCAGAAATGGGTTTCTCACATAGTACCCATGTGGGGAATCGAACCGGGCCTTGACCTTGAGGAGCGAACACTTTAACCACTAGGCTACCCCACTGCTCCTATTGAAGATCTTCCCGTGAAGATTCCGGGGTAGAATAGGTCTTCAGCAACCCATGCTTGCCGTAAAAGGTGACTATGCTTGTCGTAAAAGGCGACTAATGGGATCAGGTGGTCAGGCTCGCTGAGATGGTTGATGCATGCCATCGATCCCAATTGCGTGGATCGATGCTCATGATATCAATCACTGGATTGTCTGGTCCAGACTCGATTATTTACAGACCGCCGTCATATAGCTGGAATATTGCTGAGTGCGGCGTTAAACAACAAACCAACCAACTATTGAGACAAAGTAGCGATAATACTCACTGCGCCCTTGCGGAGATGTTTGGTCTGTACAGGATCACCTCCACGGCGTTCACCACCACGGAGTTCATGTTGGGGTGCTGACTCACTGCACAAGTGGACAAGAACAATTGACAACATCTCACATGTGAGTACATGATGAGGCTGGAAGGCTGAACTGATATTATTAGTTATGGTGTCTTCAGTTGCCGTATACGTTGTCGTATAACACATCGCCTAATATTTTCCTGCTTACCTAATATGACACCATATACGGCAACTAACTAAAGACACCATAACAAATTTATTATGCCGAAAAGTTTACACTCTCTGGCATCCATATCACATATGTCATATCAAAGTGAAAACTTGACACTAACAAGGGTGCATTGAGGGTCAAAGGGAGACTACTCTTCAAACCTTAGCGGCCAAACCTTGTTGAATTTTTTTAACTATAATCTTTATCAATAAAGTCACGAACATGATCTAAAACACAGATTAAAGTCCTTGCACATCACAAATTATGATAGTAAACCACAAAAAAGTGTCAAATAACAAATTTCAGTACCAGATTTTCCATGTGAGATATGTGAGGTGGGTGTTGGAAAATCAAAGATGGCTGTTACTGATAGTATACGGTCTCATATTAGGTCAGTATCATCTTGGATTTTTACTGACGTTATTCAAGCTCGTGTGTTGTCAGTAGATCTTATCTCTGATTGGTCAGTCTCACTTTGAGGCATAACAGAGCTCCAGATAAGCTGCGTATCTGCGTAAAATACGCATCAGACATGCAGAAATACGCAGTAAAATAAAATCCAAGCGTATCAAATACGCAACAAACATTACAGATATGCTACAAATATAAAATATTGTGAAGTAACCCTGCGTATTCGATTAGCAAATCAGCAACTTATTTTGAAATTATAAACGGGCATTCCGACAACCTTGCCAAACTCCACGATGACAGTTACATCATGATCATTTGCCATCACACTTTCTTGTGGAAGTATCGTGGTATTTTTGAGTCCTATAAAGCTCTCAAACCCACACGACACCAGTTTGCAGGGACTTGATGAATAGTGTTTTTAAATATTTAACTTAAATACCCACATGTGTAAAAACTAGTGGGTAACAGAAATTTGAACACCCAGATAGAATTACTGATACCCAATGATTTTAAAATGCATGGGTAAAATACCCACAACACCAAAAGCTTATCTGGAGCTCTGCATAATAAAGCATGACATTAAACACAGCTCCATATCTGATGCACTTTATCCTGTATTCGCACATAATCCGTGACATGATCGACCGGCGAATGGCCGAGCATCTAGGGCTGGGACGAGTCCTTATTTACTACCCGGGTACCCACATCCCTATTACCCAACCCTACCCGGGTACCCGTTGTTGGTGTCAAGAGATAGGTATAAAATGTCCGAATGGGAATAGTTTGACAGTAGCCCTGGCGGAATGTTTTTAGATACATGTATAAAACGATGTGGTCATGCATACACTGAAGTTGACTGAAGTTTTAGCTTTGTTCAAACATATGAAAAGTCAGAAGGAACGTGTTCATAGTCATGAAGAAATGCGAACAGTAGAGACTTAAAATTGTCGTGTAACCATGTAGTTATAAGTGAATTTTTGTCATGAAACAATATATCACGTGACTAACCACGGGTCCGGGTAGTCCTGTGGGTACACGGGTCCTACTCAGTCCCCACCCGACCCGAGTACCCGAGTTACCCATCCCAGCCCTACGAGCATCATATTGTTAGTTTGTCAGGCATTTCTTAGGAGAGAGTACATTCCATATCAAAGAAACTTTGGCAATGAATTAAGCTCCTTGGGTTCCAAAGCTTCTGACATCTCTCTATGTGAGGCGTAGAATTTATCAATCAACCGTTGTTAATCTACTGACACCTGTCATGATAGCGAGAGACCACTCAACATGTACTGTTCACATCATACAGTGATATTGGAGTATTCTTACAGCTCTAAAATTATCTCCCCTTACCCAGTCAACCAGCAAGCTCCTTCCCAGTATGTGACACCTTCGTTACACTCTCGGTAACATCGCTGCCACCAGTGTGGGCGCAATGGCCATTACAAGATTCTTGATATTTGCCCTCTAATCCCAAATGTAGTAACGTTCATACTTTTGTTTATGTCATGGGAATGCCAATACAGTTATTTTTTAAAAGGTTTACGACTAATCATATTTCCCAGATGAATTTAACATTTTGTTTGTTTGATCAGATTCGTTCGAGAATGCAGACGAACAAAAAATCACCCATATTCCCCCTTACGTTCTTACCATATCAATTACATGATAGTTGAAATGAAATAGAAATTCAGATTGATTAAATTTAGTTAGGGTAAGAGTATTCGGTGTCACGGCAGTCATCGCTTGTTTGTAAAAATAACGGTCCGTTGGTTGCGAGTTCAACTCCAAGCATGGTTGTGACCACCTATCACAGTGGGGAGTTTTGACTGGTGGCAGCGATAGTATAGAGAGCTCCGGGAACGGGCTATCGCTGTGTGGAGCTTGAGTCAACCTTCTTTAATTAGGTAGGCAGAGCTAGTGACATCTACAATTATCTAAGTTGCTTAATCATCAGCTTATCAGATTCAGAATTAGAATCAGATTGCTCAAACATACGCTTGTTTTAGACAAAGTAGAGAAGGTGTTACCATGGTTACTGGTTCATGCTAGATGTCAATCAGAGATGTCTGGCCAAGATGCATTCAATGTCAGACTGCTGTAGTTTGCTTACCCAGTTTGGTGAGGAGGTGAGAAGCCTTGGCGGCAATCTTGTAGTCGGGATCTCCCAGCTTGTTTGCCATCATAGGCAGCAGCTCCTACAGAAACATGGCAAGTAGTGCATTCTTTAACCAACATTCAGTCTGCACAACATACCGTATCATTTTCCAGGTTGGAATGCTTGGGGATGTGTCATCTTCCCGAGGCAAGGGAGTTAACTGACTTTAAAAGTCCAGTTTCCACCCTTGCCGAACTAGGCTGGAATAACTGGGCTCGATCGCAGCGCCACCAGTGGCTATTACCAATTATGTCCCTTCTAAGCCTCTCCTAAGGACCAATCAGAATCCACCTCTCGTATCACTTGCGTTTGCTTCACACAAAATGGTTGCGCCCGGTCAGGACGATCTGATCGATAATCAATATCTATATTGTGATAAAATGGGTCTTACATCGCGAAATGCATCAAATCACGTGAGCACCTTGATTAAAAACAAGATTTGAAAATATCTGCTGACAACGAGTTGCTTTGCAAATCCTGCAATCAACCGAAATCTGCACGACAGTTTACGAACCGGATTTCAATTTCGGTGCGCGATTTTGATAGGACTATGCATAGACTCGTTAGTCCAGCCAAAATGTAACTCCATAATACCAGCCTAGTTCAGCAAGGGTGGAAACTGGACTTTTATAGTCAGTTAACTCTCTTGCCTCGGGAAGATGGCGCAGTACTTTCTATGGGTATTTATCCCTTCGAGTTTGAAATGAAAATTAACAAATCAAAGCTGACAACCTTCTTTGTACAGTGTCTGAAACTAGCCATCTTCCATTTGATTATCAACTGATATCAGTTCAATCTTTTGTGACCATTGTAAGACTTGCAGTGGCAGGTCCAGGGTCCACTTGCACAAAGCGATCTTAGCGCTAAGATGATCGTAACTCCCATACTTTAACATAGGCTTACAATAGTCGTAGTGCTAAGATCGCTTTGTGCCAGTGGGCCCAGGAGTTGAAAAAGGAGAGTGCACATAATAGCCGAGTCATGAAGTGACTTGGCCGAGCAAACCCCCTGCATCCCCCCTCTGGATCCCCCCCGTGTCCTATGATCCCCACTCACCTTCTCCCCCTCCGGCTTGCTGGTCAACAGCTGGTATATTGTACCTGTGGCAGGAAACATCACATAGTTAAATGGGGGACAGTGGCATGATGGGTGTTAACCACCAAAGTCAGGTTTATTAACAAATTTCTCTCTTGTTTTCTTACTGACCGCCTCCGTGGTCTAATGGTAGAGCGTCCGACCGACCGAGAGCGGAAGGTCGGGGTTCGATCCCTGACCGCGTCATACCAAAAGACGTTAAAAGATGGTTCTTGTTATTACCCTGTCTGGCACTCGGCATTAAGGGACTAAAACAAGGCATGGTATCTCAGTGAGCTAGCACTATAAATCAGCATCAGTCTGGACTAGTACAAACACACACACGTACATGCACATCGCTATATAAGTGCAATAATCTTGGACGCGACATTAACCCCCATTTCACCTCACCTCACCTTGTTTTCTTACTCAAGTTCATTTTGAATGGAAAACAAGCTTGTGATAAGCAGAATATTTTTCTGCGGAATCCTTCAGCTACACTTAACATATCACATTTGTATTATGATTTCAACACCATATATAACTCAAATAGTCAGTGTTTATTGTTTAGCCAACACTCAGCAATATTCCAGCCACTTGACAGCAGCCTGTAAATAATCAAGTCTAGACCAGACAATCCAGTGACTGATATTATGAGCAATGTCCGTGCCTTTGGGGTAGGATGAAAAGTGATTAAGTGAGTGAGTGAGTGAGTTGGGTTTAACTCCGCATTTAACAGTATTCCAGTTATATCACGGCGTGTCAGCTTAATGTGGGAGGAAAGCCCGAAGTTATGGAGATCTCAGACGTTTACCACTTCGGTGAAACCCACGAGCACGAGTATGGTGCTGACAAACCTAGAAACATAATCGGGGCGAACCGGGATTCGAACCCACAATCATAGGTTTCTGGCGTGCCCAAGGGATGCAACTCTGCACAGCGAATCGCGGCGCCTTAGACGACTGGACCACCCGTGCCCCCCAAAAGTGATTAAGCCTGACCACCCAATTCTGTAGTCGCATCATTTGACAAGCGTAGAGTGGTAGGGACCAATTCTAACCCAGAATTCCCCTGAGGGGAAGGAAAAAGTCACTGGCATATGTGCACATTACTTACTTAAAGCTTTCTGTTTGGGTGCTGTCAATATATCGTGTGACATCGTCTGAAATATAACATCAATTTCAGGTGCATCAAAAAACATAATCTATGATCAAACGATAATTACTTGCAACAGTTTCGTCTTTAGACAAGAAGTCTGTGTACACATTATTTATAAACCTATTTATTGGGATCGCTATTAAGTAAGAGACTTCTTTCAATAGGCATTAAAACCTATTGTGAGGTTTTACTTTCCAGTCGGGTTAAATCTCATAAACTGGGACTTTCTAATGTCCCTGGGATTTTATATAATATCCCAGGGATTTTATAGGATATTCAAGTCATATTTGCTATATAATGTGTTATAATATCCCAGGGATTTTATATGATGTCCTGGGTATATTATTAATATAACTTCCGTTCAGATTGTAACATGTAATGAAATGTAAAATCAAATGACAAATGTTTTCTTTATATTCCCGAGGATCGAACTCGCAACCTTCATATCTGTAGCCCAGTGAGTGTACCACGAGGCTACAGAGGTGTTGATAAGCCACAGTTTTTTAGAATGTCTTTTTCAAGATCCGTACGCCAGCAACAGATATTTTATGCGCGTTTCCTAAAGTTCATGGAAAGAATGTTCGAAACATAAAAATGTTGATAAATGTTGTTTTAGGTTTCTTTTTTCGGTTCATAAGTATGGAAAAACACTTTCTCTCGGTTTTGGTAGACAGAGCATGCCCTGGGGAGAGGGAAAAACCAAGGGGGCAAAGCCCCCTTGGTTTTTCCCTCTCCCCAGGGCATGCTCTGTCTACCAAAACCTCGTAAGCGTGTTTTCTCAAATACCTCAACATGTGTTCAACAGTTATTAGAAGAAATCAAAGGCTAAGAAGTTATCTCACATCAACAGCTTTGATAAATGCAGCATATTTCTCCTTCAGTTGATCTTCAAAACGCCACAGCATGAGTATCTTGTCAATGGTGTCCTTGTTTCCACTGGCAAATCTTTCAAGTCCGGGTAAAGATTGCTGCAACACATACACACAACTCTGAATTGATGTGCAGGGAACAACAGATATGTAACACTTGAGTTCCCTGACCTTATTCATGTTTCCCTTGACCACATCACACAACCACAACAGTGAGTGAGCCCCTTAATGCCAAGCGCCAGACAGGGTGACAACAAGTACCATCTTTTAACATCTTTTGGTATGACGCGGCCGGGGATCCAACCCTGGATCTTCCGCTCTCCGGGCGGATGCTCTACCACTAGACCACGGAGGCGGTCATGAGTGAGTGAGTGAGTGAGTGAGTGAGTGAGTGAGGTGAAATGGGGTTTAACATCGCATCCAAGATTATTGCACTTATATAGCGACGTGCATGCACGTGTATGTGTGTGTGTGGCTGCTTGTACTAGCCCGGACTGATGCCGATTTATAGTGCTAGCACACTGAGATATACCATGCCGCAGTTTAACATGAATACCCCACTCAGACACAGTATACTGACTCCGAGCCGACCAGTCATTGTTTTAGCCCCTTAATGCCGAGCGCCAGACAGGGCAACAACAAGTACCATCTTTTAACGTCTTTTGGTATGACGCGGCTGGGGATCGAACCCCGGACCTTCCGCTCTCCGGGCGGACGCTCTACCACTAGACCACGGAAGCTTCATACTCACCTGATTGTACACACTCAAAGAAATATCAGCAACTCTCAATGACAGTCAAGTCTCCTTAAACCGACACTCTTTAATCCGACACTCGGCTTTATCCGACACAAATGATGGGAACTGATTGATTCAGTGCTATTTAGTCCCTTTAATCCGACATTCTCGCACTCCTACTCCGACACACATAATTTGCAACGAATTACCGAAATCACTCATTAATCAGTCTCGTTAATCCGACACAGTGGTCAGCGTACCCCGTGGTCATCTGCCCGCGAGTACACAACCCCGTGTTTTGACAGGCACTGGCTGCAGAGATTAACTTAACAATTAACAGGAAAAGCTATTCAAACCTGTATGCAGAAAGCTATACAAATGTAGTTTACAAATTGAAGCCAGATAAATGTGCATGAAGCCAGTATAAAATACGAACAGGTATATAAAACATGGTCGACTCACCAAAGTATTACAAGGTACACACGGTTATTATCTATCGTGAAGACGTCCGATTTTCGATCACAAATCACTTAATTTCGTTAATCCGACATACTCGTTATTCCGACACAATCATGTGCAACCAACAATGTTGGGTTAACGAGACTTGACTGTACATCATGCTGGCTAGTTCAACAGAATACTGAAGAGTCATTAAAGTCATACCTGATGAAAACTTTTCAGTTTTCTGTGGCTTGGCAACAGGTCAGACAGGAACAGATCCCTCAATGCATCTAGCAGACAAGGGAGACAACGTGATTAACACACCATCAACACAATGTGTATACTATAAGACGCATTGGACAAATACTAGGGCTGTCACGATAAATCGAAATATCGATATATTGCTATTGGTAAGCACTTAAAGTCAATAAATCGATTGTTAAATCAGTTTCCGATCAATAGCATCAATTTCAGTTAGGAATATCGATAGTTTCGATTGTATTTACCATATAAATAAAATACATGCAATTTCTTTTTCTTTTGATCATGTGTGGTAGTCATTTACACATGGTAATGTGAAAGTTGTTTTTTTTCGAAATTATTAGGGTAAAAAAAAAAAATTAAAACTTTACTTTTTATTTGTTATGGTTATCACAAAGGAAACTTCAGTTCCAAGGTTTAATTCAACTCTAAAATCCATCTAAAATGGTACACTGAAAACTTTCGATAGTTATCGCAATAGTTTTTTTCAATATCAATAGTTATCACAATAGTTTCTTACAATATCAATAGTTATCACAATAGTTGCTTGCAATATCAATAGTTATCGCAATAGTTTCTTACAATATCAATAGTTATCACAATAGTTTCTTTCAATATCAATAGTTATCGCAATAGTTTCTTTCAATATCAATAGTTATCGCAATAGTTTCTTTCAATATCAATAGTTATCGCAATAGTTTCTTTCAATATCAATAGTTATCGCAATAGTTTCTTTCAATATCAATAGTTATCACAATAGTGATTTCCAGACCAATAGTCACCCCTAACAAATGCTGACTGATTCTGTTTCAATGACGAATTTGTCAATCAAAAACAAAATCCCTCACCAGCTCCTCAGAAGATTATTACACTAACATAGAGACGTGCAGGACTAATGCTGGTTTTATATGCTAGCCCACTAGAAACCATGCTGCAGTTTAACGTGAGTACCCCACTCATACCCGACAGTATACTGACTCCAAGCCGACCAGTCCTTGTTTTATTCATTAATGCTGTGTGCTGGAGAGGTTGGTTGGTTCGTTTGTTGTTTAACGCCGCACTCAGCAATATTCCAGCTGTATGACGACGGTCTGTAAATAATCGAGTCTGGACCAGACAATCCAGTGATTGATATCATGAGCATCGATCCACGCAATTGGGATCGATGACATGTATCAACCAGGTCAGCGAGCCTGACCACCCGATCCCGTTAGTCGCCTTTACGACAAGCATAGTCACCTTTCACGTCAAGCATGGGTTGCTGTAGACCTATTCTACCCTGGAATCTTCACGGGTCCCGCTGGAGAGGGTAACAAGCACCATCTGTTAACATCTTTGGGGACCCGTGAAGAGCCTCAGAATTTTTCCATTTTTATCAACTTGTGTTGATATATTTGATATCAAAAGACACTCAGGTGAGATTCTCTATTTATCATCCAAAACTGGCTCCCACAGGAGATATTGCTTGGATGAGATCAAGCGATATCTACACTGTAGATATCGCTGCAGACCATTGTGACTTCACTGGTTACCATGACGTCACAATCAAATGACATCACTAATGGCTCTGCAACTGAAGCTGTTTTTTTACACTGAAGACACTGCTAATTACTGACTACAAATTGAAAAAGTTGGAAGAATGATGTTGGATGATAAATAAAATCTCCCCCTCATGTCTTTTGATATCAAATATATCAACACTCTTGATAAAAGTGGCAAAAATCCCCTTTTATCAACTCGTGTTGATATATTTGATATCAAAAGACACTAGGATGAGATTCTCTATATATAACCATAGTCCTTTTTTCTCAAAAAAGAAAAGTTAGTGGGTTTCCCGATCACAGCGTAGCCGCCTCCGTGGTCTTGTGGTAGAGCGTCCGCCTGGAGAACGGAAGCTCCGGGGTTCGATCCCCGACTGCGTCATACCAAAAGACGTTAAAAGATGGTACTTGTTGTTACCCTGTCTGGCGCTCGGCAATAAGGGGCTTAAACAAGGACTGGTCGGCTCGGAGTCAGTATACTATGTCTGAATGGGGTATTCATGTTAAACTGCGGCATGGTATCTCAGTAAGCTAGCACTATAAATCGGCATCAGTCCGGACAAGTACAAGCAGCCACACACACACAAACGTGCATGCATGTCGCTATATAAGTGCAATAATCTTGGACGCGACGTTAAACCCAATTTCACCTCACCTCACCGATCACAGCGTAGTTAAAGACAGGTGGAGATAAATGCTAATTACCAACTGCAGCCATTGCTTCCCTTTTGCCTTTCTTCTTGGCCATGTTGACCAGACTCTCCATGCTGGTGAGATTGTGTACTGGGGACTCCCCAGCCAGGAGGGTGAGGGCGGCCATCTTGTCCGACAATGTGCCGGACGCCAGCACTGTCTTCATCCACTTTGTGTCGGATCGTTTGCTGTTTTCACGTTCTGGAGTACAATAAGTCATAATACAGTCATGATGATGTAACATGTGGTAAATTGCTTTATTTTAATGTTGCATTTAAAAAGGGGGGCCCACAAAATCTAATAGTTCGTCACTCAGTTACTGCAGCTTTGGCATTCTTTATCGTGTCAACCGTGGTCAAAGGGGAAGCAACTCTATGTAAGCACATCCTTATATGGTATTTCAGCTAAGGGGTTCTCATCTTTGCCTTCATGAGACTCGCCATTTTTGACAGTAAAGCACCGAGAGAACATCAGCTATTAGATTTTGTGGGCCCCCCTTTTTAAATGCAACATTAAAATAAAGCAATTTACCACATGTTACAATGAACATTTTGGTGTAAACAGCATATTGATATCTTATCTTGCACTATGCATCACTATGCGGGTAAAGTCAATATGACATAGGAGGGAAATCCAGCCAAAAAAGGAAATGTATTCTCTGAACTCTCAGTGCAAGTTTCCACAGGGTGGCAATGAGAAAGAGAATGACGTGACTGGGGTAATCACGTGATCAGGTCATGTAGGTTGCTATGCACAAAATTACAGTGCCATGACCCATTTGTTTGGGTGGTGACCTTGGTGATGCTGGGATGTGTTTCGGTGATTTGTTTTAAAAGCTGGAAACTTTGTTCAAGTGCATTTACACATAGGATCAAAAGAAGAATGAAGAAACGTATCGTATGAGATAGGATAAGTTTAAGAATTAAAGTTTGTGAAAGTTATTCCACGTATACTGAGGGCATTATCATTACGGAGGCCACTTTAATATGATCAAAATTTTAACGTGGACGAATTTGAGTGTTTAGTAAGCTAATGTAATGTAAACATGAATTATCATGACTATAGGGGGGGTCGGGAAGCCTAGTGGTTAAAGCGTTGCTCGTCCTGCCGAAGACCCGGGTTCGATTCTCGACATGGGTACAATGTGTGAAGCCCATTTCTGGTGTCTTCTGCTGTGATATTGCTGGAATATTGCTAAAAGCGGCGTAAAACCATACTCACTCACTCACTATCATGACTATGAATCAGAGCCAGACAGTTGTTGATGACACAACAAGGGACATTTTGATTGTCGCACCTACGTATATTGTTTGAAAGCCTTGAACATACTCAAGGTGAAGGATACCGTAGTGTCTAAATGACCCATGGCGTTATGGCAGTACAGTCGGCTGGGGCTAAGTGCTATCTAGGGCTGGGACGAGTCCAAATTTACTACCCGGATACCCACCCCCCTATTACCCGACCCTACCCGGGTACCCTTTGTAGGTCTCAAGAGATACAAAATGTCCGATTGGGAATTTTTTTTACCAAAGCACTTGCAAAACGTAT
Source organism: Haliotis rufescens (assembly GCF_023055435.1). Taxonomy (NCBI): domain Eukaryota; kingdom Metazoa; phylum Mollusca; class Gastropoda; order Lepetellida; family Haliotidae; genus Haliotis; species Haliotis rufescens. The sequence continues at coordinate 58,615,122 of NW_025964001.1, read as the reverse complement.
TTAGATACATGCATTAAACGATCTGGTCATGCATGCACTGAAGTTGACTTAAGTTATATCTTTATTCAACCATATTAAAAGTCAGAAGGAATGGGTGCATAGTCAGAAAGAAATGCGAACATTATTGACTTGTAGTGTAACCATAGAGTTCAAGATCATTTTTGTCATTAAACAATATATCACGTGACTAACCACGGGTCCGGGTAGTCCTGTGGGTACCCGGGTCCTACTCAGTACCCACCCGAATTACCCGTCCCAGCCCTAGTGCTATCTATCCGTCACTGATGATGATGGTTGAAGCATTTAGCATCGAACAAAAGTTAATGATACTCTCCTCATGTTCTCACGTTTTGTGTAGAGAGCCACCTCATCAGCCAACAGCTTGGATGCAAAGTCCTCCATCTGCTGTACTGCAGACTCGGGGGTCTGGCCGATGTTGACGGTCTCATCCTGACCAAAAAAAGTAAATCTATTATTAAAAGTAAAAAAGTAAGAATAAATGAATGACACATCAAGGGAAATTTCATTTTGGTTTGGTTAATGCTGCTATGAACAATATTTCGGTTTCATCACATTGTGTAAGCATAATTGGGAGGAAAGCCCATAGCAATGCAAGGAATCCAGAATCATCATTACAGGATCCTGGCCTGCCTAAGGGATGTACTCTACAGAGCGGTCTGTGACCTTTGTCCCAGATCTGTAGTAGCTGCTGAATACTGACAAAGAATGACATTTTTTGACCTCTCAAAACTTGCTTCAATGTTGTTGTTTACTGATCATGTTGTCCAGTTGTGGTGTTGAGGTGCCGTAAAGGTATGTAAACAGTTCAACATACCTCATCATACCATCTCTCTGCCCCCTTGAGGACGAGGTACTTGCGAGGTTTGTAGGTTGCGATGTGCTTATCCCAGTCCACCCTGATGCTCCTGAGTGAGCTGTAGTCCGCCATCACGGGATCAGTTGAACTTGAAATTTCATCATCCTGGACTTTGAACTTATTTTTCTTCTTTTTCTTTTTTGTTGAACTGGAAATGGCCTGCGTCTGTTCCTCTAGAGTCACAGTTTCTTCCTTGTCTTCATCTTTCGGAGATGACACATCTTCATCATCCGCGTCGTCTTCATCAGGAATGATGCTGCAGGCAACAAATTGATTTCAATTATCCTATGTTCAGGCTCAAATGATGCACTGGCTTTGACTTACCCCAGCCTATGGACGGTTAAAGTTTCAAAAACCTAGTGAAAGGAAGAAGGTAATTTAGCATTGCCTAGCTTATGGCTTATTCAACCACAGTGTTAAAATAATTTCTGAGCTCCTATGAAACTGTCCTTGCACCTTCAACAGCAATAAAACAACAAGCACATACCTTTGCTCTCTGTACTTGTGTAGTTCAAGTTTCTTGATGAGATTACGGATCTGGACAAAAATTACAATCTCATTAGTGAGTGAGTGAGTAAGTTGGGTTAAACGCCGCTTTTAACAGTATTTCAGTTATATCACAGCATTTCAGCTTAATGTGGGAGGAAAGCCCAAAGTGACGCAGGTGTCAGATGTTTACTACTTCGGTGAAACCCACAAACAGGGGTATGTTACTGACAAATCTAGAAACATAATCGGGGGGAACCAGGATTGGAACCCATAATCATAGGTTTCTGGCGTGCCCAAGGGACGCAGCTCTGCACAGTGAATCGCGGCGCCTTAGACGACTGGGCCACCCGTGCCCCTACAACCTCATTAAGTGCAGACACATTACCATCACAAAAATCATGGCTGATATGACACATCTATACCAGGGGATGATATCAATGACAGTGACTGAAATGACAAAATGCTTCAGGCAATCAACTGATCATCATTTTCCCACCGGATCACTTATCACACTGAGTGACAGAAAAGGGAGACAACCACTCCTGAAAACAATGGAAAAGAAAGTCATACCTCATCATGTTTGACTGGTTCTGTGTCAAAGTCCTCCTCAAAGCCCTCAATGTCCTCTTCATTGTCCTCCAACTCTGCTACTAGCTGCAGGTCATTCTGAACAACAGCAAAAACAGTCAAGCCTTTCATGTTTTGAAGCCGATTTATTGAAAAAAGTAGGACAATTTATGGATTACAACTTCTTTATTTACTAGGGGCGGTGGGGTAGCCTAGTGGTTAAAGCGTTTGCTCGTCACACCAAAGATCCGGGTTCAATTCCCCACAAAATCCAATCAACCAATCACGCGCCAGATATTGCAGTAAGCATGTCTATTTCAAAGCTTTACAATAAAGCTCTTCACAGTGACACTTCATTCCCTGAGGGTAATGAGTGTGTGAGTGAGTTGGGTTTAATGCCAATTGAAACAGTATTCCAGTTATATCGCGGCGTGTCAGCTTAATGTGGGACGAAAGCCCGAAGTGATGCAGGTCTCAGACGTTTACCACTTCGGCGAAACCCACGAGCACGGGTATGGTGCTGACAAACCTAGAAACATAATCGGGGCGAACCGGGATTCGAACCCACAATCATAGGTTTCTGGCATGCCCAAGGGACGCAACTCTGCACAGCGAATCGCGGCACCTTAGATGACTGGGCCACCGGTGTCCCTGAGGGTTATGAAGGTGGCACGAATGAGGGAGCTGTTTGTATACACACTGCATGTAATGCTCATCCTGTGGTATTCGGTTTGATTGCACCTAACTGCAATGAGTAGGTGATAATTCTTGCGTCATAACACAGTGTCCCACACTAGAATAATTACCACCTAGGAATTTCAACAGACGTAAATGTAGTTATTCTTCATTTAAGAATGGAACCAGGGGCTCTATCACCAAATAATTTGTGCTCTTCACTGAGTGATCAGCTCCTGATAGTTTACCTTATTGCCCATGCGCGTTAGTCATGTATCTCCGCGAATTTCGAAATTTGTTAAAAATTCTTAGGATATGGGTAAAATGAAAACCCGTGGCAGGAATTTGCCCCCAAACCAGGCAGTATTTGAAATCGAGGTTATGGCTGGAAATCTTTGCACCATATGATTGTAAAGGGTAGGGCGGGGACGGGTAACTCGGGTAGCCGGGACGGGTGGGGGGTTATAGCGAAAACGGCACCTCAGCAAAACGGCACCGATTGGCGAAAACGGCACCTCGACTCAAGCGAAAACGGCACCTCGACTCGAGCGAAAACGGCACCTTATTTTTTTTTTTTACCTTGGTCAAATGAATGATATTAAACTTACATTGTAACTTGCAAAGGCCAATAATTGTGAGATGTTAAAACAAGTTTACATTAGAAATTAGCCTCTGCTCCAACTATAATCCAACTTAGCTTATACGCAACTCAACTTATGGTGAAAACATAACATGCTTTGACGAAAGATAATAGAAATTAAACTCACATCGTCTCTTACAAACACAAATATTTGTGAAATAAAACAAATAAGAAATTAGCCCCCTACTCCAATTTAATCACTGACTTTTATTCACTATACGCTTTGAAGTTTTAAGTACCTTTACTCAATTTAAGCTGAAACTGTATTTGAGGCCTAACATGGTGCTGTCAGATCACAATTATTCACAATGGCCTTTCGATGTGTTGCATGCGAGAAGAATGACAGAAAAAAATCAACATGCTGTATCATGTGATAACTGTGACAACTGGAACCGGACTTTCTATGGCCCGTTATAGAGAAATTTGGCGTACTGACTTCCCTTTCCGCTGTGTGAAATGCGTAGCTCCCGTCATTGAAGAGGTGATCGGTAACTTTCATGTCAGTTTCCAGTCAGAAGATGCTGAAGAAATGAGAGTACCAAACCTATCGGAAATTCACATTACGGCCTCAGATGTACTCAATACATCAAATACCATGTAAATAAACCCTATATATTACTACAAAAATAGTTGTTTATCGTTATTAAACATAGAGGTTCCGTTTTCGCCCGACACATAGTAGCCGTTTTCGTCAAATGCGGTGCCGTTTTCGCCAGAGAAATCGGTGACGTTTTGCTGAGGTGCCGTTTTAGCCTGCACCCCGGGTGGGTACTGAGTAGGACCCGGGTACCCACTGGACTACCCGGACCCGTGGTTAGTCACGTGATATATTGTCTAATGACTAAAATTATCTGGAACTCTATGGTTATATTACAAGTCATTAATGTTCGCATTTCTTTCTGACAATGCACCCATTCATTCTGATTTTTCATATGGTTGAATAAATATGTGACTTAAGTCAACTTCAGTATATGCATGACCAGATTGTTTAATACATGTATCTAAATACGTTTTGCAAGGGCTATGCTTAAACAGTTTCCAATCAGACATTTTATGGCATCTCCCGAGACCTAGAGTGGGTACCCGGGTAGGGTAGGGTAATAGGGGAGCGGGTACCTGGGTTGTAAATTTGGACTCGTCCGAACCCTAGTAAAGGGGTACATATAACTCATAAGGATCATAAATGGTTATTTGATTGATATCGGGTGCTGTTCCTTAAGTGAGTAAGGTTTTACGCAAGTTTTAGCAATATTCCAGAAATATCATGACAGGGGTTATCAGAAATGGCCCTCACACAATATACCCGTGTGGGGATCAAACTCAGGTCTTCGGCGTGACGAGCGAATGCTTTAACCAATAGGCTACCCCACCTGCTCATCCTTAAGGATCGTGGTTCCTGGAAAGGTTCACCTAACCCAAAGGATCGAAGAGAAACACAAGATCAGTGAAGTGACAGTCTCAGTCTGCAGCCGGAGCAAGTTAGCGCTATAACCTGCGCCCTCTCCAGACTTTTGGCAAACGACTCATTTCTCTAATCGACTAAATATTAAATTAATTCTCTCATGAATACACAATGCCATTGTGGCAGGTGTGGTTTCGAATCCCGGACGGGACTCAACCCAAAAAAGTACAAGAATCTCTACTTTACTAAGAAAGTGTTATCCCAAATATAACATTTGTTAAATTCTCTCATGGTTGTCATGTCATTCGCACATTTGCTGGGAGATAAGCTAACAAAAATTACCTTATTGCCACCAAGTGAAACAATTGTGTCTAATGTTAATTTTTCTTTGAGTTTTTTTGGCACAGCCACTGGCTCGGTTTCCAGTTTGGAAACACGTGTTTTCTTCTTCGACTTTCCAGCCATTTTACAGGAAGTGGTGAAGCGGAAGCTGTTACATCGGAATTATATCGACAAAGTCCGATCGGGAAAGTTCCGAATGAAAACGATGTCAGCAGCGACCTCTATTGTAAAGAAACAAAACAACCGGAGCGATAACTCTTACGTTTGACACTGAATATTCGTCCTTGAAAACAAGGGCAGGAGCTAGACGCAGTCAGTGCACGGACAGAACACTTTTGACAGGTTGACTGAATCGCTCGGCTGAGGTCAATCGAAAAGCATGGCATCAGCTCCTAAGACCGACCAGGATAAGAGAAAACAAATTAGTATTCGGGGGATTGCGCCAGTAGAAAATGTATCAAACGTGAAGTCCACTTTCAACCGGCATCTTCACTACACCCTTGTGAAGGATCGAAATGTTGCGACCCCCAGAGATTATTATTTTGCTCTAGCGCACACAGTGCGTGACCACCTTGTAGGAAGATGGATTAGAACCCAACAGTATTATTATGAAATGGACCCAAAGGTAAGATTTTTTAGCACTTCAGGTTAGGTTATAACAAAACCGGCAAATTGACACTCAGCTGATTCGGTAATGAAAGGTCGAACCGAATAATGTCAAGGATAGTGACCTTGACAGTCATAGTGATCGCAATATTATCATGATAATAATACTGATAATCATGTAGATGCATCTGACACTACTATTTTAAAAGGCCTTATCAGCAACCTCTATATATCATGTCATATGTTTTCATAATGACTGACTTTACCATGTTCTTCGCTAGTTAATAGATCTAGTTTCTAATGCTGCATACTCTCGTCATCCTATCCAAATCCTTTAAGCTTTGGATAATGCACAGCCACACTTACTCTGTTTTCTAGACAGGGGTTAACTTATGTATTAAATTGTAAATTATTAATGTGATACACATGATAGATCTAACCCTACTTAAGTTTAAAGTTGTCTTTTTGTCAGGCAGAATTTCATTTGTTTATTGTTGTATGCCACACTGAGCAATAGTGTAGCTATAATGTAAATATGAAACAGACAATCCAGTGATGGATATCATGAGCATCTGCCCACGCAATTGGGGTGCAATGATATGCAGCCAGCGTTAACCAAGTCACCAAATCTGTCCACTGGATATATTTCATTGCCTCTTGCAGCAGACATAGGCTGCTGGGACTTATATTCTTGAATATACGGTCCGACGAAGTATAATCGACTAGCCACAACAGTATAGCTTGTTTATGTGCAACATATGTGCAACACAACATTTGGTAATGATAGTAGACTTTGGTAATTTGATGTGTATATTGATCCAGATGATGAGTGTCTGAGCAGATGCTGAATGGGTAGGGATGAGATGCTGTCTGTAGAAACATTTTTCGTTTCATGAAGAAAAAACAATGCAGTCTGAGGTCATTTTGCAAGTTACTATATGAGTTGATGTGGTGCTATTTCACATAATGTGGCGCAATGTTTGAAACATAATCATGCTGATAGACAAGAGAGACTGGTGCACATTTTCAGTCGTCATTATTGCAGCCGTGTGTGTAATTATAGGGGAGTCATTAACTGCTTGATCAATATACGTCCTGAAATTGTAACTACCGTATTCGACGTAATAAGCGCCCCGTTCTAATATATATATAAGCGCCCACGGCGATATTTGCTAATATATTGGCTAGTGAACAATCCCAATTAGCACCTCTTCCAATTGATCAATGTACACAAGACTTATTTATTCGTGTATAATACACACTCGTGTGTTATATGCACCTTAACTATGGGCAATTAAATTCTTGAAAAATATATCTGTCGTATATAAACATTTTAGGCTGTCAGCATAAACCACGAAATTAATCTTTCAACTCTGTTATTTTTCACCAAAATAATATTCTAATAAGAGCCCCCATATTTCTAATTTTGAGAGCGCCCTGGGCACTTATTGCGTAGTAGACAAAACCTGTTTTGATATTGTTAATTTGAGATTGCATACACTATGGACTTCTAGTACCAAACTAATGAAGCTAGTCAATCTCAGCCTCCATTTACTCAGCATTTTTCACCTTGAGCCACTAGTTCAAAGCTCACTTTGAGAAAATGCCTTTCCATGTACTCATTTAAGTCTAGTAAGGTGAATTTGCCAATGACTTTACTATTTGTAAAGTGTAAGATCTATTGAAGTAAAAAGTTTGCTGAAGGACAAATGTTGGATCCAGAGCTCATGATAAGCTGCGTATCTGCGTAAAATACGCATCAGAAAAGCAGAAATACACAGTAAAATAAAATCCAAGCGTATCAAATACACAACGAACATTACCATGATTACAGATACGCTACAAAAATAAAACTTGTGCGTATAATCAAAATATTGTGAAGTAACCCTGCGTATTCGATTAGCAAATCAGAAACTTATTTTGAAATGATAAACAGGCATTCCGTCAACCTTGCCAAACTCCACGATGACAGTTACATCATGATCATTTGCCATCACACTTTCTTGTGGAAGTATCATGGTATTTTTGAGTCCTATAAAGCTCTCAAATCCACGCGACACCAGTTTGCTGGGACTAGATGAATAGTGTTTTTAAATATTTAACTTAAATACCCACATGTGTAAAAACTAGTGGGTAACAGAAATTTAAATACCCAGATAGAATTACTGATACCCAACGATTTTAAAATGCATGGGTAAAATACCCACAACACCATGAGCTTTCATATAGTACATATAATCTGTGTCATATGGAGGGGTGCAGTCGAAAGAAAAAAATTGTTTTTATTAATTTTCTTTTTTTTTATGAATTTTTCAAACCCTAACGTCCGTCCGAAAAATTTGTCTGCGCGATTTCTCTTAAACTATTCAGTGGATTCATCTCAAACTTAGTACATATAATCTGTGTCATATGGAGGGGTGCAGTCAAAAGAAAAAAAATCTTTTTATTAATTTTCCATTTTTTTATGAATTTTTCAAACCCTAACCCTATCCATTATTTAATTTGAAACCACTGACACACTAGGCAGGTAGGGGGTATTAGTGAGCCATGCTCACTTTTTTTTCTTGTTTTATCCTATGTTGGAGCTAGATTACATATATAGAGGTTATCACGTGAGAGTGTTTGGGGATGTTGAATATCCTGCATTAGGAATAAACAGTGTATTTAGCGAGCCTTGAGGGTTCCCTCAATACTTGTGTGTCCATTGGAGAATAATTTTTATTTAACATCTTGCATAACTTTATATCAGGGACTATATATATATATACATGTTAGTCTGATGACGCTGTCTCAGTTACTAATCTGATTGTACATTGTAAGTAGCCTGACTCTCTGACCTTGCAGATACCGAGATAACAAGGATGTATATTAGGTGCATTTGACATGATGACCTTCCCGTCCTTAGTTTACTAGCAAGTCTATCTGCTGAATGCATTGTTCAACAAGTTGTGCTGTCAACATGATCAAGGCCTAACTGAATAAACATTTGGCCTTGTTTTCCCAGCTTACTTCCTGGTAGGATGTTGTTGCAACCCTGGTCTTAAACCACTGGAAGTAACTTAAGCTTCACTGGCATCCAAATCTATTCAAAATTCGTCCTGAACATCTAAAGTCACAAGATCATTTAGTACTGTACTACCATGTAAATTAGGATTTCTGAAGTAAATGTTACTGTTCTACCATGTAAATTAGGATTTCTGAAGTAAATGTTACTGTTCTACCATGTAAACTATGATTTCTGAAATAAATGTTACTGTTCTACCATGTAAACTATGATTTCTGAAATAAATGTTACTGTTCTACCATGTTAACTAGCATTTCTGAAATAAATGTTACTGTTCTACCATGTAAACTATGATTTCTGAAATAAATGTTACTGTTCTACCATGTAAACTATGATTTCTGAAATAAATGTTACTGTTCTACCATGTAAACTAGCATTTCTGAAATAGATTTTACTGTTCTACCATGTAAACTTTGATTTCCTAAGTAAATATTACTGTTCTACCATGTAAACTACGATTTCTAAAATAAATGTTATTGTACTACCATGTAAACTTGGATTTCGTAAGTAAATATTACTGTTCTACAATATAAACTACGATTTCTGAAGTTAATATTATATTACTGTACTACCATGTAAACTTGGATTTCTGAAGTAAATGTTACTGTTCTACCATGTAAACTTGGATTTCTGAAGTGAACAATACTGTACTACCGTGTAAATTATGATTTCTGAAATAAATATTTCTTTACTACCATGTAAACTATGATAATGATATCAAATATGAGTAACGAGTAGTATGCAATGTTCAAAATAAAGGGGAACCCTGAGGTTTCTATAGTATTTAAATACAGGGCAGGGATAATTCTAGGGTGGGGCCTTGTGCCCCTAAATTTGAAAAAAGGTCCACATTTTCAAATATAATGGGGCATTTTAACATTGTGATGTATGGGCAAGTGTAGGTGTACCTCTGAAGTATTTGAAAATTTTACATAAAGGGCCCATGTCAGAAAATTCCTGGAGTGAACCCTTAGATAGGGACTCCCTTAACTTTAAATTTCCGAAAATAAAAAAGGAGCCTGTCCCCTCTGGTCAGTGTCCGGTGCCTTTCCATGTACTCATTTAAGTCTAGTAGGGTGAATTTGCCAATGACTTTACCATTTGTAAAGTGTAAGATCTACTGAAGTAAAAAGTTTGCTGAAGGACAAATGTTGGATCCAGAGCTCATGATAAGCCGCGTATCTGCGTAAAATACGCATCAGAAAAGCAGAAATACGCAGTAAAATCAAATCCAAGCGTATCAAATACACAACGAACATTACCATGATTACAGATACGCTACAAAAATAAAACTTGTGCGTATAATCAAAATATTGTGAAGTAACCCTGCGTATTCGATTAGCAAATCAGCAACTTATTTGGAAATTATAAACGGACATTCCGTCAACTCCACGATGACAGTTACATCATGATCATTTGCCATCACACTTTCTTGTGGAAATATCATGGTATTTTTGAGTCCTATAAAGCTCTTGAACCCACACGACACCAGTTTGCAGGGACTACATGAATAGTGTTTTTAAATATTTAACTTAAATACCCACATGTGTAAAAACTAGTGGGTAAGAGAAATTTGAATACCCAGATAGAATTACTGATACTCAATGATTTTAAAATGCATGGGTAAAATACCCACAACACCGAAAGCTTATCTGGAGCTCTGAGTTATGAAGGTTATGACAAGTACCCCTTGACTTTCATGCTAAATTTTGAACATTGGATGCTAAAAATTTTTTTTAAATATTTTAAGCTATCTCTGTCCTATCTCTAAAAAATGTTTTGACAGGAGCGTTTTATCTACCTGTACATATACATGCAGTCAGACATGTCCCATTTGAGGGAAGATTGATGATGTGTGACTGTTTGTTCCATTTAGCCTCGCTGTAGCTGAAAGATAGCCTCTTAAGGGGGTGTCCATGCTACAATGACCAGCTTTTGATCTTCTGAGAATGCTGAGTGGAGAGAATGTATAAGAGACTGTAAAAACAGAGGACGATCCCGAGCACAGTCTGGCCCACTCTTGTAGACTGCAGTCAATGCCCTGTCCTTGATCATGTTGAGTGCTGTTGATGTTTCGTTTCACTGCTTGACCAAAACAGGTTTCATTGCAAACAATTTATTTTTATGTTAGTCACAGAGGATTGTGCTGACTCAGGGTGTTTCTTTCATGGTGAAGTAAATATGACTTAGGGATCATGTCTTGCAAGAAACTGCCACATCATGCTGACATGATCTGATTTGAAGTGTTCAGCTATCCTTGTCAAAAAGAACATCAATCGGTGCATATACACACAGTTTGTGCAGGGGTAGTGTATTACAGTGAACTACAGTTATAACAAGCTGAAAGGGACCACAGTTTGTGCAGGGGTAGTGTATTACAGTGAACTACGGTTATAACAAGCTGAAAGGGACCACAGTTTGTGCAGGGGTAGTGTATTACAGTGAACTACGGTTATAACAAGCTGAAAGGGACTACAGTTTGTGCAGGGGTAGTGTATTACAGTGAACTACGGTTATAAAAAGCTGAAAGGGACCACTTATTTTAGTTTGTTATAAAGGTAGTTTGTTATGAGCATATATGCAGCAAATGTTCGTTACATCTGTCTATCAGTTTGTTATATGGGTGTTCATTATGAACATAATATTTTGCTATAGTCAGAGTTTTGACTTGTCGCGCTGAAGATCTAAAAGCAGTGTGAAACACTCACTCACTCACTCACTCACTCGCTCCTTGTCTTAAAAACATCAATCGGTGCATGTACACACAGTTTGTGCAGGGGTAGTGTATTACAGTGAACTACAGTTATAACAAGCTGAAAGGGACCAGAGTTGGTGCAGGGGTAGTGTATTACAGTAAACTACAGTTATAACAAGCTGAAAGGGACCACAGTTTGTGCAGGGGTAGTGTATTACAGTGAACTACGGTTATAACAAGTTGAAAGGGACCACAGTTTGTTAAGGGGTAGTGTATTACAGTGAACTACGGTTATAACAAGCTGAAAGGGACCACAGTTTGTGCAGGGGTAGTGTATTACAGTGAACTACGGTTATAAAAAGCTGAAAGGGACCACTTATTTTAGTTTGTTATAAAGGTAGTTTGTTATGAGCATATATGCAGCAAATGTTCGTTACATCTGTCTGTCAGTTTGTTATATGGGTGTTCATTATGAACATAATATTTTGCTGTAGTCAAAGTTTTGACTTGTCGCGCTGAAGATCTAAAAGCAGTGTGAAACAACACTCACTCACTCACTCACTCACTCACTCACTCACTCACTCACTCACTCACTCACTCACTCACTCACTCACTCACTCACTCACTCACTCACTCACTCACTCACTCACTCACTCACTCACTCACTCACTCACTCACTCACTCACTCACTCACTCACTCACTCACTCACTCACTCACTCACTCACTCACTCACTCACTCACTCACTCACTCACTCACTCACTCACTCACTCACTCACTCACTCACTCACTCACTCACTCACTCACTCACTCACTCACTCACTCACTCACTCACTCACTCACTCACTCACTCACTCACTCACTCACTCACTCACTCACTCACTCACTCACTCACTCACTCACTCACTCACTCACTCACTCACTCACTCACTCACTCACTCACTCACTCACTCACTCACTCACTCACTCACTCACTCACTCACTCACTCACTCACTCACTCACTCACTCACTCACCAACCCACCCACTCACCCACTCACCCACCCACCCACCCTCTAAAATGTGGACATTTTTTCAATGTTGACAGAGACCAAGATCAACTTACGGACATGACATTGTGCACACATTTCAGACATGTAATGTCTGCAAATAGAGACATGATCGTGATGGTGACTGTGGTTAACACTATTGGCTTCTGTTTCATCTAGTATTGCACTGGCATCCTAATGATGCTAAAGCAGGTATTGCAGTTGTGTAAACTGTCAAGAAAACAGTTTCTCCATGTTACATTGGTTTTCTCATATGCCTATCTCTTTTCTCAGTTGAATTGAGCTACCTAATGCAAGTCCCAGGACACAGTGTGAATCTCCTTACTAACAAAATCCAGAACATTTCCAAGTATTGATCTCAACCAAGGAATGCATATGTTCAATTGAATTTGACTCTGTCTTCGGGTCGTTCCTAGTGCTATAGGAACACATTTATAGTTGAGCTATCGTAACCTATCAAAAAAAAATCAAAATGATTGACCAATTAGAAATCCAGAAGTGATACGAATCTGCTATTTTGGGCTACATCTGAATCAGATTTCTTCATCTGATTCACTGAATTTCAAATGGTTGTCATTTCTACATATCAGCTTATCAAAACATCTGCGGCCACGCGCGGCTGTTGAAAGCAGGAATAAACAATTGAAGGAAAGTGATTATCTGGATTAAGTACTGACACCTTTTCCTCATTTTACTCCCCCCATTAACAATAGTAAAAACGTGATTAGGCTATAGCCTTTGAGGTTAATATATGCTGTATATAAAATGCGACAAGAGTGAGGAACGGACTGCAGTTCAGTGAACTAAAATTAGTGGTCCCTTTGAGTTTGTTATCTGGTTATAACCCTAGTTTTTACTTTTAAATTTTACTTTTAAATTTTTAAATTATATATATATAGAAGTGAAATTCACTGAATATTTAATGGGTTGTCATTTCTATATATTATCATGGTCGTGCAAGCATTAATTATGTTTAACTTATTGCTTATGTAAAGCTTGTCAGTTTCTTGGTATTTTCATTGAATGTGAATAAATTAACTAATATCATGATTATCACGTGGTTATTGAGAACTGCAAATGCTTCTAGAAAGAGAGGTTATTGCTGTTATCATGGTTATTGCTTTTATAATAAAATGTTATTGCTTTTTTTGGCAACTCTCTTCAGCCTGACCATTCTGATATACATATGATATACACAGAGCTCCAGAAATATTTTTGAGCTATTGAGTTTTTACTCACAGGTTTCTATTTTAATTGGGTTATTACATTTTTCATTGAGTAACCAATATTTTTTCACTTATCTATTCATCACTCTATTGGATTTTTCCCAAAATAGGTGAACATTTTGAGATGTAAAAAAAATTAATAGTGTTTTAGATGTATATAACGGTTCTAACTATAGGAACTGGAAAGTAAATTAGCTCGTAATTGTGTTTTGGAAATTAGCTCTGTTGTATGCATGCTGAAAAAGCTTCATTGGGTATTTACGAGTGGTGTTTTTATAATTTTAGTTTTTCATTTAATCCATGCATTTCTGTATGCAAGTTAATTGAAAGTAATAGGGTTTTGAACATTTTTAGGGGTATTTTACGCAATACGCAGCTTATCTGTATCTCTGTATACAAGTATACAATGTGCCATTCGATCAGCTTCTGTCATGTAGGTCTTCATAGTAGGTGTTCATTGTTGGTCTTCAGATGGCAAATGGCAAACAATCAATATTTTTGACTTTGACATTTAACATTCAGGTAGATACAACATCAATGTCTGGCAGTATGGACTCTTTGTCAGTGCCTCAGTTTGTGATTTCTAAGTCACTCATTCAAAGCCTGAGTCTAGTAAAATTACTTCTGTCTTGTAAATATGGTTTTATGTACGTAAGGGGCGGTCCGGTAGCCTAGTGGTTAAAGTGTCCCCTCGTCACGCCGAAGACTGGTTTCGATTCCCGACATGGGTACAATGTGTGAAGCCAATTTCTGGTGTCCCCCTCCGTGACACTGCTGGAATATTGCTAAAAGCGGAGTAAAACAATACTCACTCACTCACTTTATGTCCGTAAAATTTGAGCATGGAGTAAATAACATGCACTATACAGAGCTCCAGATAAGCTTTTGGTGTTGTGGGTATTTTACCCATGCATTTTTAAATCATTGGGTATCAGTAATTCTATCTGCGTAATTCAAATTTCTGTTACCCACTAGTTTTTACACATGTGGGTATTTAAGTTAAATATTTAAAAACACTATTCATCTAGTCCCTGCAAACTGGTGTTATGTGGGTTCGAGAGCTTTATAGGACTCAAAAATACCACGATACTTCCACAAGAAAGTGTGATGGCAAATGATCATGATATAACTGTCATCATGGAGTTGCTGATTTGCTAATCGAAATACGCAGGGTTACTTCACAATATTTTGATGATACGCCAGTTTTATTTTTGTAGCGTATCTGTAATGTTCGTTGCGTATTTGATACGCTTGGATTATATTTTACTGTGTATTTCTGCATTTCTGATGCGTATTTCACGCAGATACGCAGCTTATCTGGAGCTCTGCCTATACATCCAAATGGATGCAAAATTACTTCTGGATCGTTATAACAAAGTAATTTACAGCAGGCACAAGATATTAAATAACATTTCTGTTTTCACATGTCTGATAACACTGGTAAGTTCCGACTGTCCATTTCTGTTTTTCATCTCTTGATCATGTTGTTTACTGAGTTTTGTTTAAAACAAGGAAATCCTCATTAAATAATCGCCAAAGGACTTCAGAGGATGTGCAGTGTTATGATGTTATTAAAATATAGTTTGCCAGCTTTAGACTCCCATTGAAGGGCTAAGACTGAGATATTAACAGACCCACTTCAACCCCTGGACCATTATTAGGCATAAAGAAGATGGGAAATGGGTCTGTGCTCAAGTTTGTCATCTTGATTCATCAGTGGGATGGGTTAGCTCATTAACTCATGACCAGTTCATCTTATGCCATAATAATTATGATAATAGTCATTTCTCATTAAGGTGACACAGGTGGCTCGGTCGTCTAAGGCGCTGCGATTTCGCTGTGCTGAGTTGTGTCCCTTGGGTATGCCAGAAACCTATGATTGTGGGTTCGAATCCCAGTTCGCCCTGATTATGTTTCTAGGCTTGTCAGCACCATACTCGTGCTCGTGGGTTTCACCGAAGTGGTAAACGTCTGAGACCTGCATAACTTAGGGCTTTCCTCCTACATTAAGCTGAAACGCCGTGATATAACTGGAATACTGTTAAAAGCAGCGTTAAACCAAACTCACTCTAAATTAGAAATAGGGGTCTCTTGTTAGAATATTATTTTAGTGAAGAAAACAGAGTTGAAAGATCAATTTCGTGGTTTATGCTGACAACCTGAAATGTTTATGTACGACCAATGTATGTTTCCAGAATTTATTTGCCCATAATTAAGGGTGCATAAATAAGTCTTGTGTACATTGATGAATCGGAAGGGGTGCTAATTGGGATTGTTCACTAGCCAATATATTAGCAAACATCGCCGTGGGCGCTTATTAGAGTGGGGAGCTTATTACGTCGAATATGGTATATAAAAATGGTGGTGATGGACAGTTGGTGATGTAAGCTGTAAAGGTGGCAAGGATTATGCCATTATATAAGTGATGAGGGCGCTGACTGGGGAGACTTTGTCTGCAAGTCTGCTATTGTCTAACTAGTGCACCACCAGAGGCAGGTGTAGTCCAGATGTTGCACTGTTACCATGGTAACAAGGAACCATGGTTTACCATGCTTTTAGTGTCATTGTTATTTTTTAGGCCAGTGTTATTTAAGTTCTTGGTCAACATGAACATGATGAAGGAGCACAATATTCAAGAAGAAATTTCCTTGAAATTAGAGTTTAAAGATATAAACAAACAACAAAAGATGCATATTTTCAATCAATTATTATTTCGTTTTACTTTAAGAAACATTTATGGTAAACCTGTCATTAAAAGGAGAATATATCATGATCTTGATTGTTGATCCGATTTCAGTAACCGTATTCGACGTAATAAGTGCCCAGGACTCTCTCAAAATTAGAAATGGGGGAGCTCTTATTAGAATATTATTTTGGTGAAAAACCACCCATACCCATGCTCGTGGGTTTCACCGAAGTTGTAAACATCTGAGACCTGCATTACTTAGGGCTTTCCTCCCACATTAAGCTGACACGCCGCGATATTATTGGAATACTGTTAAAAGCGGCGTTAAACCAAACTCACTCACTCACTCACTCTAAATTAGAAATAGGGGTCTCTTGTTAGAATATTATTTTAGTGAAGAAAACAGAGTTGAAAGATAAATGTTGTGGTTTATGCTGACAGTCTGAAATGTTTATATACGACAAATATATTTTTCTAGAATTTAATTTCCCATAATTAAAGGTGCATATAACACATGAGTGCGTATTATACACGAATAAATAAGTCTTGTGTACATTGATCAATCGGAAAGGGTGCTAATTCGGATTGTTCACTAGCCAATATATTAGCAAATATCGCCATGGGCGCTTATTACGTCGAATACGGTACATTTGATATTTGTGGGTAAGCATGGTAAAGCAATCTTGGTATAAATGAGTTATTATTGTTTGTGTTAACTTAATAGCGAAAAGACTGATTGCACTCTAAATATCTTCAGCAATTTCAGTGTTACGGATGTCTGAGCAATCTGCATTTTCTGGATGGTGTATATGAAACACTAGACTTGTTAGGCATATGGCATTGTATGGCAGACAGGTCAATAGATGGATGATACTGACACAGCTGCTGATAACTGTCATGTTGTCACAAGTGGTCAATTTCCTGTATAGATAATACTTCATGTATTTTATACAGACATAATATCCTGAAGCCACAGACCTATCAGTCTGAGACATAAGCTATTCAGAAAGATAGAGTCTAGTACAATTCATATTAGGGCTGATTCGGTGAATCGAACCGTCATCATTCATGAATTGAATTCGTTATTCGTGGCCACTAGAATTGAATATTTATGAATATGCAATCATGTGCATTCACATACCCTGTACCTAAAAATATCCATAAGAACATATTATATGCATAGATTTCTTCAAAGATAACGCTCATATAATATGTAATTTGACAGTATTGTGATCACTGGTCATTGTCGCATTTGAGCACATGCTAGTACCTGGATAAGTGCAGTATATAAATGTATAATATATTAATAGTTAACAAACGATGTCAAATAATTTTTGTTGTCGTTTCACTGAATACAACAAATAATACATCAGCTGCTGACTTGTTATTGTATTCGTGAATTAGTATTCGTATTCGTTACCCTATATTCATGATATGAATCATATTCGCCTCATAGTGTATTCGTTGCAGCCCTAATTCATATTAGTTTTATCAACTTTTTTGAGTAAAATAAGATAAATAGGTGTCCTTGATGAAATCTCGTAGATTGCCGACAGCTGGATGATCGTATTCAAGGGCAATTCCTAAAAAAATCATGAACAGCAAGCTGGTGGACATGTTAATTTAGTGACAGATGAAAATCAGATTACCGTATTCGACATAATAAGCGCTCAGGATGCTCTCAAAATTAGAAATAGGGGGCACTTATTAGAATATTATTTTGGTGGGAAAAAACAGAGTTGAAAGATAAATTTCGTGGTTTATGCTGACGGCCTGAACTGTTTATATACGAGAGATAAATTTTTCCAGAATTTAATTGCCCATAATTAAGGGTGCATATAACACATTAGTGCTTATTATTCGCGAAAAAATAAGTCTTGTGTACATTGATCAATCGGAAGGAGTGCTAATTGGGATTGTTCACTTGCCAATATATTAGCAAATATCGCGTTGGACGCTTATTAGAGCGGGGCGCTTATTACGTCGAATACGGTAATGATGTATAAACATGATAAGGCTGAGTCAGGATGACTTGCTGTTACCATCCACCACTTGAAGGAGACAATCCTTGTGTGGGTGCAGTGTGCAATGTTATCTGTAGATTTGACACTGCTAAATTAGATTCGGAAACCAAATGCACCGAGGTTTCAGTTGATATTACAATTAGCATCATCAAATCTACATAGTTCAACATAGAAAACTCATGTTTATCTCAGTTCTACCAGACCTGTGAAGATTTGGGGTAGAATAGGTCTTCAGCAACCTTGCTTGCCGTAAAAGGGCGACTATGCATGTCGTAAGAGGCGACTAACAGGATCGGGTGGTCAGACTCGCTGACTTGGTTGATGCATGTCATCGATCCCAATTGCGTGGATTGATGCTCATGATGTCAATCACTGGATTGTCTGGTCCAGGCTTGATTATTTACCATCTGCCGTTATATAGCTGGGATATTGAGTGTGGCATTAAACAACAAAGAAACAAACAATCAGTTCTACCAAGGCACAATGAAGCATAAACTCCTTGCAGGAAATGATAGTAATGAGTGATTCTGTATGGGTTTTGTGCGATATAGTCCAGGATTTTTCTTAGATGGTTCACCAGATTGCTTGAGACAACATGTGTCCTATATATATCATGGTATATAGTATTCTCAAATACTGTTTTTACATCAATACCCCTGATATAACTTAATAGTCATAATGGACCCGTAAAGACCCGGGGTAGAAAAGGTCTTCAGCAACCCATGCTTGCCGTAAAAGGCGACTATGTTTGTCGTTAGAGGCGACTAACGGGATTGGTTGGTCAGGCTCGCTGACTTGGTTGATGCATGTTATAGATCCCAATTGCGTGGATTGATGCTCATGATGTCAATCACTAGATTGTCTGGTATATAGACAGGTATATTTTCCCAGAATTTAGTTGCCCGTAATTAAGGGTGCATATAATATGTATAACACGAGTGCGAATATATGCGAATAAATAAGTCCTTTGTACATTGATCAATCGGAAGGGGGCGCTAATTGGGATTGTTCATTAGCCAATACATTAGCAAATATCGCCATGGGCGCTTATTAGAGCGGGGCGCTTATTACGTCGAATACGGTATATATATATATATATATACACAGGGTTAGAAACTAACAGTTTTTGTCCACTAGTCCTTATAATGATAACATGTAGCAAAACCCTTAAACATGTTAAAGTGGGCCAATTTCTACTAGTCCTTAGGATACCTTTACTATTTGGTAAGGACTAGTGCCAATTTCTAACGCTGAATTATATGTACACTTCTATGTCTACGAGTTTGATGGTGTTACCTGTCAGTTGTTTGCTTGCAGCGTGTGTACTACCTCTCCCTGGAGTTCTACATGGGGCGCACCCTCTCCAACACCATGGTCAACCTAGGCATGCAGAGTTCCTGCGATGAGGCCATGTACCAGGTAACACTATATCTACCAATCTCACTGGTTCCTATATTACCCTACCTATATTACCCTTCAATGTATCACTCATAATTAATTGGGGGCGGTCGGGTAGCCTAGTGGTTAAAGCGTTCGCTCGTCACGCCGAAGACCCGGGTTCGATTCCCGACATGGGTACAATATGTGAAGCCCATTTCTGGTGTCCCCCGCCGTGATATTGCTGGAATATTGCTAAAAGCGGCGTAAAACCATACTCACTCACTCACTCATAATTAATTGTAAAGGCGGAAGTAAAGACTTTTATAACACTCTTCTACACCCAAATTTCGTAATCACCCATGGTATGCTTAAGTGGGAAAATGTTTTACAAAAAAATTTTAGTAATGAAGAGTGGGAAATATATAATCATGATAATTTGATGGTTTACAGATGTACGCAAAGTGTAAGCCTAATTTGGTTTCACCTTAAGATACTACACTATATTCTTGCAACAAATAGTTATTTATTTAAGATTGGTTATGAAGATTCCCCCACATGTACTCTTTGTAAAACTTGCCCAGAAACCATTATTCATATGTTTTGTGAATGTCAATATACAATTCATATTTGGGAGGATTTGAAAGATTGGTTAGGGACAACAGTGGAAGGAAGTATTGATTGTAGTAACCAAAATCTTTTATTTGGATTTAAAGGAAAAAATAATAACTCATTGAATATTATATTTTTAATTGCAAAATTTGTAATTTATAACCAAATGAGAAAGAAATCAATTCCACATTTTAAACAAGTAAAGTGGGAAATAATTAAATATTATGAGGCTACAAGATCTATTGCTTTCTCAAATTGTAAACAAGCTAAATATTTCTCTTTTTGGTCCTCATTCCACACATTATTCAAGTATACCAAGATATGATTTAATATTACAATTTGTCTGTTATTCTGTATAGAAACCTTATATATAGATCTACCAGATGTACTAGAGAAACAAACTACTGAATGTACAACAAGGCGATTTGAATATATACCAAGCTGATCTTAATGTAACATGTTCCATGTATACTTTGTATTTGAAATGATGGGAATAAAAAATTAAAAAATTAAAAATTAAAATCTCACTGGTTCCTATGTAAATCTTAAGTCACCAACGCATAAAATAAATATGCCAAAAGTAAGATAACCTTAGAACCTGAGACTTGTGAATCAATATATTAAGGCACAAGGATGTCAGTGCCCAATTGTTGAAATGGTTTGTAGGCGGTACAGTCTAGGGCTGGGACAAGTCCAAAATTACTATGCGGATACCCACTATACTCAAGCCTTCAAAATTACATTCATAGAAAAGTCAAATAGTAAGGAAGAGAATTTATGGATGTCAACTTCTTATTATGAGGAACATCAACCTGGGCTTGCAGAAGTTGACATCTGTAAATTCTCTTCCTTACTCTGTGTACCTCTCTCATTAAAATCAGATCTTAGTTCTTGCTACCGCTACCGCAAAACAAAGATCTGAGGATATCCCATTAGGGGTCACGTCAGAACGACCTTTCACCCGACCAATCAGAGCGTTGCTTACAAGATCATGAAAGTGACAGTTGGAATGTGATTTCTTATCATGCAACGTCGAAATCTTTGACACGGGGTATTCCGGACGATAGTTACGGGCTAAACGACTGAATCCATACAATATAGACAATCTATTAGCCATTCCAGAATGTTCATTTGTTCAGGTTTCAAATTTTTAATCGAGTATTTGTCAAAATATGTTTCGAAGCGTAGTCGCCAATTTGAAAATAGTGCCGTAAAGCACGAGAAAGCTGCCTTCTGATTGGCTAATGTCGACTACATGTCAGTTATTCCATTGGTCGGTCAAAGTTCGGAAAAGGTCGGTCTGACGTGTCCCTTAATGGGATGTCCTCAGATCTTTGTTTAGCTGTAGCGAGAACTAAGATCTGATTTTAATGAGATTGCTGAATGCCTTTCAAAGACTTTAAGTCAAATAGTACTGGCAATTTCAAATTGGTCACTAAACATGCTAGGTGGATATTTGGTGTGATTAAAATAAATTTAATTATTCTATAACAATGTCAGTCTACCAGATCAAAAAAAAGTAAAATATTGTTTTATTTACAACTTAGCAAAATTTGACATGCTCTCGCCTAGATGCATACCCTTTTTGTCTTTGATATTCATTGTTCACATTCCATTGTAGTGAAATACTGCTTTCCTAGAGGAGTCTCATATTTCAATAGGGTTACTTCTATTGCACAAACAATGCAAATAACATCCTGGATCCCGTTCCACAAAGCCATCACAGCACTACGACTATCGTAAGCCTATGTTAAAGTATGGGAGATACGATCATCTTAGCATGCTTAGCGCTACAATCGATTTGTGGAACGGGGCCCCGGTCATGTTAACATTCTACAAATGTAAATATCCTGACACTGATTGAATCGATAGCTCAATAGGACACCTTAAAATTTGTCCTTATGGGTTGTATGCATGAAAATTATATCCAGTGTAATTTTTATCGTTGTTTTATGACGTGTCCTTTAATTCCTGTACGCAACCCTCTACCATCATGTCCATCGCTTGTTCCTTTAGCTTGGCCTTGACATTGAGGAGCTTGAGGAGATTGAAGAGGATGCTGGTCTGGGAAATGGCGGCCTCGGTCGTCTGGCTGCTTGTTTCCTGGACTCGATGGCCACCCTAGGACTTGCTGCCTATGGCTATGGTATCCGCTATGACTACGGCATCTTCACACAGAAGATAAATGATGGGTGGCAGGTCAGTTGGACCTCTTTACAGAGTTCTGGGTCGTGTAGGGAGTCCAAGAAGAATAGGCCCCCATTGTAACCAGTGTTAGTTGCAAGAATGGTTAAGATGAGGATTGGGTGGTCACAATGTGTGATGTGGTTTGTGTGTCTTCACTTCCTGATTGGGGGGTGGGCACGGGTGGCCCAGTCGTCTAAGGCGCCACGATTCGCTGTGCAGAGTTGCGTCCCTTGGGCACGCCAGAAACCTATGATTGTGGGTTCGAATCCCGGTTCGCCCCAATTATGTTTCTAGGTTTGTCAGCACCATACCCCTGTTTGTGGGTTTCACCTAAGTTGTAAACATCTGAGACCTGCATCACTTCGGGCTTTCCTCCCACATTAAGCTGACACGCTGTGATATAACTGGAATACTGTTAAAAGCGGCGCTAAACCCAACTCACTCACTCACTCACTTCCTGATGGCAGAGATTGTTGCTAACACTGGTTTGTTGGCAGAGACCTTCTTTCCACGATGGACTTTCAGGCTTCTGCGATAAAGTGGAATTCTGCTAACATTGAAAAACTATTCATTCCCATCTTTTATCAAATACATCGAAAAAGAAGCTTGGATCTTTTACAATGTTTTGGTTAAGAGTCACTGTCTCTCTTTATATACTCAGACACTTCGGTCCTTGTGCAGGTACCCTGTCAGAATCCCCTGATTGTGGTTCTATCTTAGCTCCATCCCAGTGATGCTCCTGTGTAGGGTTTTTTTGTTTGTTGTTTAATGCCGCACTCAGCAATATTCCAGCTATATGATGGCAGTCTGTAAATGATCGAGTCTGGACCAGATAATTCAGTGATTGACATCATGAGCATCGATCTACGCAATTGGGATACGATGCCATGCATCAACCAAGTCAGCAAGCCTGACCAACCAATCCCGTTAGTCGAATCGTACGACAAGCATAGTTGCCATTTACGGCAAGCATTGGTTGCTGAAGACCTATTCCCTACCCAGATCTTCACAGGTCTCCTGTATAGGTAGCCAACTGTGCATGTAGGGCTTCACCACGATGGTTATCAAATGAGACCTGTTCAGTTTTGAGTTTTCTCTTCCATTATAGACAAATATTAAAATTTGAGTTTTGTTTGACACTTATCATCATTATTAGGGAGGATGGGATTAGCCTCGAGGGAGGGGTCATTAAATGAAATTATGACATAACTACTATTCCCAAGGTCTAGGGAAGTGATCTCTGTGAGACGGACATCTTTGTTTTAGCATAGGGAAATAGGGAAATTGTTGAATAATATTACACACCTTACATTTGATGTTTATTGGTACTCGATTCGTGCAGAAATTGGAATAATATCGATGCTAGTGGCAACTATGCTGCCATGTTTTGTTGCATTTAATGTTTTAACTATATAACCAGGTGAGCTACAGTGGCGTGATGCTGTTCATTTCAGTTGGAGGAGCCTGATGATTGGCTACGCTATGGCAACCCATGGGAGAAAGCTCGCCCCGAGTACATGCTGCCTGTGAACTTCTACGGTCGGGCTGAGGGTAGTTTGGCAGATGGCAAGTGGGTAGATTCACAGGTCAGTGACGGAAAAAACATTCGCTGTTTATTCATTTCAACATATGCATGTTTTGGACCATCTTCCCGAGGCAAGGTAGTTAACTGACTTTTAAAGTCCAGTTTCCACCCTTGCCAAACTAGGCTGGTATTATGGAGTTACATTTTGGCTGGACTAACGAGTCTATGCATAGTCCAATCAAAATCGCGCAACGAAATCGAAATCCGGTTCGTAAACTGTCGTGCAGATTTCGGTCGATTGCAGGATTTGTAAAGCATGTGCACTGCCAACTCGTTGTAAACAGAAATTTTCAAAGGGTGTTTTCATGTTTTTTTATCAAGGTGTCCAAGTGGTTTGATGCATTAAGCGATGTAAGACCCATTTTATCACAATATAGATCTTGATTATCCATCAGATCATCTTGACTGGGTGCCGCCGTTTTGTTTGAAACAAATGCAAGTGATACGAGAGGTGGAATCTGATTGGTCCATAGGAGAGGCATAGAAGCCACATAACTCGTAATAGCCACTGGTGGCGCTCCGATCGAGCCCAGTAATTCCAGCCTAGTTCGGCAAGGGTGGAAACTGAACTTTTATAGTCAGTTAACTCCCTTGCCTTGGGAAGATGGTTTTGGACTTATAACAACACTATACATGGTGTAGGGAAGGCTAATATTTTTCAGAAAATCTAATTTTAGTGATTTTCAGTAAGTGATTTTTCAATATTTGAACGTGAGCAAGTCATTTTTTTAGATGACAACTACTTAATATTTGCGAGTTGCTGTGAAGAGTTGCGTCCCTTGGGCACGCCAGAAACCTATCATTGTGGGTTCGAATCCCGGTTCGCCCCGATTATGTTTCTATGTTTGTCAGCACCATACTCGTGCTCGTGGGTTTCACCTAAGTGGTAAATTCCTGAGACCTGCATCACTTCGGGCTTTCCTCCCACATTAAGCTGACACGCCGTGATATGACTGGAATACTGTTAAAAGCGGCGTTAAACCTCACTCACTTAACATTTGTTAGGGATAATTAGATATGTTGCATATGTTTAAATGTACACTTGACATATGATGAGAATCCTTTGATATGGAGTGGAGTAGTATAAATAAAGGCAAACATGGGGTCTTCAATTTTGTGTAGAATCATGGACTCATAATTAGATTTTCTCATTGGGGTAGAAACATTTGACTTTGGCATTCATACCTGTGAAGATCCAGGTTAGAATATATCTTCAGCAACCCATGCCTTTGTTACCCTGTCTGGCGCTCGGCATTAAGGGGTTAAAACAAGGACTGGTCGGCTCTGAGTCAGTATACTGTGTCTGAGTGGGGTATTCATGTTAAACTGCGGCATGGTATCTCAGTGAGCTAGCACTATAAATCGGCATCAGTCCGGACTAGTACAAGCAGCCACACACACACACGTACATGCACGTCGCTATGTAAGTGCAATAATCTTGGACGCAACGTTAAACCCCATTTCACCTCACCCCACCAATTGCGTGGACCAATGCTCATGATATCGATCACTGGATTGTCTGGTCCAGACACGATTATTTACAGACTGCCGTCAAATAGCTGGAATATTGCTGGTGAAACGAAGGGAAAGGCTTATCAATATGATCAGCCACCCAAACATTCCTGTGACCATATCTTTAAAATGTTTTTTCCATTAGGCCTAAAAAGGGCCCTAATACTATCGAATTGTTTGAAGAGGTCCAAGTTATGCTTTGCACTGTAAGAGGCTGATCCTGGGGTAGGATGCAAGTTGATGGTGTAACAAGTGAGGCTGTGTTTGCAGGTCGTGTTCGCCATGCCCTATGACAGCCCTATCCCTGGATACGGAAACAACACAGTCAACACACTCAGGCTATGGTCGGCAAAGGCACCCAACAGCTTCGATCTCAGATTTTGTAAGATTTCATTGTCTTTGCTTCAAATAAAACACTTATTTTTAAAATTTGCATACAGTTATTGCAGGGGTGTTCAATTAGTATGTCCGACTTGCTCAGCCCATGAAAATATACTGCCGGGCAAGTGGGAAAATATTTATTTAAATTTGAATTTAAATTTATTTATTTTATTTAATAATTAGGTATTTTAGCAGCACCATGTAAATGTTTTTTTTACTGTTCTTCCTGATGCAAGTATATCCAGTCACTTGACTTTGTGACTGGCATTTTTCTGGTGTCCCCCGCCGTGATATTGCTGGAATATTGCTAAAAGCGGCGCAAAACTGTACTCACTCACTCACTCTGACTGGCATTAAACAACATTCACTCACTTACTGTCTCAGTTGCTCCTGGGTGTGTTGTTCTGAGGGAATTACCTGTTAAATGTTACTGATAACCCTAGGAGTCCAAGAACTGCAGAGCTTAGGTTTTGAGGAAACAGTTTGATAAACTTGTCTTTGTTTTTCAGTCAACAATGGCGCTTACATTGATGCTGTCTGTGACCGAAATCTGGCTGAGAATATTTCTCGTGTTCTGTACCCCAATGACAATGTGAGTTGCTGTGTTGATTGTGAATATCTCGTGTGCATTAAACAACAAACGAAAACTTAAGCATTGTACAAATATGTAAATAATCACCCATAGAGCTTGTTTGCTTTTTGAGATTGAATGTTTTAGGTACTGATGTAGATGAAAATCACAAATATTCTTACTATCCATTGTGGAATTCATTGCACTTATCAGGATCTACACCAGCATTCCATGTGCATGAAGAATGTAGTCTGGAGAATATTGAATGGCAATAGGAGTTGTTTAGTTGTTACACATGTGCGCCATAGTTGTGCTTTCATGCTGTGTGGACAGCCTCAGTGGTCTAGCGGTAAAGCTTCCGCCCGAAGAGCGGAAGGTCCGGTGTTCGACCCCCAGCCACGTCATACCAAAAGACGTTAAAAGATGGTACTTGTTGTTACCCTGTCTGGCACTCGGCATTAAGAGGCCAAAACAAGGACTGGTCGGCTCGGAGTCAGTATACTGTGTCTGAGAGGGATGTTCATGTTAAACTGCGGCATGGTATCTCATTGAGCTAGCACTATAAATCGGCATCAGTCCGGACTAGTACAAGCAGCCACACACACACACACACGTGCATGCACGTGGCTATATAGGTGCAATAATCTTGGACGCGACGTTAAACCCCATTTCACCTCACCTCACCTCATGCTGTGTGTAGGCTATTCAAGTCATTAGACACTAGGTATTATCGGTATATCGGTATATTGAGGTTCATTCTTTCCACAATATGTATCACAATATCATTTTTTCATGCTTGGTATTGGGTGATTTCAAATACCGATTTTTATCATGTGTTTAATTGTTATATGCTTGCCAAATGCCTGCACTCCCTCGGACCATGCATCCAGGGCCCCAAGATGGCTGCGTATTATTGACGGAGTAAACATTATGTTGTACCAGCATCTTGTTTTGTTCCATTTATGAACTTCAATTCATACCTTAAGCAGCAGTAGAAACTAACAGTTGTCATCCACTAGTCCTAATAATGATAACATATAGCAAGACCCTTAAAAAGGGCCAATTTCTACTAGTTATGATACCTTTACCATTGGGCATTTTGGCAAGGACTACAGGACTAGTGCCAATTTCTAACACTGCCTTATTGTATCAGATTGCTTCTGAATTCAAAATTAAGAAATATACATTATATCGTGATACATATTGCAATATGTCTTTGTGCATCACAAAATATTGTGAAACACTTCGAACCTCCATTACCCATCCCTATTACGCACTGGTATATTGGGACTTGTATCTACTGACAATGTATTGTGTTACCAGAAACTGACTTGAGAAGCACCTCCATATTGTTACTGATATAAAATTACTACCATGGTATTTCTGGTGGATGGAGAGTATTGGAGACACTCTTTTTAGTTTTTGCTTTATATATTTGACTGAATAGGGCCAAAGCCACTATTTTGTAGTTAAAATTAAAGTTTAACTTATACTATTTTTATCTGACTGCTCCGTCTTTCATGGGTAAGAAAAAACAAACTATACAACTACAATATCTATACAAACTAACTATTGACAGTCAAATACATTGTGTGTTTTCTATGGCCACTGCAACCTCTTGGAGGACAAAGCCTTCTCGTGATATAATATGTGTAAATGTTACCATGGTTACTGTCAAAATACTATACAATCCCACACTTAAGACAGCACTTACATTTATCTTTTTCCCAAAACACTTCATGCCAAATAACATACACAATAAAAACAAGGGTTTTTTTATACTTCATTTTACTGAACCAAGTTAGTTGGTTAGCAATATGTAAACAATACCAAAAAAAAGACAAAGAGCTGTTGGTTATCAAGTACATTGTCAGGGAGAATGTTGGCACCTAACCAGGTGAGTCAAGCGCCACGGTACTGTATGACAGGGATGCTTTTCTTACCTCTCCTCATTCCTCACTTCTCATTCCTAACTCCTCACTCCTCATTCTTCATTCCTTACTCCTCATTCCTCACTCCTCATTCCTCACTCATTCCTAACTCCTGTGCAGAGTTGCGTCCCTTGGGCACGCCAGAAACCTATGATTGTGGGTTCGAATCCCGATTCGCCCCGATTATGTTGCTAGGTTTGTCAGCACCATACCCATGCTCGTGGGTTTCACCGAAGTGGTAAACGTCTGAGACCTGCATCACTTGGGGCTTTCCTCCCACATTAAGCTGACACGCCGCGATATGACTGGAATACTATTAAAAGCGGCGTTAAACCCAACTCACTCACTCCCTTGCCTTGGGAAGATGGAGGGACCTGGCGGTCCTCAAGATTTACTGCTAGAGTATTTTAATCTAGGAACCCCCTACGTCTTTACTTCGTCACAAAGAAACCTTTTGTTATAGATTTCCAGCCCTTATTAATGTCACTGTCCAAAGTAAATCATGTTTCTGGTATTTTGATCAGAGCTGTTTGTGTTTGTAGATGTGATTCCTGCACCAGGTGACATTTTGTTGATGTAGCGTGTGTTTATGTTGAAGGTGTTTGAGGGCAAGGAGCTGCGTCTGAAGCAAGAGTACTTCCTCGTCGCTGCCACTCTACAGGACATTGTACGCAGGTTCAAGTCTTCTAGGTTTGGTTGTAGAGACCCAGTCAGGACTTCCTTCGACACATTTCCAGACAAGGTCAGTGATATTAGTGGTTTAACCATCCCTCAATGCCTCAATGCCTTGAAAACGTGAATTAGGAGTAAGTGCATTAAAAAGGCCTTGAATATGATAGAAATAGAGGCTTTGAAAATGCTGTCTGGTACTTTACTATCTCTTTACCATGTTTTGAAAGGGTGCCGTATTTATTGATGATCTCTCAGTAATTTTGTATTGGATTTGTCAACATCAGTTTAGAGTTACCTCCCCTCATCTCAGTTACAACAAGCTCCTCACAGCGATAGCCCGTTCGCTGAGCTCTCTATACTATGGCTGCCACCAGTTAAAACTTGAAAACAAAAGTATGAATGCGACTACATTTGGGGTTAGAGGGCAAATTTCAAGATTCTTGTAATGGCCGCGCCCACACTGGTGGCAGCGATGTTACCGAGAGTGTAACGAAGGTGTCACGCGCTGGGAAGGAGCTTGCAGTTACAAGAGGGAAACCTCATGCCCAGAAAACAGCAAGGTTGTGTTGTGTCTGATAAAGATTCTTTTGTTAACATCAGCATTATGGTGTATTTTTGTCCTTTGAAACTGTAGTAAGAGCCTTGAAATAAAATTAGGTCACTTAAACTTTGTATAACTTTTTATAGAAATAACTCACTCATGGATGCCAGTGTATTATTAGTACAACTCCCTCCAAATGTTGAGCTGGTACATTCGTAACCAACTCGTGTTATTCCGGAACAAGCCGAATAGCGACTCGTGCCCCTCTCATAGCCATTTTTGCGACCGGGTTCCGCCTTAGCGCAAACGGGCATACCTAAAACAATTGTTAACTCGTTGCGTAATGGTTCACATATATTTCCCCATATATCATATATATTTCAGATGCAATTTATAGCACATCTAGACATGCGGAATTATACAGTATGATTGAACACATTTAACTGTGTCTTGGGTATATTTTGAGATGCAAGACGAATGTGAAATCAAAAATTATTTCTGATGGATTCTTTGATGAACAACTTGAAATGAAACGCGCATCCTGATTGGTTTGTCGTATTTTCGCACATAACATTCATCGATAGGGGGACGAGTCTTCTTGCAGGTTACGGAAAGGGGCGAGTGGTGACGAATGTAGCTGGTTGTGCTAGAACTATTCTTGAGTGAAGAATTTAAAAAAATTGAATATCTCAATTCTCATATATCTGTCATATAAAATATTATTTTGATAGATTTTCATCACCCTGCCTCACTTCCTCATGAAGAAGTCAACAAAATTACTCATATGAAAAATTTGATGTGGCCTAATCTATGATGTATTACCTCTTTGAATTTGCTAGACTTTATGACTGGCTTTCTGCTACAGGTGGCTATCCAACTGAACGACACTCATCCATCTATGGCGATCCCAGAACTCATGAGAATACTGGTTGACATTGAGAGAGTTCCCTGGGAGAAGGTAAACTGACTTGTGTTTCATGTAATGGTTTCAAGGAAGGACATTTTTGGAAATTCTGTGATTTTTTTCAATCTTTTTACTTTGTGTCTTGCCATGAATACCTTCAGTTGATGTCTCATTGAGCCATGTCGCACTCACTGGCTCCCACAGGAGATATCACTTGGATCAGATCAAGCGATATCTGCACTGTAGATATCGCTGCAATGAAATTACATCACAATGCTTTGCAGACCATCGTAGAGAAATCGTAATTTGATGGACTTTGCGATGTAAGACCCGTTTTATCACAATATAGATCTTGATTATCGACCAGATCTTCTTGACTGGGCACCACCATTTTGTTTGAAGCAAATGCATGTGATACGAGAGGTGGAATCTGATTGGTCCATAGGAGAGGCATAGAAGGGACGTAACTCCTAATAGCCACTGGTGGCGCTACGGTTGAGCCCAGGAATTCCAGCCTAGTTTGGCAAGGGTGGAAACTGGACTGTTAAAGTCAGTTAACTCCCTTGCCTTGGGAAGATGGGTATAGGTATGAAGCTGATTCATTTTAGAAAAGTAACCCCTGATGGGTGCAAGAACATGTACGTCATTCACTTAGGTTGGGCAATCAAAGTATTGGAGTAAGGCTTAATGGAATGAGACATTTTTGCTTTTTCAAACTAGTATGTTACCAAATAAACATTTGTGTACCATCAACATGATCAACCTGGGAGAGGGCCTCCCTACATAAACAAGCATACAAACTCCTATTAATTTTAAAAAATGGAAATACAAACAAAACATGCAGCAGACTTTATGGTGATGTTGGCGGTGCCTGAGAACCAAGACTATTTTTTTTTAGCTTAACTGTTTCAATTGTAATGAGATTGTTAAAGACTCCTTTGATGTTTTATCATTGACTGAATGTAACAAGATACAATAGAAACGCACAGGTTATTAAAGCCAGTATTTGCCCCTCCCTGCAGGCGTGGGAGATCACTGTAAGAGCATGTGCCTACACCAACCACACTGTGCTGCCCGAGGCCCTGGAGCGCTGGCCGACCTCTCTCCTCAGTAACGTCCTGCCCAGACACCTGCAGATCATGTATGAGATCAACCATCGTTTCCTGCAGGTAGGTTTATAACTCCTTCTTTTGGCTTCCTCAATCATCCAATGTTTTATTTCTCCATTCAGAGGGGGCACGGGTGGCCCAGTTGTCTAAGGCGCCTGGATTCGCTGTGCAGAGTTGCGTCCTTTGGGCACGCCAGAAACCTATGATTGTGGGTTCGAATCCTGGTTCGCCCCGATTATGTTCCTAGGTTTGTCAGCACCATACCCGTGCTTGTGGGTTTCACCGACGTGGTCAACATCTGAGACCCGCATCACTTCGGGCTTTCCTACCACATTAAGCTGACACGCTGTGATATAACTGTAATGCTGTTAAAAGCGGCATTAAACCCAACTCACTCACTCACTCACACTCCATTCAGATTTGATAAATATCCAGGGTCCATTTGCCAGCAAAGCTTCGTTTTGGAAGTGACGTTACCATCTCCATTACTCTTATCACCAACTTAGCTCAGAATTTCTCTGGCTCATGAGCTTGAAGTCCACAGCCAATCAAAGAATCCATGCCATGCCAAGAAGCAATTATTTTGTTTATTTTTTTATGAATGCTAATATCAATTATTCAATATGATTAATCCAGTTTTCAACTGAACAACAACTTACTGTGCAGAGTTGTTTCCCTTGCATGCCAGTGACCTTGGGTCAATTGAGCTCAACCCTGATTATCATTCATTGTTTGCGACCACCATGCTCGTGCCTAGTCGGTTCTATGTCGGGCGTTACTCATACATTGAGCTTACATTCACAGTTGTATAAGGCCATAATAATGTTTGTTTATTTGTTTGTTGATTAAAGCCGCACTCAGCAATATTCCAGCTATATGACGGCAGTCTGTAAATATTTGAGTCTGGACCAGACAATCCAGTGACTGTCATCATGAGCATTGATCCACGCAATTTGGATACGATGACATGCATCAGCCTAGTCAGCTAGCCTGACCACCCGATCCCCCGTTAGTCGCCTCTTACGACAAGCATAGTCACTTCTTACGACAAGCATAGTCGCCTTTGCCATAATAATGTAATTATTAGGTTTTTCACTTAATATAACAAATAATAAATCAACCGCTGACATGTTATTGTATTCGTGATTTAATATTCATATTCGTTACCCTATATTCATGGGGGCGGTCGGGTAGCCTAGTGGTTAAAGCGTTCGTTTGTCACGCCGAAGACCCGGGTTCGATTCCCGACATGGGTACAATGTGTGAAGCCCATTTCTGGTGTCCCCCGCCGTGATATTGCTGGAATATTGCTAAAAGCGGCGTAAAACCATACTCACTCACCTATATTCATGATTCGAATTGTATTCGCGTCATAGTGTATTCGTTGCAGCCCTAATATAAACATAAAATGCTTTTTGTCATACGTTTATTTTTCAAATTGGATGAAATTCTTGTAATTAGTTTATTGTGGCCTAGCTGAAGTACTTGAAACATGATTAAAGCCAACACACACTCACTGTCCACAGGAGGTGAAAAAGAAGTGGCCGGGTGACGAAGATCGTGTCCGTCGCATGTCCATGGTAGAGGAGCACGGAGAACAGAAGATCAACATGGCCCATCTGGCCATTGTGGGGTCTCATGCTGTCAACGGGGTGGCTGCTATACACTCTGAGATCATCAAGAGAGAAACGTGAGGCTTGGGAAGAAAAACATGTTTCTCAAGCATTTTGCAGACCTTTGTACCTGTCTATCATATATATTACCTTGTGTCATTAGTGTTCACAGTTTGAAACTTGTTAAGCCATTTATAAAAAACAAGTGGGGCACGGATGGCCTAGTCGTCTAAGGCACCACAATTCGCTGTCCCTTGGGCACGCCCCGATTATGTTTCGAGGTTTGTCAGCACCATACACGTGCTCGTGGATTTCACCGAAGTGGTAAACGTCTGAGACCTGCATCTTTTCGGGCTTTCCTCCCACATTAAGCTGACACGCCGTGATATGACTAGAATAATGTTAAAAGCGGCATTAAACCCAACTCACTCACTATAAATAACAGCCATTCTGGCAAGCTCAACGCATTGCGTGATACACCTTTCCCTGTTCAAAGGACCTTCCTTTGATCAGTGTTTCGAAATTGTGTTAATGTCCTCACAGGAAAAAATGCTTTATTGAGCATGTTGAGAAAGAAAAAAAGGAGCTCAACTCAGTCTCTACTTTTGATTTCAATAAAAAATAGTTAAAAATCCATCCTTCTTCATGATCATGATCAATGTAAAATGAAATAGTGCCCCACCCCCACCCGCAACCCCCAAAACAAGCAAACTCTTTAAACAATATGCTACCCACTGGCCCCACACTTTGAGAACACAAATTGCTGTAGCACATGACCCTTATATATATCCTTTATAATGCAGATTATTGTATAATATATTAAATAAATGATTTTTCCTAGGCTTTTTGTCAACGACAATTAATTTATTAGCATCATTTTAATAATAAATGGCCAGTTTAGGAAAAGTTATTTTGGGTCACCCTTCGAGCATGATTACTTTACCCCGATCAGCTACTGATGGTGTATCAAATGTTTCTCCTCACAGCTTCAAGGATTTCTATGAGATGTTCCCAGAAAGATTCCAGAACAAGACAAATGGTATCACACCCCGACGCTGGTTGCTGCTGTGTAACCCCGGCCTGTCGGATGCTATTGCTGACGTGAGTACCTTTTCCACTAACCACAGTCGGAGGGGCCTTTGGAGGTTTAGGTATGACTAGTTTGAGAATGACATTGTTTTTGATCATTTTTGTCCTTCTTCACCAGAGGGGGCACGAGTGGCCGAGTCGTCTAAGGCGCCGCGGTTCACTGTGCAAAGTTGCGTCCCTTAGGCACGCCTGAAACCTATGATTGTGGGTTCGAATCCCGGTTCGCCCTGATTATATTTCTAGGTTTGTCAGCACCATACCCATGCTCGTGGGTTTCACTGAAGCGGTAAACGTTTGAGACCTGCATCACTTCGGGCTTTCCTCCCACATTAAGCTGACACGCGCGATATGACTGGAATACTGTTAAAAGCGGCGTTAAACCAGACTCACTCACTCACTCTTCACCAGAAATATGGGATGTGTTCGATAAGAAAGGGTGTAGTGATTAATCGAACTATCGATACATACAGGTGTACATTGCCTGGGACAGTACGTCAGTAAGTTAAAACATAATCAAAAGAAACTAGTTAACATTGATATCATGCTACAGTATACAGGGATAGAAGTAATCAGGTAGTGTTGTATTGGTTTTGATCCTACATACCACCTCCGTGGTCTAGTGGTAGAGCGTCCGCCTGGAGAGCGGAAGGTCCGGGGTTCGATCCCTGGGCGCGTCATACCAAAAGACGTTAAAAGATGGTACTTGTTGTTACCCTGTCTGGCGCTCGGCATTAAAGGGCTAAAACAAGGACTGGTCGGCTCGGAGTCAGTATACTGTGTCTGAGTGGGGTATTCATGTTAAACTGCGGCATGCTATCTGAGTGAGCTAGCACTATAAATCAGCATCATTCCGGACTAGTACAAGCAGCCACACAAACACACACACGTACATGCATGTCGCTATATATGTGCAATAATCTTGGACGCGACGTTAAACCGCATTTCACCTCACCTCACCTTTGATCCTACATATATCTTGCTTGAAGAGACACATGGGTAGCCATTTAGAAAACATTCATAACTTTGTATCAGTTAAGAGTTCTCCTGTTGCATTCTGCTGACTTGGTAAATATCTCAGGCTTCGACATCATGACAAATAATGCAAGAAAATGGATTGTAATTTTCAAGCAATGCTATTGCAATAGTATCACAATAGTGTTATGCAATAGCCCTAGTGGTTAAAGCATTTGCTCGTCACACTGTAGCCCCGGGTTCAATTCCACATATGGGTACAGTGAGTGAACCCTGTTTCTGGTGTTCCCGCCGTGATATTGGTGGAATATTGCTAAAAGAAGCTTAAAACCATACTCAGTCAGTGTTTTGCAGTGATAATAGTGATTTTACCCATCACAAAAATATTGCAATAGTGAGTATGATTTTATGGTCATCCCCAATTGATAAGGATTTCAGTTCTGTTCAGTTCACCAAGTCTGGAATCTCAGTATAACCACCCAATGTCCTTCTTTGAGTTTAAGGGGCGGTCGGGTAGCCTAGTGGTGAAAGCATTCGCTCATCACGATGATGACCCGGGTTCGATTCCCGACAGGGGTACAATGTGTGAAGCCCATTGCTGGTTTCCCCCGCCGTGATCTTGCTGGAATATTGCTAAAAGCGGCGTAAAACCTGCAGTGAACATAACACTTGATGTTTCACTGCAGTGAACATAACACTTGATGTTTCACTGCAGTGAACATAACACTTGATGTTTCACTGCAGTGAACATAAAACTTGATGTTTCACTGCTGTGAACATAACACTTGATGTTTCACTGCAGTGAACATAACACTTGATGTTTCACTGCAGTGAACATAACGCTTGGTATTTCACTGCAGTGAACAGTAGATTATCTAAATGTATGATAAAGAATTTTTGTGACCCTAAATATTTTTTGATACTTTTGTTTATATAGTGTTTAAGATTTTGCAAACACGAAACTACTTTTTAAGTCGCGAAAAGAAGGGATGGTGAACCGTCCCTGTGTGTTAGGTGGGGAATATTTACGTTTCAAGGTTTTACATTTGTAATGAAATAATTCAATTTTCCTGTAGACTTACGTAAAATGTGTTTAATAAATAGGATATTCCCGATGTCTCGTGAAATATCATGTTTCTCTCATCTTGTGACGGGGGGAAAGGAGATATTTTCAGTTGTGTCTACACCACTCACGAAAATATCTCCTCCCTCCCCCCCACCGTCACTCGACAACAACATATTTCACTTGTCACATGAAATATCCTCTATATATGCATGACTGATTTACACTCCCTGACTTGTGGACACAGAAAATCGGCGAGGGCTGGGTTTCTAACCTGAATGAACTGCGTCAGCTGGAGCCGCTTGTGGACGACGAGAGCTTCCTGAGAGGAATCATGAGGGTCAAGCAGGTGAGAACTGGACAACCCTGCCACTAGCATCAGAATACTTCCTGGGTTTGTAGACACAATGATCCTCAATCACCCACGACACGGCCGCTCTGCAGGGCTGTAGTGACGTGCGTCTGTTTTGGGTCAATTTATGGAACGAGGCTGTTTGTAACTTTGCGCGAACTGTGCCATTGCCTGACACTGAGAGACTATCGTACATATTAGGGCTGGGACGGGTAACTCGGGTACCCGGGTTGGGTGGGTACTGAGTAGGACCCGGGTACCCACAGGACTACCCGGACCCGTGGTTAGTTACGTGACATATTGTCTACTGACTAAACTTATCTAGAACTCTATGGTTACACTACAAGTCATTAATGTTTGTTTTTCTTTCTGACTATGCACCCATTCCTTCTGATTTTTCATATGGTTGAATAAAGATATAACTTAAGTCAACTTCAGTGTATGCATGACCAGAATTTAATACATGTATCTAAATACATTTTGCCAGAGCTATGCTAAAAAAGATCCCAATCGGACATTTTGGGACATTTCCTGAGACCTACACTGGATACCCGGGTAGGGTAGGGTAATAGGGGGGGCGGGTACCCGGGTAGTAAATTTGGACTCGTCCCAGCCCTAGTACATATTGCTATTACATTAAGTAATACGTTACCACTGTTATACCGAGGCTGTTGTCTCCCACAACTGCTGCTATAGCGAAATCTACCACAGAGATCTCAATTACCTCATGCAGCACGTGCGTAGCCACCTAGCTGCCATGTGACACCCTTCACTCTTGTCTCCTTCGTCTGCTTAGCAAGACGTGTTTTCTCCTGCTGAAGCGTTCCTTGAAGATTTGGTGATATTTATTATAGTTTATTCTCTAATAAACTGTGCTTTTATGGGGCGTTGCGGTAGCTACGCTTGGTTATAATTTTCCCGCCAAACGGAAAATTTTTCCCGCCCTTTTTTCTATATACTTGCGGGGTTCGCGTATGCACGTTGTGTTTTACGTTTCCCCTGTTCTTGTATGTTTTGGGGGTTAACATAACTTATTTCTTTAATAAAAGTTATATGTGTATGTTATATGTTCACATTGCTCGTTTATTTTCTTGTGAAAATGTTCGTTTGTGAATCATTGTGGTGCGTGCGTTGTAACCATGTTTTGTTCTTTGTTTATAGCAAACAATCAATGTCTGACATGGATATGTCCCCAGTATCCACCCCCTCTACCCCTGCTCCTCGGAGTTATGGGGTGTGCAGAAAGTTTTTGTCGTCCCGGGATCCCCACGTTCGTTGCCCGCGGTGCAGGGTTCCTTGCGGGGACACCCGGTGCATCCTGTGCGAAGGTCTGGGGCCTGCGGATTTTGAGCGGTACCGGCTGTACGTACAGTCCGTCTCCACCCCTGTGGTGGCCGGTTCGTCCGGTCGGGGTCCCCGTGCGGGTACCACCTCCTCGGCTGCGGCGGATCCCCTTGCGGCCCTCGGGCTGTCTGGGGATTCCGTCGCCGCATTGTTGTCGAAACTTGTGGATTCCATGCTGGCGGCCTTATCGCAAGATAGGCCGCTGGCTGTTCCGTCCCCGGCCTCTTCGGTGGCCGCGGGGTCGGACGCGGGGTCCACCGGTAAAGCGGCGGATCTCTTGGCGGCCCGTGTGCTGTCCGGGGATTCCGTCGCTGCATTACTTGCATAACTTGTGGACTCCAAGCTGGCGGCCTTATCTCAGGATAGGCCGCTGGCTGTTCCGTCCCCGGCCACTTCGGTGGCCGCGGGGTCGGACGCGGGGTCCACCGGTACGGCGGCGGCTCCCGTGGTCACCGGTCCTTCCCCCGAACCGTTGCTCCCGCTATCGGTTTAGGACCGCGTGGCCATGGTTTATGACCTCTTTGAGGACATGCCCCGGCCGGTACCGCGGGGAATCCACGACTGTGGGTTCCTCCGAGGTATACGATGAGTCTTCCGACTCGGCTTTCCCCGCATCAACCTTGCTGCGCGGTTTCAAGCCTTCCTTGGAGAACGCCTTCACGGCGGCCTCCGGTCGGGGTCTCCCGTTGCCTCCGACGTCGTGGAGAAAGGGTTTATTCCCGGTACATGACCTTGCCTTTCCCGAGGCTGGTCCTACCGCGGAGGCCCATGTTGAGCGGTTGGGTGTCCGTGCCCCACCGGCTGCTACGGTAACGCAAGCTACCTTGCACCAGCTGGACGCCCTCGCTCGGCACTCCATGTCTCACGGAGACACTTACTTGGCTGCAGCGGCCCGTCTGGTCGAAGGTTCTCCCACGGACCGTGACCAGCGCATTTACAACTGCCTGCTCAGTTTAAATGCTTCCCTGGAGTACGTTGCCGAGGACTCTCGGCACACACTTGCTCTTGTTGGGTCCCTGCATAGGCGCCTGGGTGCCGCTCCTAACCGGAGCGCGCCCCAGGCTGCTGCGGCCGGTAGGTCTAAGGGGTCGGGTTCTTCTTCCTCTGGGAAGTAGCCCCGCCCTGAGGGCTCCGGTATGGGCAATCAGCTGCCCTTTCGCGGGAAAAGGGGAAACTGGGGGAAGCCCAAGTCGTCGACAGACGGCAAGGGCCCCTCCAGGTGACTCTCATTGGAGGGGTTCGTATGCCGACAGCGCCAACTTCGGTTGGCCCTTAGGCGAACCCGAGTCACTTGGCCCTGGACAGTTGCGCCTGTCGCAACCTGTCAGGGCCCCCTCTCCTTCCCCAGTGGGAGCCAGACTCCAGACTTACTGGGAGAATTGGGAACAAGTGTTCGACGACCCGTGGGTGGTCAACACGATTCGGTACGGCTATCGGCTTGATCTCAAAGCGAATCCGCCGCTCACCGTTGCCCCGTTGGCAGGTTTTGATTCGGAAACCGATCTTCCCATCCTCGCCGATGCCATCGGCAGGTTGGTGGAGAAGGGGCAGTACGGGAGTTAGCTCTACCAGAAATAACACCGGGGTTTTACTCCAGGATATTTCTCGTTCCCAAGTAGGACAGTGCCGAACTCAGAATGATTCACACGTCCGCTCCCTGGCTGTTCACCCGGTTAACCACCCCCATAGTGGGGTTCCTCCACAGGAGGGGTGTCCGGTACTTCGCGTACCTGGACGACTCGCTAGTAGCAAATCGAATGACGGACACCCTGTCACGCCATCTCGATTTCGCACGTCGGCTCTTGGAGCAATTTGGGTGGATTATCAATCTCCCCAAGAGCGAGTTAACCCCTTCTCAGAACTTGCTGTTCATCGGAGGTCGGTTCAACACGGTGTCCCATCGCCTCTTTGTCCCCCCAGACCGGTGGCACAAAATTCAGGCGATGATTGCCAAAGTCTTAGCGGTGCAACAGACTGTTCACTTTTGGGAACAGCTGTTAGGGCTACTTGTATCAGCCCAGGACTGCACCGCACGGGGTCGTCTCCAACTCCGCCCGCTGCAACGGTTTTTAATCCAGTTGTTAGCGACGGAGGTGAACAGTGCGACCGTCGCCCTCCCGGATCGGCTCCGACCGCATCTGGAGTGGTGGACGGTC
The DNA here is from genome assembly GCF_023055435.1 of Haliotis rufescens. Classification (NCBI taxonomy): domain Eukaryota; kingdom Metazoa; phylum Mollusca; class Gastropoda; order Lepetellida; family Haliotidae; genus Haliotis; species Haliotis rufescens. The sequence goes on along the minus strand of NW_025964001.1, from coordinate 58,574,811 downwards.
CCTTACATTGTCTTATCAGGAGTCTCTATGCGGCCCTACCGGGCCACGTTGACCCTGTATACAGACGCCTCTCTAGTGGGCTGGGGCGCCCATCTAAAGGGGGAGGTGAGCTCGGGGCTGTGGTGCTTAGACGAACTAGGTCTTCACATCACTTGTCTCGAGTTCAAGGCAGTGATCAACGCAGTCAATCCCTGGAAGCATCGTCTCGTCGACGCCCGGCTCATGCTGGCGACCGACAACACGACGGTAGTGTCCTATGTGAACAAACTGGGGGGAACCCACAGTCACTCGCTACTCGATCTCACGTTCGAGTTTTACGCTCTGGTGGACAGTGTCCCGTGCCAGATACGCGCCCGTCACATCCCAGGTGTGCGGAACGTACTGGCCGATGCTCTATCGAGGCCTCAGGATCCGAGCCCCACAGAGTGGATGCTGAACCCAGTAGTGTTTCAGTGGCTGTGCGAACGTTTGGGTCGTCCGATGGTCGACCTGTTCGCAACGCGGTTCAACAATCAACTCCCGTTGTTTGTATCACCAGTCCCGGTCCCGAGGGCCATCGATCACGATGCTCTCGCGTTAGACTGGACGGGCTTGGTCGCTTATGCTTACCCGCCGACAGCGTTGATACCACACATTCTAAGCCGGCTCCGAGGAGTTCGCTGTCGAATGTTACTGATCGCGCCCATGTGGCCGAACAGATCGTGGTACCCCGACTTGCTGACCCAGGTCACGCAGTCGCCACTTCCACTGCCTGTGAGACCGGATCTCTTGATCCACCCTCACACCCGTCAGCTTCATCCAAACGCAGGGCAGTTCAATCTGCACGCGTGGATGTTGTCACCGAGCGTCTGAGGAGTAAAGTTTTTTCTCGCCGGGCGTCTCGGGCATACGTTAGTATGCATCGTGATTCTACCCAGAAGGTGTATAATGCACGTTGGGTTATTTTCACGAAGTGGTGTTGTAAACATCACATTCATTCGCCAGATAAGGTATCTGTGCAGGATATTGCTCGTTTCATGTCTCACTTGCGAGAGACCCGGAAACTCTCCGGGGGTTCCATTGCCAACTATGTCTCGTCTGTTGCTACGGTACGGGACGTTGCTATGGGTACCAGTCTCTCCAAAGAGCCGGTGTTACGGGGTATTATCAAGGGTTTCAAACAGCACGATCTTAAGAAGGGCCGCCTTCGGGCACCGGCCTGGGATCTTTCCCTAGTGTTGCAATCACTTACGGAAGCTCCGTATGAACCCTTGCATAGTGCTTCGTTCCGGCATGTGACTTGGACAACAGCATTTCTCCTCTCCTTTGCCACGGCGGCACGTGTATTCGAAATTCATGCACTCGATGTCGCCAAGGTACGATTCGATAGGGGTGACGAAGGAGCGGTCCGCCTGGGCCTGCTCATGGGCTTCGTCGCCATGAATCAGAGAGTCGGGCAAACGGAGAGAGAATTCACTGTAAGATCACTCAAAGAAATCTTACATCCTGCTGATACTGAGGACAGAGCGCTGTGTCCGGTTAGGGCCCTTAAGTATTATCTTAAGGCTTCGAATGAACGTAGACAAGGGCGTGACCGTCTGTTCATATCGTGTAACCCTAATCGCACGGTTGACATACCTCGCAACTCGATTGCGTTGTGGCTTCGTTCTGTCATCAATCTGGCGTACCGGTCTCGGGGGTTACCGGTAGCGGGGTCAAACCCGCACGAGATCAGGGCGCTAGCGGCAACATTTGCCCTACACTCGAATATCTCTGTTCGCAGAATATTACGAGGTTGTTACTGGCGTTCTGACTCGGTTTTTGCCAATCATTACCTCAAACAGGTCGCTGATGCCGTCGTGGAGAGTGTGCACCGTCTTGGCCCGCGGATCGCGGCGCAAGCGGGCACCTAAGGGGTGTGCCCAGCGCAATTCCGAACTCCTCAGGCGTCTGACCTTGCACGGTGGTCAATCTGGGTCTACTCCAATGTTCCCACTGCCGTGGGTACAGGAGTTGGGGTCCCGCAAACCAGCGCACTCACACCACAGGTGAGGGCGGCTTTTTGTGTGCTTTGTCCTTATTTGTATTTTGACAATTATGTCTTTAATTGTCTGTCGTGTATCCCAACCTTGTGATGCATGCTTACAAATACTGGAATTAGGTCACGCGCCTAATGCATACTTTAAGTAGGCTTGCTCTGGGATATACGGTCTGAATGAAATTAATTTCCCTCTTTTCGACTGTTTAACCTGATCTAAGATTAAGCTCACGCGGATACAGTGTTCTCATCCGCTGCGGCGATGAAATACCTATCCAGTGGGGCCGTTTGGAGTCACCAATCGTTTTGGCAATGACGATTGAGCCTTACGGTATGCGCTTGACAGTGCTTTGGTATTCCTATAGGGTAACGCCTAGCTAGGTGCATGCGCATCGAGTGCTTCCGCCTTGGTGTTTACTTCCGCTGGTCGGAAGGAACGCTAGCAGTCAGGATTCGGGTTGTAGGTGCTCCCCACCGCCTACTGTGGTAGTCAGCCTCGGTATAACAGTGGTAACGTATTACTTAATGTAATTTGTAGAATTTTCCTATTCGGAATATTCTATAAGTAATACGTTACCACTGGGCTGCTGCCCGCCCGTCCGTCCCCCGAGCACTTGCTCTCGCAGGAGACAAGAGTGAAGGGTGTCACATGGCAGCTAGGTGGCTACGCACGTGCTGCATGAGGTAATTGAGATCTCTGTGGTAGATTTCGCTATAGCAGCAGTTGTGGGAGACAACAGCCTCGGTATAACAGTGGTAACGTATTACTTATAGAATATTCCGAATAGGAAAATTCTACAAGTTTGTGTGATTTTGATTGAGCACTTGCTGGTTTTTCCCTCCAGCTTGAACTAGGCCTGTCTTGATTGTTGTGGGGCGGTCGGGTAGCCTAGTGGTTAAAGCGTTCACTCGTCACGCCAAAGACCCGGGTTCGATTCCCGACATGGGTACAATGTGTGAAGCCCATTTCTGGTGTCCCCAGCCATGATATTGCTGGAATATTGTGAAAAGCGGCGTAAGACCATACTTACTCACTCACTCACTTGATTGTTGATTGTTAATAGCAACAACACTGCCAGTCAGACGTGTATACAAGAGTGATGGAGGGATGTATTGTGTACAAAACCTGTGAAGTATTGACAGTGCCATGAGGTGATTATTTGTTTGTTGCAGTTTGCTTTTTCGCTGAATTTTATTTATTTACCATTTTATGATGGGGTTCAAACGATCATACTTTGTCAACAATAAGTTGATTATTCAAAAGGGAAGTTAAGGGTGGGGCTGGGGTACTCGGCGCGGGTGGGATCTGAAATTAAGATATACACATAAAACATCTGGACCAACTTGCACAAAGCGATCTTAGCGCTAAGATGATCGTAACTCCCATACTTTACCATAGGCTTACAATAGTCTTAGCGCTAAGATCGCTTTGTGCAAGTGGGCCCTGGTCTTGCATACACTGAAGTTGACTAAAACATTATTTCTATTATACCCCCGACGTCGCTATATATAAGTGCAATAATCTTGGACGCGACATTAAACCCTATTTCACCTCACCTCATCTATTATACCCCTGTCCTTTTAGTATATAGTTATACCAACGTTCCGTTCGTCCGAAAACTTTGTCCGCGCGACTGACCTGTGACACTACAGTATATCCACTAACCAGGGGTCTGGGTAGTCATGTGGGTACCCGGGTCCTACTCCGGAGTACTCGAGTTACCCGTCCCAGCCCTAGCGGAGACACTGACACAGTCTACATCGCATCACAGAAGTAACTAAGCTGGTCAGTTTTTCTGTAGAATACATTTGACCTTTCCCCGATGTTTCTTTAGGAAAATAAGATCCGCCTGGCCGCCTACATCAAGCAGGAGTACAACATCGAGGTGAACCCGGCCTCCATATTTGACATGCAAGTGAAGAGAATCCACGAGTACAAGCGCCAGCTGCTCAACTGTCTCCACGTCATCACCATCTACAACCGCCTCAAGAAGAACCCCAGCATGGAGTTTGTGCCCCGGACGGTCATGGTTGGAGGAAAGGTAGGGAGAAACATTCCGTAATTGTTGACTGACCTGTGACTGTCAATCTCATTAAAGTCAGATCTTAGTTCTCGCTACCCCAAAACAAAGATCTGAGGACATCCTTTGGTCACGTGGGAGCTGCGTGATGGGCTGGCCTCTCAGCTAGTTGGAGCAACTTCTTCAAGCAAAGACCCTCAAACAGCTCTTTTCTCTGTCAAGAAACAAGCAGTAATATGCATTAAGGAGTAATGCAGGATAAGTATACAAATATAAAAAATATCTAGGATTTTACTAGGTTGTTTGTACATGTGTAATGTTCCCTAGGAATCCGTTATGTGAGAGTAGGATTTTGATGAGTAACAGTGTAAGCAAAACGTTTAATGTTCTTGATTGATAAATTGTTATCTATAAATTGTTGAGATAAACTAAAACTTCGCCCCATCTCCAGGCTGCTCCGGGCTATCATATGGCAAAGCTCATCATCAAGCTCATCAACAATGTTGGGAGAGTTATCAACAATGACCCCATCGTTGGCGACCGCCTGAAGGTGGTGTACCTCGAGAACTACCGCGTGTCCCTGGCCGAGAAGATCATCCCAGCCGCCGACCTCAGTGAGCAGATCTCCCTGGCAGGCACCGAGGCGTCGGGCACAGGAAACATGAAGTTCCAGGTAGGAAGGACTCCCTATAGCTGGAATAATGTCACATTATATGGGTCATGGATGGCCGACAGTAAACCAGTTACCGTATTCGACGTAATAAGCACCCGCTCTAATAAGCACCCATGGCGATATTTGCTAATATATTGGCTAGTGAACAATCCCAATTAGCACCCCTTCCGATTGATCAATGTACACAAGACTTATTTATTCATGTATAATACACACACGTGTGTTATATGCACCCTAAATTATGGGCAATTAAATTCTGGAAAAATATATCTGTTGTATATAAACATTTCAGGGTGTCAGCATAAACCACAAAATTTACGATCTTTCAACTTTTTTTTTTTTTACCAAAATAATATTCTAATAAGAGCCCCTATTCTCTGGGCGCTTATTACGTCGAATACGGTATGTATGCTGTCCTGTGAATTTATAAGTAATCTGTTTTACAAGGTTAGGCTTTGTAAAGAGAAACATGTGCTTGTGTTTGGTGCTCTACTAAGGCCACGAATATTCAAGTGACATTTAAAGAGTTGTATCAATGAAGACAGCCTTGGCTTGATAAAAAAGCGGGATAATGGTACTTGCATCTACTGAAAATCTGCTTTGAAACAATAAGATAGTGAAATCCATCGGTCAACTCTGTCTTCATTCAACTTAGTAACTAACTCTATGTGTTTCTGGAACTTGAGCACGTTGAGCAAGTATCAGACCATCTTCCCCAGCCAAGAGAGTTAACTGACTATAAAAGTCCAGTTTCCCTTGCCGAACTAGGCTGGTATTATGGTGTTACATGTTGTCTGGACTAACGAGTTTATGCATAGTCCAATTAAGGATTGACTGTGTATTTTTTTCGGTTCATTGAGGTATGAATCGAAAAACCAATGTGCAAACTGTATGAATCCGCGTAGCGGATTCTTACAAAAGTTTGCACATTGGTTTTTCGATTCATACCTCAATGAACCGAAAAAAATACACAGTCAATGCTTATAATTAAATTCGACATCATAAAACATGTTTTATCTACAATAGTTTAACCAAAAACAGTTGTATATATAAAAACAGACACAAATTACGACGTTGATAAACATTCCAGGTGTAGGAACACATACTGTGGCGTGACATGAATCAGGTGATTGTTTAATTCATGCACATAAATTGACACGCCTTCACTGTGAGTAGCCAATCAACGGAGAGCAGATCAAAACAATGTTCATTGGACCTGTCAGTTAAGACAAGAGGCGAAAAGAACTGCAACAGTCAGACTGTAACGAACTGGAAGAAATATGTCCGGGAGAAGGCGGCTGTTTCAAATTACATGGTCAGTTACCGCCAGATTCAAACATTACTTCCCAGATTACGGTAAAACACAGTTGGAAAAATGTTAGTTAGAAAGGAAACCCGAAGACATGAAAGTTGTGGAACCGAGGCGAGCGGGAAAAAAACAGGTGAGCGAGCCTGCACGTTTGCTGTTTCATTCATTCTCGGCCTTCGGTTTCAAAGGTTTGTTTGGACAATGAATATGCATGAAAGTCGCTAAATGTCCTGTGCATGACGATACACGTGAGCAGAAAGGGAATTCCCTCGGCTGTAATATTGGGATTCCCCGACATAAAAAGTAGTGCGCCTCGGTGGGCGTGGCTTAATTTTTTACATTCATTGGGAAATGAATGCAATAACACGTGACCAATTCAGCTAATCAGAATACAGGAATTTCAATGAACACAACGAAAATTTAATTATTCAAAATTGTGCACCGAAATCAAAATCTGGTTCGTAAACTGTCGTGCAGATTTCGATCGATTGCAGGATTTGCAAAGCATGTGCACCGCCAACTCGTCAGCAGATATTTTCCAAATCCTTTCATGTTTTTAATCAAGGTGCTCACATGATTTGATGCATTTCGCGTTTTATCAAATATAGATCTTGATTATTGATCAGATCGTCCTGACTGGGCGCCACCATTTTGTGTGAAGCAAATGCAAGTGATACGAGAGGTAGAATCTGATTGGTCCATAGGAGAGGCTTAGAAGGGACATAATTGGTAATAGCCACTGGAGGCGCTACGATCGAGCCCAGTAATTCCAGCCTAGTTCGGCAAGGGTGGAAACTGGACTTTTGTAGTCACTTAACTCCCTTGCCTCGGGAAGATGGTATCAGACAAGATTGGCCATTAGTTTCTATATCCATATACTTTTGACCGCTTTCTCTCTTCTCATATTTCCTAACAGACTTAGCAGGTAAATATTGTAAAGATTTGATTGTTTGATCTGCATTTCTTAGAAGTTGATGGATGACAAAGTAGACACAGTTTTTGGATAACAACTTGTTCATTTAAAATATAAATAAAGTTGTTATCCATAATTTGTGTCTACTTTGACTGTAAAAACTGTTCTTACAATTCAAGTATTATTAATACACGTGTGAAATGTATGATTGGTAGATTTATAAGGCAAGTGTACAGAATCTGGCCGTATTCAGTTATGAACAAAACTACCATTAAGGGGATTTGTAGCTCACCTTGACTTCGTGAAAGAGAGCTATGTCATGGGATTTAATTTTAGCCATTGTCTGTCAAACCATCTGTTAGCACTTAATAGCTATTCTTCAAAACACCTCAACATTGCAATATTATGCTCCATTGTAAACATTTTGCTTCACAAACCCAAATGGCCTCATTGCCCCTAACAGCCATTGAAAATATTCCATTAGGATGTGTGAGGATGTTCAAAACAGGGGTCCGGAAAATTTAAAATCCCAATCGGACATTTGCATTTAGGCCACCGCCAGTTAGGTTAGGAGGAACTGTACACTTGTCACACATCGACAGGACACAGGTAAACACTTGATGATATTTATTGGCAACACTCGAAACGAACCGCAAAACCCAAGCGAGCCTCCCAAGACAGGCGAGCTACCAAGGGGAGCTAACTCTGCTTACATTAATACATGCCAAGCAAACCTGCGTTGGCGCACGCCCCCTTCAAATAGCTTATTTTTGTACGACTTTTCACACACATTGCAAGTTGTTACGTACAGTGTTCCCTCGTTATTGAGAGCTTCGGTTATAACACGTGGTAAAGCATAGCTCCCAAAATTTACTAACATTTTTAATAAACTCAAGTTTTCCAATGACACAGTGTTTTCCCCATCTCAGAAAACATTATCAGCTGATCACCGCGATCACGTAACACCGGAAATACCAGTCAACAAATCCGAACTGAAGTACGCAATTTAATCCTATTATTATTATATCTGATGATAAAAAAATTGTTCATTGTTTATCTGGACTAGAGTTTGCGATATATTTTATTAAATCTATTCAATATTTCATTCAATAATTATAATGATGTTTACAATAATTTTGGCGAAATCGTATGCGAAGTGATCGGTAGATCGCACAACTCATCGTTATTTAAAGCAACCACGATCAGATTACCGCCATTGACGCCTTGAAACAAACTTTTGTTGCAAGAGAATGGATACACATATCATAAATGCCGTACCATGACTCGCCATACCACGACAACGTAACTTTTTCGCAGTCGAAATACATGTTGCGCGGGAAACTGCAACTTAAATAAGACGATATTGGAATATATTATTCCTGATAAAATAATAATTTCAGATACAATTTCTTCCGACCATTGCATGAAAATTGTTTGAAGTTGCATCATTGGGTATGTTTTAACTGAATCACCGGTAGATGGGAGGAAACGTGTGCACAGCTGATTGCTATTTCCGGCTTACTTTACGAGAAAATTCACACAGTAATCTTAATCTCTGCATATAAAACAATGCCTTGGAGAGCAGGAAATACATTTTAAATGGTAAATCATCATGTCTAGTGATGTTTTATATCAAATTTCATACTTTTATTGGTATTCACCTGAATTCGCTGAAGGGATACGATAACGCTCATCAATTATTTGGACCCTGAAGGTAGCGTTGTTTGTTTTTTAAAATGTCCGGACAGAAAAATTTAAATGTCCGGAAAGCAATATTTTAAACCGGACATTTGAAATTCCCAATCGGACATGTCCGGCGCATATGACCGTTCCTGGACCCCTGGTTCAAAATAACCTTCATTAGAATGGAGTATTGTTTAATGTCAAAAGAAATCAAAATGGCCACCTGGCAGTTGTCTGAAATACGATGTGTGAAATCAGTGGAATATCTAAATTACGTGCTAACAGATGGATGGACAGTGGGTAAATCCCATGACATAGTTCACTGAAACAAGGTGAGCTAAAAATCACCTTAAGGGTAGTGTGTTAAGAATCTATGTGTTTTTTCCATGGACTTTTAGTTCAGTTGAATGCAGGATAATGTTTCTGTTGCAGCTGAACGGTGCACTCACTATTGGTACCCTTGATGGAGCTAATGTAGAGATGAGGGAAGAGATGGGCGCGGACAACATCTTCATCTTCGGCATGACAGTGGATGATGTGGAGGAGCTGAACAAGAGAGGGTGAGTCTCTTTCCACCATCAGCAACTAAACTCTGTTCATTGTGTCTTCTGTACCAACATTCAGTCTCGACAATAATCTATGTGTTGCTAAGACAAGGGATCATCTTCCCACCATCAGCAACTAAACTCTGTTCATTGTGTCTTCTGTACCAACATTCAGTCTCGACAATAATCTATGTGTTGCTAAGACAAGGGACCATCTTCCCAGCATCAGCAACTAAACTCTGTTCATTGTATCTTCCGTACCAACATTCAGTCTCAACAATAATCAGTTAGACTCTGTTGGGGATATCTGATCAGTTGTCCTTGAGACGGACCAACACAAATTGAATGACCAACACCATTTGATGTTCAGGAAGGCCTGGGATTGTCAATGAGACAATTTAGTCTATTTGGAACACATGCAATTTCAGTAGCAGGACCCTGTTCCACAAGACGATCTTAGCACTACGACGGTCGTAAATCTATGATAATATTGGAGTTATGTTCATCTTAGCTCTATGAACGCTTTGCGGAACTGGGTCAAGAATGGATGGAACAACTTTATGGCTTTCCACAGAACATTTTCGCTTAAGCTTGGAGTGAAAATATGTTCCCTAACTGTACATTGATTTATCATGTTGCTTCCTCACTGTCACTGCTGTGGTTATCTGACAGCTATTGCTTCTTTGTTGCAATTCATTCAAGTAAAAATATTTTTTTAATGTGAAGTTTACATGATATACACTTTTCCATTGGATGAGTGGTTGGTCACATGACCGCGAAACTGATAAGTGTATGAACGACTCACTTTGACGTTCATACGTTTTTCACGAGATAACATTCTTGAAATGTCGTAAGCACTACTTCCACATTCCTGGGGGAACCCTTGGAAATTCCCAAGCACAAATAAATACAGTAGCGTTGTTTCTGATCATATAGACCCTTTATTCTTGAACTCGGTGTTTTAGCATGCATTGGGATACGTCAGAGAGTTTTCATTGCATGCACGTTCAAGAATATCCTCGCTATGACCCTTCGCTCATCACGCCGAAGACCCGGGTTCGATTCCCGACATGGGAACAATGTGTGAAGCCTATTTCTGGTGTCCCCCACCGTGATATTGCTGGAATATTGCTAAAAGCGGCGTAAAACCTCACTCACTCACTCGTCACGCCAATGACCCGGGTTCGTTTCCCGACATGGGTACAATGTGTGAAGCCCATTTCTGGTGTCCCCCGCCGTGATATTGCTGGAATATTGCTAAAAGCGGCGTAAAACCATATTCACTCACTCACTCGCTATGACCCATCCTAGTGAACAAAATGAAGAAATGCACATCCAAACTATCATAGTATCGACTCGATCCATGTCTAAACGGACAGGTGACCGTCTACAGAAATCTATGAATTTACCTTTCTATCTGTTTGACACATCTTTACAATCACCTTTTATTGAGCAGCCAATTGATCAATGATGAATGTCACTTGTAGTCACCACAGGTTCATAAACAACTTTTAAATCTCTCCGTCACGTTTATCGTTTCTGACATTTTGACATCTTGTACTTCATGTAAATGTAGTACGCTGCCATTGTGACTGACTTACTGGGGTAGTTCTTAACAGATCTTTCTCTTCTGGTGGTATTATTTGAATATATTTGTTGTAAACAAGCTACAAAAGATGTCACGGTGAGTAACATACACCCATGTCACCCTCCTTTAGAAGAACAACTTCATTCCGGGATACGGCTGGTTGTTGTATGGCTGTCAGTGTGAACAAGAAGTCACACGTACTAAAAAAAATTGTGTATAGATCCACATCCTTCGAGGTAGAAAATAGTGATATATGGAGAATCTCACCCGAGTGTCTTTTGATACCCAATATATCAACACGAGTTGATAAAAGTGGCTTGCCGAAGAGTTTTTTTACTTTTATCAATGAGTGTTGATACATTGGATATCAAGACACAAGAGTGAGATTTTATTTATCATCCAGCATCATTCTTCCAACTTTTCCAGGTTGAAGACAGCAATAAACAGTGTCTTAAGTGTAAAAAGTACTGCTAACTGCTTCAGTAGCAGAGCCATTAGTGATGTCATTTGATTGTGACGTCATGGTAACCAATGATGTCTGCAAAGCATTGTGATGCAATTAGATATCTCTTGATCTCACCCAAGCGAAATTTCCTGTGTGAGGACCGACTCCGTGGTCTAGTGGTAGAGCAGAAGGTCCGGGGTTCGATCCCCAACCACGTCATATCAAAAGACGTTAAAAGATGGTACTTGTTGTTACCCTGTCTGGCGCTCGGCATTAAGGGGCTAAAACAAGGACTGGTAGGCTCGGAGTCAGTGTACTGTGTCTGAGTGGGGTATTCATGTTAAACTGCGGCATGGTACCTCAGTGGGCTAGCACTATAAATCGGCATCAGTCCGGTCTAGTACAAGCAGACATACACACACATGTGCATACACGTCGCTATGTAAGTGCAATAATCTTGGATGCGACGTTAAACCCTATTTCACCTCACCTCTCCTGTGTGAGCCAGTTTTGGATGATAAATTATGAGTGAAAGGCAATTCTTAAGAAACAACTGCATTATAATTTGTTAACTTTGTGAACTTTTGCATTAGATGAGTTGGATAGTCTGAAACAAGGCCGAGATTATGTGTTGGTGACTGTTGTTTGTACATTGTTGTGAACAGGTACAATGCCAGATCCTACTACGAGAGTAACCCAGAGCTGAAGCAGGTTCTGGATCAGATCAACAATGGATACTTCTCCCCAGAAAACCCAGATCTCTTTAAAGACGTCTTCAACAACCTAGTCAACGATGATAGGTCAGTCTACAGCACACACAAACAGGTTGATGGCCAAAGCCACTGATCTGATCATATATCCATGCACTGCTTGACTGGAATAATTTGGGCCAATACGATTCAAATCAGTGTTTTTACGGAGTTATATCTCACTGGCAATACATGGCGCTAATCATTGCCAGGTCATCAGACAGATGATTATTTCAGGTCATTGGCCTCATCTTTTTGTTGACGTTTAATGTGTTGATGATGAAATTATACCATTTTTATTGATTTTCAACTCCTGTTCATTTTCAGGTTCCGTCTGTTGGCTGATTATGATGCATATATAAAATGTCAAGATGAGGTTAACGACCTCTTCAAGGTAACCATCTATATGCATTCAACCTGTCATATTGTTCCATATTTCCAACTTGGGTATTTCTTTCACGATATTCAATGATGCATGCTTTTATTGTAAGACTGTGATGAGACGTCTTGTAATGCCGGAAATGCATGTAGGGATGCAAAGTAGGGATGCATTGTAGGGTGCAATGTAGAGATGCAAAGTAGGGATGCATTGTAGGGTGCAATGTAGAGATGCATTGTAGGGATGCAAAGTAGAGATGCATTGTAGGGTGCAATGTAGGGATGCATTGTAGGGTGCAATGTAGGGATGCAATGTAGAGATGCATTGTAGGGATGCAAAGTAGGGATGCATTGTAGGGTGCAATGTAGAGATGCATTGTAGGGATGCAAAGTAGAGATGCAATGTAGGGTGCAATGTAGGGATGCATTGTAGGGTGCAATGTAGGGATGCAATGTAGGGATGCATTGTAGGGTGCAATGTAGGGATGCAATGTAGGGATGCATTGTAGGGATGCATTGTAGAGATGCATTGTAGGGTGCAATGTAGGGATGCATTGTAGGGATGCAATGTAGGGATGCATTGTAGGGATGCATTGTAGGGTGCAATGTAGGGATGCAATGTAGGGATGCATTGTAGGGATGCAATGTAGGGATGCAATGTAGGGATGCATTGTAGGGTGCAATGTAGGGATGCATTGTAGGGATGCATTGTAGGGTGCAATGTAGGGATGCATTGTAGAGATGCATTGTAGAGATGCATTGTAGGGATGCAATGTAGAGATGCAATGTAGAGATGCAATGTAGGGATGCAATGTAGGGATGCAATGTAGAGATGCATTGTAGGGTGCAATGTAGGGATGCATTGTAGGGTGCAATGTAGGGATGCATTGTAGGGTGCAATGTAGGGATGCAATGTAGAGATGCATTGTAGAGATGCAATGTAGGGATGCAATGTAGGGATGCAATGTAGAGATGCATTGTAGGGTGCAATGTAGGGATGCATTGTAGGGTGCAATGTAGGGATGCATTGTAGGGTGCAATGTAGGGATGCAATGTAGAGATGCATTGTAGGGATGCATTGTAGGGATGCAATGTAGAGATGCATTGTAGGGATGCATTGTAGGGATGCATTGTAGGGTGCAATGTAGGGTGCATTGTAGGGATGCATTGTAGAGATGCATTGTAGGGATGCATTGTAGGGTGCAATGTAGGGATGCAATGTAGGGTGCATTGTAGGGATGCATTGTAGGGATGCATTGTAGAGATGCATTGTAGGGATGCATTGTAGGGTGCAATGTAGGGATGCATTGTAGGGATGCATTGTAGAGATGCATTGTAGGGATGCATTGTAGGGTGCAATGTAGGGATGCAATGTAGGGATGCAATGTAGGGTGCATTGTAGAGATGCATTGTAGGGATGCATTGTAGAGATGCATTTTAGGGATGCATTTTAGGGATGCATTGTAGGGTGCAATGTAGGGATGCAATGTAGGGTGCAATGTAGAGATGCAATGTAGGGTGCATTGTAGGGATGCAATGTAGAGATGCATTGTAGGGTGCAATGTAGAGATGCATTGTAGGGTGCATTGAAGGGATGCATTGTAGGGATGCAATGTAGAGATGCATTGTAGGGATGCAATGTAGGGATGCATTGTAGGGTGCAGTGAGAGAATTGTTCCACAGTGCCACCATGCTCGTCTAATGAGAAAAGAGTGATTATTCACAGACTGACTTGATATTGCTGGAATAGTCTAACTGTGGCATTAAGAAAAATATGTACATTCATTCATGTCTGCAAGACCAACTACACAAGGTTTTGGAGTTGTCCACATTTTGGCCATTGACAGACTGTAGTAGAATGCCAAAAACAGTACATTGGAGTGATAAAAAGAAATGTCGGATAAAAAATTCAAATGAATGAAATGTCATTAATGTCCTAAGGCTGTTTGTCTCAAAACAGAAAATCTGTATACATAGTCACTTGAGATCAAACTCATTTCACCATATGCATTTTTTGGGATGAAAAAATAACTTTCTACTTCAATCCCCAGAATCCACTGGCATGGGCAAAGAAGGCATTATTGAACATCGCGGCCTCTGGAAAATTCTCCAGTGACCGCACAATTTCTGAATATGCTCGTGAAATCTGGGGCGTGGAGCCAACCGATGTCAAGCTGCCAGCTCCCCACCAAGCCAAGGACGGGTCAGACAGCGGAATCCCATCAGTTTAAGAACAGGCATTGAATTAGGAACACCAAGGTTCAGTGGGCCGAACATATGATCGAGACAGTGACAGTACGATCTCCACTAGGAGACAAGCAGATCTGTCTGTTCCATGAAATCCCAAAGATCTGAATATTCTTGAAAACAGCTTTCAGTTAGAACTGTGAGTGATTAATGCTTGTTTCTTTACTCATGCTGCTAAAACTTCTCTTCACACAATAATCTTGCTGTTATAAGTATCAGTGAGTTTGCAATATTACAATGGTATTTGTTTATATTGATGTTTATATCTTGTTAACAACAGTAGAATTATTTAGATATTCTTGTTATGGATTCAGAGAAATAAGGATGACATTTCTATCATGGAACTCCTGAAGGTGAACTGCATACATATTCTATTCAAATAGCATAGTCTAATTTCTAGTATTTATTCCTTCAGCATTTCTTTTTAAACCAACATTACGGCTTTGCTTGTAGTTGAGATCGCGTTATTTCAGTGTAGATGAAAGCTATGCAGATTAGGGTCACGCAGTGTAAAAAAAACTAATTGTCTGTTAGAAAGAAAATTTCTTAGGTAGGTTGTAAAAAAATGATTGAATTTATGACTTGAAAATACTGACTTGCCGTTAACATTTGCTCAATATGTGCTGCGTCACAAGCACCCCAGTACTGATTCGCGTCCTGAGTCTCGTAGTCCTTCCGTCTTCTCACTCCTGCATCGTCACAGCTTCTGTAAATGGTTCATTTGAGATTAACAGTTTGAAGCAGTGGAGTTTGTTGGTTTGACGAGTATTCCAAAGTGTTATGGGATTGCGGTTACAGGGGCTAGCATCTCATAGGACATAGCTTCTGATGAATGATATACCTGCTTGTGATAGTGCTAGGAAGTAAATCTTTCATCTTATCTTCCAACCTGTTATTTACCCAAAGTTGTTTGTTTTCCTGTTGCCATGGTTACAGAACCATTGTTGTTGAAGTCATGACATCTTGACAGTGCTGACTATTGGACAAAGTACTTACAATGGCTTGTGTTGATTGATGAACAAGAGTCCGATGAAACATCTGTGTCTTGGTTGAAGATTGCACGACGATTCAATCTCATTCAAATAAGATCTGAGTTCTCACTGCCGCTAAACAAAGATCTGAGGACATCCCATAACGGGTCACGTTAGAACCATCTTTCGCATACTTTGACCGACCACTGAAACGAATAACAAGAAGTCGATATCAGACTTGAGAAAGCAGCTTTCTCGAGCCTTACGGCACTCGTTTCAACCTGGCAACTTCCATTTCACACTACACTTGAGAAATTCGTTGACACAGTTCTCAATGAAAATTTTGAAAACTGAACAAACAAATTTTCCAGAATGTCTAATATATGGTTGCAATTGTATGGCAGTACTTCCCACGTACTGTGCAACGCCTCCTCTGTTCAAATGTTTATCCTAGGGAAGCAAGAGACAGACGATAATTTAGATGGAATCAGTCCTACTGACCGTTTCTGTCGTTCGGAATATCCCGTTTTAACATTTTTGAGGTTGCACGATTAGAAACCACATTCCAACTGTCACTTTCATCATCTGGTAAGCGACGCTTTGATTGGTCAGATGAAAGGTCGTTCTGACATGACCCGTAATGGGATGTCCTCAGATCTTTGTTTAGCGATAGCGGGAACTAAGATCTAATTTTAATGAGATTGTACGATGATATGACATTACTTGGTACATCATCAGAGGTCAAGGTCAACTGTGATTACTTGGGAACTTCCCATTCATCATGCATGTAAGTGGTGGTTTTATCTCGTTAACCTGTTGCACAAAACTTGTATATAAATAAGTCATGAATGGCTGTTTTTGTAACTGTTCAAATCTGTTTTCATTTTGACAGTTGGTTCAGCATGTCAATACCACAGAAGGAAATGGTCAGATTAGCAACTGTAACATTGTCAACACTTCCAAACTTAATGTTACAATGAAGTTGTTATGCACACAAATTCCAAATCCACCACTTTGTCTAATATGGAGGTGTTTACTCTTTTCCGATGTACATGTTTGTTGTTTTTCCCAGTGATGTTACTTTTTGTTTTCTTGTTTTATTTTCCAGCAACTCTCTATTGTGTTCTATAATGGTGTTACCATGTGTATTGACCCCTCTCATGTGTGCTACTTACAAGCGTATTGGAGCTAATATTGCATGCATTTTCTACTGGCATTGCATATGACGCATCTGTAGCTAGGGCAAAGTGGATGTCCAGTTCCGATGCTTGCAGGGATGTTGACTTAGAAATTCATGTTGTCAAAGAACAAAATGTCATTAATAAAAAAAATATTCATATCTCAAAGAGTTTCTGTTGTGTGTATTACAAACAAGTTCCTGCATGGATCGTTGACCTATTTTTAAGGTGTTCACATTGGAGTTTGAGTGAGTTGGGTTTAACACCGCTTTGAACCGTATAACTGTTCCAGTTGTATCACGGCGTGTCAGTTTGATGTGTAAGGAAAGCCCAAACTGATGCAGGTTTTAGCTGTTTACCACTTAGCTGAAACTCACGAGCATGGTATGGTGCCGACAAACCTAGAAACAAAATTGGGAGAACTGGGTTTCGAACAAACTATCATAGGTTCCTGGTGTGCCCAAGGGAGGCAACTCTGCCCAGCAAATTGCAGTACCTTAGACAACTGGGCTAACCATGTTAACTGTGCTCTCCATTGGAATTGGAATTGTGTAAGCTTGACGATTTCACATATGATACAGATATAGCTGATATTAATTCTTTTGCATAAATATAGCATCTAGTTTGTATTTAATGACTGCATTGGTGATTTAGATTTGTGTCAAGAGTTTCATGAAACTGAGGTAAAATATAGCTTCTAAGCAGGACATAATGGCACAATTATTACAAGAACAACACCGTAAACTGAGAAATATACAAAACTGAATTTTTACCTCTTTAATCTTCAATATCGAATCCCAACAATACACTTCCCAGTCATTTTCAATTATATTTCATCAATTTCATAATTGATTAATCACTTGAATCTGTTGATTTTGGAAGTTGTCCCAAACCCAAGTTGATTCTACTCCAATTCGAGTGATTACTCCAACTCAAACCATGTTATGGTCGATATAGTGAGTGAGTGAGTTGGGTTTAACGCCGCTTTCAACAGTATTCCAGTCATATCAAGGCATGTCAGCTTGATGTGTGAGGAAAGCCCAAAGTGATGCAGGTCTCAGATGTTTACCACCTCGGTGAAACCCACGAGCACAGGTATGGTGCTGACAAACCTAGAAACATAATTTGAACAGGATTTGAACCCACAATTATAGGTTTCTAACGTGTCCAAGGGACACAACCCTGCACAGTGAATCACGGGGCCTTAGACGACTGGGCCACCCCTGCCCTCATGGTCGATATAGAATTTTGCATACTGACCTATCGATTTCCTAGCTCAGAATCAACTGCAACAGCAATAGCATGACATCATTATGGCTTAAATCATAGGTGTTGATTGAAGTCCACTTTACCCACTGTAAATCATCTACATCAATAGCATGACATCATTATGGCTTAAATCATAGGTGTTGATTGAAGTCCACTTTACCCACTGTTAATCATCTACTTCAATAGCATGACATCATTATGACTTAAATCATAGGTGTTGATTGAAGTCCACTTTACCCACTGTCAATCATCTACATCAACAGCATGACATCATTATGGCTTAAATCATAGGTGTTGATTGAAGTCCACTTTACCCACTGTAAATCCTCTACATCAATAGCATGACATCATATTGGCTTAAATCATAGGTGTTCATTGAAGTCCACTTTACCCACTGTCAATCCTCTACATCAATAGCATGACATCATTATGGCTTAAATCATAGGTGTTGATTGAAGTCCACTTTACCCACTGTAAATCATCTACATCACTGGCACCAAGAATCAGGAACCCAAAGTAGATCATGTTTGAAAAGAAAACAACTAGTCATTATGTGTTTTATTTGAGGACCTAGGTGTATCTAGATGTACACATACACATTGCTCTAGCATGACAGAACATCAGAATTTGTACATGACGGGAGAATCGGGGTTCATACATACACTGCTGTAATAGCATTATACAAAGAC
Source organism: Haliotis rufescens (assembly GCF_023055435.1). Taxonomy (NCBI): domain Eukaryota; kingdom Metazoa; phylum Mollusca; class Gastropoda; order Lepetellida; family Haliotidae; genus Haliotis; species Haliotis rufescens. Next base: position 58,556,136 of record NW_025964001.1, on the reverse strand, counting down.
AGTATGCTTAGTTAAACATGACAATCAAGTACGACATAGCCTGCTGTCAAACAAGAACATTGCTGACACTGTCTCATCCATTCACCAAAGATGTTACAACTCAACCCAATACAAACGCTTCTGATGTGATGTTAATGGACTTTATTACAAATTTAACATCAGTGTGTCATAACATGTTCACCAGTATAGGTCTCAAAAATAGTTAAGAGTCCCAGGGGACTTAACATAACATTTCCTAGTCCATACCAGTTTGTTTTCATGTCTTTACAGATTAAAACGAAAATAAAATAATTGAACACTGCCTACTCAATATATGCTGCTTTTTAACAGTTTTGTATTTTAGGGTTTGGATCAAAATTAACCCTGATTAACAATTATATCTCTGCTTCCTGATGGCACGCTGGCCAAGACTGTAAAACATGACAGCAGATCTTTCTATGATCTGTCATCCCTGAATATCCAGCGTATTGTCACCTTTCTACTATAAAACCAATCTCATTAAAATCAGATCTTAGTTTTCGCTACCGCTAAACAAAGATGTAAGGACATCCCATTAGGGTTCATGTCAGAACACCCTTTCGTGAACTTTGACCGATCAATGAAATGACTGACAAGAAATCGACATTAGCCAATCAGAAGGCAGCTTTCTCGAGCTTTACGACACTAGTTTCAAACTGGCGACTACACTTCGAAACATATTTTGAAGTGTCCTCGATTAAATTTTTAAAACTGATAAAAAGAACATTCTGGAATGGCTTATAGATGGCCTAGATTGTATGGATATAATCATGAAACCCGTAACTGTCGTTAGGAATACCACGTGTTAAATATTTCAAGGTTGCATGATTAGAAAACACATTCCCTGGGTCACTTTCATGATCTGGTAAGCGACGCTTTGATTGGTTGGATGAAAGGTCGTGCTGACCCGGGATGTCCTCAGATCTTTGTTTAGCGATAGGGAGAACTAGGATCTGATTTTAATGAGATTGCTATAAACATACCTTGGCCCCAATCTCCACCAAAGTTGGTTTCTACAGTAACGTCACCTCCATCTTGCTTGTCACAAACTTAGCACATAATTTCTCTTACTCGTGATTGCAATTTGATTGGATGACTAAAATTGTTGAACCACATTCAAAATGAAGCTGTGGTGGCTAATAGTTCCAGGGTACTTATAACAGAATGGAGAAATAATACCCTTGATAATCGAGGATGATGTACCATTCAGTGTACGACTCCTTTGTACTGTAGCCTGTTTCTTCTTGCTCGTGATCTCGCATTCCACAAAGTCAGTCATATGCCACGCCAAATAAAGCAGTGCACACTGGGTAGAACCATCATCACAAAACAAATTCATAATTAACAACAGTCTGTACACAACTAAGTACATGTACATGAGACCTATTCTGTGACATAAGTCAAGGCCATTAATAATTTGCATCACTCTCAAGAATGTGTCAGTAGCTGAAACATAATTCATTGATGAAAGTAAAAACTTGATAATCAATTCTTGTACTGTTTTTCTCAGGGTCTAAAACGGTTTTTTTATACCTTAGTTACTCATAACATACTGACATTTTCTAAAAAGACAGTTACATATTAATTCCTCAGATGTGAGTTACTGTACCGAATATCTCTCATAACATCTTAAAGTACTTTGTCCACTACCTTTGAACACATCATATATACTGCTCAAAAGAAATTAAAAGAACACCCAATTCTTTCATATTACTATAGTTAATATGACATGCCATGACAGATGAACTATAGTAATATGAAAGATTTGGATGTTCCTTTACTCCTTTTTAGAAGTGTATTTCAATATACCATATTCGACGTAATAAGCGCCCATGGCGCTCTCAAAATTAGAAATAGGGGGCTCTTATTAGAATATAATTTTGGTGGAAAGAAAGTTGAAAGATCGTACATTTCTAGGTTTATGTACCTGAAATGATACAAAAGAAAAGTCTGTGCATATTATACACGACAGATATATTTTTCCAGAATTTAATAGCCCATAATTAAGGGTGCATATAACACACAAGTGCGTATTATACATGAATAAATAAGTCTTGTGTACATTGATTAATCGGAAGAGGTGCTAATTGAGATTGTTCACTAGCCAATATATTAGTAAATGTCACCGTGGGCACTTATAAGAGCGGGGCGCTTATTACGTCAAATACGATATGCTATTTTCAATATGTTCTTTAATAAAATAGTTTTCGTTTGATTCATGGTACTACATGCCAGTATCCTGGCACCTCAAAGAAATGAAACAAATACTTCAGAAATTTACAAAAAAACATCAATAACAAACAAAAAACATAGCGGCTGTCTTGTTCAGCTACCAACACATTATCCTTGATATCACAGTAGCTGGTTGATATATAAACCAGCTGACAAGATAGTACGGAAGCCTTTTAGGGCCTTTTTTTTTTTTTTTAAATTTCGATACTATCTTGAAATTTCAAGAAACTAAGTTGAAATTTCAAGATACTAAGTTGAAGTTTCAAGATACTAAGTTGAAATTTCAAGATACTATCTTGAAATTGCAAGATACAGAAGTTGAAATTTCAAGAAAATAAGTTAACAACCTAAGATGTAAAAATACGTTTGAAGTGAATAATCTGGAAATATCAACTTAGTATCTTAAAATTTCAACTTCTGTATCTTGAAATTTCAACTTCTGTATCTTGAAAATTCAACTTCTGTATCTTGAAATTTCAACTTAGTATCTTGAAATTTCAACTTAGTATCTTGAAATTTCAACTTAATATCTTGAAATTTCTAGATAGTATCGGGGAAAAATAAAAAACAAATGGCCCTAAAAGGCTTCTGTAAGATAGTGTACGTAGACATGTCATCTGGCATTCAACTCAATGCAACACACACGACTTCCAATGTATCGAGACTTGAAGAGACATAGAAGAAAATGAAACTCGCATGCACAGGTGAAGGTGAAGTGTGTGAGATACCAAGAATCCTCAGGATTGGATGGGGTACCCTAGTGGTTAGAGCGTTCGCTCATCATGCCGAAGACCCGGGTTAGATTCCCCACACGGGTACAATGTGTGAAGCCCATTTCTGGTGTCCCCCGCTGGGATATTGCTCTAATATTGCTAAAAGCGGCGTTAAAAACCATACTCACTCACTCGATGTCTGGATGACATTAGTCAGAACCCTGAGTCTTTTGATACAGCTTGTTCCATTATTGGGTCAGCTAGTTTCCTTTCACAGAGTTTGGTTCCATGCCACTACCAGCAATATTCCACTTATATCATGATGGGACATCACAGATGGGCTTGACACATTGAGGTAGTAGTACCCTTGTGGGATGTCCAACCACAGTCTGTTGAGCCAGTACGTTAACCACTCACTAGGGCCACCCCAATACCTTGCATGGAAGGAGGATAATAATATTGAATGGTTCATTAGAGTGAGTGAGTTGGTTTGCTGGTTTTCAGCAATATTCCAGCAATATCATGTTCTGGACACCAGAAATGGGCTTCCCACATCGTACCCATGTTAGGAATCGAATCTGGTGCTTCGGTGTGACGAGCAAATATTTTAACCACAAGGCTACCCACCATCCGATTCATTAGGAGACAAAATCCTAAGGACCTTTGCCGATAAAATACAGAGTGAGTGAGAATGGTTTAACGCCGCTTTTAGCAATATTCCAGCAATATCACGGCGGGGGACACCAGAAATGGGCTTCACACATTGTACCCATGTCGGGAATCGAACCCAGGTCTTCTGCGTGACGAGCGAACGCTTTAACCACAAGGCTACCCGACTTGTTTAACTTAAACAAGATGTGTTTGATAGTAAGTGTGACCATGTAAGTTGACAGTCAATAGGGCTGGGATGGGTAACTCGGGTACCCGGGTCGGATGGGTACTGACAAGGACCCGGGTACCCACAGGACTACCCGGACCCGTGGTTAGTCACGTGACATATTGTTAATGACAAAAATTATCCAGAACTCTATGGTTACACTACAAGTCACTAATGTTAGCATTTCTTTCTGACTATGCACCCATTCCTTCTGATTTTTCATATGGTTGAATAAAGACATAACTTAATTCAACTTCAGTGTATCAATGACCAGATTGTTTAATACATGTATCTAAATACGTTTTGCCAGGGCTATGCTATGCTGTTCCCAATCGGACATTTTGAGACATCTCCTGAGACCTTCGGTGGGTACCCAGGTAGGGTCGGGTAATAGGGGGTGGGTACCCGGGTAGTAAATTTGGACTCGTCCCAGCCCTAACAGACAAGACACGTCAGTTTCATTTACTTCTACATTTCCTTATGTTAAACAACAACAGATTATGTATATGTACCGGTACATCACAGAGATATGTAGAATGTTACCACTGGGCTTTGTAGCAGCACAGCACATTTATCAATATTATGGATAGGATTTCTCAGCAACCATACACCACAGAATCCATGTTGCTTTGTTGAGAAAATACATCAGTCGGACGATGCTTGATACATTCAAACTGGAATAACATCACTCCAACATCTGTCAATTTATTAATAAGCTTATTGACAAAAACAATACAAATAAACATGATATTATACTACTCAAAAGAAGTTAAAGAACACACAATTCTTTCAAGTTACTATAATTTACCTCTCATGCCATGATGACATGTTAACTATAGGAATATGAAAGAACTTAGTAATTGACTAGTAATTTCAACACTATGATCAAAGTATTGTGCACCATAATCAAATGGTGATAATTTCGACACTATGATCAAAGTATTGTTGACCATAATCAAATGGTGATAATTTCGACAGTATGATCAAAGTATTGTGCATCATAATCAAATGATGATAATTTCGACACTATGATCAAAGTATTGTGCACCATAATCAAATGGTGATAATTTCGACAGTATGATCAAAGTATTGTGCATCATAATCAAATGGAGATAATTTCGACACTATGATCAAAGTATTGTGCATCATAATCAAATGGAGATAATTTCGACACTATGATCAAAGTATTGTGCATCATAATCAAATGGTGATAATTTCGACACTATGATCAAAGTATTGTGCATCATAATCAAATGAAGATAATTTCGACACTATGATCAAAGTATTGTGCATCATAATCAAATGATGATAATTTCGACACTATGATCAAAGTATTGTGCACCATAATCAAATGGTGATAATTTCGACAGTATGATCAAAGTATTGTGCATCATAATCAAATGGAGATAATTTCGACACTATGATCAAAGTATTGTGCATCATAATCAAATGGAGATAATTTTCAACACTATGATCAAAGTATTGTGCATCATAATCAAATGGAGATAATTTCGACACTATGATCAAAGTATTGTGCATCATAATCAAATGGTGATAATTTCGACACTATGATCAAAGTATTGTGCATCATAATCAAATGAAGATAATTTCGACACTATGATCAAAGTATTGTGCATCATAATCAAATGGTGATAATTTCGAGATTATGATCAAAGTATTGTGCAGTATAATCAAATGAAGATAATTTCGACAGTATGATCAAAGTATTGTGCATCATAATCAAATGGAGATAATTTCGAGATTATGATCAAAGTATTGTGCATCATAATCAAATGAAGATAATTTCGACACTATGATCAAAGTAATGTGCATCATAATCAAATGGTGATAATGGAGATAAAACTTGATGAAACCTGGTGGCTTCAAAAATAATATTTATCCATGTTTCCTGTATATAACAGCAACAATGTCACTATCTACAGCTATCTTACAAGGTGGTATTTTCAAGGTTTAATCCTATCATAGCACCATGAATGTGACGACTCCAACGTAACCATAACAGTGGTAGCAACCTCCCAATTTAATACAGCACATTATGAAACAAAGTAGATAGATGTTATGTTGGGATGGCATATACAACATAAAAAAAACCATCATGGATATTTATCAATATATTCATGGACAGAATCTGAAAATTAACATTTATTTACAATTAAATCATCCTGTAAAACAGCGCAGCTAAAGGCTCTAGTCCTAGTTAGAGCACAGCTAAAGACTCTAATCCCAGTTAGAGTGCCGCTAAAGGATCAAGTCCCAGTTAAAGCGCAGATAAAGGCTCTGGTCCTAGTTAGAGCATTGTTAAAGAATCTAATCCCAGTTAGAGCATTGTTAAAGAATCTAATCCCAGTTAGAGCACAGCTTAAGGCTCTTGTCCCAGTTAAAGCACAGATAAAGGCTCTGGTCCTAGTTAGAGCATTGTTAAAGAATCTAATCCCAGTTAGAGCACAGCTTAAGGCTCTTGTCCCAGTTAGAGCACAGCTTAAGGCTCTTGTCCCAGTTAGAGCATTGTTAAAGAATCTAATCCCAGTTAGAGCACAGGCTTAAGGCTCTTGTCCCAGTTAGAGCACAGCTTAAGGCTCTTGTCCCAGTTAGAGCACAAAGGCTCTTGTCCCAGTTAGAGCACAAATAAAGGCTCTTGTCCCAGTTAGAGCACAAACAAAGGCTCTTGTCCCAGTTAGAGCACACCTAAAGGCTCTTGTCCCAGTTAGAGCACACCTAAAGGCTCTTGTCCCAGTTAGAGCACACCTAAAGGCTCTTGTCCCAGTTAGAGCATACCTAAAGGCTCTTGTCCCAGTTAGAGCACAAACAAAGGCTCTTGTCCCAGTTAGAGCACAAATAAAGGCTCTTGTCCCAGTTAGAGCACAATAAAAGGCTCTTTTCCCAGTTAGAACACAAATAAAGGCTCTTGTCTCAGCTAGAGCACAAATAAAGGCTCTTGTCCCAGTTAGAACACAAATAAAGGCTCTTGTCTCAGCTAGAGCACACTTGGAGTTGTACACGTGTAGTACAATATGACCTTGATAATGTACTCTGACAGAAAACACTTTATACAGCAGTTCTGCTTGAGCTGGATTTACACACACTTGGAGTAGCACGTCCATGGCCTTCCATGAAAAGTGCCATTAGCTTGAACTCTTCCCTTATTTCCAGTTGCGCTATAAGTGGGATTCAAGGATTTGGCTGTGCTCTAAGACAGAGAAATACGACAGAACTATACTGAAACACAATAAAAATCCATAATCAACTTTAACTCGAAATCAGAAAAGACGTGTTTTGGTGCTCAAGTTCATCTCCAAACACATCGAATGAGATTCGAACCCATACAACGACATTGTTGTGTTTGATTATCTCATGCCTAAATACCCAGAACAACTTAATTTGGTTCTTGTGGCCATTTTGCCAAATATTACCCCCCCAAAAAATATGAGTTTTCAAAGAGTCATATAAATGGATATAAAGCAACAGATGCAATGACAGTAGGTGTCATCTTTGCAACACCTTCGCTCTGTCAGCTGTACCTTGATATCCCTTACAGTCGCTCGTCCTCTATACTGAGAGATCGACATGATCACGTGAAATACATTTACATCCTTAAGAACATACTGCAAACAGTACACCTTGACAGAATGTGTGTTACACATTCATTTCAAGCACCATCTTCCCGAGGCAAGAGAGTTAACTGACTTTAAAAGTCCAGTTTCCACCCTTGCCGAACTAGGCTGGAATTCCTGGGCTCGACCGTAGCGCCACCTGTGGCTATTACAAGTTATGTCCTTTCTATGCCTCTTCTATTGACCAATCAGATTCAAACTCTCGTATCACTTGCATTTGCTTCAAACAAAACGGTGGCGCCCAGTCAAGACGATCTGATTGATAATCAAGATCTATATTGTGATAAAACGAGTCTTACATCGCGAAATGCATCAAATCACGTGAGCACCTTGATTAAAAGCATGAAAAGATTTAGAAAATATCTGTTGACAACGAGTTAGCGGTGCACATGCTTTGCAAATCCTGCATTCGACCGAAATCTGCATGACACTTTACGAACCGGATTTCGATTTCGGTGCGCAATTTTGATTGGACTATGCATAGACTCGTTAGTCCAGCCAAAATGTAACTCCATAATACCAGCCTAGTTCAGCAAGGGTGGAAACTGGACTTTTATAGTCAGTTAACTCACTTGCCTTGGGAAGATGTTCAAGCACACACTGACATCTTTCCGAGCATTTTGTAAGAACCTGTGACAGTATATTATCCAGATAAATACGGTACCGCTGTTAGAAGGATCCTTGACATGGCACCACACAGATTTCAATGACCATGTCTTTTATATCCTCATAGTACACTGTCATTTGTTTCTAAGCATCAACAAAACCTCACACATTATTCAAAGATGAACACACACCATGAGCCAATTAAACACAAAACCTCATATTTCAGATATTAGAACACACATTCTCCCACTGTCTTTGGTTTCTTGGCATGACTTGGCATGACAATGAAGCACCCTCATTTCGGTATGTATTACTTTATAGTAACTATTAAACAAGATCTCAAGGCAAATAGTCATGCTTCTATTTTGCAAATCAACTCAAGAACGGGTTCTTCATAAAAAAGCAAGGCATCATATGTTTTCACCTCCCTAAAAAGAGGATGTTTGGCATTGCAGCATTACAGCAACATCCTCTACAATAGATGTTACCATGGTTACCAGACAGCGCTATAACAGTCAGTAGTGAGACATTGTAGCATCACAGCAACATCCTCTACAACAGATGTTACCATGGTTACCAGACAGCCCTATGACAGTCAGTAGTGAGACATTGTAGCATCACAGCAACATCCTCTACAACAGATGTTACCATGGTTACCAGACAGCCCTATGACAGTCAGTAGTGAGACATCGCAACATCACAGTAACACAGTATGAGCAACTGTTGCTGCTTCACATCGTCTGTCCTTTCACCATTCCTTTATGCAATGGCATAGTCTGCAAGAAAGTCTGCGAGTTTCATAATAGCAGTCTGGTTGATATCACACTGGTGCAGCCCCTTCTCCTTCCAGAAGGCCATGTCTACAATGGCGCCAAGCTCCTGGAACTCGGCTCCGGTCAAACTCTTTTCACTGGACAGTTTGGGCAGAACATGGACATCTTTGTGATGGAGAACAACTACAGCCACATCTTCACTTGCTGCAGACAGAGAATAGTTCCATATATGTATAATCACATTTATAGCTGTAGGGAATTCCTCTTAAGTTACTTCTCCTTATGATGTACCATATTTTCTTGAGTATAGTGCGCACCCATGTATAATGCGCACCCCCCTCTAGCGGGTTCAATATTTTGGAAAAAAAGAAATTTGAATATTATGCGCAGAAATTTTTTACACCGTACCCTTTTTAGTGAAGTCAGTCAAACGAACGGGTGCTGAGAAACTTCGTCAGTACAAATTCGAAATTTGAGATAAAAAATCACCAGACATGTTTATTTACCGTTTAAATAGTATTTATTGTTCTGCTAGGCATTGTTTTAAATTTAGGGATTAAGATTACCTTGCGTATTTTCTCGTAAACTAAGCTGGAAACAGCAATCAGCTGTACACACGTTTTCTTGGAATCGACCGGTGATTCGGTCAAGACACACCCAATGATATAACTTTATAAGATTTTTTAATGCAAGGATCGGCAACAATTGTATCTGAAAAGATTTTTTTAATCAGGAATAATATATTCCATTATTTTCTTAATTATATGCAACCTTTACTAAACATATTTAAAATAATAATACCCTAAGCGAAGCAGCTGATCGCTATTCCCGGGTATTATTTTTTACATGGAACATGTCTGACCAGTCACCGTCAAGGCTCACGCGCACGTGATCACGTGATCGCGAGAATTTCATGTTGACATAGAATCGTCAAACAAAAACAAATATGACTTTTAACGAGTCAAAGTATGTCATTTATGATATATGTATCCATTCTCTGTCAACTAAAGTTTGTTTCAAGGCGTCAATAGCGGTATTCTGACCATGGTTGCTGTTAATAACGGTGAGTTGTGAGATCTTCCGATCGCTTCACACACGATTTCGCCGAAATTAATAAAAACAATATTATAAGGAATTTTGAATAAAATCAATGAAATAAGTTACAAACATAAGTCCAGATATACAAAGAACACTTTTTATAGCCAGACAGTGTAATTACATGATTATTTTGCGTACTTCGGTATGGATTTGTTGACATGGTATTTCCGGTGTTACGCGCTCACGGTAGTGTCTTTCCATGGGGGAAAAAAACATCAAACTCATAATTTGTGTATAATGCGCACCCCCTTCTACACAGCTGTGTTTTTTCGAAAAAAAGTGCGCACTATACTCAAGAAAATACGGTATGTAATAATATAAAGAGCAAGAGTCTTTATTGTTTAGTCTAAAATCATTGCACAGACTTCTGAATTTAATAAAACATGAACCTCAAAAAATAATCTGATTTATGGGGATGGTTTAAGTCCTAACTTATCCCTGCTTTAACATTTAGATTTAGGGTGGTTTGTAGTGTAGATCGGTGTGTTAGGTAGTGGGTGCAGTGTATGAGTGCGTGTTCTGGGGTTTCTTGTTGTTTGCAATTTGGGCAGGTTCCTGTGGCGTGTTTTTTTATTATTTTGAGGTGGTTATTTAGGTTGGTATGTCCTGTTTCCGTGTGTGGAACATATGTCACCTTAGTAACAACACTAAGGATGCCTTCAGTTGTTTACACAAGGGATTAATCCATGACAGGTATTTATCGTGTGGAACAGAGCTAAGTGCAGCATTTGTTTTATTACCCAAACAGGATGTTAGTAATAAAACTCTAATTACCAATCTTAACTTGTTATCTTGATTATTCACAATGTCAAGATTAAGTGAGTGAGTGAGTGAGTGAGTTGGGTTTAACGCCGCTTTTAACAGTATTCCAGTTATATCACAGCGTGTCAGCTTAATGTGGGAGGAAAGCCCGAAGTGATGCAGGCCTCAGACGTTTACCACTTCGGTGAAACCCACGAGCACGGGTATGGTGCTGACAAACCTAGAAACCTAGAAACATAACTGGGGCGAACCCACAATCATAGGTTTCCGGCGTGCTCAAGGGACACAACTCTGCACAGCGAATCGCGGTGCCTTAGACGACTGGGCCACCTGTGGCCCCTCAAGATTAAGGGTCGTTTCAGACTTTTAACAATGTATGCAATGTTGTTATGTTTGTAGTACTAACAGAAATAGCAGACACACTATTCATATAAAACGGCTAAACATCACAAGAAAGTTAAACGTGGCAAATATATCAGCCAATAAAAACAGTTGTCACCACTGCAGTGGTAGCTTTGGGCCACGCCCCAAAAAAGGTTCTTATTTTGAAACCGATTACAAAGGGAGTGATTTCAGTACTTTCACTAGGACATTGAAATACTTTCTACGAATATTATGAATTTCTCTCTCTTGGAAATTGACTGAATGTATCAAGGAAAATTGATTTTCGCAACAAAATCGCAATAATCTTTTTCACTTTACTTGCTCTTTAAACTAAACATGAACCTGATTCCATTCATGTAGATCATTCCTCCAACAAGACCAGTAGATGGCAGACTTACCTCTGACATCTTTGAGGGCATTGGAGACATCTGTGCCCAGTCTGGAGACGTTAACACATAACAGTATAGCCGGTCTGGCTTGTTCCGGTACAGGGGTCTCGTCGATCGTTTCTGGAATAAGTTCTATGTCCCTCTGAAGTAGCTCCTCTCCGATACGTGATGTGATGTCACTGACAGGGGGAATCTGCTCCCTCTGGGGGCTGTACAGGTACACATACACTGCAAGGACAACAACATACATTTTCTTCTTGATATTCACTTAGAGTTATTAATATTAATAAAAGATTTACTTGAATGGGTAACCGGTAGGATGAGATGGTAATGTGACTGTTACCATTCTAGTGCCTCAGGGGGCACGGGTGGCCCAGTCGTCTAAGGCACCACGATTCGCTGTGCAGAGTTGCCTCCCTTGGGCACGCCAGAAACCTATGATTCGTTCGAATCCGGTTTGCCCCGATTATGTTTCTAGGTTTGTCAGCACCCATGTTCGTGGGTTTCACCAAAGTGGTAAACGTCTGGGACCTGCATCACTTCGGACTTCCTCCCACGTTAAGCTGACACGCCGCGATATAACTGGAATACTGTTAAAAGCGGCGTTAAACCAAACTCACTCACTCACTCACTCACTCTAGTGCATCACAGACAGCTTGGGTTGTATACGACCCAGGGAGCTGAGAAAGAATATCGAGTGCACACTGACCTATTGATCAGGGTAATAATACAACCGGCAATGTCAATCATTTTGGGCTGAAGACAAATGGCATTGGGACCTTTACATGATTTCATCAACTTACCATAGGACGTTCTTCTGTATTATTACAAAATTTGAACTAAAATATTCAGGACATCTTTGAATATACTCAGTCAATGACCAAGCAAATGAACCAATCTGAAACACTGTGTCAATGTAGTGTTTTATAACGACAGGTCAGTTTCAGTCAATTAATTGGAATCTGAGCACAATGCCAAAAATAATCAATCCAGTGGTAACTATCTTAAGAACAAATCAGGCCTCAAAGTGGCGACTAAACGGTCACCAATCCTACCTAAATATCAATTTTCTACTGTCTAAAATTCAGAGGTAGCCAAATGACTACCTAGAAAAATATCTTGTGGCGACTAAATTCTATTGCTAGATATCTGTAGACACAAAAATAAATAACAGCTGGAAAACATGTCTGTATATAATTGTACTTGCAAATAATTCCTTCTAAAGTCAACAATGAACCAAAATACATAAATATTTTTGTAATTAGTATTTTATTCTAGTTGATAATGCTCATTGGGTAATCAATGATATACCTATATAATCTAGTAACATAAATTGCATCGTTGTTCGAGTCACAAGTAACAAAAGTCAAATACAGTTTCCACTAATATACAATTTCAAGACTAGTGCTATGACTTGTACATATTATTAAAGTTATTTGATAAAAGATCATTTCAAATGCTTTGGGCTACCTACAATATTTGCTTGACTTCTTGATTTTACCACTGGCTACCTGGAAAGAAAATACTTGTAGCCACATGGCTACTTAGTAAAAATTTAAACTTTGAGGCCTGCAAATGGAATTAATGTTATGTTTTGTTATAACTGAGAGAGAGATGCAAAAAGTATTTATGCTGCTCTTAGTGATAATTATCCAGTGATATTAAGACAAGGGACACAAAGTGAGTGAGTGAGTGAGGTTTACGCCCTTTTAGCAATATTCCAGCAATATCACGGCGGGGAACACCAGAAATGGGCTTCACACATTCTAACCATGTCGAGAATCGAACCTGGGTCTTCGGCGTGACGAGCGAATGCTTTAACCACTAAGCTACCAGACCGCCCCTGGACACTAAGAAAAAGCTTCACATGTATCCAAATGGAAATTCGAACCTGACTCTTTGGCATGACGAAGAAATTTCCCAATTATCAATAATTATATTTACTGCAGGGAAAACAACCTGTTTTCACTAAACACTTACATGAATTAAAACAAACAGACACTGTTAAAAAATAGGAAGCTTTTTCTTGACAGGAGGATCCTGTTGATTGCTTTCAGTGAGTGGGAAAGTGCATTTAAAAAAAAGCAATTTATGAACAAATATCAGAGTACTGAAATTCACTCACGGATTCATATAATTAATAAAATCCATAACTATCATCACAAGTCAGCTAAGTTACCTTTTTGCAACTTTTTGCGTTTAAGATCTTGTATCCTCTGATTTGCCATCCGAGAAGGGTCAACACCGGTCTGCCAGTTTATCATATCATCTCCTCCATTGTAGGTTGCTCTGTCTCCACCATAACCAAAACCACCGTAGCCTGTCTGCCCGTAGCCAGTCTCCTGCTTCATTCGGTTTATTTCACATCGCTGCCTTTCCACTAATCTCTCAAGTTCACTGTTCTTCATGCTGATTTCCTTGTTTATCCTTAAGATATGATTTCTTTCAAATAAGAGCTTTTGCACTAATTTATGCTGAACTGAATTCTGTGATTGGATTTTCTCAAGCATTTTTCCCATCTGTTCTGGTGTGCAACTTCTCTGAAAAAAAGAAACACAAACAGGTCGTAAATAAGGGAGTTGGGTTTAAGGATGCTTTGAACTGTATTTCAGTTATTAGAGAGTCACAGCAGTAGAAACTAACAGTTTTAGTCCACTAGTCCTTATAATGATAACGTACAGTAAAACCCATAAAAATGGCAAATTTCTGCTAGTCCTTAAGATACCTTCACTATTGGGCAATTTGGGAAGGACTACAGGACTAGTGCCAATTTCTAACGCTGGAGTCAGCTTGATGTGGAAGGAAAGCCTCAAGTGATGCAGATCTTAGACGTTTACCATTTTGGTGAAACCCATGAGCACGAGTATGGTGCTGACAAACCCAGAACATATTCGGGCAAACTGGGATTCAAACCATGACCAAAGGTCTCTGGTGTGCCCAAGGGAGGCAACTCTGCACAGCGAATTCCTGCACCCTGGGAATTGCTAGGCCACTGGTGCCACCAATATATGTTAGTATTGAGGCAGAAAAGGAACAATTCAATGCAGGAAAATGAAGTTCTACCATCAACAATAAGAACTTTCCACTCACCCAAAGGATATACCATTAACAGTATTCCATAATAAAGAATGTAAATAAAAGGGTCCTAAGCTTATCGCAATCCTGAAGTTAAAAGAATAAAATAAGCGGTCTCTGAATTCATATACCACAGCAATAAACCTCATAGGACCCAGAAACTTCATCTTAACAAACTGATTAACACGCTTTGGGATAGTAGACCAGTCACAGACGTAACGTGTACGCGAGACGGCTCTGTCGTCTCTTGTATGCGAGACGGGTGCGGTCAGCAGTACTCAGTAAAGCGCTTGATACTAATTAATTCAATCACCATGGCTGTGCTGTCACCCGCGACCTCCGCGAAAGTAATTAAAGCGCTATGTAAAATCATCCACTGCCGAGAGGGACCACAATCCACCCAAGGTTGTGACTGGCGGGTTGCGTGTGCATCGAGGCATCCGCCTTCCTATTTTCACATACCCTATTTTCGAACAGTTAAAACATGTCAACATGTCATTCTGGACTGGATACACTTGAAAGTGTACACGTCGAAGCTAGCGACCAGTAATCATCATTTTTTTCTTGTTATTTCTGACATATTCCGTGTATACTCGGACCTCGTGGTACCGCGGTATTCATCGTATCGCAGCATTTGTGATTTCCGGTCGCTCACGCGGGACACGCCTTTTAGCGGGTGTCTGTCAATGAAAATCATTAACCAGGAACTGCTCGCTCACTAAACAATTTTAATTTCCTCGGAATGTTCCGTCTGCTGCAAGTTAGGGGTCATTAACGCATTGATACTTATGGCATCTTTTTATTATTGCCTTACCCCCATCTGTCAATGGACAACGATATGACCGGCAGTTTCCCAAATAAACTTTCTCTCTCGACCTGAACTAGAGAATCTAGACAAGAACCTATTATTCTCCGTAAATTGAAGAGCATACACAAGCATGGAAAGTGGAGAACAGAATGTCATTGACAGACATTGGATAAATACCTGGTATTCTCTCAACAGTTCATCGACTGTCTCCATATTGCACCCTTGTTCCTCTGTACTCAGACGAACTTGATCTTTTCTAAACCAGCTCAACACATTCATGATACTGCTTCAGTTTGCCGGACAGGCAGTCTGGAACACTGCTGGAAGAATAAACAGACATATCAGACACAGAGAAAAATAAGTTAAACATGAAAAAAAGGCTGTAAATGGTGAACATGATTCACCATTACAATATATTTTCACTGTGTATAACTTATGACCATGACATCTAATGAGTGAGTGAGTATGGTCTTATGTCGATTTTAGCAACATACCAGCAATATCACGGCGGGGGAAACCAGAAATGGGCTTCACACATTGTACCCATGTCGGGAATCGGCGTGACGAGCGAACGCTTTAACCACTAGGCTACCCGACCGCCAGACATCTAATGAAAACAATTACCTGGCCTAACACATCTTATTTCAAATAAATACTAGTTTAGGGCTAGGCTATAGGCCAAGGTACCTGTAATGTGCAATGAAAACACAAATGGAAAACAGTCGTTAATGACCGTCATATACGGTAATTTAAACATGTTAAATCGTAAATAGAAAACATTGGTTACCACATTTCAAGTAACAAGCAAGACATTTCTCCCCGAAATGGAGCAACAGCATTTACCCTGAAGCAGGAACTAACAGACGTCGTGGCTAAGTCCATTACACACCGTTCACATTACAGATTCCCCAAATCAATGAATCATCTTGACAGTATCCCTAAGCTAGTGCTTGCCCTGAGAACGAGCATTCAGATCAAGCGCATGTTTCAACATTTCCACAAAATAATAAAGTCGAGTACTGTTAGCTGTATGATTGTAATTACGGTAAATTGAGCCCGATGGAAGCTGTTTCAAGACGAGCCGGCAGTCAGACAGCAGACGAAAGTAAAACCAGGTTTCCAAATGTATCGGGGACTTGTTATTGTTTATTTCTACATCCCGCTTTTTTACAGACTTAAATTACAAACAAAATATTCGTGTATGTTATGTTTGACATATTTCACGGTTTAAATATATTTTCTCTTCAGTCATGTTCCACATAATTCTGTCATTTCTTCGAAACATCTGAATTAGGAGACAAGCATTCACCGGTCCCCTAATTAGCTAGGGGCAAATAACTCTACCTAAAAGGTATTTCTGCTGTATAAACTTTGGGAAGCGTGTTCGAATCCTCACTCAGATTTGCAAAACAATTATTTTTTTCTTAAAACCTCCGGTTACCTTAATATCAAATACATATCTTAAAAGATAATCATCTTATGCACAATAAAATTCCTAAAAATGAATTCATAATCATATTTATCTATTAATTCTTTGATAAACGAATTAACCTGAGACTTAGGTGATGCTGTTTCTAAATCTAGTACAACATACGTTCTTGAATTTTCGATTCCTTCTCTCCATCTACCAAAAAGAATACAAACCATAAAATTAAATTACCTTAAAGAATGAAACGACGTTAGGTTGAATTCACGAAGAAAGGACATCTCGTTGAAACGTGTAGCCTTATAGAACGTTGATTCAGCATTGACTGACCTACTGGATATAGTCAGAACAATGTGTCTGATTGGAACGTATCTCTTAAGCCGGTGCCGATTGAGCTAAAAGCTGTCTGACTTACTCCTAATCTGGTTAAAGCCGCCCCTTCATTACCATATTTACACAGAGCTCTCGGGATCTGGGAATCGCAGACAAAAGACCCCCAAAGAGGCAGATGAGTGTTTAACAATCATTTCGCTTTCTTTCGTCACGAGAGGAATAAATTTAAATCCCTACATCTAAATTGCGAAAAGGTCAAATCTCATATACTTATTATGCACTTTTACCACGATAAAAGTAACCCTGGATCAAACAGGAAATATTGAATGAATATTAAAAAAGATATAACGTATCGATTGTGGTTTTTTTAGCATCGCAGCTCTGCGCTATTCTTGACGATGCATTGAAATCGTCCGTCGATCAGAGAACACTCTTCGACCGCCCGTTTGTTCTAAGGATATATTGATTTTATTATGTTCCATGTCAGTAAGGTGATATTTTATTCCGTACATAAAATCGTTTTAATTCTTCCACACATTGAATACCAGGGGAGAATATTTGACGAGACAATGGCCAGACATCGCGCTATGCTGCTTACAAAAGCCGTAAGATAAAAACTCAGCCCTCAAAATTGGCATTTATGGCTATGCTGGCATACCACCGTCCATTCACTTCGTTGGCGGGAATCCGGGGAAGAATGGTCACCAGTATCCCATGAATGTCGTAGCGGGTATTTAAAATGAGGATCGGGTGGTCACAATGTGTACCCAGGGCCCCGTTACACAAAGCGATCTTAGCATTAAGATGATCGTAAGTCCCATACTTTAACATAGGTTTACGGTCATCGTAGCGCTAAGATCGCTTTGATGAACGGGGCCCTGGTAGATTGTGTGTCATCGTACCCGACAACAGAGACACTGCCAGTGCTATCAACCGCTGATTTTCCTTATCCAGATTCGATAATTTACAGACAGGCTTCGTAAGGCTTCGTGGTGTCTCCTAAGGCAACTGACTTTGTCCGAAATGTGCCTCTGTTCACCCAGCAGTGAGTGGGTACCCGGTAGGATGAGATGGTAATGTGGCTGTTAACCTTCTAGCACCTCACAGGCAGCTTGGGTTGTATACTCCCCAGGGAGCTGAGAATGAAAATCGAGTGCTCACTGATCCATTGACCGGGGTAATAATAGTGTAGCGCTATGAGCATTCACTTGGTGAATGGAATCTGGCGCATTATAAGTGCACTTATTATTATTATTATTATTATTTGTTACTGCGGCGTAAAACAACAGCCACACATTCTAACCCTTTTCTCTTCACAAACATGAAGGGAATGTACACGATTACCCTGCCTTGCGATCGGCATAAGGGGATAATCACTTAATTCAATAAGTAACGCGCACTCAGCAATATTCAAGCTATATGACGGCGGTCTGTAAAATAATCGAGTCTGGACCAGACAATCCAGTGATTGACATCATGAGCATCGATCCACGCAATTGGGATCGATGACATGCTTCAACCAAGTCAGCGGGCCTGACCACCCGATCCCGTTAGTCGCCTCTTACGACAAGCATAGTCGCCTTTTACGGCAAGCATGTGTTGCTGAAGACCTGTTCTACCCCGGATCTTCACGATTCCTTGACATAAGGGGCTAAAACAAGGAGTGGTCGACTAGGTGTCAGTATACTGTGTCTGAGTGGGGTATCCATGTTGAACTGCAGCATGGCATCTCAGTGGGCTAGCATTAAACCAGCGTGCCTTGACTAGTACAAACAGTCACACACATACATTCGTGCACGTTGATAATCTCTGCAAAAATCTAAATGAACGCGACTTAAAATCCAATTTCACCTCACCTACAACCGACATTACCATCAACTGCTATATAAAGGCAATGGACAGTATATACCCATGTTTGACGGTGGATAAAAATGAAACAAACAAGAGGTGAGGTGGGGTGAGGTGAGGTGAGGTGAGGTGAGGTGAAATTGGGTTTAACGTCGCGTCCAAGATTATTGCACTTATATAGCGACGTGCATGTACATGTGTGTGTGTGGCTGCTTGTACTAGTCCGGACTGATGCCGATTTATAGTGCTAGCTCACCGAGATACCATGCCCTTGTTTAACATGAATACCCCACTCAGACACAGTATACTGACTCCGAGCCGACCAGTCCTTCTTTTATCCCCTTAATGCCGAGCGCCAGACAGGGTAACAACAAGTACCATCTTTTAACGTCTTTTGGTATGACGCGGCCGGGGTTCGAACCCCGTACCTTCCGCTCTCCGGGCGGACGCTCTACCTCTAGACCACGGAGGCGGTCGAAACAAACAAGAAATGGCTATTCGATGGCGATGTCTTTGATACGGGTACCATAGGCGATCTTACATGCATCACATCAATGTGTATCTGACAAGCCTTTGCTTTCAACCAAGTTAAGTTTGTATTTTTTGTCAAATCTAATTTTCAAGTATACATTCTACTTTTCGCCTGCCCGACAGTTAAAATAGTGCTGTCACGCGTGCGTCAGTTCGCCGCTCTGTTCAATCTGATATGCACTTTACCTACGTCCGGAGAACCGGTGACAGCCGGGAAATCGATATCATGGGATTGAGATTCCTACATCCAAACAATTTCTGGACATTTCCAAACACTATCAATGTTGGCCCCTAGCTGGCGGTCAGACCCCTAGCGGAGGTATCGGTAATCGCGACTAATTTGCCCATGACAAGAGACACTTTAAAAAGCGGCTGAAGGCGCTTCCCGCCATTGAACCGGAAGTGCTCAATGAAGATAGAATCCGACTTTGGGAAGAAAATGGCGAGGAATCAATTACACCTACCGTCCTGTGCTAATTGGGCATTTTGCGGAGCTGGCTAACAGTACCTAATTTCGACTAGTTTTCTCAGTAATCACGAGTCTCTTGATAAATGGCTTTTTGTTCATTGTCTGTTTCAGGGCACAGTCCACGGTGATCCTTTAATGCTGTCTAGTCAATTTGGGCTAGAGTGCTGCTATTACCTTTTATGGGAATCTTTATGTACATTTATCTTACTTAATTACTGGTCTTGTCAGTTCTCGTATGTTGAGATATTTCTCAGTCCGGTTGATCTGGCGAGTATATATAAAGGCTATATACACTCTTCTTCAACGTGCACAAGAAAATCCGGATGAGTGTTGAAACATGGAATGTTCACGAGCATAACAATTTATTTTAAAAAAAACCCTCAATCAATATTCAGTGCCACAATGACCTTACGAAAAACGAAAACCACCCACTGGACTCCCACTCCAGTGTACCAGCGACCCAGATTCTCCCGACAGTAGTCGAAACAGTATTGCAATGCGGTCGGTAAGTTATGATTGTATCCAGATGACAAACTGTTGGTCGATAGTATGAGCATCCGTCTACGCCAACAGAAGACTGAGGGCGTGGGGTGGCATGTATAAATTTAAAGCGTGTCTACGTCACATCGAAGGCCTGGATTTGATTCCCCACATCAGTACAAAGAGTGAAGCCCTTTCTGGGGTCCCCCCGCCGGGATAATGCAAGAAAGAGTGATCACACAGTAAATAATACAGCTGACAGTAAAAAGTATATGCCTTCAGCAGGCCTACTTCTAGCCTCGCTCATCATTCATTGTGACCACCCAATCAACATTTGAAGCGTCTTTTTATGACGCCATTGTATTGAAACCCAAAAGTGTCAGAATTTTTTAATTTGTTACTTTGTAATGACACATCAGTTATGCAAACACAGTTTATTTTATTAGTGTCCAGTTTTATTAGTGTCCAGGGGCGGTCTGGTAGCTTAGTGGTTAAAGCATTCGCTCGTCACGCCGAAGACCCAGGTTCGATTCTCGACATGGTTAGAATGTGTGAAGCCCATTTCAGGTGTCCCCCGCCGTGATATTGCTGGAATGTTGCTAAAAGCAGCATAAAACCAAACTCACTCACTCTCTCATACCACGGGAAACATTTTGTATTATATACTTTCTCTGCATATATCTTATGGATGGCAATGTAATAAGGAACTTTAATGACATTTGTGGAATAAAAATATTTAAGAAATATAATGTCATCAGGTTTTCTATTTCATATGAAACATGATGGGTAGATCGCGTGCGGTGATCTTTCTAAGAGGACTGGACACTTTCGCAGGGTGGGGTTCATTGGATCGGAGTTCGTTCCCGAGATATTGATTAGTTTCGTAGTTTTCTAGCCACATGAAACTGAATATGCCCAATGTGCCCCCAAAATGGTGTATTAATATTGGAATGCAAAGTTTAGTGAAGATAAGAAATAAACCACTGACCAAAAACGCATGCAAGCATTACGATGGGAGATAACATATTTGATAATCAAACCTCATTAAATGATAAAAAAGTAGACAACCGCAAGCATATCATCTGATCCCTGATGCATTATTCTTCACAAACTCATAGCATCACATCCCTTGATTTTCCCCGACGCATACAACCTGCCTAATGTAATTGGTGACGCTGTTGCTGGTCATCAAATGGTGACTGCAGGAGTCATCCGTGGTCTGAGTGGCCATGTCCCCACCAGGGTGCCCGGGGGCTGGGTATTAACAGGGCGGAGGTCTAATTACTGTTGCTACACACCCTGGAGTCCTCTATTCCCCGGTCTTAGCCGGGGGTAAAGTAATCATATCATATTCATACTAATATCTGCTTCACATCCTGCCTCCATTAGCCCTGGGCGTACCCGTGGTCATTTTCACCTTCTTGTGTTGTGCCTGTTAATTGATTTTCCTCTTTACAAGTCGGCAAAACTAGTGGTGCATGGATTCGTATTGACCACGAGAAGAGCTCTGGCCTTTGTCCATATTGTATTCTGCTCAGAACAATTCTTCTGCGTCATTCTTTGACCAACAGAGCACCAGAGCTATATTCAATCCTTCTTCAACACGGAATGCAAATATGTATGTGATTGGTATTACTTTGTGAATAAAGTGCAATGTTTAAGAACATGACATGTACCTAATGTTCTATTGTCCAACGTGAAACGTTTAAGAACATGACATTCACCAAATGCTCTATTGTCCAACGTGAAACGTTTAAGAACATGACATTCACCAAATGCTCTATTGTCCAACGTGAAAAGTGTCAGGACTTGACATTTACCAAATGATGTATTGTCCAACGTGAAACGTTAAAGAACCTGACATTTACCAAATGATCTATTGTCCAACGTGCAATGTTTGAGAACACGACATTCACCAAATGATCTCTTGCCCAACGTGCAAGTTTATGAACATGAAATTCACCAAAAGATCTGTTGTCCAACGTGAAATGTTTGAGAACATGACACGTATCAAATGATCAAACGTGCAAGTTTATGAACATGAAATTCACCAAAAGATCTGTTGTCAAATGTGCAATGTTTGAGAACATGACATTCTAAATGATCTATTGTCCAACGTGCAATGTTTGAGAACACGACATTCACCAAATGATCTCTTGCCCAACGTGCAAGTTTATGAACATGAAATTCACCAAAAGATCTGTTGTCCAACGTGAAATGTTTGAGAACATGACACGTATCAAATGATCAACGTGCAAGTTTATGAACATGAAATTCACCAAAAGATCTGTTGTCAAATGTGCAATGTTTGAGAACATGACATTCTCAATGATCTATTGTCCAACGTGAAATGTTTGAGAACATGACATTCACCAAATGATCTATTGCTCAACGTCCAATGTTTATGAACATGACATTCACCAAATGATCTATTGCTCAACGTGCAATGTTTATGAACATGACATTTACCAAATGATGTATTGTCCAACGTGAAATGTTAATGAACTTGACATTCACCAAATGATCTATTGCTCAACGTCCAATGTTTAAGAACATGACATTCACCAAATGATCTATTGTCCAACGTGTAATGTTTATGAACATGACATTTACCAAATGATGTATTGTCCAACGTGAAATGTTAATGAACACGACATTCACCAAAGGATCTATTGCTCAACGTCCAATGTTTAAGAACATGACATTCAGCAAATGATCTATTGCTCAACGTGCAATGTTTATGAACATGACATTTACCAAATGATCTATTGTCCAATGTGAAATGTTTGAGAACATGACGTTTACCAAAAGATCTATTGTCCATCGTGCAATGTTTGAGAACATGACATTTACCAAAAGATCTATTGTCCATCGTGCAATGTTTGAGAACATGACATTCATCAAATGATCTATTGCCCAAGGAGTGATGTTTGAGAAGACATGACATGTATCAAATGCTCTATTGCCCGACGTGTAGTGTTTATGAACATGACATTCACCAAATGATTTATTGTCCAACGGGCAATGGTTAAGAACTTGACATTTACCAAATGATTTATTGTCCAACGGGCAATGGTTAAGAACTTGACATTCGCCAAACGATCTATTGCTCAACGTGCAATGTTTATGAACATGACATTCACCGAAGGATCTATTGTCCAACGTGAAATGGGTATGAACATGACATTTTCCAAATGACCTATAACCCAACGTGCAATATTTGAGAACATGACATTCACTAAATGATTTATTGTCCAACGTGCAATGTTTATGAACATGACATTCACTAAATGATTTATTGCCAAACGTGCAATGTTTGAGAACATGACATGTATCAAATGATCTATTGTCCATCGTGCAATGTTTATGAACATGACATTTACAAAATAATTTGATCTATTGTCCATCGTGCAATGTTTGAGAACATGACATTTACCAAAAAATCTATTGTCCATCGTGCAATGTTTGAGAACATGACATGTATCAAATGATCTATTGCCCAACGTGCAATGTTTATGAACATGGCATTCACCAAATGATTTATTGTCCAACGTGCAATGTTTAAGAACATGGCATTCACCAAATGATTTATTGTCCAACGTGCAATGTTTAAGAACATGACATTCACCAAATGATTTAATGTCCAACGTGCAATATTAATAACATGATATTCACCAAATGATCTATTGTCCAACATGTACAGTTTAAGAACATGACATTCACCAAATGATTTAATGTCCAACGTGCAATATTAATAACATGATATTCACCAAATGATCTATTGTCCAACATGTACAGTTTAAGAACATGACATTCACCAAATGATCTATTGTCCAACGTGTAGTGTTTAAGTACATAACATTCACCAAATGATCTATTGCCCAACGTGCAATGTTTAAGAACATGACATTCACCAAATGATCTATTGTCCAACATGTAGTGTTTAAGAACATGACATTCACCAAATGATCTATTGTACAACGTGTAGTGTTTAAGTACATAACATTCACCAAATGATTTATTGCCCAACGTGCAATGTTTATGAACATGGCATTCACCTAGTGATCTATTGTCCAACGTGAAGTGTTTAAGAACATGGCATTTACCTAGTGATCTATTGTCCAACGTGTAGTGTTTAAGCACATGGCATTTACCAAATGATCTATTGTCCAACGTGTAGTGTTTAAGTACATAACATTCACCAAATGATCTATTGCCCAACGTGCAATGTTTAAGAACATGACATTCACCAAATGATCTATTGTCCAACATGTAGTGTTTAAGAACATGACATTCACCAAATGATCTATTGTACAACGTGTAGTGTTTAAGTACATAACATTCACCAAATGATTTATTGCCCAACGTGCAATGTTTATGAACATGGCATTCACCAAATGATCTTTTGTCCAACGTGCAATGTTTGAGAACATGACATTCACTAAATGATTTATTGCCCAACGTGCAATGTTTGAGGACATGACATTCACTAAATGATTTATTGCCCAATGTGCAATGTTTATGAACATGACATTCACCAAATGATCTATAGCGCGACGTGTAGTGTTTATGAACATGACATTTACCAAATGATCTATTGTCCAACGTGCAATGTTTGAGAACATGACATGTATCAAATGATCTATTGTCCAACGTGCAATGTTTATGAACATAACATTCACCAAATGATCTATTGCCCAATGTGCAATGTTTATGAACATGACATTCACCAAATGATCTTTTGCGCGACGTGTAGTGTTTATGAACATGACATTTACCAAATGATCTATTGTCCAACGTCCAATGTTTGAGAACATGACATTTACCAAATGATCTATTGTCTAACGTGCAATGTTTAATAACATGACATTCACCAAATGATTTATTGACCAACGTGCAATGTTTATGAACATGACATTCACCAAATGATCTATTGCCCAACGTGCAATGTTTGAGAACATGACATGTATCAAATGATCTATTGCCCAACGTGCAATGTTTAAGAACATGACATTCACCAAATGATTTATTGCCCAATGTGCAATGTTTATGAACATGACATTTACCAAATGATCTATTGCGCGACGTGTAGTGTTTATGAACATGACATTTACCAAATGATTTATTGTTCAAAGTGCAATGTTTGAGAACATGACATGTATCAAATGATCTATTGCCCAACGTGCAATGTTTAATAACATGACATTTACCAAATGATCTATTGTTCAACGTGCAATGTTTGAGAACATGACATGTATCAAATGATCTATTGCCCAACGTGCAATGTTAAATAACATGACATTTACCAAATGATCTATTGTTCAACGTGCAATGTTTGAAAACATGACATGTATCAAATGATCTATTGCCCAACGTGCAATGTTTATGAACATGACATTCACCAAATGATTTATTGTCCAACGTGCAATGTTTAAGAACATGACATTCACTAAATGATTTATTGCCCAACGTGCAATGTTAATGAACATGACATTCACCAAATGATCTTTTGCGCGACGAGTAGTGTTGATGAACATGACATTTACTAAATGATCTATTGTCCAACGTGCAATGTTTAATAACATGACATTTACCAAATGATCTATTGTCCAACGTGCAATGTTTAATAACATGACATTCACCAAATGATTTATTGCCCAACGTGCAATGTTTAATAACATGACATTTACCAAATGATCTTTTGCCCAACGTGCAATGTTTGAGAACATGACATGTATCAAATGATCTATTGTCCAATGTGCAATGTTTAAGAACATGACACGTACCAAATGATCTATTGTCCAACGTGCAATGTTTGAGAACATGACATTTACCAAATGATGTATTTTCTAACGTGAAAAGTTTAAGAACTTGTTCTGCTCAGAACAATTATTCTGCGTCATTCTTTGACCAACAAAGCACCAGAGCTATATTCAATCCTTCTTCAACACGGAATGCAAATATGTATGTGATTGGTATTACTTAGTGAATAATGTGCAATGTTTAAGAACATGACATTCACCAAATGATCTATTGTCCAACGTGAAAAGTTTAAAAACTTGACATTTACCAAATGATCTATTGTCCAACGTGAAATGTTTAAGAGCATGACATTTACCTAGTGATCTATTGTCCAACGTGAAGTGTTTAAGAACATGGCATTTACCTAGTGATCTATTGTCCAACGTGTAGTGTTTAAGCACATGGCATTTACCAAATGATCTATTGTACAACGTGTAGTGTTTAAGAACATGACATTCACCAAATGATCTATTGTCCAACATGTAGTGTTTAAGAACATGACATTCACCAAATGATCTATTGTACAACGTGTAGTGTTTAAGTACATAACATTCACCAAATGATTTATTGCCCAACGTGCAATGTTTATGAACATGGCATTCACCAAATGATCTTTTGTCTAACGTGCAATGTTTGAGAACATGACATTCACTAAATGATTTATTGCCCAACGTGCAATGTTTGAGGACATGACATTCACTAAATGATTTATTGCCCAATGTGCAATGTTTATGAACATGACATTCACCAAATGATCTATAGCGCGACGTGTAGTGTTTATGAACATGACATTTACCAAATGATCTATTGTCCAACGTGCAATGTTTGAGAACATGACATGTATCAAATGATCTATTGTCCAACGTGCAATGTTTATGAACATAACATTCACCAAATGATCTATTGCCCAATGTGCAATGTTTATGAACATGACATTCACCAAATGATCTTTTGCGCGACGTGTAGTGTTTATGAACATGACATTTACCAAATGATCTATTGTCCAACGTCCAATGTTTGAGAACATGACATTTACCAAATGATCTATTGTCTAACGTGCAATGTTTAATAACATGACATTCACCAAATGATTTATTGACCAACGTGCAATGTTTATGAACATGACATTCACCAAATGATCTATTGCCCAACGTGCAATGTTTGAGAACATGACATGTATCAAATGATCTATTGCCCAACGTGCAATGTTTAAGAACATGACATTCACCAAATGATTTATTGCCCAATGTGCAATGTTTATGAACATGACATTTACCAAATGATCTATTGCGCGACGTGTAGTGTTTATGAACATGACATTTACCAAATGATTTATTGTTCAAAGTGCAATGTTTGAGAACATGACATGTATCAAATGATCTATTGCCCAACGTGCAATGTTTAATAACATGACATTTACCAAATGATCTATTGTTCAACGTGCAATGTTTGAGAACATGACATGTATCAAATGATCTATTGCCCAACGTGCAATGTTAAATAACATGACATTTACCAAATGATCTATTGTTCAACGTGCAATGTTTGAAAACATGACATGTATCAAATGATCTATTGCCCAACGTGCAATGTTTATGAACATGACATTCACCAAATGATTTATTGTCCAACGTGCAATGTTTAAGAACATGACATTCACTAAATGATTTATTGCCCAACGTGCAATGTTTATGAACATGACATTCACCAAATGATCTTTTGCGCGACGAGTAGTGTTGATGAACATGACATTTACTAAATGATCTATTGTCCAACGTGCAATGTTTAATAACATGACATTTACCAAATGATCTATTGTCCAACGTGCAATGTTTAATAACATGACATTCACCAAATGATTTATTGCCCAACGTGCAATGTTTAATAACATGACATTTACCAAATGATCTTTTGCCCAACGTGCAATGTTTGAGAACATGACATGTATCAAATGATCTATTGTCCAATGTGCAATGTTTAAGAACATGACACGTACCAAATGATCTATTGTCCAACGTGCAATGTTTGAGAACATGACATTTACCAAATGATGTATTTTCTAACGTGAAAAGTTTAAGAACTTGTTCTGCTCAGAACAATTATTCTGCGTCATTCTTTGACCAACAAAGCACCAGAGCTATATTCAATCCTTCTTCAACACGGAATGCAAATATGTATGTGATTGGTATTACTTAGTGAATAATGTGCAATGTTTAAGAACATGACATTCACCAAATGATCTATTGTCCAACGTGAAAAGTTTAAAAACTTGACATTTACCAAATGATCTATTGTCCAACGTGAAATGTTTAAGAGCATGACATTTACCTAGTGATCTATTGTCCAACGTGAAGTGTTTAAGAACATGGCATTTACCTAGTGATCTATTGTCCAACGTGTAGTGTTTAAGCACATGGCATTTACCTAGTGATCTATTGTCCAACGTGTAGTGTTTAATAACATGACATTCACCAAATGATTTATTGCCCAACGTGCAATGTTTAATAACATGACATTTACCAAATGATCTTTTGCCCAACGTGCAATGTTTGAGAACATGACATGTATCAAATGATCTATTGTCCAATGTGCAATGTTTGAGAACATGACACGTACCAAATGATCTATTGTCCAACGTGCAATGTTTAAGAACATGACATTTACCAAATGATGTATTTTCTAACGTGAAAAGTTTAAGAACTTGTTCTGCTCAGAACAATTATTCTGCGTCATTCTTTGACCAACAGAGCACCAGAGCTATATTCAATCCTTCTTCAACACGGAATGCAAATATGTATGTGATTGGTATTACTTAGTGAATAATGTGCAATGTTTAAGAACATGACATTCACCAAATGTTCTATTGTCCAACGTGAAAAGTTTAAAAACTTGACATTTACCAAATGATCTATTGTCCAACGTGAAATGTTTAAGAGCATGACATTTACCTAGTGATCTATTGTCAAACGTGTAGTGTTTAAGAACATGGCATTTACCTAGTGATCTATTGTCCAACGTGTAGTGTTTAAGAACATGGCATTTACCTAGTGATCTATTGTCAAACGTGTAGTGTTTAAGAACATGGCATTTACCTAGTGATCTATTGTCCAACGTGTAGTGTTTAAGAACATGGCATTTACCTAGTGATCTATTGTCCAACGTGTAGTGTTTAAGAACATGGCATTTACCTAGTGATCTATTGTCCAACGTGTAGTGTTTAAGCACATGGCATTTACCTAGTGATCTATTGTCCAACAGGTAGTGTTTAAGAACATGGCATTTACCTAGTGATCTATTGTCCAACGTGTAGTGTTTAAGAACATGGCATTTACCTAGTGATCTATTGTCCAACGTGTAGTGTTTAAGAACATGGCATTTACCTAGTGATCTATTGTCCAACGTGTAGTGTTTAAGAACATGGCATTTACCTAGTGATCTATTGTCAAACGTGTAGTGTTTAAGAACATGGCATTTACTTAGTGATCTATTGTCCAACAGGTAGTGTTTAAGAACATGGCATTTACCTAGTGATCTATTGTCAAACGTGTAGTGTTTAAGAACATGGCATTTACCTAGTGATCTATTGTCCAACGTGTAGTGTTTAAGAACATGGCATTTACCTAGTGATCTATTGTCAAACGTGTAGTGTTTAAGAACATGGCATTTACCTAGTGATCTATTGTCCAACGTGTAGTGTTTAAGAACATAGCATTTACCTAGTGATCTATTGTCCAACAGGGAATGTTTAAGAACATGGCATTTACCTAGTGATCTATTGTCCAACGTGTAGTGTTTAAGAACTTGGCATTTACCTAGTGATCTATTGTCCAACGTGTAGTGTTTAAGAACATAACATTCACCAAATGATGTATTGTCCAACGTGCAATGTTTGGGAACATGACATTCACTAAATGATTTATTGTCCAACGTGCAATGTTTAAGAACATGACATTCACTAAATGATTTATTGCCCAACGTGCAATGTTTGAGAACATGACATGTATCAAATGATCTATTGCCCAACGTGCAATGTTTAAGAACATGACATTCACTAAATGATTTATTGCCCAACGTGCAATGTTTGAGAACATGACATGTATCAAATGATTTATTGCCCAACGTGCAATGTTTGAGAACATGACATGTACCAAATGATCTATTGTCCAACGTGCAATGTTTAAGAACATGCCATTCACTAAATGATTTATTGCCCAACGTGCAATGTTTGAGAACATGACATGTATCAAATGATCTATTGCCCAACGTGCAATGTTGAAGAACATGACATGTACTAGATGATTTATTGCCCAACGTGCAATGTTGAAGAACATGACATGTACTAGATGATTTATTGCCCAACGTGCAATGTTAAAGAACATGACATGTACTAGATGATTTATTGCCCAACGTGCAATGTTGAAGAACATGACATGTACTAGATGATTTATTGCCCAACGTGAACATGGCATTTGCCAAATGATATATTGTCCAACGTACAATTTACCAATATGGCATGTGCCAAATGATCTATTGTCCAACGTGAAATTTAAAATATGACATGTACCAAATGATTTATTGTCCAACATGGAATGTTGCAATCACGTGCAATCACGTGCAATCGCTTCACGCACACCAGTGTATTGTTTACGCCATCCGGAATGAATTGTTGACGTCATTCGAATCTTATTGTGACGTTAGGTCCGTGTGACGTCACTTTAGAAACAACGTCATAGCTAAGACATAAGAAATAATGGGTAGAAAAGAAATTATTACACATGTATGCATGTATGTCACACTGAATGTACGGAGCTTGTGTAAGAATTCGTGTATTACCTCTGTTCTCGCTCGGAATACAAGAGTTCTGACAACCGTTTCGTAACAGCAGTATGCGAGGTGAAATGGGGTTTAACGTCGCGTCCAAGATTATTGCACTTATATAGCGACGTGCATGTACGTGTGTGTGTTTGTGTTGCTGCTTGTGCTAGTCCGGACTGATGCCGATTTATAGTGCTAGCTCACTGAGATACCATACCCTTGTTTAACATGAATACCCCCCTCAGACACAGTATACTGACTCCGAACCGACCAGTCCTTGTTTTAGCCCCTTAATGCCGAGCGCCAGACAGGGTAACAACAAGTACCATCTTTTAACGTCTTTTGGTATGACGCGGCCGGGGATCGAACCCCGGACCTTCCGCTCTCCGGGCGGACGCTCTACCACTAGACCACGGAGGCGGTCGTAACAGCAGTATGACACACATGCTTGTATAATACGCTCTATGTATGGTTCTGAAATTTGGGGAATGAAGTATTATGATGCCATTGAAAAGGTACATATGCCCTATTTAGAAAGGCTTTTGGTATAGGTAAAGATACTTCAAATAGGGATTTTCTGGGTGAAACCGTTCGATATTCATTGTATGTTTAGAATCAAGTTAAAGTATTAAAATATTGGTCATTTGTTTAAGTATTAAAATATTGAAAATGGAGACATAAAGATATTATTATCACTGTAACAAAATGTAAGGACAACTCAATGAATATGGTAAATATAACTCGCAAGTGAGACATATGTTATTTTATATGCCTTACTCATGTAAAGGTAGCTCAAATTTTGAAAATGAAAAGGTATGGTTTTTTTCATTTGAGCAAGGAATTGTAGAATTTATTTACAAAACTGGTACGATAAAACATGTACCTCTAAATTCTTTAGCAAATCTTCTTTCGGGGCTGAATTACCCTTATCAGATAAATCACTTATTATTTGTGTATGTGTGTAAATTTAGAATATTACTTTATAATTTTAATGCTTATATTCTCCGTAAATCAAAAGATGAAATTCGTATTACCCCTTTCTTGTGTCCACTGTATGTCTAATGGAATTGGAGGGCACGGGTGGCCCAGTCGTCTAAGGCGACGCGATTCGCTGTGCAGAGTTGCGTCCCTTGGGCACGCCAGAAACCTATGATTGTGGGTGCGAATCCCGTTTCATCCCAATTATGTTTCTAGGTTTGTCAGCACCATACCCGTGCTCGTGGGTTTCACCGAAGTGGTAAACGTCTGAGACCTGCATCACTTCGGGCTTTCCTCCCACATTAAGCTGACACGCCGTGATATAACTGGAATACTGTTAAAAGCGGCGTTAAACCCAACTCACTCACTCACTCTAGTGGAATTGAAGGTGAATTCCATGTATTATCTGTATGTGAAAGATATTCTAGCTTGAGTGAGGTGAGGGGAAATGGGGTTTAACATCGCGTCCAAAATTATTGCACTTATACAGTGTGTGTGTATGGCTGCTTGTACTAATCCGGACTGATGCCGATTTATAGTGCTAGCCCACTGAGATATCATGCCCCAGTTTAACATGAATACCCCACTCAGACACAGTATACTGACTTCGAGCCGACCAGTCCTTGTTTTAGCCCCTTAATGCCGAGCGCCAGACAGGGTAACAACAAGTACCATCTTTTAACGTCTTTTGGTATGACGCGGGATCTCCGGGCGGACGCTCTACCGCTAGACCACGGAGGCGGTCTATTCAAGCTTAAAAATCAGCAGTCACACTATAAACACTGTATATAAGAATGTGTTAAGACATGAAGCTGGACTAATCTGATCTAGAACGACACAACTACAGTATAAGCTTAAACGGTACAGCTAAAATTTGAAATTGTTGGTTTGTAAATGTTCGCCGTAAGTTCCACAAAGCGATCTTAGAGCTACGACTGTCGTAAATCTACTTTTAAGTAGGGGAGTTACGATCGTCTTAGCGCTAAGATTGCTTTGTGGTACGGGGCCCTTGAACATAGGGTTAAATGTTTATGAGCAGATGAAGGGATTCTGGGTCCACTTGCACATAGCGATCTTAGCACTAAGGTGATCGTAACTCCCATACTTTAACACAGGCTTACGATAGTCTTAGCGCTAATGTTGCTTTGTGCAAGTGGGCCCTGGTGTATACGCAGTTATACAACGTCTTTGCCTTGTCTGAGATAAGGCCTTTTTTTAGTGTTTTGTGTTTCAATAAGGAAAACATTGTGAGGCATGTTTGCACATATCTTAAACAAAAGACAACTGCATGTTTAGTTTTTTAAAATTTATTCCGACCGACCAAATATTCTCTGTGAACTCAGCATGGAGATGAAAAACACACAATATTCAGGATGGCCTGACGCCTACAGAGTTTTAACCCTATGCTGGCCACCTACTTAATGTACATGTAACAGAATGGACAAAACCTAAATAATTAACGTTATCAGATCGATTTCCCCCCCGATGTTCTCGCAGTGGTGTGGCTGTTGCCATATATTCAATTATCAGACGGGTTGGGATCTGAAGACAAATCAAGGCCAATGCACTTACATCAAACATCCTCGTTCGATAAACACTCCTGCTTAGGAAAACAGTACTGCGTAATCAGGTGCATTTCTCAAATATTTGTGGTTTATGATAGGATTAAATTCCATTTAAGTGGTAACGTGGTTTATTGACATAACCTGTAATGTTGCAGTTGTGTTGGGAGAACACTATGTAAGCTATTACATCGACTCTGAGCTCCTTAGAGCAATAGGAAGGCGTAATTGTTAATGGAAATGTCGTTGGGTCAGAGTCGGTCGTACACGTGTAGAAATCTCCCTTCGCTGGTGCATTTTTACGACCTAGAACTGGTTTTATTTCGCCGCGCAGCGCGGCATCAGGTGGTCCATGACCTTCAGGGGTCAAGAGGGACGTAATGGCTTCAGGAAAGAAAACTTTAGGACGAATTTGATCGAAAGGGTGCTTCGTTTTCCAATCTATAAACATGGCACGCCAAACAGAATGCGGTGTTATTCAGGTTGGTGAACTACAATGGGTTTAAACGACTTCTTAGACCACACTTCTCCAAACACGCCACAGTAATGATCTTGTCGGAGAATGACTTTCGGAGTCAATCCAATTACATCTATCACCACCGGGGTACCTGTATAAATATGCTGATGTGCAGTCGTTTCAAACAAGCATATATCCTTCTTAATGGAACTGTAGACACGGGATAGTTGCTGACATCGGCTTTATTGACGAGGGATTATGGAAGATATTCCTCAACGTCAAAGATTTAGTTAATAAGCCACGTTTTTCCCGCGAAAGGCGTGCTTATACAGTCGGGAGAGATCCTTAGGAGACATCAAAAAGCAAACATGTAAGCGACATCCGTGTGTGAATTTGCCTAATCAATACCTCTCAGGAAACAGACTCCGATCATGAACCGCCCAAACAAAATGATAGGCATTGTTGGACTTAACACGCGATGAGTCGATGACGGTGGGTCCAACGTATAGGTCTTCTGCTGCCCTCCAAGTCTCCTCTTTACTTTGTTCTCAAGAAAATCAATGCTAGTCTGATAGGGAGTGTATGATTAAACTATAAAGAAATACAACAAGACTACGCTCATTCTGTCTTGAGATTGATTAGTGTTTGGTGATTAAACGACCGCCCGATTGTCAATCATGGGGTTATTGGCAACTAAGGTTTAGTACATATTACAAGAATGGAGGAGAGGGTTGGAGGACTTTCGAAACGACACGCGTTATAATTGTTTTATTTCACATATGGATTTTCTCTGGTTCTAGATTTGGGGAGGATTCGACCGTTCAGAATATTTGAATACAAACCCATATCAGCGTGTTAGGCTCGCGGCTTGAACAGCTACATCTTTAGAAGTACATCGTATATTCATTGTCACGCAGCTTTGATGGTCGCAGTTGATCTGCTCTTCATCATAATAAGTCAGTATGGTTTTATGTCGCTTTTAGCAATATTCAAGCAATATCACGGTGGGAGACATCAGACTTTGACCACCGCCTCCGTGGTCTAGAGGTAGAGCGTCCGACCGGAGTGCGGAAGGTACGGGGTTCGATCCCCAGCCGCGTCATACCAAAACACGTTTAAAGATGGTACTTGTTGTTACCGTGTCTGGGGCTCGGCATTAAGGGGCTAAAACAAGGACTGGTCGGCTCGGAGTCAGTATACTGTGTCTGAGTGGGGTATTCATGTTAAACTGCGGCATGGTATCTCAGTGAGCTAGCACTATAAATCGGCATCAGTCCGGACTAGTACAAGCAGCCACACAAACACACACACGTACATGCACGTCGCTATATAAGCGCAATAATCTTGTACGCGACGTTAAACCAAATTTCACCTCACCTCAGACGTTGACCGAGGATAGCGTACCCATGGACGTCTCACGTGACGCTTTAACCACTTGGCAACAACTTCTCTCAGAATACAAATACTACACGCGTAACATCGCTCAAAATATTTTCTTGAAGATTCATGATGATTGGTTAGTTCATTGAAAGTGTGCCACAGCTTTGATTGTGATGTCACCCTTTGTTCATTAAGTCACAGAACATGTTTTGGATAATGGATAGAACAGCTGTATCTATTTTATCTGGAAACCGATATTTTGAGATACATGTTCATAGAAATAAAAAGATTGTATTACGTACTATTTATCCATCGGGAATTGATATGCTGCGTAACGTTACGGGGTGACGTGTGACATGACGTTACGAAGTGATGTGCGACGTAGCTTGACGCATCTTGATGCTGCATGGCGTTACGAAGTGATATGTGACGCTACTTGACGCAACTGCATGCTTCATGACGTTACGAAGTGATATGCGACGCAGCTTGACGCAACTGGATGCTAGATGGCGTCACGAAGTGATGTGTGACGCAACTGGATGCTTTATGACGTTACGAAGTGACGTGTGACGCAACTGGATGCTTCATGACGTTACGAAGTGATGTGCGACGCGACTTGACGCAACTGGATGCTAGATGACGTTACGAAGTGATGTGTGACGCAACTGGATGCTTCATGACGTTACGAAATGATATGTGACGCTACTTGACGCAACCTGTTTGCTGCATGAAGTTACAATGTGATGTGTGACGCTACTTGACGCAACTGGATGGTGCGAGACTCTACGAAGTGATGTGCGACGCAGCTCGACACAACTGGATGCTGCATGACGTTACGAAGTGATGTGTGACGCAACTGGATGCTGCATGACGTTACGAAGTGATGTGTGACGCAACTGGATGCTGCATGACGTTACGAAATGATGTGTGACGCTACTGGATGGTGCGTGACGCTACGAGATGCTGCGTGTTGGAATGGCTGTTTTCGTAACGCTATCTGGTGATGCAAGATGCAAACAGGTAATGCGTCATATTACGTGGAGCTGTTTTGCCAAGTTCTTATAGATGCGTTTTGCGTGATCTTACGAGATGTTACATGGCGATGCGTGAAAATCTGATTTCGAAACAAAAGCAGGTAGCTTTATTCAATTTCGCCATGGCTATACCATACAGCCTTGTAATTGCACCAGCGCACTCCTCTCTCCTGCGTGTGAAGACATTGGCAGGACTGACAACCTCAGGAAAACACATAAATAATTCTTTAGTACTCCAACTATTCCTATCGCGTGGAAAGCCCTGCAACAAATTACCACCAACATTGTAAGCTGACAAGTATTCAAATATTAATGACTGGTATAAACCCAGTGTCATTTCACACCAACGCGTCTTCCATCTAGGTACTGCAGGGTCTATAAAACTACTAAAGCGACTTTCATGAACGTAATAATTTTCCAGCGAATGCACATTTCTTCTAATTATCGATCCATTCCTTAAATTGAAAGCACATTGGCACGGTAATTTTTAAACCGACTGGTTCTGTTGGCTTTATAGCCAGTATCCTTTCACAGTACCGAATGGTTATTAGATGTGACAGATCCACGCCACGGCGCAAATGCTGCACGTCGCTTTAATCATATCAACTTGATTAATATTCGAAGAAAGAAACCACGAAACCATGTTTGATTGACGCAAAGTGGTTTTAAGATTGTTTTATCGATCACTCTCACATATTAACTTTCTTTGCTGTGACAGTATGCCTAGAAAACACTGTGGTGAAACGCAACACGCTTTTACCTAATGATTGGACTTTCAAAGGCGCTCTACAGACCTACGCTTTCACGTGGACTCGGAATGGCTGTTTCACGGCCGTTCAGCGGAAACCAATATAAAAAAAACATCCCGCAGAGTGAATGAAAGTATTCTCCAAGATGTAAAATCACTTCAAATCTCCGTGGGAGTTGTTCTTGGTGCTGCTAAACGGATTAATATGATGTGACAATTTACAGCTGAATATAGTCCCCCGCTGAGGTAGGCATTCAGTCGATGATCCATTCATTAATTCAACGACTGAATCATTGATTCAGTACAATCCTATTCCCTTATCGGTGACTGGGCTTTCTCATAACACGGAATTACTAACGCAAAATAGTTGTCACTGTTGTGGTCCAATCAGACAGCTTTCTGACGGAACGACCGATAATTACCAATAAATATGATCATGATGAGTTATAGCAGTAGTTATTGCAATGACGTCATCAACAAAAAGCCAAAGTAATGCTTTAAAAAAATGTAAACCTTAAACTTAAACTTATACGAAACTATAACAAAATATACATACATGATATTTTCAAATAGAATAAATCAATTTTGACAGTTCAGAACCAGGTAGGACAAGTTATTTTGGATGGACGTCTTCATTGGCTATCAGAACTCGAAACCAATACACTTAATACTACATCGATTCTTCTATTCCAAAGTCCATAAGCAATTAAGAAAAGGTAGAGTGTTTCACATACCCGTACATGCATGCAATCCGAACCGGAAAAAATCCTCAATGAAAGACTGGTCCGATATATACCAAGTTTGGAATTTTAAAGTGATTTCATCACGGGTCGTCTATCGTATGGCGTAGTACAGAACGTACCAGAAGATCTGCTTCAACGACAACCAGACTCCGATGATTGGAGAAGTTCAGTTCCCGGTAAAAATCACGAAAATAAACACAGAATCTCACATTTTACAAAATTGGATCTTAAATATAATCACACACATGGAAATCCAGCACCACTCTATAACGTCCCTTTGTAAATACAAAGTGGCGGATCTACCAACTCCCATGCGCGATTCATACACTCTAATGACAAAATGTGTGCTGAGCTTGAGGTAACCGATTTGATTTCAGCAAAGACATACGTCAGATATACGGTAGATAATGATGGTATGAACTCCTTACTACGATAAATCACGATTCTATTTCTGGACTTAATTGCACGTCTATATGCTCACGTGGCTTAATACCAGGAACCGTATATCATTGAAGCCTTCTCCACGCCAATAGACACCACGCGTTTATGATTTCCCAAAGCTAAAATCTGAAAGCATTATCCGAAGCTATATAGAATTTAAACCCATTAAAGACTTAAGGCAGCCTTACAAAGCTAATCAGAATCTATCGACCAAGCCGTTTGATGGATACCTACATAGCTGACACGATGTTCCAATTTAAATTGTCAACGTAACCATGGAAACAATATATAGAGATTTTCTACTTAACGCTGAGTGTAAGCTTGTACATACGTGGAGTACATGTCCCGTTGAAGCTGTGGGGTCTGCCATGTGGGCTGTTGCACTGATCCAATTGGTGGCGCTGGGCATGTCATCGATCCTTATTTCGCTCCCATCCCCTGCCTGTTTGACATGGACGATCCCCGTCCGCTGGTGACTGTCGTGACAGCCTGATGGTCAGAGGCCTTATAGCTTATAATGGTTATGAAGTGAGGCGAATTATTGACCATTGTGCGATCAATATCAGTCGCAGACGACCACCGACATATGGCGGGAAATGCTATTCGACAAGTGTAATGATTTATTATCACAAGGCTTTCGTGGTCCACGTGTCTCAAATGACAACGTGAGAAATTACAGTGACAGAAGACGCCAATAATGCTTGTTTGGGCGTCTGTTTAAATGTAGTCGATCTCCCCGAGGGATCTTCCATACAGTCCAGTAGTGTAGTGAGCCTCGGGATTTAACTTTGTCTGGTAATAGGTGTGTGTTTCAATGAGAGAGCTCCCTGTTGATTTGAAAAACTGAGTGTAAGTAGCATACCTACATCTTGAGAAGCCGGATGTCATTTAAGGATTGACTTTATTAGCAATGATGACAACAGTACAGCACCTATAAACATCTGAGTTTTCAGGACGAGGCACCGCCCTTCTCTATCGATCGAAACAGTAATTATTGAGACGCATTGTCCGGAAGGGTAAAACCACGGCTTGTTAACATCTCTTGGCCCTGCAGTGGAGTTCTAGTGGTATAACGAAGTTACGTGTTTAGATCTGTAAATGAAGGCGATTCCTGGGCAGAATAGGAACTCCCATAGGTAGAGTGTGCCATATTTAGCGGCTAAAATGGGTTTCGGGTCAGAATGTTTAACGACGATCAGGTTCGTTTACCTTGGAAGGATGCTCCTATAGGACCGCCAATGTTATCTTCCACGAACAGCGCAGGCCAATAACAACACTGTTAGCATCGCGTTTTCTTGGACCAGAAGCAACTAATCCTAAGGGACCGGAGTTTTAGCCTTTGATCGAAAGGAGTTGTAGGTTCCCTGTCTCTTTTATCTTAAATAAAACAATCAAGTTGTTCATCCTTTCGTCACTTAATATTGAATTAATTTACGCAATATGCCTCTCAAAGTTGTTGTCAACAGTATTCACATGCACACCTAAAATAATTATTTTTTACTTGCCATATTTATTGTTCACTACTCAGGGTCTAACTTACCAGCGTATATACTGATGGAAACAAATAAAGGAACGAGTATACAGCAAGTCGTTTGTATGACATCCTATCCCGTACGTACCTGCACTTAGAAAAAGAAGTCTAGTGAATTCTACTTACTTAATTAGTGAACGGCGTCCAGAAGATTAGTAAACTTCGAATTTACTATCCTGCCATTTTGAGACAAGGAAATGATTATGGGTCAGAGTGTTGGGTATATATTGGCTTTGTAACGTTTTTGATGTAATTGTTTCATGACTGACAAAAGTTAGAACGTTATGGAAGTTTTCAATGGCAGTACAATGAAGAAGGGATGTGTTTATGCCATTTGTTATTTACTTGTTGCAATTTGCATTCAGCAGCAGTCAACAGGGACCGCAAAAAGAAATGACGGAGAAACGAGCTTTAATTAATGTGTAGTAAACCTTACTACAAACCTAGTAGACATACTATTTAAGTATTCTTTGAAAGATGAATGGTGATATCTACTAACAGATTAGTACGAGAAGGCCCCCTACTATTTTAATTAGCAAATAGTTACCAACTGGTTAGTAAAGTCTGGTTGCATGTCAGTTTGTTGGTTTGTTTGTTGTTTAACGCCACACTCACCAATATTCCAGCTGTAGACCGTCTAGAAATAATCGAGTCTGAACCAGACAATCCAGTGATTGACATCATGAGGATCGATCCACGCAATTGGGATCGATGACATGCATCAACCAAGTCAGCGAGCCTGACCACCCGATCCGGTTAGTCGCCTCTTACGACAAGCAAAGTCGCCTTTTTCGGCAAGCATGGGTTTCTGAAGGCCTATTCTAACCCGGGCCTTCGCGGGTCAGCATGTCAGTGTCTGAGTGGACAGTTACATGCACTGATAAGTAGACTTCATTTACTATTTTTGTCAGTGTGTGTGATAACATGACACCGCTAAGCTGACTTACTCACAGAGAGAACACGAACAGGCCGTCCAAGGGAGACAACACATATTTCATTGGTGTACTGGAGGGGAGATAATAATCTTCAAAGGCTGGCAGGGAACAGGATGTCTTCACAGATAGTTCGGAATTTTCTCCAAGCAGAAGGACCCGCAGTCCATCTTCCCATCTTAACTGACTGTAAAAGTCCAGTTACCACCCTTGCCGAGCTAGGCTGGAATTTATGGGCTCGATCGTAGCGCCATCAGTGACTATTACGAGTTATGTCCCTTCTATGTCCCTCTTGTTGACCAATTAGATTCCACCTCTGATATCACTTGCATTTGCTTAAAACAAAATGGCGGCGCCCAGTCAAGACGATCTGGTCGATAATCAAGATCTATATTGTAATAAAACGGGTCTTTCTATTCATCATATCACGTGAGTACCTTGGTTAAAAACATGAAAAGATTTGGAAAGTATCGGTTGACGCTAAGTTGACGGTACACATGCTTTACAAATCCTGCAATCGACCGAAATCTGCACGGCAGTTTACGAACCGGATGTCGATTTCGTTACGCGATTTTGATTGGACTATGCATAGACTCGTTAATGCAGTCAAAATATAACTCAATAATTCCAGCCTAGTTCGGCAAGAGTAGAAACTGGACTTTTATAGTCAGTTAAGCCCCTTGCCTCGGGAAGATGGCCGCCGCCCCGGAGGCAGGTACAGCACGTTCCA
This sequence comes from Haliotis rufescens, assembly GCF_023055435.1. Lineage (NCBI taxonomy): Eukaryota > Metazoa > Mollusca > Gastropoda > Lepetellida > Haliotidae > Haliotis > Haliotis rufescens. The sequence continues at coordinate 58,514,529 of NW_025964001.1, read as the reverse complement.
CTGTCTGTCTCTACACCTTCGACAGCAAAGGATGCCTTGGCCAAATCATAACTGGAGGGTCAGCCGATAGCGAAATGTCCTCTTCACAGATGAAAATCATAACTGGAGGGTCAGCCGATAGCAAAATGTCCTCTTCACATATGAGTCCAGATACTGTCTAGACTTCAAAGATTAGCATAGCGCGTTTCTTGAGGGACGACACAGACTAATACGCCAACTATACCATTGCACAACTTGGAGATGGAACCTTGATAGTGTGTGGCGGCATTCAAGTTGATGTTGAATCAATCTTGTGATCATCAAACGTGGTGCACGTTATGGGGACTGACACCATTACACTTGGACCGCCTCCGTGGTCTAGTGGTAGAGCGTCCGCCAGGAGAGCGGAAGGTCCGGAGTTCGATCCCCGGCCGCGTCTTACCCAAATACCTTAAAAGATTGTACTTGTTGTTACCCTGTCTGGCGCTCGGCATTAAGGGGCTAAAACAAGGACTGGTCGGCTCGGAGTCAGTGTACTGTGCCTGAGTGGGGTATTCATGTTAAACTGCGGCATGGTATCTCAGTGGGCTAGCACTATAAATCGGCATCAGTCCGGACTAGTACAAGCAGCCACACACACACACACACACACACACACGTGCATGCACGTAGCTATATAAGTGCAATAATCTTGGACGCGACGTAAAAACCCAATTTCACCTCACCATTACACCTGTTATTGCTATTCAGATATCCCCTGACCTAAATTCTATTGAACATGCTTGGACATCCTAGAGCGATGTGTTAATGTTCTCTTGTATTGACTCTTGAATACCTTGAGCAGGATTTATTGGTAGAAGCAGGAACTTGGTCGTCTCATGTGGCCCGTGCCACGTGTACAAGCGGCATTCTTTCTGTGAAACGGGGGCTAACGCATTACTGCATCTTGTGTGACCTTCACACAGCGGTTGACTGTTGTGATGACCCGAGCATTGGAGTGTCGTCTTGTCATATTGATTCAAACATTAAAACTACATCAAAGATCATTTATTCAAGGAGAGACCTTATGTTTATTCTTAGTCGTACTGTGCTGACCAACATTTATGTATAGTTTATAGGACCACAATTTGAATATGCATGTGAAGTTTAGGACGGTTGTACCAAAGAGCAGAGTGACAGATAGGACAAACTTCAACTTGAAGCAGCAAGAACTGGAACTGGTTTACCAACTTTACTTCAATAAAAAATAGTATGTTTGAAAATCTCTGGGGAACCCTTCTACAGGGCATAGGAGAAAAGTAATTTTTATTTAAAAACGACTGGTTTACCAACTTTATTTCAATAAAAAATATTATGTTTGGAAATCTCTTGGGACCCATTCTACAGGGCATAGGAGAAAACGTATTTTTATTTTAAAAAATACTGGTTTACCAACTTTACTTGACTAAAAAATATTATGTTTGAAAATCTCTGGGGAACCCTTCTACAGGGCATAGGAGAAAACGTATTTTTATTTTTAAAAATACTGGTTTACCAAATTTATTTCAATAAAAAATATGATGTTTGGAAATCTCTTGGGTCCCTACTACAGGGCATAGGAGAAAATGTATTTTTATTTTTAAAAATAAACGATATGACGCCGTCATACCTTAAAGATCTAGTACCTCATTAACATAACATAGGACCTCGGCACTGGTCATAATATAACCATGCCTCTATTAGGTACAAAGAATTCTGAATACTCGTTTATATCATCCTCTGCTAAATTGTGGAATACATTGCCCGATCAACAAAGGAATCTTGAAACCTACCCCCGATTTAAATCCAGTTTAAGAACAAATAAATCTACAGTTCCGACATATTTCTCAAAGGTCTCAGAAACCATAAAATTACACACACACACACACACACACACACACACACACACACACACACACACACACACAGAGGCACGCACGCACGCACGCACGCGCGCGCGCAGCTTTAGCTATATCACTAATCTAGATTTAGTGCTATTCAATATGATCTGATCATATATCTGAAAAGCACGTGCGTGTCACGTACCAAGGGGCAATAAACAGAAAGTGACACAAATAAAACCAACACACGTATGTCACTCGCGCTGTTGTAGACGTTTGAGCTTTTTGTTTCTTCACCAAACGATTTTCTTTCTCAAAATTGCGCACACACGCACACACATACACCTCACTTACCCTTGAAGATCCGGGTAAGACTATGTCTTCAGCAACCCAGGCTTGCCGTAAAAAGGCGACTATGCTTGTAAGGGGCGACTAACCGGATCGGGTGGTCAGACTCGATGACTTGGTTCATGCATGTCATCACATCCTAATTGCATAGCTCGATGCTCATGATGTCAGTCACTGGGTTGTCTGGTCCAGACTCGATTATTTACAGACATCTGTCATATAGCTGGGATATTGCTCACCGTGACCTTAAACAACAACAACAAAAGTGACAGTGACAGAGAACTATTTCTTACATTTTCTGGCCATTTGAATCTAAGACAGGTTTCAGCTCTTGTTCAGCAACTTCAGCAACTTCAGCCACTAAGACGTCTTTCCTTTTCATCAACCCATGTTTCTTGAGCTGAATAACTGATAGATCTTTGTAATCCTGAGAAAAATGTTTCACATGTAAATATTCCAGTGCATGAGAATCAACATCCCCCATGCTCCAGTGTATTATATAGCCATTCTATAGATAAATACCCAGGACAATTCATCACCTACGCTTCATCTCAGAAGTGACATCACCATCTCCATCATCTCCACCTCAGCATGGAATTTCTCTCTCAATCACTGGATTGTTTGGTCCATACTGGATTATTTACAGACCACCGTCATACACCTGGAATATTGCTGAGTGCAGCGTTAAACAAAAAACAACAACATTGACCTCACACGCACACACCCATCTCACTGACACACACACACACACACACACACACACGCACGCACACACACACACGCACGCACGCACACACACACACACTTTGCGAAAGGAAGTCCCAACCAATTACACGTAATATTTTCGAACAATTATTCTCGTTTTTAAACCTGAAGCAAAACGATTACTTTCCTGCCTTTAAAAAAAATACTCGATCGCTGTTCGATGTATCGTGGATGAACAGACGCACAACCCACAAGGAACGTGTAGGCTTTTGCGTTAAGCTGGATTCCCGCAGTGAAGCTGTCCCATTAGCTGGCTAGTCCCCCCTGTCTCCCACACTGGTGTCAGCTGGATCCCGCTAGAACCCACAGGTAGCCACAGGGATAAGTAGGCCTCCATTTTCAGCTTGGCTCGGTTAATCTTTCTTCAGATATAGCCTGTTTTCAATAGGCAGCACACGGAGATAGAAACTGTTCGAGACGTGTAGAGTAGGCCAACAGACAAAAGTCCCATTACCGTAGAGGAGGTAAAGAAAGTCCAAATGAGACTTTAATGACCGCTGGGAGACCCTTGATCGCTTCCGTCCTGGGTTACTGTAGTAGGACTGACCTTCTAGACCTGGGTCGTATGAGATTGCTCTATAATTACCCAAGTTAATCCCATAAAAGATTCATTCCAAGAACAACCGAATACTTGACTGCGTTTGCAACATCGTATGGGGTTGTGAAAGGTTTGGGGTTGTAATTTTTTTATCGCACATTCGAAAGTAAAGTGAAAAAAACTTGCGATATTTTTGCGAATATATATTTTCCTAGATATATTTAGTCAAATTCCGAGAGAGAAAAATTCTTAATATTCGTAGAAAGTATTTAAATGTCCAAGTGAAAGTGTTGAAATCACACGCTCCGTAATCGGCTTCAAAAACAAACCTATTTGGGGGCGTGGCCTAACGACTGTTTTCATTGGCTGATATTTGCCGGGTTTATCTGTCTTGGATTCCTAGCCGAAAATCTTGAAAATCACATGCGTGAAACCGGTTGAGTAAATTATACAGCTCATCTTTGGACTTTTGTATTATATATATATATATATATATATTGTTTCTGCTTTTCCTGCTAATCCTACAAAAAAACATTGCATAAGTTGTTGAATGTGTGAAACAACTCTTGATCGTGACATTGTGAATAATTAAAATAATTTAAATCGGTAACTAGCGTTATATTACTAACATCCTGTTGGGGTAACAAAACACCAGCTGCCCTTTGCCCTATACCACACAATAAATGGCTGTCAGAGATCATTCCCCGGATCAAACAACAGAAGGCATCTTCAGTGTTGTTACTCTAAGGTGACATAAGTTGTGGACATGCCAATCAAATGGATGCGCAGACAGAAAAAAAGACATAGTGTATTATAAAATCCGAGGCAGAAGCAGGTGTCTGCCCGAGCGTTGAAATTGCGCAGCGCGTCAAACACCGGAAACCCGTTTTAACCCTGCAAGGGGATTCCCCTCAGTAGCGGAATTGATCGTTTTGGGACGATTTCGCCTGTCGTTTTGTATCGTCTGTTTTACGCCATTTTCATTTTTCAAATTTAAATTTGGCATTTTGTATTAAAATCGGCGAAGTTGTTGTGTTGACTTTACTTGCCCTTAGTGGTTACCGTTCAGCCACCCCCCATATTAGAACTATGTGGCTATTAATTGGCTGCGTATAATGTGGTCTGTTTCATGCACGAGTGAGTGAGTGAGTGAGTTGGGTTTAACGCCGCTTTTAACAGTATTCCAGTTATATCGCGGCGTGTCAGCTTAATGTGGGAGGAAAGCCCGAAGTGATGCAGGTCTCAGACGTTTACCACTTCAGTGAAACCCACGAGCACGGGTATGGTGCTGACAAACCTAGAAACATAATCGGGGCGAACCAGGATTCGAACCCACAATCATAGGTTTCTGGCGTGCCTAAGGGACGCAACTCTGCACAGTGAATCGCGGCGCCTTAGACGACTGGGCCACCCGTGTCCCCGTTTCATGCAAGAGAACGGTGTGATCTAAAAGTAATATTCCTAAACTTTAAAGAGCATGGTTATCAACGCATTTGGTAAATACTTTTTGATATGGACAACACCTTCAATCTGACGGTGGTACCTTCCAGAAACTAATCATCATTATCATATACTCCAAATTTCAGTTCTACCAACGTGGTATTTTAAAATTAAAATTTATTGTTCAATTTGAGAAAGAAAATCGTTTGGTGAAGAAACATAAAGCTCAAACGTCTACAACAACGCGAGTGACAGACGTGTGTTGGTTTCATTTGTGTCACTTTCTGTTTATTGCCCCTTGGTACGTGACACGCACGTGCTTTTCAGATATATGATCAGATCATATTAAATAGCACTAGATCTATACTAGTGATAAAGCTAAAGCTATATGCAGATGGGAGTGGGGCACTTATGCCTTAAGCCATCTTGAGAAAACTGATTTTAACGATCTTTGTTAAAATATTTATACCAAGGTGTACTTTGTAAAATCTAAATGCACTCAGAAATGACGCTTCTCCATAAATCGATTAATGTTTGGAGGTACCGATTACGCTTAATTTCAAAGTAGGGCAGTTAGGTAGTTTTTCATCTTCCCTGCAGCTTTGTTGCAGAAATACTGTAAGGTTATCAGCGTTTGATTTATGTTTTGATGTATGCTCTTTGTACTGTAAAGGACCGCCTCCGTGGTCTAGTGGTAGAGCGTCCGCCCGGAGAGCGGTAGCTCCGGGGTTCGATCCCCGGCCACGTCATACCAAAAGACGTTAAAAGATGGTACTTGTTGTTACCCTGTCTGGCGCTCGGCATTAAGGGGCTAAAACAAGGACTGGTCGGCTCGGAGTCAGTATACTGTGTCTGAGTGGGGTATTCATATTAAACTGCGACATGATATCTCAGTGGGCTAGCACTATAAATCGGCATCAGTCCGGACTAGTACAAGCAGCCACACACACACACGTGCATGCACGTCGCTATATAGGTGCAATAATCTTGGACGCAACGTTAAACCCCATTTCACCTCACCTTGTACTGTAAAGAACATGGGGTACCACTGAACTAGAATTAGGGTCGGCACCTTATACTAAGCTTGGTCAGACAATACTTGAAAATGGGATTCATAACCCATGCGGGGCACGGGTGGCCCAGTCGTCTAAGGCGCCGCGATTCGCTGTGCAGAGTTGCGTCCCTTGGGCACGCCAGAAAACTATGATTGTACGTCCGAATCCCGGTTCGCCCCGATTATGTTTCTACGTTTGTCAGCACCATACCCGTGCTCGTGGGTTTCACCGAAGTGGTCAACATCTGAGACCTGCATCACTTCGGGCTTTCCTCCCACATTAAGCTGACACGCCGTGATATAACTGGAATACTGTTAAAATCGGCGTTAAACCCAACTCGCTCACTCACTCATAACGCATGCTCATGACACACTGTTTGAATCGTACAATCGGCTTCGCTTTTAGCAGATATTTCTTGTGACCATGGAAAGGGTTTGTCGATTCTGTTCTCAGTATAGACATCACCTGAATAAATTGGATTTGTGGTGAATGTACACAGCAAGACACCCCTAAAGGTCTATCCTGTCTTTTTAACAGATTTTTACCCTTTTCGCGAACACCGCGTGTCATCGATGATTTCATCTTCCTGAGGCAGGACGCCCGGGTAGCCTAGTGGTTAAAGCGTTCGCTCGTCACGCTGAAGACCCAGTTTCGATTCCCAACATGGGTACAATGTTTGAAGCCCATTGCTGGTGTCCCCCGCCGTGATATTGCTGGAATATTGCTAAAAGCGGCGTAAAACCATACTCACTCTTCCTGAGGCAAGAATGCCCACTGATCCATGTCATATATAGCCTAGGTGGAAACTAGACTTTGATGTAGGCTAAAGGACACGCTGCGTCGTGATGATGCACTGATTGGTATAAATTTCAACACGACTTTGCCTTTTTCACCCAACGAAATCTGTTTTTACAGATAATCGAGACTTATTATTGTTTAACGTTGGCGTATTAAATCTATATGAAAATGAGTGAGTTAAAATTTAAACTCACTTCGGTATTCCGCCATATCGTGACAATAAAAAATTAAACATTAATACTGATAAATTTTAAACTATATTATAACCTGTCATAAAAGGATAGTAATATAATTAGACTATTACAGATTAATATTTAAAACTTAGTCTTGTATATAACCTTAAAGAAATATCACTATAAACATAACAATTTGTTGTTGAACGCCTCACTCAGCAATATTCAAGCTATATGACGACGGTCTATAAATAGTCAAATCTTGTCCAGATAATCCAGTGATTGACTTTATGAGCATCGATCCGTGCAACTGGGATACGATGAAATGCATCAACCAGGTCAGCGAGCCTGACCACCCGATCCCGTTAGTCGCCTCTTACGACAAGCAAAGTCTTTTTCGGCAAGCATGGGTTTCTGAAGGTTTATCCTACCCCGATCTTCACGGGTTAAACATAACAAGACCACCTAGGGACTACCTGCAAATATATATTTATGTGTAAGTATGACATTACATTACTGGCATCAATATTGATATTTACTGTGACAGTATGGGCAGACAGCTATTGATGCATTCACATGTGTATAAGTTGAAGGACAACTCACATGCAATCGCCTTATGTCACAGAATCAAAGGCAGAATGAACTGCACACCAGACGACCAACTGCAGTTCAGCTTAGCAATGTCTTCGCTGTGATCTAACAACAATATTCTAAAAGACTAAATTGTAACAAAAATACTCCAGCGACCGAAGTATGTTTTCTTTGTCCCGTCACCATAACAAGTCAGTAACGAGGACGAACGCGGCTCAAGCCAAAACTAGTTACCGTCATTATCGGAAAAAATCCATTGACAGATGTCGTCTGCTCTTCTCTGATGTCGTCTGATCACAAGAACTGGCTTAATGTGGTCGTATGAAAGATCAAGGCAGTCAAGAAAAGTGGGTTCGTCCTTTGACAAGAAAACGCCATATTTAATCTGGGATAAGCGTCATTACTGATTGTGTCTCATGTTATCGCCTTTAGTGATTGTTTTTCATCCGCACAGGTTAATTAACGACTGTGATTTCTCTGAAAATGTTCTGACCCAGAAACAATTAGTATTACAATAGACAATGTGATCATTAAGTTGTGTTTGATGGGTTTACAAATTACGCTCTCAATAATTGATGAAGATGTCACTCAAAGACCTTTCACTTGGCAGTGGTGTGAGTAGTGAGGTTGTGGCGGAATCAATGCCACACAATTACAAATGTGCCACATCAACCAGGACATATCAAATCTGGACAGGCAAACCAGTGGTTGATATAATGAGCAACCCATGCCGTCGGTTTGCAATGACATCAACTCGCCGAACCTGTACACACACGACTATACAATCAGAGTGTAACAGCTCAACCCTTATTTTAAGTTTGTTTCTTTCTTTCTTAACGCGACACTCTTTCTTAACGCGGCAATATTCCAGCTATATGACGGCGGTCTGTAAATAATCGAGTCTGGACCAGACAATCCAGTGATTGACATCATGAGCATCGGTCCACGCAATTGGGATCCGATGCCATGCATCAACCAAGTCAACGAGTCTGACCACCCGATCCCGTTAGTCGCCTCTTACGACAAGCATGGTCGCCTTTTACGACAATCATGGGCTGCTGAAGACCTATGTTAACCCCGGATCTTCACGGGTCTTATTTGAAGTGGGCTGTGTTGCAGGACAGTAGTTGCAGCAACGGCTCGTCAAGTTCATGACACAGGATCGATGCTTCACAGGGGTTAACTCTTTTAAGCCAATTTCTGGTGTCCTTGGTCGTGAGACTGCTTAACATTGACGACCAAACACACTCTCAGTCATGGTAGTCGGATCTTATGACAAGCATGGGTTACGGGGACCATTTCCTTCCCTGGAATCCACAAGGGAAAGCATTAACTGAAGAAGTGAGCGACGATGGGGGGAAATAGAATTAATAACACACGGTCAGAGAGTTCAAATATTGTGGCCGCGCGCTCCTTGTTTTAAGTAAGCGCTGAGGTAACCTAGTGGTTACAGCGTCAATTCGTCACGCCATGACGTGCGTTCATTCTCTACATGCGTACAATGTCTTTAAAGCCCAGTTCTCTGTTCCCTGTCGTGAACTGGATGGAATATTTCTAAAAATAGACGTAACAACCTACGCGATTCTCTTAGTCGGCTCTTGTGGCAAGCATTGGTTACTGTCGACAATCATGTTGCAGAATTGTCAAAGTGGTAGCAATGATGGAAAATATGAAGAAGTACAAGAGACGATAACCATCTACTGAAAACGGTTTCCAGGATTTATTCCCTTGCTCTCATTGCTCAAAGCCATCATGACTTTTGACACATATTGAAATAAGGATATTTCCCGTTTCAGAATTCTCTCGTCAACCCACCTGTGCAACATTACCAAGTCATTAAACGGACAAACTAGTTGTCTTGGCGCATATCTATATTTTCTTTCGCTGCATTTGCTGTGCTCAAGACCGTCATTACACGGACAAAGTATATACATTTTGGCAGAGATCATACTTTTGTTTGTGGTTTTACGTCATCTGTGTCACACTGGTATGTCAATAATCGTGCCAGGGCCAGCCAAACCAGTGGATGATATTATGAGCAATGCCCCAGACTGTCGGGGTGCGGTGACACGCACTGAATCAAGTCAACGAGCCTGGCCACACGATCCATTTAGTCGCCTTAGCAACAGAGTGATGGGGATCTAGCTATTCCAACCCGAGTCTCCACGAGGTCAGATCCTTAGTACAACAGCTGTCTTGTCTGTTGTCTTGCCTGCTGTCTTGCCTGCTGTCTTGTCCGCTGTCTTGTCTGTTGTCTTGTTTGCTGTCTTGTCCGCTGTCTTGTCTGTTGTCTTGTCTGCTGTCTTGTCTGTTGTCTTGCCTGTTGTCTTGCCTGCTGTCTTGTCCGCTGTCTTGTCTGTTGTCTTGTTTGCTGTCTTGTCCGCTGTCTTGTCTGTTGTCTTGTCTGCTGTCTTGTCTGTTGTCTTGTCCGCTGTCTTGTCCGCTGTCTTGTTTGCTGTCTTGCCTGCTGTCTTGTCTGTTGTCTTACCTGCTGTCTTGCCTGCTGTCTTGTCTGCTGTCTTGTCTGTTGTCTTGTCTGTTGTCTTGTCTGTTGTCTTGTTTGCTGTCTTGCCTGCTGTCTTGTCTGTTGTCTTACCTGCTGTCTTGTCTGTTGTCTTGTTTGCTGTCTTGTCTGTTGTCTTGTCTGTTGTCTTGTCTGTTGTCTTGTCTGTTGTCTTGTCTGGTGTCTTGTCTGTTGTCTTGTCTGTTGTCTTGTCCGCTGTCTTGTTTGCTGTCTTGCCTGCTGTCTTGTCTGTTGTCTTGTTTGCTGTCTTGTCTGCTGTCTTGTCTGTTGTCTTGCCTGCTGTTTTGTCTGTTGTCTTGTCTGCTGTCTTGTCCGCTGTCTTGTCTGTTGTCTTGTCTGCTGTCTTGTCTGGTGTCTTGTCTGCTGTCTTGTCTGTTGTCTTGTCCGCTGTCTTGTCTGTTGTCTTGTTTGCTGTCTTGTCCGCTGTCTTGTCCGCTGTCTTGTCTGCTGTCTTGTCTGTTGTCTTGTCCGCTGTCTTGTCCGCTGTCTTGTTTGCTGTCTTGCCTGCTGTCTTGTCTGTTGTCTTGTTTGCTGTCTTGTCCGCTGTCTTGTCTGTTGTCTTGTCTGCTGTCTTGTCCGCTGTCTTGTCTGTTGTCTTGTTTGCTGTCTTGCCTGCTGCCTTGTCTGTTGTCTTGTTTGCTGTCTTGTCCGCTGTCTTGTCTGTTGTTTTGTCTGCTGTCTTGTCCGCTGTCTTGTCTGTTGTCTTGTTTGCTGTCTTGCCTGCTGTCTTGCCTGCTGTCTTGTTTGTTGTCTTGTTTGCTGTCTTGTCTGTTGTCTTGTCTGCTGTCTTATCTGTTGTCTTGTCTGCGGTCTTGCCTGCTGTCTTGTCCGCTGTCTTGTTTGCTGTCTTGCCTGCTGTCTTGTCTGTTGTCTTGTCCGCTGTCTTGTCTGCTGTCTTGTTTGCTGTCTTGTCCGCTGTCTTGTCTGTTGTCTTGTTTGCTGTCTTGTCCGCTGTCTTGTCTGCTGTCCTGTCTGCTGTCCTGTCTGTTGTCTTGTTTGCTGTCTTGTCCGCTGTCTTGTCTGCTGTCTTATCTGTTGTCTTGTCTGTTGTCTTGTCTGCTGTCTTGTCTGTTGTCTTGTCCGCTGTCTTGTCTGCTGTCTTATCTGTTGTCTTGTCTGTTGTCTTGTCTGCTGTCTTGTCTGTTGTCTTGTCCGCTGTCTTGTCCGCTGTCTTGTCCGCTGTCTTGTTTGCTATCTTGCCTGCTGTCTTGTTTGCTGTCTTGTCCGCTGTCTTGTCTGTTGTCTTGTCCGCTGTCTTGTCTGCTGTCCTGTCTGCTGTCTTGTCTGTTGTCTTGTTTGCTGTCTTGTCCGCTGTCCTGTCTGCTGTCTTGTCTGTTGTCTTGTTTGCTGTCTTGTCCGCTGTCTTGTCTGCTGTCTTATCTGTTGTCTTGTCTGCTGTCTTGTCTGTTGTCTTGTCCGCTGTCTTGTCTGCTGTCTTATCTGTTGTCTTGTCTGTTGTCTTGTCTGCTGTCTTGTCTGTTGTCTTGTCCGCTGTCTTGTCCGCTGTCTTGTCCGCTATCTTGCCTGCTGTCTTGTTTGCTGTCTTGTCCGCTGTCTTGTCTGTTGTCTTGTTTGCTGTCTTGTCCGCTGTCTTGTCTGCTGTCCTGTCTGCTGTCTTGTCTGTTGTCTTGTTTGCTGTCTTGTCCGCTGTCTTGTCTGCTGTCTTATCTGTTGTCTTGTCTGTTGTCTTGTCTGCTGTCTTGTCTGTTGTCTTGTCCGCTGTCTTGTCTGCTGTCTTGTCTGCTGTCTTGTCTGCTGTCTTGTCCGCTGTCTTGTTTGCTGTCTTGCCTGCTGTCCTGTCTGCTGTCTTGTCTGTTGTCTTGTTTGCTGTCTTGTCCGCTGTCTTGTCTGCTGTCTTATCTGTTGTCTTGTCTGCTGTCTTGTCTGCTGTCTTGTCCGCTGTCTTGTCTGCTGTCTTGCCTGCTGTCCTGTCTGCTGTCCTGTCCGCTGTCTTGTCTGTTGTCTTGTCTGTTGTCTTGTCTGCTGTCTTGTCTGCTGTCTTGTCTGCTGTCTTGTCCGCTGTCTTGTCTGCTGTCCTGTCTGCTGTCTTGTCTGTTGTCTTGTTTGCTGTCTTGTCCGCTGTCTTGTCTGCTGTCCTGTCTGCTGTCTTGTCAGCTATCTTGTCTGCTGTCTTGTCAGCTATCTTGTCTGCTGTCTTGTCTGCTGTCTTGTCTGCTGTCTTGTCTGCTGTCTTGTCAGCTATCTTGTCCGCTGTCTTGTCAGCTATCTTGTCTGCTGTCTTGTCAGCTATCTTGTCTGCTGTCCTGTCTGCTGTCTTGTCTGCTGTCTTGTCTGCTGTCTTGTCAGCTATCTTGTCTGCTGTCTTGTCAGCTATCTTGTCTGCTGTCTTGTCTGCTGTCTTGTCTGCTGTCTTGTCTGCTGTCTTGTCTGCTGTCTTGTCAGCTATCTTGTCTACTGTCTTGTCTGCTGTCTTATCCGCTGTCTTGCCTGCTGTCTTGTCAGCTATCCTGTCTGCTGTATTGTCTGCTGTCTTGTCTGGTGTCTTGTCAGCTATCTTGTCTGCTGTCTTGTCTGCTGTCTTGTCCGCTGTCTTGTCCGCTGTCTTGTCTGCTGTCTTGTCAGCTGTCAAATCTACCGTCTTGTCTGCTGTCCTGTCCGCTGCCTTGTCAGCTGTCTTGTCTGCTGTCTTGTCTGCTGTCTTGTCCGCTGCCTTGTCTATTGTCTTGCCTGCTGTCTGTCTTGTCTGCTGTCTTGTCAGCTGTCAAATCTACCGTCTTGTCTGCTGTCTTGTCTGCTGTCTTGTCTGCTGTCTTGTCTGCTGTCTTGTCTGCTGTCCTGTCTGCTGTCTTGTCAGCTATCTTGTCTACTGTCTTGTCTGCTGTCTTGTCAGCTATCTTGTCTGCTGTCTTGTCTGCTGTCTTGTCTGCTGTCTTGTCTGCTGTCTTGTCAGCTATCTTGTCTGCTGTCTTGTCAGCTATCTTGTCTGCTGTCTTGTCAGCTATCTTGTCCGCTGTCTTGTCAGCTATCTTGTCTGCTGTCTTGTCAGCTATCTTGTCTGCTGTCTTGTCTGCTGTCTTGTCTGCTGTCTTGTCAGCTATCTTGTCTGCTGTCTTGTCAGCTATCTTGTCTGCTGTCTTGTCAGCTATCTTGTCTGCTGTCTTGTCTGCTGTCTTGTCTGCTGTCTTGTCTGCTGTCTTGTCAGCTATCTTGTCCGCTGTCTTGTCAGCTGACAATGCATGCATGTATGGTTGTATATATCAAATTGTATACAATGTCTATAACCATCGTATTTCTCAAAAATCACCTATCATGTTGAACCTTATGCGGAGGAATCCATCGGAATGAGATATAGAGTGAAATCGTCCACTACAACTACAGCCAGATGACGGAATAGGCCGACCCGATGCACGTTTGTTGGGAATATCCCCCGATCTTCACATGTAGACATTGTACCGTGATGAAATAATTCAGTAATCCCCAACGATTCCCACATCAATTCTTGCTAAAGTCTACCATGCGCGCTGGTAGAGCGTCGCTCAACAAAACATCCGAGCGATTGTCACATTTCATAAGCTCAATCGCTGCTGCTATTGAGTCGAGCGAATAAGAAGTCTCACTTCCGCAGTTTCTACAAACCTTTTACACAGGAAATCAATAAATCAGATTATCCCCCTCGTGCTCTGACACTTTTGGGGGATGACTTCTTCAAATATTTATAACAAGGGCCGAGTTGGACGTGTTGCAGCTATCATCAACACGCCCTTTCAATACCACGAATGAAGTACAGATGACAGGCAGGCAGCATGGCCAATTGAACCGGAAATGATTGGGTTCGGAAAAAGAGATTGCTAACGATTTCTGATAGTATTTACAGACTCCTGACCTTTATACACAATTGTTTGCACGCCATCTTAGTGACGGGCAGTCCAACTGCAGCTTTGTTAGATGAAATCAGGCGCTAGGATATCAAACGGTGCTCACTTGTAGGACGTTTATCACTCACTCTCGGGAATACGAGACTATTTCAATGCAGACATGAACAAGATTGAACATGTTATCTTAACTGACCAAACCAAAATATATTTCCATAATAAAATCTGAAATTTTCAGTAACAACATCTAAATGTATAAAAAACGGCAATGACAGAGAATAACCAGTCTCGATTATCCAGAGAAAAAGGCAAACTAGCGGTGAAAATTTTATGAATGGATCACCGATAATCAGTGATGACACCAGTTGTTAACGAAAACGTTATGCATGCCCTGCCCTACAGGCAGAACCCGCCACTCACAGATTTGACATAAAAAAGTAAGCATGTGTTCCCTGACGCCGCACACCAGTACTAAACAAACCAGAAGGAAGATACCCTCGGAGATTTTAAAATGAATGCAATATCAACATTACCATTTAAGACACCTGCATTAACTTCGTTGCTAATAAGCCAAAACAAACACTTTCTAATTTCCTGACATGCAAGCTAAACACGCTATAGATTAATACTAAAATAACCCACACACTTTCTCTTTATAGTTAAACATGAAAGTTAATGAAAATGTAAATATAAGTGTCAAAAGCCTTTCCAGTATTAATAGGAAATATTTGCCAAAAGCAGAGTCGATTGTACAATTCCGACTATATCATGAGCATGTGTTTATGAATCACTATCAAATAGTTCCTGAAAGATGAGCGTATCCTGCATCTACGGTGGCATCCGTCACAAACACATGCAAAGGCATGTCAATTGTTCACCTGGAAAAAACAAGGGAACGTATGGTTCAAGTCAAAATAGGGAATTTCATCGGACATCATGTTTGTCACTGGTGCGTCTTTAAGGAAACGTTCTCCACATGTCTACCATGAAACGTTTTGAAAGCTTTACTGAGGCCTTGGATGTTGTCACCTTGATCAAACAACTCCTGAGTAAGAACCGTATGACGCTCTTTGAAGCCTTTGGAAGAAAGAGCATCCTCGAGTGTACCTCAAAATGCTAGAGCTGAAGGAATATTACTGACCCGAACTTCTGAAGATAGATACGTAACTGAATATATGGTCACCACGTTTTGTAAGAAAACCCCCATGGCTCAAGGAGTGAAGTTTTTCCTTAAGTTTGTCATGTGGGATAGTGGTGTACAAAGTTGAATAATAAATATTTTGACAGAATTGAACTTGGTTCTTTTCTGAAATTGCAACAATTCAAGGAAATTCTTTTAAGTGTTTGAGAATCCACATGGCATTAATTCGACTTGTCTCAAATACTTTCTGTGAATATAAAGAAAGTCCATCCTCCATTGTATTAAGGATCATAATTAACCTTTGAGACCAATCTCATTAAAATCAGACCTCAGTTATCGCTACCGCTAAACAAAGATCTGAGGACATCCCATTACGGGTCACGTCAGAACGACCTTTCATCCGACCAATCAGAGCATCGCTTACCAGATTGTGAAACTGACAGTCGGAATGTGATGTCTAATCATGCAACCTCGAAAACTTTAACTCCGAACGATAGTTACGGGTTTAACGACTGAATCCATACAATCTAGACGATCTATTAGCCATCCCAGAATGTTCTTTTGCTTTAAAAAGGTTTCAAATTTGTAATCGAGAATTTGTCGATTTGAAATATGTTTCGAAGCGTAGTCGTCAATTTGAAATTAGTGCCGTAAAACACGAGAGGGCTGCCTTCTGATTGGTTATTCCATTGGTCGGTCAAAGTTCGCGCAAGGTCGGTCTGACGTGACCCGTAATGGGATGTCCTCAGATCTTTGTTCAGCGGTAGCGAGAACTAAGATCTGATTTTAATGAGATTGCCTTTGAGACAGGGATTTGGTGAAACATTTGTCTGACCAAGAAATGTATCCCTCTTTGTAGGAATGTTTATAGTCTGTCTTACAGACCCTGATACAACTATATCAAATACAGCCCATGCAAATCTATAATGTTTGGCAAGTCTAGATTTCTAAAAATGAAGAGTCTATGGGCTCCTTTTTATTATTTTTTTTAGTAAGATAAAAACAACTATTTTTTCTTTGTTTGTTTGTTGTTAAATGCCGCACTCAACAATATTCCAGCTATATGACAGCACACTGTTAATAATCGAGTCTGGACCAGACAAGTGATTGACATCATGAACATCGATCCACGCAATTGGGATCGATGACATGCATCAACCAAGTCAGCGAGTCTGACCACCCGATCCAGTTAGCTGCCTCTTACAAGCATAGTCACTTTTTACGGCAAGCATAAATTGCTGAAGACCTATGCTACCCCGGATCTTCATGGGTCATCTGTACGATATGTTCATTTCAGAGACTAGATGTTAGTCTAGGATGTTTATGGAGCTCTCAAAAACGGAATGGTCATTGAAATCCAGTACAAAGAGGAATGGACAGGTCTACGTGGTTTAGAGTAAAGTCAAAGGTTGATAGAACTGATGAATGTTTTTTGCAGACTTTCCCTCAGTTAACGTACTGACCTTATATGTGGTATTATTTGATACTAGTATGTCCCACATACCAAGTTCTTTGATCAAGCAGTGTAGTGGTGGTTATTTTGTTTGAGACCTTCCCAGCATACTCAGTGGGAACAGCTACAAACGTGTCATGTAGGTCAGCCTGAGTTAGGATGACAGCAGAAGTCCATCCATAGGACCTGGAAATTACTGATTCAGGACCAGACAAACCAGTGATGGATATTATGTGATTGGAGGAACTGATGACACACCATCAATCAAGTCTGACCAGATCTTCCTGAAAATGGCCTCATACCACTGGTGGAACCCTGTACCCAGGTATTGGTGGAACCCTGTACCCAGGTATTGGTGGTGACAATCATCAGTGTTTCAAACCAACTGCAGATCCTGGCAGCCAAGGGAGACAACTCTCCTTCAGTACTCATTGAAAACAAACACTTGCCTGTAGTTGTAATAACATGAATGTATTTCTTTCTCTGACTGCTACCTGTACAATTATATACAGACATATCTGCATCTCGCTCTGTACACATCAACAACATCTGAACTACAATGATCAATGAGTAAAATACAAATACTTTTATACACATTAAATGATTGAGTGAGTTGAGTTTTACTCTGCTGTTAGCATCATACCGGCCGTATCACAGGGAAAATGATTCAGAATGATATCAAAATGACAGAAACAATGGAAGTGTGATTCTTTCTGACTACTATTGACCATTTTCAGACACATATATCTGATGTGACCTTATTTCCCTCTTGCCAGTCCCCTACAGATTTATTTGTTCGTTTAAAGCCGCACTCAGCAATATTCCAGCTATATGTCAGCCTGTTAATAACCGAGTCTGGACCAGAGAATCCGGTGATTGACATCATGAGCATTGATCTAAGCAATTGGGATACAATGACATGCATTAAGTCAGCAAGCATGATCACCTGATCTTGGCAGTCGCCTCTTAAGACAAGCAAGGGGGTCTCTCTTAGAGAAATTTACACCTGTTAGTGAATGTTCATACATTGCATAAAATTGTATACACATGATACAGACAAAAGGAAAAAGTGAGTCAGTGAGTCAGTGAGTGAGTATGGTTTTACGCCGCTTTTAGCAATATTACGGCAGGGGACACCACAAATGGGCTTCTCACATTGTACCCACGTGGGGAATCGAACCCAGGTTTTTGGCGTGACAAGCGAATGCTAAACCACTAGGCTACCCCCCCCCCCCCCCCCCCCCCCCCCCCCCAAGGAAAAAACGGTGTATGTGTTTCAGCCGTATTCTCTTAAGGCCAGTTTCTTTCTACTTGGATCAGACTTATTTATGTGATCCTTCAATGACAAACCTGGTCATGGTGTTAAAAATATTTTTTTATATTAAGGCAACAGAATCTTTTCTTATGCCCCCATTTCACTACGACCAAAAATATCCCGAATCACCCTGAATAGGAAATGTTTCATTTTCGTAGATAAATCTCAATCATTTCTTGAAGTTCTTAAATTAATCTTATTTGATTCCCAAACATTCGTACAGTTCGCAGGAGTTTGTCGAATCAGCGAGAAAGTTTTTGTTTGTCAAAAACCTTCGTGGAGGGTCCCCGAATTGCAATTTCGTGGCTGTATCATAAATTCGTAATCCATTCATAATTAATTCTTATGTTCCGTAACAACTTCGTAATAGATTCTTTTGCATTCTTGCCTGTACTTAGCGATTCTTGGCTCCCAAAATGTCTTGTCCTCAACATGAAAACATCCCCAAACAGCCATGAATGTTCCAAGTCAACTACGAATCATGTAAGAATTAAATAAGAACAACATTCAGCATATTCGTAACTTCGTCGTAGGTGGTTCTTACAATTCGTGCATGATCCGTACATGAATCTTGTAATTCGTACATGTTTCTTAACCTATTCCTGGCATTCTTCATATTTTTCAACCCGATTAGACACGAAAGTTTGCATTATTGGCAGAATCATCACAAATTTCAAAAGTTTCTGATTCCGGGTGATTCTAGATATTTGTGGTCAAAGTGAAAGGGGGGCATTAGTCTTAATAGACATTTTCTTAATCCCAAATATACATAAGATATGGAATTATTAATGGTAATATGAAAATTTGGCCTTAAAAGCACAATGCAGGGACATAATCACCAAAATATTTCTTGCAAAGACTGACAGTTGGAAACTGGTGATGACATCAATGACATCAAAACAACTTCAAAGACAACAAGAAAACAAGACAGATGATATGTGTATAAGACTGAAGTAAAAACAAGCGATGTAGCCTGTAAACTGTACCAAGCTTGTACCCTGGCCGTACACTAGTGACACATCTTAACAATCAACAAACACAATGGCTACACCTGGGAAATTGTCAAGCACCTCACACCACATATTTCTATAAAACAGCCATTGTTTGGAGTTGTATTCTGTATTCATTTTATGACGATCACATTTAGTTTTTTTTACATAAGTGACATTCCTATAGAAATACAGACTCCACAAGGCCTGTCTAATGGCCTGTGTTGTATGTTTCATGGCTATAGTTACTGGAATACCCTTTCCACTGCATCACCGCATCCTATGACCCAGGAGATGTGACCATCTGGATGAACGTACACTTAAAAATTCTCCTGCAACAACTTTCTAGTAAATACAGAGGGTATCATGAAATTGTTGCAACTGAGATCAACGCCATTTGTATGTATACATTTTCAAAAGATACCTGGGAGCGTGGCATATATGAATATAAGGAAGAGATGCTGATTGGCTTTTTTCAGGTGAATATTAACAAAAAATTAATAACTGCAATATTATTCTTAAAAAACAACTCATACTTAAGAGTTTCTATATTTCTCAGTGTTACACAAAGTGTGTACGTAACAGGAAATCACAAGGCCGCAACGTAACTCCACGTTTCCAGGAAAAATTATCTTCAATCTTAGGATTGGCTTTTTTCAGGAGCATATAACAGAGCCGTAAACTGCCATATCGATAACTGTCCTTCAAAAACTTCTCCCAGCTAGGAGTTTGATGATTTCTCAGTGACAGTGTTACCATTGTTACACAAACTGTGAATGTAATAGGAATTCGTGACGATACATCTCCAGGTTTCCAGGAAGCTGATTGTACTTAATGATCTCGTCCTACTAAAACAATGTCCCAACTGCTGCCTTGCGTACATACATGTTTTCGTTCACACCACAGACACCATGTATAGCAGATAAATCTTGGTTTTGTCTGGTACAAAATCTGGTTGGCATACACATATGTCTCATAAACGTTAAGACTGTTTGAACCTTAACACAGCGTTAGAACTTAGTTCTAGTCCTGTAGTCCTTCCCAAACTGCCCAATAGTTAAGGTATTATAATGACTAGTAGAAATTTGCCATTTTTTTAGTTTTGCTATATGTTATCATAAAAGGACTAGTGGACTAAAAATGTTAGTTTCTACCGCTGCAAAAACATTCTTAATGAGAGAGTTATCTTTGTCTAAACCTTGCCACCGTGGTTGCTAAAAAGTTTGTTTGAAATAATTTGGTGCGTAACACAAAAGGTTACTTCAACAAACTTGTTAGCAATCATGCCAACTGAGAATAAAGTCCAGGCGAACTGGTAAACATTTCATTCGGCTGAAAATACACATGAACTCCAGCTGCTACACCCCAGGGTTCAGAGTGATGTACAGCACCACGAGACTCACAGCACAGGTAAAGCGAGCAAGTCAGGGGGAAATGCTGCCCACAACAATATCTCAGTAGATATACATGGGGAAGGCTTCCAGTATAGAGTCCACCTGGTCGGTATTGAGTTAAGGGTGGATTCATAATCTACAATGTCATCTAGGGCTGGGACGAGTCCAAATTTACTACCCGGGTACCCACCCTTCCATTACCCAACCCTACCCGGTACCCACTGTAGGTCTCAAGAGATACAAAATGTCTGTTTGGGAATTTTATTTCACAGCGGTTGCAAAACGTTTTTAGATACATGCATCTGGTTAAACGATCTGGTCATGCTTAAGTTATATCTTTATTCAACCATATGAAAAGTCAGAAGGAATGGGCGCATAGTCAGAAAGAAATGGGAACATTAGTGACTTGTAGTGTAACCAAAGAGTTCTAGATAATTTCTGTCAATAAACAATATATCATGTGATTAACCACGGGTCCGGGTAGTGCTGTGGGTACCCAGTTCCTACTCAGTACCCACCTGACCTGCGTACCCGAGTTACCCGTCCCAGCCCTAATGTCATCAATCCAAAATCACCCAAACTGAACAGAGTAGGTTTAAAACTGATGATGCAGTGACTTGTCAATTAAGTCTTTCACTCACATAGCACACACACAAATTAATCATTCAATTAAGGCTGTCTCCAAAACGGTCATCAACAATGTGGTAGCCTTCCCAATATATATACTTCACATACTGCCAGCATAATGTTGGAGGAAACAAAAAAGTGATGCCGGTCACTGACGTTTATCACTTTGGTGAAACCCACAAGCATTTTCACCACATCTAAGTGTTGATGACAAGACAGTTATTAGCAAAGTGAGTGAGTGAGTGGGTTTAACGCCACTTTTAACAGTATTCCAGTTATATCGTGGCGTGTCAGCTTAATGTTGGAGGAAAGCCCGAAGTGATGCAGGTCTCAGACGTTTACCACTTCGGTGAAACCAAGAAGCATGGGTATGGTGCTGACAAACCTAGAAACATAATTGGGGCGAACCGGGATTCGAACCCACAATCATAGGTTTCTGGCGTGCCTAAGGGATGCAACTCTGCACAGCGAATCGTGGCGCCTTAGACGACTGGGCCACCCGTGCCCGGTTATTAGCCAAGGGTACAGACAGCAAGCAAATTACATGTTTAAATGACATGGTGTGTAATTTGTAACTAGCTGATCGGCAAGTGCCAACAGATCCCCACTGCCGCCTGAAACAGTTTGGTTTGAGTCAAACCAAACTGTTTCAGGAGGCAATGGGGATCTGTCAAACCGTTTGACTGATTTAGTGAGTGAGTGAATGAAGTGTGTTTAACAACAGTTTGAACAGTTATAAAATTATAAAACGGCAGATCCAACTAATGCGGGATGAAAGCCCAAAATGATGCCAGTAATGGATGCTGATGAAGCCAATGAATATGGGAATGATGACACAGCATCACTTGAACCTAAACACACAGTGTTGATAAACATTAACAGACAGGGATAAACTATGACAAAAACTAAACATCTTCTTGGCATTGTGGCAGTACGATGGATCAGTCACTTCTCTTGAAGAATACAAGTTCTCACAGTTTTTTCAAGATGGACTTTGGGATGTACACTGAACAGTGCATATATTGCCAACACAAAGATCGTAAACAACAAAGTTGTACTGACCAGTAGCCTATTCCAAATCTCTCAGAGTAAAGCTGAAAATACAAGCAAAAAGCCTTCCAGTGTCTACAAACCAGTCATCTAATTATAGTCCAGCTATCAGAGAGGACTGACAAACCATATCTACTACAGACAGTTTAGATCCCACCTCACCCAAAACTGTTCTAAATTTCAATATGGAACCAAAACGTTTTTCAAATTATTTATCAACTGGGCATTTCCTTTCGACTATTCCGCTTGGTTTCTGGTTGTAACCATGGTAACAAACCAAGCTGACCGACTTGGCTACAGAGTCAGGTTTACTGATAATACACAGAATATTCACTGTACGAAACAAAAGACATGAATGAAATTAAGCCAATAACCATATCATTAAGTTCATTTTTTGTAACAATCATAAAAAAAATAAAAGGTAAATCACTACAGGGAAGTGTTGTTTTACTTTTAACACACATTGGATGACTGAACATTATACTTTATAAGTACAACATCTTCACTGGACACCCAATAACAAAGGGAAGTTCACATTAAAACCATGAATAATATACACAACATGGGCATTAAAACATGAAGAGTTCAGCAGCCAGTTTTGGAAACAAGAGATCAGTTTTTCTCATTAGCTGCAGTCCTTAACTGTGGTTCATTAACATCTATTGTGTAGAATCATGTATCGTAGTCGTCATCTTCTATTACTTTCTGCTGTGGCAGCGAGGATGACATGCCCGACACCGACGGCATACAGGGGACCTGAGACATTTGGGGCATTGAATACGGGATGCTGAAACGAAAAAAACAAAAAACAATGTAGCTAGCACTCAACTGAGTGGCTATGAACGTTTTTTATAGGTGTCAGGTGCGGTCAGGTAGCCTAGTGGTTAAAGCATTCGCTTGTCACGCTGGAGACCCGGCTTCGATTCCTGACATGGCTACAATGTGTGAAGCCCATTTCTGGTGTTCCCCTGATATTGCTGGAATATTACTTAAGTTAAAGCGGCATAAAAATGTACTCACTCACTCACTCAATTATAGGTGTCAGGCCATTTACACCTTGCCCTTAATACAATTTGGATAAAAGTCTAGAAATAGGGCTAAATATCATAAATAGAGAAACATCATATGTTTTAATCATGTCAATAGAATGAGTCAGATTTTATGCTGCTTATATATTCCAAGCGATATTCAGCAATATCACGACAGGGGACACCAGAAATAGGCTTCACACAGTGAACCCATGTGTACCCAACCGAGGTCTTCAGCGTGACCCTGTGCTTTAACAGAGGCATGAATTACATCTGGAACTTCCTGGCCAACAATAACCCTAGAACATCCTAGACCAGCCAATGACATCAATACTCAGAATACTCATGGACTCAACCATACCATTACACAGATCTTTTTGGACAGTGCAGCAAATAAGGCGGTGAGAGTTAGTTCCCCTTATACAAAGAGGTGCATGCTCCTTCCCAGCGCGTGACACCTTCGTTACACTCATGGTTTCATCGCTGCCACCAGTGTGGGCGCGGCCATTACAAGAATCTTGAAATTTGCCCTCTAACCCCATTTGTAGTAACGTTTATACTTTTGTTTATGTCTTTGGGAATGCCATCATATTTCAATTTGAAAAGGTTTACGACTGACCATGTTTTCCAGATGAATTTACTTTGTTCTTTTGATAATCAGATTGGTTCGAGATTGCAGACTAACAGAAAATCAACCAACTTCTCCCTTACATTCTTACTATATCAATAACACGATAGTTTTAATGAAACAGAAATTCAAATTGACAAACGAAGAAAGAAATTTAGCAGCGATAAGTGTATTCAGCGTCACGACAGTCGTCGGTTGTTTGTAACCATAACTGTCATTCGGTTGCGAGTTCAACTCCAAGCATGGTTGTGGCCACCTATTCACAGTGGGGAATTTTGACTGGTGGCAGCGATAGAATAGAGAGTTCTGCGAACGGGCTATCGCTGTGAGGAGCTTGAAAGAGGTGTACACCCGTGACCATGTTCGGCCCATAACAAATTGATGGCAAGAAATCGTAGTACAGCTGCTAGAATATCATCAAACTTATTTTCCCTAATGGAGAGTCAGCATTTGATATATTTATATATATTCATTTTCTATAAAAGTAATTCCCTAAACTGGAGACATTTTACATCCTAGTGTTGGCAATAGCTGTTTAAAAACAACAAGGATGAATATTAACACCTGACTAGAAATATTACTCTGTATGTATTTATTTTGATATAGAGTACAAACAGAATAGTGATACTTCCCCTTCAAGACAATAAGCATCAAATGGGACAGATGCAGGCAGGTTTGGGACATATCATAGGGTCACAGCATGTGGTTGGCGTGTGGGGTGGGGGTGGTTGGTGTGTGGGGTGGGTTTGGGGATGGGGGAGGGGGGCGTGCAAAGGGGTAGAGGTAATAATTGGTCAGGGATCATTATTTACCCAGTAGTTAATTACGTATTAGCAATTATTATAGACTTATCAAGTGTATCAGAAGGATTAAAAGTTAAATTATAACAAGGTGTTAACTTGACATGCAGGCTGGCAATGCATAATATATTTACTCTTACGACACTGACAATTGCTAAATAATGTTACTTTTTCATGTACTTTTTCATAATATGATTATTGCAGAAAATATGTCAGGTATGGTTGCAAGAGAAAAACAGAAGGAAAAATTATATTAATATTTCAAGCAATTCACATTGTTGCCAAAACATGTTAGTGGAACTGTATCATTAGGGTGAAAATAGACTTCTCTACCAGTAGGTTCATGAATATTATCCAGAGTGATGTGTTCTCACTCTTGCTGATAGAGAAACATTTATGCTGAACCTTTACCTAGTAAGCTTGGATGTAAACCAAATTCAAGGTTGTTATATAACCAATGTATTGTCACACTTCCGACCTTTTCAAATGAGTAATCCGAATTACAAGCCTTTTCAAGCCTGTTTGATCTATGTGTACACAATTGGCAGCTCAACCTGTATGAGATACGTGCCCTTGGGTGATGGATCTGTGTGCCTGCTGCCCTGGGGTGGGTTATCTGACCTGAGGGACCTACTCCACACCTGGTTCAACATAACAGAAGTATTGTGCTCCATCCTGAGCTTGTTGAAAGAAGAATGCTCAACTGTCTATTGCTTCTTGAATGAATGAGTGAGTGAGTGAGTTGAGTTTAACGCCGCTTTTAACAGTATTCCAGTTATATCACCGCGTGTCAGCTTAATGTGGGAGGAAAGATTACAGATACGCTACAAAAATAAAACTTGTGCGCATCATCAAAATATTGTGAAGTAACCCTGCGTATTCGATAAGCAAATCAGAAACATATTTTGAAATTATAAACAGGCATTCTGTCAACCTTGCCTAACTCCACGATGACAGTTACATCATGATCATTTGCCATCACACTTTCTTGTGGAAATATCGTGGTATTTTTTAGTCCTATAAAGCTCTCAAACCCACACGACACCAGTTTGCTGGGACTAGATGAATAGAGTTTTTAAATATTTAACTTCAATACCACCATGTGTAACAACTAGTGGGTAACAGAAATTTGAATACCCAGATAGAATTACTGATACCCAACGATTTTAAAATGCACGGGTAAAATACCCACAACACCAAAGCTTATCTCGAGCTCTGCAATTCTAACCTGGAATCCCCAGGAGGAGGAGGGTGAGCTAGCAGATGGTCAACACCTACCTGTTGAAAGGCATCTGAACCAGTACAATGATTTGTCCAACCATCAAATCGCCTCTTACGATAGCATAAGCCCAATTCTAACCTGGAATCCCCAGGGGGAGGAGGGCGAGCTAGCAGATGGTCAACACCTACCTGTTGAAAGGCATCTGAACCAGTACAATGATTTGTCCAACCATCAAATCGCCTCTTACGATAGCAGGAGCCCAATTCTAACCTGGAATCCCAAGGAGGAGGAGGGTGAGCTAGCAGATGGTCAACACCTACCTGTTGAAAGGCATCTGAACCAGTACAATGATTTGTCCGACCATCAAATCGCCTCTTACGATAGCAGGAGCCCAATTCTAACCTGGAATCCCAAGGAGGAGGAGGGTGAGCTAGCAGATGGTCAACACCTACCTGTTGAAAGGCATCTGAACCAGTACAATGATTTGTCCGACCATCAAATCGCCTCTTACGATAGCAGGAGACCAATTCTAACCTGGAATCCCTGGGGGGGGGGGGGGGAGGAGGGGGGGAGGAGGACGAGCTAGCAGATGGTAAACACCTACCTGTTGAAAGGCATCTGTGGTGGGAGTGACTGCACATGAAGGGGGTGTGGTGCTGGGATGTGAGCTGTGGGGGGTGAGTTCAGCTGCTGGCTGGTGGAGGGGGAGGTCATCACGGGGGTGGTGGGTGCCGACGTCCCATTGTTCTCCTCCTCATCCGTCTCTGTTTCCTCATCATCTTCATTTGCCTGTCAGTTAAGGAGATGTACAACATTGAGACATCATGTATTTCTTCATTGTTTTATCACCTGATTCCATAAGAGAGAGAATCTATGGATGCCAAATTCTTTACTTTTAGAAACACAACATTTTGGAGTATATGCTTACTCCTTCATCCCCTAATGATGGAGTAAGCATATACTCTGAAATGTTGTGTTCTTCATAATAAAGAAGTTGGCAAATATAAATTCTCTCTCTTATGTGTATCACTTCTTAATCCCAGTCAAAGACCCAATTCCAGTACATCACATGTCAGAGCTCCAGATAAGCTGCGTATCTGCATAAAATACGCATCAGAAATGCGCAAATACGCAGTAAAATAAAATTCAAGCGTATCAAATACGCAACGAATATTACAGATACGCTACAAAAATAAAACTTGTGCGTATCATCAAAATATTGTGAAGTAACTCTGCGTATTCGATTAGCAAATCAGAAACTTATTTTGAAATTATAAATGGGCATTCCGTCAACCTTGCCAAACTCCACGATGACAGTTACATCATGATCATTTGCCAACACACTTTCTTGTGGAAGTATCGTGGTATTTTTGAGTCCGATAAAGCTCTCAAACCCACACAACACCAATTTGCAGGGACTAGATGAATAGCGTTTTTAAATACTTAACTCAAATACCCACATGTGTAAAAACTAGTGGGTAACAGAAATTTGAATACCCAGATAGAATTACTGATACCCAATGATTTTAAAATGCATGGGTAAAATACCCACAACACCAAAAGCTTATCTGGAGCTCTGCATGTACTCACAGAGAATTATCCAGTCTAATTAAAATCAGATCGTTCACTCGGATTCAGGATCTCCCAATGTCAAAATCTGACACACCCTCAGCAAGATTTTGTTTTGTTTGTTGTTTAATGCCTCACTCAGCAATATTCCAGCTATATGACTGCGGTCTATAAATAATCGAGTCTGGACCTGACAATACTGTGATTGACATCATGAACATCGATCTACGAAATGAGGGATACGATGACATGCATCAACAAAGTCAGCGAGTCTGACCACCCGATCCCTTTAATTGCCTCTTATGACAAGCATAGTCGTCTTTTACGGCAAGCATGGGTTGCTGAAGACCTATTCCACCCCGGTTCTTCACGGGTCCCCGCCACAAGAAAAGGAAGCATCACTTGAACCCAAATGCAACTTTGACCGCCCATTTGAGGATGTGTGGGCATTCGAGCCAATCTGATGTCAGCTTTCTAACACAATGCAATGTCCAACTGGTGGTCTTGGAATGCTCAAAGGACAAGTTAACAAATATTTGGTTTTGAGAAAAATGAAACCACAGCTGAAATATATTATGATGTTGATGAAAGACGTGACTGAAACGACAGGAAGTAATCTATCCACAACCTACTCACATAGGTTCAATTTTGAGATATATAAATCAGATATGCTGGAGTGAATACTCTGCTCACTCCTACTGAGAATTTCGAAAGTCCCCATGCTGACTAGCTGAATATAAAGTCAACCTGATACGACCTTGTCTGGAAGAGTCAGGTCTGGATGGAGAGCTGAATTCTCGATGCTGACTAGCTGAATATAAAGTCAACCTGATACGACCTTGTCTGGAAGAGTCAGGTCTGGATGGAGAGCTAAAGTCTCCATGCTGACTAGCTGAATATAAAGTCAACCTGATACGACCTTGTCTGGAAGAGTCAGGTCTGGATGGAGAGCTAAAGTCTCCATGCTGACTAGCTGAATATAAAGTCAACCTGATACGACCTTGTCTGGAAGAGTCAGGTCTGGATGGAGAGCTGAATTCTCGATGCTGACTAGCTGAATATAAAGTCAACCTGATACGACCTTGTCTGGAAGAGTCAGGTCTGGATGGAGAGCTAAAGTCTCCATGCTGACTAGCTGAATATAAAGTCAACCTGATACGACCTTGTCTGGAAGAGTCAGATCTCGATGGAGAGCTCAAGTCTCCATGCTGACTAGCTGAATATAAAGTCAACCTGATACGACCTAGTCTGGAAGAGTCAGATCTCGATGGAGAGCTATCAAAACACAGTAAGAGATCAGATTCTAGTGAGATTGTCATCATCACATTTATTAACCATTGACAATAAAGACATTGTGTATATTCTCTTGTCCCAAACATAATCCAAAGGTTGCATGTAGAGTCAATTTGTATTGATAATCATGGTAACAAGGGATCTAAAGAATCAGTTAGATCAACATTACCAAATTGGATCCATGACTATTGCTGTGTTACTATGTATAAGCTGTAGAAATATTGACCACTCACATTAGCTTCTGAACTTTCCGATGAAGACTTTCTCCCTGTTCTCTTCCTTGCACTAGTGCCATCTCTGGGCTTCCGTGGCCTGTAAAAAAAAAAAAAAAAATACCTGGTAATCACAATGGTAAGCAGGTAAGGCCTTGATTTCTAAATGTCGAATCTTAAAATGGGATTTAGAAGTTGTATCAACGAGTGAGTGTGTGAGTTGGGTTTAACGCCGCTTTTAACAGTATTCCAGTTATATCACAGTGTTTCAGCTTAATGTGGGAGGAAAGCCTGAAGTGATGCAGGTCTCAAGACGTTTACCACTTCGGTGAAACCCACGAGCACAGGTCTGGTGCTGACAAGCCTAGAAACATAATTTGGGCGAACCGGGATTCGAAGCCACAATAATTGGTATCTGGCGTGCACAAGGGACACAGCTCTGCACAGCGAATCACGGCGCCTAAAACGACTGGGCCACCCGTGCCCCCTTTGTATCAACGAAGGCATGGTTGACATGCCTCACCCAGTTGTTGATCACTAACTTGATAAAGGTAGAAGGTACCAAATTATTGCATTTAAGTTGACATGCATAAGTCAACACCATGAACACTGTCTTCAACAAGGTGAGGTGAAATGGGGTTTAACGTCCAAGATTATTGCACTTATATAGCGACGTGCATGTACGTGTGTGTGTGTGTGTGTGGCTGCTTGTACTAGTCCGGACTGATGCTGAATTATAGTGCTAGCTCACTGAGATACCATGCCGCAGTTTAACATGAATACCCCACTCAGACACAGTATACTGACTCCGAGCCGACCAGTCCTTGTTTTAGCCCCTTAATGCCGAGCGCCACACAGGGTAACAACAAGTACCATCTGTTAACGTCTTTTGGTATGACGCGGCCGGGGATCGAACCCCGGACCTTCAGCTCTCCGGGGGAACGCTCTACCACTAGACCACGGAGGCGGTCCTGTCTTCAACAAAATGTTCTGATGCTGAGATATTGTTTGCACAACAACCCCAGGACATCTAGTGTGCATTAGCTGATGATTATATAGACCTATATCATCATATTGGTTTTGTTGTTTAATGCTTCATTCAGCAATATTCCAGCTCTATGATGGCAGTAGGGGTGAAACGATACGGCAAGGTCAGGATACAATATGTATCATGATACATAGGTCATAATAAGATATGCATCGAGTTACCCATATTTACTCAAAATTGTGTGGAAACTTTATTTAACTTTTTGACTATAAATATTTCAGATCAGGTTTAAGAGGAAAAGCAAGCTGCAGACATATGTTTGTAGTGGCTATTTTTAGTAGTTAACTTGAAAAGGCTAATTACAACACATTTTACGATGTTTGGCTGACAAAAACACTGGGGGTCATTCAAAGATGAGTAAGTAATTTATTTCAGCAAGTGTATCGTCTTGTATCGAATCTATCGGTACAGAAAAAACAAGAGTTTGCCACTAACGTGGCTATACCCCCCGCCCCTGTTGCAGAATTTATGACATAATTAAATCTAAACAAACCCTAACCTTTTTTAACCGAGGTGGAACTTGTCATGGAAATTGTACAAAAAAAGAAGAGTTTGGAACCTCAGTCTATCTTGCTGCCATGGCAACGTAAAAAATAAAAATTTCTAAAATTTCTTAATAGATAAAGGCACCAGTTCAGCATGTACCTGACAAACCTGCAAAGTTTGATGAAAAAATATTGAACGGTTTCTGAGTTATGCTCCGGAAACGAACCCTACCCTCACAGAACCTAAGTCCATCTTGTTGCCATGGAAATGTTAAAAATAAAAATTTCAAAAATTTCTTAATAGATAAAGGCACCAGTTCAGCATGTACCTGACAAACCTGCAAAGTTTGATGAAAAAATATTGAACGGTTTCTGAGTTATGCTCCGGAAACGAAACATGACGGACGGACGGATGGAGCCCGTTTCTATATTCCCCGCCCTATAAAAAGGTGTATCGTATCATGGCATGAGAACTCACGATGCACTGGTGCCTCGTTTCACCCCTACACAGCAGCATGTAACTAGTTGAGTCTGGACCAGACAATCCACTGGTGAATATTATGACTATGAACAACAATCAGGGTACAATGTTATCTTCATATAATGACACACAATCAAATAAGTCAGTAATCTTGACCAGTTGATCCATTAAGTCGCCTCTTACCAAGTGATAGTTATTGGCCTGACTTTCTTATTGCAGTGTACCACAATATATTGCATATGTTCTTTCATCTGTAATTTGTTATGAACCTGAATAAAAAAGGACCCATACATCGGACCTGCACATGTTTGACAAGGTCGTCCACCATTTTGTTTGATGTTGCTATGGTTGCAATGCATAGACACATTATATACAGAAGCTGGTCATGAATAGTTCTGCTTTTTCAATCACAGGAATGAAGTTCACAATTTCATTTATTTGTCACTTACCGTATTCAACGTAATAAGCGCCCTGCTCTAATACGCGCCCAAAGCGATATTTGCTGATATATTGGCCAGTGAACAATCCCAATTAGCATCCCCTTCCGATTGATCAATGTACACAAGGTTTATTTATTCGTGTATTATACACACTCGTGTGTTATATGCACTCTTAATTATGGGCAATTAAATTCTGGAAAAATATATCTGTCGTACATAAACATTTCAGGCTGTCAGCATAAACCACGAAATTTATCTTTCAACTCTGTTTTTTTCACCAACATAATATTCTAATAATAGCCCCCTATTTCTAATTTTGAGAGCGCCCTGGGCGTTTATTACGTCAAATACGGTATGTACACTTTGCTTACAAGATGAAAATATGCATGATTTTGAAAAAATGCAACATACCGGTATTTTCCAAATGCATTGTGATATGTATTCATTCCCATTTCAAATTGTGGTATACTAGTACACTGGTAATATCATGCAGCTCTACTCCTACCACACGCATAGGTTGAAGAGGATCAATTCTAACCTTGAATCCCCAAAGGGTCCAAACATCATGAGTGTTGCCTTTCAGAATGGGCGTGATTAGTCAGCAGGAGACAAATTGTTTGTTTGTTTAATGCTGCAGTTATAGAATAGTCCAGCTATATGACCACATATATAAATAATCGAGGCTGGACCAGACAATCCAGTGAATGATATCATGATCATCAATCTAGGCAATTGGGATACGATGACATGCATCAACCAAGCCAGCGACCCTGGCCACCCGATCCCGTTTTACGCCTGTTAGTAGTGTTACAACAAGCACTGCCGCATGTTATGGCAAGCATGGGTTGCTGAAGACCTATTCTAACCCAGGTCTTCACGGGTTAGCAGCCAAATCTCATTACAATTGTCATAATGATTTCTTACAAGAAGTGGGGCACTTCTTGGCTTCAGCACTGTAAGTAAAACAGTGACTCCTCCCTGGTGTTGGTTGAGATTAAACATATGGTAACGAATCCCGCTACATTATACTGCTGATGTTTCAGTCACCACAGCTACTAACCCTCGCGGTCCCCTTGGTTTCTTGGGTTCAGCGGCCCCTGAGTTCTCCCCTCCATCTTCCTCGGTCTGGTGATCCGGGATGTTGGACACGAGATCCCGCAGGAAGTCAAACTTTTTCTCTGCCTGAATTGTCTGCTTTCTAAAGTCAAACAAACAAAACACCATGTAACTATTACTACCTGAACAAAACAAGTACTATCACCTGGCAGTCGGAATGTACACTTACCTTTGTCTTTCATTATTAGACCAACAGAAAATCGTTTCATGATGAATGGTTATTTAACAAGTGTAATACGCTATCGCCTGAGAGTGAAGAATTTCCTTTATAGCTTCATTTTCATACCAGTACTTGAGGACTATAGTGGAAACTATGACATGTTACCATGGTTACATCTTCCCAAGGCAAGAGAGTAAACTGGCTATAAAAGTCCAGTTTCCACCCTTGCTGAACTAGGCTGGTATTTTGGAGTTACATTTTGGCTGGACTAATGAGTCTATGCATAGTCCAATCAAAATCGCGCAGTGAAATCGAAATCCGGTTCGTAAACTGTTGTGCAGATTTCGGTCGACTGCAGGATTTGCAAAGCATGTGCACCGCCAACTGGTTGTCAGCAGATATTTTCCAAATCTTTTCATGTTTTTAATCAAGGTGCTCACGTGATTTGATGCATTTTGCGATGTAAGACCCGTTTCATCACAATATAGATCTTGATTATCGATCAGGTTGTCCTGACTGGGCGTCGCCATTTTGTTTGAAGCAAATGCAAGTGATACGAGAGGTGGAATCTGATTGGTCTATAGGAGAGGCTTCGAAGGGTAGGGTTGCAACGGGTACTCGAGTACCCGATAACTGGTCGGATAGCCTAGGACTCGAGTCCAATTTTCAGGACTCGAGTACCCGTTCAGGGGAGATAACTTGTAAGTCACTTCAAAATGGACGACAAAGCGGACAAACGTTCAAATGTTTGGGCGTATTTTGACCTTGATGACACAAAGAAAAAGACCAAATGCTGTCTCTGTGGCATATGTATCAGCCACGCGGGTAGTTCGACGAGTTCCATGAAAAAGCATCTACGTTTTAAACACAAGAGCATTTACTTTGATATTCTGCGTCACTTGTGGTTTTAGGGAAGCCATGCATGCAGGCATTTAAAAAATCCATAATACCTTAGAATAGATCAATAGATGTTTGATGACCTTTTATTCGCAAAAGCATTACAAACAAGTGGGACAACATTGAACTACGGGTACTCGAGTCCGGTTCGGGTATTGTCTGCCGGGTACTCGAGTTCAATTTTCGTACCCGGTCGCAACCCTATCAAAGGGACATAAGTGGTAATAGCCAGTGGTGGCGCTACAATCGAGCCCAGGAATTCCAGTCTAGATTGGCAAGGGTGGAAACGGGACTTATAAAGTCAGTTAACTCTCTTGCCTTGGGAAAATGCCATGGTTACAGCAAATTCAATTTTTTTTGTAAAGAACAGCATGAAAGCTATCAAAGCTATCAAGGGTATAATTTGTAATTTGTCATATCAAACTTCTATTTGAGAACTGCTTTACTATTTTTGGAAATTTCAAGAAGTCATAATCATGATGAATTGATGATCATACTTACATGTGTGACGTTGTAAGGGTTTTTGCATTCTTTGCTGTTGTAGTTTCATTGGTCTTGAGAATGAGAGATTCAATGAACAGCTCTAAAGCCCTGGCTGTGAGGAAGGTTAAGAAATATGCAACAAGAAAGTATCACAAAGATACATGACAACTTGATGAAATATCTCAAAATAAATATACTCTTATGTACTCAAATTGACTCATAATACAAAACAATGATATACTCCTGTAAAAAAAACCATGTTAATTATGCATTCAAAAAAATACTGAGAATGGACAAATTTTATTCCGCCCACTCTATTCTACAATTACGATTCCATTTTCTGACATGAACATGAGGAAGAGGCAATGTTAATCCCTTATGTAAATTGAGCAAACTTGTAACAGCGCAAATGGTAAGCCTGAATAATGAAATATATACCTTTATTTAGAGACAAAAGACCAAACATCCAATTAGACAAGGTACTTTCAGTGATCATATAACAATCCAACAATGAATTTATAATAGAAACTAGAGGGTGTGAATCTGACTTTCTAATAACTTACACTTAAAGGCTGTGAGCACTGACAAGATTAGAGAAGCTGGCGGAGGTGTTAATTGTCCAATTCTAAACTTAACAATGCATCTAAATTAGTAACACAGATGTTAATAACTGGTTTGTTCCACTCTAGAAAATCATAAAACAATTATCATGGTCCATGTAAACTGTCCAACATGTTAAGCGTCACCAATGTTCAACATGCACTACATGGTATTTTTTAAAGGGTTAGACAATATCCTGAAATTGTGTTGATAAAACTAAAAAACCAACTGTTTTACATGAACATGACGAAGAGATAAAGGGATTAACATGATGTAAGCATAATTTCGGATTAGGTGACATCTTCTAATTCCAATTAAACTGATGCAATATTATGGCAAGAATGAGACACAAATGAACTGTATCCTTTATCATCTTGACATGATTAATATGCTTGTTTTGTGAAAATAGCCTTAGAATCTGAGAAAAGTTCACTTGGGATGAAAAACGATAAACATTATCTGAACTGAACATTTTGTTTATTTTTTAAAAATACAACATTATTGAACAGGTATACTGAACAATGATTCAACTGAGCATATTGTCCCAATACAAAATTGTGATAAATTAAGATTCTAGAAAAGCTGATGTGGTAATGGTACAGTTTTAAGCAAATGGTATGATTGTTTGTTGTTATTGTTTACATATCATAAATAGGAAATACCACACACAATTCACTGGAGGTTAGAAAAACTAAACGTTTGCCAGGCAATTCTTAAACACTATTTTGGTAATGGATATGTATATGGACGATTTACATGACTATCATTAAAATATTAATGTCGAAATGTTGTTTTTAATGATCGCAACTAAGTGTCCCAGATAATGCCGTTTGATTTTGAAGTCGATGGTGATTTGTCTGATGAAAAATCAAATGCTGAAGCATTTCAGAGCAACACATAATAAAACATAAACTTAATAACAATAAATTAGCATCTTAGATAGCCTACTGACTTTTCCACAAAGGATACATATAATAACCGGAACAGCCGCAGCCACTTTTCCAACTTCATCGTCGGTTTGCATGATCTTCTTAATTCTTGCCTGAAAGCATGAAGTGTAGGTTTTGAGTGGGTCAAGGTATCGTTTACATCGATAGAATACATAATATACGTGTCAAGGGTTTCTTACCGGAGGAAATCGTGAATTATACTTCTTCTTTTTGCTCGGCATATCTATCTTTTGTAGGGAAAACAGGGTCTTTTATCAACCGGAAGTCAAAATGCGTGACAGTAAAAAGAAGAAGCGAGAGGTTGGCTTTAAAACGAAATATGATTCGTTAAAGACATCACTTTTGTGGAACAACTTACAAAACACGGCGCTGTTATAAGCTGTAATTTAGAAAAGAGTATTTGTAAGCATATTTACTGATTAAATTATTTTCATTAAGATCTGTTATCAATTCGTATATTTGTGTGCTTTATTCGTTTATTAGTTATTTTATGAAACCCGTTGCCTTCTGCGCATGCCAATTAAAATTAAAGGAAGTGGACTGGGCGCGACGTATAAAACTTTTTGACGTGAATTATATTAGGGGCTGTGTGTTTGGTTATATGATCTCATATGGACAAAGAGACACAGATGTTCGCCAGTTTACAATGTCAGTGACGATTCGTGAAAGGCTCTCAGTTCTTCAGTCACAAATTAAAGGAGTATGTCATTTTAAAATCTGTTAGATATTTGATAATATTTTGGCTGCAGATGATAAACATAGATCTGCGTTGTCCTGATGGCTATTGTGTGTCTGTATATATGTACTGTAGGAAATTATGTTTTCTGTTACAATTCATAATTTAATCGTCTAACGAAAGGAGTGTATGTGTATAAGTGTTGGGGATCTAAGGGAAGGGAAGGGGGGGGGGGGTGTGTGGTATATGTTTCACCTATTTCATATTAAATTTATACTCGGACCCCGTGGTACCGCGGCATTCATCGTATCGCGGCATTTGTGATTTCCGGTAGTTCACGCGGGACACACCTCTTCGAGGCTGTCTATTAATGCAAATCAGTAAGCAGGACATGCTCGCTTCGTAAACAATTTCAATTTCCCCGTCTGCTGTAAGTAAGGAGTTATATAGTAACACGATGATACTTACTGATAGGGCTGGGACGATTCGCCGATACATTGATGTATCACGATACATTACATTTCGATACGACTATCGATTCGTAATACAAAACAATACACAGCTGATATACTACGAGTAACAAATCGTATTGCCAAATAGTTCTGCTGTTCAGATGACATTTAGAATGCATTTTTATTGCAGAAAATCCAGGTATTTAGTCAGGCTCCTTAACTCAGGTGTTTTGAGTCTTGCTATTGAGTGACATGTGCTGTGTTTGACACATGTTCTGGAGGAAAATTTGAGTTATTTGATGAGAACTATTTTACATTAAACTTTCATCATCTTCCACCAGCTTGTGACGTTTTTTTTGTATCGTATCGTACGTATCGTATCGTGACCCAAATATCGTGATACGTATCGTATCGTGACCTTGTGTATCGTCCCAGCCCTACTTACTGAACCAGAAACACAACTTTCCCATTAAGTAGGGTGTACAAGTTATCGTCACCATCTAAACATGCTAAACGGCATATGCACTTCTTTAGTAATACAAGTTACATTTTTTTTGGTCCCTTGTATTACAATCATTTTAGATTTTAATTACTAAGAACTGTTTTTGTTAATTTGTCATGTGCCAAGGGATACAAACCAAGATTATTCATTATTAAAAGAATTAGGAAATTTATAGTTCCATTTTGGTAATTCTTAATGACATTTGGGGGGGTCGGGTAGCTTAGTGGTTAAAGCATTCACTCATCACGCCGAACACCTGGGTTCAGTTCCCGACATGGGTACAATGTGTGGAGCCCATTTCTGGTGTCCCTCGCTGTGATATTGCTGGAATGTTGCTAAAAGCGGCGTAAAACCATACTCACTCACTCACTTAATGACATTTGCTGCAGACTGGGGCAGGGATAGACATGACCACTAGTCTAAAATCGGCTGCTGACTGATGGTATCTACCCCTGTTGGGGCCGCATGTCGCCCTTTGAGCAGGTCTAGATACATCCCTGTCAAAACTAGTTCCTTGTATTCCAAGCCCTTGATGTATTGTGCCTCATGTATTTTGTACCTTGGCTCCATTTGCCACCAGTGCTTCATTTTGAGCCTTGTTTGAATGACTTGACGCTAAAAATAGATGTGCAATCAAATTACCCTTCTTCCATGATTGAAACAAGCATCGATATCACTGTACACAAATGAAAGAAAGTAGATAGTCCCTGAAAAACAAACCATCATTATTGTGGCGGGTTAAAGTGACAGACGGCAAAGTCAGTCCTTATTACAGTGAATTATGAATGTGTAGCGTTTTCTGATCTAAATGTACAATCAAGTGTACTCTGCTGATACGTCTACAGAAACACAAGGATCTAAACTACCGGAAGTATTCATTTACTGAGTTTATTTGCCATCATTGGTATATCTTAAATTTACATTGTGTGTACATTTGTATATATATATGTACGTGAACGCTACGTAATACTGCTGATCTTGTTCTCATATATGCCTGTACTATAACAGCAAAACACCAGTCCTGTACAACTCAACCATGTCCACGCCCCCTATGCCCCCTGGACAGCAAATCTGATTTGTCTTCCTGATTAGTAGATATTGTAGTCGTGGACCATAAACTCAAATACTAAAGGAACTCCTAATTATGAGACCCGTGAAAAGTCCGGGGTAGAATAGGTCTTCAGCAACCCATGCTTGCCGTAAAAGGCGACTAACTGGATCGGGTGGTCAGGCTCGCTGACTTGTTGAAGCATGTCATCGACCCCAATTGCGTGGATCGATGCTCATGATATCAATCACTGTCTGGTCCAGACTCGGTTATTTACAGACCACTGTCATATAGCTGGAATATTGCTGAGTGCAGCGTAAAACAACAAACCAACCAACCAGTCCTAATTATGACTTCCCTCCCCTCATCTAAATTTTCAGAAAAATATTTACAGTTACAGTATCATTTCTAGCAGTCGTCTGATTCGATTAAAGACGTTGGATACCATTGTTCATGCGCATACCGGACGCGCATGTAATGGCGAGTATTTGTAATGTGGTTACGTCCCTTTGACTTGCGGCTAATTGTACTTCCGCCAACATGAACTCATAGAAATGTAAATTTGGGCAAGAGTTACCTCCCCTGATTCATTATTTTAGGGGTATGCTGTGTAGATTGAAAATAATTTGAATATACTCTGGTAACATGTTGTTTTTGTTTTATAATTTTATTTTACAATGAATAAACATTAGAAATAAACCAGTTTGAAAAATATCTTGATTTTGTAAAATGCTTTTTTGACTGATGAATCGATTTTCATCAGTCAAATGATGTGTGAAATTAAAATTTATTTGACTTGAATTTTCATTTTTCTGTTTTGTGTCACATCAATACTGTAATATGTCTATTTAAAAACGCTCATTTAATAATCAAACTTTAAAATGACCATTTTATTGGCAAAATGATTTTATCATCCGGTGCCTCTAGATGGCGCCACTTATTCAAAAAATGCCGTGGTGACTTGGTTTTTTTATTGCGTAATTTGATTCAGGACATATTTTCCTACAAAATGATACCAAATATACCCATTTCTTGAATTTTTTGTTTTTTGTATGCAACCTCTTTAAATGTGTTGAGAGCACACTCACTCAAACCAGAGACTATTATATGGTCTCTGCTCAAACAAGGCTGCCATTTTGAAATTCGACCTCTCCTGAACACTCATTCAGAACAGTCCTTTTGATTGGTTGTTGATTACCAGCTCACAAGCAAGAGAAATTCCATGCTAAGTTGGAGATGAGGGAGATGATGTCACTTCTGAGATGAAGCGTAGGTGATGAATTGTCCTGGGTATTTATCTATAGAATGGCTATGTAACACACTGGAGCATGGGGGATGTTGATCCTCATGCACTGGAATATTTACATGTGAAACATTTTTCTCTCCCAGGATTACAAAGATCTATCAGTTATTCAGCTCAAGAAACATGGGTTGATGAATAGGAAAGACGACTTAGTGGCTGAAGTTGCTGAAGTTGCTGAAGAGCTGAAACCTGTCTTGGATTCAAATGGCCAGAAAATGTAAGAAATAGTTCTCTGTCACTGTCGATTTGTGTTTTGTTGTTTAAGGCCACGGTGAGCAATATTTCAGCTATATGAGGGCGGTAGGGTAGCGTGGTAGGGTAGCCTAGTAGTTAAAGCGTTCGCTCGTCACACCGAAGACCCGGGTTCGATTCCCGACATAGGTACAATATGTGAAGCCCATTTGTGGTGTCCCTGCCGTAATATAGCTGGAATATTGCTAACAGCGGTGTAAAACCATACTCACTCATTCACGCCAGCTATGTGACGGTGGTCTGTAAATAATCAAATCTGGACCAGACAATCCGGTGACTGACATTAGCATCAATCTAGCAATTGGAATATGATGACATGCATAAACCAACTCAGCGAGCCTGCCCACCAGATCCCGTTGGTTGCCTCTTAGGACAAGCATGGTTGCTGAAGTCCAATTCTAACAAATCTGTCATTGTCACTGAATATATGGCTTCTGTGACATATGTTAGTAGTTTGTGTAAGTGTTTGTAGGTATAATGTATTCTAACGGAACATACCAAGGGCTATTGTCCATCTGTTAGATGTTTCCTTGTTGGAATAAGGATTTCCTAAGTACTGAGTTTACCACCCCTGTTGGGTTATATTCTCACCTCCGCCTATGCTGTCATTATTGTACTATTGTCAGCATCATATTTGTCTATACCCAGTGCTTGTGCAAAGTGTTTGTCAGCATGAACAGCTATCAGGAGTCTTTTATGTAATGGCTCATGAATATGTTCCGATATGTTGAAGACTGTAGCTATGACACACTACTTGTGCAGAGGCCCGTGAAGATTCCGGGGTAGAATAGGTCTTCAGCAACCCATGCGTGCCGTTAAAGGTGACTATGCTTGTCGTAAAAGGCGACTAACAGAATTGGGTGGTCAGGCTTGCTGACATGGTTGATGCATGTCATCGAACCCAATAGCGTGGATCGATGCTCATGATATTAATCACTGGATTGTCTGGTCCAGATTATTTACAGACCGCCGTCATTTAGCTGGAATATTGCTGAGTGCGGCGTTAAACAACAAACCAAACTAAAAAACGTGTGCAGTAATACCTGTTCCAGAGAGGACAACGCAGAGCTTGCCTGTATGGAAGACTAACTTTTTATGCTGCATTTCTTGTGTGTGGGCCTTGTTTGATAAATAACAGGAAATTCCAATGTCTATTCAATTTACTATTTTGTTTTGTGGGATATCTTCGATGAAGATATTGTATTGCACGGATGTTTTTTTACAAAAGGCATATTGGTTAGGTCTTCCAGCCTTTGTGATGGGGGCACGGGTGGCCCAGTCGTCTAAAGCGCAGTGATTCGCTGTGCAGAGTTGATCCCTTGGACACGCCAGTAACCTATGATTGTGGGTTCCAATCCTGGTTCGCCCCAATTATGTTTTTAGGTTTGTCAGCACCATACCCGTACTGGCGGGTTTCACCGAAGTGGTAAACGTCTGAGACCTGCATCATTTCGGGCTTTCCTCCCACATTAAGCTGACACGCTGTGATATAACTGGAATACTGTTAAAAGCGGTGTTAAACCCAACTCACTCACTCACTCAGCCTTTGGGTAATGCTTGATGTCATCCTTTAACATCACTCACCATGTGGACGGTTTAACATCACTCACCATGTGGACAGTTTAACATCACTCACCATGTGGACGGTTTAACATCACTCACCATGTGGACGGTTCTTGCTTCAGATATAGCCGTGTTTTGCCCCTGGTGAGGGAGATTCACAAACTTGAGGTGAAGAAACAGCAGCTTCTTGACGAACTTCACCTGCTGCAGGTGAGACAAGACGTCCACCGTGTCTTCACCACACTCACAGGTAACCTAGTAATCATGATAATACTAACACCCCACAAGTTGTGGGTGTACATTTTAAATTTGAGATAAAAGGAGAGATGAAAACTTTTTTCAACATGCTGTTTCTGGTGTTAACATACTAGTGGTAATGTTTTTGCTATGAAAAATAGAAGTCTGAATTTAAGATATGCACTCCCTTCTACACAGCTGTATTCTGTAAAAATTGTGTGTTGTACGTAAGAAAATATGAACTGTAATGTTAGGCGAAAAAAATAATAGTCTTGGTTCTCAGGCAACGCCCACATCATCATAAAGTCTGCTGCATGTTTCGTTTTTATTTCGGGGGGTACGGGTGGCCCAGTCGTCTAAGGCGCCATGATTCGCTGTGCAGAGTTGCGTCCCTTGGGCACCCCAGAAACCTATGATTGTGGGTTCGAATGGTATCTCAGTGTGCTAGCACTATAAATTGGCATCAGTCCGGACTAGTACAAGCAGACACACACACACACACACACACACACACACACACACACACACACACACACACACACACACACACACACACACACACACACACACACACACACACACACACGTGCGTGCACGTCGCTATAATCTTGGTGCAATAATCTTGGACGCGACGTTAAACCCCATTTCACCTCACCTTGTACTGTAAAGAACATAGTGTACCACTGAACCAAAATTTAGGGTCGGCACCTTATATTAAGCTTGGTCAGACAATACTTGAAAATTGGATTCATAACACATGCAGGGCACGGGTGGCCCAGACGACTAAGGCGCCGCGATTCGCTGTGCACAGTTGCATCCCTTTGGCACGCCAGAAACCTATGATTGTGGGTTCGAATCTTGGTTCGCCCCGATTATGTTTCTAGCTTTGTCAGCACCATACCCTTGCTCGTGGGTTTCACCGAAGTGGTAAACGTCTGAGACCAGCATCACTTCGGGCTTTCCTCCCACATTAAGCTGAACCGCAGTGATATAACTGGAATAATGTTAAAAGCGGCGTTAAACCCAACTCACTCACTCACTCGTTTTTATTTCCTTTTTTAAATGAAATATAAAAATCCCCAAAAACAGTGCGATCCAATATAGCACGCAGTTACTTCCCTTTACATGCGCACTGCTTTACTGCACATCTCGTGTTATGGTCATGGCAGCAATAGGAGTTTGTATGCTTGTTTATGTAGGGAGGCCCTTTCTCAGGTTGATGGTACACAACTGTTTATTTGGTTACATACCAGTTTGAACAAGCAAAACAATCACCACCGACCACCCGCACTATATTTTCAAAAGTCATTGCCTGAGAACCAATTCTTTTATTTTTATAAGCCCAATTTCATTAAAATCAGATCTTAGTTCTCGCTATCGCTAAACAAAGATCTGAGGACATCCCATTACGGGTCACGTCAGAACGGCCTTTCATCAGACTAATCATAGTGTCGCTTACCAGATCATGAAAGTGACAGTTGGAATGTGTTTTCTTATCATGCAACCTCAAAAACGTAAACTATATTCCGAACGACAGTTACGGCCCATACAAATGATCCTGTCAAAATTAAAGTCTATCTCTCGCTTCCGTGGGATAAACATTTGAACGGAGGAGACGTTGCACTGTATGTGGGATTCACTGCCATACAATATCAACGATATATTACACATTCCGGAATGTTCATTTATTCAGTTTTCAAAATTTTAATCGAGAACTGTGTCAACCTATTTTTCAAGCGTAGTCTGAAATGGAAGTCGCCAGGTTGAAACGAGTACCGTAAAGCTTGAGAAATCTGTTTTTTTAATTGGCTGATGTCGACTTCTTCTTAGTCATTACAGTGGTCGGTCAAAGTTTGCGAAAGGTCGTTCTGACGTGACCCATAATGGGATGTCCTCAGATCTTTATTTAGCAGCAGCAAGAACTTAGATCTGATTTTAATGAGATTGTTTTAAGCCTTAACTATAATTCAGTGTAGGGGCGGTAATG
This sequence comes from Haliotis rufescens, assembly GCF_023055435.1. Taxonomy (NCBI): domain Eukaryota; kingdom Metazoa; phylum Mollusca; class Gastropoda; order Lepetellida; family Haliotidae; genus Haliotis; species Haliotis rufescens. The sequence continues at coordinate 58,471,225 of NW_025964001.1, read as the reverse complement.
TTTTCACTGCAGCACAAAAAGCCAGAATGCTTGTAAGTGTGTAACATGCTCTCTCTTCTACAAAGCTTTATTCTCTGTAACAATGTGTGTTCTACACACAGACATATGAACCGTTATGTAAACTTTCGTTCTTTTAAAGATTACATGCAGATAGGTCGAGTAGTTGGTTTGAGGGCTCTTGTTGGAGTGGGGTGCTTAACATGGCAAACACTGTTGTACAATGTACTTTGCACAGAGTACGTCATGTTATGTCAATTATTTGATGAAACGGTCACTCTCCCTTCATTTACAAGCTATGACTGACAGAAGAGGAGCCCTGTACCCCTGGTTTACACAGTTGGAGAAATTAGCTGATTGTGATGGTAAGAACAGTAAAACAGGGGCCATGGTTGAAAATTTAGAAATAAGCATATGTTTCATAACTATGTTTGGGATCACGGGTGGCCCAGTCGTCTAAGGCGCTGTGCAGAGTTGCATCCCTTGGGCACCCCAGAAACCTATGATTGTGGGTTTGAATTCCGGTTTGCTCCGATTATGTTTCTGGGTTTGTCAGCACTATACCCGTGCTCGTGGGTTTCACCGAAGTGCTAAATGTCTAAGACCTGCATCATTTGGGGCTTTCCTCCCACATTAATCTGACAGGTTGTGATATAACTGGAATACTGTTAAAAGTGGCGATAAACCCAACTCACTCACTCACGATAACTTATTGAATTGTGCACCTATGTTTATTGAACTTAAAATGAAGCTTTATACGCTTCAGTTCCTTGGCAATATGGAATACTGCTCGCATGACAACACATCCAAGCAGTTAGTCAGACCTCACCATGACACTCAGAATATCCCTATCATTATTTGAGTAGCACACCTCTTGCTGTTTTGAGATACAGATAAAATAACTATTAAGTGACATGAAAGGTTCTTGAATGAAAACTGCTTTATCCTACCTTTGATTGAATTTAGAAGTTTAAAGATACGCAGAGTTTTTATGGATAACACATTCTTTGTAACATTTCAGGGCTACATCATTAAGTACGTTACTGAATGGGTGTAAAGTAGCCCTGAAAGGTCATTACAAAGAAAAAAGAAATTATGTTTTGTTTGTTTGTTTTTTGTTTAACGCCGTCTTAGCAATATTCCATTTTTGACGGCGGTTGTGAATAATCGAATCTGGACCAGATAGCCAGTGATTGATATCATGAGCATCTATCCACATAATTGGGATCGATGACATGCATCAACCAAGTCAGCGAGCCTGACCACCCTATCACTTAAGTGGCCTCTTTCGACAAGCATAGTCGCCTTTTATGGCAAGCGTGGGTTGCTGAAGGTCTATTCTATCCCGGATATTCAAGGTTTAATGTTTAATGTCTGCATGCTGCTATAGGTGGTCACTGCATGTACTGACCGTCTCCATGGACTAATGGTAGAGCGTCGGCCTGGAGAGCGGAAGGTCCGGGGTTCGATCCCTAGCCACGTCATACCAAAAGACGTTAACAGATGGTACTTGTTGTTACCCTGTTAAGGGGCTAAAACAAGGACTGGTCGGCTCGGAGTCAGTATACTGTGTCTGAGTGGGGTATTCATGTTAAACTGCGGCATGGTATCTCAGTGAGCTAGCACTATAAATCGGCATCAGTCTTGACTATTACAAGCAGCCACACAGACACATCCACGTGCATTCACGTCGCTATATAAGAGCAATAATCTTGGACGCGACGTTAAACCCCTTTTCACCTCACCTCACTGCATGTACTTGATCAGAGAATGTTTATTTGACATGTTGTAGATGGTGGAGAATACAGGAGCTGCTGTCAGCAGGTGAGATACTCCCCTCGAGTGGAAGCTGATCAACTGGTAGAGCAGCTCTGCCTCACAGTACTCTATGGTGGCTTCGATGTGCAGGTGACCATATCAGCAGCAGCCAAACTGCCTGAAGACAGGTACAAAACTTTCGCTACATTCCACCCTAATTATTGGTTTGTTTGTTGTTTACTGCTGAACTCCAGCTGTAGGATGACGGCTTGTAAATAACGAGTCTGGACCAGAAGAACCTGTGATTGATATTATGAACAACATACGTCGTCATGGCACGATGACACTGTATCAACCAAGTCTCTCAGCCTGATAAAAGCAGCCTAGGTTGCTGAGGAGCAATCCTAACCAAGAATCACCGGGGGTTCCACCACAAGTTGGGGCACATGTTTAGCTCACTTATAGTCAAGTGAGCTTATGTCATGGCCTGTTTTTCTGTGTCTGGTGTCCGTCACACATTGCCTGCCTGTCATAAACATCTTATCACCACATTGATGAAGCCAAAACACATACCGTATTCGACGTAATAACCGCCCAGGGCGCTCTCAAAATTAGAAATAGGGGGCTCTTATTAGAATATTATTTTGGTGAAAAAAAACAGTTGATAGATGAATTTTGTGGTTTATGCTGACAGCCTGAAATGTTTTTGTACGACAGATATATTTTTTCAGAATTTAATTGCCCATAATTAAGGGTGCATATAACACATGAGTGCTTATTATTCGCGAAAAAATAAGTCTTGTGTACATTGATCAATCGGAAGGGGTGCCAATTGGGATTGTTCACTAGCCAATATATTAGCAAATATCGCGTGGGCACTTATTAGAGCGGGGCACTTATTACGTCGAATACGGTATGTTCTGTTTTTCACAGTGTTTTAATTTTGACTTTTGATCTTTGCATTTTAACCATGCTCCTTAGTTCTCAAAAGCATTCTTGTCTCTTAAATCACCATCACCACGGTGACCACTTGACAAATATGGCTGAAACATCACATGCTTCATCAAACCAAAGATGACACTCCACTTTGTTCAAAAGATTTGAATCTGACTATCGCAATGGGGAATTTGATTTGTGAGACCTTTGTTGCATTTGGGTATAGACTCGTCCAAGTCTGTTTGGCATATAATATTTCTGTCTCTACCATCTCATTAAATTCAGATCTTATTCTCGCTACCACTGATCTGAGTACATCCTTTTACTGATCATGTCAGAACAACCTATCATGCAACCAATCAAAGCGTTGCTTACCAGATTGAGAAAGTGACAGTTGGAATGTGACAGTGTAAAGGTTGACACAGGATATTCTGAAATAAGTTTCGTGTTTCAGGCTGTACGACTGATTCCATCAAAATATCTATCTCTCGTTTCAATGGGACAAGCATTTGAATGGAAGAGACTTTGCATAGCATAGGGGAAGTACTGCTGTACGATCTCTGCCATCTTTTAGACATTCCAGAATTTACTTCTGTTTTTCCTCTTCAAATTTTGAATCAATATTTTTTATAGCAGTCTTGAATGGAAGTTGCCAGTTTGAAACTAGTGCCATACAGCTTGAGAAAGCTGCTTTCTGATTGGCTAATGTGGATTTCTTACTAGTCATTTCAATGGTCGGTCAAATTTTGCGAAAGGCCATTTTGACATGACCTGTAATGGGATGTCCTCAGATCGTTGTTTAGCGGTAGAGAGATTTTAATAAGATTGCAGTATCTAAGAATACATTTATCATGGCAGATAACCTCTCATGGTAAATTTGCACATTATCCTAAGCAAACCGACCGCCTCCGTGGTCTAGTGGTAGAGCGTCCGCCTGGAGAGCGGAAGGTCCGGGGTTCAATCCCTGGCCGCGTCATACCAAAAGACGTTAAAAGATGGTACTTGTTGTTACCCTGTCTGGCGCACGGCATTTAGGGGCTTAAAGAAGGACTGGTCGGCTCGGAGTCAGTATACTGTGTCTGAGTGGGGTATTCATGTTAAACTGCGGCATGGTATCTCAGTGGGCTAGCACTATAAATCGGCATCAGTCCGGACTAGTACAAGCAGCCACACAAACACACATGTGCATGCACGTCGCTATATAAGTGCAATAATCTTGGACGCGACGTTAAACCCCATTTCACCTCACCTCACCTAAGCAAACCACATGAAGTGTAATAAGATCCTCCGACTTGCCTGAATGTAGAGAGTTAATATATAAATATTCAAACAACTCAATTAGCTCTAATTGGGCCTTGGCACAAATACAGCGTATCAAAGGTTTTTATGTCTTTTTACACATAAAAGTGTGTAAAAATATGAACAAAACAGACTATTGTGAAACTGAGCATAACCAGGTGTTCATAGATCAAGGTGAATGTCCATGACCTATGACACCTTGACGACAAGTGAAAACAGGTGCCTGAAACCCACGTGCATGTGATTTGTCAGTAGTTAGTGATTTGTGAGTGGCATTGTGGGACAGTGAATCATCGTCAAAATATCAGAACGTAAAAGTAACATATTCCCTTCTCAAACAACAACTTACATGACATTATTATTATGTACATAAACATAGCTGTTATTTTTATTGTTTTGATAACTTTTTTTCCAGGCTAATTTGCATAATGCCTATAGCCTGTTTCTGCCATGTCAATTTGGAATTAGTTTTATTTTTGAATGTTGAAAGTGCCTACAAATTACCTCCTGTAAAGTACATTTTGTATTGAGCACTGAGATTGAACTAGCAAATCCAGACTAGTACTTTTCCAGTTGTTTTGTTATTTCGTATTTACATCTACGTAATGCTTTGTGTCGATTATTAAATCCAGCAAAACAGGTTTTTTTTCATTTCCATGAGTACTTTAGTTCCCGGTATCGCTAAACAAAGATCTGAGGACATCCCATTACGAGTCACGTCAGAACGAATCCAAGCGTCGCTTACCAGATCATGAAAGTGGCAGTCAGAATGTGTTTTCTAATCATGCAACTTCGAAAGTGTTAACAAGGGGTATTCCGAATGACAGTTACGGCAGACTGATGACTGATTCAAAATTATATATCGTCTATCTCTCGCTTCTGTGGGATAAACATTTGAATGAAGGGTGCATTGTTCAGTACGTGGGAAGCACTGCCATACAATCTCAACCATATGTTTGACTTTCCGGAATGTTTGTTTGTTCAGTTTTCAAAATTTTAATCGAGAACTGTGTCAACATATTTTTACAAGCGTAGTGTGAAATGGAAGTCGCCAAGTTGAAACGAGTGCCGTAAAGCTCGAGAAAGATGCTTCCTGATAGGCTGATCTCGACTTCTTCTTAGTCATTTCAGTGGTCGATCAAAGTTTGCGAAAGGTCATCTTGACGTGACCCATAATGGGATGTCCTGAAATCTTTGTTTAGCGGCAGGGAGAACTTAGATCTGATTTTAATGAGATTGAGTAATGTTCAGAAGTGCATAATAGGATGTCAAACACCAAACAGAATTGGCCAAGTCTTGAGTGTAACATCCCTATTACTGTTTTAGCAGTGTTGGAATAATTGATGGCTTGTCTTATCGTCCCCAGTGATGTCAGCAAGGTTCCAGGAGACCCCCATGTTGTCAGCAGCAGTAGTGTACACATAGAGGGACTCGGAGACACAGTGACAGCTCTTCTGGAGAAGGACAGCCCAGTGGATGGATTGTTATGTTTTGTGATAGAAACACTGAAGAAAGATGTTCTGGCATATGTCAGAAGAGATGGCTTGTAACCAGATGACCAGATGCTGATCATAAACATCGGTGCTGAGGGGAAACGAGTAAAGTTATTTTCTCTTGTTGCTTTTTTGTTTTCCATTTGCCTTCTCTGTGAACAAAGGGCGGTCGGGTAGCCTAGTGGTTAAAGCGTTAAAGCCGAAAAACCGGGTTCGATTCCCGACATGGGTACAATGTGTGAAGCCCATTTCTGTCTCATTCAGCAGCATTCCTGGGGATCTGCTAATAAAGTGGGCCTGGCAAACCAGTGGTTGATGGCATGAGCAAAGATCCGTGCCGTTGGGGCATGAAGTCCTATGAGACACTGTAACTACGTGACAAGCATGTTCTTGTTCAATGCATGGGGACAAATTCTGTCCTGGGGTTGAGTATTGCGTACATTTTTAAACAGGTTCCAAGATTATGTCCTTGAACCGACAATTATTTGTAACAAATATTTCCCTGCATCAACATCGCAGTCCTTGATTATCAAGTGCATCATATCCCTGTTCTAATATATTAAGTACTATGGGCCAATTAACCACCATAGCCTCATTGGGGAATTGATGATCACTCCATGACAAACTTAGCTCAGAATTTCTCTTGCTCATGTGAGTTGTTTCATTGGATGGCTATTTTTAGCATACTTTCATTTGAATTTGGAGGAACGAGTCCAGTGTATTTGTCATAATAGAATGGCGATGTAATAATGCCATTACAGAATCTGTTCACCACCCATTGTATCATAAAACTAGATATATCTCATGACAAATTAGGGGGCACGGGTGGCCCAGTCGTCTGAGGCGCTGCGATTTGCTGTGCAGAGTTGCGTCCCTTGGGCACGCCAGAAACCTATGATTGTTGGTCCGAATCCCGGTTCGCTCTGATTATGTTTCTAGGTTTGTCAGCACCATATCTGTGTTCGTGGGTTTCACCAAAGTGGTAAATGTCTGACACCTGCATCACTTCGGGCTTTCCTCCCACATTAAGCTGACATGCCATGATATAACTGGGATACTGTCAAAAGCGGCGTTAAACCCAATTCACTCACTCACTCACGACAAATTATTTAGTATGGGAAATTACATAATTATGCATGCCTCTTTGATCGTCAGGGTTAGTCCTGTTTGGGTTATGGTAGGTTACCCAAACTCTATCCTTTGCCCTTGGATCCTTGAAAATAACAGTGGCAAATATAGTCTGTATCAGCTCCCAAATAATATCTGGATAATAGAGCACGCAACACACAGGCTATACAGGTTATGCAAAGAACAGAAACATACAGTAAATAGTTTTTCATTGGTTTACCTTTATTCCTCTTTGGCACAAATATATATCTATGTGATGTCAAATCTTTCGAAGCTTGCAACTGAATAAGGTGCTATTTGTTTAGCATACCAGAGAAGCTGTCATGACAATAGTTGTTGAAGGACACACGGTGTAGATATAGAGGGTAACATCTGCACCAACTGATTGTAAATACATCCACGGAGATCTCAGGAAACATCAGGCAGAGATCAACAAATTAGGCTTAAAAAAAGTAAAAGAATTGGTTCTTGCAGCGAGTTTAGAAAATATTGTGCGGGCAGGCGTTTTTGTTTTTTTGCTTGTTCAAACTAGTATGTAAGCATATAAACAGTTGTGTACCATTAACCTGGGAAAGGGCCTCCCTACATAAACAAGCATACAAACTCCTATTGCCACCATGACAATAACACGAGATGCGCTGTAAAGGGAGGTAATTGCATGCTATATTGGATTGCATTGTTTTCCAGTATTAGGATTTTTTTTTTTTTTTTTTTAAATGGAACTAAAAACGAAATGTGCAGCAGACTTTATGATGTTGTGGGCTGTGCCGCAGAACCAAGACTTATTTTTTTAGCCTTAGTTACATCAGTTCGGATCAGTTTGAATGATGATTATCTTGTAAGTGTTTGCAGGCAGGAATGCATTGATAGCTGTTACCTGACGGTAACAAAATTTTTTACACTGATAGTTGCCGTAACTTCTTTTGAGTAATGGACAATCACTAAAATGCCCGCATTTCACTACGACCACGAATATCCCGAATCACCCTGAATAGGAATTTTTCATGTTCGTAGATAAATCTCAATCATTTCTTCAAGTTCTTAAATGAATCTTATTTGATTCCCATACATTTCGCGGGAGTTCGTCGAATTGGCAAGAAAGTTTTTGTTCGTCAAAAACTTTCGTGAAAGGGTCCCCGAATTGCAATTTCCTGGCTGTATCGTAATCCATTCCTATTTAATTCTCATGTTCTGTATCAGCTCTGTATTCGATTCTTTTGCATTCTTGGCTATTCTTAGCGAATGTGGCTCCCAAAATTTCTTGTCCTCAACCTGAAAACATCCCAAACTGCCACGAATGTCCCGAGTCAACTAAGAATCATGTAAGAATTAAGTAAGAACAACAATTGGCATATTCGTAACTTAGTCGTAGGTGATCCTTACAATTCGTGCATGTTTCTTAACACATTCCTGGTATTAATATTTTTCAACCTGATTAGCCACGAAACTTTGCATAATTGGCAGAATCATCGCGAATTTCGAAAGTTTTCTGAATCGGGGTGATTTGGGATATTCGTGGTCGTAGTGAAAGAGGGGGCATAAGTAAAGACAGCTGCTGTGAGTGTAAAACAGATTCAGCTGCTGGATTCTTTGTCCTCTTAAACTATTCCACATTCTTGAACAGTATTTCAGTAATATCACGGCGTTTCAGCTCCATGGAGGAAAGCCTGATTGATGCAGGTCTTGGATTAGGTCAAACGGTCATGTTTCTGGCATGTCTAAGGGAGACAACTGTGCACAGCAAACATGGCAGAACATCCACAAAATACATCATGAAGACCGACACTCAAAATGTACACGTGTAACCATTGTTTGTCTGGAAGTATGTCATTACCCTAGACTTGGGAAATGTGTCCGAAATGGGAGAATTTCAATTTGTAAATCTTACATTACTCCAGCAGAGTTCGTGCTGGCTTTTGAAACTGACAGTCCTGGTGGACTGGCAACACTATAAATTACAAGAACCTTCCTAATCTCTGAAGGAACTTAGTGTAGAGGCAAGATTTCCTCTTGTTTCCAAGTATGAACTGTTAGAAATGAAATGACATGAAATCATGTTAAAATTATTACAACTGATTTTAACTTATTATCCATGGTGGTCCAATGATAAGGACTCTATTAGTAATCTAATGTTCTAAAGTTCAATTTCCACGTAATATTTATCAATTCTAAGATGGGTACAATGTTTACACGTTCTCGGTAACTTTCCACTACCCCTTGACCTTAACCTTCATGCGTCATGTCAAAGCTCACAGGTCATGTCACGACCTCTTCAAAGCTCATGCATTTTGAAGCACATGCTGGCAAGTGTGTATTGGACCTCCATGCTGCCAGGTTTTCACCTCACTGCCTGCTATATTTGAACTAATTTCTCTTCTTTTTTATTCTTCAAGACTTAGTCGCTTCAAATATATATTAAACCTCAAACCAAAGCAAAATATTATTTCCTTGCACTAAAAATGAAGGTAACAGACAAGCTGACTTCATTGGAAAAATATACTTATATGAATATCGCTGATGTTTTGTTCAACAACAAAGATTTATAAGGTACTTTCTTTGCCGGTCCACGGGGACGGGCAGCCACATGAATTACCAGTCTAATCCCAATTTTACCGGTAATAAACTGGTATTGTCCAGTATAATGAGAGGCCCCCTCCTAATAATGCAATGCCTATTTACATTTGGTATACAATTGCCAAACCCATACAGATTTCACAGCATCCATGCATGCCAGTAACAATTAGAATTATCACATCTGAAACCCTCACAAACCAGTATCCCAAAGTGTATTCTTACCAAATCCAAGCATATATACATCATCATCCAACATTTAACCATATATAAATGCAAGATAGCTTCAGCTTCACAGTGGAATCTATTAATAGTTTCTTTTGCCGACTTTTAAAAATACAGTCAAGTCCCGTTAATCCGACATGGTTGGTTGCATATGATTTTGTCGGATTAACGAGTATGTCGGATAAACAAACTTAAGTAGTATCAATGTTTGTTAAAAGCATAGTCTGGAATGGAAGTCGCAAGTTTGAAACTTGCACCGCAAAGCTTAAGACTCGTCTTACATCAAAACATGGGCTTTGTACTCGCGGGCAGATGACGTATGCTGATCACAGTGTAGGATTAACGAGACTGATTAATGAGTGATTTCGGTAATTCGTTGCAATTAGGTGTGTCGGAATCGGAGTGAGAGACTGTCGGATTTACGGGTCTAAATAGCACTGATTTAATCGGTTCCAATCATTAGTGTCGGATAAAGCCAATTGTCGGATTATGGAGTGTCGGATTAACGAGACTTGACTGTCGTTGGCATCACTAATTTAATTACCGTATTCGACGTAATAAGCGCCCAGGGCTCTCTCAAAATTAGAAATAGGGGGCTGTTATTAAAATACTATTTTGGTGAAAAAAACAGTTGAAAAATAAATTTCGTGGTTTATATACGACAGATGTATTTTTCCAGAATTTAATTGCCCATATTTAAAGGTGCATAAATAAGTCTTCAATCGGAAGGGGTGCTATTTGGGATTGTTCACGAGCCAATATATTAGCAAATATCGCCGTGGGCGCTTATTACATCGAATACGGTATTAGTTTTTCATCCAAATGTGAAAAAACAGTTGAGATGGAGACATTACTTTTTTAAACTGATGATGGCATATCTGTGTACAGTAACTGTCAACATGCTATCTACATGTATATGGTATATTTCATCAGGATAAAAAAGAATGGATCGGATGGAATATGTAATAATTTATGAGTGAATCATACTCGTTACTTTATTCAAATACACAAGGATCACACAAACTCCATCTATTATCTTAACCATTAAATTTGTAAACTTTCTTGCTGGTGATCTTGTTGCTTTTGACAAAAGATTGTTTTCTTCTGACAAGGGACTTTCGTAATTACTTCCAAGGGTGCTAAAAGTCTGTTTTAACTATAAAAAAGTAGACAAACACATTAGTACAGTGCTCAAGCATGAAGGTGTTCTGTGAATCTATTTTGCTTTTGAAGTCCCATCCCATGTACCGTATTCGACATAATAAGCGCCCAGGGCGCTCTCAAAATTAGAAATAGGGGGCTCTTATTAGAATATTATTTTGGTGATAAAGAAAAGGAGCTGAAAGATCGTAAATTTCATGGTTTAAGCTGACAGCCTGAAATGTTTATATACGACAGATATATTTCTCCAGAATTTAATTTCCCATAATTAAGAATGCACATAACACGTATTATACACGAATAAACAAGTCTTGTGTACATTGATCAATCTGAAGGGGTGCTAATTGGGATTGTTCACTAGCCAATATATTAGCAAATATTGCCTTGGGCGCTTATTACGTCGAATACGGTACTCTCATTTGTTTCTTTTGACTCTGGACGTATCCTTTTTGTGAAATAAATAGAAATATCAAGCACAACAACTTTTCCTTCATGACAAACCGAGCAAACACGAGTCATCACAACACAAATAGAACAAACAAGATAGCAACATACTGCAATGTATGGAGTTTGTATTCTGTAAATGTGTTTGGTTTTATGCCCTTGGGCATAATCATACAGACAAGTGTCACTGCTTATCATATCTATCACCAAGGCTTGTGATACCAATATTGATTCAATGCTACGAGTACTAGTATATATTTCAATGACACCCCGGCATGACCAATTTTATACCCTGATTCCAGTACTCGAGTATTGAAAACAAAGACATGAGTCTCCAAGGGTCTAAACGTGTTGGTGTCCAAAATGTATTCATTGACATAACTCCACCGAAACTTAACTGGGGTATAAATTGGTTATAGCCCCACTTCTCAGTGTATCTGGTAATATCCTACAAATTGTTCGGACTTGAAGTCACCTCAGCTTTGCCTCCGCCAAAACTGTAGGGAATTTGACAGATACACTTAAAGATATGTGGGCATAACTATGAAATATCCACTATTAATACATTTCAGACTAGATATGCCATGTGCTAGCTTCTGTTATAGCTATAATGGATAGAATTATCATTAAACCGCCCGCATGTTATGAGAAATGAGCGGGCCACTGTAACTTGATAATGCCCTCATATTACTTGACGATGAGCCATTATCACGCCTGTTGTTAGGTGACGTTATAGGGATAGGTGACATCACGTTCCAACAGTGACATCATCAGGTTTGCTCGGTGACGTTTCCATATTTGTAAAGGTGGGTCAGTGACATTCTTGATCGCAGTAAATGTTTCAAAACCGATATTGTTTATTTGATGATAAATTCCATCCATTTTAGCTATAATAACGGTTACGCTATTTTTCAGGGCATTATCATTTGCAGAAGCCCTCGGTCTTTTCAACTGCCTTTCTTCGTCGGGCAGCTAATGGAAGACCTCGGGCTTAGGCAAATGATAATGCCCTGAAAAACCGCATTACCGTTATATCATGACTGATAACTCTGCTTAGTTCAGTATTCTGCTGATACAGCAGTAAACTTACTTTGTGGTGACAAATATCTCTCTTGACACCTATAAAAGTACATAACCACACTAACTATGAATATACAAGCATGATTTAATTTTGCATAAATTACTATTCTCTCACAGTTACTCAACTATACATAAACTTTAGCAAACTGGTATCACAGAAATAGAAAATGAATGTCAACTTAATTTACATGAGTTAACAGGGGACAATTGTATATATTGTTGCAAAGATTGTTTTTTCCTAAAGAAATGTAGGTATACAACCCGGTATATAATAGGTATGCACATAATGACATCTGTGTAAACAGATACCTAAACTGCAACTCTGTATCCTCGGTATGTCAGAATACCATATTTCCTCTATAAGATGCAGAGAGATTGGGTAGCCAAGTCACACCGCTTGTCATACCGAAGCCCGGGTTTGATTCCTTACATGGGTAAGTGTGAAATCCATTTTTGGTGTCCTCTGCTGTGATATTGCTAAAAATGGCGCAAAACCATACTCGCTGACTCATTCAGATGCCTGGACTCAAATTGATGCTGGGGCATGAGCTCTGTTCCAGATACAGATGATGAGGCTCTATTAGCTTCCAGGTCCATCTGGACCACTGTACCAGCTTTAAATAGACACCAGGTCTACAGCTTGCGTGAAATTAACAGATGCTCAGACGTCTAATAGAGGAAATATGGTAATTGAAGTCCCAGGGAACAGAGGTGAATAATAAATATACATGGTATCGGTAGGTACCATATTCGATGTAATAAGCGCCCAGGGTGCTCTCAAAATTAGAAATAGGGGTCTCTTTATAGTATATAATTTTGGTGAGAGAAAAAAAAAAACAGTTGAAAGTTTGTAAATTTCGTGGTTTATGCTGACAGCCTGGAATGATACAAAAGAAAAGTCTGTGTGTATTATACACGAGAGATATTTTTCCAGAATTTAACTGCCTGTAATTAAGGGTGCATATAACACACGAGTGCGTATTATACACAAATAAATAAGTCTTGTGTACAATGATCAATCGGAAGGGGTGCTAATTGGGATTGTTCACTCATAAGCCAATATGTATTAGCAAATATCGCGAGTGCCGCTTATTAGAGCGGGGTGCTTATTACATCGAATATGTTATTGTATTGTACATTAGTTCAAGGAAATACAGATACATTCAAGAAGTGAAGGAACTGGGTCACATTTTAAACTGATGAAATTGATTTCCATCTCGAAACAGCTGTAGAACATATTTCATCAACAAATGAATGAATATTCAGAGTGAGTGAGTTTGGTTTAACGCCGCTTTTAACAGTATTCCAGTCATATCACGGCATGTCAGCTTAATGTGGGAGGAAAGCCTGAAGTGATGAAGGTCTCCGACATTTACCACTTCGGTGAAACCCATGAGCACGGGTATGGTGCTGACAAACCCAGAAACATTATCGGGGCTAACCGGGATTTGAACCCACAATCATAGGTTTCTGGCGTGCCCAAAGGACGCAACTCTGCACAGCGAATTGTGGCGCCTTAGACGATTGGGCCACCAGTGCCCCCGAATATTCAGAAAAAGCATGAGTAGGATATGATGAGGAGTAGGGCTGGGACGAGTCCAAATTTACTACCGGGTACCCATCACCTTATTACCCAACCCTACCTGGGTACCCGCTGTAGATAAATGGAGAAAGGTACAAACTGTCCGAAATGGAAAACTTTGATCTTAGCCCTGGCAAAACGTATATCGATACACGTATAAAACGATCTGTTCATGCATACACTGAAGTTTCATCTTTATTCAAATATATAAAAGTCAGAAGGAATGGGTGCATTGTCAGAAAGAAATGGGAACATTAGTGACTTGTAGTGTAACCATAGAGTTCTAGATAATTTTTGTCATTAAAGAATATATCACATGACTAACCACGGGTCCGCGTAGTCCTGTGGGTCAGGACCCACCCGACCAGGGTACCCGAGTTACTCGTCCCAGCCCTAATAAGGAGATAGGGGAAATTGCGATATAAAACTCCAGATGCTTCAGGAAAAGTGGAATTGTATATGTAAAGAGAATAATCGGTAAATATCAGCACCTGTACAACCGGGAATATAATATCTGTATACGAGACATTCGTCATGAACACACTGCAAAACGGAACACAGTTTAAAGAAATCAACAAATAAAATCTGTGTAAAATAATGCAGATATGTTGTCTGTTACAGGGTCACACCAACATAAAAAATCGATAAACGCAAGTTTTTCTTTTTCTTTTAGACCAATGTCAGGAGATCATCATCTCAAACAACCTACCAAACAATCTACCAAACAACCCCTTGTGTGAGTCCATCATATTTGTTCATATTATTTCTTATCTACAAATTACCAAAAATGAACTACTTTGTTGTTGCCGTCATATAGCCGGAATATTGCTGAGTACGGCGTTAAACAACAACTTTGTTGTAATGACTTAAATGTACATAGGTATATTTACATTGCAAACTTGGGTGGTATAACATCAGAACATGACTTGTACTGCTGAATACTGTGGATATAAGGATATAAATAGATCCAGACCTGTGACCTGGAGAACTGTCGATACATTTCTGCTCATTAGGCCATGAAAAACAAAAATGTTTCACATCGTTGTATGGGTCAATTAAAACATGAATGATGTTAATCAGAGTGATCAATAATGTTTGGTTTTTCCTTGAAAAAAATGGATTTAAGTCCAGATTGTCCGGATTTTAAAAGTAGAGCTGTATGCAGCCATCATCACATAGTGTTCTCAAAAATATATATAATAAATACACTTCTGATACGAATTTTTACGTCCTATTTGTGAGAGGGAATATAAGCTTATATGTTTGGCACCTCGGAGAAATTCTGTCTGTAGCATATTCCGAGTTCTGCTGATTAATTATACCAATATACTGTCTTTTTTTCAAAAACATTCTTTCCAAAAACAACCACACCACAAACCCCATGCTAACAACCATCTCACCAAATGTTGACCCCTTAAATCAACTCACTTGTGAAAAGTGATTAACATTATTACAGTTATCAAACCCATTCTCATAATTTGTCCAAGAACCATGCTTACATAACGCGGTGTATCTTATCTGTTGAGAGTGTACGTGTTATAGCGTGTATAGCGTGACAGTGCCGCTAACAGACAATAGTTGTAATTCTTCGTCTTAATGGTCGAGGATGCGGAGGTTGCCCGATACAATCTTGTTTTCCAAGATGGCCCCACTTGGGATATCTATCCTCTCGCCATGGTTCGCTATGATGATGACAGTACCCTGTTAATAAAAATAAAATACAACATATTTAGGAACATCGTAATATTATTCACAACATACTGGTAGCAAGAGGGGAGATAACTTGAAGAGATAGTTGCCCACCCTCATCCGAGAAGCAAATCATCCACCAGTTTATCTTGTATGAATGGTTAATTGAAGTTCTGATAGTTTTGTGCTATCAGAATGGATAATTGAAGTTCTGATAGTTTTGTGCTATCAGAATGGTTAATTGAAGTTCGGATAGTTTTGTGCTATCAGAATGGTTAATTGAAGTTCGGATAGTTTTGTGCTGTCAGAATGGTTAATTGAAGTTCGGATAGTTTTGTGCTATCAGAATGGTTAATTGAAGTTCTGATAGTTTTGTGCTATCAGATTTAGCATTTTGTTTCATGGTTTTATTCAAGGTATATGACGGTGGTCTGTAAATAATCAAGTCTGGTCCAAATAATCCAGTGATTGACATCATAAGCATCGATCCACGCAATTGGGATACGATGACCTGCATCAACCAAGTCAGGGAGTCTGACCACCTGACCCTGTCAGGCGCCTCTTGGGTTTCATGGTTAGGTAATCAGGACATGTCATTTCAAAACATAGTAAATATTACTTTTTGAGGTGAGGTGAGTGGGGTTTAATGTCGCGCCCAAGATTATTGCACTTTTTTAGCGACGTGCATGTGTGTGTGTGTGTGTGTGTGTGTGTGGCTGCTTGTACTAGTCCAGACTGATGTCGATTTATAGTACTAGCACACTGAGATACCATGCCGCAGTTTAACATGAATACCCAACTCAGACACAGTATACAGACTCCGAGCCGACCAGTCCTTGTTTTAGCCCCTTAATGCCGAGCGCCAGACAGGGTAACAACAAGTACCATCTTTTAACGTCTTTTGGTATGACGCGGCTTGGGATCGAACCCCGGACCTTCCGCTCTCTGGGCGGACGCTCTGCCACTAGACCATGGAGGCGGTCTATTACTTTCGGGAAAATCAATACAAATATAAACATGAATACATGTACATACATGCATAGACATATCAGGTGTAAATTTGTGTTGCATCGATACACTGGTGCAGTCAGTGCCAAAGACTTAAGTCAACTTGTCCGAACATGGCGTTTAACACCATTTTCATTTGACTTTAGTGAGTGAGTGAGTGAGTGAGGTTTTACGCCACTTTTAGCAATATTCCAGCAATATCACGGCTTCACACATTGTACCCATGTCGGGAATCGAACCCGGGTCCTCGGCAGTGGGATATCGCTTTAACCACTAGGCTACCCAACCACCCAATTTTGACTTTAGTGTTACATATTGTTGTTAGCTGACTTTTCAAGACAAAACAAAATTTTACCAGACTCAGACTAGTGGCTAAAGTTGGAGACTATTGGTGAAAAGTGACATCTTTAAGGCAATTTCTCGATTAACAGGGTTTGTTTGTTTGTTTGTTGTTTAACGCCACACTCAGCCATATTCTAGCTATATGACGGCGAACTGTAAATAATCGAGTCTGGACCAGACAATCCAGTGATTGACATCATGAACATCGATCCACGCTATTGGGTTGGTTGGTTTTTTGTTTAACGCCACACTCGGCCATATTCCAGCTATATGACGGCGGTCTGTAAACAATAGAGTCTGGATCAGTCAATCCAGTGATTGACATCATGAGCATCCTTCCACGCAATTTGGTTTGATGACATGCATCAACCAAGTCAGTGAGCCTGACAACCCGATCCCATTAGTCGCCTCTTACGACAAGCCTAGTCGCCTGTGATGGCAAGCATGGGTTGCTGAAGACCTATTCTACCCTGGATCTTCACGGGTCTTCAGTGAGCTAGTACCTACCTTAAGGCTGACATTCTTGCCGAAGGTGACGTCACCCGACACTGTGAGGTGGTCCAGCTCCATGATGTCGGGGATGCTGGAAAATCTGGACAAGAATTCCTTAACCTGGGATAAAAACACAAACACAAAAAGATCAAAATTATAATATCTAAAAAGATATCAAAAAGAAATATTATCCACAGGAAAATCCACACTGGTGAAAAAATTATTGCAAATTTGGTCAACACCACACTCCATAATATTCCAGCTATATGACGGCAGCCTGAAAATAATCAGGTCCCAACCAGATAATCCAGTGATCAATATTTTAACCAATGATCCATGACACACAATCGACCAAGTCACCAAGCCTGACCACCCGATCCACTTAGTCGCCTCTATCGACCAGCCTAGGTTGCTAGGGACCTATCCTAACCCAGAATCCCCCGAGGATGATGATGAAGTTCACCTGCCGCAACCTCCAATGGAGGGGTTGCCTGGTCTTCATGCAGAGAGGCATTGTATCAGAGTAAAAGATATAATTGAAATGAGATTGTTTTAGCAAACTTGGTTTCACATGGAGAGTCTAAAAATAAGGACAAGATTTAAGGTTGGTTGGTTTGTTGGTTGGTTGGTTTGTTGTTTAATGCCGCACACACTCCGTCGCAGTGGTGACTCAGCATAACACCACTGCCACAGGCTAATTTGCATATCACGTGACCGGACTTTTCTCGTTTGTAAACAAACGCGCTTTTTCAGAAATCAGTATAGAACGGACTAATGCAAGTATTTGGGGGCGCTTTACATATTGTTTTGCATAACTATATATATATGCTACTACAACTGCGACAGTGAGTTGCATGACAATATATATTTATGCATCAAAGTGACCGTGTCGCTAGCTCTCCATTGCGCTTCGATGACAGCACGTGGAGCCGTACAACCAATGTAAACATAGGATAACTACGCAAAAACAAGTAGATTTTTACGTATTTGCATACTTTCTCAATGAAAGTTAACCATTCTTTGACATTTGTTTATGAAAATGTGTAGACTTGTCAAACATGAAACGGATGAAAAGCATATGCAATATCTTGAATGGACTGTGAAAGATGTGACGAATCGTCACATGGCGCTGGCCTGTGGCAGAGGTACTATGCTGGCTGGCTGCCGGCCGCATGGAACTCTGGGTAGGAGAGTGTAATGCCGCACTCAGCAATATTCCAGCTATATGACGGCGGTCTGTAAATAATCGCGTCTGGACCAGACAATCCAGTGATTAATATCATAAGCATCAATCCAAGCAATTGGGATTGATGACGTGCATCAACCAAGTCAGCGAGCCTGACCACCCGAACCCGTTAGTCGCCTTTAACGACAAGCATAGTCGCCTTTTACGGCATGCATGGGTTGCTGAAGACCTATTCTACCCCGGATCTTCACGCGTCCAAGATTTAAGTGTCAATGATGTTTGTAGATTGTCCTAAGGGCCCACCTTTGTGAAGTTTGTTCCCAGTTTGACCAGGGGCACAGTTGGGAAGCAACGTTTCGGGCTCATCTCCAGCGCTCCTGTCTTCATGTGGTACAAGTTGCTCATCACTATCAGCAAGTCCGAAGTCGTCTTCACGGGGAGGAACCGACTCCTCGGGACGTTAATACCTTGATACATTTAATCATACATGAAATACAGGGACAAGAGGGAAAACATATTAATACATAACCAATGTGAAACTTTTACAGACTTTTACAGATTCAACCAGTGACCGAAGCAAACATCAGATTGTAAATAAATAATTCTTGGTTCAATGTTTATCTCACACGTTTACCACTTTGATGTAACCCATGAGCACCCAATCAGGGTGAAGCAGGATCCTGGCATGCCCAAGGGACACAACTCTGTACAGTGAATTGTGCCTCTGAAGACTGGGTCATCTGTGTCCCCACAAAGACTAAATAATATGCAGAGCTCAAGATAAGTTTTTCAGCAATTGCATTTTTACTCTAGGGTTTCTATTTTAATTGGGTTATTACATTTTACATTGGATAACTGGTATTTTTTCACTCATCTAATCATCACTCTATTCGTTTTTCCCCAAAATAAGGGACCATTTTAAGATTTAAAAAAAAATGAAATAATGTTTTAGATGTATATAACTGTTCTAAATATAAAGGTTTGACTCAGAAACTAAATTAGCTCGTAATTGTGTTTCGGAAAATCGCTCCATTGCACTCATGCTGAAAACGCTTCATTGGGTATTTACGCGTGCTTATTTTATATATTTGAGTTTTTCATTTAATGCATGCGTTTCTGTACGCATGTTAATTGAAAGTAATTAGGTTTTGAATATTTTGGGGGGGTATTTTACGCAAATACGGTGCTTATCTGTAGCTCTGTAATATGAAAACATAAGTTGACAAGAGGCAGTTTCTATGGTTACCTATTGCTCCTTCAAAGCTCTTGATGGCAGCCCCCACTGCTGTCTCCAGCTGTATAACATTGGTGCCATTGTCCAGGGTCTGGGTTAGAAGCAGAGTCAGTTACTTGACACACACACACAGACACACCTTCCAGATACATGTACATACATAGTGGTACTGGAGGCACCAATAGCAGTGAATTCTGCGAACTGCAGTCAATGTTCCAACAATCTCATTAAAATCAGATCTCTCGCTGCCGCTAAACAAAGATCTGAGGACAACACAGAACGGGTCACGTCAGACCGACCTTTCGCTAACTCTGACCGACCAATGGAATTACTGACAAGAAGTTGACATTAGCCAATCAGAAAGCAGCTTTCTCGTGCTTCACGGCACTAATTTCAAATTGGCGACTACGCTTCGAAACATATTTTGACGTATTCTCGCTTAAAAATTTGAAACCTGAACAAAAGGACATTCTCGAATGGCTAATATATGGTGTAGATTGTATAGATTCAGTCGTTAAGCCCGTAACTATCGTTCGGAATACCCCGTTTTAAAGTTTTTGAGGTTGCATGATTAGAAATCACATTCCGACTGTCACTTTCATGATCTGGTAAGGGACGCTCTGATTGGTCGGATGAAAGGTTATTCTGACGTGACCCCTAATGGGATGTCCTCAGATCTTTGTTTAGCGGTAGCGAGAACTAAGATCTGATTATAATGAGATTGATTTTCCAAGAATATCAAGGCAACCTCTAAATAAATTTTTGAAGTTGATTGGTGACAACGAAGATACAATTTATGGATAACAACTTCTTTATTTACTGTAGAGACCTTGCTTGACAACAGTATGAGGATCTATACCGTAACGTTGCCTTTACAGTAAATAAAGAAGTTGTTATCTATAAATTCTACCATGAATTTGGAATTTACTCGATTCTGATTGGTCAATCAGAGGCTATTAAATCACAATAAACCCCCTCTGATTGAAACAGCTGGTTTGACGTCCGCTTCACCGCGGAAGCTAATATTCATAGAATAGTACTATTTTCAGTCATAGTTGTTAGGCATATTTAAATAATCATATCTACAATTACAGGTTACAAAATGCACCGATGCGGTAACTACAATATTCAAAGTATGTGTGGCAATACATTTCGTGCAGAAAAACACGACAGAAATCAACAAAGGGAACCGCGCTAAATTTAACATTTGAAACTTCACGCTGCGCGTTCCAAATTCAATTTAGCGGGGTTAAATCTACAGGTAACCTAGTTCTACATTGAAAACACAGTATGTTTATCTCCTAATTGTATCTAATTGTATCAGGCAAACCAGTAAGGACAATCAAAGGGAAACGCCATCGGGACATGTTGACATGAGATCTGTCAAGTCACTAAAAATGACCACCTCCTCCATTGCTTGACAAACTCGGGACACTGGGGACTCAGTTCTACCAAGCAGGAACACAAACAGTTCAACACCAGGAATAACTTTCAGACATGTTTCTTTGTTGCTTAACGCCCCAATGCAATATTCCAGCTACATGTCGGCGGTCCGTAAACAATCGAGTCTGGACCAGACAATCCAGTGATTGACAATATGAGCATCGATCCACGCAATAGGGATACGATGACATGCATCAACCAAGTCAGCGAGCCTGACCACCCGATCCCGCTAGTCGCCTTTTACGACAAGCATAGTCACCTTTTACGACAAGCATGGGTTGCTAAAGACCTATTCTCTACCAGATCTTCATGGGTCTATTTATATATGTTATGTAAATGGCATGAATACGTAGATGAAGGTGTCAAAAAAACCTGGAGCGTGAAAGATGACAATACTTTGTCTTTAGAAAATTCACCAAAATACACAAATGGAAATCTCAATATTTGTGTGGTTTAAAATCCTCATTCATTTTGTAACATGGGGAATTTCTTCCCATACAGACTAGTATCAAAGTGAGAGAGCGAGTTGGGTTTAATGCTGCTTTTAACAGTATTCCAGTTATATCGCGGCGTGTCAGCTTAATGTGGGAGGAAAGCCTGAAGTGATGCAGGTCTTCGATGTTTACCACTTCGGTGAAACCCACGAGCACGGGTATGGTGCTGACAAACCTAGAAACCTAATCGGGTCGAACCGGGATTTGAACCCACAATCATAGGTTTCTGGCGTGCCCAAGGGACGCAACTCTGCACAGCGAATCGCGCGCCTTAGACGACTGGGCCACCCGTGCCCCCGACTATCAAAGGTAAACTCATCTAGATGTACACAGGTAAATACACCCTGGCTTAATTACTTCAAATCCTGGTTAAGTCTCCCAGTAGTCTTACTTTGTGTGAGTTCATTGGAGTATAAACATTTACAAAGTGAGGGCCAAACTGTATGATTGCAGAGCTTGCGAGATTTCCGAAGTTGTTAATGAACCCGTGGCGGTTTATATAAATGTGGTAGTCAGCACTGATCAACTGGTCGATCATCGAAAGGTGATTAAAGATGTGTCAAACTGACTCTAAGGTAAATTCATAGACTGCAGTAAACGGTCACTGTCAGCCCAGACACGGATCGAGTCCATACTACGATAGTTTGGATGTGGGTGAGGTGAGGTGAAATTGGGTTTAACGTCGCGTCCAAGATTATTGCACTTATATAGCGACGTGCATGCACGTGTATGTGTGTGTGTGGCTGCTTGTACTAGTCCGGACTGATGCCGATTTATAGTGCTAGCTCACTGAGATACCATGCCGCAGTTTAACATGAATACCCACTCAGACACAGTATACTGACTCCGAGCCGACCAGTCCTTGTTTTAGCCCCTTAATGCCGAGCGCCAGACAGGGTAACAACAAGTACAATCTTTTAACGTCTTTTTGTATGACGCGGCCCGGGATCGAACCCTGGACCTTCCACTCTCCGGGCGGACGCTCTACCACAAGACCACGGAGGCGGTCTAGTTTGGATGTGCATTTCTTTGTTTTGTTCATTAGAATGGGCCGTAGTGAGGATATTCGTGAACAGTCATGCAGTCAAACACTCTGACGTTTCTCAATGTATACTGAAACGCTGAGTTCAAGGTTAAAGGTTCTATATGTTTCTGTATGTTTTCGTGCTAAGGGGTTTCCCCAGGAATGTGGAAGTCTGTTAGTGTTTTCGTAATTTCAAGAACATGGTCTCGTGAAAAATGTATGAACGTCAAATTGTGTCGTTCATACACTTTCGGGGTCATGTGACCGACCTCTCGTCCAATGGAAAAGCCGTATATCGTGTTATGCTGAGTTATATACAAAATTATACATGCTGGTTGATAATTTGCATAAAATGATATACATTCTGGGCCAACTTGCCCAAAGTGATCCTAGAGCTAAGATGATCGTAACTCCCATTCTTTAACATAGGCTTACAATAGTCATTGCACTAAGATAGCCCTGGTCTAAAAGTACATCATGAGTTTAGGTGAGTCAGTGAGTTGGGTTTAACACAGCTTTGAACAGTATTCCAGTTATAACACGGTGCGCCAGTTTGATGTGGGAGGAAAGCCCGAAGTGATGACGATCTTAGACATTTACCACTTTGGTGAAACCCACAAGCACATTATGGTGGTGACGGACCTAGAAACATAATCAGGATAAACCCGAATTCAACTCTGCATAGTGAAATCAGTGCCTTAGACGACTGTGTCGCCTGTGCCCCTAAACTTCAGAAACATATTCAAGTGAGTGAGTGAGTGAGTGAGTGAGTGAGTGAGTGAGTGAGTGAATTAGTTGGGATTAACGCTGCTTTTAACAGTATTCCAGTTATATCACGGCGTGTCGGCTTAATGTGGGAGGAAAGCCCGAAGTGATGCAGGTCTCAGACGTTTACCACTTCGGTGAAACCCACGAGCACGGGTATGGTGCTGACAAACCTAGAAACATAATCGAGGCGAACTGGGATTCGAACCCACAATCATAGGTTTCTGGCGTGTCCAAGGGACGCAACTCTGCATAGCGAATTGCGGCGCCTTAGACGACTGGGCCACCCGTGCCCCAGAGTGAGTGAGTGAGTGAGTGAGTGAGTGAGTGAGTGAGTATTAACACCATTGTGAACATTTTTTCAGTTTGTCATGGCATGCAAGCTTGATGAGGGAGAAAAGCCTGAAGTGATGCAGGTCTATGACGTTTATCACTTTAATACAGATGCAATGTGGAATGAAATACAAGGTAATCTCCTCTACCTTCGGGTTGACAATGATCTCCATGTGCAGTGTTTTCTCTTCTATTATCCTCTTGATAGCGTCTAGATTCATCCATAAGTTGTTTGTATTGAAAATCCTGGAAGGAAAAGTGGGACACCGTTATATTCATTCGTCACCACTCGCCCCTTTCTGTTACCTGCAAGAAGACTCGTCCCTCTATCGATGAATGTTATGTGCGAAAATACACCAAACCAATCAGAATACACGTATGATTTCAAGTTCTTCGTCAAAGAATCCCTCAGAAATTATTTTTGATTTCACATTTGTCTTGCATCTAAAAATATACCCAAGACACAGTTAAATGTGTTCTATCATACTGTATAATTCCACATGTCCCGATGTGCTTTAAATTGCATCTGAAATATATATAATATATGGGGAAATATATGTGAACCATAATGCGACGAGTTGACAATTGTTTTAGGTATGCCCCTTTGCGCTGAGACGGAACCCGGTCGCAAAAATGGCCACGAGAGGGGCACGAGTCGCTATTCGGCTTGTCCCGGAATAACACGAGTTGGTCACGAATGTGTTCTATTGTGATTGTGAGGGAGACTTCATACAGTGATATATGGAAGGACTGATTGGAAACAAAAGCCAAGAATAAAAATTAAATAGATACAATTTAACTTTCTACATTTGCCCATTTCATTTTGGATGGATTAGAAAGTAGAAGCAGATATTGTTTGAGTCCAGGGTCCCGTTGTACAAAGGAATCTCAGCACCAAGGTGATCGTAACTCCCATACTTTAACATAGGCTTAGGACAGTCTTAATGGACGAGTTGACAATTGTTTTAGGTATGCCCCTTTGCGCTGAGACGGAACCCGGTCGCAAAAATGGCCACGAGAGGGGCACGAGTCGCTATTCGGCTTGTCCCGGAATAACACGAGTTGGTCACGAATGTGTTCTATTGTGATTGTGAGGGAGACTTCATACAGTGATATATGGAAGGACTGATTGGAAACAAAAGCCAAGAATAAAAATTAAATAGATACAATTTAACTTTCTACATTTGCCCATTTCATTTTGGATGGATTAGAAAGTAGAAGCAGATATTGTTTGAGTCCAGGGTCCCGTTGTACAAAGGAATCTCAGCACCAAGGTGATCGTAACTCCCATACTTTAACATAGGCTTAGGACAGTCTTAATGCTAAGGTTGTTTTGTACATGGCACCCAGGGATGACTAACCAATGTTTGTGGATATGTCGCCACAGTCAACAAGGTCAGATAACTCCGAAACTCCATCTTACCAAGTAGTCTATGTGTCAGATATCACTTTTATTACTTAGAAATATAAAAAAACGACGTCATATTATCACCTAGAAATATAAAAAACTGACCATGTTGTGGTTACAAGTGAAATTTCACATTAACCCTGATTGTATATGGAACTCTGATTTGAAGACATTTTTCTCATGTTTAGTTTACTTACTTGAATTTGCTTACACTCTTGAATTCATCAACCTGTGGAATAAGGAAGTTGTTTGTTAATATATGGCTAACGTTATTTTTCAGGGCATTTTCATTTGCCAAAGCCTGAGGTCTTCTATTAACTGCCCGACGAAGGGCTTCTGAAAATGATAATGCCCTGAAAAATAGCGTTACCGTTATCATAGCTAAAATGGATAGAATTTGTTATAAAATAAAAAGAAACAACAATATCGGTTCTGAAACATTTACTGCAATCAACACGAATGTCACTGACCCACTTTTACAAATATGGAAACGTCATAGAACAAACCAGATGACGTCACTATTGAATGTGATGTCACCTTTCCCTATCCCCATGACGTCACCTAACAACCCGCGTGAAAATGGCCTATGAGGATATAATGGATATGAGGGCATTATCAAGTTACAGTGGCCCCCTCAATCCTGATAACATGCAGGCGGTTTAATGACAATTCTATCCATTTTAGCTACATGTATAATAAAGTCTTTGATGTTTATACAGAGGCCAAATATTGTGCAACATACACTATAAGCCTAATGGTAACAGGTGAGGTGAAATGGGGTTTAACGTCACGTCCAAGATTATTGCGCTTATATAGCGACGTGCATGTACGTGTGTGTGTTTGTGTGGCTGCTTGTACTAGTCCGGACTGATGCCGATTTATAGTGCTAGCTCACTGAGATACCATGCCGCAGTTTAACATGAATATCCCTCTCAGACACAGTATACTGACTCCAAGCCGACCAGTCCTTGTTTTAGCCCCTTAATGCCGAGCGCCAGACAGGGTAACAACAAGTACCATCTTTTATCGTCTTTTGGTATGACGCGGCCGGGGATCGAACCCCAGACCTTCCGCTCTCCGGGTGGACGCTCTACCACTAGACCACGGAGGCGGTTCCTAATGGTAACAAGCTGCAACAGGTGAAATAAAGCTGCCTCAGGAATAGATAACCATCACAAACCTGGTTTGCAAAACATGTGAAACAAAATACAATCATATGTAGTCACTGATCAATCATTGATATTTCATCAGTTATTGTAACACATTCGGTGTAATTAATGTTGCAATCAACAAATTTAAAGCGACCTTAAGGCTAAAAAAAAAAATTAAAAGTCTTGGTTCTCAGGCACCATCTGCATCATCATAAAGTTCGCTGCACGTTTTGTTTTGATTTCCATTAAAAAGCCATAAAAAATTTAAATATTCCAAGTCCAACGGTAGTCCAATACTGTATTCCAGTATTTTACTCATTAAGGAATACATTTATGTAGGGAGGCCCTTTCCCAGGTTGATTGTACACAACTGTTTATTTTTTATTTGGTTACATACTAGTTTGAACAAGCACCCCCCAACCCCAAAAAAACCAAAACACCACCGACCATCTGCACTATATTTTCAAAAGCCTGAAAACCAATTCTTTTAATTTTTTAAGCCTAAAAGAAGATCAACTATTGAGTGAATTCTTACACATCATAAATATTCACCGTTGCAGAGTACACCTGATAGAGAAGTACATAAATATTTTTTTCAAGCATTTTCAAGGTCAAATTATTTTTTTAATAATATCCCACCCCCACATCCCCCACCCCCCGATGATATAAAATGGTCGGTACCTTACACCTAGAGTGAGTGATTATGGTTTTATGCTGCTTTTAGCAGTATTCCAGCAATATCACGGTGGGGGACACCAGAAATGGGCTTCACACATTGTACCAATGTTGGGAATCGAACCCGGGTCTTCAGAAAGGACAAGCGAATGCTTTAACCACAAGGCTACCTGACCGCCTCCCTTACACCTGGAACTGACATTACTTACATGTTCTTTAGGGACTTGGGCAATTTCCAGCAACCGTGTCTTGCCCTCATATTCCACCAGCGTCCCGCCCTGAAGTGTCAAGTGTAAGAGTAAGAGAAGGTTGTTTGTTTGTTTGTTTGTTTGTTTGTTTGTTGTTCAACGCCGCACTCAGCAATATTCCAACTATATGACGGCAGTCAGTAAATAATCGAGTCTGGACCAGACAATCCAGTGATTAATATCATGAGCATCGATCCACGCAATTGGGAAACGATGACATGCATCAACCAAGTCAGCGAGCCTGACCACCCGATCCCGTTAGTCGCCTTTTACAACAAGCATAGTCACCTTTTACGGCAAGCGTGAGTTGCTGAAAACCTATTCCACCCCGGATCTTCACGGGTCCCCCAAGTCAGTAACAGAAACACTTCAAAAGTAGATTACTATCGAAAGGGGGAAACTGTTTTGACTCATCTTACAAACAACAACATTTCTTCCACACTAGCTTTCATCACCCTATGCTGACCATACAAATGAGAAATCACTTTGATAAATATATTTTTGCAATTTCCATTCTCTTCTTATTTTTTATTAAAAAGTTTTTTAATCAAAGTAATAAAATGCTTTACTGTAGAGTGAGTGAGTGAGTGAGTGAGTTGGGTTTAATGCCGCTTTTAACATTATTCCAGTCATATCACGGCGTGTCAGCTTAATGTGGGAGGAAAGCCCAAAGTGATGCAGGTCTCAGACGTTTACCACTTCGGTGAAACCCACGAGCACGGGTATGGTGCTGACAAACCTAGAAACATAATCAGGGCGAACCGGGATTCGAACCAACAATCATAGGTTTCTGGCAGGGACGCAACTCTGCACAGCGAATCGCGGCGCCTTAGACGACTGGGCCACCCGAGCCCCGGCTTTACTGTAGAAATCCTACTTTACTTGATAAGGCATGCTTGATCATCCAGTGTATTATATCGACCTTCTGTTTTGATAAATTCCCTGGACCCATTCGAAACCATAACTTTCTTTGGGAAGTGATGTCATGTCACTACGTCGCAGAATTTGTCTAGTTAATGTAAATAATTTGACTCATCTTCCTGAGGCAAGGGAGTTAACTGACTATAAAAGTCCAGTTTCCACCCTTGCCGAACTAGGCTGGAATTTCTGGGTTCATCGTAGTACCACCTGTTGCTATTAGGAGTTATGTCCCTTCTATGTCCCTCCTATTGACCAACCAGATTTTACAGCTCATGTCACTTGCATTTGCTTCAAATAAAATGGTGTGGCCCAGTGAAGATGATCTGATCGATAATCAAGATCTGTATTGAAATTGACCAATATCTGCACGGCTGTTTACGAACCGGACGTTGATTTCGTGACGCGATTTTGATTGGACTATCAGGAAGCGCTCCTTAACCCTCCAACATCATCATCATTGGACTATGCATAGACTCGTTAGTCCAGTTAAAATATAACTCTATAATTCCAGCCTAGTTATGCTATGGTGGAAACTGGACTTCTATAGTTAGTTAACTCCATGGCCTAGGGAAGATGCATTTTGTATTTTGAGCATTGTGACATTTGAGTGAGTGAGTGAGTTAGGTTTAATGCCGCTTTTAACAGTATTACAGTTATATCGCGGCGTGTCAACTTAATGTGGGAGAAAAGCCCGAAGTGATGCAGGTCTCAGACGTTTACCACTTCGGTGAAACCCACGAGCACGGGTATGGTGCTGACAAACCTAGAAACATAATTGGGGCGAACCGGGATTCGAACCCACAATCATTGGTTTCTGGCGTGCCCCAGGGACACAACTCTGCACAGCGAATCGCAGCGCCTTAGACGACTGGGCCACCCGTGCCCCCTGTGACATTTGAAAGGTCCAAATTAAGTGACAAATGGGTCTTGTGTATCTGTCATAATAGCATGGAGATATAACACACTGGATAGATGACAGCGTCGATGAGGATTGCATCAAGACCAATTTTGTTTGAAGGGTGTCTGGTTGCTGTGAGACTGACAATCAAGAGTTGTCTACCTTGACATCAGCCCTGGTCTTGTCGGTAACCTCCATCACGAACTCTGGAGCTGGGCCATTCTCTGGTTTCAGAAGGAAATTCAGGATATCTTACACTGGTTAAGGTCCAAACCAATGTGTCTATTATAAAGATTTATCATGAAATCATACAATGTGGTGTTAGTAGATTCAGTGGCTAAGATGTTAGTTACATTTCTTACTTTCCAACAAACAAAACTGTGTTGAGCGTCTATCTAAACCACATTTTAAAAAAGAGCATCAGTCTGAACCCTGGTTGTCTGAAAAGAGCATCAGTATGAACCCTGGTTGTCTGAAAAGAGCATCAGTCTGAACCCTGGTTGTCTGAAAAGAGCATCAGTCTGAACTCTGGTTGTCTGAAAAGAGCGTTAGTCTGAACGCTGGTTGTCTGAAAAGAGCATTAGTCTGAACCCTGTGTGGGTCTGAAAAGCGCATATGTCTGAACCCTGTTTTTCTGGAAAGAGCATTAGTCTGAACCCTGTGTACAAAGTGAGTGATCCTGGGTATAGATTCTTCCTGTCACTCACACCAGCTGTTGCTAACAAAGTGAGTGAGCCTGGGTATAAATTCTTCCTGTCACTCACAACAGCTGTTGCTAACAAAGTGAGTGAGCCTGGGTATAGATTCTTCCTGTCACTCACACCAGCTGTTGCTAACAAAGTGAGTGAGCCTGGGTATAGATTCTTCCTGTCACTCACAACAGCTGTTGCTAACAAAGTGAGTGAGCTTGGGTATAGATTCTTCCTGTCATTCACACCAGCTGTTGCTAACAAAGTGAGTGAGCCTGGGTATAGATTCTTCCTGTCACTCACACCAGCTGTTGCTAACAAAGTGAGTGATCCTGGGTATAGATTCTTCCTGTCACTCACACCAGCTGTTGCTGACAAAGTGAGTGAGCCTGGGTATAGATTCTTCCTGTCACTCACACCAGCTGTTGCTAACAAAGTGAGTGATCCTGGGTATAGATTCTTCCTGTCACTCACACCAGCTGTTGCTGACAAAGTGAGTGAGCCTGGGTATAGATTCTTCCTGTCACTCACACCAGCTGTTGCTAACAAAGTGAGTGAGCCTGGGTATAGATTCTTCCTGTCACTCACACCAGCTGTTGCTAACAAAGTGAGTGAGCCTGGGTATAGATTCTTCCTGTCACTCACACCAGCTGTTGCTAACAAAGTGAGTGATCCTGGGTATAGATTCTTCCTGTCACTCACACCAGCTGTTGCTGACAAAGTGAGTGAGCCTGGGTATAGATTCTTCCTGTCACTCACACCAGCTGTTGCTAACAAAGTGAGTGATCCTGGGTATAGATTCTTCCTGTCACTCACACCAGCTGTTGCTGACAAAGTGAGTGAGCCTGGGTATAGATTCTTCCTGTCACTCTCACCAGCTGTTGCTGACAAAGTGAGTGAGCCTGGGTATAGATTCTTCCTGTCACTCACACCAGCTGTTGCTAACAAAGTGAGTGAGCCTGGGTATAGATTCTTCCTGTCACTCACACCAGCTGTTGCTAACAAAGTGAGTGAGCCTGGGTATAGATTCTTCCTGTCACTGACAACAGCTGTTGCTGACAAAGTGAGTGAGCCTGGGTATAGATTCTTCCTGTCACTCACACCAGCTGTTGCTGACAAAGTGAGTGAGCCTGGGTATAGATTCTTCCTGTCACTCACACCAGCTGTTGCTAACAAAGTGAGTGATCCTGGGTATAGATTCTTCCTGTCACTCACACCAGCTGTTGCTGACAAAGTGAGTGAGCCTGGGTATAGATTCTTCCTGTCACTCACACCAGCTGTTGCTAACAAAGTGAGTGAGCCTGGGTATAGATTCTTCCTGTCACTCACACCAGCTGTTGCTGACAAAGTGAGTGAGCCTGGGTAAAGATTCTTCCTGTCACTCACACCAGTTGTTGCTAACAAAGTGAGTGAGCCTGGGTATAGATTCTTCCTGTCACTCACACCAGCTGTTGCTGACAAAATGAGTGAGCCTGGGTATAGATTCTTCCTGTCACTCACACCAGCTGTTGCTGACAAGGTGAGTGAGCCTGGGTATAGATTCTTCCTGTCACTCACACCAGCTGTTGCTAACAAGGTGAGTGAGCCTGGGTATAGATTCTTCCTGTCACTCACACCAGCTGTTGCTGACAAAGTAAGTGATCCTGGGTATAGATTCTTCCTGTCACTCACACCAGCTGTTGCTAACAAAGTGAGTGAGTCTGGGTATAGATTCTTCCTGTCACTCACACCAGCTGTTGCTGACAAGGTGAGTGAGCCTGGGTATAGATTCTTCCTGTCACTCACACCAGCTGTTGCTAACAAGGTGAGTGATCCTGGGTATAGATTCTTCCTGTCACTCACACCAGCTGTTGCTAACAAGGTGAGTGAGCCTGGGTATAGATTCTTCCTGTCACTCACACCAGCTGTTGCTAACAAAGTGAGTGAGCCTGGGTATAGATTCTTCCTGTCACTCACACCAGCTGTTGCTGACAAAGTGAGTGAGCCTGGGTATAGATTCTTCCTGTCACTCACACCAGCTGTTGCTGACAAAGTGAGTGAGCCTGGGTATAGATTCTTCCTGTCACTCACACCAGCTGTTGCTAACAAAGTGAGTGATCCTGGGTATAGATTCTTCCTGTCACTCACACCAGCTGTTGCTGACAAAGTGAGTGAGCCTGGGTATAGATTCTTCCTGTCACTCTCACCAGCTGTTGCTGACAAAGTGAGTGAGCCTGGGTATAGATTCTTCCTGTCACTCACACCAGCTGTTGCTAACAAAGTGAGTGAGCCTGGGTATAGATTCTTCCTGTCACTCACACCAGCTGTTGCTAACAAAGTGAGTGAGCCTGGGTATAGATTCTTCCTGTCACTGACAACAGCTGTTGCTGACAAAGTGAGTGAGCCTGGGTATAGATTCTTCCTGTCACTCACACCAGCTGTTGCTGACAAAGTGAGTGAGCCTGGGTATAGATTCTTCCTGTCACTCACACCAGCTGTTGCTAACAAAGTGAGTGATCCTGGGTATAGATTCTTCCTGTCACTCACACCAGCTGTTGCTGACAAAGTGAGTGAGCCTGGGTATAGATTCTTCCTGTCACTCACACCAGCTGTTGCTAACAAAGTGAGTGAGCCTGGGTATAGATTCTTCCTGTCACTCACACCAGCTGTTGCTGACAAAGTGAGTGAGCCTGGGTAAAGATTCTTCCTGTCACTCACACCAGTTGTTGCTAACAAAGTGAGTGAGCCTGGGTATAGATTCTTCCTGTCACTCACACCAGCTGTTGCTGACAAAATGAGTGAGCCTGGGTATAGATTCTTCCTGTCACTCACACCAGCTGTTGCTGACAAGGTGAGTGAGCCTGGGTATAGATTCTTCCTGTCACTCACACCAGCTGTTGCTAACAAGGTGAGTGAGCCTGGGTATAGATTCTTCCTGTCACTCACACCAGCTGTTGCTGACAAAGTAAGTGATCCTGGGTATAGATTCTTCCTGTCACTCACACCAGCTGTTGCTAACAAAGTGAGTGAGTCTGGGTATAGATTCTTCCTGTCACTCACACCAGCTGTTGCTGACAAGGTGAGTGAGCCTGGGTATAGATTCTTCCTGTCACTCACACCAGCTGTTGCTAACAAGGTGAGTGATCCTGGGTATAGATTCTTCCTGTCACTCACACCAGCTGTTGCTAACAAGGTGAGTGAGCCTGGGTATAGATTCTTCCTGTCACTCACACCAGCTGTTGCTAACAAAGTGAGTGAGCCTGGGTATAGATTCTTCCTGTCACTCACACCAGCTGTTGCTGACAAAGTGAGTGAGCCTGGGTATAGATTCTTCCTGTCACTCACACCAGCTGTTGCTGACAAAGTGAGTGAGCCTGGGTATAGATTCTTCCTGTCACTCACACCAGCTGTTGCTGACAAAGGATACTAAGGTCGACAGTTGCACCCAGGTTATCGATGTTGGAGACGAACACATACTTCTTCCCTGCCTTTATAAACTCCTCCAAGAGCCCGGAGTTGTAGAAACTGAGGTAAACATCTCCGTGGCCGGGGGGGTACCACCTGTAACACAAACAATCATGATCATGAATACCAGGGCTGGGATGGGTAACTCGGGTACAAGGGTCGGGTGGGTACTGAGTAGGACCTGGGTACCCACAGGACTACCCGGACATGTGGTTAGTCATGTGATATAGTGTTTAATAGAACTCCATGTTTAAACTACAAGTCACTTATTTTCGTAGTTCTTTCTGACTACTACGCCCATTCCTTTTGACTTTTATATGTTTGAATAAAAATAAAACTTCAGTCAACTTCAGTGTATACACCAGATCGTTTTATACGTGTATTTTACCAGAGCTACGGTCAAACTATCCCCAATCGGACAGTTTGTACCCTCACCTTGAGACCTACAGAGGATACTAGGGTAAGGTCAGGTAATAGGGGGGGCGGTACCCGGGTAGCCCGAATGAATACACATATCTATATGTGAGTGTGTGTGCATGTGCGTGCGCGTGCTCCAAAGTGTGCGTGTGTGTGCGTGTGTGTGCGTGTGATGCTGTTGCATTTTTGTTGTTTAATTCTACTGTTGCTGCACTATTCTAGCTACGTGAAAGAGGCCTGTTAATATTCCAGTCTGGACCAAACAATCCAGTGATTGATATTATGAGCAACAATCAACGCTGTCGGGTCAAGTTGACACAACCAGGCCTGACAACTTCATCCATTAAGTCACCTACAACCATCATTGGTTGCTAGGTAACAGTTCTAACCTGGAACCCCCTCTGGTTTGCACTCTTTCGCTGTACGCAGCTTGTACAAGTACATTAGACAGATATTTTCACATAAAACGTGTGCTCATAAGCTTAGGGCTAAATATGTTATTGATTTGTCACTCACTGCAATAAAAAAGACGAAAAATGAATTTCAAAATTGAAATATTGGCATCCTTGTACCAGGTAAACATTTCATGGCATCCCGCCTACTGCACTGTGGCATCGGGAATACCCCTTCACAGGGCTTGGCATCCATCGTTCCAAATGGAGGGTTGGCACCCTCATTTAGTTGTCTCAAGAGTCACTTGACCTATTCTTACCTGAATTCCTAATGGGGTCTTCTGACAGACCGAATACCAGGTATACAATGAACACTTTTTATAATCAGACAGTGTAATTACATGATTAATTTGTGTACTTCAGTATGGATTTGTTGACATGGTATTTCCGGTGTTAAGTACTCATAGTAATGTCTTTGTGTTGTGGGGAAAAACATCAAAACTCTTCAACCCTGTGTGTAAGATGACCCCCCTTGAAAGCCCCCCACAGCCATATATGGTACATACCCGTCCTGGCTCTCAGCACCGAAATTAAGAGAGACAGGCAGCAGGGACTCTCGGTTGATCCTTGGATATCTGAAACAGAACACATACATTATAAGGGTAGTTGAAAAGACCGAGGGCTTCTGCAAATGATAATGCCCTGACAAATAGCATTACCGTTATTATAGGTAAAATGGATGGAAAGAAACAACAATATCAGTTTTGAAACATTTACTGCAATCAACACAAATGTCACTGACCCACTTTTACAAATATGGAAACGTCACAGAACAAACCAGATGACGTCACTATTGAACGTGACATCACCTATCCTTATCAATGACGTAACCTAACAACGGGCGTGATAATGGCCCGTCGTCAAGCAATATGAGGGCATTATCAAGTTACAGTGGCCCGCTCATTTCTGATAACATGCGGGCTGTTTAACGATAATTCTATCCATTTTAGCTATAAGGAGCGTTATGTGGACACGTGATCTATCACTAATAAGAAATATCTGCATTTAGTGAAAGAAAATCAATTTTTTTAATTCATTACTAAATTGAACATCTGACAGTGATCACATAGATCCCTCTGCACATGCATTATTGGTGGCAATGTTTGTTTAAGAGACAAATTAGGTATACTCCGCTGAATTCTAAAACCTTAAAGAAATTTATTCTTAAGAACAATATCTCTATTCATATAAAATCTCCATTAGAACATGGAAAGACACATACCGTATTTGACGTAATAAGCGCCCAGGGCGCTCTCAAAATTAGAAATAGGGGGCTCTTATTAGAATATTACTTTGGTGGAAAAAAACAGAGATGAAAGATAAATTTCGTGATTTATGCTAACAGCCTGAAATAATTACATACGACAGATATATTTTTCCAGAATTTAATTGCCCATAATTAAGGGTGCATATAACACAGGAGTGCGTATTACACACGAATAAATAAGTCTTGTGTACATTGATCAATCGGAAGGGGTGCTGATTGGGATTGTTCACTAGCCAATATATTAGCAAATATCGCCATGGGCGCTTATTACGTCGAATACGGTATGGCTTTAAACAGTGAAGTCAGGCTTTGCACTCCCATTACACCCTCTAGTGCTTCCAGCTGTATCAAAGCACATTTATCACTGTTGTAAGCACCTCAAGCGTTTCTCTAAATAAAAGAAGCCACAGGGAACGCCAAGATACCATCTAACACAGAACATCACACTAATACACTGTCTACTGTTTATTCTAGACATGTAAACATGGATAATTTTATTGTCCTTTATTGATATACCCGAGGCAAGGGCGTTAACTGACCATAAAAGTCCCGGTTCCCTTCTAGTTGAACTGGGGTGGAATTTCTAGGCTTGATCGTAGCGCCCCCGGTGGCTATTACTGGGTATGAGTTGTGTCCCTTCTATGTACCTCAATCAGATTCCACTGCTTATAGTTACGGCATTTGCATTTGCTTCAAACAAAATGGCGGCGCCCAGTCAAGGCGATCTGATCGATAATCAAGATCTATATTGTGATAAAGTGCATCAAATCGTGTGAGCACCTTGATAAAAAACATGAAAAGATTTGTAAAACATCTGTTGATGCCGAGTTGGCGGTGCACATGCTTTGCAAATCCTGCATTTGATTGAAATTTGCACGTCACTTTACGAACTGGATGTCGATTTCCTTATGCGATTTTGATTGGACTATGCATAGACTTGTTATTCCAGCTAAAATAATACCCCATAATTCCAGCCTAGTTCGTTTAGGGTGGAAACTGAACTTCTAAAGTCAGTTAACTCCCTTGCCTCAGGAAGGTGCCTTTATAGAAGATATTTATAATTTTTTATCAAATAACATGTTATTTCATCGAGTGATTTGAATATATATTTTCAAGGCACTGTAGCTCACCTGGATATATAGTTAACAGTGGAAAAAGTCAAGAAAGACAAAAGTCACTGTCAGCACTGATGTTCAAATATTGTCTGCATAAATACAGAGGACACATTAAAAAAATTATTTGAAAAAAATATGTCATCATCAGGAGAAACGGACCTCCCAAAGTTCAGCTCCCATAGTCTGCAACTTTCAGAGGGGAAGATGTTTAGAGAGCCAAACATGCACACTGGGAGTATTTAAGAGAATGCTCAAAAAACAATATCAAAATATCACTTTATAAAAAAAGCCCCCAGAACATACAGTTGTGGGATATAGGTATTCGTCAGTGTATGCTGTTGCGTCGTACAAAATGTATGGTGCCATTAATGGCATGCTTGCTGTGGAGGTAACTAGCCTGTCTCTAAAAAGGTCAAGGTTAGTTGTGCATGTGATGATCATGTGATGGTCATGTGATGGTCATGTGATATTGCCATTTTGTACTTGTCTGCTTTTTGCTGAAACTTGTGGGGATATCAAAGAAATTAAAAACCTTTTAGAGAGAAAAAATAAGTCAGAATTGGCTAAGACAGTGGGAATTCTTTGGAACGGATATATGCAGATGTTTATATCCTGACGTACCCTAATTTCAAACAGTTAAGATGGCATTGCTGATACTTCGAGGGATGAGTGAATCAAAACTCAAATTCTGCTTCATACCTGTAGGTGATGTCTTCAGCAAAAGAATTCAGCTACATTCAAAGAGAAAAAAAATCTCGATAAAAGGCGTGACCTCCATTACCTCGTCTGTAAACTTCCGCAGCACTCAAGTGACGTCACCTATTTTCGAACACCTCATTGATTTTATACTTTAGCAGGGTTTCCATGAATGAACAGACATGTTTTGGCGCACATTTCTCAACATAATTCTTGCATTTCGCCATTAAAACTCAAAAAGTAATTGAAAGTTTGAAATGTATTCACCAAATATTAATATTTTTCAAATTATTGTGTTCACACTATTTTACTCTTCCTTTTATCATGACAGGGGCGCCAATATTCTGAATGACGCCATAATGTTCTCACAGGTGTACAGTACATCCGTGACCAACTCGTGTTATTCCGGGACAAGCCAAATAGCGACTCGTGCCCCCTCAGGGCCATTTTTGCGACCGGGTTCCGTCTTAGTGCAAACGGGCATACCTAAAACAATTGTCAACTCGTTGCGAAATGGTTCACATATATTTCCCCATATATTATATATATTTCAGATGCAATTTAAAGCACATTGGGACGTGCGGAATTTTTACAGTATGATTGAACACATTTAACTGTGGCTTTGGTATATTTTTGTATGCAAGACATATGTAAAATCAAAAATAATTTCTGAGGAATTCTTTGACGAAGAACTTGAAATCATACGTGCATTCTGATTGGTTTGTCATATTTTCGCACATAACATTCATCGATAGGGTGACGAGTCTTCTTGCAAGTTACGGAAAGGGGCGAGTGGTGACGAATGCATCGATAGGGTGACGAGTCTTCTTGCAAGTTACGGAAAGGGGTGAGTGGTGACGAATGCATCGATAGGGTGACGAGTCTTCTTGCAAGTTACGGAAAGGGGCGAGTGGTGACGAATGCATCGATAGGGTGACTAGTCTTCTTGCAAGTTACGGAAAGGGGCGAGTGGTGACGAATGCATCGATAGGGTGACGAGTCTTCTTGCAAGTTACGGAAAGGGGTGATTGGTGACGAATGCATCGATAGGGTGACGAGTCTTCTTGCAAGTTACGGAAAGGGGCGAGTGGTGACGAATGCATCGATAGGGTGACGAGTCTTCTTGCAAGTTACGGAAAGGGGCGAGTGGTGACGAATGCATCGATAGGGTGACGAGTCTTCTTGCAAGTTACGGAAAGGGGCGAGTGGTGACGAATGCATCGATAGGGTGACGAGTCTTCTTGCAAGTTACGGAAAGGGGCGAGTGGTGACGAATGCATCGATAGGGTGACGAGTCTTCTTGCAAGTTACGGAAAGGGGCGAGTGGTGACGAATGCATCGATAGGGTGACGAGTCTTCTTGCAAGTTACGGAAAGGGGCGAGTGGTGACGAATGCATCGATAGGGTGACGAGTCTTCTTGCAAGTTACGGAAAGGGGCGAGTGGTGACGAATGCATCGATAGGGTGACGAGTCTTCTTGCAAGTTACGGAAAGGGGCGAGTGGTGACGAATGCATCGATAGGGTGACGAGTCTTCTTGCAAGTTACGGAAAGGGGCGAGTGGTGACGAATGCATCGATAGGGTGACGAGTCTTCTTGCAAGTTACGGAAAGGGGCGAGTGGTGACGAATGGTGTATAGTTCTTCACATGAACCCAATGTTGACAGGCTGAACGCATGTTTTGATGACGTCACACCTCTCGTTATAGCGACAAATAAATATCAAAATACGGCTGTTCGAAAAGAGATGTCGTTCAAAATTCGAGTACAGGACAATATAAAGTGGAATCTGCCAAAACATGACTGGAGAACTGGGGAACTCTCACTAATCTGGACCTCTGTCTAAACTAGACTACCGCATTCAACGTAATAAGCGCCCAGGGTGCTCTCAAAATTAGAAATAGGGGCACTTATTAGAATATTATTTTGAGTTGAAAGATCGTAATTTTCGTGGTTTATGCTAACAGCCTGAAATGTTTACATACGACAGATATATTTTTCCAGAATTTAATTGCCCATAATTAAGGGTGATATAACACACGAGTGCGTATTATACACGAATAAATAAGTCTTGTGTACATTGATCAATCGGAAGGGGTGCTAATTGGGATTGTTCACTAGCCAATATATTAGCAAATATCTAATATTATTAGAGTGGGGCGCTTATTACGTCGAATACGGTATACTGTTCAGTCCCCTACCTGTTTCAACAGACTCCACTGTATATAACAGCAAGCCCTGAAGTTGAGAACCATGTATTGCAGTTCCTTACCTGCTTTGGTTGAAGGTGTAGATACTGACTTTCACCTGTCCGTACTTCTTCAGCACCTTGGAGGTGTCTTCGTCTGTGTTGAAGGAATTCATCAATACTAGCGGAACATCTGTGTTGTAGGTTTTGTTTAAATGCTGCAAATACAAGAAATACAAAATTAGTTTTCACATTCTCTTGTTTAGGAAGACTAATTATTTCGACTTCAATCACACACACACCTCTAAACTGGTTTGATAATGTATGACTATACTAAATAATGCATTTCTGTTTGGTTAAACTAATGTATATTCTCAGTTAAATAAAAAATGTCTATTATTCTATTATGTCTATTATAGAGTGCCCTGGGGAGTACAACCAAAGCATGTCAAAGGCCCAATCAGTGGGTCAGAGTGCCCTGGGAGAGAACAACCAAAGCATGTGACAGGCCCAATCAGTGGGTCAGAGTGCCCTGGGAGTCTACAACCAAAGCATGTGACAGGCCCGATCAGTGGGTCAGAGTGCCCTGGGAGAGAACAACCAAAGCATGTGACAGGCCCGATCAGTGGGTCAGAGTGCCCTGGGAGTCTACAACCAAAGCATGTGACAGGCCCAATCAGTGGGTCAGAGTGCCCTGGGAGAGAACAACCAAAGCATGTGACTGGCCCAATCAGTGGGTCAGAGTGCCCTGGGAGAGAACAACCAAAGCATGTAACAGGCCTGATCAGTGGGTCAGAGTGCCCTGGGAGAGAACAACCAAAGCATGTGACAGGCCCGATCAGTGGGTCAGAGTGCCCTGGGAGAGTACAACCAAAGCATGTGAAAGGCCCGATCAGTGGGTCAGAGTGCCCTAGGAGAGAACAACCAAAACATGTGACAGGCCTGATCAGTGGGTCAGAGTGCCCTGGGAGTCTACAACCAAAGCATGTGACAGGCCCGATCAGTGGGTCAGAGCGCCCTGGGAGAGTATGACCAATTGATCGCGCCTGTCACATGCTTTGGTTGTAGGCTCCCCAGGGCACTCTGACCCATTGATTGGGCTGATATTTAGAAGAATTCCTTAAATGGATGGAAGAACCAGAGCTGCTGTTGGAGTTGTGCTCAACTGGTATTCCTTGTCCAATCATGGAGGGCTTGTATTGCTTTTATATGAATTAACGCAAGTATAAAAAGAAAAATGAATAAAGAAAATAAACAAGAAATGTTTTTGTCAACAGACACAAACCAGTATTCCCTTAAAAAAAATACATTTATCCAAAACGCTATTTACAATATATTTACAATATATTCAGGCTATGCATGGTTGCAAAAAGAGAGAGCTAATTTTGCTTGTAAATCATTATTTTGGGAAGAAATGGCGGACAGATTGTAAGAAATGACTAAACTATCTGTGCATCATCTGTTTCTTGAACTAGTCATGTAACATTCCTGCATGTCTTTTCTAAAGTCTAAAGATGTATTCTTAATAATTCATAACCAGAGTCAATTTCAGCATTTCGGGTAAATATGTATCCAAAATAATAATGACAGAATGCTAGAACCGGGTGTTGAGGGAAATTGGCGAAGTGTTTTATCTACCTTATCAGCCGAAAAAAGAAACTTAAAACAACATTTATCAACATCTGTATGTTTCAAACAGACTTTCCATGAACCTTAGGAAACAGGCATAAAATATCTGTTGCTGGCGTACAGCTCTCGAACAAGACATTCTAAAAAGTATTGCAATTTATCAGCACCTCCGTAGTACACTCACTGGGCTAGAGATACGAAGGTTGTGTGTTAGATCCTCGGGAATATAAAGATAACATCTGTCATTTGATTTTACATTTCATTACAAGTTACAATCTGAACGGAAGTTGTATTAATAGACTCCCAGGATATTATTACACATTATATAGCAAATATATAAAATCCCAGGGAAATTACAACATCCCTTTTTTTTAGATTTAACTCGAATTGAGAACAATGGGATGACATCACTGGAGGTCTATAAGAGATGTTCGGACCTGATACACTCATCACACATCAAAAAGGCAATTCCAAAAGTTAGCATACCTCTATTTGCTGTACAGTAAGATCAAGGAACGTGAGCTCATTTCGGACGGAGATGACACTCTTTGGTCCTTTACATCCCATTCCCGTGCCAAGGCCGCCATTAAGCTTGATGACCACCAGCTGGTTGAGGAGCTCCTTAATCCGAGCAGGGTCTGGTGTAGGCAGACCACCATAGCGACGAACCTGAGGGAAATACACAGACACATTGTGAATCAGTTGGAGAGTTGGGGTGGAGCTAGGCTGCAGGGTCTGGTGTAGGCAGAGCACCCTAGCGACGAACCTGAGGGAAATACACAGACACATCGTGAATCAGTTGGAGAGTTGGGGTGGAGCTAGGCCGCAGGGTCTGGTGTAGGCAGACCACCATAGCGACGAACCTGAGGGAAATACACAGACACATCGTGAATCATTGGAGAGTTGGGGTGGAGCTAGGCTGCAGAGTCTGGTGTAGGCAGAGCACCATAGCGACGAACCTGAGGGAAATACACAGACACATCGTGAATCAGTTAGAGAGTTGGGGTGGAACTAGGCTATCAGGTAGTTTATTTATCCGAGCAGGGTCTGGTGTAGGCAGACCACCATAGCGACGAACCTGAGGGAAATACACAGACAACATCATGAATCAGTTAGAGAGTTGAGGTGGAGCTAGGCTATCAGGTAGTTTATTTATCCGAGCAGGGTCTGGTGTAGGCAGACCACCATAGCGACGAACCTGAGGGAAATACACAGACACATCGTGAATCAGTTGGAGAGTTGGGGTGGAGCTAGGCTAAGGTAGTTCCTATATCCGAGCAGGGTCTGGTGCAGGCAGACCACCATAGCGACGAACCTGAGGGAAATACACAGACACATTGTGAATCAGTTAGAGAGTTGGGGTGGAGCTAGGCTATCAGGTAGTTTATTTATCCGGGCAGGGTCTGGTGTAGGCAGACCACCATAGCGACGAACCTGAGGGAAATACACAGACACATCGTGAATCAGTTGGAGAGTTGGGGTGGAGCTAGGCCGCAGGGTCTGGTGTAGGCAGACCACCATAGCGACGAACCTGAGGGAAATACACAGACACATCGTGAATCATTGGAGAGTTGGGGTGGAGCTAGGCTGCAGGGTCTGGTGTAGGCAGACCATCATAGCGACGAACCTGAGGGAAATACACAGACACATTGTGAATCAGTTAGAGAGTTGGGGTGGAGCTAGGCTATCAGGTAGTTCCTTTATCCGAGCAGGGTCTGGTGTAGGCAGACCACCATAGTGACAAACCTGAGGGAAATACACAAACACCTCCAAACAAATGCTTTAACCTACCACTAGCCTACCCAATCACTTACAAGTAAGGAGTGAAAATCACTTTCTTGAATGAGTATCAAATCTATGTTTAACACCTCTAAATGGAAAACACAGTAGGTTTATCCCTTATTTGACTCACCTCAGTTGGCCGTATCTGACTACCCATTTTCACACATGTATTTAACCATACTATACAGATCACCCTTACACACTAATGCTGACGACATGTAACATTTATCATTTGTAACAGCTGCAAGTCAAACACATTTCACTGGGCATCAATCATGTAGCAGTGATTCTGAAGGCATGAAATGTTCCAGATCCTTGCATTGAAATCCTATCATTGGGTGTGTCTTGACCGAATCACCGGTAGATTCCAAGAAAAATTGTTTGTACAGCTGATTGCTGTTTCCGGCTTAGTTTACGAGAAAATACACAAGGTAATCTTAATCCATGGATGTAAAACAATGCCTAGCAGAACAAAAAATACAATTTAAACGGTAAATCAACATGTCTGGTGATTATTTATCTCAAATTTCGAATTTGTACTGACCAAGTTTCTCATCACCTGTTCGTTTACCGGAATTCGCTGAAGGGGTAGATCTACGGTGTAATTTTTTCTGCACTTGACATTCGATTTTTGGGGTCCAAAATACTGAATCCGCTAGAGGGGGGTGCGCGTTATACATGGGTGCGCAGTATACTCAAGAAAATACGGTAATATATATTAAAGGGAACACGGAACTTACAGTTTCATCAGACAGCTGCTTGATCTTATCCCAGATGACGGATGGACCCGATTCACTGAGGAAGCGGGCAAACAGACCTTCAAAACCATCAAACTCAGTCCGGATTTTCTGAAAATTAAATTCACTTTCTGAATTCAACAAACAAAATTAACTAGAAAAAAGAATAGGTTGTTGGAATGGATATGACCAAGATTGTTACATTCCAATGATGAGACCGCCTCCGTGGCCTAGTGGTGGAGCGTCCTCCTGGAGAGCGGAAGGTCCGGGGTTCGGTCCAAGGCCGCGTCATACCAAAAGACGTTAAAAGATGGTACTTGTTGTTACCCTGTCTAGCGCTCGGCATCAAGGGGCTAAAACAAGGACTGGTCGGCTCGGAGTCAGTATACTGTGTACAAGCAGCCACACACACACACACACACACGTACATGCACGTCGCTATATAAGTGCAATAATCTTGGACGCGACGTTAAACCCCATTTAACCTCACCTCACACCCCAAAACCACAAACCTCAAAATCAAGATGCAGCAGCTGGAAATTTCAAGCCAAATCTCACGCCTCGCCCAATATTTTTCTGCTTACCTAATATGACATCGTATGGAGCAAATAACTAATATTATGCATCCTGCGTTGGTTTTA
Source organism: Haliotis rufescens (assembly GCF_023055435.1). Classification (NCBI taxonomy): domain Eukaryota; kingdom Metazoa; phylum Mollusca; class Gastropoda; order Lepetellida; family Haliotidae; genus Haliotis; species Haliotis rufescens. Next base: position 58,427,185 of record NW_025964001.1, on the reverse strand, counting down.
TACCACGAACTGGAGACGAGTGGTATAAAACTGAAGGAAGATCACATAAAACTACATATACCTCTTGTGATCCTGCTACAACAAATGTATCTTACCGACATCTTTCAATCTGCAATTGTAAAAGAAATAAAAAAAATGAAAATTGATAGAAAACAGCTGTTTCAAAGCTGAGGCTAACTCGTGCTGTTTTCCTGCTGAGAAATCTATGTGCAGCCTGTGTTCTTCAGGGCGGGTTATGGGGTATTTATTTGCAACTATATATTATTGAAAAAGTTATGACTGGTACTCTTACTGACTCTTCATTGTCGTAATCATCAGTGTCTGCTAAATACATCCATATCTCTAGTGTGAAGTTACAGGACATACTCACATCTTTCATTCCACCTTCATGGCAAGGACATCATCAGTGTCTGTTAAATACATCCACGACACCAGTGTTAAGTTACAGGACATACCCACATCTTTCATTCCACCTTCATGGCAAGGACATCATCAGTGTCTGTTTAATACATCCACGACACCAGTGTGAAGTTACAGGACATACTCACATCTTTCATTCCACCTACATGGCAAGGACATCATCAGTGTCTGTTTAATACATCCACGACACCAGTGTGAAGTTACAGGACATACTCACATCTTTCATTCCACCTACATGGCAAGGACATCATCAGTGTCTGTTTAATACATCCACAACACCAGTGTGAAGTTACAGGACAAACTCACATCTTTCATTCCACCTACATGGCAAGGACATCATCAGTGTCTGTTAAATACATCCACAACACCAGTGTGAAGTTACAGGACATACTCACATCTTTCATTCCACCTCCATGGCAAGGACATCATCAGTGTCTGTTAAATACATCCATGACACCAGTGTAAAGTTGCAGGACATACTCACATCTTTCATTCCACCTTCATGGCAAGGACATCATCAGTGTCTGTTAAATACATCCACGACACCAGTGTTAAGTTACAGGACATACCCACATCTTTCATTCCACCTTCATGGCAAGGACATCATCAGTGTCTGTTTAATACATCCATGAAGCCAGTGTGAAGTTACAGGACAAACTCACATCTTTCATTCCACCTACATGGCAAGGACATCATCAGTGTCTGTTAAATACATCCACGACACCAGTGTGAAGTTACAGGACATACTCACATCTTTCATTCCACCTCCATGGCAAGGACATCATCAGTGTCTGTTAAATACATCCATGACACCAGTGTAAAGTTGCAGGACATACTCACATCTTTCATTCCACCTTCATGGCAAGGACATCATCAGTGTCTGTTAAATACATCCACGACACCAGTGTTAAGTTACAGGACATACCCACATCTTTCATTCCACCTTCATGGCAAGGACATCATCAGTGTCTGTTTAATACATCCATGAAGCCAGTGTGAAGTTACAGGACAAACTCACATCTTTCATTCCACCTACATGGCAAGGACATCATCAGTGTCTGCTAAATACATCCACAACACCAGTGTGAAGTTGCAGGACATACTCACATCTTTCATTCCACCTACATGGCAAGGACATCATCAGTGTCTGTTTAATACATCCACAACACCAGTGTGAAGTTACAGGACATACTCACATCTTTCATTCCACCTTCATGGCAAGGACATCATCAGTGTCTGTTTAATACATCCACGACACCAGTGTGAAGTTACAGGACATACTCACATCTTTCATTCCACCTTCATGGCAAGGACATCATCAGTGTCTGTTTAATACATCCACGACACCAGTGTGAAGTTACAGGACATACTCACATCTTTCATTCCACCTTCATGGCAAGGACATCATCAGTGTCTGTTTAATACATCCACGACACCAGTGTGAAGTTGCAGGACATACTCACATCTTTCATTCCACCTTCATGGCAAGGACATCATCAGTGTCTGTTTAATACATCCACAACACCAGTGTGAAGTTACAGGACATACTCACATCTTTCATTCCACCTTCATGGCAAGGACATCATCAGTGTCTGTTTAATACATCCATGAAGCCAGTGTGAAGTTACAGGACATACTCACATCTTTCATTCCACCTTCATGGCAAGGACATCATCAGTGTCTGTTTAATACATCCACGACACCAGTGTGAAGTTGCAGGACATACTCACATCTTTCATTCCACCTTCATGGCAAGGACATCATCAGTGTCTGTTTAATACATCCACGACACCAGTGTGAAGTTGCAGGACATACTCACATCTTTCATTCCACCTCCATGGCAAGGACATCATCAGTGTCTGTTTAATACATCCACGACACCAGTGTGAAGTTGCAGGACAAACTCACATCTTTCATTCCACCTCCATGGCAAGGACATCATCAGTGTCTGTTTAATACATCCATGACACCAGTGTGAAGTTGCAGGACATACTCACATCTTTCATTCCACCTACATGGCAAGGACATCATCAGTGTCTGTTTAATACATCCACGACACCAGTGTGAAGTTGCAGGACATACTCACATCTTTCATTCCACCTCCATGGCAAGGACATCATCAGTGTCTGTTTAATACATCCATGACACCAGTGTGAAGTTGCAGGACATACTCACATCTTTCATTCCACCTTCATGGCAAGGACATCATCAGTGTCTGTTTAATACATCCATGACACCAGTGTGAAGTTGCAGGACATACTCACATCTTTCATTCCACCTTCATGGCAAGGACATCATCAGTGTCTGTTTAATACATCCATGACACCAGTGTGAAGTTACAGGACATACTCACATCTTTCATTCTACCTTCATGGCAAGGACATCATCAGTGTCTGTTAAATACATCCACAACACCAGTGTGAAGTTACAGGACATACTCACATCTTTCATTCCACCTTCATGGCAAGGACATCATCAGTGTCTGTTTAATACATCCACGACACCAGTGTGAAGTTGCAGGACATACTCACATCTTTCATTCCACCTCCATGGCAAGGACATCATCAGTGTCTGTTAAATACATCCACAACACCAGTGTGAAGTTACAGGACAGACATACTCACATCTTTCATTCCACCTTCATGGCAAGGACATCATCAGTGTCTGTTTAATACATCCACGACACCAGTGTGAAGTTACAGGACATACTCACATCTTTCATTCCACCTTCATGGCAAGGACATCATCAGTGTCTGTTAAATACATCCACAACACCAGTGTGAAGTTGCAGGACATACTCACATCTTTCATTCCACCTTCATGGCAAGGACATCATCAGTGTCTGTTTAATACATCCACAACACCAGTGTGAAGTTACAGGACATACTCACATCTTTCATTCCACCTCCATGGCAAGGACATCATCAGTGTCTGTTTAATACATCCACGACACCAGTGTGAAGTTGCAGGACATACTCACATCTTTCATTCCACCTCCATGGCAAGGACATCATCAGTGTCTGTTAAATACATCCACGACACCAGTGTGAAGTTACAGGACATACTCACATCTTTCATTCCACCTCCATGGCAAGGACATCATCAGTGTCTGTTAAATACATCCACAACACCAGTGTGAAGTTACAGGACAGACATACTCACATCTTTCATTCCACCTCCATGGCAAGGACATCATCAGTGTCTGTTAAATACATCCACGACACCAGTGTGAAGTTACAGGACATACTCACATCTTTCATTCCACCTTCATGGCAAGGACATCATCAGTGTCTGTTAAATACATCCACAACACCAGTGTGAAGTTGCAGGACATACTCACATCTTTCATTCCACCTTCATGGCAAGGACATCATCAGTGTCTGTTTAATACATCCACAACACCAGTGTGAAGTTACAGGACATACTCACATCTTTCATTCCACCTCCATGGCAAGGACATCATCAGTGTCTGTTTAATACATCCACGACACCAGTGTGAAGTTGCAGGACATACTCACATCTTTCATTCCACCTCCATGGCAAGGACATCATCAGTGTCTGTTAAATACATCCACAACACCAGTGTGAAGTTACAGGACATACTCACATCTTTCATTCCACCTCCATGGCAAGGACATCATCAGTGTCTGTTAAATACATCCACAACACCAGTGTGAAGTTACAGGACAGACATACTCACATCTTTCATTCCATCTCCATGGCAAGGACATCATCAGTGTCTGTTAAATACATCCACGACACCAGTGTGAAGTTACAGGACATACTCACATCTTTCATTCCACCTTCATGGCAAGGACATCATCAGTGTCTGTTTAATACATCCACGACACCAGTGTGAAGTTACAGGACATACTCACATCTTTCATTCCACCTCCATGGCAAGGACATCATCAGTGTCTGTTAAATACATCCACAACACCAGTGTGAAGTTACAGGACAGACATACTCACATCTTTCATTCCACCTTCATGGCAAGGACATCATCAGTGTCTGTTTAATACATCCACGACACCAGTGTGAAGTTACAGGACATACTCACATCTTTCATTCCACCTTCATGGCAAGGACATCATCAGTGTCTGTTAAATACATCCACAACACCAGTGTGAAGTTGCAGGACATACTCACATCTTTCATTCCACCTTCATGGCAAGGACATCATCAGTGTCTGTTTAATACATCCACAACACCAGTGTGAAGTTACAGGACATACTCACATCTTTCATTCCACCTCCATGGCAAGGACATCATCAGTGTCTGTTTAATACATCCACGACACCAGTGTGAAGTTGCAGGACATACTCACATCTTTCATTCCACCTCCATGGCAAGGACATCATCAGTGTCTGTTAAATACATCCACAACACCAGTGTGAAGTTACAGGACATACTCACATCTTTCATTCCACCTCCATGGCAAGGACATCATCAGTGTCTGTTAAATACATCCACAACACCAGTGTGAAGTTACAGGACAGACATACTCACATCTTTCATTCCACCTCCATGGCAAGGACATCATCAGTGTCTGTTAAATACATCCACGACACCAGTGTGAAGTTACAGGACATACTCACATCTTTCATTCCACCTTCATGGCAAGGACATCATCAGTGTCTGTTTAATACATCCACGACACCAGTGTGAAGTTACAGGACATACTCACATCTTTCATTCCACCTTCATGGCAAGGACATCATCAGTGTCTGTTTAATACATCCACAACACCAGTGTGAAGTTACAGGACATACTCACATCTTTCATTCCACCACGGCAAGGACATCATCAGTGTCTGTTTAATACATCCACAACACCAGTGTGAAGTTACAGGACATACTCACATCTTTCATTCCACCTTCATGGCAAGGACATCATCAGTGTCTGTTTAATACATCCACGACACCAGTTTGAAGTTACAGGACATACTCACATCTTTCATTCCACCTACATGGCAAGGACATCATCAGTGTCTGTTTAATACATCCACAACACCAGTGTGAAGTTACAGGACATACTCACATCTTTCATTCCACCACGGCAAGGACATCATCAGTGTCTGTTTAATACATCCACAACACCAGTGTGAAGTTACAGGACATACTCACATCTTTCATTCCACCTCCATGGCAAGGACATCATCAGTGTCTGTTTAATACATCCACAACACCAGTGTGAAGTTACAGGACAGACATACTCACATCTTTCATTCCACCTCCATGGCAAGGACATCATCAGTGTCTGTTTAATACATCCACAACACCAGTGTGAAGTTACAGGACATACTCACATCTTTCATTCCACCTTCATGGCAAGGACATCATCAGTGTCTGTTTAATACATCCACAACACCAGTGTGAAGTTACAGGACATACTCACATCTTTCATTCCACCTTCATGGCAAGGACATCATCAGTGTCTGTTTAATACATCCACGACACCAGTGTGAAGTTACAGGACATACTCACATCTTTCATTCCACCTTCATGGCAAGGACATCATCAGTGTCTGTTTAATACATCCACGACACCAGTGTGAAGTTGCAGGACATACTCACATCTTTCATTCCACCTTCATGGCAAGGACATCATCAGTGTCTGTTTAATACATCCATGGCACCAGTGTGAAGTTACAGGACATACTCACATCTTTCATTCCACCTCCATGGCAAGGACATCATCAGTGTCTGTTTAATACATCCACGACACCAGTGTGAAGTTACAGGACATACTCACATCTTTCATTCCACCTCCATGGCAAGGACATCATCAGTGTCTGTTAAATACATCCACGACACCAGTGTGAAGTTACAGGACAGACATACTCACATCTTTCATTCCACCTTCATGGCAAGGACATCATCAGTGTCTGTTAAATACATCCACAACACCAGTGTGAAGTTACAGGACATACTCACATCTTTCATTCCACCTTCGGCTGTCTGCACCAGCTTCTGCAGCTCCTTGTTCATGGCGGTCTGAGCATCTCTGCGGGTGAGCTCCTTGAACTCAATGTCACTGGGAGTTCGACGGTGCCCTCGAACAAATGCGGTCTGAAAAATCATTTCACAAAATTAATACAATTCTTACAAAAGTTCACCGAATCTTAGCCATTGACTGCATGATTCAATTACTGTAAAATCATTTTGCTCAACAACTACAGGTGTACATCTGTACTTAGCCCAAGATTCCTAAGCCTCATATTTTTTAAGTTGGTTTACGAACCTGACACACACACACAAAAAGAGAAATCAGAAAAGGATCAAAATGACTTTTGAGTGACAATTTTATTTGACTACTCCATGACATTTTATAACCGGTGTTTGTACAAAATGGTGAATAATATGTGATCTCTAACGGAGAACCCAACCAATTATCTTTCGGTGTCTTGACATGTTAAAAAGTTTTGTTTCTAATTCATTAGTACCACTAGTAATCTGGAAGTTAAAAATTATCATTTCAGTGAAGGACTAAGGAAAATAATATCATTAAACCAATATGTGATATGTCAATTATCTAATGCCAGATGTGAACAGACAGTGACTGAGTGAGCGAGCATGATTTTACGGCGCTTTTACCAATATTCCAGCAATATCACGGCGGGGGACACCAGAAATGGGCTTCACACATTGTACCCATGTCGGGAATCGAACCTGGGTCTTCGGCGTGACAAGCAAACGCTTTAACCACCAGGCTATCAGCCCGTCCCGTGAACAGACAGTATGTGATTTGTCAATTTTCTTATACCAGACGTAAACAGACATAATGTGACATGTCCATTATTTTATACCAGACATGAACAGACATAATGTGATATGTCAATTATATAGTACCAGACGTGAACAGACGGTATGTGATATGTCAATTATCTAATACCAGACGTGAACAGACAGAATGTGATATGTCAATTATCTAATACCAGACATGAACAGACAGAATGATATGTCAATTATCTTATACCAGATGTGAACAGACAGAATGTGATGTCGATTATCTTACACCAGACATGAACAGGTAGTATGTGACAAATATGTGAAATTTTCATAAAACAATTTTTGGTTTACTGAAACCTACGTTATCAACACACCACAAAACTAAAATAATAGTTACAGCCTTTATTCCCGTAATACAACGCCACCAGAAAGTCAATAAACCATACATTATATAATCAAAAGAAATAGAAGAAAATGCACCAACAGGAAGTGACATCAGCAGAAGAAACGTATTTCTTCTGCCGATAATTATTATTTTGTGGTGTGTACTAACTACTGTTATATAGAGGTCATGCATATGTTGTGAATACACAAAACCCATGGATATGCACATGAATCTTTTCATCTCAAGTTCAATCAATCCATTAATATTTTAATCCCATGTTTCCCAGTAGATCTGTGTTCAGTGTATGTGATGTTGAATTGTACAGTCGTGAATGTTCTGTACTGTTTCCTCCCCTTAATTACCTCTCAAGGAGGTTTTGTATAGAATTTACGGTTTTAGAAACTGGCACTTGTCCTATAGTCCTTGCCAAACTGCCGAATAGTTAAGGTATCATAAGGACTAGTAGAAATTTGCCATTTTACAGGGTTTTGCTATATGTTATCATTATAATGGGTGAGTGAGTGAGTATGATTTTACGCCGCTTTTTGCAATATTCCAGCAATATCACGGCGGGGACACCAGAAATGGGCTTCACACATTGTACCCACGTCGGGAATCGAACCCCGGTCTTCGGCATGACGAGCGAACGCTTTAACCACTAGGCTACCCGACCGCCCCGTTATCATTATAAGGACTAGTGGACTAAAACTGTTAGTTTCTAACGTTGATTTAAGAAGACTGGTAATAGATTTTGAAAAGCTTAAAAAATTATGAAAAGTGCATGTTTGTAAACATTATGACATAACTTCTCTTGCCGTCATGATATCTTGTAATCTTTTGCCATTTTGTTAATTTACACTTGCAACTGGTATAAATGAAAGCATAAGTACATATATATATATACCGTATTCGACGTAATAAGCGCCCCGCTCTAATAAGCGCCCACGGCGATATTTGCTAATAATATATTGGCTAGTGAACAATCCCAATTAGCACCCCTTCCGATTGATCAATGTACACAAGACTTATCTATTTGTGAATAATACACATACCATCACAACACATACCATCGCAACACATACCATCGCAACACATCCCATCACAGTACAACATCACAACTATCACACTCAACAAAGATGTTTCCCAAACAACTGATCTATTAACTTCTTTGATAGGCATTTAGAAGTTAGAGTACTAAGTAAGGATAAGAATTTATGGATGAACGACTTCTTTATTACAATTAAGAGCGATGTTTCGGTGTAGGTTCTAACACCGTTGTCAAGCAACAGTGTTAGAACCTACACCGAAACGTCGCTCTTAATTGTAATAAAGAAGTTGTTCATCCATTATTTCTTATCCTTACTTAACTGATCTATATACTTGATGTTTCTATTCTGCTCCAGGAACCCCCTTGGGAGATATCATCATGTATATCACAACAGCAATAAAGTTTTGTCATTCAAGACTGATCGTTGAAATAATGGCTATGCATAATTCACCCTCACAATGGGTTAAATTCTGATTTTACTGGCCTACGGTTGTATTTCCTAGTGTTAAATCCTGCACCCTAGCATACTTGTCGGTGCCTGCATATATTATCATATTTTGTCCTTGTTATCTAGTACTTTCCTACAAAGAAGGACTACCTAATAAACTTGGCATTAACATAAGAATACACCCCTAAAATGTTGATAGTGAAGTTAAACATGAGCTTTAACATCAATAGGTTCAACGTTAAGAGGTTCAGCATGATTTGTTTGTTTGTTGAACACCGCACTCAGCAATAATCCAGCTATAAGAGGTCTGTAAATAATCAAGTCTGGACCAGACAATCTAGACTAACATCTAGTCTCTGAAATGAACATATCGTACAGAAAAAATAGTTGTTCAGTTATCTTAATAAAAATATAATAAAAAGGGAGCCCAGTGATTCTCTTCATTTTCAGATACCTGATACTGCAGTAATCTAGACTTGCCAAACATTATAGACTTGCATGGGCTGTAGTTGATATATTTGTATCAGGGTCTGTAAGACAGACTACAGACAATCCAGTGTTGACATGAGCATCAATCAACACAAATGAGATATGATGACATGCATCAACCAAGTCAGCGAGCCTGACCACCCGATCCCGTTAGTCGCCTCTTACGACAATCATAGTCGCCTTTTACGGCAAGCATGGGTTGCTGAAGACCTATTCTACCCCAGGTCTTCATGGGTCTAGTCTTTAAGTGTATCATGCAATCAGATTTAATACCTGTATCAGCACAGGTGGCAAGGTCATGCTAGTCAATAGTGGGGGTAGTTTTAGCACGGTATGAAACTCCCAAAAATTTCAGCCAGACCACAGGACTAGCTAGATGAAATACTTGCCAGCCCTGACCAAAACCTGCCTGCCCACTATAATCATATGTTTCTCAGGATAAGCTAACGGGGTTTCTTTTTGGTGACATTTTATCATTCATCTTTACATGTGAATTAATGATTATCATCGGGAAATATTTAGAATATTTTCACATATGAAATATAACCCGACCGTCGGGCAGGGGGATTTGAAAATCTGGCAGCCCGAGTTGAAATCAACCCGTCCCGGACGGTCGGGCAGGCAGGTATTTCGAACACTGGTTTTAGTCTGGGTTGTTGCAAAACTTTGTAAATATTACTTTGTGAAACTTGATTCAGAATACAAATAAGAATCGATAGTAGTAGTCTATCCTTATAGTATCATCAGGCTTAAATTGGCGATACACTGATACATCTGATGGGGATCAAAATGAAGGAGTTCAATATGAGGTTTACCAAATGGAGGTTAAACAGGAGGAGGTTCATTAGGAGGTTTACCAAATGGAGGTTAAACAGTAGAGGTTCAATACGATGTGATGCAATGCATAAGAAACACTTCTGGTATGTGGGTGAAACTACCTCTACCCTCAGTTGTGAAGGCGGTATCAATGGATGCATCTTCACTTATCATGCTGCAGAGTGAGTGAGTTGGGTTTAACGCCGCTTTTAACAGCATTCCATCCATATCACGGCGTGTCAGCTTAATGTGGGAGGAAAGCCCGAAGTGATGCAGGTCTCAGACGTTTACCACTTCGGTGAAACCCACGAGCACGGGTATGGTGCTGACAAACCTAGAAACATAATCCGGGCGAACCGTGATTTGAACCCATAATCATAGGTTTCTGGCGTGAACAAGGGATGCAACTCTGCACAGTGATTCGCGGCGCTTTTGACGACAGGGCCACCAATGCCCCCTATCAAACAGCTAATCATGTTGACGCACATTTAAATGTGAAACTGAATGATTTCGGGACGTTTTCATTATTTAATATGTAGAGCTCCAGATAAGCTTTTGGTGTTGTGGGTATTTTACCCATGCATTTTAAAATCATTGGGTATCAGTAATTCTATCTGGATATTCAAATTTCTGTTACCCACTAGTTTTTACACATGTGGGTATTTAAGTTAAATATTTAAAAACACTATTCATCTAGTCCCTGCAAACTGGTACTTCCTAAAGAAAGTGTGATGGCAAATGATCATGATGTAACTGTCATCATGGAGTTTGGCAAGGTTGATGGAATGCCCGTTTATAATTTCCAAATAAGTTGCTGATTTGCAGGGTTACTTCACAATATTTTGATGATACGCACAAGTTTTATTTTTGTAGCGTATCTGTAATGTTTGTTGCGTATTTGATACGCTTTGATTTTATTTTACTGCATATTTCTGCATTTCTGATGCGTATTTTACGCAGATACGCAGCTTATCTGGAGCTCTGAATATGAGATCAACTAATCTAATAAAAACAGCTGTATCCACACCTTGTGTAGCATTTCATCATAGATTTAGTAATGATAAATGGGAGGTTAAACATGTTGACAGACTTAATGTCTGTCAGTGACGCAGGTGGCGTCAACTTAACTGACGTACTTCACTGTCTCAAAACATCTGTGCGTATACTATTCAAAAGAAGTTAAGGAACACCTCATTTTTTCATTTGTTAATAGTTAATCCATCATGACATGACAGATTAACTAGGGTCGTATGAAAAAAAGTGGTGTTCTCAGGTGTTCTTTAACTTCTTTTGAGTCAGGGAGTATTGTTTTACGCCACTTCTAGCAATATTCCAGCAATATCGTGGTGGGGGACACCAGAAATGGGCTTCACACATTGTACCCAAGTCGGGAATCGAACCCGGTTCTTCGGCGTGACAAGCGAACGCTTTAACAACAAGGCTACCCGAACGCCCCTAACTTCTTTTGAGTAGTATAGATGAAGTATACCTGTATTACAAGAGAAATCTTTTCACTTACTATTCAGTACTTAAGAAGCACGTCAAACTCACTGTTCGCAAAGATTTAATCTATGCGCAGGGTTCTCTCTAGGAATTTTCGGACAATTTCAAATATTCCAGAGGTAGGCCCATAATAACACAATTGTATTTAAAAATGTGGGCCTTTTTTCAAATTTAGGGATTAAAAGTTTGTTTATTTGTTGTTTAACGCCGCTCTCAGCAATATTCCAGCTATATGACGCCGGTCTGTAAATAATCGAGTCTGGACCAGACAATCCAGTGATTGACATCATGAGCATCGATCTAGGCAATTGTAGGGATTAAAAGCACAAGGCCCCACCCTAGAATTATCCCTGTATGTGGATAACTGAATACATTCACAGCAACATGGAGGTTTATTTAATGCTGAACTGAAATCGTCACTATATGGCTGAACCGATACACACACCTCACACATTGATGCTTAATTCACACTAAACATTATTCATTTACAAAAACTTACCAAATGAATTTACTATTAGCCTGTCTTGGTCATACCAGCAAACCAGAACAAAAGAATATGATAGACTTGCTAATGGTTGAATTGGACATTTAATATGATCAGGTGAGGTGATTTGTGACGATAAAGCCCCTTGTAACTATAAAAATTCAACCACTTACAACACAGACAATTGTCAAGGGAGGCTATTCATGTTCGGCTTCGAGATCAACAAAGATCGATTATGTATCTCTTTACTAGTTTACAACAGTAAATTCATATGTTTTTTATTAAAAGATGATGAAAACAAATAAAATAACTGACTACGCGGCTATCGGCCGTGGAAATAAAAATGGAGATCTGATTTGATTTTTTTTACATTTTCTAAAAAATTAGAGTCAGCGGGTCCGTAATCTGAAAAATATAAAACGCCTGGCCCTATGGTCATATGAAAGGATCAAGTGGTCATTATGTGTCTTGAGTAGTAAGGCTGGCTATCTATACAGATCGTAGAGATCGATAATCATTAACTAAACGTTGATCAATTATCGATAAATATCGGAGAAGTATCTTTGAGTAAATACACACAAAAAAGTCCTTAAGAAATCAGCATATTTCACTCCACTGGTAAGTGGTGGCCCATTTCTGCAGGGAATACCTTGTAGACATTTGATACATTACAAATACAGTTACATTCCATCTTCAGCAATTAACAGTATTGACAATAACAAGTGTGTTTTGGTAAAACTAAACTTAATTTCATCACAATAGTGTATGTAAGGTATTATCGATGACACGATTTTCATATTGATAATCAATAATATTTTTTTCCATTGATAATAGTTTCGATTATTAATTTTTTTTGCCAGCCCTATTTAGTAGTGTAGATAAATGCATGTGTTTTATGGGTCTGTTGGTCCAAAGAACAGTAAAAGATCATCATTGGCATTGTCATACATCAGAGAGGTGAGGTGAAATGGGGTTTAACTTCGCGTCCAAGATTATTGCACTTATATAGCGACATGTACGTGTGTGTGTTTGTGTGTGGCCGCTTGTACTAGTCGGGACTGATGCCGATTTATAGTGCTAGCTCACTGAGATACCATGCCATTTAACATGAATATCCCACTCAGACACAGTATACTGACTCCGAGCTGACCAGTCCTTGTTTTAGCCCCTTAATGCCGAGCGCCAGACAGGGTTACAACAAGTACCATCTTTTAACATCTTTTGGTATGACGCGTCCGGGGATCGAACCCCGGACCTTCCGCTCTCTGGGCGGACGCTCTACCACTAGACCACGGAGGCGACTGAGAAGACTGTAGACTAGTCCTCTTGTTTTAACATTTGCTATTTCAAGTCTTTGAAAGGCATTTAGAAGTGATACACATGAGGAAGATAAGTTATGGATGTCAACGTCTTTATCATGAGGAACACATCGTTTCAGAGTACCATATTCGACGTAATAAGCGCCCCGCCTGGCGATATTTGCTAATATATTGGCTTATGAGTGAACAATCCCAATTAGCAACCTTCTGATTGATCAATGTATACAAGACTTATTTATTCGTGTATAATACGCACTTGTGTGCTATATGCACCCTTAATTACAAATAAATTCTGGAAAAATATATCTGTCGTGTATAATACGCACAGTTTTTTCTTTTGTATCATTTCAGGCTGTCAGCATAACCCACGAAATTTACAATCTTTCAACTCTTACACCAAAATTATATTCTAACAAGAGACCCTTATTTCTAATTTTGAGAGCGCCCTGGGTGCTTATTACGTCGAATACGGTATATACTTACACTTTCATCAGGTGAATTATGAAGGAGTAAGCATATACTCCGAAACGTTGTGTGCCTCTTGATAAAGAAGTCGACATCCATAAATTAACTTCTTTGTTTGCTATTTCCCCCAAAATGGCTCAGTGGGAAGATAATACTGTTACATAAATCTTCTGAGACAGACAATAAGTTACCTTCATCCAGACTCATAAACATTCTACTGTCATCAGACCACACAAAAACACTTATTTGTGACAGGTTATATTAAGTGTACAATACATTAGCCAGCAGAGGTTTAAACTGTTCACTGGTGCAGAGCTCCAGATAAGCTTTTGGTGTTGTGGGTATTTTACCCATGCATTTTAAAATTATTGGGTATCAGTAATTCTATCTGGATATTCAAATTTCTGTTACCCACTAGTTTTTACACATGTGGGTATTTAAGTTAAATATTTAAAAACACTATTCATCTAGTCCCTGCAAACTGGTACTTCCTAAAGAAAGTGTGATGGCAAATGATCATGATGTAACTGTCATCATGGAGTTTGGCAAGGTTGATGGAATGCCCGTTTATAATTTCCAAATAAGTTGCTGATTTGCAGGGTTACTTCACAATATTTTGATGATACGCACAAGTTTTATTTTTGTAGCGTATCTGTAATGTTTGTTGCGTATTTGATACGCTTTGATTTTATTTTACTGCATATTTCTGCATTTTTTAATTTTTTCACATGTGGGTATTTAAGTTAAATATTTAAAAACACTATTCATCTAGTCCCTGCAAACTGGTGTCGTGTAGGTTTGAGAGCTTTATAGGACTCAAAAATACCACAATACTTCCACAAGAAAGTGTGATGGCAAATAATGATGTAACTGTCATCGTGGAGTTTGGCAAGGTTGACGGAATGCCTGTTTATAATTTCAAAATAAGTTGCTGATTTGCTAATCAAATACACAGGGTTTCTTCACAATATTTTGATGATACGCACAAGTTTTATTTTTGTAGCGTATCTGTAATGTTCATTGCGTATTTGATACGATTGGATTTTATTTTACTGCGTATTTCTGCATTTTTTATGAGTATTTTACGCAGATACGCAGCTTATCTGGAGCTCTGCTGGTGTGACAGAAGCCAGGAGGGAAGTCATTTAATAAACATTAAACATGCTCCACATGTATAACTATCTAGGCCATCTCTGAAGACCCTCCCCGAAAGACCCACCCCGAAGACCCTCCCCCAGGTCGTCCTAATTTTTCATACACAGTCAAACCTCAGTGTTATCTCAAACCCCATTATCTCATATGTACCGATATCTCGAATCTATTCTCCAGTCCTGACCGCTACATGATATAAATACATTTAAATTTGCCCGCTTATCTCAAATTTGAGAAAATACACAGCGCTACGTCGAGTCGAACCTTTGACTACTTCTTCACCATAGAATTTTGTACCTTTATCTCGAAGTTGGTATTCGCCACATTAACAGTTCTGAAAAGTGCAATAATATCTTGTACCTTTCCTCACACATCTAACATTGTGGTTGAAGAACTGTTCAATTTAAATTGCTCAACCAATCATGTACAATCCAACTGTAATATAATCTTCATTGACAAAAAAACCTTTTGGAGTACACATGAGTAAATACATGGTGCTTCCTGGTTACTTTGAAATGTGATTGGCTGAAACCTGATGAAATATATCCTGTTGGTATATAAGGTTAATGCTGGCCCTTGTGGTGTGTTCCTGTACTGCAGGAAGTCCTGAAAACCACCAAAGTCAAGTGTCCTGTTGCATGATTAACTCCTTAATCTTTAAGACACATTCATACATTCCCCGCCTCCTCTGAATATGAACATCTTAAATTCCACATCAAGATGTTTCAACTATCCGTCCCTTGTATTATTCATACGCATGATTAATGACCTTGCTTTAAAAGTCATATCTTTCTTGGTAAATATCCTGACAATGTAGGCATTATCATGGAGGGAGGACATTGTGGCATCCCGACAATGTAGGCATTATCATGGAGGGAGGACATTGTGGCATCCTGACAATGTAGGCATTATAATGGAGGGAGGACATTGTGGCATCCTGACAATGTAGGCATTATAATGGAGGGAGGACATTGTGGCATCCTGACAATGTAGGCATTATAATGGAGGGAGGACATTGTGGCATCTTGTCAATGTAGGCATTATAATGGAGGGAGGACATTGTGGCATCCCACAATGTAGGCATTATAATGGAGGGAGGACATTGTGGCATCCTGACAATGTAGGCATTATACTGGAGGGAGGACATTGTGGCATCCTGACAATGTAGGCATTATAATGGAGGGAGGACATTGTGGCATCTTGTCAATGTAGGCATTATAATGGAGGGAGGACATTGTGGCATCCCACAATGTAGGCATTATAATGGAGGGAGGACATTGTGGCATCCTGACAATGTAGGCATTATACTGGAGGGAGGACATTGTGGCATCCCAACAATGTAGGCATTATAATGGAGGGAGGACATTGTGGCATCCTGACAATGTAGGCATTATAATGGAGGGAGGACATTGTGGCATCTTGTCAATGTAGGCATTATAATGGAGGGAGGACATTGTGGCATCCCACAATGTAGGCATTATAATGGAGGGAGGACATTGTGGCATCCTGACAATGTAGGCATTATAATGGAGGGAGGACATTGTGGCATCCCACAATGTAGGCATTATAATGGAGGAAGGACATTGTGGCATCCTGACAATGTAGGCATTATAATGGAGGGAGGACATTGTGGCATCCTCACAATGTAGGCATTATAATGGAGGGAGGACATTGTTGCATCCCACAATGTAGGCATTATAATTGAGGAGGACATTGTGGCATCCCACAATGTAGGCATTATAATGGAGGGAGGACATTGTTGCATCCCGACAATGTAGGCATTATACTGGAGGGAGGAAATTGTGGCATCCTGACAATGTAGGCATTATAATGGAGGGAGGACATTGTGGCATCCTGACAATGTAGGCATTATCATGGAGGGAGGACATTGTGGCATCCTGACAATGTAGGCATTATAATGGAGGGAGGACATTGTGGCATCCTGACAATGTAGGCATTATAATGGAGGGAGGACATTGTGGCATCCTGACAATGTAGGCATTATAATGGAGGGAGGACATTGTGGCATCCTGACAATGTAGGCATTATACTGGAGGGAGGACATTGTGGCATCCTGACAATGTAGGCATTATAATGGAGGGAGGACATTGTGGCATCCTGACAATGTAGGCATTATAATGGAGGGAGGACATTGTGGCATCCTGACAATGTAGGCATTATAATGGAGGGAGGACATTGTGGCATCCTGACAATGTAGGCATTATAATGGAGGGAGGACATTGTGGCATCCTGACAATGTAGGACTTATAATGGAGGGAGGACATTGTGGCATCTTGTCAATGTAGGCATTATAATGGAGGGAGGACATTGTGGCATCCTGACAATGTAGGCATTATAATGGAGGGAGGACATTGTGGCCTCTTGACAATGTAGGCATTATAATGGAGGGAGGACATTGTGGCATCCCAACAATGTAGGCATTATAATGGAGGGAGGACATTGTGGCATCCCGACAATGTAGGCATTATAATGGAGGAAGTATGTTGTGGCATCCTGACAATGTAGGCATTATAATGGAGGGAGGACATTGTGGCATCCTGACAATGTAGGCATTATAATGGAGGGAGGACATTGTGGCATCCTGACAATGTAGGCATTATAATGGAGGGAGGACATTGTGGCATCCTGACAATGTAGGCATTATAAAAGGAGGGAGGACATTGTGGCATCCTGACAATGTAGGCATTATAATGGAGGGAGGACATTGTGGCATCCTGACAATGTAGGCATTATAATGGAGGGAGGACATTGTGGCTTCCTGACAATGTAGGCATTATACTGGAGGGAGGACATTGTGGCATCCTGACAATGTAGGCATTATAATGGAGGGAGGACATTGTGGCATCCCACAATGTAGGCATTATACTGGAGGGAGGACATTGTGGCATCCTGACAATGTAGGCATTATAATGGAGGGAGGACATTGTGGCATCCCAACAATGTAGGCATTATAATGGAGGGAGGACATTGTGGCATCCTGACAATGTAGGCATTATAATGGAGGGAGGACATTGTGGCATCCCAACAATGTAGGCATTATAATGGAGGGAGGACATTGTGGCATCCCAACAATGTAGGCATTATAATGGAGGGAGGACATTGTGGCATCCTGACAATGTAGGCATTATAATGGAGGGAGGACATTGTGGCATCCTGACAATGTAGGACTTATAATGGAGGGAGGACATTGTGGCATCTTGTCAATGTAGGCATTATAATGGAGGGAGGACATTGTGGCATCCTCACAATGTAGGCATTATAATGGAGGGAGGACATTGTGGCATCCTGTCAATGTAGGAATTATACTGGAGGGAGGACATTGTGGCATCCTGACAATGTAGGCATTATAATGGAGGGAGGACATTGTGGCATCCTGACAATGTAGGCATTATACTGGAGGGAGGACATTGTGGCATCCTGACAATGTAGGCATTATACTGGAGGGAGGACATTGTGGCATCCTGACAATGTAGGCATTATACTGGAGGGAGGACATTGTGGCATCCCACAATGTAGGCATTATACTGGAGGGAGGACATTGTGGCATCCTGACAATGTAGGCATTATAATGGAGGGAGGACATTGTGGCATCCTGACAATGTAGGCATTATAATGGAGGGAGGAAATTGTGGCATCCTGACAATGTAGGACTTATAATGGAGGGAGGACATTGTGGCATCTTGTCAATGTAGGCATTATACTGGAGGGAGGACATTGTGGCATCCCAACAATGTAGGCATTATAATGGAGGGAGGACATTGTGGCATCCTGACAATGTAGGCATTATAATGGAGGGAGGACATTGTGGCATCCCAACAATGTAGGCATTATAATGGAGGGAGGACATTGTGGCATCCCAACAATGTAGGCATTATAATGGAGGGAGGACATTGTGGCATCCTGTCAATGTAGGCATTATAATTGAGGAGGACTTTGTGGCATCCCGACAATGTAGGCATTATAATTGAGGAGGACATTGTGGCATCCCGACAATGTAGGCATTATAATTGAGGAGGACTTTGTGGCATCCTGTCAATGTAGGCATTATAATTGAGGAGGACATTGTGGCATCCCGACAATGTAGGCATTATAATTGAGGAGGACATTGTGGCATCCCGACAATGTAGGCATTATAATTGAGGAGGACTTTGTGGCATCCCGACAATGTAGGCATTATACTGGAGGGAGGACATTGTGGTATCCCAACAATGTAGGCATTATAATGGAGGAAGTATGTTGTGGCAACATTGAAATACATAGTTTGATGAAATAAATATGATGTTGTAGTCACTCCAGTTTGATAATGGTGTAAGAATCTCTGACGAGATGTCGCTATATGAACTAAACCCGAAGTTATTATCCATAAAGTTGACTTTTTCTTATTGACTCACCAACTTCTAGACTACCAATAAACAGATGAAACCCTGATCCTTTAATATTTAAGGTAAGATTTAGATATCTATTATCTTACATAGAACATTCCATCCCTTAAAATTCAGTAATACCGTATTCGACGTAATAAGCGCCCCGGATGCTCTCAAAATTAGAAATAGGGGGCTCTTATTAGATTATTACTTTGGTGAGATTAAAAACGAGGTTGAAAGATTGTAAATTTTGTGGTTTATGCTGCCAGCCTGAAATGAAATAAAAGAAGAATCTGTGTGTATTATACACGATAGATATATTTTCGAGAATTTAATTGCCCATAATTTAGGGTGCATATAACAAACGAGTGCGTATTATAAACGAATAAATAAGTCTTGAGAACATTGATCAATCGGAAAGGGTGCTAACTGGGATTGTTCACTAGCCTATATATTAGCAAATAACGCCTTTGGCGCTTTATAGAGTGGGGCACTTATTACGTCGAATACGGTACATGTAATATTCATATTTACACTATTTCATAAAAAAAGCCACTGAAAAAAAGTTATTTCATCAGCAACACTAATCTTGCATTGAATTATGTCTGAACAATGAACAGGTCTTAAGTAAAACAAACATGAAAGTACTTACCTGAGGATCTCTAAAACCCACATATATCCTATTTAAACCAAGAATTGAAGCAATATCCATTATGAAAACAAATGCCTACAAACGACCCATAGCTGCACATCAACACATTGAAAACATCAATCTGATTTTAAATATTTCTTAACAAATAATAATATTTTGAAATTGATGCTTCCTGAGAGCATTGAGGAAAGAAGAATAAAATAAATGGCACAGCAAAACTCTAACCAGTGCCGGTGAAGTATACAACTAACCATGTTTCTAGACCAAATGACAAATATCTACTCCATCCAGGTGCACCCAACATAGGTATTGAGCCAATCAAATGCCAGCTGTTTGGATCTATTTACATAGACTTCGATATATTTAAGCAACTTTTACACAGTACACACTATCAAAATTGACAGCACAAGACAACAATCCAGTCGTACATATTTCCACCCGAAACGATGCAACAATGTTCTAAAAACCACATACCGTATTCGACGTAATAAGCGCCCTGCTCTAATAAGCGCCCACGGCGATATTTGCTAATATATTGGCTAGTGAACAATCTCAATTAGCACCTCTTCCAATTGATTAATGTACACAAGACTTATTCATTTGTGTATAATACGCACTCGTGTGTTATATGCACCCTTAATTATGGGCAATTAAATCCTGGAAAAATATATCTGTCGTATATAAACATTTCAGGCTGTCAGCATAAACCATGAAATTTACGATCTTTCAACTCAAAATACTATTCTAATAAGGGCCCCCTGTTTCTAATTTCGAGAGCGCCCTGGGCGCTTATTACGTCGAATACGGTATGTTGAATTGAGTCGGATAATTAGAGCAAATCAGGCATGTACCATACATTTGACGTGAGGTCTTTTGTGTGGGTTGCATATACAGTCTTATACACATATATTAACACTCATTCAGCCCTGAAGGCGTTACTAGGTTTTCTTTGGGGTGCCCACCTCATGTTAGTTTACGAACTTATGAGCTTCATGCTTTCAAAGGCTGTCACATATTTGAATGAAGTATTTCGGTGCAAAACAAACTGCTTAAGCATACACAGTGCCACGTTTATTTGAAGGTTGTTGTCGGTGATTCCGTAATTCAGATTGACAACACGCTCAAAACATGAGTTGGACACAACCCATGCTTTATCAATCAAAATATTTGCCGACATCAGTGTTTTATTTAGTCATGGTGGAATTGAGATACATGTATGCATACCGTGTTTTCAATGTAGACCTAGATTACCTGTAGATTGGACTGCATGTTCGGTTCCAAATTCAATTAAACAAGCGTATAGTCGACGAAGTCATCTATATCCCCCGCCATTTTAACACGTTATGGTCCCAAAAATAGCTGCAATGGAAATTCTAAAATAAAAATTTATAAAATTCCTAAATAGCAAAAGGCACCAGTTCAGTATGTGCATAGTAGACATGCAAAGTTTTGTGAGAAAGTATTAAACAGTTTTTGAGTTATGCTCCGGAAACGAACAATACCCTTATAGAACCTAAGTCCAACTCGTTGCCATGGAAACGTTAAAAATAAAAATTTATAAAATTCCTAAATAGCAAAAGGCACCAGTTGAACAGCATGAGTCAGACATGCAAAGTTTCGTAGAGAAATATTTAACGGTTTCTGAGTTATGCTCCGGAAACGATTTCGGCACGCACACACACACGCACACATGGCCGGAACCCATTTCAATATCCCCCGCATAGTAATAAGCACCATACCCGTGCTTGTTGGTTTTTGACCGAAGTGGTAAATGTCTGAGACCTGCATCACTTCGGGCTTTCCTCCCACATTAAGCTGACACGCCGTAATATAACTTGAATACTGTTAAAAGCGGCGTTAAACCCAACTCACTCACTCACTCACGTTTCACCATTTGTTAACATTATTGTACACCTCTCGCCAACTAAAACTTGCTGTCTTCTGTATAGGTATGTAGCCTACATCTAATACCGTATTCGACGTAATAAGCGCCCCACTCTAATAAGCGCCAACGGCGATATTTGCTAATACATTGGCTCGTGAACAATCCCAATTAGCACCCTAATTTTGAGAGCGCCCTGGGTGCTTTTTACGTCGAATATGGTAAGTATATTGCATGTCATGTTACTCTATTTAAAACTTTGTAGCATCATATTCTGAATTAAATAAAAAATATTAAAAATATTATTTTTTTTAAAAAGAGAAAAAAAAGAAGAAGCTAAAAACTGATTGTTCTGCCAAGTCCTTGGTCTTACTTTCATGACATCTGTGATTAAACAAACTATTATATAAATGACGATTAAGTCTGCATACAAAATTGAATTACTGACTGGAAACAGCTGTCATGATTCTCCAGACATATGGCCATTGTTGTCACATAGATTTTTCTCCTGTCAGCGTAACACTAAATGAACTGATCTGGCGTAAAGACCCGGGGTAGAATAGGTCTTCAGCAACCGATGCTTGCCGTAAATGGCAAATATGCTTGTCGTAAGAGGCCACTAACGGGATTGGGTGGTCAGGCTCGCAGACTTGGTTTATGCATATCATTGATCCCAAATGCGTGGATCGATGCTCATGATGTCAATCACTGGATTGTCTGGTCCCGACTTGATTATTTACAGACCTCCGTCATATAGCTGGAATATTCCTGAGTGCGGCGTTAAACAACAAACCAACTATTAAATGAACCATGTCCTTGGCCACTGAAAACCAGGGATGATACACCAACATCCATTATGTATCCTGATACCTTGCTCACGATCCCATACGTATCAAATACTTGCATATGCCCTTTTCTGTGGTGCGTAAGCTATCTTTTTCAAAGACAGGACGGACAAATACCTGGCACACTGACGATTTAAAGTTGGCAGTGTCTAGTATGGAACTCATTTTCACTGGTAATTAGTGTTACCGTATTCGGCGTAATAAGCGCCCCGCTCTAATAAGCGCCCACGGCGATATTTGCTAATATATTGGCTGGTGAACAATCCCAATTAGCACTCCTTCCGATAGATCAATGTACACAAGACTTATTTATTCGCGCCTAATACGCACTCGTGTTATATGCATTCTTAATTATGGGCAATTAAATTCTGGACAAATGTATCTGTCGCATATAAACATTTCAGTGTGTCAGCATAAACCACGAAATTTATGTTTCAACTTTCTTTTTTCCACCAAAATAATATTCTAATAAGAGCCCCCTATTTCTAATTTTGAGATCACCCTGGGCGCTTATTACGTGGAATACAGTAAGTGTAACATTTATTAAAGAATACAGTTAAGGTGAGAATCAATACTTTTTACTTAATGTGCAATTGTGATCAATACTTGTATCGAGAAGTGAAAAATCGTGATCCAATGCATCAGTGTATCCCACTACTACAGTGAAAACAATTATCAATGGTTCACTATTATTATTTAAAGGATAAAGAACTGACTTCAATACTTTTGGTGTGTCGGATGTTTACGGGAGTATAAATGTGAAACTGGTTCCCACACTGAGTGATTCTGTTCATTAGGCAAATAAAGGTGAGGTGAAATGGGGTTTAACGTCGCGTCCAAGATTATTGCACTTATATAGCGACGTACATGCACGTGTAAGTGTGTGTGTGTGTGTGTGTGTGTGTGCGTGTGTGCGTGTGTGTGTGTCTGCTTGTACTAGTCCGGACTGATGCCGATTTATAGTGTTAGCACACTGAGATACCATGCCGCAGTTTAACATGAATACCCCACTCAGACACAGTATACTGACTCCGAGCTGACCAGTCCTTGTTTTAGCCTCTTAATGCCGAGCGCCAGACAGGGTAACAACAAGTACCATCTTTTAACATCTTTTGGTATGACGTGGCTGAGGATCGAACCCCGGACCTTCCGCTCTACCATTAGACCACGGAGGCGGTCTAGGCAGATGGATGAGTCAACAGTAAATGAGACCAACCTTTTGTTTTTTGGGAGGGACTGGGGTCCTATTGAGTGAAACAATCTCATTAAAAACAGACCCTGGTTCTCGCAACCACTAAAAAAAAGATCTGAAGACATCCCATTAGGGGTCACATCAGAACGACCTTTCATCCGACCAATCAGAGCGTCGCTTACCAGATCATGAAAGTGACAGTCGGAATGTGATTTCTAATCATACAACCTCGAAAACTTTAACACGGGGTATTCCGAACGATAGTTACAGGTTTAACGACTGAATCCACACAATCTGGACCATCTTTTAGCCATTCCAGAATGTTCTTTTGTTTAGGTTTCAAATTTGTAATCGAGAATTTGTCAAAATATGTTTCGAAGCGTAGTCGCCAATTTGAAATAAGTGCTGTGAAGCACGAGAAAGCTGCCTTCTGATTGGTCATTCTATTGGTCGGTCAAAGTTCGCGCAAGGTCGGGCTGACGTGACCCGTAATGGGATGTCCTCAGATCTTTGTTTAGCGGTAGCGAGAACTAAGGTCTGATTTTAATGAGATTGATCGAAGAAATAAACTTCCAGTAAAAGCTTGAAAATTAATAATTATGCTTCAGATTGTTAAAAAAAAGAAGAAATTGTCAGACACAAAAAATACATTGTCTGAAAGTGGGCGTGGCCTAATCAGTTAGGTTGCATGTATATAATCCCACTGCAATGACCACCCGAACAACTTTATGCCAAGTCTATTTAGAATATAAAATTGGTAGTGCAGCTGGTCATTGTAAGTCAGAATCACAAAAACCACTCCTGATAATTTCTAATATATATATTTATGGTAACAGGTTAGCAATGTTTGGCATATAGCTGATTTCACTGCTTTGGTGGCCATCCTTAAACAAGAGTCATCAGAAAGATGACATATCCCCCTGGCAGCTGTCTGTAAAGTATAACCACAAGTAAATGTGTAATTCTGTATGTAATGAGTCAACAGTTGAATGTTCTTGAAGAAGCATACATTGTTTACCCACAAAAGATCCACCATGGTCGCATCCATATGAAATGGAAAGTAAAACAAGTGTGTTTCTGTGAGTTTTTTTTATGCAAACAAATGACAAATTACAAGAAACAATAACTAAACAAGTGTATAAGTCAACGAAGTCATCTATATCCCCCGCCCATTTTAACCCAAACCAGGTAACTGACCCAACATTTCTCTTAGCCCATGTAAAAAAAGCTGCAATGGAAATTCTAAAATAAACATTTCTAAAACTCCTGAATATCAAATGGCACCAGTTCAGTATGTGCTTTATATATAGACATGCAATGTTTGGCAAGGAAATATTTAACAGTTTATTTGTTATACTCCATAAGTGAACCCACCCTATATGAAAACTAAAATTCAACTTGTTGCCATGGAAACGTAAAAAATAAAAATTTATAAAATTCCTAAATAGCACTATGCACTCGCGTGTTATATGCACCCTTAATTATGGGCAATTAAATTCTGGAAATATATATAGATTGTACATAAACATTTCAGGCTGTCAGCATAAACCACGAAATTTATCTTTCAACTGTTTTTTTCACCAAAATAATATTCTTATAAGAGACCCCTATTTCTAATTTTGAGAGCGCCCTGGGTGCATATTACGTTGAATATGGTAGCTAGTTTATAATATCCTTCAAAGAATCAACACAATACGATCCAAAACAAAATTGTCGAAATTATCGAAATACTTGTGGCAGCTGCCAGCCCTTGAGTTTGTAAGATCAACAATGGAGGACAGGTTGACCCATCCTACCCATGCTACATCGGGAGAACCGCAACTTTAGTTCACAGCCCTTCCTCTATACAGTCATCCTTAGGAGGGTCCAAATCCCTCACATTAAACATCCATAACACAAAGACATAAACAGTGTTCCGCCCTCCCCCATATTTCTTTGCTACTGATACACTCAGCAAATTGAAATCAAGGTGTATGTCAAATTCTTCTCATACAGGTTTGACATAACAGAACTGACTCACTGATATGACGAGTTTGCCTATATATGGCTGTATTGAATGTCACTATGATACATGATAAATACTAACCGTAAAAAAAAACACGAGCCATAGAATTATTTGTTTGTTTGTTTATTTGTTGTTTAAGGCCACACTCAGCAATATTCCAGCTATTATGATGGAGGTCTGTAAATAATCGAGTCTGGACCAGACAATCCTGTGATTGATGTCATGAGCATCGGTCCACGCATTTGGGATCGATGACATGCATCAACCAAGTCAGCGAGCCTGACCACCCGATCCCGTTAGCCGCCTTTTACGACAAGCATAGTCGCCATTTATGGCAAGCATGGGTTGCTGAAGACCTATTCTACCCCGGATCTTCACGGGTCGCGAGCTATAGAAACATATGGAGAAAGATGTACTTTAAGAAGAGATGTTTCCAATGTGTACCACTTCATGACAAAACTAACAATCAGTCAAGTGTTACCACAGTGTCTTTTTTCTTATCACGATATGCTACACGTGACTTCCAAACTTTACACACTAATCCTGCACGAGACAAATGGTGCATCTCGAGTCATGGGTCTATTCATGAGGGTCGGTTCAAACAACAGACCATGCATCGAACCGATCAAATATTTCTTAAAAATGAGTAATTCTGCATTCATATGTTAGATAGGGCTGTTATGAATATGCAGTCATGTGCATTTACATACCCTGTACCTAAAAATATCCATAAGAACTTATTATATGCATAGATTTCTTAAACAAGAGTCATCCGAAGATGACATATCCCCCCGACGTGGCATGTCGGTAAACTGTGTGTACCTTCAAATGTATTTAGATTGGCAAGAAAATCTTTTTCCTTGATGCCAAAACCAGAAATATAATGAAGGTTATTAAATATTGGTTCATGTAGCTCACTTTCTGATGATCTCATGAAATTGGAATAACAAACACAAACAATAACAGGCTCTGTAGTAGCCTCATGACACAAAGGCATAAAGAGAATGTACTAGGGATTGACAAAAAACAAACCTAAACTTCTTGTTTCATTATATGTCAGGGGCTACAAATTAAAAAGATTAAAATCTATAAATAACAAACTGCACTACTAGTGAACATGATTGATATTTGCATAAAGTTTGGTGAATCTCTGTCGCATGGTTTAGAAGATATGCTCCAGATGAGGACATTACCCTAAGTTCATCAATTTTCAATTTAAATTGGAAAAAGAAAAAAAAAGAAAAAATCTGTTAATAGCAAAGGCACCGCTACATAACCTGCTTGATAGGTGTAAAAACTTTTGAGAAGCTAAGTTGTATGGTTCGGGAGATATGGTCCGGACAAGAGCACTACCCTCAAATATCCTAAGTTCATCATATTTCCATGGAAACGGCAAAAATATCAAATTCTAAAAATCTCTAAATAGCAAAAGGCACTACTACTGAGCCTGATTGTTAAGTGTACCAAGTTTTGCGAAGCTAGGTTGTACGGTTAAGGAAATATGCTCCGGACAAACAATGATTACAGACGGACGGACGGACTGATGGCTATATCCCCCCATCATTATATGTCGGGGGGGATAAAAAGACAACACTGTTATGGATTTAATTTGACAGTAATGTGGTCACTGGTTATTGTCGCAATTGAGCAGATACTACTACCTGGGTAAGTGCAGTACATAAATGTATGATGTAATCATAATTAACACTGTCAACATGGACAAACCATGTCAAATAATATATTTTTTATATTGTTTCACTGAATATAATAAATAATACATAAACTGCGGACTTGATATTGTGTTTGTGAATCTATATTCATATTTATTCCCCTATATATGTGATACGTATCGTATTCGCCTTATAGTGTATTCGTTGCAGCCCTCATTGACAAAAGAAATTTGAATACCATACATGTTGGTTAACATGAGTATAGCACACTGACATGCTTCTACCTGCGTCGCATCTCAAGGGGGACAGAGAGACAGAATTACAATGACACCAATACATCCTGTTGACTACATTCTTACGACCTTTCTGTGTTCCTCTGCCTGAAGTTTGTAGCTGATTACACTTTAAATTGAATTAAGAGCCACTAATACTATCATGACCCATCTTCCCTAGGCAAGAGACTTAACGGACTGTAAAAGTCCAGTTTCCACCCTTGCCGAACTAGGCTGGAATTCCTGGGCTCGATCGTAGCGCCACTTGTGGTTATTATGAGTTATGTCCCTTCTAAGCCTCTCCTATGGACCAATCCGATTCCATCACTTGCATTTGTTTCAAACAAAATGGCGGCGCCCAGTCAAGACGCTCTGATTGATAATCAAGATCTATATTGTGATAACGGGTCTTGCATCGCGAAATGCATCAAATCATGTGAACAGCTTGATAAAAAACATGAAAAGATAAGGAAAATGTCTGTTGACAACAAGTTGGTGGTGCACATGCTTTGCAAATCCTGCAATCGACCGAAATCTGCACGACAATTTACGAACCAGATTTCGAATTCGTTGCGCGATTTTGATTGGACTATGCATAGACTCGTTAGTCCAGCCAAAATGTAACTCCATAATACCAGCCTAGTTTGGCAAGGGTGGAAACTGGACTTTTATAGAGGCTTCTTAAAGGGTTAATACAATTTTTTAATTTATTTATTTCCAAACAGATTACCTTGAATATGTTGAGGATAGAATTGTTACAATACTTTATATGATTAAGAGACATCAGATTTAGAATATACAAAGCAAATATTTAGTATTGATTCCATTACTCAATGTGAAAATGAGTGAAAAGGTCTTTCATCCAAATTGGAGTACTAATCAAAATATGTTATTTTAATTGACCATTTTCATAACCAATACTAGTATATTTCTACATTCTGCCTGACAAATTTAATTACCATATTTGACCTAATAAGCGCCCAGGACGCTCTCAAAATTAGGAATAGGGGGCTCTTCTTAGAATATTATTTTGGTGAAAAAACAGAGTTGAAAGATAAATTTCGTGGTTTATGCTGACACACTGAAATGTTTATATGCGACAGATACATTTTTCCAGAATT
This sequence comes from Haliotis rufescens, assembly GCF_023055435.1. Lineage (NCBI taxonomy): Eukaryota > Metazoa > Mollusca > Gastropoda > Lepetellida > Haliotidae > Haliotis > Haliotis rufescens. The sequence continues at coordinate 58,397,902 of NW_025964001.1, read as the reverse complement.
TAATTGCCCATAATTAAGAGTGCATAACACACGAGTGCGTATTATATGCAAATAAATTTTATAAGTCTTGTGTACATTGATCAATCGGAAGGGATGCTAATTGGGATTGTTCACTAGCCAATATATAAGGAAATATTCCAGTGGGCGCTTATTGCGTCGAATACGGTACTTGTTTCAGAAAAATGCTGTCCGTTTGCTTTGCTGGAGTGAGCTGGAGAAAACAAACATAGTCAAAAAGTCATTAGAACAGTTAATTTTGAGATCAAAGGTTACTAGGCCAGCATGACATTTTGTAATTTTGGAGGAAAATGGCAAAAAATGTGACAGGCGGATCTGAAGGACACACAATTAAATTAGTCAGAACTTAGTCGTACATTTGAAAAAAGTGATTTTTTTGTGTTCATATTTGTTGAGATATATTATTTCTGACATAATTTCTTCTTCCAGAGAATATCATAACTGATAGTTAAAGATGTTAAAATTAAAAAAACATAATGAAAAAATATTGTAGCAGTGGTCTGGAGTTTGTGAGGCTGTATTACTGTATCGAGTTAATCCGTATGTTCACCTGAATAACTGGCTGCACATCAACCCTAATCCCTTACTGTTTGTCAAACCAGACACACTGAGCGGAACAGCCTTCTTCCCAACCTATCAGCTGGCCCCCAGTGACCCCTGGTAAGGCTTCAGATTTCATCAGGTCACCTTGACCTCCAATCAGTGTTCATAGCTGGCGTACCACAGGTACAGAAGATCACCTTTAGGAGATGGTGTAGAGGTGAGGTGAAATTTGCGTTCCAAGATTATGAGCACACTAATACTATCTTGACTATGTGTGAAGTTTATTGCTTCTTAGAGGGTTAATACAGTTATTAAGTTTATTTATTTCCATACAGATTGCCTTAAATATGTTGAAGATAGAAATGTTACAATACTTTATGTGAATAAAAGACTTCAGATTTAGAATACACAAATAATGTGAAAATGAGTAAAAAGGTCTTTCATAGGACCCCAGGCTTCAGATTTCATCAGGTCACCGAGAGAGAAAGAGAGAGAGAGAGAAAGAGAGAGAGAGAGAGAGAAAGAGAATGAGAGAGAGAGAGAGAGAGAGAGAATGAAAGGAGAGAGAGAGAGAGGGAGAATGAGAGAGAGAGAATGAGAGGAGCGAGAGAGAATGAAAGAGAGAGAATGAGAGAAAGAGGGAGAATGACAGAGAATGAGAGGAGAGAGAGGGAGAATGAGAGAAAGAGTGAGAGTGAGAGAGAGAAAGAGAGAGAGGAGGGAGAAAAAGGAGAGTGAGAGTGAGAGAGAGAGAAAGAGAAAGGAGGGAGAAAAAGGAGAGTGAAAGTGAGAGAGAGAGGAGGGAGAAAAAGGAGAGAGAGGGAGAATGAGAGAGAGAATATCACTATATCATTGCTTCCGAATTATTATTTTTTTATTATGCAATATATTATGATACGTATCAAAATACGGAAAAATATTGTAATACACTTTCAGCCTACAATACCCATCCCTGGTGTGTGCATGTGTGTTTGTGTGTGTGCATGTGTGTATTTGTAGTTTGTGCGTTTGTAGTTGTTTGTATGTGTGTTTGAAAACAACCGAAATAGTTTGAGTTTGAAAATACAGTGACCTCCTTCCCCAATATGAATCACCAATAATGCAGTTTTGCCATTGTACCTTTTACTTTTCTAATCTATCAAAGTCTTCTCCGGACAACCCAGTGACTGACATCATGAGCATCAATCCATGCAAATGGAATACGATGACATGTATCAACCAAGTCAGCGAGCCTGACCCCGATCCCATTAGTCGCCTCTTACAAGCTACAGTCAGACACATTCTAGCATCCATGAACATGATCTAGCTCATAAATGATTGTTTATTTGTTTGGATTTCTGTTCCTGGATATATTTTAGTTATTTTTCTAATACCCTGTCATCACAAATAACTGTATACCAAAGTTAAAAGAGACTATCAGTCTGATGGCCAAGTCTTGTTTTCAGTGACTGATCTCAAGCCGAATGAATCACTAAGCCAGGCCTTCTTATAGACTTTAACTACGGTACTCATAGTCTGATTCTCAATCTTCTATCTCTTCTCATGATAATCTTTGTCATACTGGCATTCTGAATTTCAGTCGAGGCCACATCAACCGATGTGCTACGAACTACCATGGACCAGTGAGTGAGTGAGTGAGTGAGTGAGTGAGTGAGTGAGTGAGTGAGTGAGTGAGTGAGTGAGTGAGTGAGTGAGTGAGTGAGTGAGTCGGAATCGGGTGGTCAGGCTCGCTGACTTGATGGATGCAGGTCATCGATCCCAATTGTGTTCATGAAGCATGTCATCGCATGGTTTTACATGGCGCGTAATTCATGTGTATTTGATGCAATAATTTCCTGAAATACTCACAATTGTTTTTGATATGAGTCATAACTGATACAATAAATTTGCGAAGCAAAAATAAATTCAGACTTAGTATTTAATTTATCGTCAAGTCAGAACTCTTCAGTCTAACTGTTTGATTTGCATTGTAGAATCCTAGCAATTGGCATTTCTTCTAAGCTCTTCATCTTCAGAATCAGTTTCGTGAGAGTTTAGCATGAACCTTGGCCAACATCTAGTCTCTGAAATGAACTAATTTTACAGAAAACAAGTGCTAAAGTGAGCGTGACTCACTAATACCCCGACCCTACTAGTGTGTCAGTAGTTACAAATCAAATAGCTAGGATAGGGTTAGGGTTAAAAATCATAAAAAATGGAAAATTAATAAAAACAATATTTTTCTTTTGACTGCACCCCTCCATATGACACAGATTATATGTACTAAGTTTGAGATGAATCCACTGAATAATTTAAGAAAAATCACGCGGACAAAGTTTTCAGACGGACGTTAGGGTTTGAAAAATTCATTAAAAAATGGAAAATTAATAAAAACAATTTTTTTTCTTTTGACTGCATCCCTCCATATGACACAGATTATATGTACTAAGTTTGAGATGAATCCACTGAATAGTTTAAGAGAAATCGCACAGCCTTGGTATAACTATGTACCCCCGACATTTTATCGAGGGTATAAACAATGATAAAAGAGTTGTTAAATTACTAGTATAGTTATTAAATATAATAACAAGGAGCCCAGAGACTCTCTACATTTTCAGATACTGCAGTAATCTAGACATGCCAAACATTATAGACTTGCAAGGGCTGTCATGGATATATTTGTTTCAGGATCTGTATGACAGCCCAACATGAACCCTATTACACATCCTAATCATATAGTCAATGACTTTAGTCAATGACATTAGTCTTAGGACCGCCTCTGTGGTCTAGTGGTAGAGCATCCGCCCGGAGAGCGGAAGGTCCAGGGTTCGATCCATGGCCGCGTCATACCAAAAGAAGTTAAAATATGGTACTTGTTGTTACCCTGTCAGGCGCTCGGCATTAAGGGGCTAAAACAAGGACTGGTCGGCTCGGAGTCAGTATACAGTGTCTGAGTGGGGTATTCATGTTAAACTGCGGCATGGTATCTCAGTGAGCTAGCACTATAAATCGGCATCAGTCCGGACTAGTACAAGCAGCCACACAAACACACACACACGTACATGCACGTCGCTAAATAAGTGCAATTATCTTGGACGCGACGTTAAACCCCATTTCACCTCACCTCACCTTTAGTCTTAGCCTGTGGGTTTTATTAACTGAGCTAACTAGACTAAAATAATTTGTGTTGTTGCCAGCTTGGATCTGGTGAGAGAACACTGTACTTGATTGAGACAATAGCTTGATTTCTTTCGTCCTTGACTAATGGAAGCTATACATGCTAACTGCAAACAAAGCCAATATCAATATGCGCACTGCAACTTGTGGCAATTTTTGACAATGCATTGTTGCATCAATAGACAACAGCTGTCATTATTAAACAAATTAAAAACAAGCATGAAATACTCATTTCCCCCGTCAATATGACATGTCCGATCGTGTGCAATGCATTAGCTCCTGTGAAATATGTTCACTGGACCTTTCTGTAAATGGCCTAATTGCAGCACTAAAAAAGTTATTACTGGTGTTGTTTTGCCATGGGCAGTTTATGATAGAATACGTAACTGTATTTGTAATGAGTAAGGATGAGACATATAGACAAACAACTTCTTTATTACAATTAGGATCTATGGTTTCGGTGTAGGTTCTAAGACCGTTATCAAGCAAGTGAAGTGCAGGGTATCGTTGACAAGAATATATACAGGATAGGAGGGAGTGATCATACAGTTCAGTAGGTTTAAGATCAGTTACACTCTTGTATTTGTAATGTTCCTCACGTTCGTCCCTTTTACAAAGGTCACCATCTTCCCGAGGCAAGGGCGTTAACTGACTATAAACATGATAAAAGTCCAGTTTCCACCCTTGCCGAACTGGGCTGGAATTCAGGAGTTACATTTTGGCTGGACTAACAAGTCTATGCATAGTCCAATCCAAATCGTGTAACGAACTAGACATCCGGTTTGTAAACAGACATGGATTTCAACATGCCAAGCATGTGTATCACCAACTGGGCGTCAACAGATATTTTTCAAATGTTTTCATGTTTTAAATTAAGGTGCTCAAGTGATTTTATCCATTTCACGGCATAAGACCCGTTTTATTACAATATAGATCTTGATTAAGGATTAGATCGTCTTCACTGGCCGCCGCCATTTTGTTTGAAGCAAATACAAGTGATATGAAAGATGGAATCTGATTGGGCAATAGGAGTGACAAAGAAGGGACATAACTCATTATAGCCACTTATGGCACTACGATCAAGCCTGGAAGTTCCAGCCTAGCAAGAGTGGGAACTGAACTTTTACAGTCATTTGACAACCTTGCCTTGGGAAGACGAAAGGTCATAGACCCCAGCTTGGTTTATTGACTTGTCAGAGTGAAACAATTTGCTCAGTTGACTCAAGTTTTTGTGGATATATATAAGTCAATGGTATCATGTTATATCAACAACAATATATTTTACTGTTATGCTATTCGTTCCATGTGAAGCTCAGAAATTATCAATGAACCTCATTAACAAAGTGGTGAAAAAGTCATGATAATACACATGAAAGAAAAAAAGTTAACCACCCTGGAAATAATTAATTCTAAAATATTCCCATTCACAACAACTGCAAATTTCGTGATGAATATGTCAAGAATGGTGTTCTGTCAAAATGTTTTTTTCAAATTCAGTGTCTGTACACCGCTGAAGCATTATCTGTGAACATGGCATGAAGATGGTCGGAGGCGCAAAGATGGCGTATTATTTGTATGCAATCAACAGGTATGACATACAAAATCAAATCTTAGTTCTCTCTATGGCTAAACAAAGATCTGAGGACATCACGTCAGGCCGACTTTGCGCGAACTTTGACCGACCAATGTAATGACCAATCAGAAGGCAGCTTTCTCGTGCTTTACGGCACTAATTTCAAATTGGCGACTACGCTTCGAAACATATTTTGATACAAAAAATTGGGGGGACACCAGAAATGGGCTTCACACATTGTACCCATGTCGGGAATCGAACCCGGGTCTTCGGCGTGACGAGCGAACGCTTTAACCACTAGGCTACCCGACTGCCCCAATGTAGTCCAGAAGAGTAATCAAGCATCCCCTTCTGATGCCATTCATCATCGGGGAATTTGTTTGTCATGGTGTTTGACCTGGAGAGCTTGGAATCTGAGGACTTGGAGAAGAGTCCATTGGTCCAATGAGAGCAGATTCCTGCTCCATGTCTTGGATGGCCGACTGAGTCACCTCCAGGAACACAAGATAATGATTTGGGACTGCTTGCCATATTATTGAAAGCTATCTTGTCACTATCCAAGGAAACCTCATTTTTCATCATCAATCATGATGTGGAATTGTCTTCCCTATTCTTCACCTCCATGCCTATTGTGGCTACTGTTTTTGCAAAAATACACTGTGGTAGTTTTTGTTAGAATCATGATAAAACTCTAAAATATATACAGGGGTGAATACCAATTTTTCTTTGTGAATAGATATTCTGGTTACTAATACAGGCTGGACTAGAGAGTAAAAGTCAGTGGTTACAACATCCACAACAGAGATTGGGGTGAGTGGTTACAACATCCACAATAGAGATTGGGGTCCGTGGTTACAACATCCACAATAGAGATTGGGGTCCGTGGTTACAACATCCACAATAGAGATTGGGGTCCGTGGTTACAACATCCACAATAGAGATTGGGGTCAGTGGTTACAACATCCACAACAGAGATTGGGGTCAGTGGTTACAACATCCACAATAGAGATTGGGGTCCGTGGTTACAACATCCACAACAGAGATTGGGGTCCGTGGTTACAACATCCACAATAGAGATTGGGGTCCGTGGTTACAACATCCACAATAGAGATTGGGGTCCGTGGTTACAACATCCACAACAGAGATTGGGGTCAGTGGTTACAACATCTACAACAGAGATTGGGGTCAGTGGTTACAACATCCACAATAGAGATTGGGGTCCGTGGTTACAACATCCACAACAGAATTTGGGGTCCTTGGTTACAACATTAACAATAGAGATTGGGGTCAGTGGTTACAACATCCACAACAGAGATTGGGATCAGTGGTTACAACATCCACAACAGAGATTGGGGTCCGTGGTTACAACATCCACAACAGAGATTGGGGTCCGTGGTTACAACATCCACAACAGAGATTGGGGTCCGTGGTTACAACATCCACAATAGAGATTGGGGTCCGTGGTTACAACATCCACAACAGAGGTTGAGGTCAGTGGTTACAACATCCACAACAGAGGTTGAGGTCAGTGGTTACAACATCCACAACAGAGATTGGGGTCCGTGGTTACAACATCCACAATAGAGTTTGGGGTCCGTGGTTACAACATCCACAATAGAGATTGGGGTCAGTGGTTACAACATCCACAACAGAGATTAGGGTCCGTGGTTACAACATCCACAATAGAGATTGGGGTCCGTGGTTACAACATCCACAATAGAGATTGGGGTCCGTGGTTACAACATCCACAATAGAGATTGGGGTCCGTGGTTACAACATCCGCAATAGAGATTGGGGTCAGTGGTTACAACATCCACAATAGAGATTAGGGTCAGTGGTTACAACATCCACAATAGAGATTAGGGTCCATGGTTACAACATCCACAATAGAGATTGGGGTCCGTGGTTACAACATCCACAATAGAGATTGGGGTCCGTGGTTACAACATCCACAATAGAGATTGGGGTCCGTGGTTACAACATCCACAATAGAGATTGGGGTCCGTGGTTACAACATCCACAATAGAGATTAGGGTCAGTGGTTACAACATCCACAATAGAGATTAGGGTCCATGGTTACAACATCCACAATAGAGATTGGGGTCAGTGATTACAACATCCACAACAGAGATTGGGGTCCGTGGTTACAACATCCACAATAGAGATTGGGGTCCGTGGTTACAACATCCACAATAGAGATTGGGGTCCGTGGTTATCTACACTTACTGATATTGGGGTCAGTTGTTAATGACATTTACATCGACTGCGGCCATTACTTAACACCATCAAACACAGGCCGTTTTGCTCCACACATTCTAGAACATTTTCATTTAACCATCAATCACACTTACCAACAATCTCCTATATCATTATCAGTTCAATAAGTATAATTAGGACATCTTAGAAAACAATCAGATCATGTTCTGGAGTATGAACAATCCTGAAACCCTGTAGCTTGTTAACTTTAGCAAAGTAAACTTCCTGTATTAAAGGCAGGTAGCTCTATTTTTTAAGTGACTGCTTTAGAGAAAGATTCATGTCACAACATTCACTGCCACACCATTCACTCATCATTCATGAAACCATCTCGTACATGAAATGATCTCAGTAAACATTCAACCGTGAAATGTCAATTGAAAGATTATAGAGCTTCCCACTTCTCAACGAAAATCTGAAAACTAAATCTTAAAGAACACAAAAGGATAAAAACACAAAAAATTCCACCTTCCACGCATTCCTGCGCAACTGAACAAGTCTATGTTCAATGAACCGAAAACGATACAAGCAGTTGCAGCAGTGGCGGCCATGTTGGAAATGCATCTTACTGTGGTGCTGTTTATTGACACACTGTTGTAATAGTTAACAAATAGGAAACAAATAATAAACAGAGTTGTTTCAAACTAAAATCATTGTTGCATGTTCATGGACAATTGAGTGAGTGAGTGAGTGAGTGAGTGAGTGAGTGAGTTGGGTTTAACGCCACTTTTAACAGTATTCCAGCTATATCACGGCGTGTCAGCTTAATGTGGGAGGAAAGCCTGAAGTTATGCAGGTCTCAGACGTTTACCACTTCGGTGAAACCCACGATCACGGGTATGGTGCTGACAAACCTAGAAACATAATCGGGGCGAACCGGGATTTGAACCCACAATCATAGGTTTCTGGCATGCCCAGGGGATGCAACTCTGCACAGCGAATCGCAGCGCCTTAGACGACTGGCCAACCAATGCCCTCAAAACAGTCTGGGAAAGACTTGCCAAACGTGTTTGCAAAAACTCAAGAGTGTATTTGGGTAAAAGGGTTCCACAGAGGTGAACCGTAGTAAATTGTATTGGCAATTTTTATTGCAGTATACAGGTAAACAGGTAATATCACACTCACCTAGTAAACTGAATTTTAGAGGAAAGCAAGCAGTGGAGGTTCAAACCCATGATTAGTGAATCCTGGCATGACTAAGGGAGGCAACTCTTTACAGTGAAAGGTATTTAAAAATTACTGAAATGGTGGAAAGTTAAAACTGGATCAATATGATTTATTACACGTCATACTAAATATTATTCCTTGGCTGATTGGTGAGTCATGGGTTTCAAATTACAGTCCTTAGTGAACTGTCTATCTAAGTGCAATGAAAGTACCCAACTACATGTGTTTTGAGTTGCAAACAGTCAGATTCTACTACTTCCATAACTTACTTAGTGTCGTGAAAATGTCATGTACTTGACATACGGTAAATAATTGCTTGCTGACTTTTCAAGATGATTAATATGAATGTAAAGCTTGAAACGAATAATGGATTTTTCTGATTAAGTTCATGTACACCATTTATCTTGTAACTTACATCTGGAGGATAGATAAAGAGATTAAGATCAAATTAATCAGACGAGGTACAATTTCCACAGCATGGGGGTTTGAGCAGGTGTAATTGATTGTGTTATCTGGCAATTTATATTGTCCATATGAAGCAGATTGTAAGCTGTGGCATTAGACCACACCCCCAACCCCTCTCAATCTCTGTATTCAGCATTTTCTTATCAGGATCATCAAATATTATATATACAACTGCACACTCAATCTTGCCTAGCCACATCAGATCCCCCCCCCCCCCCCCCCCCCCCCCCCCCACTACTCTCAATCATGGTATTCAACATGTTCAGGATCATGAAATATTACATACCATATTCGACGAAATAAGCGCCCCGCTCTAATAAGCACCCACGTCGATATTTGCTAAACAATTGGCTAGTGAACAATCCCAATTATCACCCCTTTCAATTGATCAATGTATCACATTGATCAATGTAATACGTGTGTTATATGCACCCTTAATTATGGGACATTAAATTCTGGAAAAATATATCCGTCGTATATAAACATTTCAGGCTGTCAACATAAACCACGAAATTTACGATCTTTCAACTCTGTTGCTTTTCACCAAAATAACATTCTAATAAGAGCCCCCTATTTCTAATTTTGAGAGCACCCTGGGCGCTTATTATGTCGAATATGGTATACCATAATCAAAATAATAAGCGCCCTGCTCTAAAAAGCGCCCACAGCCATATCTGCTAATACATTGGCTAGTGAACAATCCCATTTAGCACCCCTTCCGATTGATCAATGTACAAAAGACTTTTTTATTTGCGTATAATGCGCACTCGTGTGTTATATGCACCCTTAATTATGGGCATTTAAATTCTGGAAAAATATATCTGTCCTATATAAACATTTCAGGCTGTTAGCATAAACCACGAAATTTATCTAGTGAACAACCCTATTTAGCACCCCTTCCGATTGATCAATGTACAAAAGACTTATTTATTTGTGTATAATACATGCTTGTACCAGGTGCCTCTCACTGCACCAATACTAAACCATAAATGTTCACGTTTGACAACGTAGATAATTAATGTAGGTCAGCGTCTCGCAGGAGTCAGACATGGTGTCTTGATTGCGTGCCAGAAGTAGACCTGATGGTGTGGACCATTGCTCATAATATCAATCACTGGTCTGTCTGATAAACAACAAAATAAACATACAAACTTAACAATATTAAAAAACAGTAACAGCATTAGAGTGCGTAAGTGAGTTTGGTTTAACGCCGCTTTAAACAGTATTCCAGTTATATCACGGCGTGTCAGCTTAATGTGGGAGGAAAGCCCGAAGTGATTCAGGTCTCAGACGTTTACCACTTCGGTGAAACCCACGAGCACGGGTATGACAAACCTAGAAATGTAATCGGGGCGAACCGGGATTCGAACCCACGATCAAAGGTTTCTGGCGTGCCCAAGGGACGCAACCCTGCACAGTGAATCGCGGCGCCATAGACGACTGGGCCACCCATGCCCCCTATTACTGTAATCACCATCAATGCTTTGATTGTCTCATGCAAATTTTCACTAAAGTTGTTTTTCAGACATTTATCACTGTCTATAGCATGGAAACCAAGCACCTTATCAATCTTCACCCTAACTGTCTGACGATGCTTAAGCAATGTCAAGCATTATCTGTCAAGCAAAGTTTGAACAGCATGTTGTAAACATGTCAGATCTGTAATTTACACTTCTCTGTTCATTGCACACTTAAAAGTAAGGCGGCCCTTTGACAGGAGGTTTAGAGAGTACCATATTTCCTCTATAAGATGCCTGGGTGTCTATCAATTTTGCACAAGCCGTTGACCTGGAATCTATTTGAGGCCTGGTGTCTATTCTGTTTAATGGTGGCACAATGGCAAATCACTATCTTACCGAATCCCCAAATCTGAACTGCGTACCCTCGACATGCCGTTTCCAAATACATGTTGAGTTACTGTCTGTGATACGTAGGAATTGTTACATGCTGTAAATTAAAGTGTTAGGGGTCATTAATTTCATTCAACGATGGACCCAGCCTCTATTAGAGAACCTGCATCTAATAGAGACCTAGCATCTATTTTTTGGACCGTTTGACCCTGCTTCAGTGTGAGGTCGGCATGAAGAGGAACTACGGTATTTACACTACAATTCGCACAAAAATAACTGCTGACTATCCTTAGGTGTACCAATGGAGAACAACTTTTCTTTCTGTTGATCGCCGAACTTGCGATACACTCCATTGTTTGTCCTAATGTGCTACCATTGGGAGGAGGAAATATGAGTGCTATATATTTTGGAACAACACAATGCTCTACAGTACATAAAAACAGATGGCAACTCTATATATAAATCCACACATGAACACGACTTCTCCTACTTAAATACATATCACCGAACTTAAGACATGATATTTTGCTTTACTACTAGACCGTGACGAGATCATCCATTTAAAAGACATACAGCCGTATTACACATTGTGTAATTCTGAAGTGCATGCTTCATAATGTCCTTTGTGAACAAGTTTCACTAACAAATATTGAATACTCCCAACATCCCTGGGCTCATTCAAGGACATTACATATAGAGATGATAGATCACTGAGAGGAGCTTATACACACTCGATGACCCTAGCAACCCAGATGTTGCTAAGCTGTCTCATGGCATAGTGGATCTTGCAAAGAAATTCCACAAATTAATCATAAGTATTGATAATGAGGTAATGTGTGTGTGTGTGTGTGTTTGTGTGCATGTGCGTGAGTGTGTGTGTCTGTGTGTGTGTGTGTCTGTGTGTGTGTGTGTGTGTGAGAGTGTGTGTGTGTCTGTGTGTGTGAGTGTGTGTGTTTGTGAGTGTGTGTGTTTGTGAGTGTGTGAGAGAGTGTGTGTGTGTGAGTGTGTGTGTCTGTGTGTGAGTGTGAGTGTGTGTGTCTCTGTGTGTGTTTGTGAGAGTGTGTGTCAGGGTTAGAAACTAACAGTTTTTGTCCACTAGTCCTTATAATGATAACATATAGCAAAACCCTTAAAATTGTCCAATTTCTACTAGTCCTTAGGATACCTTTACCATTGGGCAGTTTGGTAAGGACAACAGGACTAGTGCTAATTTCTAACGCTGTGTGTGTGTGTGTGTCTGTGTGAGTGTGTGTGAGTGTGTGTGTCTGTGTGAGTGAGTGTGAGTGTGTTTGTGAGTGTGTTTGAGTGTGTGTGAGAGTGTGTGTGAGAGTGTGTGTGTGAGTGTCTGTGTGTGTGTCTGTGTGAGTGAGTGTGAGTGTGTTTGTGAGTGTCTGTGTGTGTGAGTGTGTGTCTGTGAATGTGTGTGAGTGTGTGTGTGAGTGTCTGTGTGTGTCTGTATGTGTGAGTGAGTGTGTTTGTGAGTGTGTGTTTTGGTGTGAGAGTGTGTGTGAGTGTGAGTGTGAGTGTGTGAGTGTGGGTGTGAGAGTGTGTGTGAGTATGAGTGTGAGTGTGAGTGTGAGTGTGAGTGTGAGTGTGTGTGTGTACTAGTCCGGACTGATGCTGATTTATAGTGCTAGCTCACTGAGATACCATGCCGCAGTTTAACATGAAGCTGCTCAGATACATGCATTAAACGATCTGATCATGGTTGAGGTGATGTGAAATGGGGTTTAACATCGTGTCCAAGATTATTGTACTTATATAGCGACGCGTGCGTGCGTGCGTGCGTGCCGCCGTGCGTGCGTGCGTGCGTACTATAGTCCGGACTGATGCCGATTTATAGTGCCAGCTCACTGAGATACCATGCCGCAGTTTAACATGAATACCCCACTCAGGCACAGTATACTGACTCCGAGCCGACCAGTCCTTGTTTTAGCCCCTTAATGCCAAGCACCAGACAGGGTAACAACAAGTACCATTTTTTAACGTCTTTTGGAGATCGAACCCCGGGCCTTCCGCTCTCTGGCCTACCACTAGACCACGGAAGCGGTCCGATCTGATCATGCATACACTGAAGTTGACTGAAGTATTATCTTCACTCAAACATATACAAGTCAGAAGGAATACGTGCATAGTCAGAGAGAAATAGGAACATATAGCACCTTGTGTAACCATGGAGTTTTATTGTTATAGTCATTAGCCAATATATCATGTGACTAACCCCGGGTCCGGGTAGTCATGTGGGTACCCGGCTTGCCTCAAAGTTGCGACTAAAATGGTGGTTAATGCGACCTAAATTTCAATTTGTCTACTGTCTAAAATATCAGAGGTAGCCAAATCATTACCTTCAAAAATATCTTGTGGCGACTAAATTCTATTGCTACACATATGTAGACACAAAAATAAACAATCTGCTACTGATTGTACTTGCAAATAATTCCTCCTAAAGTCAACAATGAACCGAAATGCATAAATATTAATGTAATTAGTATGGTTGGCCAAACTATGTGCAGCGGCTTTAAAATTTCCGAGTCCTGTGATGGGATTCGAACCACGGACCTTCTGATCAGAGGTCGGACGCCTTGTCCACATGACCAAAGAGGTTAACCCCGTCAGCAAGCTGACAAGGTAAGGATGTCATCTGTGGGATGACTTCCACGTCCTGCTACATACTCCCCCGTCAACAGAAGGCACGCCCCAGGCCGCATAGTAGGGTAATGAGGCTTATTTTGCTCAAATTTAATATGAACGTGCTCAGCCCCACGTTGGGCGCCAATGCAGCGGCCATAAAATTTCCGAATCCCGTAATGGGATTCGAACCACGGACCTTCTGATCAGAGGTCGGACGCCTTGTCCACATGACCAAAGAGGTTAACCCCGTCAGCAAGCTGACAAGGTAAGGATGTCATCTGTGGGATGACTTCCACGTCCTGCTACATACTCCCCCGTCAACAGAAGGCACGCCCCAGGCCGCATAGTAGGGTAATGAGGCTTATTTTGCTCAAATTTAATATGAACGTGCTCAGCCCCACGTTGGGCGCCAATGTAGCGGCCATAAAATTTCCGAGTCCCGTGATGGGATTCGAACCACGGACCTTCTGATCAGAAGTCAGACGCGTTGTCCATATGACCAAAGAGGTTAACCCCGTCAGCAAGCTGACAAGGTAAGGATGTCATCTATGAGATGACTCAACGACCTGCTTCATATGCATGATCAGTTATTCCACATACAGTGGTCCCTCGCTACAACGCTACCAATGGGGTCCAAATAATTGGTGGGCGTTATAGACGATGAGCCGTTTAACCGAGGCTGAGGCGGGGGAGCCCGCTCGGCAAATCTCAAATCATCAATATGTGTTTATCTCACGTCACGTCAAAATAGTATATATTTTTATGGACCTAGATCTACCTGTAATATCATTCATTTATTAAATCTGTCACATTTCACAATGTCTGAAATACGTATTCCATTCTAATTTATCATTTTTTATCAATAAATTAAAAAATTATTCACTTTTTCCCGCGATGTTATTGAAAATAAAATTCTCGGACACACATTTCGACAACAGGTCCGCATCGAACATGTCAAAGAGCAAAATAAAGACTATTTTAAGCAAATCTCTAAATATATTATACAAAGTGATAAATAAAATCAACAAAAATATATCTAAAAGTAATCAAACTTACATCTAAGTTATTATTTCCATTGTTTCGTGCAATCGCGTGTAATGTAAGTCAAATGACATCTCGGCTTTTGTCGCCTTGAATTCTCGGCTCGGACACAACGTTTAATGCAAAAATATATGCATGAAAAATCTTTGTCACAGCTCGTAACCTAGCACGATACATTCGCGAAGTTCCATAGTTTTAATATATATCGTGATTTCCTGCTTAAAACGTTCAGAATAACACGATTTAACAAAAAATCTTTCGCTAACTTCTGAAATTTATCAAACACGAGCTTGGTATCACAGCTATAATTTGATTGGCTGCCTGAGGTCACGTGCTCAAAATTGACCAATCACGAAACTTGTAGCAGATTTCGGCAAGAAAGCGTCATTAGAAACAAATTTTAATCCAATGAAATCGCTTGTTATAACTACGGAAAAAAAACAGGCGATGTTACGAAAGCACGATTACGAAATGAATGACCGCCGTGTTGTGACAGCAACTACATCTGTGTGACAGTTTAGCCTTAAATTGGATTGCCCACTAATTAAGAATATAAACTTCGCTTGTGGTTCTCTTTTATTGCATGCATGCGCTTCTAAGATCAAAGGATGTATAGTGTGAAAAGTTAACTAGTTGAACAATCGTATTTCCGGGACTTGCTGCAGATGTTTTCAAACAGATTATTAGAACTCCATTCAGCGATAAATGGTTGATTATGCAATGAGAAGCGTTATGTGCAAATGAACAACAAACAACAATACAATTATGACTGTGTAAAACTCTCAGTATTAAAAGTGTACATAAATTTTGGGAGCCATGCGTTTCCGCGCGTAGTAACCGAGGTAGCGCTTTATCGAAGAGCGCAATAGCGAGGGATCACTGTACCAGATATTTTCTGCACAGAAAATTTGATGAAGACACATGCAAAGGTAGCTTAGTAATGGACCTTATGGTAAAACTGATATCTAGGTCACATGAGCTGTACTGTCTATTTAACCAGTAAGAAGTCCATATTGTTACAACAGCTAATGCAAGCAAAAACTACCATGTACAACCTGCGTTTCCCATATAACAATCTATCACCATAATCCTGGTTGAAGAGGCATGGGAAACTATTCCAATTTGTTTTATTGATAAACCCAGAGCTCCAGATAACTTTTTGAGCAATTGAGTTTTTTACTCTAGGATTTATATTCTAATTGGGTTATTACATTTTTCATTGGGTAACCATATTTTTTTCACTCATCTATTCATCACTCTATTGGGTTTCCCCAAAATTTAATATTTTAATATTTAAAAAAATAATGAAATAATGTTTTAGATGTATATAACTGTTCTAAATATATAGGCTTGACTCGGAAAGTAAATTAGCTCGTAATTGTGTTTCAGAAATTAGCTCCTTTGTACGCATGCTGAAAAAGCTTCATTGGGTATTAACGCGAGCTTATACATTTGAGTTTTTCATTTAATGCATGCGTTTCCGTACGCAAGTTAATTTAAAATAATTGGGTTTTGAATATTTTTGGGGGGTATTTTATGCAAATATGCTGCTTATCTGTAGCTCTGTAAACCTCACTTAATTTCGTTAGCAAACCATTCAGTATGTCTTTTCTCCCTACGTAATATTCAAATAAAATTTGTTTTGAAATTTCATTTTTATTTTATTTTAACAGTCAACCAAGTAATCAAATAAATATGTTTCAGAGTAATATGATAAATCCTGAGGTTACAATTCTAGTAAGGCCTTGTGAGTTTTTATTAGTTGGTCTACAAACGTTTGGACTAAAATCCAATGTAGTTGGTCAGTTTCTTTTGTTGATAGATTATACCTCCAGATTAGTTCTTCCACTACTTGAAAAACAAACAAGTTCTAACAAATAATTATTTTTTGTTAGAACAACAATTTTTATATATTTTCTTCACTATTTGTTATGAAAAGCGGTGATAAATTCTTGTGTTTTTGTTCATTTCACCTAAATCTAAAACAGAGTCAGCCCAACAAAATAAGGTCCAACTAATCTGCAATATTCCAGCCATATAACGGCGGTCTGTAAATAATCGAATCAAGACCAGGCAAACCAGTGATTGACATCATGAGCATTGGTCTACGCTTTGCTCGTTTGTTTGTTGTTTAATCCCGCAATCAGCATTTTTCCAGCTACAGGACGGCAGTCTGTAAATAAGCTAGTCTGGACCAGACAATCCAGTGATTGATATGCGCATTGATCCACGCAATTCGGATACAATCACATGCATCGACCCAATCAGCTACTCTGACCACCCGATCCCGTTAGTCACCTCTCACGACAAGCATTGTCACCTCTTAAGCACAAGTGATATTTTCTTTTGGAGGTAAATAAACTGAAAGTTTTGATATTGAGCCAGCTGAGCATTTATGCATGTCATAAGTAATTTAAATGTTACGCAAAGCCTTCTTGGTAAATAGATATGGCGAGTTTTATTTTGGGGTGTCGTTATGCTATTCGCCTGTCGAATGGGTTCGAAATCAGATGCACAGGAAGTGACACCTCTGTCGAATGGGTTCGACGTTAGCGTGCAGAGCTTTAAGACCTATTCTAACCCGGATCTTCACAGGTCATGGTCTAAGCAATTGGGATACAATGACATGCATCAACCAGGTCAGGAAGCCTCAGTGATAACCAACAGATCCCATAAGTCGCCTCTATGACAAGCATGGGTAGCTGAAGACCTATTCTAATCCGGAATCTTATGGGACGGGCTGCTTGGTTCAGGGTCCTTAAAATGATAACATATAGCAAAACCGTTAAAAATGGCAAATTTCTACTAGTCCTAATGATACCTTAACTACTGGGCAGTTTGGCAAGGACTACAGGGTTAGTGCCAATTTCTAATGCTGTTTTGGCAATGGGTCCTGGATATTTCACATAGGACTTGACTTGAATTTAAATAAATAAAAAATGTTAACTCTGTGATAAGCAAAGAATATTAAAAAAATATATTAAGTAGTGATGCGCGCAAAGATTAAAATCTTATTATGGCCTACATTAGAACACAGCTGAGGCAATTTTCATTTACCTGACAATGTAACAACTGCAATATCAATATTGGATTAAATTTCTACTGTGTCTACTGTTCCCTGCAGTTATTAGAGACATACTGCTACACGTTGCATTAGACATCTCCCCTATATCCCTGGCCAATCATGTTGACTATGTTATTCAAATCTCTTATAGTGAGTGAGTTGGGTTTAACGCCGCTTTTAACAGTATTCCAGTTATATCACGGCATGTCAGCTTAATGTGGGAGGAAAGCCTGAAGTGATGCAGGTCTCAGACGTTTACCACTTCGGTGAAACCCACGAGCACGGGTATGGTGCTGACAAACCTACAAACATAATTGGGGCGAACCGGGATTCGAACCCACAACCATAGGTTTCTGGCGTGCCCAAGGGACGCAACTCTGCACAGCGAATCGCGGCGCAAATCTCTTATAATTCATATCTAGTTGACCCATGAAGATCCAGGGTAGCATTATATAAGGTCTTCAGCAACCCATGCTTGCCGGAAAAGGCGACTATGTTTGTTGTAAGAGGCGACTGTAGGGATCGGGTGGTCAGGCTTCTGACTTGGTTGATGCATGTCATCGTAACCCAATAGCGAGGATCGATGCTCATGATGTCAATCATTGGATTGTCTAGTCCAGACTCAATTATTTACAGACCGCTGTCATACAGCTGGAATATTGCAAAGTGCGGTGTTACACAACAAACAAACAGACAATACAAACAGCATTTCTAGTCATGTTTCCAACATCTCACAAAATGAGATCAATTCTTATTGATATGTCAACAATAATAACCTGATACACTGCTTATTGACTTAAATAGTCTCAAAATTATATAGACAACAATAATGCCAACATCTCACAAAATGATATCAATTCTTATTAATATGTCAACAATAATAACCTGATACACTGCTTATTGACTTAAATAGACTCAAAATTAAACAGACAACAATACAGAATCGGTGATACTGTGCAGAAGGCAAAACAAGCCTTTCCAATTCTATTATCAGCCAATCAGGAAACCATAGTTCATAAGTGGGTGTGGCCTAAATGTTTTTTGGTTTATTGAAACATAAATGAAAAAAAATAATTGCTAGGTTAGCCAAATAAATGTAATGGAAATGTATTTATATTAAAACATCTTCATCAGCATTCTAACAATCACTGTGACCACAGGAGTCCGTATCTAAAAATAGATGCCCTCATGCATATTCATGATTATGCATGAGGGCATCTATTTTTAGATACATAAGGGCATCTATTTTTAGATACAGACTCCTGTGCTGTGTCCACTCACTGGTCTGGGCTGTATTTCAGTTACCGTATTTGACGTAATAAGCGCCCGGGGCACTCTCAAAATTAGAAATAAGAGGCTCTTATTAGAATATGATTTTGATGAAAGAGTCGAAAGATCGTAAATTTTATGGTTTATGCTGACAGCCTGAAATGATACAAAAGAAAAGTATGTGCGTATTGTAAACGACAGATATATTTTACAGAATTTAATTGCCCATAATTAAGGTTGCATATGACACACGAGTGCGTATTATACACGAAGAAATGTACACGAATTGTGTACATTGATCGGTCGGAAGGGTGCTAATTGGGATTGTTCACTAGCCAATATATTTTCAAATATCGCCGTGGGCGCTTCTTAGAGTGGGGCGCTTATTACGTCGAATACGGTAATATCAAATTGTCAGCTTGGTAGGAAGGCCGAGAGACATCAACACCTTTCTGATGTTGACGTTTCTTGTTACAGGCAAATAAATTCAGTTTAACGAAACTCCGTCTTCAAATACTTGTCTGGGACAACTAGAAGCCTGATCCTGACATTTATATGAGAGCATGTCAACTGATGTACCTATGTCAGTAACACCAAAACAGACACATGACACGTGTTTTGGGTGTTGTGGATCTGACACTGGGCACCATGATGGTAACCACTGTAATGGATGATCAGAGATTTGAACTCCCCAAAACAGCAGAACCTGGCAATCCAAGGGACATAACTCTGGGCTACTGCCAGATGATGCTTTCAGACACTGGCGTTTTTGCCTGTCCTTATTGTCAAAACAAAACCTGTGCTAGTGGGTTTCACCAAAGTGGTAAACGGCTGAGACCTGCATCACTTCAGCATCACTTTGGCATCACTCTGGCAATAAGTGTGAGTTTGCCCTTTAGAACTCCTGACAACTAATGTTTATCTAGGTGTATTCAAACTTCAACAACCAGAAGAAAAATCCTTTTCAGAATAAACTGTATTCAAACTTCAATGTTCAGAATGAAATTCCTTTTCAGAATAAACTGTATTCAAACTTCAATGTTCAGAATGAAATTCCTTTTCAGAATAAACTGTATTCGAACTTCAATGTCCAGAATGAAATTCCTTTTCAGAACTAACTGATATTCAAAAGGACATAGCAGATTGTTATCACGAAAAAATGAATTATTTTCAGCCTGGGTTTACACTTGGTCTGTGAAAACATTTCTTTAAAATAATTGTAATTTATTTTTCTCAAAAAAAACCCAAACCTTCTTCTACTGGTTTAGTTTGATCTGTACTTTCCTAGGGTTTTAGTATTTTTTTCAGAAAGCATGGCATCTACTAGCACTAGGGTTTAACCACTTATTGTAACTCAGACAACTGTGGCTGCAGCCACCCTGTGCTGCATGTAGTAATTGATTAGATGTTGAACAGTTTCCGTTTTCAATGGCTGAATCCATTAAAAACATTGTTTTGATACAATGTGACTGTGAAAAACACACGATAAAAAGTATGTACAGATTCAAATCAACAGCCTGGGTTTACACTTGGTCTGTGAAAACATTTCTTTAAAATAATTGTAATTTATTTTTCTCAAAAAAACCCCAAACCTTCTTCTACTGGTTTAGTTTGATCTGTACTTTCCTAGGGTTTTAGTATTTTTTTTCAGAAAGCATGGCATCTACTAGCACTAGGGTTTAACCACTTATTGTTACTCAGACAACTGTGGCTGCAGCCACCCTGTGCTGCATGTAGTAATTGATTAGATGTTGAACCATTTCCGTTTTCAATGGCTGAATCCATTAAAAACATTGTTTTGATACAATGTGACTGTGAAAAACACACGATAAAAAGTATGTACAGATTCAAATCAACAAAGGAGGACTCAATGAGACATCGTGATAGTGGACATTACCGTATTCGACGTAATAAGCGCCCTGCTCTAATAAGCCCCCACAGCCATATTTGCTAATATATTGGCTAGTGAACAATCCCAATTAGCACCCCTTCCGATTGATCAATGTACAAAAGACTTTTTTATTTGCGTATAATGCGCACTCGTGTGTTATATGCACCCTTAATTATGGGCATTTAAATTCTGGAAAAATATATCTGTCGTATATAAACATTTCAGGCTGTTAGCATAAACCACGAAATATATCTTTCAACTCTGTTTTTTTCACCAAAATAATATTCGAATAAGAGCCCCCTATTTTTAATTTTGAGAGCGCCCTGGGCGCTTATTACGTCAAATATGGTATATATGTCTTTAATAACATAATAGCAAACCCCATAAAAATGGCAAATTTGTACTAGTCCATATGATACCTTAACTATTGGCCAGTTTGGCAAGGACTACAGGACTAGTCCCAATTTCTAACGCTCACATGATACTCAGAGTTTGAAATCACAGACTTATATCAGAAATTAATAGAAATCATTGGGTCCCTGGCATAACCCCAGTGGTGAAACAGTGTTCAAAATTAGGGGGTCCTGAGTTCCTTGATCGTTCATACGAATAATTTATCAAAATCGCCAAAGGCCTGCTAAATTTTAACATGTGTAAGGTGTCCACGGACAACTGAAGTTGATTTTTTGGTCTGACGATTACATGTTGGTTGGTTTGTTTGTTGTTTACGCCGCACTCAGCAATATTCCAGCTACATGACTGCGGTCTGTAAATAATCGAGTCTGGACCTGACAATACAGTGATTGATATCATGAGCATCGATCCATGCAATTGGTATCGATGACATGCATCAACCAAGTCAGCGAGCCTGACCACCCGATCCCGTAAGTCGCATCTTACGACAAGCATAGTCGCCTTTTACGGCAAGCATGGGTTGCCGAAGACCTATTCTACGAAGATTACATGTAAAGAGTTAGGCAAGTCAGGCACAGATTTTCCACACCCCTGAAACTACAGCAGTAAAGCTCAAGATCCCCCTTTTACAAACAGTCATCATTAAGCTTATCACAACATATATAATGATTTATACAAATGTATACACAAATATTTCTTCAAGTTATGTCATTTTGGAGAACATAAACATTCACTGGTTCATCCAATAAACCATGTCAAGCCAGGACGTTCTCTAGATCTTGAAGGCCATGATTAATAAAATATAACATCTTAATTCAAATTTGTGAATATATTCAGACAGGAGGTAATTTATTTTTAAAGTTTAATGGTGTATGATAAGTATTAAGTATGTTTTTGGTTTGGGTTGTTGTTTTACGCCGCACTCAGCATTCCAGCTATATGATGGCGGTCTGTAAATAATCGAGTCTGAACCAGACAATCCAGTGATTAATATCATGAGCATCGATCCCCGCAATTGGGATCGATGACATGCATCAACCAAGTCAGCGATCCTGACCACCCGATCCCGTTAGATGCCTTTTACGACAAGCATAGTCACCTTTTACGGCAAGCATGGATTGCTGAAGACTTATTCTACCCCGGAATCTTCACGGGTCTATTAAGTATGTCACATAGTTTATGCTTGTTATTTGTTCAACTTTTATGACACATCAATTAGGACAGATCGATGCTGATTTCTTTAGCAAGATCGACAAACAGGGGCAACTCTATATTATCGCGGTATTGCTATTTTTAGGTATGATACATGTGGAATATGTGCATTACATCACTTCCTGTAATGAATTTTGCCTAATCATTATGCATACGACCTAGGTTGGATCAACGGAGATCGTCCAAACAAATGGGTTCCTTTCTGACCAATTTCGAATGTAGGTAGGGGTAATACCACTTCAAAAACATTCCATTATGAATTAGGTTTACTTACGAAAAGCCGTGACATTCCGGAGCGAGTCCTGTATTCAATAAAGCAATGAAATGTCGTGCTTCTATCTGCTTAAGTAAACAGCAGACAGGGAGGGGACTGGGATTAAGAGATTTTCTGATATCGCGATAACATAGAGACTGTGTTAGTACAGAGTCCAAACATATACTCACCGCCAAAAGAAACGTGAATACCATATATGTTCTTATATTTGCATAAGTAAACAGCAGACAAGGGACCCGGAATACGAGATTTTCTGATATCGCGATAACATAGAGTCTGTGTTAGTACAGAGTCCGAACATATACTCACCGCCAAAAGAAACGTGAATACCATATATGTTCTTATATTTGCATAAGTAAACAGCTGACAGGGGACTCGGAATACGAGATTTTCTGATATCGCGATAACATAGAGTCAGTGCTGATTTTAAGTCGGAATATATACTCACCGCCAAAAGAAACGTGAATACCATATATGTTCTTATATTTGCATAAGTAAACAGCAGACAGGGGACCCGGATTACGAGATTTTCTGATATTGTGATAACATAGAGTCGGTGGTGATATTAAGTCGGAATATATACTCACTGCCAAAAGAAATGTGAATACCATATATGTTGGTTAATATATGAAGACTTACACATATCCAAGAGATATTAGATTGTTTCTAAGCACAAACAAACATACTGGTATGTTGTGTGAACTGATGCTCATGAACGCATCACATGTGACGTCAAAGATGCACCATTTGTCTCATGCAGGATTAGTGTGTAAAGTTTGGAAATTATGTGCAGCATATCGTGATAAGAATAAAGACACTGTGGTATCACTTGACTGATAGTTGGTACACTGGGAAACATCTCTTCTTAACGCACATACTTCTTTATATATTTCAAAGGTTTGCCCCGTGAAGATCCGGGGTAGAATAGGTCTTCAGTAACCCAAGCTTGACGTAAAAGGCGACTATGCTTGTCGTAAGAGGTGACTAACGGGATTTGGTGGCCAGGCTCGCTGACTTGGTTGATGCATGTCATCGATCCCAATTGCATGGATCGATGCTCATGATGTCAATCACTGGATAGTCTGGTCCAGACTCGATTATTTACAGACTGCCATCATATAGCTGGAATATTGCTGAGTGCAGCGTAAAACAACAAACAAACAATCAAACAATGGTTTGCGTTTCTTTTGGCAGTGAGTATACATGGTGCAAAAAAACATGTGTTGATAACAAAAAGCATTGACAGAAGTCTGCCATACAGACCCTGAAGCAAATATATCCAATATATCCACTGCATCTCTATAATTGTTGGCAAGTCTAGATAACTGCAATTACTGGAACAGAGTCTCTGGTTTCCTTTTTATTACCTTATTCGACGTAATAAGCGCCCCGCTCTAATAAGCATCCACGATAAAAAGTATGTACAGATTCAAATCAACAAAGGAGGACTCAATGAGACATCATGATAGTGGACACTTACTGTATTCGCCGTATTCGTAATAATCGCCTTGCTCTAATAAGCACCCACGGCGATATTTGCTAATATATTGGCAAGTGAACAATCCCAATTAGCACCCCTTCCGATTGATCAATGTACACAAGACTTATTTTTTCGCGTATAATACGCACTCATGTGTTATATGCACCCTTAATCATGGGCAATTAAATTCTGGAAAAATATATCTGTCGTACATAAACATTTCAGGCTGTCAGCATAAACCACAAAATTTATCTTTCAACTCTGTTTTTTTTCACCAAAATAATATTCTAATAAGAGCCCCCTATTTCTAATTTTGAGAGCGCCCTGGGCGCTTATTACGTCGAAAATGGTATGTTTTATCACATGTTAGTCTACGTTGATAGAAACACAACACTACTCAGCCCTGTTTGTTGAAGGCCATTAGCGTATCACGATACATCATGTTATGGGCCTGATAGTGCTGATAGTAGTAGGACTCTCCGTTTCCCTGCAACCCTGACTATCATGCTATGTAATCTCACTCCACAGCATTAAAAGACATAATAGTGAACAAACTCTCAACATGCACAAATAATTCATTCAAAAGAAATCTTGACAGAGTATTGAGGTAGACCTTTTCTCCCTCAACATGTACAGCCTGACTGGCAATCAGCGTTGAGCTGATGAAAGGACAATGCAGCTATTAACCAAGACTATAAAGTTGAAGGTTAGAGATATCCATAATGTGTATAGTACTCAAAAACGTTAAGATAACACCCAATTGTTTTACCGATTACCATATTTGACGTAATAAGCGCCCAGGGCACTCTCAAAATTAGAAATAGGGGGCTCTTATTAGAATATAATTTTAGTGAGAAAAAAACAGAGTTGAAAGATCGCAAATTTTGTGGTTTATGCTTACAGCCTGAAATGATACAAAAGAAAAGTCTGTGCGTATCATACACGACAGATATATTTTCCAGAATTTAATTGCCCATAATTAAGGGTGCATATAACACACGTGTGTGTATTATACGTGAATAAATAAGTCTTGTGTACATTGATCAATCGGAAGGGGTGCTAATTGGGATTGTCCACTATCCAATATATTGACAAATATCGCCGTGGGCGCTTATTAGAGGGGGTGCTTATTACTTCGAATACAGTAACTATAGTTACAAAGTAGACACAATTTATGGATAACAACTTCTTTAATACTGTATATAACTATAGTATATAACCATAGATATATGAAAAGTTGTCCCTCATGACTATTGCTGACTGGCTGTTTTAGCACAAGGTTTAACCAATACATTTGTAGAGGTTTCCACTCAGCCCTTACTGTAGTGAGTGAGTGTGTGAGAATGGTTTTACGCCACTTTTAGCAATATTCCAGCAATATCATGGCGGGGGGACACCAGAAATAGGCTTCACACATTGCACCCACGTCGGGAATCTAACCCTGGTCTACGGCGTGATGAGGTAATGCTTTTAACACTAGGCTTAGTGACCCGACTGCCCCGCCCTTACTGTAATGCTGTAGCCCTAAATGAAGCAAGTCTAGATTTACAACAGATTAACAAATCAGACCCATCTCACTGGGGCTCCTTTTCAACTTAAATGCAGGTGCTTCTTCTATCTAAATTATATATTTTAAGTGTTAATCTAGACTGAAAGTTGTCATTGCTTCTATCATAAAGCAATTCCGTGACCACAATATTTATGTCCACACTGTGATATGTAACATACTGATAGGTATCATTTCAGCAGGCCATTCATGCCGTTAAAGGCGACTATGCTTGTCATAAGAGGCGACTAACGGGATCGGGTGGTCAGGCTCACTGACTTGGTGCATGTCATCGATCCCAATTACATGGATCGATGCTCATGTCAATCACTCGATTGCCTGGTCCAGGCTCGATTATTTACAGACCGCCGTCATATAGCTGGAATATTGCTGAGTGTGGCGCAAAACAACAAACCAACCAACCAACGTATCATTTCACAAAGGTGTTGTATAAATCTAAATATTTTGGCTCTATCACAGGAAATAACATAACATAAACATCTAACATAGAAAGAAGGTTGCAAACAAGTATCCCCTTTTTTCTGTTATATTTTCCTAATAGTGGTTTGTGATGTATAATGTAATACAAACAACATCATGACACTAGATATTTACTACCCGGGTACCCACACCCCTATTACCCGACCCAACCTGGGTACCCGCTGTTGGTGTCAAGAGATAGGTACAAAATGTCCGATTGGGAATAGTTTGACAGTAGCCCTGGCAAAATGTATCTAGATACACGTATAAAACGATGTGTTCATGCATACACTGAATATGATTGAAGTTTTAGCTTTGTTAAAATACATAAAACAGCCAGAAGGAATGGGCGTAGTCATGAAGAAATGAGAACATTAGAGACTTAAAATTGTTGTGTAACCATGTAGTTATATAGTGAATTTTTGTCATGAAACAATATATCATGTGACTAACCACAGGTCCGGGTAGTCCTGTGGGTACCCGGGTCCTACTCAGTTCCCACCCGACCCGGGTACCCGAGTTACCCGTCACAGCTATATATATATATGATGCCACCTGCCATTTCAGCATTAAGCCATTGTGTAATGCTAAAATGTTTTAGTCGAAAGAGTGCCATCATACAGATCAGTACAAATTGTCCTAATTTCTATTCATACACACGCACACATGTACACATATACACATTCAGTGACTTACCGTGTTCGACGCAATAAGTGCCCCGCTCTAATAAGCACCCACAGCGATATCTGCTAATATATTGGCTAGTGAACAATCCAAATTAGCACCCCTTCCGATTGATCAATGTACACAAGACTTATTTATTCGCGTATAATATGCACTCGTGTGTTATATGCACCGTTAAATTATGGGAATCAAATTCTTGAAAAATATATCTGTCGTACATAAACATTCCAGGCTGTCAGCATAAACCACGAAATTTATCTTTCAACTCTGTTTTTTTCACCAAAATAATATTCTAATAATTCTAATTTTGAGAGCTCCCAGGGCGCTTATAACGTCAAATACGGTATTCATGTTGGGGTCAAGGCTATGAATTATTGTTTCATAGTTCACAGCTGTTCAATGCCTTTTTAGAAAATCTGACAATAGAGCAGCATTGCAAGGTCATTTCTGAATTCACTTGTGATCACTGAAAATCATTTAAAAAAATTAAAACACGAGTTAACAATATTTCTTTCCCTGCTCTTTCCTAACACTCATAGCAGTTGACAGATCTTACTTGAGTTCATCGATATCTGTATTTACAGTTTTGATGAAAGAATGCAGAGTGACATGACACATTCTTATAGAGTACAAAATATACAATCGGAAGTTTCACAAGTGGTAAAATACACTAAGGGTACGCATAGTGCAACATGTAACAAAATAAACTGGTGATATACTGCGATATATAGTAAACAATGATAAGACTATTTGTATAGCGCAAAATCCACATCACTGGGGAACATGCTCAATGCACATAAATGTTATTCTTACTTCCATGAAGTTAATTACGAAGGGTGATATTATAAGGGATTATAAAAGCCGAATACAGCTAACGTACACATCACAAAAATAAAATTCTAATTCATCAGTTCACACAGAAATCGACCCAACCCACATTTGTCATGCATGACAGGTAAGTTGAGGTAACCCTTCTCGACAATGTCATTGTAAACAGTAGACAACACATATTCGTTAAACAATTGTCAAGTGAGAAACTAAAGATTACAGTAAGCGATAAGGCGGTACTCACATATCCTGTCTGCAGGTCCATGCTAGGTATGACGTTACGACAGGTTACAGACAGACAGACAGATGACAAACACTCAGACAAGGTGAGAGGAGTTAGTAGCAAACAAATAAACCCAGAGCATTGCTATCAGGGCAAGTAAAGGAAGCTGCCCTAGATACAACTTTCTCTAGGTGTCCACGTTGGTTATCTGACCTGACAGCTTTTCTTCAGTGTAAAACGTGTCCTATATATACAAGCCAGATTACAAGGAGGTGGTGTTAGCTCATGCCCACTGTCGTCGTGTTAGTTTATCACAGATCAATACAAGTAGGTCTGGTACAAATGACTGACTGGTATCACCCTTGAGTTCAATGGATCACCTGCTGAATGAAACCGGCATGCCTGTCCATTTTGTACGTGGAGATGTTGTATAAAGGCCCAACCTCAGAAATGACTTGGCCAGCCCCGTGCTATCACAGCTGATGCCTTGAGGGTACGCCACACACACACACAGCTCGCGGACAGAGTTGAATAATGCTACAACCCACGGTATGGTGAGTGTTTAATGTTAGTGTTTAAGGTGTCTCCTGCCCAGCCTTTTGAGTCAGTTCACTTGAAATTCTCTTTAATTGTGTATGCAGTTTTTGTTTGTGAACTTGTACTGTTATTGAAAATGTAACACTGTTAATAGTTTTTTTTAAAATATCTGGTTAAAATACCGTTTCAACAACATAGTTGGTTAAAATACTGAATTTAGGATATCAATATGTCATCTTTTGAGAGCTGTACAAATATCAATTTGTGAAGAATAGTTTCATATTTTTTATCATCTAAAACTGGCTCCCACAGGAGATATCCTTGGGTGAGATCAAGTGATATCTACACTGTCGATATCGATCAGTGAAATTGCATCACAATGCTTTGCAGACCATTCTGACGTCATTGGTTACCGTGACATCACAATCAAATGACATCACTAATGGCTCTGCTACTGAAGCTGTAAGCAGTACTTTTTACACTTAAGACACTGCTTATTACTGTCTACAAACTGAAAAAGTTGGAAGAATGATGTTGGATGATAATTAAAATCTCACCCTCATGTCTTTGGATATCAAATATATCAACACTCGTTGACAATAGTGGAAAAATTCCTCCATTTTTTCAACTCATGTTGATATATTTTACATCAAAAGACACTCAGGTGAGATTCACTATATTGTTGTTATGAAATTCAAACCAATGGGATCTAAAGATGAAAAAGCTGTTACTTTTGTAAATGATGTTCAAATAATTTTAATGTAAGCATTACCAAAAAAAATAAAACATGGGGTACAATGTATATGTAAATATATGTTAGTCCATTACTGCAAAGTGTGTGTTGATCTTAAGACATGACATGACATGATTACCGGTATACAAACATTCAGAAGTCTCTGTGAATTAATTCCTTCTATCTAACTATACACATGTGCATTACAAGTCACAGAGAAAGGCTTTCAGTTATCGTGTGGCCATCACTTGTTCAATCAGGTAGTCTTTATTATAAAGAATCACAATGTGTGCTTTGAGATTTCTTTTCAAGTGTGATCGACCATTGAGCCGATTCTTGTACATGACAGGGTTAAAACTCCTCAAACAGGTTATAGAGAAGTGAAAAGCTCGTGGAACATGTGTCAAATAAAAACAACAATAGTACTATTTCGGTGTGTATTTGGCCATGTGTACTGGATGACACGACGGGGCTTCCTACTTGGGTTGAACCTGTAAGTGGCAATAGTGATCTTTACAATCCTCACACTGGAATGGGATTCCTTTTGTGCAGGTGTATAGGTGTGATAAACGCAGGTGTATAGGTGATAAACGAGAGAGAGAGAGAGAGAGAGAGAGAGAGAGAGAGAGAGAGAGAGAGAGAGAGAGAGAGAATATAACAATATCATTGCTTCTGAATTTAATTTTTTTTATATAATGCAATATATCATGATACGTATCAAAATAGGGCAAAATATTGTGATACACTTTAAGCCTACAATACCCATCCCTGGTGTGTACATGTGTGTTTGTGTGTGTGCATGTGTGTATTTGTAGTTTGTGTGTTTGTAGTTGTTTGTATGTGTGTTGATGTGTGTTTGAAAACAACCAAAATAGTTTGAGTTTGAAAATACAGTGACCTCCTTCCCCAATATGAACCACCAATAATGCAGTTTTGCCATTGTACCTTTTACTTTTCTAATCTATCAAAGTCTTCTCCGGACAACCCAGTGACTGACATCATGAGCATCAATCCATGCAAATGGAATACGATGACATGCATCAACCAAGTCAGCGAGCCTGACCCCGATCCCATCTCTCCCGAGAGTGAGTGAGTGAGTGAGTTGGGTTTAACGCCGCTTTTAACAATATTCCAGTTATATCGCGGCGTGTCAGCTTAATGTGGGAGGAAAGCCCGAAGTGATGCAGGTCTCAGACGTTTACCACTTCGGTGAAACCCACAAGCACGGGTATGGTGCTGACAAACCTAGAAACATAATCGGGGCGAACCGGGATTCGAACCCACAATCATAGGTTTCTGGCGTGCCCAAGGGACGCAACTCTGCACAGCGAATCGCGGCGCCTTAGACGACTGGGCCACCCGTGCCCCCTCTCCCGAGAGAGAGAGAGAGGCTAAAATGCGACAGGCCGATCTAAAGAACACACAATTAAATTAGTTAGGACTTAGTCATACATTTGCTAGAAGTGATTTTTTTTTTTCATATTTGTTGAGATATATTATTTCTGACATAATTTCTTCTGCCATAGAATATTATAACTGATAGTTAAAGATAGTAAAAAAACATAATGAAAAAATATTATAGCAGTGGAAGGTGTTAGCATACTCTATTATTATATACAAAAACCTGATAACACTAAGCTACTGCTTTTTCACTTTCATGCTTAGTTATATGTTCCTGCATTAAAAAAATCCCAATGCGCATCTTTATTAAATAAGACTGCCAGTCCAAGATTAGTATACTACTGACAAAAAATAAGGGAAATGACGAAATGATAGTGAAGGTGCAATGATAAATGTCTGTAAAATAAATTTCGTGCATGTAAAACTATATCTGGTGTGTCGATACACACACACCTTGATGGCATACTGTTGATTACCGGTAGCTTGTGTATGGTTGTTCTTATTGCCCGCCATTCCGCCTCAAGAACTACCGGTACCCAAGCAGCGTTAGAAATTGGCACTAGTCCTATAGTCCTTGCCAAACTGCCCAATGGTAAAGGTATCATAAGGACTAGAAGAAATTTGCCCTTTTTAGGGGTTTTGCTATATGTTATCATTATAAGGACTAGTGGATGAAAACTGTTAGTTTCTAACCCTGCCAAGCTGGGCCACGTTTGTGGGTGCTTGGTCTCTGGTGTACACTATTCTTTCCGAGAACATCCCACAGATATCTTTTGGGTACATGTTAATGGTTTGTTGTTTAACGCCGCACTCAGCAATATTCCAGCTATATGACGGCAGTCTGTAAATAATCGAGTCTGGACAGACAATCCAGTGATTAATATCATCAGCATCGATCCACGCAATTGGGATCGATGATATGTATCAACCAAGTCAGCGAGCCTGACCATCCGATCCCGTTACTCGCCTTTTACGACAAGCATAGTGGCCTTTTACGGCAAGTATGGGTTGCTGGAGACATATTCTACCCCGGAATCATCACGGGTCACATGTTAAGGGACCTAGTGGGCCAGTCCCATGTCTGTATGCCTTCTCGTTGGAGACAATTGGGCAAGACATTGTGACATTGTGAGGATGTAAAATTGCATTAAGATATCGCTGGCAAGTGAAATGTTCATTCATAATAACCAGATCAGTGCTCCCATCATGTGTGATACCGTCCCATACCGATCACGGTCAAGAGTTGTTGCCCTGGCATCAGGCTTGCCCCTACATCGCCAACAATGTTTTCTGAATCCGAGTCTAAACCTTGATTCGTCTGTAAACATGGAGTCATCAGCACACAGCCCGTCCCAGGTGTTCGAAGCCCACCCCAATCTACCTATGCTAAGCTGTTTGGATCACACCATTCACAGGACGCCTTGCTTTCAGGTGGGCTGCACAGTCGGTTTTAAAGGGTAGATGTTGAAATTCGCCTTCCTGTTATTTTATGAAATTCTCTATTGATAACAGGAGCAACTTTCAATCCATTGTGTGGTACAATTATGGAATGAGACGATCTTGTCTACTCCGGGTAGCAGGGTTAGAAACTAACTGTTTTCGTCCACTAGTCCTAATAATGATAACATAAAACAAAACCCGTAAAAAGGGCAAATTTCTACTCGTCCTTATGATATACCTTTACCATTGGGCAGTTTGGCAAGGACTATAGGACTAGTGCCAATTTCTAATGCCAGGTGGGTGTCGTTGTTTTAGGCCTGCATGCCTAGGCCTCATTACAACCCCCCGCTTTTGCAGCAATAGAGTGAGTGAGTGAGTGAGTTTGGTTTAACGCTGCTTTTAACAGTATTCCAGTTATATCGCGGCGTGTCAGCTTAATGTGGGAGGAAAGCCCGAAGTAATGCAGGTCTCAGACGTTTACCACTTTGGTGAAACCCACGGGCACGGGTATGGTGCTGACAAACCTAGAAACATAATCGGGGCGAACCGGGATTCGAACCCACAATCATAGGTTTCTGGCGTGCCCAAGGGATGCAACTCTTGCAGCAATAGAAGCTAACTGTGTCAGTCCACTAGTACTTATAATGATAACAAATAGCAAAACCCTTAATAATGGCAAATTTCTGTTTGTCCTCATAATATCTTAACTATTGGGCAGTTTGGCAAGGACTATAGGTCTAGTGCCAATTTTGAATGCTGTTTTGAGGATACTTGTCCAAGTCTAGGAATTACTTGTCCAAGTCTAGGAATTACTTGTCCAAGTCTAGGAATTACTTGTCCAAGTCTAGGAATTACTTGTCCAAGTCTAGGAAGTTCTAGGAATTACTTGTCCAAGTCTAGGAAGTACTTGTCCAAGTCTAGGAATTACTTGTCCAAGTCTAGGAATTACATATATTGATTTGACAAACATTTGGGCAACCCTCTATCATAGTCAAAAGTTGCCATTTTGTCCATTCATTGAGATACTCTCTCAGAGGAATTTTGAAGTGTGCTAAGCTCGATTCTACCATGAATTTGGAATTTACTCGATTCTGATTGGTCAATCAGAGGCTATTAAATCACAATAAACCCCCTCTGATTGAAACAGCTGGTTTGACGGCCGCTTCACCGCGGAAGCTAATATTCATAGAATAGTACTATTTTCAGTCATTGTCGGTAGGCATATTTAAATAATTATATCTGCAATTACAGGTTACAAAATGCACAGATGCGGTTACTATAATATTCAAAGGATGTGTGGCAATACATTTCATGCAGAAAAACACGACAGAAATAAAGAAAGGGAATGTATTTACGTTTTGGAGACAACAGAGAGCTTGAAATTTTGGCGCTTTTCTATATACGACTGTGACGTCATAGCTTTTGCGTCACTATGAGCGATATGACGTCATAATGGTGACGTGCGATGTAGAGCGAAAGCCTTGCAAAGCTTGCTTTGTTTTCTTTAGGGATGCCCACTTCATGTTAGCTTACCAAGTTGCCGTGCCTATGTATGCTTTCAATGCCTGTCATATGTTCGAGTGAAGTATTACGGTGTAAACAAACTGCTTGAGTATATACAGCGCCATATTTTGTTCGGTGATTCCGTAATTAAGATCGATCACCCACTCAAAACACTGGACTCATCCCATGCCGCTTCACTCAGTATATTTGCTAACACCAAAGAGTTCGCTTTTTATTTTGTCAACATTTCGGGCTGTCAGCATAAACCTCGAAATTTACGATCTTTAAACTCTGTTTACTTCACCTAAATAATATTCTAATAAGAGACCCCTATTTCTAATTTTGAGAGTGCCCTGGGTGCTTATTGCGTCGAATAAGGTAATTATCTATTCTTATAAAGTATTGAATGTGTGGGTATCTGTCTTTACTAAGAATATCAGCTGCGCAACAGATGTTCAAAACAATAAGTTTATTCGACAGATGTCCAATAAATTGATTGATCTATATGTGCATGATATGTGTGAGTATGGACATTGCTGGTGTCAATATAATACTTGTGTTGATGTAGAGCTGGAAATAATGCTGGCTATTTCTCCTGAACCTAATGATCTATATATTGTCAATATTCAGTCATCATTATTGCTTCTGGTAGGATAATGAAAAGAGTTCATTGTATAAAATATATTCCCTGAACACATTATCTTTCATGTTTTGTTAAAGTAACATCATATAAAATAATTTGTTTGTTTGGACGGTGTTTTACACTAATCATCAATAAGACAGCAATAATAATAATAGTAATAAACTAGTGGTTGATATTATGAGCAACATCCCATGTTGTCATGGTATGATGACGTTCAATTAACCACAGGGGCGGTCAGGTAGCCTCGTGGTTAAAGCGTTCGCCCGTCACGCCGAAGACCCGGGCTCGATTCCCGACATGGGTAAAATGTGTGAAGCCCATTTCTGGTGTCCCCCGCCGTGATATTGCTGGAATATTGCTAAAAGCGTCGTAAAACCATACTCACTCACTCACTCAATTAACCACCGACTACCCGATCAAATTGTAGTCTTACAACATAAGCTACAGGGGACCTACTCATGAGGAATCAACGAGCCGGACTACCCTACCCGATCAAAAGTACAACATTGGTACAAAACACCCAATCAGAACAAGAAGAATATATCAACAAATACAATACAGCTATGACGTAAGTCTATTGTTTCAAACATCTGTAATGAATCAACAGTTTACTGACCTACTTTCTGCAATGTAAATTTTAATCTCATGATGACATTCATTTATTTTAAGCACGTGTACCTCGAATGTACTGGCTACGGCGATCAAACTGTACGAAATGTATACATGTGCAATACATATATAGACTACTTCAAATGCAGCACAGATATGAAGCTAGAGGTAATTGATTTATGAGTGTGCTGCATAAATTTCCATGCAGCATGTTTCAAGCTGTATTTTGATACTGATTACACTAGGGCTGGGACGAGTCCAAATTTACAACCCTACCTTGCCCCGCCCCATCCTGCCCCACCCAACCCTACCTTGCCCCGCCCCATCCTGCCCCACCCCATCCTACCCTACCTTGCCCCACCCCGTCCCGCCCCACCCTACCCTACTTTGCCCCGCCCCGTCCCACCCCACCCCACCCTACCCTACCTAATAGTGTTTTGTGATGTATAATGTAATACAATCAGCATCATGACACTAGATATTTACTACCCGGGTACCCACACCCCTATTACCCGACCCAACCTGGGTACCCGCTGTTGGTGTCAAGAGATAGGTACAAAATGTCCGATTGGGAATAGTTTGACAGTAGCCCTGGCAAAATGTATCTAGATACACGTATAAAACGATGTGGTCATGCATACACTGAATATGATTGAAGTTTTAGCTTTGTTAAAACCTAAAACAGCCAGAAGGAATGGGCGTAGTCATGAAGAAATGAGAACATTAGAGACTTAAAATTGTCGTGTAACCATGTAGTTATATAGTGAATTTTTGTCATGAAACAAGAATTTATTAATTGCATAAAAAGGCTTTGCTCTTTCTGCTTCACTTCTAAAGAAATCATACACATTCAACATCAACTGTTTAACATCTGCTGAGTAGCGCATCTTGTCATTGAATGAACACGGTCACTGTGTAGCACGTGCAGACCGTGCTTGCGCTGTTCCTTCCACGGTTTGTCCCCCCTACGTGTCATGTACACATTTCTATACAAAATTACATGATAGTTTCTTAAAGAACTTCATCCGTCATGGATCTTAAAATAAACAAAATTCAGATTTTGTTGGGTACAGGGTATTCATGGTCAAGTACCGTATTGATGTTTCATAGACTTTTCTGGATTTCGAGTTATTTTGCAATTCATCGTTCTCATTTGGAGTCAAACGGACTGTACACTGAAGTTGACTGAAATTTTATCATTACTCAAACATATACAAGTCAACTTGTGCATTGTCAGAAAGAAATGCTATCATTAGCGACTTGTAGTGTAACCACTGAGCTATAGTGAGTTTTTGTCATGAAAGAATATATCACGTGACTAACCACGGGTCCGGGTAGTACTCTGGGTACATGGGTCCTACTCAGGACCCACCTGATCTAAGTAGTAAATTACCCGTCTAAACCCGAGATTACACAGTATTTTGTTTCTTTGATGTTGTAAATGGGCATAATGCTGCTTGCATAACTGGACATTCGTACTGCTGGCATATACAGTATTTGTAAAATATGTCCGTTTACTTGTGCGTTATCCTCACAAAGAGGCAAAGTCTAAGTCAGAGCAATTTGCTGTGCAGAGTTGTGTCCCTTGGGCATGCCAGAAACCTATGAATCTCGGTTTGCCTCGATTATGTTTCTAGGTTTGTCAGCACTATGCCCGTGCTCGTGGGTTTCACCAAAGTGGTAAACATCTGAGACCTGCATCACTTTGGGCTTTTCTCCCACATTAGATGAGGTGAGGTGAAATAGGGTTTAAGGTCGCATTCAAGATTAGTGCACTTATATAGCCTGCGTGAGTGCATGTTGTGGCTGCTTGTACTAGTCTGGACTAATGCCGATTTTATGAGATACCCCACTCAGACACAGTATACTGACTTCAGGATGACCAGTCCTTGTTTTATCCCCTTAATGCCGAGCACCAGACAGGGTAACAACAAGTACCATCTTTTAACATCTTCTGGTATGACACAGCCGGGGATTGAACCCCAGACCTTCTACTTTCCGTGCAGACACTCTACCACTAGACCATAGGGGTGGTCCCTCCCACATAGAGCTGACACGCCGTGATATAACTGGAATACAGTTTCAAAGCAGCATTAAACCGAACTCACTCACTCACTCACTATCCTCACAAGCAACACTTTGTGTGTTTAGGTGAGCCCAGCCCATCCCTATTTTTCTTGCTGTCCTCCTGACACACTACTGTCACTAGTCCTCTATCTGTCTTCAACAAAGCCAAATATAGCATGTCCGTGTATATGGACTAAACACACATTTCATACAAACGGCTCTCCACTCACGGTTTCTACTCACGACCCAGGCATTTTCATGTACATGCAGCTCGATTTGAACGGTTGAACTTAGTGTACAAGTTGGTGCATATTATTGGGACATAATTGTAGTACACCTGTCCAAAATGACAAACAGCCGTTGGATCATGTGCTCTAAACCTTTAAAAAGAGGTTAACGAAACTACCGTATTCAATTTAATAAGCGCCCCGCTCTAATAAGCCCCCCACACCTATATTTTCTGATATATTGGCTTGTGAACAATCCCAATTAGCACCCCTTCCGATTGATCAATGTACACAAGACATATTTATTTGTGTATAATACACACTCGTGTCATATGCACCCTTAATTATGGGCAATTTAATTCTGGAAAAATATATCTGTTGTATATAAACATTTCAAGCTGTCAGCATAAACCACGAAATTTACGATCTTTCAACTCTGTTTTTTTCACCACAATAATATTCTCATAAGAACCCCCTATTTCTAATTTTGAGAGCGCCTTGGGCACTTATGTCAAATATGGTAACCATTATTTGAAAATTATAGCTCTTGAAACTGCCAGTCCTGTTGAACTTGTAACTCTAAAAATTACCAGTCCCCACCCCCCCCCAATATTAGTCAGTCCCAACTTTCAAATAACAAAAAAAAATTACCTGGTTATAATTCTTTCATCATCATGTTCAATGCAATGATGTCATCTCTGAAGTAGCTTAGTTAGATCTACACAATATTCACAAAAAGTTCAGTCACAATTTTCTCATCTCTTCTTTTGATATTTCAATATGTAGTCACTACGAATATATTTTTAACCTTGAAGCAAAGCAAAATGTCATTTCCTCGCCCTAAAAATCGACAAGGGGAAACTCTTATGGTAACAGACAAGCTGACTTCGAAAAATATATTTATGTGAATATCACAGATTTATAAGGTACTTTATTTGCCGGTCCACAGGGACTGGCAGTCACATGAATTACTGTCCCAAGCCTTATTTTACCGGTAAAAAAATGATAAATACTGGTAAATGGGAACAATGCCTGAAGACAATCAAGTCTGGATCAGAAAACCAGTACCTGTAAGTGAGTGAGTGAGTGAGTGAGTGAGTGAGTGAGTGAGTGAGTGAGTGAGTGAGTTGGGTTAAACGCCGCTTTTAACACTATTACAGTTATATCACGGCATGTCAGACTAATTTGGGAGGAAAGCCCAAAGTGATGCGGGTCTTAGACGTTTACCACTTCGGTGAAACCCACGAGCACGGGTATGGTGCTGACAAACCTAGGAACATAATCGGGGCGAACCGGGATTCGAACCCACAATCATAGGTTTCCGGCGTGCCCAGCGAATCCCTGCGCTTTAGACAACTGGGCCACCCGTGCCCCCCAGTACCCGAGAACTTGAGGATTGTTCCAAACCTTTGTGGCACATTTAACACCTCAACACGGCCTAACCTGCTGATCCTAACCGCCTGATCTTATGACACCTGCATCACTTCGGGCTTTCCTCCCACATTAAGCTGACACGCCGCGATATAACTGGAATAGTGTTAAAAGCGGCGTTAAACCCAACTCACTCACTCACTCACTCACTATGACCTCACTGTAATAACAGTCCAAGGTGTAATTATAAAAATAATAGATGCAAGAAGTCATTGGCCCCCAGTAAAATAATATTTTCAGTTTTTTTGTTTCCTGTATCATGAGTATCTGGTATATACATACATGCACACTAAAAACTACGGCTGCAATGAATACGCTATAGGGTAACGGATATGAATATTTATTCACGAATACAATAACAGGTCAGTATCAGTTGATGTATTATTTATTATATTCAGTGAAACAATAACAAAATGAATTTTTGGATATGGTTTGACCATGTTGACAGTGTTAATGATTATTAATATATTATACATTTATATACTGCACTTATCCAGGTAGTCGTATCTGCTAAAATGCGACAATGACCAGTGACCACATTACTGTCAAATTAAATATGAATATCTATGAAGAAATCTATGTATGGATATAATTAGTTCTTATGGATATTTTTAATTAAAAAACACTCATTTTATTTTTTTCATAAATATTCAATTCTTGCATCCACGAATAACAAATTCAATTCATGAAGGGATGCGGTCTGATTCACTGAATACACGAGTGAATTGTAACAGCCCTACTTAAAAACAAAAATATAAAAAAGTTTATATATATATACACCGTATTCAACGTAAGAAACGCCCAAGGTGCCCTCAAAATTAGAAATAGGGGGCTCTTATTAGAATATTATTGTTGAAAGATAAATTTTGTGGTTTATGCTGACAGCCTGAAATGTTTATGTACGACAGATATATGTTTCCAGAATTTAATTGCCCATGATTAAGGGTGCATATAGAAAAAATAAGTCTTGTGTACATTGATCAATTGGAAGGAGTGCCAATTGGGATTGTTCACTAGCCCATACACTAGCAAATATTGCTGTGGATGCTTATTAGAGCGGGGCGCTTATTATGTCAAATACGGTATATATATATATCACCTTAATGCTGAGTGTGTCAGGCAGGCTAGCAACAAGTACCATCATTTAATGTCTTTTGATATGACACAGCCTGAGGATTGAACCACATACCTTCCACTCTCCAGACAGACACTCCATCCACTAGACCAGGGAGGCAGTGGAGCCCATATAAAATATGTACCTAACACAGCCTAACCTTACAGTAGTTGGCCATCATAGAAACAGGGTTTCGAACAAAACAAAACCAGCGTAGCAACCTAGCTTATTTTGAAGTGTAAAAGCAGCATTAGAAATTGGCACTAGTCCCACAGTCCTTGCCAAACTGACCAATATTTAAGGTATCATGAGGACTAGTTGAAATTTGCCCTCTTTAAGGGTTTTGCTATATGTTATCATTATAAGGACAAGTGGACTAAAACTGTTGGTTTCTAACACTGAAATGTAATCAGAATGACAACATTATATTTATCAGGTCAATGATAAAGAAGAGGAAGATCATAATAATGCTTACAATTTTCCAAAATCTTATAAAAAATTTAAAATGTTCCAAAGTAATTTATCTCAAGCAATATCCCAGCTCATACACCATGTTCTGAGTCTCCAGATCATTTGTAAGCCTCAAGCCCCAAAGAGTTACCTCCCTTCAGAAACCCAGAAGCAAGCTCCTTCCCAATGTGTGACACCTTCGTTACACTCTCGGTAACATCGCTGCCACCAGTGTGGGCGCGGCCATTAAAAGAATCTTGAAATTTGTCCTCTAGCCCCAAATGTAGTGATGTTCATACTTTTGTTTATGTCTTTCGGAATGCCATCATAGTGATTTTTGAATAGGTTTACGACTGACCATGTTTTCCAGATGAATTTACTTTGTTTTGATAATCAGATTGGTTCGAGATTGCAGACTAACAGAATATCAACCAACTTCTCCCTTACATTCTTACTATATCAAATATATGATAGTTTTAATGAAATAGAAATTCAAATTGACAAACAAAGAAAGTAATTTAGCAGCGGTAAGTGTATTCGGCGTCACGACTGTCGTCACTTGTTTGTAAACATAACGGTCATTCGGAGTTCAACTCCAAGCATGGTTGGGGCCACCTATCACAGTGGGGAGTTTTGACT
This sequence comes from Haliotis rufescens, assembly GCF_023055435.1. Classification (NCBI taxonomy): domain Eukaryota; kingdom Metazoa; phylum Mollusca; class Gastropoda; order Lepetellida; family Haliotidae; genus Haliotis; species Haliotis rufescens. The sequence goes on along the minus strand of NW_025964001.1, from coordinate 58,357,043 downwards.
GGTGGCAGCGATAGTATAGAGAGCTCCGCAAACGGGCTATCACTGTGAGGAGCTTGGCCCAGAAGCAGCTATGCAAGTACTGTATGACTACTACACTAGTGAGTGAGTGAGTGAGTGAGTATGGTTTTACGCCGCTTTTAGCAATATTCCAGCAATATCACGGCGGGGGACACCAGAAATCATCTTCCTGAGGCAAGCAAGTTAACTGACTTTAAAAGTCCAGTTTCCACCCTTGCTGAACATGTGGGAATTCCTGGGCTCGACCGTAGTGAATGAATACCTGTCTGAGTAAAGGGCCCAAATGACATGTTCAATATGTATAAATTGAATTTTTTTAGCTTGTGTTATGTCTGCCATAGACATGCTTACAACCAGAAATTTCAGAATTTTTGATAACATTGCAGATATAAATTTCTATTCAATAGGCTGAAGTTCGATCCCTGGTCATGTCTAATTGAATGTTTTTTCATGGGTATGAAACCAAAAAGTGAATTTGTAAGTCATCCTAACCACCCAACAAAAAAATGAGATGATATGTGAGGGATATAACACTGTGTTCACTTATATAGCGACGTGTATGCATGTATGTGTGTGGCTGCTTGTACTAGTCCGGACTGATGCCGATTTATAGTGCTAGCCCACTGAGATACCATGCCGCAGTTTTAACATGAATACCCCACTCAGACACAGTATACTGACACCGAGCCGATCAGTCCTTGTTTTAGCCCATTAATGCAAAGCGCCAGACAGGGTAAGTACCATCTTTTAACATCTTTTAGTATGACGCAGTCAGGGATCGAACCCCAGAGCTTCCGCTCTCCGGGTGGACACTCTACCACTAGACCACGGAGGCAGTCCTTTAACGATTAGAGTGAGTGAGTGAGTGAGTATGGTATTACGCCGCTTTTAGCAATATTCCAGCAATATCCCGGCGGAGGACACCAGAAATGGGCTTCACACATTGTACCCATGTCGGGAATCGAACCCGGGTCTTCGGCGTGACGAGCGAACGCTTTAACCACCAGGCTACCCGACCGCCTCTTTAACGATTAGATTACTTATATATGCTGATAAACAAAGGTACAGAATAGCCAAGTTATTTTCATGACAATATGGGCAAACTGTCATTTGAACACACAATGCCCTTTAGAAAGTGGTATATTTGGGATCCCCTTAATGTCAAGAGCCCTGCTGTCTTTTAACGTCCTTATGTGCGAAGGCCAGGGATTGAACCACTGGCTTTTTTCTGGGCAGAGGCTCTCCCCACAACACCACTAAGGCAGTCCAAACAACAAAAAGTGTAACAAACTCACTCCTTGCTATTGCCATGAATGTTGTGAATTGTTCAGTGTGGCTCGAGAGGGACAGTCAGGTGGTCAGAAGTGCACAGGTCAAGCAGAATTGGGCAAGTCTACCACAAAGTACAGATTGTCACGCTGTGATTAAGTAAAACAATTTATATAATCATTGATAAGCATAAAGGTGTGGGATAGGGCTGGGACGGGTAACTCGGTTACCTGGGTCGGGTGGGTACTGAGTAGGACCCGGGTACCCACAGGACTACCCGGACCCGTGGTTAGTCAAATGATATATTGTTTAATGACAAAAATTATCTAGAACTCTATGGTTACACTACAAGTCACTAATGTTCACATTTTTTTCTGACTATGCACCCATTCCTTCTGATTTTTCACAGGTTGAATAAACATATAACTTAAGTCAAATTCAGTGTTTGAATGACCAGATTGTTTAATACATGTATCTAATTACATTTTGCCAGGGCTATGCTAAAAATGTTCCCAGTTGGACATTTTGAGACTGCTCCTGAGACCTACAGTGGGTACCCGGGTAGAGTCGGGTATTAGTGGTGTGGGTACCCGGGTAGTAATTTTGGACTCGTCCCAGCCCTAAAGTACTCACGGAAATGAAAAAAAACTGTTTTTTCGTTCTCAGATTTCAAATAAATGCAGTTAATATACAAAATATATAAATATTCAAACAACTCAAGTAGTACTAATTGGGCCTTGGCACAAATACAGCGTATCAAAGGTTTTTATGTCTTTTTACACGTAAAAGTGTGTAAAAATATGAACAAAACAGACTATTGTGAAACTGAGCATAACCAGGTGTTAGTAGATCAAGGTGAATGTCCATGACCTATGACACCTTGACGACAGATGAAAACAGGTGCTTGAAACCCACGTGCATGTGATTTGTGAGTGGCATTGTGGGATAGTGAATCATCGTCAAAACTTACATGTCATTATTATTATGTACATAAACATAGCTGTTATTTTTATTGTTGTTTTGATAACTTTTTTCCAGGCTAATTTGCATAATGCCTATAGCCTGTTTCTGCCATGTCAATTTGGACTTAGTTTTATTTTTGAATGTTGAAAGTGCCTACAAATTACCTCCTGTAAAGTACATTTTGTATTGAGCAAAAACTAGCATATCCAGACTAGTACTTTTCCAGTTGTTTTCTTATTTCATATTTACAACTACATAATGCTTTGTGTCGATTATTAAATCCAGCAAAACAGGTTTTTTTCATTTCCATGAGTACTTTAGTGTGGGAGGAAGCATTGATGTTTAATCCTGTGGGGAGAATACAATGGTTACCTCCCTTCTCAAGTCCACTCATATTTTTCAAACTGTTGACCCAGACATGATAGCGACCTTGTAACAATAGCATATCACTATGACATGCTATTTATAACTATCCCCAAGGTTGGTCTCCCTGTCAGAGTCATATGCCTGTATCTACTGTGGCAGAAAGAAACTGATCACTTCAAAAACTTTCAAATCACAAGGTAAATTACCAACTATACTTCTTTACGGAACAAAGAACATAATAAGTTCATTCATAAAAAAAACCATACCGATGGAAATCACAACAGAGTTGATTGTAGCCTGCTGACTGAGATCCTATACTTTAGATCTACACGTAGATAATAAGGCTGGGACGAGTCCAAATTTACTACCCAGGTACCCAACCCCCTATTACCTGATCCTACCCGGGTACCTGCTGTAGGTCTCAAGAGTTGGGAACACAATGTCTAATTGCGAATAGTTTAACTGTAGCCCTGGCAAAATAGATATATGGTCTCTTATGAAACGATCGAATCATGCGTACACTGAAGTTGACTAAAGCTTTATCTTTACTCAAACATATACAAGTCAAAAGGAATGTGTGCATCATCATAAAGAAATGGGAACATTAGCGACTTTAGTGTAACCACTGAGCTCTAGTGAGTGAGTGAGTGAGTGAGTATGGTTTTACGCCGCTTTTAGCAATATTCAAGCAATATCACAGCAGAGGACACCAGAAATGGGCTTCACACATTGTATCCATGTCGGGAATCGAACCCGGGTCTTCGGCGTGACGAGCGAACGCTTTAACCACTAGGCTACCCGACCGCCCCCTAGTGAGTTTTTGTCATTAAACAATATGTCACTTGACTAACCACGGGTCCGGGTAGTACTGTGGGTACCCGGGTCCTACTCAGGACCCACACGACCTGAGTACCCGAGTTACCCGTCCCAGCCCTTGTACAATGTTGTAGATAACATGCAAGTTTGAGCATGTAGATAAGCTTACACATGCATCTATACAAACATGTATTGTTCTCCCTGTGGGACATTACTGAAGTCACAATGTCCAGGTCACAATCCCAGGTTTTGGGCTGGGATTAAACTGACAACATAATAAATTTCATAGTCTCTAGTTCATAGTTCATAGTGAGTATGGTTTTACTCCGCTTTTAGCAATATTCCAGCAATATCACAGCTGAGGACACCAGAAATGGGCTTCACACATTGTACCCATGTCGGGAATCGAACCCGGGTCTTCGGCGTGACGAGCGAACGCTTTAACCACTAGGCTACCCGACCGCCCCTCTCATACAGACCCAAACAAGTGAAACTAAATATTCTAAAACACCCAAGTAAGTCTTCAAATACTTTGGCAAGTCTAGATTTCTTCATTTTCTGAAAATGTAGAGATTCTCTAGGTTCCTTTCTATTACATATTAAAAGACAAATTAACAAAGAAATCTTAAAATATTTTCATTTCAGAGACTGAACATTAGTCTATATTGGTCATGTGGGCCTCATGACATATTCATTAATGAATTCAGAATTAACGAGTTAGTGACTTACCACTTTCACAGTTTTTGACTTAAGAAGATTTGGGTAGGAAAAGCTATGCTGGTACTTATTCTTATGTGTTATCCCAATGTAAGTTGCCCCGTTAACCATACCTCTTGTGGTCCCTATAAATAAACTTCATAATAAATTGTTGTTTCACAGAGCAACAGGCTGTCCCATTGTGTTTTCCTAATAGATTGGGGGCACGGGTGGCCCAGTCGTCTAAGGCGCCGTGATTCGCTGTGCAGAGTTGCGTCCCGAGGACACGCCAGAAACCTATGATTGTGGGTTTGAATCCCGGTTCACCCCGATTATGTTTCTAGGTTTGTCAGCACCATACCCGTGCTCGTGGGTTTCACCAAAGTGATAAACGTCTGAGACCTGCATCACTTCAGGCTTTCCTCCCACATAAAGCTGACACGCCGCGATATAACTGTAATACTGTTAAAAGCAGCGTTAAACACAACTCACTCACTCCTAATAGATTCTAAATCCAAAACTGCATCACACTTCAGCAAAGTGCATGCCTCGTGATCTAACGACAAATGTAACATGATTCATGTATAAAGACACATCCCTTATAGATTGTGCAACAATATATTAACTGATTGAGTCGTAAACTGGACCATTAAAGATTATCTGTACCCTCACAATGATTCCACCCTGATAAGTACATAGATCTACAAAGTTGCATGACTGAAAATTTAAGTACACGGATTTGAAGGCAAGTGTCTTAGGAAGTGAATGATGTTGCATTTGTTGAAAGTTTGACCTTGAAATATGTTAATCTTATTTCTTCATGAATTCTAGACATTGAATGAACATCGATATACTATGAGGATTAACAGCTCCACGTGCAACTGTCGAAATCACATTACACTCAATTGTAATGACAGAAGAGTGTACACTTTCGTGAATGCGATAATTCATCTGAAAAATCTATTTCCATACCATTTGAATAATAAATCATAATTTGACTGACATTGTATACAGGGAAGTGAAAATGAAATATCCTGAATTATAATTGCACTGTGCATAGTTTAACGTTGTCTCGTCAAAAGCCGCTTACACCAGGATAGTGTTGGGTAAAACATTCAGGCCTATAATTATGAATGTGATCAGTGATATGTCTTACGATGTAGGTTGCGTAGAAAGTCTAAGGAATTTTATCCTCTTGACATTTTTGGCAAAACATACTCAAAATACAACAAAACATTATGATATTCATGATGTATCTTTTGTGACTGGGTTGTTATGGGTGATTGGGTTATTTTGGGGGATTTTTTGGTGGATAATGTATTTGTTATCTCATTCCCAGACCTCTCATTATTACTTGAGTGTATTACAGTACCTGGGGTACATTTCTGCAGTACCTGTGCCGATACCAACGACTACAACAGCCCTTAGCAAAGGCTGTTTTTTAACAGCTCCAATAAACATTGGATAGTCATGGTGTTATTGAGATGCTGTCATATGGTGAAAATGATGCTAGACGTTTTCGTTGTGAGGTTGTACTCCCAGTGCCATAATCATCTGACTATAATTACCACCTGTCGAATGACACTTCGCTCAGGTAATTTCTAATGACGCATTTAGGGACCGAAAACAATTTGGCGTAACCTCACGAAATTAGGTGCCATTATGGGTGCCATTGCTTACCATCAGTTATACGTCCGATAAATCGAACGACCAAATTTCTTTATAGACGTTATATCTTGCAAACTGACTTAAATACTTACATTTGCCATGATTCCTACTATGCAAGTTAGATGGAATTCTTATAACATTGACGGATTCGCACTGGAGGTGAAGGTGAGACGAGCAGGGTCAAGGACGTATATTTACTCATTCACCAATAAGGAACCGTGTAACAAAATCGGTGCTTTCGAAGGTCAAGGCCGTAATCCCAATTCAATGCCCAACTGCAAAGTTTACACGTTGAGGACGTAAACAATGATGGCAACACTATGCATGCTGACAGTTTAACGGAGAAATACACAGGTCATTTTCATAATATGTTTGTCCTCGAAGTTTTACTTTTGGGACACGTATAAATAACGCAAGGTTCCTCGAATGTCGTCAAACTAAGCCTCCGTGCACTAACACCGCTATTCGAACAGAGGAGAGCCGGTAGACTTTTATCACTCGACGACGAGTCTAGTAAAGTGTGAGATAACAAATCGATTACTGATGACACTCGATAGCCCCATAATAATAACGCGAGATGCGTGATGCTGATTTTCATAAAGAAAATTATTTTGATTTAGACAACGAAACGTATAGGCCTAATCTAACTCATCTGTCGTTATTGTATTTCATAAATTAAACAGTCTCTGATTAGTATGGTCATGTTAAATTGTGACGATAGCTGCAGCAAAATTTTATTTTACCAGCAATAAACATGACGACCCTGTCTTGTAAAATTATATAGGGGATTCAACTCTTTATTTTTATGATATTCAGAATTTTGGATGCTACACACATTCTAGGCCTTTAAAATGATAAAATTGTCCTATATTTCAGAAGGGTGGTTTGGGCCATGACTAAGCATGAATTTCAATAAAAAGTCCTGTGATTCAACTACCAATAAGGGTCGTTTGACTCAACTCAATAATATACCATTTTTTAATAGTTTGTGAATTCCACTAAGATATTGCTGATTGGTTTCAGTTTCTGTTAGATATATAGATCTACATGTAGCATAAAACAAATTGGAGAGCACAAGAATCTGATTGGTTTGTTAACACAAAACAGACCCACTTACGGTGTTTGGAAAAAATGTCTCACTCATTTGATAAGATATTGGTCTATTTCCAAAGTTGGGGGTAAGGATACATTGCATCATTTGTCAGAATGAGATATTTGTTGTACATTTGTAAAGCTGTGAGACGTGTGGACGTACCTAGTTTGAAGATATGCTGGAACATCATATGTGACAAGTTTCATGCGCATGTAAATAGAGAATCTCTCCCGAACGTCTTTTTATATCAACTATATCAACACAAGTTGATAAAAGTGGAAAATCTCCGAGGCTTGAGGAGGAGTTTTTCCACTTTTATCAACAATGGTTGATATAATTGATATCAAAAGACACGAGGGTGAGATTTTATTCATCATCTAACATCATTCTTGCAACCTTTTCAGTTTGTAGACAGTAATAAGCAGTGTCTTAAGTGTACAAAGTACTGCTAACAGCTTCAGTAGCAGAGCCATTAGTGTTGTCATTTGATTGTGACGTCGTGGTAACCAATGACGTCACAATGGTCTGCAAAGCATTGTGATGCAATTTCATTTCAGCGAAATCTACAGTGTAGATATCGCTTGATCTCACCCAAGCGATATCTCCTGTGGGAGACAGTTTTGGATGATAGACAATAGAAATCAACACATTGATAGTTTCTGGAAAAATAACATACTGCGGAAATAGAGCTCGAGCACATCATGGCTAGCATTTGTTGTTGTTGTTTAAAGCCGCACTTGGCAATATGACTTGTTTCACTTATCTCAGTGTTCCCGCTGGATTTTGAAACTGCCAGTCCTAGTGGACTGGTAACTCTAAAAATACCAGTCCCCTCTTATTTTTGTTAGTCCCAACTTCAACAAATAAAAAAACGTATGAAAATTACCTGGTCATAATTCTTTCAACATCATGTTCAATGCAATGAAACCGCCTCCGTGGTCTAGTGGTAGAGCATCCGCCCGGAGAGCGGAAGGTCCAGGGTTCGATCCCCGTCCTCGTCATACCAAAAGACGTTAAAAGATGGTACTTGTTGTTACCCTGTCTGGCGCTCAGCATTAAGGAGCAAAAACAAGGACTGGTCGGCTCGGAGTCAGTATACTGTGTCTGAGTGGGGTATTCATGTTAAACTGCGGCATGGTATCTCAGTGAGCTAGCACTATAAATTGGCATCAGTCCGGACTAGTACAAGCAGCCACACACACACACACGTGCATGCACGTCGCTATATAAGTGCAATAATCTTGGATGCGACGTTAAACACCATTTCACCTCACCAATGCAATGAAGTCATCTCTCAAGTAACTTAGTTAGATCTACACATCATTCACACAAGGTTCAGTCACAATTTTTTTTTTTTTTTAATATTTCAAGGCAAAGTCACTACAAATATATTTTTAACCTTGAAGCAAAGCTAAATGTTATTTCCTTGCACTATAAATCGACATGGGGAAACCCTGATGGTAACAGACAAGCTGACTTCGTTCGGAAAATATGCTTACATGTGTATCACTGTTGTTTTGTTCAACATTGAAGTTTTACAAGGTACTTTATTTGCCAGTCCACAGGGACTGGCAGTCGCATGAATTACCGGTCCAAGCCTAATTTTAGCGGTAACAAAACTGGTAATTACCGGTAAACGGGATCACTGTTAACTACAAGTTTATTTGATATAATAATTTCTCATATGCAGGCTGAACGTTTACAGTTTCTGACCAAGTCTTCCGATGGCGAAGGCTATGAAGAAGAAGAAGAAGGATGCCTCTCAAAGTCAGCTGGAGGCATCGGACCTGAAGCTAATGAGCTCTCTGAACCCCAGACATGGGTGAGTTATGTGAAGATAGATTTGTGTCATCTTCCCGAGGCAAGGGAGATAACTGACTATAAAAGTCCAGTTTCCACCCTTGCCGAACCAGGCCATGTTCCCAAGGCAAGAGAGTTAACTGACTATAAAAATTCAGTTTCCACCCTTGCCGAACTAGGCTGGTATTATGGAGTTACATTTTGGCTGGACTAACGAGTCTATGCATAGTCCAATCAAAATCGCGCACCGAAATCGAAATCCAGTTCGTTAACTGTCGTGCAGATTTCGATCTATTGCAGGATTTGCTAAAACATGTGCACTGCAAACTCGTTGTCAGCAGATATTTTCCAAATCTGATGCATTTCGCAATGTAAGACCTGATTTATCACAATATAATTTCCTGATTATCGATCAGATCGTCCTGACTGGGCGCCACCATTTTGTGTGAAGCAAACGCAAGTGATACGAGAGGTGGAACCTGATTGGTAGGCTTAGAAGGCACATAACTGGTAATAGCCACTGGTGGCGCTATGATCGAGCCCAGTAATTCCAGCTTAGTTCGGCAAGGGTGGTAACTGGACTTTTAAAGTCAGTTAACTCTCTTGCCTCGGGAAGATGGGTTTGTGTGAGACCCTGAAAGATTTATTGACGAAGTAACAATATATGCAAGGGCTTGTCTTGTGGAAATTGTTCGCATAAAAGCAAACCTATTTGAAGGCAGCAGATGTGTAAACATGTAAAGTTTGAGAGTCAGATAAATGGATCAAGGTTAAGCTGGTCAGTCATGAAATGATGTATAAAAGTGGTTATTCTTTAATCTACAATTAACTGTAGTTTTACATCATGTACAATCCGGGGGCACGGGTGGCCCAGTCGTCTAAGGCGCCGCGATTCGCTGTGCAGAGTTGCATCCCTTGGGCATGCCAGGAACCTGTGATTGTGGGGTCGAATCCCAGTTCATCCTGATTATGTTTCTAGGTTTGTCAGTACCATACCCGTGCTTGTGGGTTTCACCGAAGTGGTAAATGTCTGAGACCTGCAACACTTTGGGCTTTCCTTCCACATTAAGCTGACACACTGTGATATAACTGGAATACTGTTAAAAGCGGTGTTAAACCCAACTCACTCACGCACTCACTCATGTACAATCCATCTATGTCAACTAGTGTTGCTGTAGTAGACGTCATCAGGCCCTGGACGGTTGCCATGTATTATCGATACACCTTTACAATTCATACAGAGTAATATATCAGAAGTACATTTCTGTCTGGTGTGTTTTGTCATCATTGTGTGTTCACTTAGAATAGACAACTAAAAATAGAATAGAAACCTCAAACATTCACTGATTTTTAATGCCATCTTGAATACAAGTAAGACCCATCTCAAATTATGATACGACAGGGGCGGTCGGGTAGCCTCGTGGTTAAAGCGTTCGCTTGTCACGCCGAAGACCCAGGTTCGATTCCCGAAATGGGTAAAATGGGTGAAGCCCATTTCTGGTGCCCCCTGCTGGAATATTGCTAAAAGCGGCGTAAAACCATACTCACGCACTCAATTATGATACTACATGCATTTTTTATTGTTTCCATTTATTCACAAAGCAAATTATGTAGAAAACAATTCATCACCATGACAACAACTAATCTAGTCTGTTTCTTTAATTATTGAAGGAAAACGGCTAACTGCAGAGATTCAGTTGTGGCAGTGGATGTCCTATCCTCACTGTGGAAACCTGTTACAGTTGCAGTGGTTGTTTTTGGGGTGTACCTGCAAACACTGCATCCCTCCTTACCAGGGGGGGATTCAGGTAAGATGCTCCTGTCTTTACCCCTTCAGAATAAGCTCACACTACTTCGTGCTGGTTGTAGGAAACAATCTGTACATTTATTCTACGTATATAAGTCTGCAGTACAAGCAACGGACACAACTGACAATATCACACACAGAGACGCAATATGTTCAGCCCTCCGTAACACGCCATCACTCTCTCCCTCGTTACCCAAACTAGGGGCGGTCGGGTAGCCTAGTGGTTAAAGCGTTCGCTCGTCACGCCGAAGACCCGGGTTCGATTCCCGACATGGGTACAATGTGTGAAGCCCATTTCTGGTGTCCCCCGCCGTGATATTGCTGAATTATTGCTAAAAGCGGCATAAAACCATACTCACTCACTCATGTTACCCAAACTAACTGCCCCACCACGTCACGCCATTATGTCACAATCTCATAGAATTTATAGACCTACACAACAGAGAATGAAATGAATGCAAGGATACAAACAAACCTTGAGTGTCGAACGAAACTGGAAGTGATATTGTATGGAATATGAAGGGAGATAACTCCATCATGGGATAACGTAAAGGCCACCAGAAAATATGGTCAGAATAAAACTTTATATTGTCATAGAAGGTCATGCTCTGATTGAATGTCTTGGACCCCTATGACATGGATTGTTATGTCTTCTCCCACACACACCCAACAACTCCCATCATTTCCCCCCCCCCCTCCCTCAATTGGAGTGGAAACATTTTGGGGGGGCGTTTTCCCATAGTCGTTGGTGTTCCCACCCTATTCCGAGCCATAACTTGAAAACCATACAATATTTTTCTAATAAACTTGGCATTTGCATTGCTCATCAGCTCAACTGGTGCCTTAAAGTTTTCCTAAATTTCCATGGAAACAATTTCGACTTCATCTCAAGCGAGGGTAAGGTTCATTTCCGGGCCATAACTTGAACATTTTTTAACACTACATCCCTCCTTACCAGGTGACTCAGGTAAGCAATCTTACCACTTTCCCCCATCAGAATAGTGGATAGGTGTTCATGCTTGTCATTAGAGCCCTCCCTGCTAAAGTGGGTAACAGGTGGCTATTCCCTGTGACTTGATTGTGTGTCATGGACCAATGATGTGGATAGGTGTTCATGCTTGTCAATAGAGCCCTCCCTGCTAAAGTTGGTAACAGGTCGCTATGCTCTGTGACTTGATTGTGTGTCATGGACCAATGATGTGGATAGGTGTTCATGCTTGTCAATAGAGCCCTCCCTGCTAAAGTTGGTAACAGGTCGCTATGCTCTGTGACTTGATTGTGTGTCATGGACCAATGATGTGGATAGGTGTTCATGCTTGTCAATAGAGCCCCCCCTGATAAAGTTGGTAACAGGTCGCTATGCTCTGTGACTTGATTGTGTGTCATGGACCAATGATGTGGATAGGTGTTCATGCTTGTCAATAGAGCCCTCCCTGCTAAAGTTGGTAACAGGTCGCTATGCTCTGTGACTTGATTGTGTGTCATGGACCAATGATGTGGATAGGTGTTCATGCTTGTCAATAGAGCCCCCCCTGATAAAGTTGGTAACAGGTCGCTATGCTCTGTGACTTGATTGTGTGTCATGGACCAATGATGTTGATAGGTGCTCATTCTTTCAGTCACTGATTTGCCTCATCCATATTTGAATATTTCCATGACGCTTTAATAAAGCTGGAATAATTGCTAATGGCTGCATCAAACAACACTCACTCATACTTACTCACAAGCTAGGGGCGGTCGGGTAGCCTAGTGGTTAAAGCGTTCGCTCGTCACGCCGAAGACCCAGGTTTGATTCCCGACATGGGTAGAATGTGTGAAGCCCATTTCTGGTGTCCCCCGCAGTGATATTGCTGGAATATTGCTAAAAGCGGCTTAAAACCATACTCACTCACTCACTACTCACAAGCTAACAACTTCAATTGTTTGATCCCCACACCATCTAAGTATTAAAAAAGAAATACTTGTTGATGCTCAATTAGATGTGAACAGTTAGCAATGTCCATGTAGGTTTTTAGCAGTATGCTTTTTATGTCTCCAAAATATTAACTTCTACCAGGGAGAGACCGCCTACGTGGTCTAATGGTAGAGCGTCTGCCCGGAGAGCGGAAGGTTCGGGGTTCGATCCCCAGCCGCGTCATACCAAAAGACGTTAAAAGATGGTACTTGTTGTTACTCTGTCTGGCGCTCGGCTTTAAGGGGCTAAAACAAGGATTGGTCGGCTCGGAGTCAGTATACTGTGTCTGAGTGGGGTATTCATGTTAAACTGCGGCATGGTATCTCAGTGTGCTAGCACTATAAATCAGCATCAGTCCGGACTAGTACAAGCAGCCACACATACACGTGCATGCATGTCGCTATATAAGTGCAATAATCTTGGACGCGACGTTAAACCCTATTTCTCTACCAGGGAGATGAAAAATAAACTTGAGCAGAATATATATGACTTAATAAATTTCTTCTTGATAAACAGTTTTATGGTGAAATGAATGGTATTCTTAAAAGCCAGAATAGGTCTCGCTTTGTTTATTGCATTAACACAAAACATAACATGGAAATGTTTAAGAAGTATCTTTGAAAATCATGAAATTGAACTTTCTGCAGGTGAACTCATCGTGGCTGCTAGTGAATTCGGTGTAAGTATGAAATGTTATTCCTTTTCATTATAAATATGAATCCCCAATAGGGTCCATCATATCCATGGGGTAGCCTAGTGGTTAAAGCGTTCCAGAGCTCCAGATATGCTTTTGGTGTTGTGGGTATTTTACGCATGCATTTTAAAATCATTGGTTATCAGTAATTCAATCTGGGAATTCAAATTTCTGTTACCAACTAGTTTTTACACATGTGGGTATTTAAGTTAAATAGTTAAAAACACTATTCATCTAGTCCCTGCAAACTGGTGTCGTGTGGGTTCAAGAGCTTTATCGGACTCCAAAATACCACGATACTTCCACAAGAAAGTGTGATGGCAAATGATCATGATGTAACTGGCATCATGGAGTTTGGCAAGGTTAACGGAATATCCGTTTATAATTTCAAAAAAAGTTGCTGATTTGCTAATCGAATACGCAGGGTTACTTCACAATATCTTGATGATACACACAAGTTGTATTTTTGTAGCGTATCTGTAATGTTCCTTGCGTATTTGATACGCTTGGATTTTATTTTACTGCGTATTTTCTGCATTTCTGATGCATTCGGGTTACTAAGCCTAGTGGTTAAAGCGTTCGCTCATCACGCCAAAGACCTGGGTTCGATTCCCATCAAGGTTACAATGTATGAAGCCCTTTTGTGGTGTCCCCCGCCGTGATATTGCTGGAATGTTGCTAAAAGCGGCGTGAAACCATACTGACTCACTCACTCCTTTGCTGTTTTTTAAATACATTCATTATTACATATACAGTGTATTTGACTTGAGGCTAGAACATCACAAAAAGTGGACATCCACAAAATGTAATCTAGTCATAGTTTATTTGGGACAGATGGTCTCACCAATACTTCTAAGAGTATCTTGCCTTTTCTAGAGTTGTCACAATTTGAATTTCCACCATTTTCCTTAGCAAACATTTTGCAAAAGCTTCCCTCTGCTCTTCCTGACAGGGCGGTGGGGTAGCCTCGATGTTAAGGCGTTCATATGTCATGCTAGGCCTGGGTTCGATTCCCCACATGCGTACAATGTGTAAAGCCCATTTCTAGTGTAATGATAATGGTGTAGGATAATGGTGGAATATCACTCACTCACTCACTCACTCACTCACTCACTCACTCACTCACCCACCCACCCTCAGTCACTCACTCACTCACTCTCACTCACTCACTCACTCACTCACTCACTCACTCACTCACTCACCCACCCTCAGTCACTCACTCACTCACTCACTCACTCACTCACTCACTCACTCACTCACTCACTCACTCACTCACTCACTCACCCACCCACTCACTCACTCACTCACTCACTCTTCCTGACAGGTAGCACATCCCCCAGGTTACCCCCTGTTCACGGTGCTGGCGCAGTGCATGCTGGAGTTCTTTCCCTTTGGTAATCCGGCGTGGCGAATCAACTTGCTGACCGCCCTCACATCAGCCGTCGTTGCAGGAGTGCTGTTTGTGGTCGTAGAGAGGTGAGGAAACAGTTGTTGCTTTGTGTCATCAGTGTTGAAATTAGACATGAGAGTTGATGATTTGTCACATAATCCTAATGGTGTTGGGATCCTTATACATTATCTTCATAATACAGACATCACCGAATTTAAAATACTTCGAACCATCTTCCCAAGGCAAGGGAGTTAACTGGCTGTAATAGTCGAGTTTCCACCCTTGCCGAACTAGACCGCAGTTTCTGGACTTAATTGTAGCGCCACCAGTGGCTCTTACAAGTTACGTCCCTTCTTTGTCCCTCCTATTGACCAATTAGATTCCAACTCTCATATCACTTGCATTTGCTTCAAACAAAATGGCGGCGTCCACCTGATCAATAATCAAGATCTATAGTGTGATAAAATGGGTCTTACTTTGCAAAGTGCATCAAATTATGTGAGCACCTTGATTTGAAACATGAAAAGATTTGGAAAAATATCTGTTGACACCAAGGTGGCGGTACACATGCTTTGCAAATCCTGCAATCAACCAAAATCTGCACGGCAGTTTACGAACCTGATGTTGATTTTGTCAAGTGATTTTAATTGGACTATGCATAGACTCGTTAGTCCAGCTAAAATATAACTCCATAATTCCAGCCTAGTTCGGCAAGGGTTGAAACTAGACTTTTATAGTCAGTTAACCCCCTTGCCTTGGGAAGATAACTACGAACATGTATAGTTAGATGTATGTGATGACACCAGATCCTTATTCCACAAATTGATCTTAGCCATGCAACTGTTGTAAGTTAGTTGTTAAGTATGAGCGTTGCAATCGTCTTGGTGCAATGGGATCTTAGCAGTACAAAGACCTAAGTATTCTCTTAAAGGGAGTTAAGATTATTTTTATCCTTAGATTACCAGAACTTTGAAACAAGTCCTGGAGGGAGGTGCAGTGGTTGGGCCAATGGATGTCACCGTATCGAAATACAACAATTTTCAGTTAAGAAAATATCAAAAACGATGTTTGCCTGTCAATCTTTTCGCAAAGCAGCCGCCATTTTGTATACCTACCGGAAAAGACCGGTGTTTTGTTGCTAAGCCGAATGGTGCATTGTGGGATACGTTTTACTTTATTTGGATCGAACGAATATTCCCGAATGTTGCATTACGGGATATTTCTCCTTAAATGGTAATTTACGTACGAATGACTCGCGGGAAAAACCGACAATAGCCTCACGTGGAATATCTATATTTAGAATGTTTTTGCACAGAAAGATGGCGGAAACGATCAGCTTTCTATCGATGTATAACATGAAGGGGTTCGTTACAGCTGCGGGGGCGTTGTCATGGGTGAAAGTTCAGGTTTTTCCACATTGATTACGATCATATTTAAAAACAATACCACACATTATGATTTTAATAACGTTTTTTATTCAGTAAATGTACACAATATCGTAAAAAAACATGTTGCATCACAAAGTACATGTATTATATATGCGAAAAAAATCAAATCTCGATTTTGACATATTGAAGCAATTATGTTAATTTAAGGTGCCGTGTCTGGCCTTAAACATTTAGGATGTGCCTTGTTCAATTTCAGTATGAAGTTGATTAATTGCAGGTCTTAATTGTTGATCTATATTGTGATACTTTGGAGTCGATATATCGATGCTAACATTTCCAGTCAATGACACCCCGAGTTTGACCCACCCTTTATTTACAGTTGTCTGCCCCTGTATCAGATGTTTTTGTTGACTTTATGACTTGGGTAGTTTGCACTAGGGCTGGGACGAGTCCAAATTTACTACCCGGGTACCCACCCCACTATTACCCGACCCTACCCAGGTACCCACTGTTGGCCTCAGGAGATGTCTCAAAATGTCCGATTGGGAACATTTTTAGCATAGGCCTGGCAAAACGTATTTAGATACATGTTTTGAACAATCTGGTCATTCATACACTGAAGCTGAATTAAGTTATATCTTTATTCAACCATATGAAAAATCAGAAGGAATGGATGCATAGTCAGAAAGAAATGCGAACATTAGCGGCTTGTAGTGTAACCATAGAGTTCAAGACTTTTTTTGTCATTAAACAATATATCACGTGACTAACCACGGGTCCGGGTAGTCCTGTGGGTACCCGGGTCCTACTCAGTACCCACCCGACCCGGGTACCCGAGTATCCCGTCCCAGCCCTAGTTTGCACAACTGTTTTTCTAAATACTGGCTCGTTCTCTGGATACAATAAACACTTGTGTAGAACGCCCATTTCAGATTTTCCTTCTTATAAACTTTGCAGTCAATTTGGTTTGGGGCTTTGAATAAAAAGTTTGTAATTTGGAATAATTAATCTTTTCCTCGCTACATGTTTGTCAATCAGTTCAAAGGGGCGGTCGGGTAGCCTAGTGGTTAAAGCGTTCGCTCGTCACGCCGAAGACCCGGGTTCGATTCCCGACATGGGTACAATGTGTGAAGCCCATTTCTGGTGTCCCCCACCGTGATATAGCTTGAATAGTGCTAAAAGCGGCGTAAAACCATACTCACTCACTCACTCACTCACTCACTCACTCACTCACTCACTCACTCACTCACTCACTCACTCACTCACTCACTCACTCACTCACTCACTCACTCACTCACTCACTCACTCACTCACTCACTCACTCACTCACTCAATCAGTTCAATAAGAATAACTCTTCTGTACATTAATTCCATTATCTATATATTGATTATATTGATCTGTTTATTGATTTCTGTATTGATTATGACCACCCTGACAGACTGACATGCTGGTCATCAGCTGGTGTCCTGGCCGTCACCGTCTTCTCCTTCAGTCGACTCACCTGGACGTGGGCAGTGACGGCCGAGGTGTTCGCACTCAACAACCTGTTTGTAGCACTGCTCATGATGCTGGCTGTCATGTTCGAACAGAGTCAAGGCAACAAGACACGCCTTCAGACGGTAACTTTCCACATCTAGTTTCATGATGTACTGTAAATCTTGAAATTAAAGCGAGCGTGAACTAAATGCGAAAAATGCGTGTGGTCTTTGATCGCATTTTTAAACATAGCATTTATATCAACAATAAGACATTCTGGATAGCAAAAATACCAATTTAGACATACGCTGATGTATTCCACACCACTGTTTATTGACCAGCACTTGTATATACATGATATAAAGTATATAAACAAAGTCATTCAAACACTAATTACGTCCTGTGAATTGTCACTGCTGGGGTAAAGACAAGAGTTCTACTCACTTATGTCATCACTGATCACACCTGCAAGTCCAGACAGACGCCACCCTTTGTTTTTTGCGACTGCGTCAAAGGCCGACATGAGCCAGCGCGCATGTATTGTTTTTGCGGAAGTACTTTACTCAGCGCTAACAAGCGGTGCTGTTTGGTGTGTGATTGGATTAATGTAAGGTTGGATTAAGGTGAGGATTAATGTAAGGTTGGATTAAGGTGTGGATAAACCTGACTGAGGACATCTTTAGATTGAAATCCACTGATGCTTGAGAGGAGGGGGTGTCGCATTCATATTGAGTCGCATTTTTGGCTAGGGTCCACTCGTCGCATTCTTTTGGAAATGCATTAATTTCACAATTTACAGTATGTAATGGATAAGAGTGTCAGTTGTTACGGGTATTCTGTAAATTGAGGTCCGATCTTTCCACTATACATATCACAATATCATGTTTACATCCTCGATTTATCGGGCGATTTAAAAAATTGGGATAGTTTCTGTTATGACTTCCATGGGTTAAATGTTGATGGGGTTTGAGTTGTCAGTCATTCCATACATTTCGGAAACATCTGTCCATTTAAGAAACAATGAATTTGATTAACTGTATCAGTGTGTCAAGAAATGTTTTTTGCCTCTGCATATTGGCTTGCTCATGTGAAGATCCAAGGTAGAATAGGTCTTCAGCAACCCATGCTTGCCGTAAAAGGCAACTTTGCTTGTCGTAAGAGGTGACGGGATCGAGTGGTCAGGCTCGCTGACTTGGTTGATGCATATCATCGTTTTTTATTGCGGAGATCAATGCTCATGATGTCAATCACTTGATTGTCTCGTCCAGACTTGATTATTTTCAGACCGCCATCATATAGCTGGAATATTGCTGAGTGGAGCGATAAACAAACAAACAAACAAACAAACCTAGTGACTGATGACCAGTACACTCTCCGTCCATCACGTGTCCAGCATGTAATCAGTGTCCTTGTTTCAGCTTGCTCTTCTGGGTTCTTTCTGCTGTGGCCTGAGTCTGTGCAACCAACACACGTGTGTCCTGTACATCGTGTGTGTCGTGCCCTGGGCCTTCACTATCCTCTACACAGCACAGGTCAGACCAGCCTCTATGTGAAACCTGCACGGGTTTACTTGACCTTATAAACCTACTGGCTGTTTGTGTAACTCGATATGGAGTTTTTGAAGTTGTGGTAACACTTTGTAGGAGGTATTACAACGATTGTAACAACTCGCAGGAGGGCTTACAATCATTGTAAACCCTTGATAGAACAAAAACTACGAACAGCCTACGAGAAGCACGTACAGATTTCGTGCCATTGCGAGATGCACGTGCAGATTTCGCCTCCGTTGCGAGACGCACGTGCAGATTTCGCCTCCGTTGCGAGACGCACGTGCAGATTTCGCCTCGGTTACGAAACCCACGTGCTGAGGTCACTGGTTTCATGCAATATTTCATCTCCGATACAGGTTATACATTTGAGAGTTTTTAGTACAGTTATTTAATTAAAAACGTTCTCTATGCGATGAGTCGGTTTATAAGTTGAACAAACTATTTCTCCTCGGGATTACCAGCGATTGCCACATTCGGTGACATACCTCGGGGGCCTACGGCCTACGGCCCCCTCGGTATGTCACCTCATGTCAGGGTTTACAATCGCTGGTAATCCCAGGGGAAATGGTTTCTCTTATACAGCGCACACTTCACAAAGTAGTGCTACAACTATTGTATGCCAGTATTAAGCAATTGGAGTTACAATAGTCATTGCTGAGATGTCTTTGTGCAAGTAGGCCAAAGACAAAAGTTTCAGTGAGATTATGGACTGGCATCTGTTGTCTGATATTGTTTCAACAACAACACATATTTCAATAAGATGTTCCATGTGAAAAGAATAAAATAACTTATTTTGATTCTCATTAGGCTATAAAAAAATAGTCTTGTTTCTCAGGCACCGCCGCTTCATCACAAAGTCTGCCACACGTTTTGTTTTTATTTCCATTTTAAAAAATTATACAAAATCCTTAAATATTCTGTGTTAAATTCTTCAATACTTAGAAACAATGCGATCCAATACAGCACGCAATTACTTCCCTTTACATGCTCACTGCTTTACTGCACATCTCGTGTTATGGTCATGGCAGCAATAGGAGTTTGTATGCTTGTTTTGCCGTTGGCAAATTTGGTCAATGTAAACATGAAATTTATGATAAAACATCACCAGACATGATGATCTACAGATTAAATGGTATTTGTGTACTGTATGCCAGACAATGTTTCGTACACAGAGATTAAGATTACATTTGTATTTGTCTCGTAAAATAAGCTTGAAATAGCAATTAGCTGTTCACACATTTTCTCCCCGATCTATGGGTGATTTTGTTTTATAAATACTTAATGTCAAACTGAAAACAAATTTCATAGGAATTGATAGGAAGACAGAAGACTTTTTATCTCTATCTCTCTAATGTTTATTTCAAGGCGAGTTCATGGTGAGTTTATGTGATTTGCTGACCATATCATACACGATTCTGCCGAAATTACTCTAAACAAAATTGTATGAAATCCAGATACACAATGAACACTTTTATCGCCAGATAGAGTAATCATAGGACCAACTTGTGTACTTCCGTACTAATTTGTTGACATGCATCTTCCGGTGTCGGTACATTGTGAAATAATATCAACGTTCATTGTATGCATGTATTATGCACTGGTAGTCCAATGGTTGTCCAAAACTGTATTCCATTTTTTTTTTCATCAAGGAATACATTTATGTAGGCAGCCCTTTCCCAGGTTGAATGTACATGAAAAAAATACACAAAAAAACAAGTCTGCCCATCCGCACTTTATTTTCAGAAGCCATTGCCTGAGAACCAATTCTTTTATTTTTTAAACCTTAGGTATTTACATTATGATGAATTCAATACTTCCTAAGTGAAAACTGTTCATCAGTATCATTTTGCCCATCGTCTTTGTGTATCCCAGAGTTTCAGGTCAACATCAGTGAGTGTTGTGCATTATTTGATCCATATGGATTGTTGCAGGCGTTGACCGTAGGGATGGTGTTGAAGTTGTCTGTGACGCTGTGTCTGGGTCTGCTCCCCTACGTGTACCTCCCCGTGTCTGCGTACACCCGGGCGGCGCGGTGGAC
Organism: Haliotis rufescens; assembly: GCF_023055435.1. Taxonomy (NCBI): domain Eukaryota; kingdom Metazoa; phylum Mollusca; class Gastropoda; order Lepetellida; family Haliotidae; genus Haliotis; species Haliotis rufescens. The sequence goes on along the minus strand of NW_025964001.1, from coordinate 58,336,056 downwards.
GTGGGGGGATCAGCGCACGACCATGGGCTTCGTCACACACCTGCTGAGGATGGAGTACGGGACTTTTGACTTGGTGGGTACACTTGGTGGCAAGCCCCACTGGTCGTAATTGGTCAGGCTTGGTGATTTGGTTCACAGGGCCGTGTAACTAATAATAATAACAACAAATCTTGAAAAGAAGGGCCTTCTGCCTCATAACAAGTTTTTTTCAGGTTTGTTTATTATTATTATTGTTATTGGTTCTGTGCCTTGTTTGCTGTTATCATACCCTGATGGGGGCACGGGTGGCCCAGTTGTCTAAGGCGCCGTGATTCGCTGTGCAGAAACCTATGATTGTGGGTTCGAATCCCTGTTCGCCCCGATTATGTTTCTAGGTTTGTCAGCACCATACCCGTGCTCGTGGGTTTCACCGAAGTGGTAAACGTCTGAGACCTGCATCACTTCGGGCTTTCCTCCGACATTAAGCTGACACGCCGTGATATAACTGGAATACTGTTAAAACTGGCGTTAAACCCAACTCACTCACTCACTCACTCACTCCACTCACTCACTCACTCACTCACTCACTCACTCACTCACTCACTCACTCACTCACTCACTCACTCACTCACTCACTCACTCATAACGTGGGTTGATGTTCATAATGCCAGTAAATGGTGCTAAAACATGTAGCGATAGTTTAATTATTACTAAAAATAATATCTACTTTACATGCTTTACAGTAAATGCACGATATTATGAGAACAGATTTTCAATGATGTTTTTTTATGATTGTAACATGACTACACCAATAACTAATATAAAATTAAGAAAGAATTATTTGTCTTTATTTTTCAGCTAAAGGATCACACAGGGCAGGGGTTGCTATATGGTCTCAGGTGGGTGTATGTGTACTCCTGTGACAAGCATGCTCAAACTTTATGGTTAAATATTAACATATAGATATTCTAAACTAATCTTTAAGATTATTAATTTCAGTGTTTGTTTACACCCAACTCATGCAATCACTCTTTTTGTATTTGGGATAACACTTTCTTAGTAAAGTACAGATTCTAGTACTTTGTTGCGTTGAGTCCCATCTGGGAGACAGCCTCCGTGGCCTAGTGGTAAAGCGTCCGCCTGGAGAGCAGAAGGTCTGGGGTTCGATCCCCGGCCGCGTCATACCAAAAGACGTTAAGAGATGGTACTTGTTGTACCCCTGTCTGGCGCTCGGCATTAAGGGGCTAAAACAAGGACTGGTCGGCTTGGAGTCAGTATACTGTGTCTGGGTTGGGTATTCATGTTAAACTGCGGCATGGTTTCTCAGTGAGCTAGCACTATAAATCGGCATCAGTCCGGACTAGTACAAGCAGCCACACAAACACACACACGTACATGCACGTCGCTATATAAGTGCAATAATCTTGGACGCGACGTTAAACCCCATTTCACCTCACCTCACCTAATGACTTCATTAACTTTAAATTGAATTTCGGTATAACAAAACGAATGACGTTAATATGAGAAAACAAGGACCCTCGAACCCGATTCCTTCGGCCTTGATCCGGTTAGACTTTCTCAGGGGTCGGGTCATAGGGTCCTTGTTTTCGAATATTGACCTCATCAAGAATAAATATTTGTATTCTTTCCTGAAACAGTGACACAGAAACACTTGATTTATTGCTGTGTTTGTTCCCTTGTAGGTTATACCTGGAGCACATATACACAGATCTGACACCGGTCGGGTACCTGCTGGCCATATTCTCTGTCATTGCTGCTGTCAAACGGTAGGGATACTTCAGATTCATTTTCCTATCGAGCAAGGGACATTTTAAGGGTGATCCCAATATTGATAATTTTAAAACAAATCCTATCTCAGACTGTGCATTTCTCCTTCTTTGGATCCTGATGTGGAAGCGCCCAGAAATGTTTCCAGATTCAAAAAACATTCTAACATTCATAATACTCTGTAACATCCAAAAATGGTCCTAAGCCTAGCCAGCGGTTACATTAAAATTGCTCCTCGACCCAAATACCTAGTTGGAGACCTCTTCCATGGTCTAGTGGTAGAGTGTCTACCCGGAGAGTGGAAGGTCCGGGGTTCGATCCCCGGCTGAGTCATGCCAAAAGATGTTAAAAGATGGTACTTATTGTTACCCTGTCTGGCGCTTGGCATAAAGGGGCTTAAACAAGGACTGGTCGGCTCAGAGTCAGTATACTGTGTCTGAGTGGGGTATTCATGTTAAACAGCGGCATGGTATCTCAGTGAGCTAGCACTATAAATTGGCATCAGTCCGGACTAGTACAAGCAGCCACACACACACATACACACACGTGCATGCACGTCACTGTATATGTGCAATAATCTTGGACGCGACATTAAACCCCATTTCACCTCACCTAATACCTAGTTGGATGTTTATTGTTCAAGTTGCATCATACATGCATTATGCCTGTTCACAATTCATCTTTCTGTAAAGTAATATTACCGTATTCGATGTAATAAGCGCCCATGGCGATAATTGCTAACATATTAGCTAGTGATCAATCCCAATTAGCACCCATTTCGATTGATCAATGTACACAAGACTTAGTTATTCGCGTATAATACGCAATCGTGTGTTATATGCACCCTTAATTATGGGCAATTAAATTCTGGAAAAATATATCTGTCGTACATAAACATTTCAGTCTGTCCGCATAAATCACGAAATTTATCTTTCAACTCTGTTTTTTTCACCAAAATAATAGTCTTATAAGAGCCCCCTATTTGTAATTTGAGAGCGCCCTGGGCGCTTATTACGTCGAATACGGTAATTGTTAAACCTGAAGAATGGTAATGAGACCCAAACGTTTGCATCGCCTGAAGTATGCATTGCTTTCCCAAACTCCAAATTTTGAATCTTATCTCACACTATGCATTTCTTCCTTCTTCTTTTGATCCTATGAGGATACATGCATGAACAAAGTTTCCAGCTTCTTAAAAACAAATCACATGAACACATCCCAACATCACCATGGTCACCACCCAAACAAATGGGTCATGCACTGTCCGCTCTAAGAAACAGAATGATGTGGCAGGTTATGTCAGGTGATCAGATCGTCTAGTGTCGCAGTTCATAGGATTACATTGCGTGACCCGTTTGTTAGCTGGCGACCCTTGTGATGCTGGGATGTGTTCTGGTCCAATGTTTTTTGAAGCTGGAAACTTTGTTCTTGGGCGTTTCCACACCAGGATCGAAACAAGGGGAAAATGCATAGTGTGAGATAGGAAAAGTATTATTTTAAGAAATCCTAAATTTGAACAGAAGAATGATCGTTATCCCATTTTGCCTGTCAAGAGCACTGTAAACTACATAAGTCATAAATGATCAGCATAATCTTTCTGTCTGTTTTTTTTCTAAAACTGAGCTGAAAAAAACATGCAGTGTGTTTCCACAAGCTTTGCATATGTATTTACAAGTGATTTCATTTTGAATTTCAATTTTTGTGATTTCTAAAATTCTTCTCATGCCTAGTCCTGTATTTGTGCAGGTTGTCCCAGCAGTACAAGTCTTCCAGTGTGTGCATCTTCTACCTGATGCTCTTCACGTACATCGTCTTCTTTGGTTGGCGGGCCAATCTGGATGTGAAGAACCCCCTGCTGCTGGGGGTGGTGAGTAGTTCTTGACCCCCCTGATGTGATGTAATGGTCGGCGGTCTCACTCACTCACTCACTCACTCACTCACTCCACTCACTCCACCCACCCACCCACTCACTCACTCACTCCACTCACTCACTCACTCACTCACTCACTCACTCACTCCACTCACTCACTCACTCACTCACTCACTCACTCACTCACTCACTCACTCACTCACTCACACTCACTCACTCACTCACTCACTCACTCACTCACTCACTCACTCACTCACTCAGTGTGACACAATATATTAATGCACACATTAAATTATGTCATTGTTCTCCCGCTTCCAGGTAAATATACCTTTGATATTACTTAATAACCTACTGTAAGAACCCGTTAAGATCCGGGGTAGAAAAGGTCTTCAGCAACCCGGGGTGGTCGGGTAGCCTAGTGGTTAAAGCGTTCGCTCGTCACGCCGAGGACCCGGGTTCGATTCCCGACATGGGTACAATGTGTGAAGCCCATTTCTGGTGTCCCCCGCCGTGATATTGCTGGAATATTGCAAGGGCCGTAAAACCATACTCACTCACTCACTCACTCTTCAGAGCAACCCATGCTTGTTGTAAAAAGCAACTATGCTTGTGGTAAGGCTTGCTGACTTGGTTGATGCATGTCATCGCATCCCAATCGGTGGATCAATGCTCATGATTTCAATCACTAGATTGTCTGGTCCATACTCAATGATTTACAGATCCCTGTAATAGCTGGGATATTGCTGAATGCTTTGTTAAACAACAAACAAACAAACAAACAAACTGTAAGAAAGATTAAGTGTTTCTGCCTTTGAGAAAAATAAATTGTTGTTTGGTACATCTCAATGTGAGATCAGATTTAGGGGAGTTTGCCCTGTGGTAGATAGATGATTTCCTGAGTGGATTAATGGCTTGTAAAGTTGTATTTATGATTGATACTTGATGGCTTGTTTGTGTTGCAGGTGGAGAGGTTTTGGATGCAGAGTGACATCGTGGTGGCAGTGCTTGCTGCTGTCACCTTCGTCGACTTTATCAAGTGAGTTATCCCTGACAACAGACTACAACTGTATAAATAAATTAATGGAAACTGTCTGTTGCCACCTTTTTATTTGATGTTTTGGGCGACCAACTATGCAATATCTTTAACAGCGGGGTACAGTGATGTGAAATGGGGTTTCAAGATTATTGCTCTTCTCGTGATTTGCATGCATGCTTCTGGCTGTTTGTACTGTCCCTGACTAATGCTAGTTTTATTGTGCTGGCCCACAGAGATACCATTCCACAGTTTAACATTGGTATGACAAGACCAGGGGATTGAACCCCCAACCTTGCTCACTTTGAGCAGGGGCTCTATCCACTAGACCATGTTTTAATGACTGACAGTGTAGTCAACACAGTAATGATTATTTTACTGTACATTAGAGGTGAGGTGAAATGGGGTTTATCGTCGCCTCCAAGATTATTGCACTTATATAGCGATGTGCATGTATTTGTGTGTGTTTGTGTGGCTGCTTGTACTAATCCGGACTGATGCCAATTTATAGTGCTAGCACACTGAGATACCATGCCGCAGTTTAACATAAATACCCCTCTCACTGTACTGACACTGAGCCAACCAGTCCTTGTTTTAGCCCCTTAAAGGGCAAGTTCACACGGAAATGAACCAATTTTTCTTGTACTTTTTCCACATTAAAAGTGTTAACATAGAAGTGTCATAGACAAAAATATAAAAACATCATATTTAATTATCATATTTTTTGCATTAAAACGATTTATATTTTTCACATTTACCAAGTGTTCTATTTCCATAACAAAAACACCATGGCTTATGCCCCTTGCAATATGACGTCATTGGTGCCAATTGATAAACATTATGACGTCATCATGCTTTGTTAGAGCCGCTTCACGTGGTGTAGGTACAGTTTTGTGATTCTAGCGTCTCAGATGCCAGCCAGAATTGTGTTATGCTGAGTCACCACTGCACCGGAGTGTGTCGTAGACCATGTTGTTTTACCGCAAACTGGTCCTTGATATCTTTTGCGTTGAGAATAGACAGGGACCCAGTTGAATTGGCACCAATTACGTCATAATCTAAGGGGGATAACTCAGGCCTATTTCGCTCGTAAAACGAAGGCCTCATAACGACATTTCATTTTAACACTATTGTGAGCTTCCTACTTTCACTGTGAAAAAAAATGAGCGTATATTTTCAAACACAGATACTAACTAATTCTAAAATTGCGTTTTGTTTAGAAAAAGAAAGAAAGTGATTTTTGCGTGTACACTTCCCCTTTAATGTCGAGCGCCAGACAGGGTAACAAGAGGTACCATCTTTTAGCGTCTTTTGGTATGATCGAACCCTGGACCTTCCGCTCTGTGGGCGAACGCTCTACCATGGAGGTGGTCACTACATTAAATGAGTGAGTTGGGTTTAACACCGCTTTTAACATTATTCAAGTTATACCACGGCGTGTCAGCTTAATGTGGGAGGAAAGCCCGAAGTGATGCAGGTCTCAGACGTTTACCACTTCGGTGAAACCCACGAGCATGGGTATGGTGCTGACCTAGAAACATAATCGGGGCGAACGGGGATTTGAACCCACAATCATAGGTTTCTGGCGTGCCAGAGGGACGCAAATCTGCACAGCGAATCGCGGCGCCTTAGACGACTGGGCCACCCGTGCCCCCTCACTACATTAGAAACTACAAGTACAGTCATGAACACAGCTGGTCATGTATTCCGGTTCCGGATTCACTCTGATTATATGTGTTGATTACTTGATAAAGAACGTGGTCCTGTGTACAACATAAGGTCACAAATCAGGTGTAGTTAAGCAACGTTAGTCGCGTAGAGTGGTTGGCGTGGTAACCATGTTTGGCAGCTTGACTCCTGAGAGTTTCTAGGACCGGCCCCACACGCCTCCTCAGGCAAGTGACTTTGTTTGGAATATGCCTCTGTTCGCCCAGCAGTAAATGGGTACCCGGTAGGATGAGATGGAAATATCACTGTTAACCTTTTATCACCTCACTGATGGGGCTTAGGTTGTATACTCCCCAGGGAGCTGAGAATGAAAATCGTGTGCACACTGATCCATTGACCAGGGTAATAATGTAGTGTTTTGAGCGTGCTTTAGGGTGTGGATTTGGAGCATTATTATCTTGAAAGAGGTTGCATACAAAAAACAAAAAATTCAAGAAATGGGTATATTTGGTATCATTTTGTAGGAAAATATGTCCTGAATCAAATTACGCAATAAAAAAACCAAGTCACCACGGCATTTTTTGAATAAGTGGCGCCATCTAGAGGCACCAGATGATAAAATCATTTTGCCAATTAAATGGTCATTTTAAAGTTTGATTATGAAATGAGTGTTTTTAAATAGACATATTACAGTATTGATATGACACAAAACAGAAAAATGAAAATTGAAGTAAAAAACATTTTTAATTTCACACATCATATGACTTTAAAAAAAGCACATTTTCCAAACAAATTGATTCATCAGTCAAAAAAGCATTTTACAAAATCAAGATATTTTTCAAACTGGCTTATTTCTAATGTTTATTCATTGTAAAATAAAATTATAAAATAAAAACAACATGTTACCAGAGGATATTCAAATTATTTTCAATCAACACAGCATACCCCTAAAATAATGAATCAGGGGAGGTAACTCTTGCCCAAATTTACATTTCTATGTGTTCAAGTACAATTCGCGGCAAGTCAAAGGGACGTAACCGCGTTACAAATACTCGCCGTTACATGCGCGTCCGGTATGCGCATGAACAATGGTATCCAACGTCTTTAAATACTATTCGAAGTATTGTTAAACCTTAACCACCCACACACTGTATTCCATGAGAGCTGTAGCAACAGTTACCCAGCAACTTGTGTTCCAGGATGGTGCACTGGCTCATTGATCTCCACAAGTGGCGGCTGGATCTTATCTTCGCAGTGGCTGTCGCAGTCTTCCAGCTTGTGAGTATCACACTGACCTTCACCTTCCTCTAGGTAGCCATGACCTGTGTTGACCTATGCATCTCCATCAGGGGGCACGGATGGCCCAGTCGTCTAAGGCGCCGCGTTTCGCTCTGCAGAGTTGCGTCCCTTGGGCACACCAGAAACCAATGATTGTTGGTTCGAATCCCGATTCACCCCGATTATGTTTCTAGGTTTGTCAGCACCATACCCATGCTCGTGGGTTTCACCGAAGTGGTAAACGTTTGAGACCTGCATCACTTTGGGCTTTCCTCCCACATTAAGCTGACACGCCGTGATATAACTGGAATACTGTTAAAAGCGGCATTAAACCCAACTCACTCACACATCTCCATCAGGTGGACGTAGAGCAGAAATACTCACTATCATTTTCTAGTGAAAAAAGGAAGAATTCTTTACATGTCCGCCACTGGGATGTGGTTGAGTAATAATGTGTGCAACTATTTTACTTTGTTAAGCACAGAAACTTCCCTCTGTGTGACCAGAGCACCAACTACGTGGTCCGAGACTTCGCTGTGTCGTTACTGAACAGCCTTCCGAATGGCTCCATCATCCTCACGAAGGGAGATCTTCCATCCAACACTCTCAGGTACAACACAGTAGTAGACAGCAGCCACACAAACACACACACATACATGTACATGCACGTCGCTATATAAGTGCAATAATCTTGGACGCGACATTAAACCCCATTTCACCTCACTCCAAACGTTATTGTAGAAATAAAATCTGTTAACTAATTAATATAAAAAGGCCTGAGGAACAGTACGGCCTGAAGAAGAACTGCCAGGCTGCATGGGATGATCTGAGTGCATATACTGCCTCTATACGTGGTGTACGGCAGTTATTGTACAGTCAAGATACATGTTGTTTTATCACTATAGATCCGTTTCAGCGTGAATGTATGATGATTGTTAATATTGTTGGCAATGTTTGGATTAACACAATATGCAAAATAGGTCCGAGACAATGATTGTGAAATTGATGTTAAGTCCGGATCTTCATGGGCGATTATTTCTGATGTTTGACTTTTTTTCAGATATTTCCACTTGTGTGAGAACGTCCGCCCAGACATCATTCTGTTTGATCAAGAAGTAAGTTTTGGGCGTGATACTTATCTCTCTCCCTGTGGGGATTCCAGGTATGAAGTGGTCCCCAGCAACCTCTGCTGGTCATACAATGCAACATGTTGATGTTGGATCAGAAGGTTGAGCTTGGTGCCTTGCTTGATTGCATGCCATAGTGACCTGACTGTGTTGGATTTTGCTCATACTATCAGTCACTGGTTTGTCTGGTCCACTTTTGGTTTGTCTGATGATCACTTTTAATCCCTGTATGTTATTTTCTTATGTTCAGAAGAATTTTCACCATAACACTTAAATCATCTTTACAGACTGCTGTGATATAGTTGGAATATTGCTGAGTGCGGCGTTAAACAGAAAGCAAACAAACAAGCATACAAACAAGCAAACACACTAGCAAACAAACAAGCAAATATACAAGCAAACAAACAAGCAAACAAACCAGTAAACAAACTAGCAAACAAACTAGCAAACAAACAAGCAAACAAACAAGCAAACAAACCAGTAAACAAACTAGCAAACAAACTAGCAAACAAACAAGCAAACATACAAGCAAACAAACCAGTAAACAAACTAGCAAACAAACTAGCAAACAAACAAGCAAACATACAAGCAAACAAACTAGCAAACAATCAAGCAAACAAACTAGCAAACAAACAAGAAAACAAACAAGCTAGCAAACAAACTAGCAAACAAACAAGCAAACATACAAGCAAACAAACCAGTAAATAAACAAGCAAACATACAAGCAAACAAGCTAGCAAACAATCAAGCAAACAAACTAGCAAAAAAACCAAAAAAAACCAAGCTAGCAAACAAACTAGCAAACAAACAAGCAAACAAACTAGCAAACAAACAAGCAAACATACAAGCAAACAAACCAGTAAACAAACAAGCAAACAAACAAGCAAACATACAAGCAAACAAACAAGCAAACAATCAAGCAAACAAACAAGAAAACAAACAAGCTAGCAAACAAGCAAACAAACTAGCAAACAAACAAGAAAACAAACAAGCTAGCAAACAAACTAGCAAACAAACAAGAAAACAAACAAGCAAACAAACAAGAAAACAAACTAGCAAACAAACTAGCAAACATACAAGCAAACAAACCAGTAAACAAACAAGCAAACAAACAAGCAAACAATCAAGCAAACAAACTAGCAAACAAACTAGCAAACAAACTAGCAAACAAACAAGAAAACAAACAAGCTAGCAAACAAACAAGCAAACAAACAAGCAAACATACAAGCAAACAAACTAGCAAACAATCAAGCAAACAAACTAGCAAAAAAAAACAAAAAAAAACAAGCTAGCAAACAAACTAGCAAACAAACAAGCAAACAAACTAGCAAACAAACAAGCAAACATACAAGCAAACAAACCAGTAAACAAACAAGCAAACAAACAAGCAAACATACAAGCAAACAAACAAGCAAACAATCAAGCAAACAAACAAGAAAACAAACAAGCTAGCAAACAAACTAGCAAACAAACAAGCAAACAAACTAGCAAAAAACAAGCAAACATACAAGCAAACAAACCAGTAAACAAACTAGCAAACAAACAAGCAAACATACAAGCAAACAAACAAGCAAACAATCAAGCAAACAAACAAGAAAACAAACAAACTAGCAAACAAACTAGCAAACAAACTAGCAAACAAACAAGAAAACAAACAAGCAAACAAACAAGAAAACAAACTAGCAAACAAACTAGCAAACATACAAGCAAACAAACCAGTAAACAAACAAGCAAACAAACAAGCAAACATACAAGCAAACAATCAAGCAAACAAACTAGCAAACAAACAAGAAAACAAACAAGCTAGCAAACAAACAAGCAAGCAAACTAGCAAACAAACTAGCAAACATACAAGCAAACAAACTAGCAAACAAACTAGCAAACAAACAAGAAAACAAACAAGCAAGCAAACTAGCAAACAAACTAGCAAACATACAAGCAAACAAACTAGCAAACAATCAAGCAAACAAACTAGCAAACAAACTAGCAAACAATCAAGCAAACAAACTAGCAAACAAACAAGAAAACAAACAAGCTAGCAAACAAACTAGCAAACAAAGAAGCAAACAAACTAGCAAACAAACTAGCAAACAAACAAGCAAACATACAATCAAACAAACCAGTAAACAAACAAGCAAACATACAAGCAAACATACAAGCAAACAAACCAGTGAACAAACAAGCAAACAAAGAAGCAAACATACAAGCAAACAAACAAGCAAACAATCAAGCAAACAAACTAGCAAACAAACAAGCTAGCAAACAAACAAGCAAACATACAAGCAAACAAACAAGCAAACAAACAAGCAAACATACAAACAAACAAGCAAACAATCAAGCAAACAAACTAGCAAACAAACAAGAAAACAAACAAGCTTGCAAACAAACTAGCAAACAAAATAGCAAACAAACAAGCAAACAAACAAGCAAACAAACAAGAAAACAAACAAGAATACAAACTAGCAAAGAAACTAGCAAACAAACAAGCAAACAAACAAGAAAACAAACAAGCTAGCAAACAAACTAGCAAACAAACTAGCAAACAAACTAGCAAACAAACTAGCAAACAAACAAGCAAAAAAAAGGAAACAAACAAGCTAGCAAATAAACTAGCAAACAAACAAGCAAACAATCTAGCAAACAAACTAAAATCACATGAAAAATGAAGGGAACCCTGCAACAGTAAGCTCACAGTACACACAACCCGTGAAGATCCGGGGTAGAATAGGTCTTCAGCAACCCATGCTTGCCGTAAAAGGCGACTATGCTTGTCGTAAGAGGCGACTAACGGGATCGGGTGGTCGTGTTCGCTGATTTGGTTGATACATGTCATCGTATGAGTGCTTATTCCCAGGCAGGTAGTGAGTATGACTATTTCCCAGGCAGGTAGTGAGTATGACTATTTCCCAGGCAGGTAGTGAATATGACAATTTCCCAGGCAAGTAGTGAGTAAGACTATTTCCCAGGCAGGTAGTGCGTATGACTATTTCCCAGGGCCCCGTTCCACAAAGCGATCTTAGGGCTAAGTTGATTGTAACTCACTAAGTACGCGATCTTAAATTTTGGTTACGATCGGCCGCCCGTTCCACAAAGCAATCTTAACTAAGAGAGTTGTAAGTTAAGATCAAAATGCTAAGTTGCTCCGGACCAACTTAGGATCGCTAAAATCGATCTTAAATATTGTACCATAACAACAAAGATGGCGTATGTTGACTTATTATTATATCAGATAACATTCTGACAGTCCACAGCTCACTTACTTGTTAGCGATGTCCTCCCATATGCTGCCTTTCAGCTTATTGGTGACGGTAGAGCTGAATGAGGAATTCAGTGTCGTGTGGTGAACAGCCACCTCATCAACAAGGACAGCGATCTCGCTTGCTGAAAAATTGCTGCGACGAACGTGTTTGACGCCGACAGAGGTCTGCGATTCGGCCATATTTCGACAATGCGTCGTCTGCTAAACATGACCAAGGGAGGCCACTCTTAGGGAAACTTTCGTATCTTCATGGCTGAAGATTCCGATCTTTGTTAAGATCGGCTACTTAAGAACTTGTAAAGTTACAATCGCCCTAAGATAGCTTTGTGGAACGGGCGTAAACTTTAGCTAAGACGATTTTATAATCGACGTAAGTCTCTAAGATTGATTGTAGATACGATCGCTTTGTGGAACGGGACCCAGGCAGGTAGTGAGTATGACTATTTCCCAGGCAGGTAGTGAGTATTACTATTTCTCAGGCAGGTAGTGTGTATGACTATTTCCCAGGCAGGTAGTAAGTATGACTATTTCCCAGGAAGGTAGTGAGTATGACTTTTTTCCAGGCAGGTAGTAAGTATGACTATTTCCCAGGCAGGTAGTGAGTATGACTTTTTCCCAGGCAGGCGGGTAGTGAGTATGACTATTTAGCAGGCAGGAAGTGAGTATGACTATTTCCCAGGCAAGAAGTGAGTATAACTATCTCCCAGGCAGGTAGTGAGTATGAGTGTTATTTCCCAGGCAGGTAGTGAGTATGAATATTTCCCAGGCAGGTAGTGAGTATGACTATTTCCCAGGCAGGAAGTGAGTATGACTATTTCCCAGGCAGGTAGTGAGTATGAGTGTTATTTCCCAGGCAGGTAGTGAGTATGACTATTTCCCAGGCAAGTAGTGAGTATGAGTGTTATTTCCCAGGCAGGTAGTGAGTATGACTATTTCCCAGGCAGGAAGTGAGTATGAGTGTTATTTCCCAGGCAGGTAGTGAGTATGACTATTTCCCAGGCAGGTAGTGAGTATGACTATTTCCCAGGCAGGTAGTAAGTATGACTATTTCCCAGGCAGGTAGTGAGTATGACTATTTCCCAGGCAGGTAGTGAATATGACTATTTCCCAGGCAGGTAGTGAGTATGACTATTTCCCAGGCAGGTAGTGAATATGACTATTTCCCAAGTAGGTAGTGAGTATGCCTGTTTCCCAGGCAGGTAGTAAGTATGACTATTTAAAAGGCAGGTAGTGAATATGACTATTTCCCAGGCAGGTAGTGAGTATGACTACCTCCCAGGCAGGTAAAAAGTATGACAATTTCCCAGGAAGGTAGTGAGGTCTACCACTTGTAAGGTAGTGTGACACCAGGTGTTAACATGTCTGTGTGACACCAGGTGTTAACATGTTTGTGTGACACCACGTGTTGACGTGTTTGTGTGACACCAGGTGTTAACATGTTTGTGTGACACTAGATGTTAACAGGTCTGTGTGACACCAGGTGTTAACATGTTTGTGTGACACCAGGTGTCGACATGTTTGTGTGACACCAGGTGAAGACCTGTTTGTGTGACACCATGTGTTGATGTGTCTGTGTGACACAAGGTGTAGACGTGTTTGTGTGACACCAGGTGTTAACATGTTTGTGTGACACTAGATGTTAACAGGTCTGTGTGACACCAGGTGTTAACATGTTTGTGTGACACCAGGTGTCGACATGTTTGTGTGACACCAGGTGTAGACCTGTTTGTGTGACACCAGATGTTGATGTGTCTGTGTGACACAAGGTGTAGACGTGTTTGTGTGACACCAGGTGTTAACATGTTTGTGTGACACTAGATGTTAACAGGTCTGTGTGACACCAGGTGTTAACATGTTTGTGTGACACCAAGTGTTGACATGTTTGTGTGACACCAGGTGTAGACCTGTTTGTGTGACACCAGATGTTGATGTGTCTGTGTGACACAAGGTGTAGACGTGTTTGTGTGACACCAGGTGTAGACGTGTTTGTGTGACACCAGGTGTAGACGTGTTTGTGTGACACCAGGTGTTAACATGTCTGTGTGACACCAGGTGTTAACATGTCTGTGCGACACCAGGTGTTCACGTGTCTGTGTGACACCAGGTGTCCATGTGTCTGTGTGACACCAGATGTTGATGTGTCTGTGTGACACCAGGTGTTGACATGTCTGTATGACTACAGTGTTGATGTGTTTGTGTGACACCAGGTGTTGACATGTCTGTGTGACTACAGTGTTGATGTGTTTGTGTGACACCAGTGTTGATCTGTTTGTGTGACACCAGGTGTTGACATGTCTGTGTGACTACAGTGTTGATGTGTTTGTGTGACACCAGATGTTGATGTGTTTGTGTGACACCAGGTGTTGACATGTCTGTGTGACTACAGTGTTGATTTGTTTGTGTGACACCAGTGTTGATCTGTTTGTGTGACACCAGGTGTTGACGTACAAGTGGTCTGTTGAGATGATGAGAGACACTAGCTCAGGGCTGCTGTTCCCTGGGGACTTCATGCAGCTGGAGGACGGAATGGTCGAGGATGGAAGAACGTCCTTCACCTTCAGATCTCTGCTAGACGCAAACATACAGAGGTAGGTGCTCGGTTACCTTCTTACCTTGCACGGCCAAGGGGGGACATGATGCAGAGAAACTCCCAGTACACCATGCTTGGCTTGAAAGCTGACTGCTCCAGTGATTAGTGTGTCTCATTGTTTGCTGTTGTACTCTCATTGAATCGGTTAATGCTCATGCTGTCATCCACTTGTTTGTATGGTCAAGATTGGAATACTATTGTTTGAATTTATTGAATTTCAAATCTACCAAATCTTCTTTTTATAAAAAAATGGAATCATAAGGCTAAAAAAATAATTCTTGGTTCATAAAGCCCATGCACGTTTCATTTTTATTTCCATTTAAAAAAATAAAATCTTTAAATATTCTGCAAAATTTAGTTACATACTAGTTTGAACAATAAAAAAACAAACACCGCCAGCCCGCACCATATTTTCAAAAGCCATTGCCAGAGAACCAATTCTTTTATTTTTTTAAGCCTAATAATGTTCAGCTATCTTCTCCACCGACAGCTCACACATGCAAGAAAATTTTGTGATTACTCAGTATTTTGCTGAATCCATCTGTTGTAGCTGATCCTGTGCATAATGAATTATAAGCCTTGTACAGATACTGCCAAAATAACGCCCCTGAATTAACTGTTCTTAAGAAGACCATCTAGTGGGCTAGTGACTAGAGCATGTGCCAGGAGAGCAGAAGGTTGGTCGTTGGCCTCATCATACCAAAAGATGTTAAAAGATAGTACCACTTGTAACCCTACCTGGCAATTGGCATTATGGGGATTAAAGAAAGACTGGTCGGCTCGGACTCAGTATACTGTGTGAGTGGGGTATCCATGTTAAACTGCAGCATGCTATCTCAGTGAGCTAGCACTATAAAATCAGCATATGCCCAGACTAGTACAAGCAGACATACATGCAGGCAAGTCGTTGCATAAGGACAATAACTTCTAAAGCAATGTTATTCCCCATTTCACCTCACCACCTCTTCTGAAAGACGCGGGGGCACGGGTGGCCCTGTCGTCTAAGGCGCCGCGATGCGCTGTGCAGAGTTGCGTCCCTTGGGTACGCCAGAAACCTATGATTGTGGGTTCGAAACCTGGTTCGCCCCGATTATGTTTCTAGGTTTGTCACCTGGCCCTGCTCGTGGGTTTCACCGAAGTGGTAAACGTCAGATACCTGCATCACTTCAGGCTTTCCTCCCACATTAAGCTGACACGCCGTGATATAACTGAAATACTGTTAAAAGCGGCGTTAAACCCAACTCACTCACTCACTCTGAAAGACGCAGACATTTTGCACACCTATGTTGAATCTCAAAGGTACTGAGGCTGATGTCTTCTTTTTCATATTTTCCCTTCTCCGAATTCTGACTTTGGCAGGTGAAATCTGTGATTCAGTGAATAAGAAAATAATGTCCTTAAGAGGATACTAGTGTAAAACAACATTCATTCACTCCCTCGTTGCCTTACTGTTGATGACTGATGTATATATTGCGACAACAGCCTGTAAACAAAATATGGTGCTGCATATGCTGAACCCATCTTCCCGAGGCAAGGGAGTTAACTAACTATAAAAGTCCAGTTTCCACCCTTGCCGAACTAGGCTGGTATTATGGAGTTACATTTTGGCTGGACTAACGAGTATATGCATAGTCCAATCAAAATCGCGGAACCGAAATCGAAATCCGGTTCATAAAGTGTCATGCAGATTTCGGTCGACTGCAGGATTTGCAAAGCATGTGCACCGCTAACTCGTTGTCAACAGATATTTTCTAAATCTTTTCATGTTTTTAATCAAGGTGCTCACATGATTTGATGCACTTCACGATGTAAGACTCGTTTTATCACAATATAGCTCTTGATTATCGATCAGATCGTCTTGACTGGGTGCCACCGTTTTGTTTGAAGCAAATGTGGGTGGAAACTGGACTTTTAAAGTCAGTTAACTCTCTTGCCTCGGGAAGATGATGCTGAAGCAGTTCGTGTACACCGTAATACTTCACTCAAACATATGACAGGCATTGAAAGCATATAAGCACAGCAACTTGGTAAGCTAACATGAGGTGGGCACCCCTAAAGAAAACTAAGCCAGGTTTGCAAGGCTTTCGTTCTACACCACACGTCACCATTATGACTCATACTGCTCATTGTGACGCAAAAGATATGATGTCACAGTCATATATAGAAAAGCACCAAATTCCAACCTCTCTGTTGTCTCCTAAACTTAAATACAATCTCTTTGTAAGTTTCTATGGTGTTTTCTGCATGAAATGTATTGCCACACATCCTTTGAATATTGTAGTAACAGCATCTGTGCATTTTGTAACCTGTAATTGTAGATATAATTATTTAAATATGCTGACCGACAATGACTGAAAAAAGTACTATTCTATGAATATTTGCTTCCCCTGTGATGTGGCTGTCAAACCAGCTGTTTCAATCAGAGGGGTTTATTGTGATTTAATAGACTCGGAATGACCAATCAGAATGGAGTAATTTCCAAATTCATGACAGAATGATGTGTGTATTGCAGACATGTCTGTTCTCTGTTCCTTCAGACGACCAATGTTTGGCTGTATCGGTGTGCAGGAACATGAACCATCTTGGCGCAGCGGCTACGAACTCTGGCCGTATGGTGTCTGTTCACAGTTTATACAAAAAGGATCCACGCTTGATCTTTCAACATGGATAAACAATACAAAAAATATTGGTGTTGATTGGAAACACCCTCATTCTGGGTAGGTGATACATGCATGAAACAAATTCCATCCCATGTCATAGGTAATAACTTGTGTCTTCATATTAAAAGGAAACAATGCTCCAACTCTTAACCATCTAGACGGCGCTGTATTAATTAGCCCACATAATCAGTGTTCGAAATACCTGCCTGCCCGACCGTCCGAGACGGGTTGATTTCGACTCGGGCTGCCAGATTTTCAAATCCCCCTGCCCGACGGTCGGGTTATATTTCATATGTAAAAGTATTCTAAATATTTCCCGATGATAAGCATTATTTACATGATGTATTCTAGGATATTAAATACAAATCTGACCTAAAAAGTGTTTGCTATTTCTTTTCTTGCATTACTTCATGTTCAATGAATTCGATTTAAAGTTTTAATTAAATTATCCTGAGAACATATGATTATAGTGGGCAGGCAGGTTTTGGTCAGGGCTGGCAAGTATTTCAGCTAGCCAGTCCTGTGGTCTGGCTGAAAATTTTGGGAGTTTCATACCCTGACATAATCACTGGATGCTAATTAGCGTCAGCTACCCAACCAAATGGGCTTCATACCTATATATATACATGTATGTATATCATTGTGAAGCGACACCTATCGGAGGATCAAAGATTAAAATATATATATTTCAATCTTTGATCCTCCGATAGGTATCGCTTCACAGTGAGAATAACACCAAACACAGGACATTACAGTCAAAATTATAGTCCACAATAAGCAAATTTTGATTTCGCGAAAAAACAACACAGTTCCATATTTCAATTCTTTCAAAGTTGGAGCAGTGCTTCCCTTTTATTAAAAAAGTATATATGACTGAAAAATGCATAAGCACAGTGAATAAGACAAAATACCCTTATTTTTAGCTCACCTGACTGAAAGTTAGATCGCGATGACTCTTTGAATTTGAATTGGCTCCATAGAACATTGTGGTGCTAGTTTCTGTTTGTGTTGCAGCTATCCCCCGACATCCTGGGAGCACGTCGCTACGGGGGAAATGTGGGCAGCCATGTGAGTAGGCAGGTCAAGCAGATCAGTTTGTCTGGAGGCTTGTTTGTTGGTTTGTTTGTTGTTTAACGCCGCACTCAGCAATATTCCAGCTATATGACAGCGGTCTGTAAATAATCAAGTCTGGACAAGACAATCTAGTGATTGATATCATGAGCATCGATCCACGCAATTGGGATCGATGACATGCATCAACCAAGTCAGCGAGCCTGACCACCCGATCCCGTTAGTCGCCTTTTACGGCAAGCATAGTCGCCTCTTACGGCAAGCTTGGGTAGCTGAAGACCTATTCTACCCCGGAATCTTCACGGGTCTTGTCTGGAGGGATTGTGGAAGCAACTTGGTGTTACGTGACATTAAATCACAACTCGACCTCGGACATGACTATTTATTACGAGTCAAAGAACAGAACAAAACAATACAAAGCACAAGGAATCCACCTGGGTTATGGACAGACAGAATGTATGACACGTCGGCTCCCCTGAACTGAGACTTCCACAGACATGAGACAGATAACAGAAAATATAAGATAGCTTTGTGATGTGGGGATATGGATGACTGTATTCTTGTTTTATTGTTTATTTCAGGACAGCCAGTGCTTTCTTCCTGTTAGATAAGTCGGATACTTACAAGGACGGCCCAGAGAAGACGGCCATGTTGTTATACTCATTCCAAGTGAGTGATGTAGTTTCATATTTCATGGATATTCTTGGTCAATATGCCTTGGTCAGTATGCCTACAGACAGGGAGAAAACAAAACTACCGTATTCGACGTAATAAGCGCCCAGGGTGCTCTCAAAATTAGAAATAGGGGGCTCTTATTAGAATGTTATTTTGGTGAAAAAAACAGAGTTGAAAGATAAATTTCGTGGTTTATGCTGACAGTCTGAAATGTTTATGTACAACAGATATATTTTTCCAGAATTAAATGCCCATAATTAAGGGTGCATATAACACACGAGTGCATATTATACGCAAATAAATAAGTCTTGTGTACATTGATCAATCGGAAGGGGTGCTAATTGGGATTGTTCACTAGCCAATATCTTAGCAAATGTTGCCGTGGGCACTTATTACGTCGAATACGGTAATTGTCATTTTGGGTTTAACTACAATAAAGAGATTAACAATAGTATGAAGAGATGTAGAACACCATACTATTAATCAAACACAAGAATATCGTATTCAGTTAACGGTTTTTACTTTTTAAAAAAAAAAAATTGGGGGTGGGGGGTGAGAGAGAGAGAGAGAGGTGGTGGGGGGGGGTTGTATGTAAAACAAGAAAGAAAGGTGGCCTAAATCAAAAAGAAATTGCTTTGTGATACAATGGATAATGTTTGAAAAATGTCATGATATCACACTTGTTTTGTTACCAGCTGTATCGAGAAGCTCATCGCCAGCACAAGTCCGTGCCAAGCTACTGGCATAAGAACTTTGCACTGGTCAGTGAGAGGCTCTTCCAGACCGACACTGACCTTGACAAGGCAGAGTTAGTTAAAATCAGCATTAAACAATTCAGGCTCTACCTGAAGAAGGAACCTGCAGATCCAGATAAAGACAAAATCAAAAACGCCGTCGCAAGCCTACAGAAATATTTGGATCAACTTAAAAGTGTATTATAATCAGTACATAGTGATTACTTCAACTTCATGCCTGTCATTCATTCATTTCATAGACTTGTCAACCCTCATATAATCGAGGCAGAGGATGATTGTCAAAGACATCAAAACCAGTGTGAAAACGACTGACCAATCAAAAACGATAAAGGCCATAATAAATAAATGAATTATCCCGCCTACCTCATTACGAAACACCCCACCTGACATTAACTCTTTGTACCTACAGAAAAAGAAAATCACTGTGTTAACCCATGTTTCTCTACTTGATGAAATACGCTATATACAGTGATCCCTCGCTACAACGCTACCTTTGGGGTCCAAATACTGTAAATCTTGAAATTAACGCGAGCATGAATTAAATGCGAAAAATGCGTGTGGTCTTTGCTCGCATTTTTAAACATCGCATTTATATCAACAATAAGACATTTTTGATAGCAGAAATACCAACTTAGACATACGCTGAAAACAAACAACTATTCCACATCACTGTTTATTGAGCAGCACTTGCAACAAGTATATAAACAATGCCATTCAAACACTAATTACATCCTTTGAATTGACACAAGCGTTCTACTCACTCATGTCATCACTGATCACACCTGCAAGTCCAGACAGACGCCACCCAACACGGTGTCTTTGGTCTTTGAGACTGCATCAAAGGCCGACACGAGCCAGCGTGCACGTATTGTTTTAGCTGAAGTACTCTACTCAGCGCTAATAAGCGGTGCTATTTGGTGTGTGATTGGATTAATGTAAGGTTGGATTAACGTGAGGATTCTCCTGTAAACCTGACAGAGGACATTTTGTTTAGATATAAATCCACTGATGCTTGAGAGGAGGGGGTGTCGCATTCATATTGAGTCGCATTTTTGGCTAGGGGCCAGCGGTTGCATTCTTTTGGAGACGCATTAATTTCACGTTTTACAGTAATTGATAAGCGTTATAGCCGATCAGCGGTTTAAACCAAGGAAGAGTAGTAGGGGGTAGATGACCCCCAAAACAGTACATGCTCGGCCTACCTAACACGATCTACGCTGCACGTTTCATAGTTTGAAAAAATATTAGAATAGTAGTTGTTTATGATTCATAGTGTAAAAAAAGATTTCCATCATGTCATTGGAAAACTTGAGTTTATTAAAAATGTAAGTAAATTTTGAGAGCTATACACTACTGCGCAGTATAACCGAGTTAGCGCTATATTGAAGGGCACAATAGCGAGGGAACACTGCATATAGTCGTAGAAATCAGTCAGTTTTCATGTCAAACACATCTGCTGGGAGTAACTGTAAGCAGATGCCTTGAACAGTTTGTTTTTGGCTTTTTGAAAGTAAAAAATAAAATGCTTTTTACCTCACATTTAAAAACAATTTGGATTAAGATCTAATAATTAATTTATTGTGGCCTAAGACATAGATTTTGTCAGAAGAGTTGTTATGATGAAACAATGCTTTTTTGAATCAAATGTTTTTATTCTGTTCAGTTTTAGCCCATTTCATATGAAGTTTAATGTACATTATAATTTGAAGCAGGATCAATCGAGGTACATGGGGTTTTATGCGTCCCCCATTAGGTTTTATGCCACTTGTCTGAGCAAGTCGTATAAAACCTAACGCGGATGCATAAAACCCCATGTGCCCTGAGTGATCCGGCTCCAACCAATTTATCTTACGAACATGTTTTAATGTGACATTGTTAAAGAATTAATACAAATTCAAAATTGATAGAAAACAGCTGTTCGATTGAGCTGAGGTTAACTGTTCTGTGTCGCGTGACTTCCATTGACTCGGAAAAAGCATGCAGATTTTTGCTTTGAAGCAGGGTATAAGGGATTTATTCTGTCTCTCAGAAATCCACGTACCGCCTGTATTGTTTGTGGCGGGGTATAAGAGATTTATTCCCAGATGAAACTTTTTTTAACCCCCAAGGCCGGTTACCCAGTATTTTATCAAGATCGCATGGACCAATCAGATCTCATCATTCTGACAGGGAGGTCTGATAATGAAACTTAATCTTGACATTCTCATTCAGTGTCAAAACACAAGAGAAAAAAGCTGAGGGATGTCTGCTTGTTTGTTCACAATGTATGTAAGACTGTGTCGGTAAACTTTACACATGTGAATAATGCAGATGGTAGTTGATGTATCGATACATACCGTATTGGACGTAATAAGCGCCCCGCTCTAATAAGCACCCACGGTGATATTTGCTAAATTTTCGCTTGTGAACAATCCCAATTAGCACCCCTTCCGATTGATCAATGTACACAAGACTTATTTATTCGTGTATAATATGCACTCATGCATGTGTTATATGCACCCTTAATTATGGGCAATTAAATTCTGGATAAATATATCTGTCGTGTATAGATCTAATACACACAGACTTTTATTTTGTATCATTTCAGGCTGTCAGCATAAACCACGAAATTTACAATCTTTCAACTCTGGGTTTTTTTCTCCAAAATTTTATTCTAATAAGAGCCCCCTGTTTCAAATTTTGAGAATGCCCTGGGCGCTTATTACGTTGAATACGGTACTTGTATCTGTACTCAAGGACAAATGATAGATTACTGCAAATTAATAATAATGCTTATGGCATATTGATCAATATTATATAATACTCAAAAGAAGTTAAGGACCACTGGATTCGTTCAGGTTACAACAAGTAATTTTTGCGTGGCATGACAAATTAACTACAGTACTATGAAAGAGTCGGATGGTCCTTATATTTTTTTAATGGTATGAGAAAACTGTTTGATGAATAAGAACTTTTGCCTTTGAGTATACGAATCAATGCCATCTTCGTCTTCCCAACGCAAGGGAGATAACTGACTATAAAAGTCCAGTTTCCACCCTTGCCGAAGTACATTGGAATTGATGGGCTCGATCGTAGCGCCACCAGTGGCTATTATGAACTATGTCTCTTCTGTGCCCCTCCTATTGACCAATCAGGTTCCACCTCTCATTTCACTTGCATTTGCTTCAAACAAAATGGCCTTCACGATATGGCTTAAATACTGCCGATGTGTCGTTAAATATTAACTCACTCACTCAAACAAAATGGCGGCGCCCAGTCAAGACAATCTGATCGATAATCAAAATTGTATTGTATTATAACGGATCTTACCTCGCGAAGCGCTTCAACTCATTTGAGCTCCATGATTAAAAACATGAATTATTTGGAAAATATCTGTCAACGCCCAGTTATGTTCTGCAGTCGACCGAAATCTGCACGTTAATATCCATGTTGTTTGAAACCGGATGTCTAGTTTGTTAGGCGATTTTGATTGGACTATGCACAGATTTGTTCGTCCAGCCAAAATGTATCTCAATAAATCCAGCCTAGTTCGGCAAGGGTGGAAACTGGACTTTTGTAGTCAGTTAACTCCCTTGCCTCAGGAAGATGTGTCATCTTACAGCATGCTGGTAATTTATTCATTCATTACATGCAGTATTTGTGGATGGAAGTCCCTGTCATTACATTCTAACTTTGTGTTGTTGTCAACATTATTACAATTAATTACATGTGTGTCCCTGTTACAAGACAGTTGACTTTAGCGCCATTTTATCAGATTCTGAATTTACTCCGATAAAATACAAAGATCACCTCCTTTCAAGGTGAACTCTGAACGAAGTTTGACAGTTTGACTGCCTACTGAACATAAAGGATGGATGTTGTTTTAAGCCAATCAGATATCTGCTTTCTGAAATAATACAGCTTCAGTTATTTGCCACTTTGGTCCAAAAGAAAATGTACACAAAAATAGTTTTCATTGTCATATCATGGTGCTCCCAAAAATATGTAAGATAGACAATATTATTTCCTTTCAGAACTGCCCAATTAGATTCGTTTTCAAGATAAGAAAACCATATAGGGAAACCAAATGCTTTGCTTGCTGCTACCGAGAATTGAGAAACCTCTATATTGTTTTGCTGATACTAAGTCCACCTGATGGGACCTCCTATGGAGGAGGGTATGTCAGCCCAGGGTATGTCAGTCCAGGGTATGTCAGTCCAGGGTATGTCAGGCTAGGGAATGTCAGGCTAGGGAATGTCAGGCTAGGGAATGTCAGTCCAGGGTATGTCAGCCCAGGGTATGTCAGTCCAGGGTATGTCAGGCTAGGGAATGTCAGCCCAGGGTATGTCAGACCAGGGTATGTCAGGCTAGGGAATGTCAGTCCAGGGTATGTCAGGCTAGGGAATGTCAGCCCAGGGTATGTCAGACCAGGGTATGTCAGGCTAGGGAATGTCAGCCCAGGGTATGTCAGGCTAGGGAATGTCAGTCCAGGGTATGTCAGACCAGGGTATGTCAGGCTAGGGAATGTCAGGCCAGGGTATGTCAGGCTAGGGATTGTCAGGCTAGGGAATGTCAGCCCAGGGTATGTCAGGCTAGGGAATGTCAGACCAGGGTATGTCAGGCTAGGGAATGTCAGTCCAGGGTATGTCAGACCAGGGTATGTCAGGCTAGGGAATGTCAGTCCAGGGTATGTCAGACCAGGGTATGTCAGGCTAGGGAATGTCAGACCAGGGTATGTCAGGCTAGGGAATGTCAGACCAGGGTATGTCAGACCAGGGTATGTCAGACCAGGGTATGTCAGACCAGGGTATGTCAGGCTAGGGAATGTCAGTCCAGGGTATGTCAGGCTAGGGAATGTCAGTCCAGGGTATGTCAGGCTAGGGAATGTCAGACCAGGGTATGTCAGGCTAGGGAATGTCAGTCCAGGGTATGTCAGACCAGGGTATGTCAGGCTAGGGAATGTCAGACCAGGGTATGTCAGGCTAGGGATTGTCAGGCTAGGGAATGTCAGCCCAGGGTATGTCAGGCTAGGGATTGTCAGACCAGGGTATGTCAGACCAGGGTATGTCAGGCTAGGGAATGTCAGTCCAGGGTATGTCAGGCTAGGGAATGTCAGTCCAGGGTATGTCAGACCAGGGTATGTCAGGCTAGGGAATGTCAGGCTAGGGAATGTCAGGCTAGGGATTGTCAGGCTAGGGAATGTCAGCCCAGGGTATGTCAGTCCAGGGTATGTCAGTCCAGGGTATGTCAGACCAAGGTTTGTCAGACTAGTGAATGTCAGACCAGGGTATGTCAGGCTACGGTATGCCAGACCAGGGTATGTCAGACCAGGGTATGTCAGACCAGGTATTGGAGTAAATAATCAGCTTTTCATGCGAGCAATCTGTACAGTGTCTTGAATCCTATCTGAAACAGTATTCCGTCAAGTGCCCCTTTATCCTCGGCTAACACCTGGGCACTTCGTAAATCGATGTTAAGGTATGAGATTTTCAAAAGTCGTAGCTAAGATTGCTCTGTGCAATAGGAACCCTGGAGCACTACTTAAGATGATTACTGTAATTTTTTAAGCAAATAAAATAAGATTTACAGCTGTGTTGGAGGTGGTTATAGTCAACGTTATTGTTGAAGTATAGATACAGATATTTGATATCATATTGTACTCACCAGTGGATACCTTTTCGTCTGGGACCATCTGCCCATCAGATGACACTATGAGTACCCTGACCTGCCCACAAAATGCAGATTTCCAGCCGTTTGTGGAAATGATCTCAAGTCGTACATGTTCAACATTCCCCTTCACTCTACTGCAAGGGAGTTATAGGGTGGAGGAATATAATATTGCCTGCTATACAATATGGCCTTCACTCTATGTAGGTTCAAACAGAGAATGGGACTTCGCTTTCCGAGTTGTTGTCGTAGGTTTTCATACAGACATGATGGAGAAGAGTGTCTATGAACAATGAGTAAATTCATCACCTTAGTGCATGCTTGGGACATCTTCCCGAATCAAGGGTGTTCACTGACTGTAAAAGTCAAGTTCCCACCTTTGCCGAAATTGGCTGGAATTTCCAGGCTCGATCGTAGTACCACCAGTGGCTATTACGAGTTATGTCCCTTCTATGTCCCTCCTATTGGCCAATCAGATTCCATCTCTAATATCACTGTTATTTGCTTCAAACAAAATGGCAGCGCCCAGCCAAGACGATCTGATTGATAATCAAGATCTATATTGTAATAAAACGGCTCTTAACCTTCTTTGATAGGCATTTACAAGTTGGAGTACTAAGTAAGGATAAGATAAGAATTTATGGATGAACCTCTTAACCTGCAAATTGCATCAAATCACTTAAGCACCTTAATAAAAGACATGAAAGGAATTGCAAATATCTGTCGGCGCCCATTTAGGGGTACACATGCTTTGCAAATCCTGCAGTCGACCGAAATCTGCACGTTGAAATCCATGTTGTTTACGAACCGGATATCTAGTTCGTTACGCGATTTTGATTGGACTATGCATACACTCGTTAGTCAAGCCAAAATGTAACTCCGGAATTCCAGCCTGGTTCGGCAAGGGTGGAAACTGGACTTCTAAAGTCAGTTAACTCCCTTGCCTCAGGAAGATGGCTTAGGGTTGTGTTTTAGTGAAACTGAAAATTTATGGTATGCTTCAGAATTTTTTATTTTTTAATTATTTTTTTTTGGGGGGGGGGCTCCCAGTTTCATACCTCTTCATCGATGTGTCTCCCTGCCAGTTTTGTGCTGGGAATAATGATTGTGATTCACTCCAGTATCTGGAAGAGAGCATGTTTAAGAGTATTTCAAGAGGTGTGTATATTTTATTCTTGGTGGGCGGTCGGGTAGCCTAGTGGTTAAAGCGTTCTATCGTCACGCCGAAGACCCGGGTTCGATTCCCGACATGGGTACAAAGTGTGAAGCCCATTTCTGGTGTCCCCCGCCGTGGTATTGCTGGAATAGTGCTAAAAGCGGCGTAAAACCATACTCACTCACGCACTATTCTTGGTAAGCATCCTTAAATGTTTTTGAAATTCCATTCATTTGACAACAAATATTTCTAGTGATATATCCCTGTGTTATGGGTTTTCGGATGGTTAACAAACATTCGCAAATTTCTCGTTAATCACAAAAACAACTAAAACATCCCATTCGCATATAATAGACAACTTTATCTTAAAAACAGGCCATAATCTGAGCATTTACAAAGTCTGTGCCGCCAAACGCCTTGTTATAGCGCGACTAACCGGCGATAAACATGGCCGTCCGAAAACCTATGATCCGACAATACTCAACTTGGCTCATTTCGATGGTTGATTGTTTTACAGACTTGGTTGTTACTCATGTTAGAAAATAAAGTCATCTACTTTCAGCTGTGTTATGTTCTGCATTCACAGATGTAGTTCATTAAATGGCATTGGGTCCACTTCCTCATCGATCTAGGGGCGGTCGGGTAGCCTAGTGGTTAAAGGGTTAGCTCGTCACGCCGAAGACCCGGGTTCGATTCCCGACATGGATACAATGTGTGAAGCCCATTTCTGGTGTCCCCCGCAGTGCTATTGCTGGAATATTGCTAAAAGCGGCGTAAAACCATGCTCACACACTCACTCCTCATCGATCTTGGACAGTAGCTGGTCAGTGCTCAAGTGCTGGAGTGGGGATGGCGTGACAGGCTTAGCATATTTAATAAAACAAGTCTGTATTATATTGTCTGCATTGTATACTACTCAAAACAAGTAGAGAACACCACACTTGGAAGTATGCGTGTTGCAATACCCACCAGCCATGATTAACTATAGTCATGTGGGTGTTCTTTTACGTCTTTGACTAGTATATATGGTTTCAACAATATTTATGTCCATAATAACCCATGAAGATCCGGTGTAGAATAGGTCTCCAGCAACCCATGCTTGTTAAAGGCGACTATGCTTGTCGTAAGAGACGACGAACGGGATCGGGTGGTCAGGCTCGCTGACTTGGTTGATGCATGTCATCCTATCCCGATTGCGTGGATCGATTCTCATGATATCAATTTTCTGGTCCAGTATATCAACCCTGACCAATGAAAAATCTCCTCCACAGAGAATTGTCATCGGGAACAAGGTTGTGTACATTACAAAAAAGCATTCCATTACCAGGAACAATCACTTGGGAGATGGACATGCCTCTCTGAACTGCAAGTCTTATATTGAAGATAAGTTTATCAGTAAGATATAGCACAGTTCCGGGAACTATTACCGGGGGTAAGTACTTTCTGAAAATGGAGGAAATATTTATTTTTGAAAAACTCATGTCAACCAATTGCTTCGTCTTATTCAATTCTCGTGCTATGTGGTATTTTGTTCATACAAATAAAACGAACTCTTCGTCTCTCAGCTATGTACTTATGGACACTGTAATACACCTCGACCACAGTGGTCGATACCATGAGCACCTATTACACCGTTGCATAAGAAATTGTACAACTTTATGGGTAACAACTTCTGTTTTTTTGCGTAAAGCGACGTTTCGATGTTGATTCTGGCAACGTTATCAAGCTAGGGTGACTTACAACCGTGTGAAGCATGTTATATGTGCCTTGTATCCTAATAAGCTAGTCAAGCGGGCCATGTCCACCACAGTCCAGACAAAACAGACAAGACCAGAGTCCGTCCCCATCAGAATCACCCTACCCTATAC
Organism: Haliotis rufescens; assembly: GCF_023055435.1. Classification (NCBI taxonomy): domain Eukaryota; kingdom Metazoa; phylum Mollusca; class Gastropoda; order Lepetellida; family Haliotidae; genus Haliotis; species Haliotis rufescens. The sequence continues at coordinate 58,307,633 of NW_025964001.1, read as the reverse complement.
TGGCAAGATTTCTCATCAATACATGACACTTTTATAGAGATAAAAACTTCTTTTATTCTTTGTCACTGTCTCTGTGGTCTAGTGATTGAGCGTCATCGGCCGCGTCATACCAAAAGACGTTAAAAATGAAACTTGTTACCCTGTCTGACTGGTCGGCTCGTAGTCAGTATTCATGTTTAACTGTGCCATGGTATCTCAGTGGGCTAACACTAAAAAATCGGGATTACTCCGGACTAGTACAAGGCTATATAAGTGCACTAGTCTTGGACGCGAAGTTAAACCCCATTTCTCCTCACCTTACCTGTTATTCTTTGTCAGGTAAATGCTTGAGCAAGAAGTACGACCCAGAAGTAGCTCTGAAACGTCGTGACAAAAAATAAAAGAAGTTGCTATCCATAAAAAGTGTCATGTATTCAAATTTGTAAACTACTGAAGCACCAGTCAGGCATCGATACCGTATTCACTGGCTCCCCATCGCTCTGTACCATCCTCCACAGAGTTGGCCCCAAACCTCCTTCCAAAAAGCAACTCTTAAAAAGGAATGATCTAGGAGATTAATTGCACCTGTGGTGAGTCGTACATTGATGAAACCTCCCGCGTGGTGGATACCCGCATCAAAGAACATAAGATTTCAAAAGCCAAAGCAGACAGCAAAATAGCCCTCTCAGACCACCAGCAAAAAAATCCCAAGCATCCAATTCTGTTTGACAAAATCCTCTAAACCAAACGTCACGACTTCACGAAAAGAAAACTCGCAGAAGCTATAGAAATCCGCCGCCACAAAGCTCAGTCAACAGAGATCAAGGACATTACATTTCGTCTGTCCATGAAGATCTAATCAAGCAATAGACCTGTCTTAATTAGTATCCATTCAGATTGTCACAACTTGTTAATCCTTATCCTTGCTGTACATCTGACTTCATTCTCTGTGTGCGATTTGTTATCCTCACCGTACACCTGGCTTCAGCCTATCATCTGTTTGCTACCTGTTATCTATTACCTGTTGTCGTTAATCTGCTCATCACAACTTATAATGCATACCTATCATCATCAAGAAGTTGGTATCCATTTATTTATTTATTTACTCACTAAGTTTTAGAATGCCTATCAAACAGTTACACCCTTGCAGTACGTTACCATACATACAGCCAGACCAACCGTCCGTCCGGTTCTCAATATGATATTGTAACTTACCCCAACTAAGCATTTCATACCTCAGCTGTCGAGTTTAGGATATTACGACCACTGGCAGATTCAGCTGAAGAGAGTTTTCCGATCTAATTGATCAGCTGGGCTGTTAAGGTACTACTAAGAACCATTCAGAGCAACACAAAGTCGCGACATTCATGTATATTCATTATCTAACCCTCTCACACCTGTCAATGATAGTGTTCTACTGAGACAAAGGAATCGCCGAGAGGTTTTCTCAGTCAACGGATTATCGGTTCATCCTGAGAAAACATCCCTCGAATGACACCTATTAACGATATGTCACCAGCAGCAGACAGTTAGCCCATGTCATTAACCATCTTTCAACAAGACACATTGTACCACCAGTACAGGACATTCAGGAAGCAACGACGTGAATAAATATCATCAAAACATCTCCACATACACCGCTAGGTGATACAATACGAAATTGTTAAAGTAGACACAAGTTCTGGATAGCAACTTCTTTAATTACTGTAAAGGGACGTTTCGGTGTACATCCTTATACCGTTGTCAAGCAAGGCTGTTGTTTGTACGAAATTGTTGTTTGCGAAACCCGTATCATCAAACTATGGCCATGAATAATGTAAACACTTTGGAAACAGATGTCAATATTTCGTGACGTGGTCAATATCCAATAATACCATCAAATGTTCATGTGGAGGAAATCGCTTGCTTGTCTTTCGGTTTCTTAAAGCTGTCGAGAAGAGAATCCTACAACTTCCTTACATTGAAATATGTCTAAAATGACGTCAGGTGCCTCTGATCTGTCTACTGTAGGCTTACTTTTCAATAAAGGATAGCAATAGACGACGTCAGCATGTCCAGGCATTTCCTATACAATGCAGTAAAAGTGGTGTAGTGACAACTTTAATAAGATTTTTAACAAATTCTACAGGAAATGAAGCAAATAGCCGTCGTCTTCCGCAGTATCATACACTGACTGATGAAGGCTGAACAGACGCTTCCAGTTGAACCTCACTCAAAGGATCCTTGTTCATGGAGCGTTGTAGTGAACTCCCTGATGTCAACTATCAACGCGTACACAGCTTTGATTCTACTCCACGCCAAGGAGTCTGCTACCTCCCTGCTTATTGCTGAAACAACAACACCCGTTAATGATAGCAGGGTCGGCTTGTACCCTTGAAAGAGATTGTTTATAGGGGTTTTAATACTGAGTGATTCCACAAACAACATTTCACACGCAGTAATTAGTGATGTCGCGACATCCAGACACTCTGAGTAGATTATCTCAGCTTTGATCGGTCGAGGCTTTTTAACCTCCTTGATTGGTCACCTGATACACCTGGGTTTAAGACACCCAGTACCCGCCTTAGTCCACCATTCACATCTTTCATCATGGACGTACCATCTCACCTGCTTCAACCTCTCAGTATCGACACCAACATCATCTACGACTTGGATACCACCAAGTTCCCCGGTCTGGACCATCCACAACACATGTATCATCCTGCTCTGTTGGTAGCATCACCGGCGACACGACAGTCGTGGTTGTCGGCCTTGAAGCACGACGACATCTCCGAAGACTTATTCACTGATGATCTGTTTGAGCTTATAGGTATGTATCAACCTCATATGAAAAGATACATGCATTATCTTACGGATTTCAGTATATTCCATGGTGGAGATATCATACAACTATATACCTGCAATAAAGGGGCTTAGTAAAATATGAGGTAGAATTGTCAAAAACATTTTAATTCATTGTTATTTTTTGTTTTACAGAAAACTGTTCCACAGAAACCTTCCTACATCCTGTCAGTAGTGACTCCGATTCCACATTGGTCCAGAGTGTGTTTGATGATATCATCGACTCCACATCATCTGACCAACTAGAAGACGACTCCAGTCTCTCAGATGTCACGTGGTTCCAGACAGATTCCTGCTCGACTTTCCCGTGCCCTCCATCTGGTCAACAAGTGCACCCGTCTTCGTCATGTTGGGATAGTTTTTGTCCATCTTCTACATGTACCATGAGTCTGAAGAGAAAACGAGAATCTGATGACTTGGATTTGTCCAAGAGAAGCAAACTGGATGACCTCATCAGCTCTTGGGTTTATGTCCCCAAAGAGACGTATAACATGTGTGTTCGAGGTTTCTAGAGTGGATTTTAAAATCTTGGTTATTGGAATGCTTGTTAATGCTTGTTAGTTGTTACTGACAGTGGCTATGTTTGACCTTATTTATGTCGACAATGATTTATCATTGAATAACAAAGTGGCTACAAAAGTCTGAATTGTACATCTTGATAGTGCTTCCATGTTTGTTTAATGCACATATTGCCCTTTTACGAGTTGTTGAAAACGATTTAAATACAAACCAAAAGAAATGTCTCTTGTTCTTCATTTCTTCCATGATGTCGTTACAATGATGTGTCTAATCGCCAGCACACAAAGTCAGCAAACCAAGTCACTCAGCCATCAAGGCTTCTACCAATATTGAAGCCTGACAAATGATAGTCCAGGTCACGTACCTTGTGTACCCCTCTGTAAACTGACACGGCTCCAATGGCCGAATGCCATGAATACGACAATGTCCCTTTCAAAGTGGTCAAATGTAACATATGTCATACTTGGGATTACACTTTCTTAGTAAAGGACAAATCCAGTACTCAATCCATCCGGGATTCGAACCATAACCAATGGAAGTCTGGCAAATGATAGTCTAGATCACGTACCTTGCGTACCCCTCTGTAAACTGACACGGCTCCAATGGCCGAATGCCATGAATACGACAATGTCTTTTCAAAGTGGTCAAATGTAACATATGTTATACTTGGGATTACACTTACTTAGTAAAGGACAAATTCCAGTACTCAATCCATCCGGGATTCGAACCCACACCAACGGAGTAAGGCATCTTTCCAGGAAGCGTACATGTGTGGGTGATATGCTGTCACCTCAGACGCTTACATCGGCTTGTCTGTTCAACTAGATGGCTTTGTTAACTGGACTGGTGATTTGTTTTATTGTTTTACGTCAAACTCAGTAATATTCCATCTGTATGACATTTACATAGTCGAGTCTGGATTGCCTATTTCATTGTAGTCCGGAATCCCCAAGGGGCCATATTCTGTGTACAAAAATCAGTACAAAGCTTTCCAAATCCCCCAATCCGCCTTCATTCGGCGCTGACCCGGTGGTGGTAAATGTCAGCTGTTTGGTGGCAATCGTTCTTCCCTCTAGGGTTGAGCTGGTGTTCACGGTCTGGTCTACTGGTATGGCAGGGTAGTTGTTGAAGTTCTTAGCTGTTGTAGTTCGTCTTCATTGTGTTCTGGCGTGGAGCAGATGTTCTTGGCTCATCGGGCTGGTGAGGCTATTATACCTCTCTTACCTTTTGGGGAGATGGTTTGATGAGTGGTGAAGGTACTGGTCAGTATGGTGGGTTAACAATACACGCTGGTCTGGAGTTTGTTGTCAACTTTGACTCTAACATAAAAGACAGGTAGCTGCTTGTTAGTATCTTCACCACAGTGCACTGCATGCTTGTGTGTTGGGCATTAAGGTGACTAAGGAGGATGTTGGAGCACCATCAGGATTTAGGATGACAAATGTGTCGTCGACTTTTTTTGTAGCAGCAGATCGTGGTGACGGGTGATGTCTGAGGGTGCTGTCTTCCAGGTGTGTCATGTAGATCTCGCCAGTCTCGGTGATGATGAGGGAGAAGGGAGATCCAAAGAGGAGGCCATGGGTTTGTTGTAGGGTCTTCTCTTGCCAGGTGAAGTATTTTGAAATTGTGCAGCAGTTGATGAGTTGGATGATTCTGTCTGTAGAGAGATGGGTATATAGAGCATCGACCATTTCTGTATCTGTATATTAGTATCAACACCGAAACTTCGCTGTCATTGTAATAAAGAAGTCGTATATCCATAGAACTATTTCCCTTGTTCAGTGAATATATTGTCAGGGAGGCTGTCTTTCTCCAAGACGACAACCATGGCTACCATGTTAGTGCTCACGCCATCAACAGAAACGGATATTGTGTTGTCCTGACATAAACGTGTTCGGAAACGAGTCGATGTATAATCTGAGTGTTTTTTCCATGAAGCAAGCTTTATTTCCAACAGACTATCTTTCTTGAAGATTTAATGCGTTATCTAAGTGGAACCTAACTTCCATCGCGGATAACCTCTTTTAAAAAACCCCGGAAAAACTAATTGGAAGAACATGTTATTCATAAACAACCAATGAAGCTTGGTTGAGGAGGGAAGACACTTTATGAACTAAAAGAGAACGATATGGTGTGATTTAACGGGCGCTTCCAACTATTCTCATTTCGCACTCTACAGCCAGACATCAATGTGGAGATGTTAAAACAGCATCAAATACAATGTGGTATAATGTTGTAAGCTTGTACAAACCACTAAAGAAACAACTCCTTTCATGTGTATAAGCCGACATTACTGTCATTAACAGATGTTGTTTGAGCAATGATCAAGGAGGCGACAGACATTTTGGCGTGGAGTAGAATCAAAGCTGTGTACTTGCTAGATTCAAGTTGTCTTGAATGAGTTAATTACATAGACCACTGGCTGCAATTGTCTCTACACTCCAGTACCCCTACACTTGATTAAAACAACAAAGAAATTTGCCTTTTGTAATAGAAGAACAGTCCTATGAAACTAATTAATGCTTAATTAACGATAACCTGTGACTAAATGAGCCGGGGTCAACAACCTTATTATTTGTCATCAGTTTATCGTTTCATCATTACCAAATATTTATCTGTTGCTATAATTCTTTGTTATATTCTAAACTGAAACCATCGTTATTTGGTATATAGGTTTTTTCACATTTATAGATAACATGTGTATATTATTTCATTCTTTAGTTGTAAAATGTACTAAAATATCATCCTATTTTTCTTCACATTTCGGCTTGCTATATCTATTGTTAATGAATTTACAGCCGTTTTCATATTCAGACAAAAAGATCAATCATGGTTTCAGAGGACCAGTTACTTTTCTGGGGGTACTGTTAGTACTTTTCTTTTTCACATATGGCCATAATGTTGTAAAAAGTGAAGTTTCATTCCATATTGTTTTTCTTATGTCAATATACAAAACAGTCAGATTGTTCGTTCATTAATATTCCTTATCTCTTGAGAATACTTGGGGCGGTCGGGTAGCCTAGTGGTTAAAGCGTTCGCTCGTCACGCCGAAGGCCCGGGTTCGATTCCCGACATGGGTACAATGTGTGAAGCCCATTTCTGGTGTCCCCCGCCGTGATATTGCTGAAATATTGCTAAAAGCGGCGTAAAACCATACTCACTCACTCACTCACTTGAGAATACTTATGTTCATCAAACACAGTTTTACCTCCAGTTTTTGTTTGATCGTTGTAGCATAAACTTTGTGATACTATAATATGTTGGTCATTATTCCAATTCTAAATTTTGCCTATGCTAAGAGCACATCTGCTAATTACCAGATATAAAAAAACTAACCCATTCCTGGATGCTGGGGTAGTACTCAACAGTTACTGTGAAGTTTGTTGTTATTAGTTATGGGTTAGGAAGGATACAGTGGCTGTAAATAAACGCAACGTGTATACACCACTAATAGCAGGTAAACGATAAGGTAAACAGGTAAACGAAGCCAAAGTCCAAATGATATACCCGGTATTGCATATTCTTTACAAAAAATCCCAGGCACCCAGATTATGAAATGGTTGGTAACTTTGTTGGCTTAAGCAATAAATGCTATCGCCCATTTCATTAAAAATACCTTCTAAACACTGTAACCATTTATGACAGCTATTGTTTTATGCTGAATTCATTATATAGCATTTGATTTTGGATTCTTGATAACTTTTGCTCTTTGCCAGATATTAGCTTAGCCCAAAAACATACCATTCGACATTTAATGGAGTTAATGACGAGTACTCTTCCAAGCTCTCCATACAACATGTATAAAGGTGTATATTTCTTAATCGGAAGAAATTTATGTAAAAACTTAAAGTGAACAGATTTAATTTATGTATAATTTTCAAAACCAATGAATTCATAACCATATAATGAATAGAATTGGTTTTACTCAAACATCGAAGGTATATCTTTGGCATTTTATTGACAGATTAAATGTTCTAATACAAATGACATGGCCTTTGTGGCAGATTCACAATTTGCATTGATAGAGGTTTTGAAAGAGATATTGTTTGTAAAAACAACGGAGAGATCTAACTGACCATTAAGTTAGATTCGATAAATACACCAGGGCAGTTTTGAGAATATCAAACTGATCTATGAAGATCTAATCAAGCAAAATAACTTTCATAATTAGTATCTATTCAGATTGTCCCAACTTTTTAATCCTTATCCTTGCTGTACATCTGGCTTCAGCCGATCATCTGTTTGCTACCTGTTATCTATTACCTGTTGTTAATCTGCTTATCACAACGTATAATGCATATATACCTATCATCATCAAGAAGTGGTTATCCATTTATATATTTACTCACTAAGTTTTAGAATGCCAATCAAACAGTTACACCCCTGCAGTGCGTTACCATACAAACAGCCGGATCAACCGTCCGTCCGGTTCTCAATACGACGTTGTAACTTGCCCCAACTAAGCATTTCATACCTCAGCTGTCGAGTTTAGGATATTACGACCACTGGCAGATTCAGCTGAAGAGAGTTATCCGATCTAATTGGTCAACTGGGCTATTAAGGTACTACTAAGAACCATTCAGAGCAACACAAAGTCGCGATATTCATGTATATTCAGTATCTAACCCTCTCACACCTGTTTATGATAGTGTTCTAATGAGACAAGAAGAAGAAGAAGAAGAAATGTTTATTTAAGTGTCACATATTGTACATAAAACACATTTTAAACAAAAGCAAGTTGCCATTAAAAGTACAATATCCAGCCTCTAGGGCTCATGAGACACTCTAAAAGCATTTAAAACATATAACATTATTAAATATAAAACACAAAATAAAAATATTATATACAATGTTAAGACTAGAAGAGATGCACTCTCCTTCTATACATGCTGTATAATGTGTTGCTAAAATCGGCTGTAAAATCACTTCTTGCATCAAATAAGATAATTGCTGAATGCTATTAAAATAATAAAAGTCTTGATTTAATTCAGCTGCCTTGTGTAGTAGTTGATATCTCAGGTCACTGTATACAAAACAATCTATTAAAAAGTGTGATTCATCCTCAATAACATAATTATTTTTTTCTGCACAAAATTTACATATTCTATCATTTAAAGGAATAGGTGGCTTGGAATAGCGGCCTGTTTCGACTAATAGAGGGAGGTTACCACACCTAAACTTAGATAAAACACTTCGATAATCCCTTCGCTTCACACATTTCACATAGTGGCTCACATTCACATCAAATTTGTCTGAAATTCTGAAAGTCCTTAGCTTGTTACCATTTGGTTTGTTCTCATCATCCCACACTTGTTTACACCATGATTCACTATCTTTCTCTTTCAAGATATCCTTCAGTAAGTTCACTTTTTTCTTGTTATATTCACTGTCACTGATAATCCCATCCACATTTAAGTCTCGTATCAGCATTTCAGTTCTTTTATCAAGAGATTTACTTTGATACATTGCCCACTTATGAATAATATTTGGAATTCTGCATTGGCATTGATTCACATCTGAAGAATTGTCTAAATAATTCTATCTTTTGATCCACATCACTTGATGACCATCCCATATCGCTGCGACAAAGGAATCGCCGAGATGTTTTCTCAGTCAAAGGATTATCGGTTTATCCTGAGAAAACATCCCTCGAATGACACATATTAACGATATGTCACCAGCAGCAGACAGTTAGCCCATGTCATTAACCATCTTTCAACAAGACACACAGTACCACCAGTGCAGGACATTCAGGAAGCAACGACGTGAATAAATATCATCAAAACATCTCCACATATACCCCTAGGTGATACAATACGAAATTGTTAAAGTAGACACAAGTTCTGGATAGCAACTTCTTTAATTACTGTAAAGGGACGTTTCGGTGTACATCCTTATACTGTTGTCAAGCAAGGATGTTGTTTGTACGAAATTGTTGTTTGCGAAACCCGTATCATCAAACTATGGCCATGAATAATGTTAACTCTTTGGAAACAGATGTCAATATTTCGTGACGTGATCATTATCCGACAATGCCATCAAATGTTAATGTGGAGGAAATCGCTTCCTTGTCTGTCGGTTTCTTAAAGCTGTCGAGAACAGAATCCTACCACTTCCTCACATTGAAAAATGTCTAAAAATGACGTCAGGTGCCTCTGATCTGCCTAGTGTACGGCTTGCTTTTCAATAAAGGATAGCAATAGACGTCGTCACTATGTCCAGGCATTTCCTATACAATGCAGTAAAAGTGGTGTAGTGACAACTTTAATAAGATTTTTAACACATTCTACAGGAAATGAAGCAAATAGCCGTCGTCTTCCGCAGTATCATACACTGACTGATGAAGGCTGAACAGACGCTTCCAGTTGAACCTCACTCAAAGGATCTTTGGATCCTCATGGAGCGTTGTAGTGAACTCTCTGATGTCAACTATCAACGCGTACACAGCTTTGATTCTACTCCACGCCAAGGAGTCTGCCACCTCCCTGCTTATTGCTGAAACAACAACACCTGTTAATGATAGCAGGGTCGGCTTGTACCATTGAAAGAGATTGTTTATAGAGGTTTTAATACTGAGTGATTCCACAAACAACATTTCACACGCAGTAATTAGTGATGTCGCGACATCCAGACACTCTGAGTAGATTATCTCAGCTTTGATCGGTCGAGGCTTTTTAACCTCCCTGATTGGTCACGTGATACAACTGGGTTTAAGACACTCAGTACCCGCCTCAGTCCACCATTCACATTGTTCATCATGGACGTACCATCTCACCTGCTTCAACCTCTCAGTATCAACACCAACATCATCTACGACTTGGATACCACCAAGTTCCCCGGTCTGGACCATCCACAACACATGTATCATCCTGCTCTGTTGGTAGCATCACCGGCGACACGACAGTCGTGGTTGTCGGCCTTGAAGCACGACGACATCTCCGAAGATTTACTCACTGATGATCTGTTTGAGCTTATAGGTATGTATCAACCTCATATGAAAAGATACATGCATTATCTTACGGATTTCAGTATATTCCATGGTGGAGATATCATACAACTATATACCTGCAATAAAGGGGCTTAGTAAAATATGAGGTAGAATTGTCAAAAACATTTTAATTCATTGTTATTTTTTGTTTTACAGAAAACTGTTCCACAGAAACCTTCCTACATCCTGTCAGTAGTGACTCCGATTCCACATTGGTCCAGAGTGTGTTTGATGATATCATCGACTCCACATCATCTGACCAACTAGAAGACGACTTCAGTCCCTCAGATGTCACGTGGTTCCAGACAGATTCCTGCTCGACTTCCCCGTGCCCTCCATCTGGTCATCAAGTGCACCCGTCTTCGTCTTGTTGGGATAGTTCATGTGTCTCTTCTACATGTACCATGAGTCTGAAGAGAAAACGAGAATCTGATGACTTGGATTTGGCCAAGAGAAGCAAACTGGATGACCTCATCAGCTCTTGGGTTTATGTCCCCAAAGAGACATATAACATGTGTGTTCGAGGTTTCTAGAGTGGATTTTAAAATGTTGGTTATTGGAATGCTTGTTAATGCTTGTTAGTTGTTACTGACAGTGGCTATGTTTGACCTTATTTATGTCGACAATGATTTATCATTGAATAACAAAGTGGCTACAAAAGTCTGAATTGTACATCTTGATAGTGCTTCCATGTTTGTTTAATGCACATATTGCCCATTTACAATTTGTTGAAAACGATTTAAATACAAACCGAAAGAAATGTCTCTAGTTCTTCATTTCTTCCATGGTGTCGTTACAATGATGTGTCTAATCGCCAGCACACAAAGTCAGCAAACCAAGTCACTCAGCCATTAGGACTTCAACAAATATGGAAGTCTGGCAAATGATAGTCTAGAACACGTATCTTGCGTAACCCCTCTGTAAACTGACACGGCTCCAATGGCCGAATGCCATGAATACGACAATGTCCTTTTCAAAGTGGTCATATGTAACATATGTTACACTTGGGATTACACTTTCTTAGTAAAGGACAAATTCCAGTACTCAATCCATCCGGGATTCGAACCCACACCAACGGAGTAAGGCATCCAGGAAACGTACATGTGTGTAGGATATACTGTCAGTTCAGACGCTTACACCGCCTTGTCTGTTCAACTAGATGGCTTTGTTAACTAGACTGGTGATTTGTTTTATTGTTTTACGTAAACTCAGTAATATTCCATCTGTATGACATTTACATAGTCGAGTCTGGATTGCCTATTCCATTGTAGTCCGGAATCCTCGAGGGGCACTGTATGAACTAAAAGAGAACGATATGGTGTGATTTAACGGGCGCTTCCAACTATTCTCATTTCGCACTCTACAGCCAGACATCAATGTGGAGATGTAAAAACAGCATCAAATACAATGTGGTATAATGTTGTTAGCTTGTACAAACCACTAAAGAAACAACTCCTTTCATGTGTATAAGCCGACATTACTGTCATTAACAGATGTTGTTTGAGCAATGATCAAGGAGGCGACAGACATTTTGGCGTGGAGTTGAATCAAAGCTGTGTACTTGCTTGATTCAAGTTGTCTTGAATGAGTTAATTACATAGACCACTGGCTGCAATTGTCTCTACACTCCAGTACCCCTACACTTGATTAAAACAACAAAGAAATTTGCCTTTTGTAATAGCAGAACAGTCCTATGAAGCTAATTAATGCTTGAGAGTAACGATAACCTGTGACTAAATGAGCCGGGGTCAACAACCTTATTATTTGTCATCAGTTTTTCGTTTCATCATTTCCAAATATTTATCTGTTGCTATAATTCTTTGTTATATTCTAAACTGAAACCATCGTTATTTGGTATATAGGTTTTTTCACATTTATAGATAACATGTGTATATTATTTCATTCTTTAATTGTAAAATGTACAAATATATCATCCTATTTTTCTTCACATTTTGGCTTGCTATATCTATTGTTAATGAATTTACAGCCGTTTTCATATTCAGACAAAAAGATCAATCATGGTTTCAGAGGACGAGTTACTTTTCTTGGGGTACTGTTAGTACTTTTCTTTTTCATATATGGCCATAATATTGTAAAAAGTGAAGTTTCATTCCATATTGTTTTCTTATGTCAATATACAAAACAGTCAGATTGTTCGTTCATTAATATTCCATAACCCTTGAGAATACTAATGTTCATCAAACACAGTTTTACCTCCAATTTTTGTTCGATCGTTGTACCATAAACTTTGTGATACTATAATACGTTGGTCATTATTCCAATTCTAAATTTTGCCTATGCTAAGAGCACCTCTGCTAATAACCAGATATAAAAAAACTAACCCATTCCTGGATGCTGGGGTAGTACTCAACTGTAGAGTCTGTTGTTATTAGTTATGGGTTAGGAAGGATACAGTGGCTGTAACTAAACGCAACGTGTATACACCACTGAAAGCAGGTAAACGATAAGGTAAACAGGTAAACGAAGCCAAAGGACAAATGATATACCCGGTATTGCATATTCTTTACAAAAAAAACCAGGCACCCAGATTATGAAATGGTCGGTAACTTTGTTGGCTTAAGCAATAAAAGCTATAGCCCATTTAATTAAAAATACCTTCTAAACATTGTAACCATTTATGACAGCTATTGTTTTATACTGAATTCATTATATAGCATTTGATTTTGGATTCTTGATAACTTTTGCTCTTTGCCAGATAAGAGCTTAGCCCAAAAACATACCATTCGAAATTTAATGAAGTTAATGAAGAGTACTCTTCCAAGCTCTCCATACAACATGTATAAAGGTGTATATTTCTTAATCGGAAGAAATTTATGTAAAAACTTAATGTGAACAGATTTAATTTATGTACAATTTTCAAAACCCAAGAATTCACAACCATATAATAAAAAGAATTGTTTTTACCCAAACATCGAAGGTTTATCTTTGGCATTTTATTGACAGATTAAATGTTCTAATACAAATGACATGGCCTTTGTGGCAGATTCACAATTTGCATTTATAGAGGTTTTGAAAGAGATATTGTTTGTAAAAACAACGGAGAGATCTAACTGACCATTAAGTTAGATTCAATAAATACACCAGGGCAGTTTTGAGAATTTCAAACTGGTTCCAGATCATATAGAAACAATGAAAACAATATTGGAGACATAGGGCGACGTCCATATGTTCAGGTATTTCCAATATAATGAAGTGAAAGTACCCAAAGAGGAACTGGTGTAGTATAATTGATTACCGTATTGAAGACGATTTTGATCAACTTCTACAGGAAATGAGGCAAATAGCCGTCATCTTGCACACTATCATACACAGACTGATGAAGGTTTTAAGTTTCAAGTTGAAGATCACAGCCAGAGACTACTGTTTCAGGGCGTTCTGTCATAAACTCTTGATGTCAACTATCACTCGAGTACATTCCACGCCAAGGAGTCTGCCACCTCCCTGCTTATTGCTGAAACAACAACACCTGTTAATGATAGCAGGGTCGGCTTGTACCATTGAAAGAGATTGTTTATAGAGGTTTTAATACTGAGTGATTCCACAAACAACATTTCACACGCAGTAATTAGTGATGTCGCGACATCCAGACACTCTGAGTAGATTATCTCAGCTTTGATCGGTCGAGGCTTTTTAACCTCCTTGATTGGCCACGTGATACAGCTGGGTATAAAATACCGAGTACCTGCTTTAGATGGACAGCTGCTCGAACGTATATAAACAGAGCAGCCAAGGATAAAAATGAAATCATATCAATATAAGAAAATAGAAATCATATCAATGCAAAAACAGAAATTATGTGAACACCGAACTCACAATAGATATGTGAACCCTTCTCACACACAGGAGTCCCAAAGAGGGACAGGTCAGCCGAAATTGCCTAGGCAGAAGGCGACCTCTTAAACACCTAATGCAACAACAACAACAACAACATTTAGTCCACCATTCACATTGTTCATCATGGACTTACAATCTCACCTGCTTCAACCTCTCAGTATCGACACCAACATCATCTACGACTTGGATACCACCAAGTTCCCCGGTCTGGACCATCCACAACACATGTATCATCCTGCTCTGTTGGTAGCATCACCGGCGACACGACAGTCGTGGTTGTCGGCCTTGAAGCACGACGACATCTCCGAAGATTTATTCACTGATGATCTGTTTGATCTTATAGGTATGTATCAACCTCATATGAAACGATACATTCATGATCTTACGGATTTCAGTATATTCCATGGTGGAGATATCATAGAACTATTTACCTGCAATAATAAAGGGGCTTAGTTAAATATGAGGTAGAATTGTCAAAAACATTTTAATTCATTGTTATTTTTGTTTTACAGAAAACTGCTCCACAGAAAACGTCTTACATCCTGTCAGTAGTGACTCCGATTCCACATTGGTCCAGAGTGTGTTTGATGACATCATCGACTCCACATCATCTGACCAACTAGAAGACGACTTCAGTCTCTCAGATGTCACGTGGTTCCAGACAGATTCCTGCGCGACTTCCCCATGCTCTCCAGCTGGTCATCAAGTGCACCCGTCTTCGTCTTGTTGGGATAGTTCATGTGTCTCTTCTACATGTACCATGAGTCTGAAGAGAAAACGAGAATCTGATGACTTGGATTTGGCCAAGAGAAGCAAACTGGATGACCTCATCAGCTCTTGGGTTTATGTTCCCAAAGAGACATATAACATGTGTGTTCGAGGTTTCTAGAGTGGATTTTAAAATCTTGGTTATTGGAATGCTTGTTAATGCTTGTTAGTTGTTACTGACAGTGGCTATGTTTGACCTTATTTATGTCGACAATGTTTTATCATTGAATATCAAAGTGGCTACAAAAGTCTGAATTGTACATCTTGATAGTGCTTCCATGTTTGTTTAATGCACAGATTGCCTTTTTACGAGTTGTTGAAAACGATTTAAATACAAACCGAAAGAAATGTCTCTTGTTCTTCATTTCTTCCATGGTGTCGTTACAATGATGTGTCTAATCGCCAGCACATAAAGTCAGCAAACCAAGTCACTCAGCCATCAAGGCTTCAACAAATATGGAAGCCTGACAAATGATAGTCTAGATCACATACCTTGCGTACCACTCTGTAAACTGTCACGGCTCCAATGGCCGAATGCCATGAATACGACAATGTCTTTTCATAGTGGTCAAATGTAACATATGTTATACATGGGATTATACTTTCTTAGTAAAGGACAAATTCCAGTACTCAATCCATCCGGGATTCGAACCCACACCAACGGAGTAAGGCATCTTTCCAGGAAACGTACATGTGTGTAGGATATGCTGTCACTTCAGACGCTTACACCGGCTTGTCTGTTCAACTAGATGGCTTTGTTAACTGGACTGGTGATTTGTTTTATTGTTTTACGTCAAACTCCGTAATATTCCATCTGTATGACATTCACAAAGTCGAGTTTGGATTGCCTATTTCATTGTAGTCCGGAATCCCCAAGGGACCATATTCTGTGTACAAAAATCAGTACAAAGGTTTCCAAATCCCCCAATCCGCCTTCTTTCGGCGTTGATGAACCGGTGGTGGTAAATGTCAGCTGTTTGGTGGCATTGGTTCTTCCCTCTAGGGTTGAGCTGGTGTTCACGGTCTGGTCTACTGGTATGGCAGGGAAGTTGTTGAAGTTCGTAGCTGTTGTAGTTCGTCTACATTGTGTTCTGGCGTGGAGCAGATGTTCTTGGCTCATCGGGCTGGTGTGGCTATTATACCTCTCTTACCTTTTGGGCGATGGTTTGATGAGTGGTGAAGGTACTGGTCAGTATGGTGGGTTAACAATACACGCTGGTCTGGAGTTTGTTGTCAACTTTGACTCTAACATAAAAGACAGGTAGCTGCTTGTTAGTATCTTCACCACAGTGCACTGCATGCTTGTGTGTTGGGCATTAAGGTGACTAAGGAGGATGTTGGAGCACCATCAGGATTTAGGATGACAAATGTGTCGTCGACTTTTCTGTAGCAGCAGATCGTGGTGACGGGTGATGTCTGAGGGTGCTGTCTTCAAGGTCTGTCATGTAGATCTCGGTGATGATGAGGGAGAAGGGAGATCCAAAGAGGAGGCCATGTGTTTGTTGTAGGGTCTTGTCTTGACAGTTGAAGTAAGTTGAAATTGTGCAGCAGTTGATGAGTTGGATGCTGCTGTCTGCAGAGAGATGGGTAATATAGAGCATCGACCATTTCTGTATCTGTATATTAGTATCAACACCGAAACTTCGCTGTCATTGTAAGAAAACAGTTGTATATCCATTGAACTATTTCCCTTGTTCAGTGAATATATTGTCAGGGAGGCTGTCTTTCTCCTAGACGACAACCATGGCTACCATGTTAGTGCTCACGCCATCAACAGAAACGGATATTGTGTTGTCCTGACATAAACGTGTTCGGAAACGAGTCGATGTATATTCTGAGTGTGTCCCAAGTCGTGTCGTGTTTTTTCCATGATGCAAGCTTTATTTCCAACAGACTATCTTTCTTGAAGATTTAATGCGTTATCTAAGTGGAACCTAACTTCCATCGCGGATAACCTCTTTTAAAAAAACCCGGAAAAACTAATTGGAAGAACATGTTATTCATAAACAACCAATGAAGCTTGGTTGAGGAGGGAAGACACTTTATGAACTAAAAGAGAACGATATGGTGTGATTTAACGGGCGCTTCCAACTATTCTCATTTCGCACTCTACAGCCAGACATCAATGAGGAGATGTTAAAACAGCATCAAATACAATGTGGTATAATGTTGTTAGCTTTACAAACCACCTAAGAAACAACTCCTTTCATGTGTACAAGCCGACATTACTGTCATTAACAGATGTTGTTTGAGCAATGATCAAGGTGGCGACAGACATTTTGGCGTGGAGTGGAATCAAAGCTGTGTACTTTGCTTGATTCAAGTTGTCTTGAATGAGTTAATTACATAGACCACTGGCGGCAATTGTCTCTACACTCCAGTACCCCTACGCTTGATTAAAACAACAAAGAAATTTGCCTTTTGTAATAGCAGAACAGTCCTATGAAGCTAATTAATGCTTAAGAGTAACGATAACCTGTGACTAAATGAGCCGGGGTCAACAACCTTATTATTTGTCATCAGTTTATCGTTTGATCATTTCCAAATATTTATCTGCTGCTATAATTCTTTGTTATATTCTAAACGGAAACCATCACAATTTGGTATATATGTTTTTTCACATTTATAGATAACATGTGTATATTATTTCATTCTTTAATTGTAAAATGTACAAATATATCATCCTATTTTTCTTCACATTTTGGCTTGCTATATCTATTGTTAATGAATTTACAGCCGTTTTCATATTCAGACAAAAAGATCAATCATGGTTTCAGAGGACCAGTTACTTTTCTGGGGGTACTGTTAGTACTTTTCTTTTTCATATATGGCCATAATATTGTAAAAAATTAAGTTTCATTCCATATTGTTTTCTTATGTCAATATACAAAACAGTCAGCTTGTTCGTTCATTAATATTCCTTAACCCTTGAGAATACTAATGTTCATCAAACACAGTTTTACCTCCAATTTTTGTTCGATCGTTGTACCATAAACTTTGTGATACTATAATATGTTGGTCATTATTCCAATTCTAAATTTTGCCTATGATAAGAGCATCTTCTGCTAATAACCAGATATAAAAAACTAACCCATTCCTGGATGCTGGGGTAGTACTCAACTGTGGAGTTTGTTGTTATTAGTTATGGGTTAGGAAGGATACAGTGGCTGTAACTAAACGCAACGTGTATACACCACTAATAGCAGGTAAACGATTAGGTAAACAGGTAAACGAAGCCAAAGGCCAAATGATATACCCGGTATTGCATATTCTTTACAAAAAATCCCAGGCACCCAGATTATGAAATGGTCGGTAATATTGTTGGCTTAAGCAATAAAAGCTATAGCCCATTTCATTAAAAATACCTTCTAAACATTGTAACCATTTATGACAGCTATTGTTTTATACTGAATTCTTTATATAGCATTTGATTTTGGATTCTTGATAACTTTTGCTCTTTGCCAGATAAGAGCTTAGCCCCAAAACATACCATTCGACATTTAATGAAGTTAATGACGAGTACTCTTCCAAGCTCTCCATACAACATGTATAAAGGTGTATATTTCTTAATCGGAAGAAATTTACGTAAAAACTTAATGTGAACAGATTCAATTGATGTACAATTTTCAAAACCCAAGAATTCCCAGCCATATAATAAATAGAATTGTTTTTAACCAAACATCGAAGGTATATCTTTGGCATTTTATTGACAGATTAAATGTTGTAATACAAATGACATGGCCTTTGTGGCAGATTCACAATTTGCATTTATAGAGGTTTTGAAAGAGATACTGTTTGTAAAAACAACGGAGAGATCTAACTGACCATTAAGTTAGATTCAATAAATACACCAGGGCAGTTTTGAGAATATCAAACTGGTTCCAGATCATATAGAAACAATGAAAACAATATTGGAGACATAGGGCGACGTCCATATGTTCAGGTATTTCCTATATAATGAAGTGAAAGTACCCAAAGAGGAAATGATGTAGTATAATTGATTACCGTATTGAAGACGATTTTGATCAACTTCTACAGGAAATGAAGCAAATAGCCGTCATCTTGCACACTATCATACACAGACTGATGAAGGTTTTAAGTTTCAAGTTGAACATCACAGCCAGAGGCTACTGTTTCAGGGCGTTCTGTCATAAACTCTTGATGTCAACTATCACTCGAGTACATTCCACGCCAAGGAGTCTGCCGCCTCCTTGCTTATTGCTGAAACAACAACACCTGTTAATGATAGCAGGGTCGGCTTGTACCATTGAAAGAGATTGTTTATAGAGGTTTTAATACTGAGTGATTCCACAAACAACATTTCACACGCAGTAATTAGTGATGTCGCGACATCCAGACACTCTGAGTAGATTATCTCAGCTTTGATTGGTCGAGGCTTTTTAACCTCCCTGATTGGTCACGTGATACAAGTGGGTTTAAGACACCCAGTACCCGCCTCAGTCCACCATTCACATCTTTCATCATGGACGTACCATCTCACCTGCTTCAACCTCTCAGTATCAACACCAACATCATCTACGACTTGGATACCACCAAGTTCCCCGGTCTGGACCATCCACAACACATGTATCATCCTGCTCTGTTGGTAGCATCACCGGCGACACGACAGTCGTGGTTGTCGGCCTTGAAGCACGACGACATCTCCGAAGATTTACTCACTGATGATCTGTTTGAGCTTATAGGTATGTATCAACCTCATATGAAAAGATACATTCATTATCTTACGGATTTCAGTATATTCCATGGTGGAGATATCATACAACTATATACCTGCAATAAAGGGGCTTAGTAAAATATGAGGTAGAATTGTCAAAAACATTTTAATTCATTGTTATTTTTTGTTTTACAGAAAACTGTTCCACAGAAACCTTCCTACATCCTGTCAGTAGTGACTCCGATTCCACATTGGTCCTGAGTGTGTTTGATGATATCATCGACTCCACATCATCTGACCAACTAGAAGACGACTCCAGTCTCTCAGATGTCACGTGGTTCCAGACAGATTCCTGCTCGACTTTCCCGTGCCCTCCATCTGGTCAACAAGTGCATCCGTCTTCGTCATGTTGGGATAGTTCATGTGTCTCTTCTACATGTACCATGAGTCTGAAGAGAAAACGAGAATCTGATGACTTGGATTTGGCCAAGAGAAGCAAACTGGATGACCTCATCAGCTCTTGGGTTTATGTCCCCAAAGAGACGTATAACATGTGTGTTCGAGGTTTCTAGAGCGGATTTTAAAATCTTGGTTATTGGAATGCTTGTTAATGCTTGTTAGTTGTTACTGACAGTGGCTATGTTTGACCTTATTTATGTCGGCAATGTTTTATCATTGAATAACAAAGTGGCTACAAAAGTCTGAATTGTACATCTTGATAGTGCTTCCATGTTTGTTTAATGCACATATTGCCCATTTACAATTTGTTGAAAACGATTTAAATACAAACCGAAAGAAATGTCTCTAGTTCTTCATTTCTTCCATGGTGTCGTTACAATGATGTGTCTAATCGCCAGCACACAAAGTCATCAAACCAAGTCACTCAACTTTAAGGCTTCAACAAATATGGAAGCCTGACAAATGAAAGTCTAGATCACGTACCTTGCGTACCCCTCTGTAAACTGACACGGCTCCAATGGCCGAATGCCATGAATACGACAATGTCCTTTTCAAAGTGGTCATATGTAACGTGTTATTCTTGTATTTGGGATACATTCTTAGCAAAGGACAAATTCCAGTTCTCAATCCATCCGGGATTCGAACCCACACCAACGGAGTAAGGCATCTTTCCATGAAACGTACATGTGTGTAGGATACGCTGTCACCTCAGAAGCTTACACCGGCCTGTCTGTTCAACTAGATGGCTTTGTTAACTAGACTGGTGATTTGTTTTATTGTTTTACGTCAAACTCAGTAATATTCCATCTGTATGACATTTACATAGTCGAGTCTGGATTGCCTATTTCATTGTAGTCCGGAATCCCCAAGGGGCCATATTCTGTGTACAATCAGGGTCACTTGGCAACACAGATCTTTTTAGAACAATGATGGAAATAATAATAACAATATAAAACAAATAAATAAAATTTTATATATGTACTATACTAATAAAAATGAAAGTGGTGTTTAACTTTTTTAAAGTAACAATAATAATTGCACTAATAATGATAATTAACTTTTATAGTTTTGTCTTCTTTTAACATAGATATAGCTTTACAAACCACTAAAGAAACAACTCCTTTCATGTGTACAAGCCGACATTACTGTCATTAACAGATGTTGTTTGAGCAATGATCAAGGAGGCGACAGACATTTTGGCGTGGAGTAGCATCAAAGCTGTGTACCTGCTTGATTCAAGTTGTCTTGAATGAGTTAATTACATAGACCACTGGCTGTAATTGTCTCTACACTTTGTTAAAACAACAAAGGAAATTTACCTTTTGTAATAGCAGAACAGTCATATGAAGTTAATTAAGCCTTGAGACTAACAATAACCTGAGACGGAATTAGCCTAGGTGAACAATCTTATTATCTGTTGGTGATCAGAGATATTTATGCTAAATATATGACACTTACCATTCATTGTGCTTAGCAAATGATCATTTCCAAATATGTATTTGTTGCTATAATTCTTTGTTGTATTCTAAACAGAAACCATCGTAATTCGGTATATTATTTCATTCTTTAGTTGTAAAATGAACTAATACATCCTCTATTTCTTCACATTTTGGCTTGCTATATCTATTGTTAATGAATTTACAGCCGTTTTCAGAGGACCCGTTACTTTTCTTGGGGTACTGTTAGTACATTTTTTTCACACATGGCCATTATATTGAAAAAAGTGAAGTTTCAGTCTATATTTTTTTCTTATGTCAATAAATGATCATTTAAACATATTTTTATCCAGTAAATGAATCTGGAATAGTAAACAAGTCGTCTGACTTATGTTAGTACCGCCCCAGTAGAAAGTAATAGAAGCATTATTTTTATTTACGCGTGGTCAACATTTTGGTGCGGTTGATGGAAAGGAGTACAAATTATTAAGAAAAACAAGTCACAAACTATTTAATTTGTTGCTATAATTCTTTGTTGCATTTTGTATATATTTTTTCACATTGAAATGGCAGCATGTATATATCATTCAATTGTTTAGTTGTAAAATGAACTTATATATCATCCTATTTTGCTGTAGATTCTGGCTTGCTATATCTGTTGTTTATGAATTTACAGCCGTTTTTATATTCAGACACTGAAAGCAGGTAAACGATTAGTTTTTTAAGCCAAAGGCCAAATAATATTTTCCGGTATTACATAATCTTTCCAAAAATTCCCAGGAACCCAAAATATGAAATGGTCGGTAACTTTGAACTAATGGAGTTTCTTGGTATGAGTCCAGGCTGTTCGATGTGGTGTTAGTTTGAATTTCGGCATTGTATGTGTTCTAAGCAATAATAATGTCAACAATATGATAGACATGTGAAAGTAGAAACATTTGTTGAATTGTAAATTAGTACCAAATGATTCCATATCGTTTGACCGCCTCCGTGGTCTAGTGGTGTATCGTCTACCAGGTGAGCGGAAGGTCGGGGGTTCGATCCCCGGCCACGTCATACCAAAAAGACGGTACTTGTTATTACCCTGCCTGGCCCTCGGCATTAAGAGGCTTAAACAAGGACTGGAAGGATTCAGTCTACTGTGTCTGGGTGGGGTTTGCATGTTAAACTTGGGGGCGGTCGGGTAGCCTAGTGGTTAAAGCGTTCGCTCGTCACGCCGAAGACCCGGGTTCGATTCCCGACATGGGTACAATGTGTGAAGCCCATTTCTGGTGTCCCCCGCCGTGATATTGCTGGAATATTGCTAAAAGCGGCGTAAAACCATACTCACTCACTCACTCATGTTAAACTTGAAGACACACGCGCGTCGCTAAATAAGTGCAAAACTCTTAGACGCTACGTTAAACCCCATTTCACATCACCTCACACATCAAACATCGTTTATGATGACATGGCAATAGCTGAGTCTAAACTTCCTCAGACAGTCATGCCAGTGTAGCTCTGGAATTGATTTTTTCGGAAGAAGCTATTAAAATCTTCCAACATTATCCAAATGTGAGAAAGTGATAACGATGGGAAGAGTGCGAAGTTAACTGTTTTGAAAATACGCTACAGTCCCTTTGGCTCCGGTGAATCGTAAAATAACTCAAAATCGGAAATAGTCTATTAAATGTCAATACGGTACACGGCAATGAATACCCTGTTCCCAACAATATCTGCTGTTTGAAAGAAAATATTTGGCTATCTATTTTCGAAATGTGGCTTAGGCGGCATGTAACCGTTTATGTTGGTGGCGTGAGCACTAACATGGTAGCCATGGTTGTCGTCTTGGAGAAAGACAGCCTCCCTGACAATATATTCACTGAATAAGGGAAATAGTTCTATGGATATACAACTTCTTTATTACAATGGTTGACGTTTCGGTGCAGATACTAATATACAGATACAGAAATGGTCGATGCTCTATATACCCATCAGACCCATACAGACAGCATCATCCAACTCATCAACTGCTGCACAATTTCAACTTACTTCACCTGGCAAGACAAAACCCTACAACAAACACATGGCCTCTTCTTTGGATCGGTGTGTAGGATTGGTTCCCGGCAAACTATGATTATATATAGTACGGTAGTATGGTAAGGCACGGTGACATCTTTGCTTGCGGGTCATCGTAACTGGATTGTTATCTTGCCGCAACGCTTTAAAATGTTTAAGAGACGACAGTCGTCGCCATGATTATTAAATTACCTCTCTCTCTATCCTTTCTTTTCCTTTCATTGTTGAATCGAGGAGTTTGTTATTGTTTCCTGTAAGTCTTCTGATTTCGTAGCTAAATTTCCCACCTCCCACATGATATAGCGAATGTCACCCGAGTGTCTTTTGATATCAAATATATCAACACGAGTTGATAAAAGTGGGAAATCTCCGAGGCTTGCCGAGGATTTTTTCCACTTTTATCAACGAGTGTTGATATATTTGATATCAAAAGACACAAGGGTGAGATTTTATTTATCATCCAACATCATTCTTCCAACTTATCAGTTTGTTGGCAGTAATAAGCAGTGTCTTAAGTGTAAAAAGTACTGCTACAGTGTAGATATCGCTTGATCTCACCCAAGCGATATCTCCTGTGTGAGCCAGTTTTGGATGATAAATATATTATGTATATATTTTGTTTATATTGTATATAGTGTCTCATAAGCCAATGTCTGGCAGGGCGCACTCCATACACCTTTTATCTTATGTGCATCGATTTTATATTGTACATGTTGTGCGTGTGACACTTTAATAAACGTTTCCTCCACAGTGTTCACTCGCAATCTTGATTATCAACTATGAAACAACTATGCAAATATTGCCATCTGTATAACAGATCAGTGCCATGACATCATGGAGAAAACATTTCATTCAGTTTGTGTTTAACCTAATAAGGTTTCAACAACCCGTAAAAGAGTAATATGTGCAATAATACGAACATGGTCGCACCATCAACATGTACAAGTCAGACATTTTCGCTACAATTTGTCCAAAGAAAGAA
Organism: Haliotis rufescens; assembly: GCF_023055435.1. NCBI lineage: Eukaryota > Metazoa > Mollusca > Gastropoda > Lepetellida > Haliotidae > Haliotis > Haliotis rufescens. The sequence continues at coordinate 58,283,073 of NW_025964001.1, read as the reverse complement.
TATAATCCCAAATATAACATCTTACATTTGATACCTTTCAAAAATGCATTGTATATTCATGGCATTCGACCATGGGAGCCGAGCCGTTTTATACATATCAGAAGGGTAGACAGAGTACGTGTTCTAGACTATCAATTGTCAGATTTCCATAGAAGCCTCGATGTTTGAGTGGCTTGGTTCGCTGACTTTGTGTGCTGGCGATAAGGTGCCTTGGTTCGGATCCCGGATTGGACTTCACTCCTCCAAGGACTAGAATTTATACTTTTCCAAGAAAGTGAAACTCCAGATATAACATATGTGAAGGTGAAAAAGATGCAACCATGTGATGATTGTCACGACATCGTGTAAGATATAAAGAACAAGAAAACATTAATTTCAGTTTGTGTTTAACTTAATAAGGTTTACATAAAACGAACATGGTAGCACTATCAAGGTGTACATTACTGATTTTTGTAGCCTCTTTGTTATTCAATGATAAATCAGTGCCGACATAAATAAGGTCAAACAAAGCCACTGTCAGTTACAAGTAACAAATCATCTTCCAACATAGCAACAGCCAACCCTTTAAAATCCACTCTAGAAACCTCGAACACACATGTCATACGTCTCTATGGGTACACAAATCCAAGAGCTGATGAGGTCATCCAGTTTGCTTCTCTTGGCCAAATCCAAGTCATCAGATTCTCGTTTTCTCTTCAGACTCATGGTACATGTAGAAGAGACACATGAACTATCCCAACAAGGTGAAGACGGGTGCACTTGTTGGCCAGATGGAGGGCAGGGGAAAGTCGCGCAGGAATCTGTCTGGAACCACGTGACATCTGAGAGACTGAAGTCGTCTTCTAGTTGGTCAGATGATGTTGAGTCGATGATGTCATCAAACACACTCTGGGCCAATGTGGAATCGGAGTCACTACTGACAGGATGTTGGACGTTTTCTGTGAAGCAGTTTTCTGTGAAACAAGGACATGAATATAGTGAATTAAGGAATATAAGACGGTTCCACCTCACATTTTGTACTGAGCTCCGATTTTATTGGATACTTTGTCGTTTGATATCTCCACCATGGCTTATGCTGACATGCTAAATGTATCTATTCATATGAGGTTGATACATACCTATAAGATCAAACAGATCATCAGTGAGTAAATCTTCGGAGATGTCGTCGTGCTTCAGGGCCGACAACCACGACTGTCGTGTCGCCGTTGACGTTACCAACAGAGCAGGATGATACATGTGTTGTGGATGGTCCAGACCGGGGAACTTGGTGGTATCCAAGTCGTAGACGATGTTGGTGTCGATACTGAGAGGTTGAAGCAGGTGAGATGGTACGTCCATGGTGAACAATGCGTATGGTGGACTAACTTACTTACTTACTTACTTTGGAGATTTAACGAGCGCTTTCAGACTGATGCGTATTTCGCACACGGCGAACGGTGGACTAACGCATGTACTGGGTAGTTATATACCCAGCTGTATCACGTGGATAATTGGGTGGTGGATGTGGTAAAAAGCCTCTGAGCCATCAAATGCTAAGATAAGCTCCTCCCAGTGTCTGGATGTCGCGACATCACTAACTAATCCGTGTGAAATGTTGTTTATCGAGTCACTCATAATTAAAACCTCTATAAACAATCTCGTTCAAGGGTACAAGCCGACACTGCTATCATTAACAGGCATGTTGTTTCAGCAATAAGCAGGAGGTGGCAGACTCCTTGGCGTGGGGTAGAATCAAAGGTGTTTACTCGCTTGATTCAAGTCGTCTTGAATGAGTTAACTATATAGACCACTGGTTAAAGGGTATGCTTATAATAAAAATAATTACAAATCCTTGAAACACACATACTGGAATCGTGACAGTTTCCAACAATCAAAACTTGATTGTATTATTTGGACCATGTCTTCAAGCAATAAAAATTGTGGTGAACATTATAATAATGGATCACTGAAAATCAGGAATGGTTACGAGGTGAAGTGGATGTCCGGTCCTACCGTTAGAACCCGGAAATGACACATTGTGTACGGTAAATGTATGATTGAATGCCTTCTCTTGATGGTTATATTCAGAACACCTCCAAACCGCATGTATCAATTTAATATTTGATGAAGTATCTGTTGTTGGGGGAAATTCCAATAGATGCCAGTGTCTGCAGCGGTACATCTTCCCGAGGCAAGAGAGTAAACTGACTATAAAAAGTCCAGTTTCCACCCTTGCCGAACTAGGCTGGTATTGTGGAGTTACATTTTGGCTGGACTAACGAGTCTATGCATAGTCCAATCAAAATCGCGGAACCGAAATAGAAATCCGGTTCGTAAACTGTCGTGCAGATTTCGGTCGATTGCAGGATTTGCAAAGCATGTGCACCGCCAACTCGTTGTCAGCAGATATTTTCCAATTCTTTTCATATTTTTAATCAAGGTGCTCACGTGATTTGATGCATTTCGCGATGTAAGACTCGTTTTATCACACTATAGATCTTGATTATCAATCAGATCGTCCTGACCGGGCGCCACCATTTTGTGTGAAGCAAACGCAAGTGATATGAGAGGTGGAATCTGATTGGTCCATAGGAGAGGCTTAGAAGGGACATAACTCGTAATAGCCACTGGTGGCGCTACGATCGAGCCCAGGAATTCCAGCCTAGTTCGGCAAGGGTGGAAACTGGACTTTTAAAGTCGGTTAACTCCCTTGTCCCTTGAAGATGGCAGCGGTAAGGTGTAACTGCTTTCATAACATCATATTATTATGGGTGCATGTGGTCGCAAACGAGTAAATGTTGTTTTAACTTGTGCTAATAATATGTGCCAATCGGGGGATGTTTACAGAGCACTAGCCGATTATCTTCTGACTGAAACACCTCTCAGCGGTTCCTTTGTCTTTGTCGAACACGGCAACAGGTGTGACGTGCAGAGCGGATTTGATAAGCAAACATGACATTGTTCTGCCATGAATGACTCTTACATGTACTTCACCCCAGTAATACCCCAGCTGACCAATCAGATGTCATATCTGACTCCAGCTGAAACATTTTCGATAAATCGTGGATGCAAGTTTCGAATCTGCCAACACTCGTAAACACTGATAGCTGAGGTATGAGGTAATCCACAATCATAGGTTTCTGGCATGCCCAAGGGACGCAACTCTGCACAGCGAATCGCGGCACATTAAACGGACAACTTAACGTTGTGTGGTTACGTATTGAAACAGTGTAATAGGTGCTGAAATCGAGCACGGGATCACAACTTGAACTCCTCCCTTACCTTTTGAAATATCTTTGACTATACCACTGGAAACTGTAGAAAATAAACACGCACTCACACCAATATATACTGACCGCGAAAAGAAACGCGAATTGCGTACGTTTTTTTGTTGTTTTATTGTTTATATATACTGACCGCGAAAAGAAACGCGAATTGTGTACATGTTTTGTTTGTTTGTTGTTTAACGCCGCACTCAGCAATATTCCAGCTATATGACGGCGGTCTGTAAATAATCTAGTCTGGACCAGACAGTCCAGTGATTGACATCATGAGCATCGATCCAAGCGATTGGGATCGATGACATGTACTTGTTGGTTTATATAGGAAGACTTACTCATATCAAGGAGACATTAGATTGGTTCGATGCACACACGAACATACTGGTATATTGTCTGAACCGATGCTCATGAACGCATCACTTGTGACGTCATAGATCCACGACTCGAGATGCACATTTGTCTCGTGCAGGATTGGCTTGTAAAGTTTGGACATCACGTGCAGCATATCGCGTTAAGAATAAAGACACTGTGGTAACACTTGACTGATTGATAGTTTTGTTTCGAAACATCTCTTTTTAACGAGTATATAATTCTCTGTAAGTTTCTTGGTTTCGCGTTTCTTTTGGCGGTGAGTATATATGCACTGGTGATTTCTTTAAATGTGTATCTCTAAATTCACTTAGTAATATTGTGGGCGCTTGCAACGATGACACTGTTGACTGTTTCCTCAATGCAGTACAGTATTAAGTCATATAGCTGGAATATTGCTGAGTGCGGCGTAAAACAACAAACAAACAAACAGTATAAATTTCTGAAGAGCAACCAACGGCTTACAAGAACATACACAACATACAGAATGTTTTCGATAAAGATCAAGACTCAAGATGGCAAAATACTTACTTCATCTAGAATATCATGCTATGAAACTAAGAAAGTGTACGAATTTGTAACACACCCCAATCTCATTAAAATCTTCTCTTAGTTGTCGCTTTCGCTAAACAAAGATCCGAGGAGAGCCCATTTAGGGTCACGTCAGAACGACCTCAATCGGAATGTGTTTTCTAATCATGCAACCACGAAATATTTAACACGGGGTATTCCGAACGACAGTTACGGGTTTTATGATTATATCCTGTAAATCTAGGCCATCTATAAGCCATTCCAGAATGTTCTTCTTATCAGTTTTAATTTTTTTAATCGAGAATACGTCAAAATATGTTTCGAAGCGTTGTCGCCAGTTTGAAACTAGTGTACCGGTAAAGCTCGAGAAAGCTGCCTTCTGATTGGCTAATGTCGATTTCTGGTCAGACATTTCATTGGTCGGTCAAAATTCGCGAAAAGTCGTTCTGACGTGACCCGTAATGGGATGTCCTCAGATCTTTGTTTAGCGGTAGCGAAAAATAAGATCAGATTGTAATGAGATTGTAACACACCCCAGACGAAGGACTGTTGGCCTTTGGCAATCTCAACAGAATTTCAACACAGCTGGCATACCAGGGACTACGCTGGAAGTAGGCCAAGTTATGCAGCCTTTCCACGTTTTTAGCACGTGCAGTCGCACATTCAGCGTCAGCTATAGAGAAGTGAGTGAATGAGTTGGGTTTAACGCCGCTTTTAACAGTATTCCAGTTATATCACGGCGTGTCAGCTTAATGTGGGAGGAAAGCCCGAAGTGATGCAGGTCTCAGACGTTTACCACTTCGGTGAAACCCACGAGCACGGGTATGGTGCTGACAAACCTAGAAACATAATCGGTGCGAACCGGGATTCGAACCCACAATCATAGGTTTCTGGCGTGTCCAAGGGACGCAACTCTGCACAGCGAATCGCGGCGCCTTAGACGACTGGGCCACCCGTGCCCACTCAGAGAAGTGTTCACGTTATGACAGGTGAGACAAGCATACACCAACAAATCAACAGTCATCATGTGCCCAATACTTCAAACATACTTGTAAATATTTGTTAATGCTGCATTGACTTTATGTTGGTGTACGTAAAATTAGTTTCCAATTAGTAAACTACAGTTATAACGAACACGCTTATAACGAACTGACGGATATAATGAACATACTTTTTTGTCCTGACTATTTGCTGTAGTTATGCTGTATATATGCATATAACGAACCACGGCTACAACGAACTAAAATTAGAGGTCGCTTTGAGTTCTTTATGACCGTAGTTTACTGTAATAATGATATTGATTGAGATTTTACGTCTTATTTTTATTTTACTTTTAAGTATACGCTACAGGCAATATAGAACAAGAGTGCTCTGAGAGCACAACATCCCCCGCATGAATTTTTTTAACGAGTTTAGATATTCTTTGTATTTTATGAAATAACAACAGTAGATGGCACTGCATTTGAAACAAATTGTGCAGAACATTTTGTTGGAAGTAATCCAGTCTGAATGCTAATGCCATAAGGATGTAGCTCACCCACAAAAGCCTTATACAAGGAAACTAACTATAGTTATAGTTATAGTTATAGTTAGATATTGTGATATTCTCTGGAAACTGGAGGAAGAGTAGATTTCATGAAGCTCCGTAAAACAGGGGCAGTAACTCTGTCAAAATTTGTCGAAATGAAACGGGACTGCGATATGTGTATCATCAACATGTCGACATCTTGTGTGTAGAGTGTCAGGGATATTCTCTGGAAACTGTAGGAGGAGTTGATTTCACAAGCTTAGTACCCTCTCTCACAATTAAGCAAATGAAGCTCCGTAAAACAGGGGCAGTAACTCTGTCAAAACTAGTAGAACTGAAACGGGACTGCGATATGTGTATCATCAACATGTTGACATCTTGTGTGTAGAGTTTCAGGGATATTCTCTGGAAACTGTAGGAGGAGTTGATTTCACAAGCTTAGTACCCTCTGTGGGACGGACAGACGGACGGACGGACAGACAGACAGACGGACGGACTGCGCCACGACATAATCCCCCTTCGGCCATTCTGGCCCGGCGGGGGATAAAAAGTTAAAAAATTTGAAATGCTCCCAGACAGTAATCCCTCATTGTATTGTTCACCTAATCCGATATTAAGTACAGAAAACTACGGTTATTACGAACTTAAAGGTGCCACTTATTTTAGTTCGTCATAACCGTATTTCGTTATAAGCATATATACAACATATATACAACACATGGACGGGACTACAAAATAAGTTCTTTATATCGGACAGTTCGTTATAAGCGTGTTCGTTATGACCGTAATTTACTGTAGATTCCTGCTTTGAGTTCCATCTGTTGGTTTGGACCCAAGCTGAACGCAGGTCGGCCCCGTGGCTCCTTGGCCCCTCGTCCACTGTAGAGACTATTTGTAATACAGTAAACTACGGTTATTACGAACTCAAAGGGACCACTTATTTTAATTCGTTATAACCGGAGTTCGATATAAGCATATATACAGCATATATACAACACATGGACGAGCCTACAAAATAACTTCGTTATATAGGTCAGTTCGTTATAAACGTGTTCGTTATAACCGTAGTTTTCTGCAGTAGAATTAAGGAGGCGGTTAAGTCTGTTAGGGATTAAAATAAAATAAAATGAGCAGACGTAATGAAGAGGAGAATAAATCAAGTAGAATAAACAACCAATGTGGTTTGATTTGGCTACTGCCACATGTACGAAATATTTAATAGGCATAGATTTCGTAGAACAAATAGTGACATAACATAGTTTTATATATGGCATCGTACACTCCCTGTTCAGGAGCCCTCAGTCACATGTTCTTTTGAAGCTTCTTATATGCTCCTGACATCCCCACGGAAGCATCTGAAGAAAGGTTTCAAATTCCTCAGAACTCAGTGAGTGAGTGAGTATGGTTTTACGCCGCTTTTAGCAATTTTCCAGTAATATCACGGCGGGGGACACCGGCGGTCGGGTAGCCTAATGGTTAAAGCGTTCGCTCGTCACGCCGAAAACCCGGGTTCGATCCCCGACATGGGTACAATGTGTGAAGCCCATTTCTGGTGTCCCCCGCCGTGATATTGCTGGAATATTGCTAAAAGCGGCGTAAAACCATACTCACCCACTCACTCCTGATTGCTGTCAAGTTTGGTGGTCTCACTTCCGTTATGAAGCTATTAAATAAATAAATGCAAATGACTAAAAGACTTTTGATGGCTTTTCATGTTACCGGGGTTATTCTCGGATACCTTGCATACGCTATCTTAAAAATCACATTCGTCCGTCTCGATAAACAAACCAAGCAATTGTAGACACATGTGATGTTAGCAGGGAATGTGGACGCAGAAAGGAAATCATTATGCCACGAAAAATGACGACTCATGCCAAATATTCTGTAGCCTCTCCCTACTCTATTCACAATTTCTCATGGTCACGTTCCAACACAATCCCCACTGTGTGTGTGTCCCCTTACAAAGTTACTCCGTTGAAGGGAGATAACTCTTATAGGGCTGTAATCAATGCTGTACTTTGGTCCAGTAAACGAACGCCTATGTATCTACATATTAGATAACGCAATCATATGCACACGCCTTTACATCTCGCTGTAGTTTGATGATGATAATAATAATAAGAAGAAGAAGGAGAAGAAGAAGAAAAATAATAATAATAATAATCTAGGTAGGGCGGTCGTAAAATATAGGAAATTAACATTACGTTTAAATTTGGCAACATTCAGATTACTTGGGACTCGACTCGACCAAGCACTTACTTGATACATGTGCCCCTATGACTACCTGCTTCAGCCTTCCTAAGTTGTCCCGATCCCCTGATTCAGGCTCCACCAGTTACCCCGACTCTATGATTCAGGCTCCACAAGTTACCCTGACGCTATGATGCAGGTTCCATAAGTTGCCCCGACTCTATGATACAGGTTCCATAAGTTACCCCGACTCTATGATTCAGGCTCCACCAGTTGCCCCGACTCTATGATACAGGCTCCACAAGTTACCCGACTCTATGATACAGGCTCCACAAGTTACCCGACTCTATGATTCAGGCTCCACCAGTTACCCTGACTCTATGATACAGGCTCCATAAGTTACCCCGACTCTATGATACAGGCTCCACAAGTTGCCCCGACTATATGATACAGGCTCCACAAGTTACCCGACTCTATGATTCAGGCTCCACTAGTTACCCTGACTCTATGATACAGGTTCCACAAGTAGCCCCGACTCCCTGATATAGGCTCTGCGAGTAACCTTCAAGCCCTGATTTTGGCCCAACAAGGTAGCCCGACTCTCTAACACAGTCTCCACAAGTAGCCCCGACTCCCTGTTAGAGGCTCTGCGAGTAACCTTCAAGCCCTGATTTTGGCCCAACAAGGTAGCCCGACTCTCTAACACAGTCTCCACAAGTAGCCCCGACTCCCTGTTAGAGGCTCTGCGAGTAACCTTCAAGCCCTGATTTTGGCCCAACAAGGTAGCCCGACTCTCTAACACAGTCTCCACAAGTTGCCTTCACGCCCTGATATAGGCGCCACACGTCACATTGACGCCATGATATAGGTTCCACAAGGCACCCCGACTCCAAGAATACAGTTTCCACAGTCACGTTACCCCGTTAATTTTACGTCTTTTTAAAAAATAAATCCTTCCAGGTACCATATTTGTTTAGATGCCTTTCAGAAATACAGAAGTGACATTGTCATCATCCCGGCTATAAATTGTTTCAAACGCGGCCTTTTGGGATTTCATGGTACCCCACACAGACACAACATCCCCTTAATTATCGAGCACCAGGAAGGGTAACACGTTCCACCTTTAAACAACTATTGGGATCGATCCACCGACCTTCCGCTCTCCAGTCAGACGCTCTATCCACCCGACTACGATTATATGAGGGTGTACCTGAGCGATATATGCAAAGCACAACGATTCTTTGTCATTATTAGACTAGTTAATACATCTACGTACGCTACAAACGCAACTGAACCAAAGACGATAATGACGTCTACAGAAATCGCATACCTGAACTTAAACCGGAAGTAATCGACACCCTTTGAGCATCGTTGTGCGCAGCCGGAAGAAACAATGTGCAATTGCCGACGATTTATGTATTAAACAATACTGAAACCAAAAATGGAAATATTCAATCGCGTGAGTTATATAGTCGTGTTTGCGTCTGAATAAACTATTTAGGTATGTACCCTTTACAATTTTAGCACTCACTGAGTCATTTTGACGTACCGCTGAATATGAAATCAATATCTCGCAAGGTCAAAGTCAGGCACGATTATAAAACCCTGATGAAATGGTTATTCTCGCGAGTTAAGTCCACAAGCAAGATCAATTTCACCCTTTGCTGAATCTTTATTTCTTAGAAGACAATATGCAAAGGTCTATATTTTGATATCAAACCGAATGAAACCTTACAGACGCTGGAACGACAGCAGGCACGCGCCATCGTGAAGGACACGCATATTGACACACATCGATTGTCCTCTCTCCGTGATGTTAAAAATACACAAGGTCGGTTGATCAGAACTCTGGTACATACACGTGCTTATGGCATGCCCTCGCGTGATTGACAGTTGACACACGAACAGCATAATGCAGCCTCCGGAAATGACGTCAGTCATCATACGGACCCGTGCACTGGACGCCTTTATGATTACAAATTAGAATGCCAAGCTTATACAATCTTCTTACATAAGTCCATGCACGTGGTCCTTACGTGACAAGGCGATCTGTTTTATAATGTATGTCAACATAAACAATGTGGCCTAAGTTAAAGATTGTGTTTCAAGTAGTTGAAAGTAAGTTTTATGCATGTTGTAATCCACAATCAGATTTCCATCAAAATTCGCGTATTATCAATCTTACCGAAGTCTGCCCTCGAAAAGAAATTTAAAGTTAAAAGAGATTGCCAGTGTGGAATCCTGCGTTATGTGTTGTGAGGTGATTGAATCTTGGTGAATTTCACATTACCGCCTCCGTGGTCAAGTGGTAGAGCGTCCGCCCGGAGCGTCATACCAAAAGACGTTAAAAGATGGTACTTGTTGTTACCCTGTCTGGCGCTCGGCATTAAAGCGCTAAAACAAGGACTGGTCGGCTCGGAGTCAGTATACTGTGTCTGAGTGGGGTATCCATGTTAAACTGCGGCATGGTATCTCAGTGTGCTAGCACTATAAATCGGCATCAGTCCGGACTAGTACAAGCAGCCACACACACACACACATACACGTGCATGCACGTCGCTATATAAGCGCAATAATCTTGGACGCGACGTTAAACCCTATTTCACCTCACGTCAAGAGTGAGTGGGTTGGGTTTAACGCCGCTCTGAACAATATTCTAGTTGTATCACGGCGTGTCAGCTTGATGTGGGAGGAAAGCCAGGAGTAATGCAGGTCTCAGACATTTACCACTTTGGTGAAATCCACGTGAAAAACCTGGAAACATAATCGATTGAATCTAACCATGAAGTTTCTACAGGCTCCTCACAGCGATAGTCTGTTCGAGGAGCTCTCTACACTATCGCTGCCACCAGTCAAAACTCCCCACTGTGATAGGTGGCCCCAACCATGCTTGGAGTTGGAACTCGCAACCGAATGACCGTTATGTTTACAAACAAGTGACGACTGTCGTGACGCCGAATACACTTACCGTTGCTAAATTACTGTTCTTTGCTTGTCAGTTTGAATTTCCATTTCATTAAAACTATCATGTAATTGATATAGTAAGAATGTAAGGGAGACGTTGGTTGATTTTCCGTTAGTCTGCAATCTCCATCCAATCTGATTATCAAAACAACAAAGTGAATCCATCTGGAAAACATGGTCAGTCGTAAACCTTTTCAAAATGAAATATGATGGCAATCCGAAAGACATAAACAAAAGTATAAACGTTACTACAATTGGGCTCAGTGGGCAAATTTCAAGATTCTTGTAATGGCCGCGCCCACACTGGTGGCAGCGTTGTTACCGAGAGTGTAACGAAGGTGTCACGCGCTGGGAAGGAGCTTGATGTTTCTAGTCAGAGGGAAGCAACTCTGAGTTGCGAATTGCGGCGCCTGATACGACTGGGCCGTCCGTACCCTCCCGTATCAGTGGGCTGCTGATGTGATTAAGTGAGGTTAGATATGATTACGTTTCCGGTGTGACTATGTGTACCGATGATTGTAGTTAATGGCCAACCCAAGACAGCAATTACCATAGAGATGCAAATTTATGCTCTGGTCATTGAGAATGCGGACCCCTGGGTCTCAAGGCAATGGGCTGAATATTTGTTCATTGTTTAACGCCGCACTATTCCAGCTGTAGTGAGTGAGTGAGTATGGTTTTACGCCGCTTTTAGCAATAGTCCAGCAATATCACGGCGGGGAACACCAGAAATGGGCTTCACACATTGTACCCATATCGGGAATCGAACCCGGGTCTTCGGCGTGACGAGCTAACGCTTTAACCACTAGGCTTAGTGACCCGACCGCCCCTATTCCAGCTGTAAGACGGCGGTCTGTAAATACATAAATCTGGACCAGACAATCCAGCTATTGATATCGTGAACATTGATCTACGCATTTGGGAAACGATGACCTGCATCAACCAAGTCAGCGAGCCTGACCACCTGATACCGTTAGTCGCCTCTTACGACAAGCATAGTCGCCTTTTACGGGAAGCATGGGTTGCTGAAGACCTATTCTACACCGGATCTCTACGGGTCACTAAACAATGTACATTCCATGAGATCAATTCTAACACGGATCGATGAATGTAGTTTAGGCTTATGTAGGACCAAGCAGTGGAACCCAAATTCGTGTCTTTATTGTTTTTGTGTGTGTGATGTGCTCTTTGAAAAGAAACTGTGGGATAACTTCCTCTATTTAGCACTGGAGGAGTTGTATATTATTGAATTTCCTGTGTCGTGTACCGAATTGAACTTCTTCTACATCGCCAAGATAAAACCATTCTGAAGTATTAACGGAAACATAACCATCATTTATAGAACCAGTGAATTGAGTGAGTGAGTGAGTGAGTGAGTTGGGTTTAACGCCGCTTTTAACAGTATTCCAGTTATATCACGGCGTGTCAACTTAATGTGGGAGGAAAGCAGCCCGAAGTGATGCAGGTCTCAGACGTTTACCACTTCGGTGAAACCCACGTGCACGGGTATGGTGCTGACAAACCTAGAAACATAATCGGGGCGAACCGGGATTCGAACCCACAATCATAGGTTTCTGGCGTGTCCAGGGGACGCAACTGTGCACAGCGAATCGCGGCGCCTTAGACGACTGGGCCACCCGTGCCCCCCAGTGAATTGAAGACGTGACATGATAAATGAGTTCAGTTTGTGTTTCATCGAGGATTGAATATATATGATGATTTATGAGACCAGCTGTGAGAACAAAAATAGTGATATTTTCATAATTATACAACCATAGGAACATTTAACCGATTAACTACGGTACGCCGCTTACATAAGCACCAACAAATCTGACCTAGTTTCAGGACAGATGTACCCTCCACACCGCTACCGCAGCGCGTGTGTCATGCTATATATAGACAGCCGTGTATTGTGTACATATCGACTCAAAGCAAAGTCATTCTCACCTGGGCGCTGATGTGTAACTCTCGGTGAGATCTCGGACGTACCATTCGTCGAGTGCATTCGATAGGCAACAGTTTATTAGTTGCTGATAATTTTTGTTGTATTTTTATCGCGATCGTATTAATTTCAGTAGCGGTTGCTATGTACTTCTAACTCGTGCATGTTTCTGTCACGTGAACGAGAAACCCGTGTTTTGGGGTCGCGTTAGCCAAAAAACTGGCAAATGAGTATGTAACTGTAGGTGTCTTGTAGGAGCGGGTGTCCTAGTGACCTACACAAGTGTATCTGGACAAGCACACCTACGCATGTATATACAGGTTATTGATCCAGATTTTCCAATCAATCGTTTTATATGACACACCAGCCTTACATGATATAAACGTAAGGAGTTTTCAAACGTCAACCCCAGTGAATAATCAGTCTAGGTTATATTTTCCGAAAGAGAATCCATCGGGTGTCATAGGTAATTAGCGATGAAAATTACTTGAATGTATTACTGTAAATCAGAGATGACACTGGGTATTAGCGATCATAAATGTTTATTATAAAATAATTGCATTGCCCATATACGCACAATTGAGTAGGAGTAATAGACAACAATACCAGGTTTAATTAATAGTATTTTGTAGCAATGGTATTATGTAGTATATGCCAATGGTATTATGTTGTATATGCCAACGGTATTTTGTAGCATATGCCAATGGTATTATGTTGTATAAGGCAACGGTATTTTGTGGTATATGCCAATGGTATTATGTTGTATATGGCAACGGTATTTTGTAGTATATGCCAATGGTATTATGTTGTATATGGCAACGGTATTTTGTGGTATATGCTATGGTATTATGTTGTATAAGGCAACGGCATTTTGTAGTATATGCTAATGGTATTATGTTGTATATGGCAACGGTATTTTGTAGCATATGCCAATGGTATTATGTTGTATATGGCAACGGTATTATGTAGTATATGCTATGGTATTATGTTGTATAAGGCAACGGTATTTTGTGGTATATGCCAATGGTATTATGTTGTATATGGCAACGGTATTTTGTAGTATATGCCAATGGTATTATGTTGTAAATGGCAACGGTATTTTGTAGCATATGCCAATGGTATTATGTTGTATATGGCAACGGCATTTTGTAAAATATGCCAATGTTATGTATTATGTTGTATATGGCAACGGTATTTTGTTAAATATGCCAATGGTATTATGTTGTATATGCCAACGGTATTTTGTAGCATATGCCAATGGTATTATGTTGTATATGGCAACTGTATTATGTAGTATATGCTATGGTATTATGTTGTATATGGCAACGGTATTTTGTGGTATATGCCAATAGTATTATGTTGTATATGGCAACGGTATTTTGTAGCATATGCCAATGATATTATGTTGTATATGGCAACGGTATTTTGTAGCATATGCCAATGGTATTATGTTGTATATGGCAACGGTATTATGTAGTATATGCCAATAGTATTATGTTGTATATGGCAACGGTATTATGTAGTATATGATATGGTATTATGTTGTATATGGCAACGGTATTTTGTGGTATATGCCAATGGTATTATGTTGTATATGGCAACGGTATTTTGTAGCATATGCCAATGGTATTATGTTGTATATGGCAACGGCATTTTGTAGCATATGCCAATGGTATAATGTTGTATAAGGCAACGGTATTATGTAGTATATGCCAATGGTATTATGTTGTATATGGCAACCGTATTTTGTAGTATATGCCAATGGTATTATGTTGTATATGGCAACGGTATTTTGTAACAAATGCCAATGTTATGTATTATGTTGTATATGGCAACGGCATTTTGTAGTATATGCCAATGGTATTATGTTGTATATGGCAACGGTATTATGTAGTATATGCCAATGGTATTATGTAGTATATGCCAATGGTTTTATGTTATATATGGCAACGGTATTTTGTAGTATATGCCAATGGTATTATGTTGTATATGGCAACGGTATTTTGTAGCATATGCCAATGGTATTATGTAGTATATGCCAATGGTATTATGTTGTATATGGCAATGGTATTTTGTAACATATGCCAATGTTATGTATTATGTTGTATATGGCAACGGCATTTTGTAGTATATGCCAATGGTATTATGTTGTATATGGCAACGGTATTATGTAGTATATGCCAATGGTATTATGTTGTATATGGCAACGGCATTTTGTAGTATATGCCAATGGTATAATGTTGTATAAGGCAACGGTATTTTGTGGCATATGCCAATGGTATTATGTTGTATATGGCAACGGTATTTTGTAGTATAGGCCAATGGTATTATGTAGTATATGCCAATGGTATTATGTTGTATATGGCAATGGTATTTTGTAGTATATGCCAATGGTATTATGTTGTATATGGCAACGGTATTTTGTAGCATATGCCAATGGTATTATGTAGTATATGCCAATGGTATTATGTTGTATATGGCAACGGTATTTTGTAACATATGCCAATGTTATGTATTATGTTGTATATGGCAACGGCATTTTGTAGAATATGCCAATGGTATTATGTTGTATATGGCAACGGTATTATGTAGTATATGCTAATGGTATTATGTTGTATATGGCAACGGCATTTTGTAGTATATGCCAATGGTATTATGTTGTATATGGCAACGGTATTATGTAGTATATGTCAATGGTATTATGTTGTATATGGCAACGGAATTTTGTAGTATATGCCAATGGTATTATGTTGTATATGGCAACGGTATTTTGTAGCATATGCCAATGGTATTATGTTGTATATGGCAACGGTATTTTGTAGTATATGCCAATGGTATTATGTTGTATATGGCAACGGCATTTTGTAGTATATGCCAATGTTATGTATTATATTGTATATGGCAACGGTATTTTGTAGTATATGCCAATGGTATTATGTTGTATATGGCAACGGTATTTTGTAGTATATGCCAATGGTATTATGTTGTATATGGCAACTGTATTTTGTAGTATATGCCAATGGTATTATGTAGTATTAATGATATTATGTAGTGTATGCCAATGGTATTATCTTGTATATATTAATGGTGTATATGACAATTCTATTACGTAGTATATGCCAATGGTATTACGTAGCATATCACAATGGTAATACGCAGAATATGCCAATGGTATTATGTAGCATATCGCAATGGTATTATGTAATGTATTTCATGTAGACCGTCATGTAGTAGATTTCATTATGAAAATGATATACTAGCAAAACATAATAATAATAACAACAACAATAACAACAGCCACATCGTGAAATGAAAATGTTCTAACATATATATGATATGTTCAAATACACATTATTTACACTCTCGTATAGTAGAAATATATTTAAGAAAACCCAGTAGATTTGGATAACAGAGTAGAATTGTAATGAGTTTTAAAACACAGGGGATGGGGCATTATTTTGAAAAATATGATACAATAAATGTGTAAAATGACTCCAGTTTTACCAAATGCCAAACTCTTTCAGCTTAATGTATTACGAGAGCCTGAAGAGATGCAGGTCTCAGGCAGTTAGGCATTTTGGAAAAAACACATGAGCACTGGTATGGTTGTAAAACGTACACACGCACGCACGCACGCACACACACACTCACACACACACGCACTCACCACACACATTCTCTCACACACACACACACACACACACACACACACACACACACACACACACACACTCACTCACTCACCACACACACTCACACAAACACACACACACACATAGCTTAGTGTATATACACATTACTGTGTATTGAAGATTACATATACATGACAATTAGATTAAGCATAATTGTAAATAGTAGAAATATATTTCTATGCAGAGTAGATATGCATATGTACTGTGTATATTAGAGATATATATTTCAACACACAGGAAATAGACATAACTGTGTAGAGTAGATATAGATTTTCAACGCGCATGATTTAAACATATTTATTCACAAGACGTGAACAGGAATGGGGACAAGTTCTTCCAATTTACAATACCCTCACCCTGGTTTTGACAAATTTCACAATTTCAAAATTCAATATATCTACATACAACACTGTAGAAGAGGCATAAACGGCATTGTTGAGTGAACAATTCTTTACACAAATCCTTTAGTAGTACATATATAGTGTTTGAATGCCTCAAATATAGCTTCATCGTCTGTAACAACGTTACATAACAATAGGTTTACATCAACAGTTATGTTATGAACAATATGTTTAAGGCTGTTAAACATAATTACGTGCTGATGACTCAATAATGATGGTTTGTTGGTTGGTTGGTTTGTTGGTTGGTTTGGGCATATTTCGGTAGACCACTTACAATAAGTGCAGCCTCCAATTATTCCAATTTTTCACCTTGTACTTCGGTGCAACCATCCATACCTCACATCCGTATTCAAAGTGTGGTCTAATGGTGTTTCTGTAAAGTGGACGTTCGGCTTTACTTACTGAGTAAAACACACATAAGATAAACACAACTGTGTGGAGTAGATACATAGTTCAACAACAGAAGATATTATATAAAACTGTGTATAACTATAACTGTGTATACATACATGCATGCATGCATGAATACATACATACATATTACAAAGAGGGGTAGAGACATATTACACTGTACTGTAGCAAGGTATTACACTGCACTGTAGAGAGATGTCACACTGTACTGTAGAGAGATGTCACACTGAACTGTAGAGAGATGTCACACTGTACTGTAGAGAGATGTCACACTGTACTGTAGAGAGATATTACAAAGTGAGGTAGATAGATATTACACTGTACTGTAGAGAGTAGTTACAAAGTGAGGTAGATACATATTACACTGTGGAGAATAGTTACAAAGTGAGGTAGATACATATTACACTGTGGAGAATAGTTACAAAGTGAGGTAGATACATATTACACTGTGGAGAATAGTTACAAAGTGAGGTAGATACATATTACACTGTGGAGAATAGTTACAAAGTGAGGTAGATACATATTACACTGTGGAGAGATGTTACAAAGTGAGGTAGATACATATTACACAGTAGAGAGATGTTACAAAGTGAGGTAGATACATATTACACTGTACTGTAGAGAGTAGTTACAAAGTGAGGTAGATACATATTACACTGTGGAGAGATGTTACAAAGTGAGGTAGATACATATTGCACTGTAGAGAGATGTTACAAAGTGAGGTAGATACATATTACACTGTACTGTAGAGAGTAGTTACAAAGTGAGGTAGATACATATTACACTGTACTGTAGAGAGATGTTACAAAGTGAGGTAGATACATATTATTCTATACTGTAGAGAGATGTTACAAAGTGAGGTAGATACATATTACACTGTACTGTAAAGATATGTTACAAAGTGAGGTAGATACATATTACTCTATACTGTAGAGAGATGTTACAAAGTGAGGTAGATACATATTACACTGTGAAGAGTAGTTACAAAGTGAGGTAGATACATATTACACTGTGAAGAGTAGTTACAAAGTGAGGTAGATACATATTACACTGTGAAGAGTAGTTACAAAGTGAGGTAGATACATATTACACTGTGGAGAGATGTTACAAAGTGAGGTAGATACATATTACACTGTAGAGAGATGTTACAAAGTGAGGTAGATACATATTACACTGTAGAGAGTAGTTACAAAGTGAGGTAGATACATATTACTCTATACTGTAGAGAGTAGTTACAAAGTGAGGTAGATACATATTATACTGTACTGTAGAGAGATGTTACAAAGTGAGGTAGATACATATTACACTGTGGAGAGTAGTTACAAAGTGAGGTAGATACATATTACACTGTAGAGAGTAGTTACAAAGTGAGGTAGATACATATTATACTGTACTGTAGAGAGATGTTACAAAGTGAGGTAGACACATATTACACTGTAGAGAGATGTTACAAAGTGAGGTAGATACATATTACACTGTGGAGAGTAGTTACAAAGTGAGGTAGATACATATTACACTGTAGAGAGTCGTTACAAAGTGAGGTAGATACATATTATACTGTACTGTAGAGAGATGTTACAAAGTGAGGTAGATACATATTACACTGTGGCGAGTAGTTACAAAGTGAGGTAGATACATATTATACTGTACTGTAGAGAAATGTTACAAAGTGAGGTAGATACATATTACACAGTAGAGAGTAGTTACAAAGTGAGGTAGATACATATTATACTCTACTGTAGAGAGATGTTACAAAGTGAGGTAGATACATATTACACAGTAGAGAGATGTTACAAAGTGAGGTAGATACATATTACACTGTAGAGAGATGTTACAAAGTGAGGTAGATACATATTACACAGTACACAGTAGTTAAAAAGTGAGGTAGTTAGATATTACACCACACTGTAGAGAGTAGTTACAAAGTGAGGTAGATACATATTACACTACACTGTAGAGAGTAGTTACAAAGTGAGGTAGATACATATTACACTTTAGAGAGTAGTTACAAAGTGAGGTATATACATATTACACTGTACTGTAGAGAGATGTTACAAAGTGAGTTAGATGCATATTACACTGTAGAGAGTAGTTACAAAGTGAGGTAGATACATATTACACTGTAGAGAGATGTTACAAAGTGAGGTAGATACATATTACACTGTAGAGAGTAGTTACAAAGTGAGGCAGATACATATTACACTGTAGAGAGTCGTTACAAAGTGAGGCAGATACATATTACACAGTAGAGAGATGTTACAAAGTGAGGCAGATACATATTACACAGTAGAGAGTAGTTACAAAGTGAGGCAGATACATATTACACAGTAGAGAGATGTTACAAAGTGAGGTAGATACATATTACACTATGCTGTAGAGAGTAGTTACAAAGTGAGGTAGATACATATTACACTATGCTGTAGAGAGTAGTTACAAATGAGGAAGAGACATATTACACTGTGGAGAGATGTTACAAAGTGAGGTCGATACATAACTTCTTTGATAGGCATTAAGAAGTTGGAGTACTAAGTAAGGATGAGAATTTATGGATGAACAACTTCTTTATAAGAATTAATAGCGACGTTTCGGTGTAGGTTCTAACACCGTTATCAAGCGGTGTTAGAACCTACACCGAAACGTCGCTCTTAATTGTAAATATAATAAAGAAGTTGTTCATCCATGAATTCTTATCCTTACTTAGGTAGATACATATTACACTATACTGTAGAGAGTTGTTACAAAGTGAGGTAGATACATATTACACTGTGAAGAGTAGTTATAAAGTGAGGTAGATAGATATTACACTGTACTGTAGAGAGTAATTACAAAGTGAGTTATATGCATATTACACTGTAGAGAGAAATTACAAAGTGAGGTAGATACATATTACACTGTGAAGAGTAATTACAAAGTGAGGTAGATACATATTACACTTTGGAGAATAGTTACAAAGTGAGGTAGATACATATTACACTGTGGAGAATAGTTACAAAGTGAGGTAGATACATATTACACTGTACTGTAGAGAGATGTTACAAAGAGAGGTAGGGACATATCACACTGTACTGTCGAGAGATATGATACTGTACTGTAGACAGATGTTACAAAATGAGGTAGGGACATATTACACCGTACTGTGGACAGATGTTACAAAGTGTATTACCCGTGTACTGTTTTACATATCTATAACTATATCTTTATATATGTACCAATAAATATATATATATATTGGTAATTGAATAAATGAATATATATATTTATTAGTATATACGTATGAACTTTCCTCCTGCCGTGAAGACCTTGAACGTCTCTGATCTTCCCGCCAGCGTTGCCTGTAGCTCGGGGAGTTGGGTAGCCGTGTGTTTACAGCGTGTGTTTAAAGCAGGCCAAAGACCAAGCTCGGTTCCCCAGATAAGTACAGTAAGTGAAGCCCATTTCTAGTGGTCCCTCCCGAGATACTGCGGGAATATTGGTAGTGGCGGCGTAAAACCAAACTCACTCACTCATTATAATTCGCTGCCTGTAAGTACAGACATAATAATCGTCTCGTTGTTCCATCGTGGAGAACTGCTGAGGAATTAGGAATGGGATCAAATTACCCACATGATATAGGGATGTGTCATCTTTGGGCCATGGTGACCCAGACCCTGTATTAGGTCGTTCACCCACGCACGTGCGTGTAAACAGAGATAGGCATGCCTTGCCTGAAATATTGGCTAATGACGTTATCAGCGACCTTTTCCATTCCCCAGCCCCCCTATCATCATTCGTGACCAACTCGTGTTATTCCGAGACAAGCTGAATTACGGAAAGAGGCGAGTGGTGACGAATGCTATGTTACGCTCAACACTTAACGATAAGAAACGAGTCATACGTTTGATCACTGCTGTCCCAGACTGCTTGTGACCTTGACTTAGAAACTGCGAATGACCGGTAGAGCTGACTTAATTGCGTATGTACGTCATGCCAAACAATGCTCCAGTTTTTACAGCTCTGTGCATTTTTGTATAGATAACGGATTATCAATAATGTACCAAACAACAGATATGATACACGAATTTAAGCAAATGCGAAAACTATTTTAATCAATTCTGACAAGCTTAACAGTAGCATGCAAACTCCTTTAAATGTGAACAAACGAAGGCTTTCTTCTACGTGGGATGGAATTGTGAAATTGTTCACGTTTGGCTTCTTTTAATCATTAACTACCAGTACCTTTGAACTTAATGGAATTATTTTGTATTATATGTCGTGTATTATGAAATAACAAATGTCGTTTACATACTTCTTCTCTATTAGGCACGCCAGAAACCTATGATTGTGGGTTCGAATCCCGGTTCGCCCCAATTATGTTTCTAGGTTTATCAGCACCATACCCGTGCTCGTGGGTTTCACCGAAGTGGTAAACGTCTGAGACCTGCATCACTTCGGGCTTTCCTCCCACATTAAGCTGACACGCCATGATATAACTGGAATACTGTTAAAAGCGGCGTTAATCCCAACTCACTCACTCACTCACTCTTCTCTATTGCTTTACTGCATTAACTTGCTTAAGTCGTGTGGGTCGGCGTATCATCATAACATTTGTACACAGTATAACAGCTTTGTGCCAAACAATTTAAAAAAAAGTACCATTGCTTTTGTAACTAGTGACAAGTAAATGACAACGAGTTTTTCTGTTCTCTCATTACTAACTGTTTGTTTGTCGTGTATTATGCACTCAGTAATATTCAAGCTATATGTCGGCGGTCTGTAAATAATCGAGTCTGGACCAGACAATCCAATGATTGATATCATGAGGATCGATCCACACACAATTGGGATCGCTGACATCCATCCACCAAGTCAGCGAGTCTTACCACCCGATCACGTTAGTCGCCTCTTACGAGAAGAATTGTCACCTTTCACGTCAAGCATGGTCTGCTGAAGACCTATTCTAACCCGGATCTTCACGGGCCTCAGTACTAGCTGTATGAGGGCACGCTGGTTGGACTATAATGATGGACAACGATGACATTGCAGTACTATTTACACAGAATATGAAATCATGTTAGCTCCCTTTATGAATGCGTGCCCGAATAACCAGGCCTATCTGTCTTTGAAGTTTTGACATATGTGTTATCCAACCTTGCCGTTGTATAACCATCCAGAAAATCTGATTGGTTGAAACTGGACCAATCACTGATAAGAACACTCTCCGTACTAAACGAACATGCGTTGCTGCCGTGGTGCAGGTGAACTTGAGTGTAAAGAATAATTGTGGACCATTAGTCGTCGTATAGCTCCACTGATATGAACGAGTGCTTAGTAAAGCTTGTATTATTCCGATGTGTATACTGCCATTGTGTCTGAGTACTGAGGCCCTCGTTTATACGTTGATAGAATTATTAAATGATGACACACTGACTCACAGAGGGGGCATTGGACCACATTCTCATAATAACTAGGACACAGGCGAATCTCAAAGAAACCCAAGTTGGAAACATTGAACTCAACCTGGGTTTAGGCGTGGATTCACGTACGTGGCACGTGCGGGCCAGCCAGTCAATTTCGTCCTGTTTTTTTGGTTTGTCAGCACCATATCCGTCCTCGTGGGTTTCACCAAAGCGATAAATGTCTGGTCCGTGTTACTTTAGGGTTTACTCCCAACTAGAAGATGAAATGTCGGGATAGCATTAGTTATGGTGTCTTCAGTTGCCGTATAAGGTGTCATATGAGGTAAGGAGAAAAATATTGGGCTGGGCGTCAAGAATGAGAAGGCGTTTTTTGTAAGACCACCGACGGTAGAGATCGCTTTGACAATAAAACTAATCCAAGGCATTTTTATATGACTGAAACAAAACAAATTCCACGATCAATATTCATAGCAAGATTTACCATATTTATAAGGATCAAAACCAGGCCAAACCAGGTTTTGACTATCAATATCAGTAACCCTCCTAAATGAATATGATGGGCCGAAGGCTTCTTCGTATAGCGACATGGAAATCGATATCACTTTGTGCTCTTTCTATCCCGTTTACTATAGTTATATCTAGGCCATCAGCCCATGGTACAGTGCTGTGACTGGTCAGATATTATTAGCATATACCGTTACATATGTTCCCTTCTTTGACCGACTTACGGTTATAAAACTACCATGTTTCGGACTGTAATAGTGAGTGAGTGAGTGAGTATGGTTTTACGCCGCTTTCAGCAATATTCCAGCAATATCACGGCGGGGGACACCAGAAATGGGCTTCACACATTGCACCCATGTCGGGAATCGAACCCGGGTCTTCGGCGTGACGAGCGAACGCTTTAACCACTAGGCTACCCGACCGCCCCGGACTGTAATAGCACCAACCAAGTAAGAACGATATGCGTTTGTCTTAGAACATCAAATGTTTTACCAGTTGTTATAGGGGTGTTGGAGTGATGAATTAGATTAGAATTGTTCCAGCAAACTCAAAACGGAGGATAACGGAAATATATGTGGGAGTCGAACCTTAGTCTTCCGAGATACTTTGGGGAATAAGGGTTTGCAATTGTAAAATGATCTCTCTTTTCTGTCTGTACCACCATCAGCTTACCGCCTCACCCCTCTGCAGTTCTCTAACCATCCGAGTTAAGCCTGGACCCACAATACGGTTACTGTTAACAGATGAGGGGAGCACGGGTGGCCCAGTCGTCTAAGGCGCCGCAAATCGCTGTGCAGAGTTGCGTCCCTTGGGCACGCCAGAAACCTATGATTGTGGGCTCGAATCCCGGTTCGCCCCGATTATGTTTCTAGGTTTGTCAGCACCATACCCGTGCTCGTGGGTTTCACCGAAGTGGTAAACGTCCGAGACCTGCATCATCTCGGGCTTTCCTCCCACATTAAGCTGACACGCCGTGATATAACTGGAATAATGTTAAAAGCGGCGTTAAACCCAACTCACTCACTCACTAACAGATGAGCGAAGGGAAGGTCCCCACTGTGGAGTTATATTGTGGCTAGCATGCTGAGAATGAGTATCCTTGATGTGGCTTTAAATATATATAAAAATATAACATGTAGCAAATATATGTAAACAACAAATATAAATAAGTTTTATGTCATCTTAATATATCAGTTTAATCCTATCATTTGGGGGATACTATAAAAATAAATCAAAGTTTCTCGTTTATTCTGGGCACAACTAATTTCCCCCCCCCCCCCCCCCCCCCCCCCGACCCCACCCTATTGATCCTACATTAGGTATTTATCACAAATACTGTTAATCATGAAATATGTCCCCTAATTAATGCGAGTATAGACCGCTGGCCTAGGGTGTCTCGTGAAATTAATGCGATTAGCCATGCCTTTGAACTGTAAAAAACTTACAGCAAACGAAGACACCAAGTCTGTTGACTTCGAATTCATGATGTAGCATTGGTTGATTGAAATCTTCAAAAACGTAACATGACCTGTTCATCTAACTTCTATGAAAAACAGGAAGGTTTATACTTATCTTTCAGGAAATAGAACATGAAAGAGCAACAGGTACATGCATTGAATGGAAATGTGCTTGCCAATGTGACAATATTACGTATCAAATAGATGGATCTTCTCTCTACTTGAAGTAGTGACAAGTGTTCCATTTTTGCTTGAGCATAGTGTCCCAAGCAGATATTATTGTGATGTCAGGAAGAGACTTTATAGATGCCTACTTCTTTATTATGAGGAACACAACGTTTCGGAGTGAAATCCTGATGAAGGAGTAAGAATAAACTCCGAAACGTTGTGTTCCTCATCATAAAGAAGTTGACATCCATAAATTCTCCTCCATATGTGTATCACTTCAAAATGCCTTTCAAAGACTATTGTGATGTACTTGGTGTACGCAATTGTTTTCTGAATAGGTTGAACAATATTGATAAGGATTTGATAGTTTGTTAAAAAGTTAAAAGTTAATAGGTTTCTTCATTGAATGTATATTATAGAGGACTTCTTCAGTTTAGGATTAGCAATATGATTGTACTTTAATTAAATTATTATACCTTCAGATCATTACAAATAAGGGTTTGGTACTCATTTTATAATAAACAGAGAGAGGTATATAGTTTATGGTGATTATTTCTAACATTGTCATTGTTAATACAATTCTTAATTCTGTAGGATATTACAACATTTAAATTTAGTTCGTATTATTAAATTTGTATCATTAAACCTGTATTATTTTGAAACGGTTACAGCGACTTGACAAAGGGATAATAAAATGTATAGTATCTGTGTTTAAAAGAAAGCTTTCCGTAATTTTTAATGCATCTTTAAAAAGTGTGTCATCTGCTAGCCCAGCAGGAGCCATTCGGTAGCAAGTAATCACCAGCTGTCAGTCACCCACTGACCTGAGTCGAACTGGGGAATGCCGTCCTGCTCAGTTGAAAGAGTTCAAAGAAAACCAGTCCGCTTGAGCAACAGTTCTGCCCTGTTTCCTATATATGATAGTAGTGAGACGAGCTAACGCTTTAACGACCAGGTGATGTGAGGTGACATAGGGTTTAACGTCGCGTCCAAGATTATTGCACCTATATAGCGACGTGCATGTACGTGTGTGTGTGTTTGTTTGGCTGCTTGTACTAGTCCGGACTGATGCCGATTTATAGTGCCAGCTCACTGAGATACCATGCCGCAGTTTAACACGAATACCCCACTCAGACACAGTATACTGACTCCGAGCCGACCAGTCCTTGTTTTAGCCCCTTAATGCCGAGCGCCAGACAGGGTAACAACAAGTACCATCTGTTAACGTCTTTTAGTATGACGCGGCCGGGGATCGAACCCCGGACCTTCGGCTCCCCGGGCGGACGCTCTACCACTAGACCACGGAGGCGGTCCTTTAACGATTAAATTACTTATATATGCTGATTAACAGGTACAGGTACAGAATAGCAAAGTTATTTTCGTGACAATATCGGCAAACTGTCATTTGAACACACAATTCCCCTTAGAAAGTGGTATATTTGGGATTTGGGACTTTCTTAGTAAAGAACAAATTCTAGTATTGTGGGGGGTTGGTCATTTTTAGATGACCACGTTGTAGGATGATAACCTTCCTAATTTGGTCATGAGTATGCTCAGGCATATCAAAGAGGTTATGGGTTCTGGAAGCAGTGACAAGTGATATTGTTCCTGAGCACGCCAAAAGTTGATATTACTTTTATTGCGTCTTCAAGATCCCATCGCATCAATCAGCCACAAAATATTGAGAATTTGTTTGCGCAACCATACATTATTATATCGCGCTTTGGTGAACTTTGACTCTTTTTGCTTGTATTTGTGGGGGCGACAAGGCGACAACGCGACAATGTCCCTTCTAGGATGCCATAGTATTGGAGGTTGGAACGCAACCAAATGATGTTCTCAAGAAGGTATTATTGTGATGTCAGGAAGAGACTTTATGGATGCCAACTTCTTTATTATGAGGAACACAACGTTTCGGAGTGAAATCCCGATGAAGGAGTAAGAAAAAACTCCGAAACGTTGTGTTCCTCATCATAAAGAAGTTGACATCCATAAATTCTCTTCCATATGTGTATCACTTCTAAATGCAGCCAAACCAAATGATGTTCTTTCCAACTGGCACCTTTTTGTTCTGTTGCGTGGTGATCTGGTATAATTAAATGGATTTGAACAAAGTAGTGTAGTGTTTCGGTCATGAACAATGAATTTTTCACACAATATTTTTTTCTATTATTGTACAAATGTTTATATAGTAATGGCGAAAAAACCTCAGCCCATGTTTAACCTTTGAGAATGTGTATATAAAAAGTAAGCCAAACTGAGGTTCAATAGAACTAGTGTGAAAACTGTGTTTGGAAAAACCAAAATGTTAATTGTATCACTTCCTTTTTGTCAGAGTTTGAAGAGCGTTGTAAAGAGATTGATTACCAAATGTGGTTTGAGGATTTGTCAAAATATTCTAAATTGAAAATGTACCAGTCTGTTAAGACTGTCTTTAAATTTGAAGAATACCTATCACTTGTCATTGTACATCCTTATAGAAATGCTCTGATTAAATTTAGATGTTCAAACCATAAACTTATGATTGAATACGGACGTAGACTTGGTATAAGTGCGAATGAAAGATTCTGTCCATTGTGTATCGTACCTTGTGTCGAAACTGAATACCATTTTTGTATGATATGCCCATTCTATAATGATATAAGAAGTCTATTACCGAAATACTATGTACAAAACCCAACTCTTTTTAAATTCCAACAACTACTGTCATCACAAAATGCCTACACTGTAAATGTCTCAGCGAAATATATTTTCCTGTCAATGAAAAAAAGATGTAAACAACTCAATATTAATTAATTGTCACTTTGATTGACCAATGTATAATATTGTATGGCGCTCAATTGAATTGAAAAATATCAATGAAATATGTATTGTATAATGGGCCGGTGGCCCCTTTACTGCAATAAACTCTCTCTCATACTAGTGTGAACAGCCACGCCTGTCTCGCGGCAGATTGTGTGCGACTGCTGTGACCCATATCATAACAGAGCCATAGTACAACAACTAACTATATATATATATATGTATACTCAACAACAAAAGTTCCTGTAACACCAATATTTTAGTGTATTTTTCAAACAAGTAAAGTTTAATAGTGTAGTACATGTATGAAATCAAGTCACAAAAACGCAACTGTAACAGAAAAGCATGCATTCAATGCAAAAGTTGACTTTTATGCCCCATGCATTTCACTACCCAAGAATGTGCGTTAACGGGATTCCATATGCATCGTTTAGCATCGTGCTGACAACAACCAATCAGAAAAACAACAACTTTACGCAATTATTCAACATTACGAAATGCCACGCCTGTCCGAAAATGAGCGTCTGCGAGCCATTGGTATGTTTGAAGCAGGATCGAGTCAACGTGAAGTTGCAAGACAATTTAACATCCACAGAAACACCATTTGGTGTTTATGGCAATGTTGGCAACAGACGAATGCAGTCAGAGACCATTCTTGGGGTGGCAGGCCACGCGTAACCAATAATCAACAAGACAACTGGATTCGAATAACACACCTACGAAAACGATTCAAGCCAGCAACAGTGACTGCAAGAAGCATCCCTAGCCTTTGACGAATATCTTCACAAACCGTACGTCGTCACCTCAGATGTGTAGGGATTGTCGCCAGAAGACCCGCCAGACGTCCCATTTTGACAGGAAACCACCATCAAGCACGTCTACAGTGGTGCAGACAGCGTCTACGCTGGACGGCCATGCAGTGGGGACAAGTTCTATTCACTGCCGAGTCTCGTTTTCACCTCAGCCACAGCGATGGACGGATTCGAGAGTACCGACGTCGAGGTGAACGTTAGGTCAATCATTGTGTCATGGAAGAAGATCGGTTCGGGGGCGGCAGCGTTATGGTATGGGGTGGGATTACAGCAAGACAGAGGACCCGTTTGATAGTGGTAGAGGGAAATCTCAATGGACAGCGCTACCGCGACGAGATCATCGGCCCTGTTGTTCTACCGTTTTTGCGTCGTCATGGCCCAGGCATTACCTTTCAACATGACAACGCCCGGCCTCATATTGCTCGATTGTTCAGTATTCCCTTCAACAAAACAACGTGAATATCATCCCCTGGCCGGTTCACTCCGCTGATCTCTCACAAATCGAGCATATCTGGGATGTAATGGATCGGCGCCTTCGACGTCAACCACGTGTTCCACAGACACTCCAGGAACTTCGAAACATGCTCCAGCAGGTATGGAGAGATATTCCATAGGACTTTGTGCGACGCCTGGTCAATTCCATGAGACAAAGATGTGTTGCTTGCATCGCAACCATGCTATTGATTTGTAAATTGACATTTTGGCATGTTCGTGGGTTTTTTTAAATGAAATTACGCATTTCCTGAAGTCAGTATGGCAAATTAAACCATCTGAACACTTACAGGAGTCTTTTATCTGTTGCAAACCGAAATTGTTTTAGATTGGTAAAAAAAACATAACTTTGCATTAAATCTTATTCAATGTCACAGGAACTTTTGTTGTTCAGTATATATATATATACGCCTGCATGTGCAGCTGTAGCCCAAGAGGCTGCAGACCCGTGACGATCCGGGTTAGAATTGGTCTTCAGCAACCCACGCCGCTTTTAGCAATATTCCTGCAATATCACGGCGGGGGAGGGACACCAGAAATGGGCTTCACACATTTTACCCCTATGGGGAATCGAACCGGGGTCTTCGGTTTGCCGAGCGAACGCTTTAACCACTGGGCTACCCCACATGCTTGTCTTAAGAGAAGACCAACGGGATCGGGTGGTCAGGCTCGCTGACCTGGTTTGGTGCATGTCATGATCCCAAATGCGTAGATTTATGCTCATGATGTCAATCACTGGATTATTTAAAGACCGCTGTCACAGAGCTGGAATATTGCAGAGTGCAGCGTTAAACACAAAAAAAACAAAAAAACAATATGCAGCAGCGTCACTATTCCGACGAAAAATCTGAGTCATGAATCCCACCTGACATACATCAACATCAACCCACCTCGCAACCCGCGGGAGATAAAACTGAAACATGGCCATTCCCATGCCCCACTTTGTGATATTGATGTGTAGCTTGATACAGGCAGGCCCACATGTACCGCGGCGGCCTAACTGAACATCGGCCCACTATTCGCTGGTTATACCTATGTTTGCACTGTGCGGGGGTCACGCGGGTTCCGCTGGTATATATGGATCGATGTCCCGCCCTAATGTTGGCTTCTCGGTCCCATTAAATGTGTTACCAAACTTCTAAATATATTCTCCAAACTGATTACATCCTTGCACATCCCTGAAGATCCGGGTTAGAACAGGTCTTCAGCAACCCATATGCTTGTCGTAAAAGGCGACTATGCTTGTCGTAAAAGGCGACTATGCTTGTCGTAAAAGGTGACTATGCTTGTCGTAAGAGGCGACTATGCTTGTCGTAAGAGGCGCCCAACGGGATCGGATGGTCAGGCTTGCTGACTTGGTTGATGCATGTCTTCGTATCCCAAAAGCGTGGATCGATGCTTACGATGTCAATCACTGGGTTGCCTGGTCCATATTCGATTATTTGCAGACCGCCTACATATACCGGGAATATTGCTTGTTAAGCGTTTGGCGGCGTTAAACAACAAACAAACAAACCATCCTTGCAGACCCGTGAAGATCCGGGTTAAACTTGATCTTCAGCAACCCATGCTTGCCGTGAGAGGGATCTGGTGGTCAAGCTCGCTGACTCGGTTGATGCATGTCATCGTATCCCATTGGGTAGGCCGATGATCGTGATGTCGATCACTGGATTGTCTGGTCCAGACTTAATTATTTACAGACCGCCGTCATATAGCTGAAATATGGATGAGTGCGGCGTTAGACAACAAACAAACACCACATTCAGGACCCACTAGACGAACACTTCATCTTTGAAAACATTTCTTTGAAATAATTATAATTTTTTTCTCAAACGATCCTTTACTCTTCTGCTGCAATCAAGAAAACTAGACTTGGTTAGGTTGACCTGGGCTGGCTTTGGCTTTCAGTAATACACACACACACTTTGCGAGAAAAAAAGAGACGAAAAAAAATTTCAACATTGAAATACCGGCATAACAGATAAACATGTCATGACTTTGCAGGTGTCCGGAATATTACTTAACAGGGCTCTGGACCCGACATACCAAAAGAGGGGTCATCCTCGCTATAGCGTGAATCGCCATAGGTGATCGGACACGTTGACAATGACGCAGCTGCATGATAATTCAACTATCTATGACTTTCCTGGAAAGTGTTTTTTTCTAAATCTCTTCAAAGTGCCACCATATTATTCTGGTTGATTTATGAAAATCATCATTATATTTTAAAAAAATATATTTTCCTTCTGTCATTTTCGTTCTAATATTAAAAAAATAAGAAATCATGAAATGGTTGATAATCCATCCTGGTGGATTTAATAAAATATTCATTAAGTTTCCGTCTATCAGTTTTCGCTCTAATAGTCTAAAAAAAAATATCATGAAATGTGTGATCCTCTCACGTTTACCACATGCAACTGTAGGAATTAATTTAAGAAGGACCTATTTGCAACACCCACCCTTCCAGCCCCATCCCACACCCTGCCCCTCCCCACACCCAGCCCCGCCCCGCCCCACCCCACACCCTGCCCAACCCGCGTCGGGATAAGGCACTTGGTAAAGTAACAAGCCAAGGAGATCTGGAAAACCGCGACTGTTTCTCAAAACTGGGCGTCGGCGATTGTACTTACAGATCGAATCAGGCCATCTTGATGACCCGTCGTGCGCATTGCCGTCGTTATTGACTGTTCGCGGGTAATTCCGAGAGAGTGAGATTTATTTGAGGCTCTACAGTACACACGCCGAGTGCGGCTGACATTCACCGCCCCACAAGCGTAACTAGGTCAGGCACGCACTCGGTATGTGATATATGTTCATTGGACTTGTTCTTTCGCCCTGCCTGATTTAAATAGCCGCAGTTTCAATATCATAAACATCGTAGTCACGAATATTCCCTGATTGTTAACATACGACTCGTACTGGCCCAACAAGAGACGGAACAGAACGACATATATTGGTTTATGTAACAGGAAATATGTACACATACATACACATATATACCTATACATACACATACATACAAACATATATATATCTGCATCGGATCTGCATATAGTGCGGGGATATAAGTAACAAAATATTTACATCTATAGACAATTAGCCACCAAATATCTTTTCGCATGCATCCATGGTATAGATGTTATGAATTTAACAGTTTGTGGTGTGTTCAATATCGTCCATGCTTTTGACCTCTGATCATTCCGACCTTTATATCAAGGTGAAGGTTACGCACAAGCGACTTCCTGATCACCCTCTAATCGCGACAATTGTATTAAACTCGACAATTCTGTTGTATGAAATCAATAATTACATATATAAAGCTCTCGAAGGATGGGAGCGAAACTATCTGGGTATAAATGCCCGCATAAAGCATCAGGACGCTTAGTACACAACATCGGTCGGAGTACGAGAGTGGGTTGTGCATGATTCACTAGTGTTCCGCGAGGGAATAGTGGGCCTCAGAACCGTACATATAGGTCATTCATGAACGAACACCTCAGCGTCAACACCAGGTTGTGCACACTCACCGTACACATCGGATTTTGTTATTTCTTTTAGCCAAATTCAGGAAATATAGATGAAAACAAGGTAAGGAAGACTTTTCATTCACGACGTTCAAATGTCAACTGTTCGTATGATATGGTACTTCGAGGTTCTCATTATCGCCTATTTCTCTCTTCAATGTATGAAAACAAACATTAATATCGCCCATAAATGGCACTTATATCTGAGAATATTCTACATTATTTTTGTTTGCTTTAGTAATTATAATTATTATTATTATATAAGGCAAAAATTAAGTGTTTATATAATATTTTTTTACGTTACATAAGTATATATTTACAGTGTGTTTATTTGAGTAATTGTCACATTTTATATCGGTACGTCTTTTGGGTTCATCATGTATACAGAGGCATACTGATTTTTACATGCAAATGAAAATTATGGTATTTCTTGATTATTGGAAGAGATATAAAGTTAACTATAGTTTGGGGCGATAGCAAATGGGCGAGACCAGTTGACCAGTATGAATGAAAAATTGTTGACTTACCATGAATTGAATTGTAGTAGGGGAAATGGAATGTTTAAGCTTGTTTTCTCAGAATCTATTGGGGGTGGTCGGGTAGCCTAGTGGTTGGATAGCCTAGTGGCTAACGCGTTCGCTCGTCACGCCGAAGACCAGAGTTCGATTCCCAATGGGTACAATGTGAGAAGTCCATTTCTGGTGTACCCCGCAGTGATATTGCTCATATATCATATATCCATACTCACTCACTCAATATCTATTGGGGTATCCATTATTTATAAGACAATCGTAAATTTAAGAGGAAACATATGTATATCGCTATCAATATTCATATATGCAACACAGTGAGAAAAGATTTGGGGATTGTGTATGGCTATTTTTACAGCTGCAAAACCAGATATTTTATAAAGCATCTTGCAACAAAATAATTTTTGTGTGGAAGATAGTATATATATTTGTTTTCAACAGTCTGAAGCATAGTTATTTTTTTCAACTGTCCGAAGAATAATTAATGTTTTTAACAGTCTGAAGCATTTTTTTTTTCAAGCATTTTCTTTGGATAATATATTTTCTTCAATGCAATAGCACCCTCGCCCATTTCCGGAATGTTAAATATAACTGGCCACATTGAGACGTCTATTTTTGGTCTATTTTGAGTTGAATGTGAACTCAGCAATATTAAAAAGGTTATTACTGATTGTCCTTCATATTGTCTTTAATAAACACAGACTAATATAATAAATAACCCCGATTCTTTTAGAACTGAAACAGTTCAATTTGCATTTGCAGAATTAAAATAAGATTTTAATTTGTGACAGATGTTGAGAATCCACGCCTTAAGTGTACTCAATATGACATATATCCTTGTAACAATCGACGGGCATGCTTGTATATTGCCGAACTTGTGAACAATTAATTATAAACAAATAGCACTGTCAGGCCAATATCGCAGAATACAAAAATGAAATATTGTTCTCAATATGTAAATAACACTACCCAATAATAAATAAGCTGGGATGCTTGACCTTAGTTAGTACATTTGTTTATTGATTGTTTACTGGGTTATAGTTATGCAGAACCAATTTCACAAAATGCAACTTATAAAAGGTTGTTTACAATATAAAATATGCATTTTGGGTTATATGTTTCGATAACCCTCACTCTTTAAATGTACAAAATGATACATATTTTTAATAATATTGAAGAGCGTACGTTTATATAGAAGAACATGTTTACAATAATGAAGGAATAGCAAAACCGGATAATTTGGTAAAAAAACAACCCAACAAATTATACTTTCATTTGCGATATAAATATGTTCTTGGTTCATATTGTGATCACCCTATACCCTTAATTATGCAAAAAGAGATAGACTTTCTCACTCAAGTCGGATTTGGCAAGATAAAAATTTATATTTTCGTTTGCAATATAAATATGGTCTTCTTGACGAACATTTTCAAAGTCATTTGAAATTTGAAATTCGGACCAATTTCGAAAATTAATCAAGTAAATATTGCTTACAATTTTTGTATGATCCTTTAGTTGTGACATCATTGTGACAACCCTACCTTTAAATATACAAAATGTGATACATGTCCTTACTAAATTGGAGCGTATGCTTGTTTATTTGTTTATTACAAACAATCTCGCAACGGAAGTAAAATAAGGTAAGCAAAATTTAAAATAAATAAATACAATGTTGGTTCGCTTTATTATAGGTTCATTTCCTCTCGATTAAAAAAATAATAATAGACATATAAAAAAAATAAAAAAAGATATTTGAAATAATCAACCAACTATTCTTGTAACATTTACAACATTAATAGATAAGCGCAAGGCTCAGGAAAATAATATATCTGGCTTACAAACAATTATAACTTTATAATTGTCTCTTTAAAATTGCATGCATATTGTCCCAGTAGTATAAGCGGTCCTTCATGGTACATGAACTATTTCGCATACCCCATAAGTTTGGGTCGACATACTTGAGAATTCTAAACGTTTGTTGAATTTACTTTGGAAAGGTTGATGTCAGTCTCATTATTCGTCATGTTGCGGAATACATTAACCACCACTATTAGATGAGCCACATAATTTCGAGAATGATGCTTCATTCATTTCGCATGTGAAACTTTCACTCGGAATTTTTGCTCTATGTGATATTGAATGAACTGACTCAACAGTCGTGTTGTAACAGATTCACCGTATGACGAGGACCAATAATATGAAAGGAGAGCTATTTTTAGCCCCCGCTGTATTCTCATATCCTGTTAAGTGAAAATGTGAATATTTCAGAAGTATTGGTTGTCATTTTTTTGTCATATTTTTGCCTTATATTACACAACATGCCTACAACGAGTAGAAGAGTCGAGATATCGGATTAACCTTTGACGTCTTGAAGAAGTAATACATTCCTTGATGACAAATATAACTTGCAAATGTGTTCATAATTGATTTCTATTATATATTCGTTTAAAAAATTCATAAGGTTATTTACTTGTCATTGTAGATTTTAATTACTTTCTTCAAAGCCACAGTGTTGTTAGTGAAAAGAAATATAAGATGGGAAACACATTGGGAAGGGATTTCAAAAAATTGTCAATAGGGCTAAAATACAAATTAAAGAAGCACGATGTTGCCTGTTGCTGAAATCAAAGAATTACAGCGCATTTTGTTTTAATTACTTAAATTTTGTTTATTGGGTATAAGGGAGGTACAAGTCTGCATTCGTACGACAAATATACTATTTTAAGAAACGCATTTGCTTCTTAAATACCTAATTATTTATATAGATAAACAAAGCTTCAATGACAAAAGTGATTATTACGCATAATTAAAAACATGAAAAGATTTGCAAAATATCCGTCGACGCCCATTTGGTGGTACAGATGCTTTGCAAATCGTGATGTCGACCGAAATCTGGACGTTGAAATCCATGTTGTTTCCGAACCGGATGTCTATGCATAGACTCGTTAGTCCAGCTGAAATAAAACTCCGGAATTCCAGCCTAGTTCGGAAACAAACATTACATTTTTGCAAGGTGTTTTCCTTAAAAAAATATATTCAGGCTCATAATTTTAATTAAACAAATATCTTAAGTATGCAGGATTAGTGACGATGGACGCGATTGTATCAGTTGCACAGTAGAATGAAAAAGGTTTTTACATTATCAGGGAACTTGTTATTTCGGCATTGGATTGTATTATTATCTTTTTCGAGCTCGGATATATCACAATAAAAAAAATATATGACGAAAAAATACAACATATATTGTGATATATATAGGTAATGTACCAGCCTAAACTTTATATTTAATAGTTATAAATAGCTTTTATAATGAAAATGGTATTATCTTGCACGTCTTTCACACAATCCAAATATACTTTTTTCTGCCATAGAACTTAATATCTTTCAAGAGACTCTGGATACCGTTTCTCAAGATATCACGCGCGAAATGGTACGCCTTACCTTAGAGGGTGTATGCTAATTGGACCATCCCACGTACTGATCAGTTTGTGGATGTCGTCCACATCCGTACCGCTGTATGAGGAATCATATCTACAAGACACCCTCCCACGTGCTGTGGTAATATCTGTGTCAAGGTCACTTAAATTCCACTCACCGAAGTTCTCAGTAAATATTTTTATTACGAAACCTTTCAAGTCATTTGCTTATGTGTTATCGGCATTAAAAAACAAAAACAAACAAAAATCAAACAACATTATTCAAAACGTCAACGCCCTCGATTGTCTGTGAAGACATTGGATGTAAAAGACAAAACTAAAATAATCCTATCATCGTGTTAGTCGCGTTTTAGATTGCATGACATGGAATTGAAAAAAGATGTCACGAAGCTATTATTATATATTCATCACAAATGTAGACAATTCGCCCATTCTTTCAGGGGCGTCTTTTCAATACCCTTGGAATGAAATCAGAATCGTTTGATGTCACTTGTTTTAGAGGAGAAGAATGTATTGTGTAATTGAATATTTCGTAGACAGTATGTTAGTTAAAGGGTAACGGATCGACTCGTAGAAGATATATATATATATACACTCTTTGTCCTATTTTTCCCCTGGCCTTTCTTTGCCGGTATTGAGATTACTTCCCAGGTTCTGCTCTTTTCGCAGATACCTAACTGTTACAAGTAGAGATTGTCGCAGAGCATCAATTGTTCCCCGCAATATACTGTTATGTGCAGAGGAAGGAAGTGTAAGCTATGGGAGGAGAGAATTGGTGTAAAGTACAAATTGGTAGTTATTAATGTAGTTATCTTTGGAAAGCGCAATGAAAGAAACAGTGTCTTCAAATGGTCAGCACAAGGAAAACCCAGGCAAGAAAGCTGGGCCTGTCAGGCAGAACTTGATATATACCCACTATTAGTACCAATAAATAAAATAATTGATTACAAGTCCCAGTTAGATGAAACAACAAATGTCATTCTTAAACATGCTTTTGCAGCAAATATCAATATTGCTGGTCAAAATGTTGGTTGGGTTAAATAAAGCAAACTTTTTGAATAGTAAACACAAAAAATGTAATGAATCTACTGTAAACAAACTTTAGTTCAAACGTAAAAATTCACGCAATTATTGAGGGATTCCTATTTATCTAACAGCAAGTTAAGAACACCCAGTTTGGTCAAGTCATCTATAGATATTGAGAATTATGTTACATATTGTAAAAACAAAGGTCATAGGTCACCCTTCTCAAAACTTCGTTTAAGTAATCACAAACTAAAAATTGAACAAAATTGGAACAACAACGTCTCTGTGAAACATGTGATGTCTCAGAAGATGAACAACATTACGCAATGTCGTGTATAAAATACAACCAAGAAAGAGAATCACACATGATCCTCAATCATGATAAAGAATTTGGTACACTCTGTTAAAAGGAACAGTTCTTAATAATTTTACCAACAGTTATTCAAACACAACCTCCAAGATCTGTTATCATATCAACAATTACAAACAAATTCCTTGTATGTACAACATTACCATAGTTTTGCTCAATTCTCATATTGTTTCATTCTAATACACTTGTTTTGAAATAAAATTGTTATAATGTACCTCCTTTGTATGTTGAATGTACCTGTGTTTTTTAATTGTCGTTTATTGTGAATGTATTTTGTAGTTTGTGATAGTGTAATATTGCCACTGTTTCTAAAACATCTTTGTTGTATGATAGTTTCTTACAGTTGTGTACTGCGGCACGGTTGGCCCGAACCTAAGGCTCTGCAATTCGCTATGCCGAGTTGTGTCCCTTGGGCACCCCAGAAACCCATGACAGTGTGTTTAGAAGCTCTATACGACGCCTATAGCTAAAGGAGATAATCGCTCAATGCGCAATAGTTTATTCTTACAAAATATAGACCGGGTAACTTTAGCGAAATGAGATATATATTTCCCCTACACATTTTTAGCTCTTTTAAAAACTAAATGAACAAATTTCATGGGTTATCTGCATTACGAAACGTGACTATATCTCAGAATAGCAAGACGATTTTGAAGTATCTCTTATTGCTGGAAAAGAATAGCATCAACATTCCACGCACATGATTTGTATGTTTCGTTTCGGTAAAAGCGTTGCTTGAAATTTCAAATAAACCAACATGTCGGCAGACATGCTACAAAATTAACCGTTCCCGCCTTCAGGGCGGGGAAGAATAAGGGGTTACTAAAAGACAGTTAAAATTACCGAGCTTTTTCATTTTTTCATTACTTCAAATGGCTATTAAGTCATTATTTTGGTGGTTTTGGTATATTTTAGTGATGCTGTCGAATGCACATTTCCAACAGCTCTCGACGTTATGAAAACATAAACTGGTGGCGTTTTGGAGGATTATATTTGTAAATCTTCCACATTACAATTAAATGTGCAGGCTATGTAATGTCATTGAAAATATGTCATTTTTCAACCCACATATGTTTAGTGCACGAAGAACATATGTCATTCCATGGGGTTTTTTTATATTTAGTGTGAAGGTAAGATTTTATTACCCAACAGCTGCTCGCCGAGAGCAAATCTGGTGGATATTATTGACGTTTTGAGGTGGCTTGAAACTGAGCTACTCAGAATCAATCCAATACCCTGGGCGGTATTTTGAAAGCAATTAAAACAATACATATATAATCAATTTAAACAGTGTATGGATGTACCATGATTTACTGGCCTGACATATAATGCACAATGTGCAACGTAAACATTATTATTATTATTATTATTATTATTATTATTATTATTATTATTATTATTATCCCAATGTTCAGTTTCTAAGTAATTAATACTGACGTCGATACCTGTGCACGGCTAGCGTGGGTAGTTTACGAGCGCTTCGAATAACTGTTGGAAAAGGACGTGTGGTGAAATGGGGTTTAATGTCGCGTTCAAGATGAATGCACTTACGTAGCGACGTTTGAAAAGGATGTCAATATAATAGTCACTGTACTTTTTTCAAAAATCAATGTCAATCGCATTACAAGAGTAACAAGATGGGAAAATGTCATGTTATCAAAGAGGTAATGTATACGCGACAGTTTGTTTAAAAAAATATCTGAAATGTTGGTGTGCTACAAGGATGTATTTTAAGTCCAGTTTTGTTCTTTTTGTTTATACGCCAGCTAGCTGTCCAGATACGGTAACAATGTGTAGATGATATTCAACTCAAGCCAGAAAAGATTGAGCTATTTTATGATATCAGGATAATGTCATGCTATAACGTGTGATATGCGGCTTACATTGCGGGTTATTGTGAGTTGTGTGATGTCGCTTTACGTCGCTTTTAGCAATACTCCAGCAATACTCGGTTATACATTAAATGTAGATATTAATAAAACTACTCCACAATTCAAGATATTTCTTCTTAGAGTATTAAAACTTCTTAGAGAATCCCGGACGGGACTCAACCCCAAAAAGTACGAGAATCTGTACTTTACAAAGAACGTGGTATCTCAAATATAACATTTGTTACTTAAGGCCTATACTCTTGTATAGGTTTGGTGTGTCGAGTGTAAACATGCGTAGTGCTATTAAAGTAGTTCATCTTCATGGATGTAAACCGTTTTTAGCAGTAGAAGTATATTAAGTTATATAAGAGCTCTCACACCTTTGGCGAACACCTGGTATTTGATAGTGATAGACACTATTTGATAGTGATTCATAAACACGTGCTCATGATATAGTCGGAATCGTACAATCGACTCTCCTTTTGGCAGAGATTTGTTTTGAATATGGAAAAGATTTTGTCGCTTTAATTCAAATGTTTTGAAATTTAATATTATGGATCACCACACAAATGTTATAATATGTTGAATGTGTGCGAAAAACAAGGTAAACGTCATTGGGTATTTAAGGTCTGACAAATCTTACGGAGTGGCGGCTTGTCTGAAATAATTAATCTGTAATCTTAAAGGAGTAACTTCTTTTGTATCTCAAGCTATAAGAGATAGGTTCCGTCACACATGGTTCTCATGCTTATCCCGGTTGGTTAATGTCTTATCCACGATTTAGGTCTTATATCTATACAGATACAGTACTTGTCACCCGCTCTTTGGTAATATCCTGCTTTTTAAGCGTTTGGACACACTGGCCCTTAAGCATAGCATTAAAAAGATCAGTTAATTTTTGTTCACCCACGTACAAACTGTTCTCATTAAAAATACAGTCTGGGCCAGGGAAGTTTACGTGTAAAACAGTCAACTTCACAAGCAGAAATATTGGTACATAAAATATCGTTGAATCAGTAATTATAGTCAAGACTAAGTTTTATATCAGCAAGCATAGATTCAGTGAAAGTGTTCCAAATTATAAGGTATTATAAGCATAACAAGTCCCAAAAGGTTTACATATATCACCGGTGTCAGAACAGGCGTACTCAAGTTTTTCTTTCCCAGTTTTTTTTTGTTTTGTTTTTTGCAAAGCTTACGAACTGATTTATAAAAGGCATTTACATCAGCTTCACATGTCTTTTCCAACTCACTTTCAGATTTTTCACAAAAGTTATGACGTTGTCGGAATTCTCTCTTGACCTCCTTATACTGCATGTCGGATTCCACATTCTCTCCTCTGGGTTTGTCTTCACACCGCCAGCTCCGCCCTGTCTCCTTCCAATATGGCTTTAAATTACCATAAACCTACCGACAGGAATACACTAAGTGGCTGCATCTAGCAGCATTTAAGATCAAACAACTTTTACAGAGTTGTGGTTATGTCTGAAATATATTTTTCATGACCCCCTTCTCCCTATTATATATCTCCACTCCTTAAATGAAGTTCACCGTGTGCGACGTACGCTTGCAAGTCGGAAAGCGCACGTTAAATCTCCAATATAAGTAAGTAAGTAATGAAGTTCAAATTTATAAAAGAAACTAGTTAAAGAAGAAATAGAAACGTATCATTTTGTCTTGGTTAACAAACCTTATCTTCAATATCAAAGTATATTCTATATTTGGGCCTACTTTTGATTATGTAAAAATTAATAAAACGAAATTTGTTTAAATTTGTTGATGGTTGTTTAAACTTGGATGTTATGCTATATATTTATAAAGTTCAGTTTTCAAATTGAATTCAATATGCAATCGTTAAATATATAACTATATGAATATGTATCCACACGGGTTGATATGAAAAGACGCCCATACGTGTGTCCCTCAACGTGATAATAATCTTTTAATTTTGGTCATTAATACATCTTCGTTACAGATAATTATTGATCTGCGCCCCTTATGTTCTAAGAAATGTTTATAACCATTACCCATGGCGAATACAGACTCATGCATTTACCTGATTGTGATAGTGTATCTCACAAAATACTGAACTACTTTCTTTACCAAAATATTGATAACATATTTAGCACTGTAAATTTCATCCTTGCGACGTAAATGATTGATAATGAATTAGATAAAATTATGAAACTAAATTTTGCACTAAACTTCAGTGGTTAATGATGTTCTACTTCTTATGATCAGGGGCGGTCGGGTAGCCTAGTGGTTAAAGCGTTCGCTCGTCACGCCGAAGACCCGGGTTCGATTCCCGACATGGGTACAATGTGTGAAGCCCATTTCTGGTGTCCCCCGCCGTGATATTGCTGGAATATTGCTAAAAGCGGCGTAAAACCATACTCACTCACTCTTATGATCAAGATGATAAAAAGGATTTTCTTCATATTATTTAAAATAACATAGAAATGACATAGTCGGAAAACATGGTAGTCTCTATTCATTTCCAAAATCTTGTTATGATTAGTGGCAAATGTTAAAAAATACTTTCAGTGGTTTATGATTTTTTACTTCTCATGATCGTGATGATAAGAAGTAGTTTCTTAATATTATTTCAAATGGCATAGGGTATTTGTAGTTCTCAGTTGACATTGTGCTCTGTTTATGACAGACTTCTATGTGTTTCAATAGTTTCTTGAAGTTTCTTTTTTGTCAAGTGATCGATGTCGGTATGGATAACATTTCAGGAAGGTCATTATATTGTTATTTGCGAACATTAATCCAACCTCATGTTAACGTATCGGTATGTATAATATATCAACTCAATACGGGTCATCTTATGAAGGCACCCTGAATCATCGATACAAAGAATTAAGTGGTTGATATCCAGAAACAAGTACAGTAAACTACGTTTATAACGAACACGCTTATAACGAACTGACTGATATAACAAACTTACTTTTTAGTCCTGACTATTTGCTGTTGTTATGCTGTATATATGCTTATAACGAACTACGGCTATGACGATCTAAAATTAGAGGTCCCTTTGAGTTCGTTATAACCGTAGTTTACTGTACCACGTATTCATCATGTGTCTTGTTTCGTTTCGAATATACACGCCGGAAGTGGAGAGTTGTCTTGGAGACAAAGGTCACTACTTTTTCTTGTGACAAAGGGGGCACGGGTGGCCCAGTCGTCTAAGGCGCCGCGATTCGCTGTGCACAGTTGGGTCCCCTGGACACGCCAGAAACCTATGATTGCGGGTTCGAATCCCGGTTCACCCCGATTATGTTTCTAGGTTTGTCAGCACCATACCCGTGCTCGTGGGTTTCACCGAAGTGGTAAACGTCTGAGACCTGCATCACTTCGGGCTTTCCCCCCACATTAAGCTGACACGCCGTGATATAACTGGAATACTGTTAAAAGCGGCGTTAAACCCAACTCACTCACTCTTGTGACAAAATATGTGTAACTTATTTTGGCGAATCACATTTCTTGACCATCATTTTTCTTCAATCAATATGTAATAAAATATCAAAATATGCGCTCCCCCAAAACAGAACCGTAATTTTTCATTTGAATTCAACTCAAATGTGTACAGAGAAGACGCTAATAAAAAAACTGAACTCATATGCTATAGATATATCAAACAAATAGAATGCATGTTCTTATGAGATTCCATTTAGTCAAATAATTGTGTTTGCCGTTTAAAACCACCCATTTACATTGTCGGTGGAAACGGCTTCAACGAAGTGTCATTTCTGTTATACATGTACCTATAAATCAGACCACACATCAAGTGTGAAGTGTTTCAATTCTCGTGAACATTAATTCAGATTATTAATGACACACAAGATTGTGTAGACGAGACTCTGCACTTTCCCTTACATAATAGAATATATTTTCTGTGCTGTAGACAGGTGCAAGCACTTGATCCAACAATGGGACATAAATGTGTGTATTCTACACACTCAATAAACCTATCTCGTCTTTTTTACTGTCATTTTGTCATGTT
The DNA here is from genome assembly GCF_023055435.1 of Haliotis rufescens. Taxonomy (NCBI): domain Eukaryota; kingdom Metazoa; phylum Mollusca; class Gastropoda; order Lepetellida; family Haliotidae; genus Haliotis; species Haliotis rufescens. The sequence goes on along the minus strand of NW_025964001.1, from coordinate 58,239,390 downwards.
AATGTTTTATGTTATTACGCCCGAATGTGACGAAGGTGTGTCTCTCTTTCAGATCCGTCTGATTGTCGACGTCTTCACTTTCTCTTGGGATGACAACGAATGGATACACAATTACCTTTCTCTCCATGTCTGGCTCTAACTTTGGTGTCATTATTAGATGACCCTTAAGGCTAGTACAAGCATCTTCAACCTTTGCCATCAAGTATGCCAATGCAGTGGCCAACGGATGAGGAGATGGTCTGTGGACATGTCTCTCCTTGTTCGTTAAGCCCTGATGGTTCGCTGGCAGTCGATTCTCCAAGGGGTGGGTATAGCCCGTCGGACTCCCCCAGCCTGGTGCTCCTATCTCCGACACATGTCCCGGGCTGTATGCAACCCCGGGTATCTGATAATGACGGGGGGTCATATGATAATGAGTTTGCACATGTAACGCCACATGCCTCATCTGGTGGACTAGGGTTGGACAATGAACAAGTTTTGAATAAGTCCTGTGATACCTTCAATGGCGATGCTCCGCCGTGGAAGATAAATGCATCCAACGAGAGGGGCAAGAACTCGGGTCTTTCAGGTGGCGGAATACCCACGCATGGTACTTCAACGACTGTCGGTGCTAGACAAGATGGTTCGGATATAGAAAGAAAACATCTTGTGCCTTCAATACAGTCCAAAACAACCAACTGTACAGGCAACAATGAGTCTTTTCAATTAATGGAGGTGACGAATGACAACCACACTGGTTCAGTGTTTGCTAACTTTGACAGTTTATCAAGAAAAGGTGACGGTGTGAAACCAGTGTTTTCGGTTCCTCGAACGTCCTCAGGTGGCCCGTGCCAAGTGTGTGGTGAGAAGGCCAGTGGAAATTTTTTTGGTGCGTTAGTCTGTCTCCCGTGCAAGGTAAATATTATTTTTCACATATCGTTTGATATGATTGATTGTTTTGTTGTTTAACGCCGCACTTATCAATATTCCAGCTATATGACGGCGGTCAGTAAAGAATCGAGTCTGGACTAGACAGTCCCGTGATTGACATCATGAGCATCGATCTACGCTATTCGGATACGATGACATGCATCAACCACGTCAGCGAGCCTGACCACCCGATCCCGTTAGTATCCCCTCACAACAAGCACTGTGGCCTTTTTCACATATCAATATCAGTTACAGTATAAACGATACTTGTGAGGTCATCCATATTGATTTGTGTGTTTTCTCCTTGCTCGGAGTCTTCTGTTGCATACGAATTTCGCATCTCCCAAATCGGTATACTTTCTTTCGTCAAAAGCGAACTTTGAATAGGATTCCAGATCGTAGACCAAAATCCGGTGAAGCTATGGAATACATAAATGGCGGCCGCGACCGGTTTTCGTTTTGGAACTGGAATCCTTTGTTCCCCTCGATCAAAATGTATGCGAATTTGGAAGTAAGCGATAAAGAAAGAAATAAGTAGGTATGTTTTATACAAAATAATGCCATGATTTGTAGCTTATCCGAGGTGTTCATCCTGCAGCGCTCTATGGTAGACCTTTCTAACTGTCCTAACTGATGACACACGGATTAGGGCATACGGTTATCTACAGCAACCTATCTGTGCGTTGCTCGAGTGACAAGTTAGGAGGACACCTATCTGTGTGTTGCTCGAGTGACAAGTTAGCATGACAACCTCCTGTGTGTTGCTCGAGTGACAAGTTAGTGTGATATATGTCTGTATGTTACTCGAGAGACTAGTTGGTGAGATATTTAACTGTGTGTTGCTCGAGTGACAAGTTAGCGTGACACCTATCTGTCTGCTGCTCAAGTGACACGTTGACGTGATACCTATCTGTATTTTGCTCGAGTCACAAATTGAGGTGACACCTATCTGTGTCTTGCTCGAGTGACAAGTTAGCGTGACACCCTGCTGTGTGTTTCTCGCGTGACATGATGGCGTTTTGTATCAGCATTTTTACATCATTGCAGAGTTTCTTCATCCGCTGCACGAAGGAGGGAGAACCTGTATTTGTGTCGCAGTGTGATAGTCGTTGTGATGTCTCCAAGCAGGGACGCAACAGATGCCAGCACTGTCGGTACAAGAAGTGTCTGGCAGCAGGAATGTCACGAAAAGGTAGGACGTTGTAGGCAGGAACGCGCGTTTCACATCCCCCTGTCAAATACACGAAGACTCATCCCTGCCCGAACCCGCAACACGTAAAGGACACGCTAGTTGCCTTAATGTAGTGTCCGTCTTGTCCTTGTACAATGTGTGCGCATTATTCATAACAAGGGGCAAAACTGCAAAACTCAAAGGTACATGCGAACAGCTATGTTGACATGGAGCTTTAAACAATATTCTGAAACGATTTATAATATGGCCTTCATGTTTGCCACATAAAAATGTTGAACTGTTTCTATTGGAATCATTATTGAATTTGATATGCTGTCATTTTGTTCGTATGTCATTTGTTTCTTTATTGTTTGATTTTGGGTGCTGCTCCGATATTTGGCCATAGCATATGCATATTTAGTCTTTCTTAAAAATCTTATGTTTTTCATGAAGCTGGCACTTTGTGTCTATTTATGATCCTAAGAACATGAACCAATTGTTTACCTGGACAGCACAACAGGCACTTGGCAATGTGAGTGAGTGAGTATGGTTTTACGCCGCTTTTAGCAATATTCCAGCAATATCACGGCGGGGGACACCAGAAATGGGCTTCACACATTGTACCCATGTCGGGAATCGAACCCGGGTCTTCGGCGTGACGAGCGAAGGCTTTAACCACTAGGCTACCCGACCGCCCCTTTGCAATGTAAACCAATGTTTCGGAATCATGTCTATTTGAAACATTTGGTATTTTGATATTATTGACAGTAGAGCAGGACATGCTTACCGTTTTCTTGAACACCTGGTGTCCTCACAAATTTTCAGTGATCCATATATTTTTCAATTTTATTTTGTGGAATCGTATATTTTTATTTATTTTATGTAGTTATTGATATTTAAATGAAATAGTTTTCTAATTCAACATAACATTTAACGTATTTTAATTGAAACCGAAATGATCTGTATCGATTCTCTTTTAAGTAAATATAACACTGATATTTAGACCAAAGGCATCGCGGCTCTCTGTTTACTGTAACTCACCCAGGGAAAGATCATTTGGACGAACAAATTGTTTGCGAGACTTCAACTTAAGTCCAATGAACAAGTCACTACATATTTGTTAAACCAGACGCTAATGCAACATCAAATTGTTGTCCTTGTTAACGTAACGTCCTTATATCCAACAGAAAAACCAGAAGCGGTGGAACCGGGCGAGGGCCAACTTCTCTGTCGGGTGTGCGGGGACATTGCAAACGGAATCCATTTTGGAGTCTACACATGCGAGGGATGCAAGGTTGGTATTGTATGGTGTCGCTCAGTATTAAGTATTGCAACTGTCTCTTTTTCCTTGATTCCAAGGGGGCACAGTTACGTCCCTTGGGCACGCCAGAAACCTATGATTGTGGGCTCGAATCCCAGTTCGCCCCGATTATGTTTCTAGGTTTGTCAGCACCATACCCGTGCTCGTGGGTTTCACCGAAGTGGTAAACGTCAGAGACCTGCATCACTTCGGGCTTTCCTCCCCAATAAGCTGACACGCCGTGATATAACTGGAATAATGTTAAAAGCGGCGTTAAACCCAACTCACTCACTCCTTGATTTCAACAGTGAAATGTCCCCATGCCTGATTGCGGGTAATTGCCCCGATGGTGTGGTTGGGTTCTCACGCTTTCACCTGTTTACTTTGTTCAGACTCGATTGTTTTGCATTGTAGTCATTCGTGATATAAAATGCCGGGCCAAAGAAAGTATATACCCATGGTTGATGAGTGAGTGAGTGAGTGAGTTGGGTTTAACGCCGCTTTTAACAGTATTCCAGTTATATCACGGCGTGTCAGCTTGATGTGGGGGGAAAGCCCGAAGTGATGCAGGTCTCAGACCACATCGGTGAAACCCACGAGCACGGGTATGGTGCTGACAAACCTAGAAACATAATTGGGGCGAACCGGGATTCGAACCCACACTTTTTGGGTTTCTGGCGTACCCAAGGGACCCAACTCCGCACAGCGAATCGCGGCGCCTTAGACGACTGGGCCACCCGTGCCCCCCACGTTTGATGATGGCTAAAAATAGTAACAGACAAGAAACGATTATTCGACGGTGATGTAGTTGATGCAGAGTTATCTTTTGGTTTGCGGTGTTTCGGTTTCAGCTTAGTAACGTTTTGACAACGTTTGTAATTTTTTGTTAAGCCCAACCTTCAAGTGTATATTTTGCCCGGCAGTTTATATTGCTGACTGTGGCGTTACAACATACTTACTCATTTTTTCATAGCTCGTTTGTTTGTTGTTGAACGCGCTACAGCAATATTCCAGCTATATGACGGATGCCTGTTAATAATCGAAGCTGGACCTATCCAGTGATTGATATCATGAGCATCGATTACGCAATTGGGATACGATGACAGGCACCAACCAAGTCAGCTAGTCGTCTCTTACGACAAGCATGGACTGCTAAAAAACAATTAAAACCCAGATTGTCACGGGTTGTTTTGTTTTAGATGTAAATATCACAACTAACAAAATATCAATAATATCAGTTTTATTAAGTAGTCACACTTTAGCGGCCGCACAACCATATACCTGAAACAGACATCTCAGGCAATCACTCAGTTCGACTGTTTTGTCGGGTGGCCCAGTCGTGGCGATTCGCTGTGCACAGTTGCGTCACTTGGGCACGCCAGAAGCCTATGATTGTGGGTTCGAATCCCGGTTCGCCCCGATTATGTTTCTAGGTTTGTCAGCACCATACCCGTGCTCGTGGGTTTCACCGAAGTGGTAAACGTCTGAGACCTGAATCACTTCGGGCTTTCCTCCCACATTAAGCTGACACGCCGCGATATAACTGGAATACTGTTAAAAGTGGCGTTAAACTCAACTCACTCACTCACTGTTTTGTCTTTTTAGAAATTCTTCCGGCGTGGTCTCCTTGAATATCAGTCCTATGTGTGTAAGGCGGCGATGTCGTGTTTGCTGAACCCCCGCAACAGGAACAACTGTCGGTACTGTCGCTACCAGAAGTGCCTCAATGTAGGCATGTCTAGAGGAGGTGAGCGTATATCAAGAGAATAACAAACCTAAGGGCGTTTCATATGTAGTATTTGCTCAAGGCAGGTTGAAAAAACAAATATGGCTGCCGGTGGCCATCTTGGCTGAAATACAAAACACAAATGTGCTCAGTTTGGATGAGCTTTTAGTTGTTTACCAAAGGCGCCCAGTGAAATATTTCAGACTCACGGTGTCTAAAGATAAGTTAGAATGTATATTAAATGGGACAAACAACGTCAAATATGTTTGGCCTCAGGGAAGGCCCAGTCATTTAGGTGTATTGAGGTGTCAAGTATGTCAACTGAAGTCCCTACACGTCCTGTAACTAGGAGCAAAACGGGATGTGTCGTGTATGCATATCAGTTTGCAAATCTATATAATGTTCATTTTGATTTGGAGATGAAATATTGCTTAGTCTGAAGGGCATCTGGATGTATAAAATCTGTGGCCAGCTGATTTAGCAGATCAGGGACATGGTTGCATGGTAGTCTATGACGCCACAGAGTGTAGAATTTCATCCTGAACGGTTTGCTGGCCGTGGTTCTTCCCGTACATTTACCTTGGTCAGTCAGCTCAATACCAGGGCTGGTGGTATAAGAAATGAATATCCGTATCTTCCTTAATTCTACACATTTCTGGAAGTATAATAACATAATGGTGATGGAGATGGCGGTGATAATAATTATAGGGAACTTTTTTCTTCCTTAGCTATTAAGATGGGTCGTCCGAAGAAGCTTGGAAGAGACCACGACGATCTTTCCAAGATCATTGCCAACAGACTGTCAAATACGACGGTCAACAGGAACACCTTCTGTGAACACAGAGAAGGGACAGGGCAGAGGTTGTCTCCTTCACTGGACGACGTGGCAGTAGCACCGAAAGATGAACGTGGGATGCTAACAATTGGAAGAAGAAGATCCTTTACGCCTGATTCTGACTCTTCTTCTGGGAGTGGAGATGGAAAGACCGCAGATCAATGTCAAAAACTTTCAAGAGGATCCCTGCCTCTCAAAAAGTGTATTCTCAGATCTCTTCTCACAGTGGATGAAGCTAAGAAAGCAATGTGTGCTGCTGGGACGGAGGATGGGACTGTCGTGGCTGACAGTGTCGAACATGATCTTTCAGTTGCACCTACTTGTCAGGCTCATGTTATAACAGATCCATCGGATTCGGGGAAGGGTCACACGACCAAGGAAATGGGTACTGAAGGTCACCATAACCTAAACGCCTTTCCTCACCACGATGCCTGCCATGTTTCATTTGTGAATGCAGCAAATGAAGATGGAAGAGATGTGATGGTCATTCGATATCAGAGCCAGCAATTTCATCCATCACCTCACTTAAATTCCCGCAGCCCTTCTTCTCCACAGACATATCCTTCTCTTCTTCAGACCACAGATTCAGATGATGAAGCTTCAGACCCGAAGAGAAGAAGGAGGAGCGACAGTGACTCAGTCAGTAACGCTAGCTCACCCGCTGACATTCATATGGACTCCCCTGACACGCAGCATCAAGTGTATGATGAACCGTCATCACCAAATATTCCAATTCAAATGGTAACAGAGGACATTCCTTTAGATTTATCAAATTCGCCTTCCCAAACCAGAGATTCTGAATCTGGAGGAATGATGGATGGATCTCTAAAGTCTGCTCCCCATTTTCCAGTGGCATCATCAAGCACAGGCAGTCACTGTTGGTCTCCTACTTCAAGGAAATTTGCCTTTCACACCACTCCCCTTACTAGCAGTCATGAAATGAACCACAATGTATTGGGTAACACTCATACCTCAAGTACAGACGATTCTACCAGGCGTAGAGAGACATGCCCAGAGAAATCTGCTTCTCCACATGTCAGTGTTGAACTCTCCAATATGCATGTTCATACCCATAAGCCGAGTCTTTCACCAGGAGATGTTTTGCCTGTGCGCGGAAATTACTCTCGAAGTGCCATTATACAAACTGATCTTGTTCCTCAGTCACCTTTATACAACACAACATCTGATACTCCCAAGATAAAACTGTATCAGATTGACGGGAATATTATAAAGGAATTAAACACATTTTTCCTGGGTTCTGTAAAACTTCTAAAGAATGTTCGGCAGCGACTTGAATCAAGCAATTATTGGTCACATCACACGGACCCAAAGTGCACTTTCAGTAACTCCTTTCCTCGACCGTTCGACCACGAGGCCAAGATGAGAGCCTGTTCGGACCAGTTGGAATACTATCACAGAGGCCTTGCCACACATACCCTACCTCTTTCAACAAAACCAGATCCATCCTCCCACCTCATCCTTCCTGAGGAGCGACACCTGGCGAGCAAACTAGAGACCGAGTACCGGTTCCCCGTCGACCGCGTGTGTCAGTACTGGAGTAGAGTCCCTCCCACTCCCAGAGACATCCAGATGTCCAGTGCGCAGCACAAGGCCCTGCAGGATATGCTTGAGGCGTATATGGAGATCCTCAAGAACCTCAGCGAGAGTCATTTGTCACCAGAAGAGAGATTTAGTCATGTAAGTAAAACGATCGTATTCTCCTTAAATCACTTGGGGACCACGGGTCGCCTGGTCTAAGGCCCGCAATTCGCTATGCAGAGTTGCACCTGGTGTCCCAGAAAAATATGACCGTGGGTTCAAATTCGGGCCCGTGAAGATCCGGGATAGAAAAGGTCTTCAGCAATCCATGCTTGCCGTAAAAGGGGACTATGCTTGTCGTAAAAGGCGACCAACGGGATCGGGTGGTCAGGCTCGCTGACTTCGTTGATGCATGCCATCGATCCTTATTGCGTGGATCGATGCTCATGATATCAATCACTGGACTGTTTGGTACAGACAAATCGTATACGTCTAAGTACTGCATCTTTTCATGGTACAACTGGCATACTGACCAAATTCACTTGTTGAGACATATTCTGTTACGATTGTATGACATGACGACATGTTGAAATTTTTTTTGTCAGGTAATGATGTAAATATATGATTTAGCATACAGCGAATATACATAGTTGGATCTATACATACAAGAAATAACCATTTGAAAGCGCAAGCAGCCTCCGTTATTTCAAAAGTATAACTTTAGCACTACAGAATATAATCCAAATGGCAATACCAAACCACTTTTTGTATTGTTTGGAAAACAACACTGTTAACATTTTGTTGCAGATTGAGGAATGGCCGGCGTACGGTGATCTCCCATTTATGGAATATACAGTTCGCCGTATTGTGACCTACGTGAAGGAGGAGCTCGTTTTCATGAGTAAAGTTCCTGGTGAGAGAAATATACGACTACAAATATCCTGCTTATATGTCCCCTCGCACGACAGATTAACTATAGTAATATGACAGAATCGGGTGATCGTCAGCTTTCCATGAGTAGTATATAACTATTATAACATAAAACAAGAGTTTTGAAACTCTTATATCCTCATTCACCAGGCCCTTGGGCATGCCAGAAACCTATGGTTGTGGGTTCGAATCCCGGTTCGCCCCGATTATGTTTCTAGGTTTGTCAGCACCATACCCGTGCTCGTGGGTTTCAGCGAAGCGGTGAACGTCTGAGACCTGCATCACTTCGGGCTTTCCTCCCACATTAAGCTGACACGCCGTGATATAACTGGAATAATGTTAAAAGCGGCGTTTAACCCAAATCACTCACTCATTCACAAGACTTTAACTAATACTCACTGAAAACTGTTATTGACTTTCCTTTTCTTCACAAATGCCTTTATATTAAGTCCAACGCAATATATAATAATTACAATACATTTCACCAATAAATTTACGAAATTAATAGTTGTATTGAAGAGAAGTTTTCTATGTGAATAACTTTCTTTATGACCTTTAAATTTGCTCATGTAGATTTATTTAAAACAGGTTTATTTACTTATATCTTCGAACCACAATGGCCATATAAACTTATTATTTACAAATGATTGATTTCAATAAATGTTTACAATAAGATTTAAAAGACAATAAATGATGAAACACGTTTTTCAGGTTTTAAAGATCTGAACCCGGAGGACCGTCATTTCGTGGTACAGAATATGTGTTTTGCCAACATCTTGCTCATTGCTGCAAAGGAATGGTATGACGCAAAGACCAAAACGTTCTTTCAAATGTTCCATTGGAAACTGCCAGAATGGCACCCTTTGTACTCCTACAGAGAGCTTGCCTTCCAGCTGGCCGAGAAGGTCCACGAGCTGAAGATGGACAGGACGGAGGCAGCGATGATCTCGGCTCTCAACGTCATTGCTGCTGGTGAGGGTTATATTTGCGATAACGTGATTGTTGTCACCAGACAGAGGCAGTGGGCACACTCTCAGCCTTAGAGGATTGACGCTGACCAAGATGATTCTGGTCGCTGTCGTGTCGGACAGGGTGCTACCAGGGAGTTTTGGTCCCTCACCATGGGAAAGACCCGTGAAGATTCCGGGGTACAATAGGTCTTCAACAAGCCATGCTTGCCGTAAAGGGTGACTATGCTTGTCGTAATAGGCGACTAACGGGATCGGGTGGTCAGGCTCGCTGATTTGGTTGATGCATGTCATCGTTTCCCAACTGCATGGATCGATGCTCGATGATCACCTGACTGTCTGGTCCAGACTCGATTATTCAGAGACCGCCGTCATATAGCTTGAATATTGCTGAGTGCGGCGTTAAACAACAAACGAACAAACAAACACTTGGGAAAGTGAATACTTCTGAGTAGTTTCTTTATCTAGAATAAGGCAAGTTTTCAAACATTCCAGGTCACAATTTTTAAAAACAAAACAATCCCAGACCAAGTACATATTAACAGAGAAATATATCTTCTGGAAAAGTCTTCCGAAGACAGAAATGAGAATCATTGTAACTCACTAACATGACTGGTATAGGTAACTGTCGTAGGCTCTATAGGCGCGTTCGGTTTTATTCCAGATTGCAGTGGCCTTAAGGAGCCAGAGAAAATTGAAGGTTCGCGAGACTTCCTCATATCAGCTCTGACAGCGCATCTCAGCTGTGAGTATCTTCATTGTGTACTAGTTATTGTTGTAGGTGATGGGCTGTTATCGGCTAACGTATGTACTAGTTACTGTAGTAGGAATGTGAGCTGAGTACCTGCTTTGAGCTGTGAGCAGCTGGTTTATATACAAGATACTGTAGTGAGCTGTGGGCAGCTGGTTTATATACTAGATACTGTAGTGAGCTGTGAGTAGCTGGTTTATATACAAGATACTGTAGTGAGCTGTGGGCAGCTGGTTTATATACTAGATACTGTAGTGAGCTGTGAGCAGCTGGTTTATATACAAGATACTGTAGTGAGCTGTGGGCAGCTGGTTTATATACTAGATACTGTAGTGAGCTGTGAGTAGCTGGTTTATATACTAGATACTGCAGTGAGCCGATGGCAGCTGGTTTATATACTAGATACTGCAGTGAGCCGTGAGTAGCTGGTTTATATACTAGATACTGTAGAGAGGGACGGCAGTAAGTATCCAGCTTATTCACTAGATACTGTAGTGAGCCATGAGTAGCTGGTTTATATACTAGATACTGTAGAGAGGGACGGCAGTAAGTATCCAGCTTATTCACTAGATAATGCATTGAGCCGTGAGAAGCTGGTTTATATACTAGCTACTGTTAGAGAGCTGTGAGAAAAGAACAATGAGAAACATTGCATTTGTTTCATTTTTTCGTAAGCCACTACTGCTAAATGTGGCATAAACCTTCACTCAATATATGTTCATAACGTCAAAGCTACCATAGACTTACTAATGTTCTTGTGCAACTGAACGCCTGTATCATGTGTCCTGAAAGACATTTTATCCATCATTTCAGATAAAGGCGTTGATCCCGTTTCCAGAATGAAGGATATTTTCAGCCTAATGCCAATCTTCAGACTGTGTAGTTTCTGGAATAAGAATATAAGAGAACACATTTGTGTGTGCAAAAATGGAGCCCTCGGCAAAATATCATGATGAGTTGAGAAGAGGAGTTGAGAAGAGCGCCCATGATGAGTTGAGAAGAGGCCCCATGATGAGTTGAGAAGAGGCCCCATGATGAGTTGACAAGAGGCCCCATGATGAGTTGAGAAGAAGCCCCATGATGAGTTGACAAGAGGCCCTAGGAGGAGTTGACAAGAGGCCCCATGATGAGTTGACAAGAGGCCCCATGATGAGTTGACAAGAGGCCCCATGATGAGTTGACAAGAGGCCCGATGATAAGTTGACAAGAGGTCCCATGATGAGTTGAGAAGAGGCCCCATGATGAGTTGACAAGAGGCCCCATGATGAGTTGACAAGAGGCTCCATGATGAGTTGACAAGAGGCCCCATGATGAGTTGACAAGAGGCCCCATGATGAGTTGAGGGCGCCTGCCTTCCGTGACTGACCTGGATTGTTTTTAAGTTATTCGATTCAAGAACTATCACATTGTTTTCGTTTTGTTTTTAAAAGTTTATTTATTTTGTTTATTTGTTATGAAGGACGCAACTGGTCGTTTATTTCTGTATTTATGGAGGGCTGGGCATCCCCTTCGTTGCTCGTGGCCCCTCGTTGTTTCACAGAACGATCTATCAAGGGTACCTGATAAACAAGCGATAGTTTGCATGATTAATACACTGCAAGTTGTCATCTTAAATAGGTTATCCTATCCGGTTATGTTTCGGATGGATATTACTTTGAAAGCTCACTAGAAGCACGGGTGATTTAGAACTAATGTTCTTGGTGCGCATAATCATGGCAAAATATTTAATTTTCGACACACTTATGAATCTTGATTATAATTATTAGCTCACCTGATTAAGGTCAAGTGAGCTGATGTCGTGTCCTGTTTGTCCGGGATCTGCCGTTCGTCGATGGTAGTGAACTACTCAGGAACTAATTGAACAATGAAGCTGAAAATTCAGATACTTGTTCACCAATGATGACACCCCACTTTGTACAAGAGGTTCAAATAAAAAATGTTCAATGTGGCCGCGACTGCAGCCATATTTGAAAAAAACTTCTTTTTGACCATTAACCGGACATTTGTGTTACAAAATGGAATAAAATTTAAATTTACTTGTGTAGTTGTGGGGTTCAAGATATTTGTTTCGATTTTGCGACATTCTAAATTATGACTTTTATTTCACCTTTGCACTTTGACCATGCTCCTAAATTGCATTTTGGTAAACACCTTCTCTTCAGAAGCCACTTGACCAATTATGAAACTGAAACCTGACATGTTGTTCCCATCAACGATGCCACCTGAATTCGAAGAGATTCGACTCCGATTTTAAATATGGCCATCACTGCATACATGTTGAAAAAATCCATTATGGCCATTTTTCGGCCATTTTGTATTCAATATGAAATTAAATGAAATTTGGTACACGTAGCTAGTAGAGAGGCTCAACATGTTGCCTTTTTTATGTTATCCTTGTTTGACCATGATCTTAAATTCATATTGTATATTTGCCTCTATATACTTCCTCTCATCCAAAATTGCCAGACTAGAGTGAGCTGTACCTTTACATGTATGTTTCTCCTTAAGATAGCATCCCATTTTGTTCCATTCGTTAGATGTTAGTGTTAGCTTTTAGTATTGGAAAATATTTCAATATCATTACTGACAATAGATGTTGTTCAGGTGTTAGAATTTGACTACATATCCAGGTGAGCTACAGTGTCTTGGCACTATTTTCTTTTCCTCTGTCAAAATATTTTACCGTCTTCAGGTCTTGAATAATTAACACTGCATTTTCTCTATATATGTAGCGATAGTCATGATGGTGACAGTGTGTGTACGTTCAATGCAACGGCGCCCTTAAAAAATCAATGAGGATCCAATTTTATATAGCGGCGGCAGTCATATTAAATTAAGTTTCAATTATTTTAGCCAAATACTGCCTGATATACGAACCTACAGTTTGCTTATATAAACTTGTTTTGTAAAATATTGTTTTACTCGGAACACTTTTTAAACAGCAATGTTTAAGAACTGTAAGTGTCAACAGGACCTCATTTGAATGCTCCATCCGGGTAATCTACAGAACCGCGTGGCTCTTTCTTAAACAGGGTATGAAAACCGGTGCATATCATTCCTCGTCCTAGACAAGGGACGTAGTCCCAAAACCCCCTTCCCTCAAATGCCCAATTGTGTCTTTAACTCCCCGAGACTCCCCGTGACTCCCCGTGACCTAGTGTTATTATGCCTCCTGGGGGCAGGGTGGCCCAGTCGACTAAGGCGCCGCAATTCGCAGTGCAGAAATCCAAAAACTTATTTTTGTTGTTCGAATCTCGGTCCGCCCCGATTATGATCACATTGTTGTAGTATTCACATATATACCCTGGACCTATTCGTCACCGTACCGACCGCCTCCGTGGTCTAGTGGTAGAGCGTCCGCCCGGAGAGCGGAAGGTCCGGGGTTCGATCCCCGACCGCGTCATACCAAAAGACGTTAAAAGATGGTACTTGTTGTTACCCTGTCTGGCGCTCGGCATTAAGGGGCTAAAACAAGGACTGGTCGGGTCGGAGTCAGTATACTGTGTCTGAGTGTGGTATTCATGTTAAACTGCGGCATGGTATCTCAGTGAGCTAGCACTATAAATCGGCATCAGTCCGGACGAGTACAAGCAGCCACACAAACACACACACGTACATGCACGTCGCTATATAAGTGCAATAATCTTGGACTCGACGTTAAACCCCAATTCACCTCACCTCGTCACCGTACCTTAAAAAATAGTGACTTTTTTGCTGCATCTCTCTTGGCAGTGTTATCGTTCGATTTCAAAACCCTGGACAACCCAGGTGAGTCTGTGTTGACCGAGGTATGACCCCGGGGGTGCGGTTCTCTGGTCAGCAGCCTTAAAGTGACGTCATCGTTAATGTTATTTATTTATTTATTCAAACATGAATTAATATGAATTAATTTTGATAGTGGGTATGTCTTCTGATATAAGTCAGGGAAATTTTACCTAATAAGTATACTACATGACGTGCTACTCAATGTGTAACTCTGTAATATCATATACTGAATTGAATAAAAGAAATAATTAAAAAAAACCATTCGGCTGCTGATATACATACCTTAAAATCGACAATGCAGCTTTGATGTCACTAAAAGGTGAAATTTGCAATATAACAAAAAACTACTTTGTTGAGATTATCGTAAAATTATATAGATGTTTGCGGAGATAAATAATGGTGTTGGCGAGAGGGCGAAAACATTTGCAGTGAAAAGAGCAGACTGCGTGTGCACTGTGTTTTTTATTGCATAGATAAACGAGATGAGGGGAAACATAAAACACAGTCATCGGGAATTAGGCATTTTCCCTGTGAGAACAATTTAACAATTTGATTGGACGTCTATTTATGGGGTCATGTCATTCGAACCGGATTCAAAACAAGGCTATGGTGGCGATGGGTCCAGGGTATTTATCAGAATAGAATGGAGATATATTAACCTGGATTGTCGAGGATGTATCGACCCTACTGCAAGGCTTGAAGACACTGTTTAAATGGATTGTATTGATTGGTAAAATATCAAATCCTTGTCCACTGAATGTAACAGCTTAATATTCTAAATCTTGAGGTGTCAATGTAGAATGTCTTCGGTTTCACCGTTTCAATATACATGCAACAAAACCCTATTAATTTGTACAGAACCATTATCAGTCTTAAGTAGTGGCAATGTCACTCTAGTGAGTAATTGCCCAGATGACCGAGATTCCGGACAAACGAGGTTTCACTGTATTAAATAATATGAAATGAAATCTCGTTTAGGGAGTTGCAAGTGGCTGTGCAGAGATGCGTTTGTACCGCTCTGCAGAGTTGAGTCCCTAACAGCATCGTCGTTTCGATTCCCAGTCTCAACCTTGGTCTTTCAGTTGTTACGACCTGAGACACACTGGGCTTTTCTTAGACATTGAGCGGGCACTTGGTCATGTAACTCAACCACTGTGCCGCTTAACGCAACTCATCTCTGTAGATGATCCGTGTCACCGTCATTAAGTGAAGACACGAATGTTAGAATTTTATTGCCACAGTGCACGTCTATGAAATTATTTATTTGTACATTCCTTTAAATTATTTCATCTCGTTTAAATAAATCAATGCTTTGTACACATCAACTCGTTTGTTTTTACATCGATGCTTCACAGGCAAGCTACTAGCTACACATATAGTCGTCCTCATTCATATACCCACTCTGTCATATGTCCGTTTCCCTCTACAGTCTCTCTCACTGTCTCTCTCGCTCTATGTTTGTTTCTCGTACTCTGTCCGTCTGTATGCTTGTCTATGTCCGTCTATCTCTCTCACTGTATTTATTGTTATCAAATTTCTGGGGGTTTTAAAATTATTTTCTCGCAATAATGATTTTTTTCTCGTTGCTTCGATTATTTCCTCGTTGCTTCGATTATTTTCTCGTTGCTTAAATCATTTCTCGTTATTTCAAATATTTTCTCCTTGCCTCGAGTTTTTTCTCGTAATTTCGAATATTTTCTCGTTATTTCAAGTTTAATTTTATAAAAACTCGTATATTCGATATTTTTCTCGTTGCTTCGATTATATTCTCGTTATTTCGAGTATTTTATCGTTGCTTCGAGTTTTTACTCGTTTACTTCGAGTATTTTCTTGCAATTTCGATTATTTCCTTGTTATTTCAAGTGTATTTCAAAAACTCGAAATTTCGATTTTTCTCTCGATGCTTTGATGATTTTCTCCTTGCTTCAATTATTTACTCGTAATTTCGAGTTTTTTCTCGTTACTTCGATTATTTTCTCGCAATTTCAAGTTTATTTCAAAACTTCTTAGGGAGACATTTACAAGTTGGACTACAAAGTAAGGATAAGATATATGGATGAACAACTTTTTAATTACAGTTAGGAGCAACGTTTCGGTGTAGGTTCTAACACCGTTCTCAAGCAAGTGAAGTATGGAGTATGGTTGACAGTCACATATGCAGGTATGAGGCAATGTTTAAACAGTTGAAAAGATTGTGATGTAGTTACACTGGAATGGAGAAACCTGTGATGTACACAAACAGGGTGATGTAAGGTAAACATCTTAACAGGTGAAACCAGTAGTATATAAACAAAACGATTCTGACTGATTAGGGTCTTTGAGAGAGTTGATGGTACACAAGGGGTATGTAATAGTCTTCATCACGGTTGATTGATGGTTGGAGTCTGATGATGGCTTGTTGGGTGTTTTCTGATTTTGAAGTCTTTGGGGTTTATTGTAAGGGCTTTGATTTCGCCGAAATCAAAGCCCTTACAATGTATCCACTGGGGCGTCAAAACAACATCCCATATAATGAACGTGTCTGCACTTCCTGTTTTTCGAAGGGACATAACCATGTTGAAGATGAATTCCATGTTCTTATGATTTGTGACCAGTATTCTAGAGCAAGAAGAAACTCTTTTCCTAAGCGTCTCGTTACCCCTCCCTCTATTGAGAATTTTATAAGACTAATGTCAGCTGAAAACGAACAAATTATAAAAAGGTAAATTTCTCTTCCAAGTCATGAACATTCGAACGGAAACATAGTGTTGAACGGTAAATCATTATTAAATCTACTCAGCATGCAAATATATATACAGTATATTTCCATTGTATTATAGGCCGTTGGCCTGAAATACCGAATAAATTTGTCTGCCGGATACTGTGGTTGGGGTTGTCACCGATATGGTCTGATAGAGCTGACTTAGAGTCACCTTTGGAGAGTGAGCTTTAATGTTCTTTAATTCGGGTTTTGAGTGACCTTGATGTTTCGCCAAGATAAGTTTGTCCGCAATTACACGATATGTGGTACACTGCTTCTGATGGCTCTCGTTGTTAGCGCAGCCTTGATTGTGTTTCCGTGACTTTAATTGTGTTCTGAATGCTGTCTCTTCAAACCTACACTAATGTTGGCCTGTTACTTTAAGAGTCTCGGGATTTTGTGGCTAACAGTTCCAAAGTAGAGAAGGCTGATCACTAAGGGTGCATGTAGATTGTTGACGGGGAGATTTCTGGGTTTTCTTGGTGATGTTCTGTAGTGTCTATTGCACTAGCTGTTCGGGGTAGTGACTGTACTGTGTGAACACTTGTTTTAGATGGTTCAGTTAGAAAATAATTGAAATAACGAGTGAACAATTGAAACAATGAGAAAATAATTGAAATAACGAGAGAGAAATGTAGTTTTTGAAATAAACTTCAAATAACGAGAAAATAATCGAAATTACAAGAAAATAATCGAATTAAGGAGAAAAAACTCGAAGCAACGAGAAAATAATCGAAATACAAGAACATGATCGAAGCAACGAGAAATAAATCGAAATTTCAAGTTTTTGAGATAAAATTGAAATGACGAGAACATATTCGAAGTCAGGAGAAAAAAATCGTTATTGCGAGAAAATAATTTAAATAAGAGAAATTTCGATAAAAATAAATAAATAAATGCCACTAAAATGGCACTATTGTGCTTTCGAACGCCCCGGTATCTTAGCCTCCCAGTTTCTCACACACTTATCTTTCTATGTCTCTATCCGTTGTGGGGCGGTCGGGTAGCCTAGTGGTTAAAGCGTTCGCTCGTCACGCCGAAGACCCGGATTCGATTCCCGACATGGGTACAATGTGTGAAGCCCATTTCTAGTGTCCCCGCCGTGATATTGCTGGAATGTTGCTAAAAGCGGCGTAAAACCATACTCACTTACTCACTCACTCTATCCGTTTGTAAATTTCTCTCCCCCGGTCGAATACAAAGCCATTATTCCCCTTACTTTGTCTGATCTGATCCACAAATGACAGGTCCCACTAATCAAATGTTTTATTTTCTATGTTCTAGAACTGTGACCTTCTTGTACTTTCTAACCCTTGCGATCGTAAAAGCCCGTGATCCGCGTCCCATGACCCCTCACTGTTCCTGCGTTGCCTCGACCTGGAGGTGTCAACACGTCGTCTAACGGAACAAATTCATTATCACATGTTTATATCTGAGACCTGACAGATGCTTGTCAACCGCGAGTTTTCCTTGCCAAAACTTGATTATGTACAATCCGCTGCGATATGGCTCGACGAGTGCTGATCATGAGGCGTAAAACAACTCACCCCAGAAAAGGTCTTCAGCAACCCATGCTTGACGTACGAGGTGAGGTGAGGTGAAATGGGGTTTAACGTCGCGTCCAAGATTATTGCACTTATATAGCGACGTGCATGTACGTGTGTGTGTTTGTGTGGCTGCTTGTACTAGTCCGGACTGATGCCGATTTATAGTGCTAGCTCACTGAGATACCATGCCGCAGTTTAACATGAATATCCCACTCAGACACAGTATACTGACTCCGAGCCGACCAGTCCTTGTTTTAGCCCCTTAATGCCGAGCGCCAGACAGGGTAACAACAAGTACCATCTTTTAACGTCTTTTGGTATGACGCGGGCGGGGATCGAACCCCGGACCTTCC
Organism: Haliotis rufescens; assembly: GCF_023055435.1. Lineage (NCBI taxonomy): Eukaryota > Metazoa > Mollusca > Gastropoda > Lepetellida > Haliotidae > Haliotis > Haliotis rufescens. Next base: position 58,220,856 of record NW_025964001.1, on the reverse strand, counting down.
GCTCTCCGGGCGGACGCTCTACCACTAGACCACGGAGGCGGTCCTTGACGTACGAGGCGACTATGCTTGACGTACGAGGCGATTAACGGGATCGGGTGGTCAGGCTCGCTGACTTGGTTGATGCATGTCATCGTCTCCCAATTGCGTGGCTCGATGCTCATGGTGTCAATAACTGGATTGTCTGGTCCAGACTCGACTATTTACAGACCGCCGTCACATAGCTGGAATATTGTTGAGTGCGGCGTAAAACAACAAACCAACACTCATTCAAATTGTGTCTCGATAACAATTAACAACTGTCATTTTCACCAGTTGGTCGAAAAGGACCGGATAATTTTTATTTTTAATTTATTTTATTTATCATAGCTGTTAGGGTACGGGTGGCGCATTGATCTTAGACGCCATAGTTCGCTGTTCAGATCTGCGTCAATAGTTCAGTCGTTGACGGTGCGGGTACTATAACGTTCCCAAGTTACTTTTCGAATATCAGACAGACAGACAGACAGTTTATTCAGTAATTTAGGCATCAAAGCCCATCGTACAATGCAGATTGCATATTAACATTTGTCACGTGATGTACATGATTAGATTTTAAATCTAGTTACACATTCCTCATTTTAAAGGCATCTTTTAAGAATACAGAAACAGCATAGATCATATCATGATTTTCAGAGTTTAGCAGATTTTATTAACTGACGGTCTTTAAAAGTACCTTGCAACATGGGGAGAAATTTACACCTCTGGTAATATGTTTCACATTTAAGTAAGACATGGTATTCATCTTCTACTTCTCCGGATGAAAAGTTTGTACAAATAGAGTTCACAATATCACCGTCTTTGGACCTGCGACATATATTTATATTAGAATTGTGTAATGGAATTCTAAGTTTACAATAAGCGCTTATTAAACTTTTATGATTGAAACAAGTTAAATATCTTTCAGTTTGTATATATATTTTCCCACCAAGAGTCCCATGTATTATATATATTCTCACCAAGTGTCCCATGTGTCTCGTGAAATATCATGTTTCTCTCATCTCGTCAATGATATATAGTTCACTCGACACATGAGATATCCACCCTCCATGTATATATATATTCCCACCAAGTGTGTGTGTGTGTGCGTGTGTGCATGTGTGTGTGTGTGCGTTCGTGCGTTCGTGTGTGTGTGTGTGTGTGTGTGTGTGTGTGTGTGTGTGTGTCTCTGTGTGTGTGTGTGTGTGTCCATGTCCCTGTGGCATCCAGGGGGTTAAGAGGACCAAAGTACAAATTTTGAGACGTTTTCATTTAAAAATATGAAGAAGTTAAGGATCGCCCGATTTTTTCATTTGACTCTAGATAAGCATTACAGTAACTCAAACAGGGCTAGGCCTGATCAAACTGTCAGTCAATATATTGGGTTATTATCATCACATGTGACTGACTGAAGCTTTAAACATGTGTTTATAAACGAGCAAGACTACATCTGATTTAATTTTGAATCTAAATATCTTTATTTGACATCACAAATGAGATCTGGAACACAGAACAGGAAACATAACTTGCAACACATGATTGTATAATGTAAATGTACATAATCCTCTATCCCTACCCAAATCATCAGTAGATCTTGCAAAAGGTATGACAAGGACTAAATAAGGCAATGAGATCTTGAGTTTTAAATGAACCGAAATGTCTTCAAGTGTGTTGATGTCACATATTATGAATGTTCAAATCCTCCATATCTTTGGAAGGGAAGGATGACAGGAATGTCATGTAACACATGCATGTCTGATAATCTTCTTTTTTTAAATAGATTTACAGCCCTACAAGTCCAGGGGTTATTCCACCCAAATAGCATGAATATAGTCACTAAGCCACGAGGGTGCAATCTGTCTCCGAGTAGAACGTCGGGGTTCAACGTCCACTGGGGCAGGACATGGGGGTGATAGTATTTTTGTAGTTGGTGTTGTTGTCAACGACGGTGCGGCAGGTTGTTGAGGAGCAACAGTCTGGTGTTGAAAGCCGGGTAGTTCCGATGACAGGTCTGAGGGACCCACAGTAGTCGTTGCTGGCACAGCTGAGGATGATGGTTCCATCAAGTTTAACTCCTTCTGCGAGGGGGCAACAGGTTGATTACTGTTGGCATTGCTGGGCCTGGATGAGGCCTTCTGCAAGAAAGGGTGGTATTGTGTACCATTGAGACCAGATGTGATGTTGAGACCGAAAGGCACTGTCTTGGGCATTTGAAATGTTTTTGGAACAGCCAAAATCCAATTCCACCTTTTGACCAGTCTGTAGCAAGGCACGTGTCAAATATCCGTACACCCTCCTCAATCTCACTGACATTGACTGCCTTTGATTCCTGAAACAACATGTCTAAGTCATCATCCCATCGAAAAGGTGTCCCAGGCTTCAATGGCTGACAGTATGGTTGCATCCTTTCTGCCATGCTGAAGGCATAAGATACCTGGCTGATTATGCCAAACCATGACTGCATGTCTGTTATATTTTTCGGTGTGGGAAAGTCCAAGATGGCTTGAGGGTACTTTCTACAGGGCCGATCACAGTCATATGTTTTCTCAAAGCCTGCAAATTGAACAGTATCCTGAGCAAAGACAAACTTCTCAGGGTTCAGTGTGATGCTGTTTCTACCACAGATGTCAAGCCATGGACAAGCTTGGAAGTAGCACTCTGCAATGTCATCAGCCCAGAGGAGTGCATCATCTACGCACTTGGTTTTGTCAGGTACATCAGCAACAAACTCATCGAAACGCTGCATGTAACCATCTCCTGAGGCAATGTATCATTGGGGGGCAGTGAGGTATCTGTATCTTCCCCAGGGTGTGATGAATGTCGTCAGATGTTTGTCTTCATCCCGAATTGGTACGCTATGGTAACCATTCCAAGCATCAAATGCAGTCTTCTTTTTTCCTCGCGGTACAGATCTGACTTGTGGAATGGGGACTGTATGTGTGTTTCTCTGATTGCATGTGCGTTTAGAGCTTGAAAGTCAACAGTGCATCTTGGTTTACCATTCTTCTTTGGACAAACAACCATTCTATGGTACCATGTGACAGGTTCACATATTGGTTGGCTCGATCACACTTAGTCGGACGTCTTGATCCAAGCCAGCCTTGACATCATCTTGCCAGTGGTGAGGGACTGGTACAGGTGTGTGGTAAGCAACTGGTGTAGCATCGGGGTCAACCATTAGCTTCATTGGAGGGCCCTCCATGCGGGGGAGTGGTTGGTGCACACAAGTGGCATCTTCCCGAGGCAAGAGAGTTAACTGACTTTAAAAGTCCAGTTTCCACCCTTGCCGAACTAGGCTGGAATTACTGGGCTCGATCGTAGCGCCACCAGTGGCTATTACCAGTTATGTCTCTTCAAAGCCACTCCTATGGACCAATCAGATTCCACCTCTCGTATCACTTGCGTTTGCTTCACACAAAATGGTGGCCCCCAGTCAAAACGATCTGATCGATAATCAAGATCTATTTTGTGATAAAACTGGTCTTACTTCGCAAAATGCATCAAATCACGTGAGCATATTGATTAAAAACATGAAAAGATTTGGAAAATATGGCGGTGTACATGCTTTGCAAATCCTGCAATCGACCGAAATCTGCACGACAGTTTACGAACCGTATATCGAACTTGCGTCTGGGACACTCACATTCTACACTCAGGCAGTTCTCAATGTGTGCCTTGGTCGCAATGCCCTCAGAAGAGTCAACAGCTTCACTCATGTTTCCTCTAACTTCACCGATCATGGGGAGGTTTCTGGTAATCATGCCGAGTGCAATGCAAGCCTCTCTGCTAAGGAAGAATTTGTCAGAGTAGCCTGTAATGTATACGAGCTGGCGGGTTTCAACTGAATTACCATCAGGGTCTTTGCCTGATAGCCGCATGATGATTGCACCGAGGATAGTGATGCCCTTGTTGTTTGCAACGTGCATCTTCATTGTCACAGGAATGAGGTCACGTTTCCTGAGCCCAAGTTGACCTTTAACCTTCATACCAGCAAGACAACTCTGACAGCCAGTGTCAGCCATGACGGCAAGGGAAGCTGATTCCGGTTTAAAGGTGAAGATGGGTCCGAAGTCCAGTTGTTCATTTCCCTCCCCAAGAACTTTTACAGTGAGATTCGTAAAAGGCTGAGTTTGAGAGGCTTGTCTTATCCATGTGTCGGACAGTTGGTCCTACAGGTGCTGGGCAAGGGTGATGGCTCTTTTACCACGATGCCAGCCAAGGTTTGTGACTGCACACAGTGTATCAAAGATTGCACCTTCATATTCCTCTGGTGTTTTACTGGGCTTTTCCAATTTTTGCTTGTTTCAGCTGCAGCACACAGAATCAAAGTGGTTGGATCGACTTCACAGCGTGCAAGTATGACCATAGACTGGGCATTCTTTCTTTCTGATTTTTGGTGCTGCAGACTTTCCGTGCCCCTTCTTGCCACAGTAGTGGCATACTTCAGATTTATCAAACTTTTTAGTTTCGCTGTGAGCTGCATTCCTGCTGCGTCTGTAAGTGCTCCCGACTGCTTCAGCACCTTGAGAGTCAAGAAGTCGTGATGCGGACCGCTTACCAGCCTCTTTGGCTTCTACAAACTGGAAGGCCTGCTCAAGAGTCATGTCTTGATTTTTGTCACCAAGGAGGTCTAACTGGATTTCGGGGTCATTCAGGTTAGCACATCCCGCAAGATAGCCTCTGTGTAGTTTACCTCATTGTGACAGCCTGGGCATGGAATGACAAACTTGCACACTCCAGCTTGGCCCCGAAGCCAAGCACCAAAGGAACAAACAGTTTCAAGAAACAAACGGTCCTAGGTCATACTGTGAAGAGAAACACACGCCATCATGGTGTCCTCTCTTACGCAAGGACTCGAATGGCTTCCAAAACCGCTGCTTCGGGTTTGTCTGTCAGGGACCCACCTGCAGAACGTGTTAGATCTCTGCGTAATGTCTCATCACAGCATCCAGTGGCTGCACAACAAGATCAAGATGAAGTCTGACCAGTCCTCGCTTGAGCCGGCGGAGGATTCAGTTGGTCGCTTTACTTTCTCGACTTTGGCTGAGCTACTAGCATGTGTGGTCATGGTGTGGACCGTTGCATGTGCATTCAGGAGTGCGGCAATCACCACAGAGTCAAGGTCTTTTGTAACGAAGTCACATGATGGGACCGGGCACTGTACTGTTGGCATCTTGTTGAGTTTTGCTCTAACTCTGAAGCTCCCATTCTTTAGCTCTCCATCATAAATGAGTAGGTGTTATACTGTTTTGAGATATCTTTATTCGACATCACAAATGATGGAGATCTGGAACACAGAACAGGAAACATAACTTCATGCAACACATGATTGTTTAATGTAAATGTACATAATCCTCTAGAACCATTAGGAGGAATACGTTGTGATTCATGTAATGTTTAATATTGTTGGAAATTACAATCAAGTTTGTTGGTGTTAATCGGTTATCTACATGTATTTGCGAAACATGGCATCACTTTATGAATATTTTGTATGTTATGGTATGTCGGACTGACTGACCTTGAAATAAAACAACATATCCCCCAAACCCTAGCAAGTGTACAATAATTTGGCTTTTCTAGATTTCAGGTTTCAAAATAAACGGAAAGAGTCAGATCATCAAGACGCTTAAGCATGTAATAGCATCGTCTAGAGTATCTGGTTGTCCGAGCAAACGTATCCAGTATGAGATAACTCTGCATTGATAATTTGCATATATCAGATGACTTCCGCATTCTGCTAAAATTGCCTTATTTGGTCACCGGTATCCGACGCCAAAAACAAATTTACCACAAAAAATAACAGTGAATATTAGGTTATTATACCGTTTGTAAAAAGAACCATCAGGGGACGAGAATAGTGAAACCCAACAACAAACATCTTTGGAGTTCATTATACGAACAACAGAAACCTCCGAAAACAATAGATGACGTCACAGAGGTTTATAGTGAGTGAGTGAATTGGGTTTAACGCCGCTTTTAACAGTATTCCAGTTATATCGCGGGCGAACCGGGATTCGAACCCACAACCATAGGCTTCTGGCGTGCCCAAGGGACGCAACTGGTAAGCCAAGTCTCATGGAAAATTGTGTGCTGTTTAGGGTGAATATTTCTTATGTAAACTGACGGACAAAAGAAAGTATACATTGTACTTCCTTGTTTGATCGTCACTGACAATGAAACAAGAACTGTTTAATCGCTGGTAATGTATATGATACGGGGATCATAGCTGTGTTTTTAGCCTAGTAACGTTTTGAAAACGTTTGTAATGTGACATTCAGTTTCCAAGTGTAATACTTCTTTTGCCCGTCACTGTATGTGGTTATTCTTGCTTTATCATTCAAAAAAAAGAACTCAGTCTGTTATTTGTTGAACAGCTGAGCTTTATTTTCTTTTACTAATGACAACATATGAAAACGTGATTGATAAGCTTACTTCCCCGTGGACATTTAATACTTAAATATTATCATTTGTCATATTTTTATTTGTTCATAATCCAGCAAACGAGGGTGACTATAAGTCCATCTGACATCATTGTGTACTTTTCATGATATATCAGGGTCTTTTTTACCTCCCCCCCCCCCCCCCCCCCCCCCCCCCAAGCTTGTAGATGAGTGCAGTATTGTTTGAATGATCGATCATCGCTTAGATTCCCGATTAATTCGAGCCCAGTCATCTTTTAAGACAACACGATTATTTTTTTTTGTGTAAAGTTGTTTTGTTTTTTTCAAACTGGGACAGAAACTCTTTTTTCATCATTTTGTAACATAACAAAGATCACCTGCTCACTGTTTTAGAAGTATGGTGAAAATTTCGAGTTAAAGACTTTGGTACGACTTAAAATGTACAAATAAAATGTACTGAAGCAATAAGTGGGGAATAGGTTCACGCCTTTTGGACCGCCTCCGTGATCTAGTGGTAGAGCGTCCGCCCGGAGAGCGGAAGTTCCGGGGTTCGATCCCCGGCCGAAAGACGTTAAAAGATGGTACTTGTTGTTACCCTGTCTGACGCTCGGCATTAAGGGGCTAAAACAAGGATTGGTCTCAGTGGGCTAGCACTATAAATCGGCATCAGTCCGGACAGTTACAACCAGTCACACACACGCACGCACGCACGCACGCACGCACGCACGCACGCACACACACGCACGCACGCACACACGTGCATGCACATCGCTTTATAAGTGCAATAATCTTGGACGCGAGGCTAAACCCCATTTCACCCCACGCCTTCGGTAGTTCCCTGCTATGGTATACCCGCTTGAATACCCGCTTCGATGTAAAAGCACATCTTTCAGATATTTGATCAAGAAATGATAATTTGTTCTTTGTGTCTATTTTATCTAAATGAGGACATTTATTTAGTTGGTTGAAGTAGCTGGCGTCGTAAAAAACGACAAAAACGTATAAAAATGACACTAAGTCGGGATGAATAATTTTAGGTTTGTTCAGATGCGGCTCTTTACCTCAGACGCGGCTCAGTAGACACTGGGCGTTTTAACAAACCAACAACCCCTCTTCTACATAAAAATTGCCCACAATATTTTAAACAGTTTAATAATTATTGAAGATGAATTAGAATTTCTTAATAACATGACTTTTTTTATGAAGACGTAAAAGGTAAATAATTATTTAATTCATGAACATTATGTTAACTATGAATAATACCATGTATAATAATGTTTTGTGCATGATACGAACAGAATCCTTCTTATGTTATATACATACATGTGTTTAATGTTTTATTGTGTCTCATGAGCCTAATGTCTTGGCGTTACTTTTAAATTATATGTCCATTTTCTTATGTATACACAGCTTATGTAACGCGTGACACATAAATAAACTCTCTCTCTCTCTCTCTCTCACTCTCTCTTTTTCTCTCTCTCTCTCTCTCTCTTTCTATCTCTCTCACTCTCTCTCTCTCTCTCTCTCTCTCTCCCTGTACAGGAGAATTACTGATTAGCGGAGACTAAAGTGCAAGAGCGATGAGATTGAAGAGGCGTTGTATAAAGTGCAACTTCTACAGACACTACATGTAACCTCATTGCACTGGTTAAGGAAGGACGTTGGTGGCCTCAGGTTCATTTGCAAGAATTGGCTTACGCAGAATATTTATAGATAAAAATCACGCCCTGTCACGTAAAAATGATATCTATCGCATTGGTTAATCAGCTGTCAAAAAATACGGAAAGCATGCCATATATTTTAAGGTGTAGCAGGGGGAGTACATGGGGTTTAATGCGTCCAGCGTTAGGTTTTATACCACGAGCCTCAGGCTCAGGCTTAACCCCATATGCCCCGAGTGATCATGCTACAACGATTTTATCTTTCCGACATGTTTTAATAGTACATTGTAATATAATTCAAGCAACTTCAACATTAATAGATAACTGAAACACGTGTATCAAATAACCGAAACACATATGCTGAAGAACTGAGACACGTTTGCTAAATACCCAGACACGAATGCTGGATATGTGAGACATGTATGCTGATTAACTGTGACACGTATGCTGATTAACTGTGACACGTATGCTGAATAACTGCGACACGTATGCTGAATAACTGCGACATGTATGCTGAATAACTGCGACATGTATGTTGAATAACTGCGACACGTATGCTGAATAACTGCGACACGTATGCTGAATAACTGCGACATGTATGCTGAATAACTGTGACACGTATGCTGAATAACTGCGACACGTATGCTGAATAACTGCGACACGTATGCTGAATAACTGCGACACGTATGCTGAATAACTGTGACACGAATGCTGGATATGTGAGACATGTATGCTGAATAACTGTGACACGTATGCTGAATAACTGCGACACGTATGCTGAATAACTGTAACACGTATGCTGAATAACTGCGACATGTATGCTGAATAACTGCGACATGTATGTTGAATAACTGCGACACGTATGCTGAATAACTGCGACACGTATGCTGAATAACTGCGACATGTATGCTGAATAACTGTGACACGTATGCTGAATAACTGCGACACGTATGCTGAATAACTGCGACACGTATGCTGAATAACTGCGACATGTATGCTGAATAACTGCGACATGTATGTTGAATAACTGCGACACGTATGCTGAATAACTGCGACACGTATGCTGAATAACTGCGACATGTATGCTGAATAACTGTGACACGTATGCTGAATAACTGCGACATGTATGCTGAATAATTGCAACATGTATGATATGGATATGTGAGACATGTATGTTGAATACCCGAGACACGCATGCTGAATAACTGAGGCACGTTTGCTGAATACCCGAGACACGTTTGCTAAATACCCAGACACGAATGCTGGATATGTGAGACATGTATGCTGAATAACTGCAACATGTATGCTGAGTAACTGCGACGCGTATGCTGAATAACTGAGACACGTTTGCTGAATAACTGCGACATGTATGCTGAGTAACTGCGACGCGTATGCTGAATAACTGCGACAGGTACGCAAAATAACTGAGGCATGTATGCGGCACGCATGCTGAATAACTGCGACCCGTATGCTGAATACCCGAGACACGTTTGCTGAATACCCGAGACACGTTTGCTAAATACCCAGACACGAATGCTGGATATGTGAGACATGTATGCTGAATAACTGAGACACGTATGCTGAATAACTGAGACATGTATGCTGAATAACTGAGACACGTTTGCTAAATACCCAGACACGAATGCAGGATATGTGAGACATGTATGCTGAATAACTGTGACACGTATGCTGAATAACCGTGACACGTATGCTGAATAACTGCGACATGTATGCTGAATAACTGCGACAGGAACGCAAAATAACTGAGGCATGTATGCGACATGTATGCTGAATAACTGCGACCCGTATACTGAATACCCGAGACACGCATGCTGAATAACTGCGACCCGTATGCTGAATAACTGAGACAAGCATGCTAAATAACTGAGACACGTTTGCTGAATACCCGAGACACGTTTGCTAAATACCCAGACACGAATGCAGGATATGTGAGACACGTATGCTGAATAACTGCGACCCGTATGCTGAATAACTGAGACAAGCATGCTAAATAACTGAGACACGTTTGCTGAATACCCGAGACACGTTTGCTAAATACCCAGACACGAATGCTGGATATGTGAGACATGTATGCTGAATAACTGCTACAGGTACACAAAATAACCGTATGATGAATAACTGCGACACGTATGCTGAATAACTTCGAGACGTGTCACAATAACGTAAACATATTCTGAATTATCGAGATACATATATTGAACCAATCAGGGAACTGTTTCCGTTATCCCCCTCGCGTGTTCCGGCTGTGGCCTGATGCTAAGGTTTGATTCTCAAGGTATCCGAACCCACAGGGTTCTGAAAACTCGCTCCATGAGCCGTATATTAACAAAGTGGGTCTATGATATCTATTATTCATGAATATAGCTGTGAAAACCCGATTCGTTACATTTGAAGCAAACATACGCAGGACATATAAGTTAAGTCATCTTCTACTGATGACGTATTGAACCAAAATAGTATGGCCTTGTTTGATACGTACATATATGATTCATGCATAAAGGTGAATGCTATGGATTAGGATATTAAGACAGTAGTACTGTACACCCTTTAAATTCAATGACATTTTATCCGAAAATACGATACACATACATCAATGTCAGCTAACGTCAAACATCTCCCAGTTCAGAGTGGGAGAAAGAAAGCATAATGTCTATACGAGGGCCTCTGGCAATGAACTCACAATGCGCTGATACAGTTTCTGTATCCATCGATCAACCTGATTCAGCACATCCGTCTTCATACGCCCATCCATCTACCCGGCAATCAACCTGGCCGACATCTCATTCATCCCTCAATCAGTCCGTCCATCCATCCGTCCCAACACGCCCGATGTCATTCTATGCCTGGTAAACAGTTCCGTTGACCGCGTAGCCTTCCAGGCGTTAAAGTTGCCCCGGCCTGGTTTTTGTTTTTTATCTGTAAGATATGGCGTTATGAATTATGAAAACGACTCTAAGTCGTGATGAATAATTTTAGGTTTGTTCAGATGCGGCTCTTTAATAATTATTGAAGATGAATTAGAATTGCTTAATAACATGACTTTTTTTTATGAAGACGTAAAAGGTAAACAATTATTTAATTCATGAACATTATGTTAACTATGAATATTACCATGTATAATAATGTTTTGTGCATGATACGAACAGAATCCTTCTTATGTTTTATACATACATGTGTTTAATGTTTTATTGTGTCTCGTGGGCCTACTGTCTTGGCGTTATTTTTAAATTATATGTCCATTTTCTTTTGTATACACAGCTTATGTAACGCGTGACACATAAATCAAACTCCCCCCCCCCCCCCCCCCCCCCCCCTGTACAGGAGAATTACTGATGAGCGGAGACTAAAGTGCAAGAGCGATGAGATTGAAGAGGCGTTTTATAAAGGTAAGGTAACTTCTACAGACACTACATGTAACCTCATTGCACTGATTAAGGAAGGACGTTTGTGGCCTCAGGTTCATTTGCAAGAATTGGCTTACGCAGAATATTTATAGATAAAAATCACGCCCTGTCACGTAAAAATGATATCTATCGCATTGGTTAAACAGCTGTCAAAACATTCGGAAAGCATGCCATATATTATAAGGTGTAGCAGGGGGAGTACATGGGGTTTAATTCGTCCCGCGTTAGGTTTTATACCACGAGCCTCAGGCTCAGGCTTAACCCCATAAGCCTCGAGTGATCATGCTACAACGATTTTATCTTTCCGACATGTTTTAATATGACATTGTAATATAATTCAAGCAACTTCAACATTGATAGATAACTGAAACACGTGTATCAAATAACCGAAACACATATGCTGAAGAACTAAGACACGTTTGCTAAATACCCAGACACGAAAGCTGGATATGTGAGACATGTCTGCTGAAAAACTGCGACATGCATGCTGAATAACTGCGACACGTATGCTGAATAACTGCGACATGCATGCTGAATAACTGCGAGACGTATGCTGAATAACTGCGACATGTATGCTGAATAACTGAGACATGTTTGCTGAGTAACTGCGACATGTATGCTGAGTAACTTCGACCGGTATGCTGAATAACTGCGACATGCATGCTGAATAACTGCGACACGTATGCAGAATAACTGAGACATGCATGCTGAATAACTGCGACATGTATGCTGAATAACTGCGACATGTATGCTGAATAACTGCGACATGTATGCTGAATAACTGCGACATGTATGCTGAGTAACTGCGACACGTGTGCTGAGTAACTGCGACATGTATGCTGAGTAACTTCGACCGGTATGCTGAGTTACTGCGACATGCATGCTGAATAACTGCGACATGTATGCTGAATAACTGCGACATGTATGCTGAATAACTGCGACACGTATGCTGAATAACTGCGACATGCATGCTGAATAACTGAGACATGTATGTTGAATACCCGAGACACGCATGCTGAATAACTGAGAAATGTATGCTGAATAACTGCGACATGTATGCTGAGTAACTGCGGCACGTGTGCTGAATAACTGCGACGCGTATGCAGAATAACTGAGACATGTATGCGACACGTATGCTGAATAACTGCGACCCGTAAGCTGAATACCCGAGACACGCATGCTGAATAACTGTGACATGTTTGCTGAATACCCGAGTCACGCATGCTGAATAACTGAGACATGTTTGCTGAATACCCGAGACACGTGTGCTGAATAACTGCGACACGTACGCAAAATAACTGAGACATGTATGCGACCCGTATGCTGAATAACTGCGACCGGTATGCTGAATAACTGCGACATGCATGCTGAATAACTGCGACACGTATGCTGAATAACTAGGACACGTATGCTGAATAACTGCGACACGTATGCTGAATAACTTCGAGACGTGTCACAATAACGTAAACGTATTTTGAATTATCGAGATACATATATTGAACCAATCAGGGAACTGTTTCCGTTATCCCCCTCGCGTGTTCCGGCTGTAGCCTGATGCTAAGGTTTGATTCTCAAGGTATCCGAACCCACAGGGTTCTGAAAACTCGCTCCATGAGCCGTATATTAACAAAGTGGGTCTATGAAATCTATTATTCATGAATATAGCTGTGAAAACCCGATTCGTTACATTTGAAGCAAACATACGCAGGATATATAAGTTGAGTCATCTTCTACTGATGACGTATTGAACCAAAATAGTATGGCCTTGTTTGATACGTACATATATGATTTATGCATAAAGGTGAATGCTATGAAATAGAATATGAAGACAGTAGTACTGTACACCCTTTAAATTCAATGACATTTTATCCGAAAATACGATACACATACATCAATGTCAGCTAACGTCAAACATCTCCCAGTTCAGAGTGGGAGAAAGAAAGCATAATGTCTATACGAGGGCCTCTGGCAATGAACTCACAATGCGCTGATACAGTTTCTGTATCCATCGATCAACCTGATTCAGCACAACCGTCTTCATACGCCCATCCATCTACCAGGCAATCAACCTGGCCGACATCTCCTTCATCCCTCAATCAGTCATCCGTCCCATCACGCCATCCATCCACCCGGCAATCAACCTGGCCGACATCTCATTCATTCCTCCATCAATCAGTCCGTCCACCAGTGCATCCGTCCCATCACGCCATCCATCCACCCGGCCATCAACCTGGCCGGCATCTCATTCATCCCTCAATCAGTCCGTCCATCCATCCGTCCCATCACGCCATCCATCCACCCGGCAATCAACCTGGCCGGCATCTCCTTCATTCCTCCATCAATCAGTCCGTCCATCCATCCGTCCCAACACGCCATCCATCCACCCGGCAATCAACCTGGCCGGTATCTCCTTCATTCCTCCATCAATCAGTCCGTCCATCCATCCGTCCCATCACGCCATCCATCCACCCGGCCATCAACCTGGCCGGCATCTCATTCATCCCTCAATCAGTCCGTCCATCCATCCGTCCCATCACGCCATCCATCCACCCGGCAATCAACCTGGCCGGCATCTCATTCATCCCTCAATCAAGAGAGGAGAATTACTGATTAGCGGAGACTAAAGTGCAAGAGCGATGAGATTGAAGAGGCGTTTTATAAAGGTAACTTCTATAGACACTACATGTAACCTCACTGCACTGATTAAGGAAGGACGTTTGTGGCCTCAGGTTCATTTGCAAGAACTGGCGTACGCAGAATATTTATAGAAAAAAATCACGCCCTGTCACGTAAAAATGATATCTATCACATTGGTTAATCAACGGTCAAAAAATACGGAAATCATGCCATATATTATAAGGTGTAGCAGGGGGAGTACAAATGGTTTAATGCGTCCCGCGTTAGGTTTTATACCACGAGCCTCAGGCTCAGGCTTAACCCCATAAGCCCCGAGTGATCATGCTACAACGATTTTATCTTTCCGACATGTTTTAATATGACATTGTAATATAATTCAAGCAACTTCAACATTATGCCGGCAGGTACGGGATAGATAACTGAAACACGTGTATCAAATAACCGAAACACAGATGCTGAAGAACTAAGACACGTTTGCTAAATACCCAGACACGAATGCTGGATATGTGAGACATATATGCTGAATAACTGAGACATGCATGCTGAATAACTGAGACACGTTTGCTGAATACCCGAGACACGTTTGCTAAATACCCAGACACGAATGCTGGATATGTGAGACATATATGCTGAATAACTGCGACACGTATGCTGAATAACTGCGACATGTATGCTGAATAACTGAAACATGCATGCTGAATAACTGCGACACGTATGCTGAATAACTGCGACACGTATGCTGAATAACTGCGACACGTATGCTGAATAACTGCGACATGTATGCTGAATAACTGCAACATGTATGATGAATAACTGCTACACGTATGCTGAATAACTGTGACATGTATGCTGAGTAACTGCGACACGTGTGCTGTATAACTGCAACATGTATGCTGAATAACTGCGACACGTATGCTGAATAACTGCAACATGTATGCTGAATAACTGTGACACGTACGCAAAATAACCGAGGCATGTATGCGACACGTATGCTGAATAACTGTGGCCCGTTTGCTGAATAACTGCAACATGTATGCTGAATAACTGCGATACATATGCTGAATAACTGCGACCCGTTTGCTGAATAACTGCAATATGTATGCTGAATAACTGCGACCCGTATGCTGAATAACTGTGACACGTATGCCCAGTACGTGTCGCAGTTATTCAGCATACATGTCGCAGTTATTCATCATACATGTTGCAATTATTCAGCATACATGTCGCAGTTATTCAGCATACGTGTCGCAGTTATTCAGCATACATGTCGCAGTTATTCAGCATACGTGTCGCAGTTATTCAGCATACGTGTCACAGTTATTCAGCATACATGTCTCACATATCCAGCATTCGTGTCTGGGTATTTAGCAAACGTGTCTCAGTTCTGCCGGGGCAACTTTAACGCCTGGAAGGCTACGCGGTCAACGGAACTGTTTACCAGGCATAGAATGACATCGGGCGTGGTGGGACGGATGGATGGACGGACTGATTGAGGGATGAATGAGATGCCGGCCAGGTTGATGGCCGGGTGGATGGATGGCGTGTTGGGACGGATGCACTGGTGGAAAGACTGATTGATGGAGGAATGAATGAGATGTCGGCCAGGTTGATTGCCGGGCAGATGGATGGGCGTATGAGGACGGATGCACTGGTGGACGGACTGATTGATGGAGGGATGAGATGTCGGCCAGGTTGATTGCCGGGTAGATGGATGGGCGTATGAAGACGGTTGTGCTGAATCAGGTTGATCGATGGATACAGAAACTGTGTCAGCGCATTGTGAGTTCATTGCCAGAGGCCCTCGTATAGACATTATGCTTTCTTTCTCCCACTCTGAACTGGGAGATGTTGACGTTAGCTGACATTGATGTATGTGTATCGTATTTTCGGATAAAATGTCATTGAATTTAAAGGGTGTACAGTACTACTGTCTTAATATTCTAATCCATAGCATTCACCTTTATGCATGAATCATATATGTACGTATGCTGAATAACTGCGACACGTGTGCTGAATAACTGAGACACGTATGCTGAGTAACTGCGACACGTGTGCTGAGTAACTGCGACACGTGTGCTGAGTAACTGCGACACGTATGCTGAATAACTGCGACCCGTATGCTGAATAACTGTGACACGTATGCAGAATAACTGAGACAAGTATGCGACACGTATGCTGAATAACTGCGACACGTATGCTGACTAACTGCGATACGTATGCTGAATAACTGCGACCCGTATGCTGAATAACTGTGACACGTATGCAGAATAACTGAGACATGAATGCGACACGTATGCTGAACAACTGCGACCCGTAAGCTGAATACCCGAGACACGCACGCTGAATAACTGAGACATGTTTGTTGAATACCCGAGACACGAATGCTGGATAAGTGTGACATTCATGCTGAATAACTGAGACATGTATACTTAGTAACTGCGACACGTGTGCTGAATAACTGCGACACGTACGCAAAATAACCGAGGCATGAATGCGACACGTAAGCTGAATAACTGCGACCCGTGTGCTGAATAACTGCCACATGTATATGCTGAATAACTGCGACACGTATGCAGAATAACTGAGACATGCATGCGACACGTATGCTGAATAACTGCGACCGGTATGCTGAATAACTGCGACCCGTGTGCTGAATAACTGCGACCCGTATGCTGAATAACTGCGACCCGTGTGCTGAATAACTGCGACCCGTATGCTGAATAACTGCGACCCGTGTGCTGAATAACTGCGACACGTATATGCTGAATAACTGCGACACGTATGCAGAATAACTGAGACATGCATGCGACACGTATGCTGAATAACTGCGACCGGTATGCTGAATAAATGCGACCCGTAAGCTGAATAATTGCGACCCGTAAGCTGAATAAGTGTGACCGGTATGCGGAATAACTGTGACCCGCATGCTGAATAACTGAGACATGCATGCGACACGTATTCTGAATAACTGCGACCCGTATACTGAATAACTGCGACACCTATGCTGAATAACTATGACACGTATGCTGAATAACTGCGACACGTATGCTGAATAACTAGGACACGTATGCTGAATAACTGCGACACGTATGCTGAATAACTTCGAGACGTGTCACAATAACGTAAACTAATTCTGAATTATCGAGATACATATATTGTAACCAATCAGGGAAGTGTTTCCGTTATTCCCCTCGCGTGTTCCGGCTGTAGCCTGATGCTAAGGTTTGATTCTCTAGGTATCCGAACCCACAGGGTTCTGTACACTCGCTTCATGAGCCGTATGGGGGGCACGGGTGGCCCAGTCGTCTAAGGCGCCGCGATTCGCTGTGCAGAGTTGCGTCCCTTGGGTACGCCAGAAACCTATGATTGTGGGTTCGAATCCCGGTTCGCCCCGATCATGTTTCTAGGTTTGTCAGCACCATACCCGTGCTCGTGGGTTTCACCGAAGTGGTAAATGTCTGAGACCTGCATCACTTCGGGCTTTCCTCCCACATTAAGCTGACACGCCGCGATATGACTGGAATACTGTTAAAAGCGGCGTTAAACCCAACGCACTCACTCACTCACCCACTCATGAGCCGTATATTAACAAAGTGGGTCTATGAAATCTATTATTCATGAATATAGCTGTGAAAAACCGATTCGTTACATTTGAAGCAAACATACGCAGGATATATAAGTCAGCTAACGTCAAACATCTCCCAGTTCAGAGTGGGAGAAAGAAAGCATAATGTCTATACGAGGGCCTCTGGCAATGAACTCACAATGCGCTGACACAGTTTCTGTATCCATCGATCAACCTGATTCAGCACAACCGTCTTCATACGCCCATCCATCTACCCGGCAATCAACCTGGCCGACATCTCATCCCTCCATCAATCAGTCCTTCCACCAGTGCATCCGTCCTCATACGCCCATCCATCTACCCGGCAATCAACCTGGCCGACATCTCATTCATCCCTCCATCAATCAGTCCGTCCACCAGTGCATCCGTCCCACCACGCCATCCATCTACCCGGCAATCAACCTGACCGACATTCATTTCTCCATCAATCAGTCCATTTCTCCGTCCATCCAGTCCATCCTATCCGGGGGGCACGGGAGACCCAGTCGTCTAAGGCGCCGCGATTCGCTGTGCAGAGTTGCGTCCCTTGGGCACGCCAGATACCTGATTGTGGCTTCGAATCCCGGTTCGCCTCGATTATGTTTCTATGTTTGTCAGCACCATACCCATGCTCGTGGGTTTCACCGAAGTGGTAAACGCCTGAGACCTGCATCACTTCGGGCTTTCCTCCCACATTAAGCTGACACGCAGCGATATAACTGGAATACTGCAGTTAAACTCAACTCACTCACTCACCATCCTACCCACCACACCCATAAGCGTAATCCAATCCATCAACTCAATAATTCTATACTTATCATACAATCTTAAGGAGAACACACACACACACACACACACACACATACATGGTCTCATGTTTCCTGATAACAAAACTCCGATAAACGTAACACGAACGTGCACGGCATTCCCCTAGCAGCCCGTAAGTGATCTCTCCTATC
This sequence comes from Haliotis rufescens, assembly GCF_023055435.1. NCBI lineage: Eukaryota > Metazoa > Mollusca > Gastropoda > Lepetellida > Haliotidae > Haliotis > Haliotis rufescens. The sequence continues at coordinate 58,202,154 of NW_025964001.1, read as the reverse complement.
AACACACGATACACTGGTCATTGTGACACTTCTCCGTGTCACAATGACCGCTCAGATATCAAGTATAAAGGTCAATACTGGAGGTCACGAATACACCATGCATAAGATTACAAATGAAAGTAACGGTTAGGCATTCTTTGAGAAAACATACAACTTTATTTTTTTCACGATGCAGATTCTTACACCCTTATCAAGCTGTTTTCTTAACAACTGACGGTAGTGCATCAACTTGAACTCGGGTTGTAAAAACACAAATGGATTTTACTCCTTTTGCGCGACATGCAAACTGCTTATATAACAACGACGTGAAAAATCCGCTATTTCTTAGAAGAAGAAAACTAATGCTACACTTAAGGATTGTCTGTGTAGTTTTTTCGTTTTTGTATCAATCTCGTCATTTTGGCTGTTTTGATATATACAGCTACGCGGATTCATACAGTTTGCACATTGGTTTTTCGATTCATACCTCAATGAACCGAAGACAAACATGACGAGATTGATAAACATTCCAGGTGTAGGAATACATACTGTGGCGTGACATGAATCAGGTGATCGTTTAATTTATGCACATAACTTGACACGCCTATACACAGTCAGTAGCCAATCAACGAAGAGCAGAATCAAAACAATGTTCATTGGACCTGTCAGTTAAGACAAGAGGCGAAAAGAACTGCAACAGTCAGACTGTAACGAACCGGAAGAAATATGTCCGGGAGAAGGCGGCTGTTTCAAAATACATGGTCAGTTACCGCCAGATTCAAACATTACTTCCCTGATTACGTTAAAACACTTGGAAAAATGCTAGTTAGAAATGAAACCCGAAGACATGAAAGTTGAACCGAGGCGAGCAGGAAAAAAAAACGGGCGAGCGTTTGCTGTTTCATTCATTCTCGGCCTTCGGTTTCAAAGGTTTGTTTGGACAATGAATATACATGAAAGTCGCTAAATGTCGCTACTGTAAAATTAGGATTACCCGACATTCCGAAGTAATAAAAGTAGTGCGCCTCGGTGGGCGTGGCTTAAATTTTTACATTCATTGGGAAATGAATGCAATAACACGTGACCAATTCAGCTAATCAGAATACAGGAATTTCAATGAACACAACGAAAATTTAATTATAACACATTAAATTAATTGTTATCAGAGCATCACAGCACCTAACACCGTATTCCTTCACAATCCCAGCTTGATAACGAACTTGAAAATCCATTGGAAGATATAAAGTAAACTGTTGTTCTCCAGAGGTTGAATGCCTGATATCCAGATATGTATACAGTGTAAATCTCGGATGTATTGAGCTGTATGGCCTCATCCCACCACGTGATCCTCTGATACGCCCGTGATCACGTGCACCATGGACCCTGGGCAGACCACACGATGTCGGACGCAGCTGTGAGTTGTTACTGCTCTTCTTGTTATAGGGCGAGTTTACTGTTATCAGTTCTAACTATATGTCTGACTTCAATGCATTCAACTGGGTTGTTAGTGTAATAGTAGAGGCAGAAGATGTAGTTCATGCCGCAGAGGTTGAAGCAGCTGTAGTAGAAGCAGCAGAGACACTTGCTGAAGCAATATAGCGATTGAGGGAGATTGGCTTAACTCCGTTTTGAATTCGAATAGTACCGGTATTTCAGTTACGATGGTTGAAGATTAAGTTCTGATCCTAACATAGGAGTGGGTGAGTGAGTGTGGTTTTACGCCGATTTTAACAATGTTTCAGCAAAATCAACCTGGGGACACTAGAAATAGGCTTCACGCATTTCACCCATGTGGGGAATCGAACCCGGGTCATCGGTGTTGCAAGCGAACGCTTTAGCCACTAGGCTACCCCACGCCCGCACATAGAACGTATTGCGTAATAATATTGTTGAAATTATGTGATGTTATGGAGGTATATCCACAACAAAATTTAAAAAAAACTGAGCAAATTGTTTCGCCGCGATAGGTCTTTAAAATAAGAATGGATCGGTGACCTTTAAAAAACTGGACACGCTTGAGAAACTTCCACTGATCATCAATGAAGTTGTAGGTAAACAACAGAGTTTACCCCCTGGATGCCAGAGGGACATATATGTCCTTCCTCTACAACCCTCACTTTGAAGCCGTATAAAATTCAAAATACATCATGCACACTAATACACTTCACAGTTTTGAATAAGGTGGGAGGTTCCCTGTTCTGTGATATCATCCACTGGTATTTTATGCCAAGCAAAAGTACTCAAAATGACCTCTGAAAATTAGGTACTTCGTAAATGTCGCCATTTTTTACACATTACTAAATCACCACTCACGGCGTTATTTACAGCATGTTTTGAAATCCAAATTTCGGAAATTTACTCCGAGAAATAAAAATTTGGAAATAGCATATTAGTGATCACGGATATCTGTCCTTTATGAAATCACCAATGATCATTCCGAAACGTCTCCGATAACCCTGGAATCGTTTAGAATGTTTTGGAAAAAACACGAATGCCGAAGTGAAATTTCCGCCATATTGATAGTGTTTACAAAATCACGTTTCAGGTACATCGGTTATGAGGCGCCTGTAATTTCACGTATATTTCAAACTTAGCTGGGATACACACATCCTTGAATTCCTCATTCATTTTAGAGTCGGATGAACAATGGTCTTTGTCACCATTACGAAGTGGCTGGATGAAATCAAGCAATATAAGTTAGGTGTGAAAACGAACGCTGTGTAGCATTTTCTCCTATTTTGAGCTATCCATTCGTCTATTCATTCAATATTTTGGCTCAACATTTTCAGAATATTCATGGGAAGAGAATCGTAGGAAGAATTAGGGAATTTAATATAGATACATTGACAATTTCCGTTGAAAATATCAAATCATTGCAAAGTTACCGTCCTGTGTGACGCCATGACTGACGCAAAATCACGCACAACGACAACGGTATTTATCGGAATTTCTGACTATTTCGGCTTATTTCAATGAAAATTATAACACCAAATAACAGTACATAGATTGTCAGAATGTTTCTGATTACTTACATGTCATATTTATGTATACACGATCCCTGAATCAACGAAAATCCCCTCGTAAAATCCCGCGTACTGTTGACGCCATTTTGTAAAAGTCGGTCACAGGTAGTGATGTCATACGTCAACATTGTTGTACATATTTGGTAATTTCTTGGAGGTGAAGGTCCCTGAATGAGAGTGCAAATGATCATTGTACCATGCTGTTTACAGTTTCAGTTAAGATGTAGATTTTGCATATCTTTTATACATTTTGTTCACACAATTAATTTCACTTTGGACATTTGTCAATGTTCAAAATGATATCATACGTAAATACAGGCCACAACATGTATGAACGGACCTTTGATAATCTCTTGTTTGTTTGAACATTGCTTACATAAGAATTGATAGTTTTTTAGTGTCGAATACGATATTTCTTTCCTTTTGACAAGAGTTACAAGATGAAGTGTAAATGTAACTGCAGCATGTACGTATTTCTTGGGATGTGTAATAGTCAATATTATATAATATATAATATTCATATAACCAATGTCCCTGAATAGCTGTTTCATTTTATTTTATAACTAAAACTGAATATATTACTTTAACAAAATGGATAATATCTTTCGCTAAAATATATGCACACATTTCTGAAAGAATTGTCTTGGTCTTGGAATTGTTTTTTTATGTCGTTTGATACACAGAACAGCGATATCTAACGATTCGCCAGGTGCGTGTTATAGTCACTAACAATTTCCGAATTATTCCTCTCGTTTTGCATTATATAATCAATGGGTTCATTCTTCTTTCAATATTGTGATCACAGGATATTAAACTGTTTACTTTATTTCTCCAGGAATTGTAAAATGTATAAAAATAAAATCCATGCCAGGTACCCCGTTTGTTCAACCTTTAACGATTATCCTGTAAATTCTATACCAATAGAGCTTTCTTCGCTTGTTTTATTGTGAAATTCTGAGATGAGATGACGAGAAATAATAACATAGTAATGAACAAATATGTGTCCACTATTGAATATAATTTTGGTTGTTTTGAAATATTCTTTTGGGTATTTCATTACGTACATTGATGCCAAACAGGTGCGTGTCTTGTCGAATTAAGATACACGATAAACTATCTAATTGTTTACATATTCAAGACATTATTTACTTGGCAAAAGCATTCATTTTATGTTGTGTCGAAAAAGCGTCAAATTCCGTTATACACTTCGAGATTTTCCATTCCATGAACGAAAATTAGGGGAGATATATATTAATCAAAATACCATAGTCGTCTTTGTCCGACGTTATCAAAGACAAAAAAACCCAGCCATGACGTCAAATAGAATGGTGTTATGTTTTGGGGTATTTCATTACATTTGATGATAAGACTAGTGCTCCATTAATAATGGTGCAACATTAGTCATATTACACTTACATATTCAGGAGAATGTTGGAATCTAAGGACTAAGTTATAGGTTAGATAGGGCCATCCATTTCTCTATTACCTCTTTTTTTATAAAGTACGATGTCATCATTTCTTATGGTGTTTTTTTTATAACTAAACGTAAACAGTTTCTTTATCGATATTTGTGTTGGAATAGTTTGGTTCCTCGTGAACAAAACACCACGAAAATATTTTATCCTTACCCACAGCTAATTCTCACCAAGTGACCCGAGTTACAATAAACAAGTTCTAAGCATAGCGGAGTTATGCCCCCTTTTCTTTGTACGTGTGTAACCTCTCTGACGCCTTTTGACGTCATAGAGAAAAATCTGTTTTCGTCATTTAGGGCATGCTATTTTTGGCATTGAATGTATGTCGCTACACATACGCATATAACACCTTTTGATATATAGTTATGTCGTTCAGGTATTAGGCAGTATTTTGTTCGCTCACAGTTTCCGTACAATTTCTAAGTAAAATAAATCGTCGCACAGTACTTTTATCGGTGTACGATAAAAAGCGGAGAAATTTACTGTTTTTCAACGCAGAATAAATTCTCGGACAACACTTAGAAGTGTATTTTTTTTAAAACCGGTTTAATATTTGCAGTTAACTTTACACCATCAAATAGGAAATTTAATATTCTCCACCTCTGCGTAATTTTATAGCCAGAGGTAAGTTCAGTGCCGCGTGAGCGCAATTCTCGCACTACCTTCACTTTTCCGATCTCAGGAAAATATGCGTCAGAAAAAAACCTCGGCATCCAGAGGGTTAAGCATGGCAGGGAGAGCCTTGACGTCGATCCCGTCCTGGAAAGTCACGTCAGCTACACCAGAGAATCCACGAGGTGGCGATGAGCGAGCAGAGAATGACTGAGTGTCATGTCGTTAGTTCGGTAGGCATTTTCCATGAGAGAGTACATTCCATTGTCAAAGAAGCTTTGGCAATAAGAAAATATCAGCTCCTTGGGCCCCAAATATTCTGACATCTGATCACAAACGCACCAGGCGCAACATTTCTCGTGATAATGTAGCTGTTTGAAGCTGATTCACAAAGGTTCTTGCAACGAATTGTGATTGTGGAAGAAGGCAAGTACTGTCCCATGAGCTGTATAGGTTATGGTGTCCTTGTTCTGGGATGCCGAGGGTGTCAACATTGTCTTCCTAATGGCCAGCCAATAAACGGAGCATAATTTGCTGCACTTAAGAAATTAAGACACCGAGACGTCTCAAGCGGAGGAAAGGTATGCTCTTCCATCAGGACAATGAGCCAGAGTTGAGGTGAGGTGAAATGGGGTTTAACGTCGCGTCCAAGATTATTGCACTTATATAGCGAAGGCCATGCACGTGGCTGCTAGTACTAGACCGGACTGATGCTGATTAATAGTGCTAGCTCAATGAGATACCCTGCCGCAGTTTAACATGAATGCCCCACTCAGACACTGTATACTGACCCCGAGCAGACCAGTCCTTGTTTTAGCCCCTTAATGCCGCGCGCCAGACAGGGTAACAACAAGTGCCATCTTTTAACGTCTTTTGGTATGACGCGGCCGGGGATCGAACTCCGGACCTTCCGCTCTCCGGGCGGACGCTCTACCACTAGACCACGGAGGCGGTCCAATGAGCTAGAGCACATATCAGTCATTGTTTTGGCTGCAATTCACGAGTGTGTCCATGAATTCATTCAGGACCCACCTTATTGTCCTGATCTAGCTCCGACTTCTAAACATGAAGACATCTCTAGCCGGATTCCATTTCGACCTGAACGATAACGCCACAAGGTGTGGAGAGCTTTGGGGACAGCCAAGAAAAGGACATCTTCGAAACAGAGATAAAAGCCCTCCAACATCGTTGGCAAAATTATATCCTCATGTAAGGAGACTGTTTTGGAAAATAATCATTTTAATGTCTTGAAGTCAAGCCTCTAAATGTGAGGCGGAGACCCAGGTACATCAAGGCGTGTGCGTTTGGTGAGGCGAATCGTGGCGAATCTGTGATTTGAACCAACGACCATAGGTTTCCTGCACGCCCAAGGGACGCAACTCTGCACAGCGAATTGTGGCGCCTTAGGCGAATTGGCCAACTGTGCCCTTTCAAGGAGGTAGTTGAGGTAGCAGTGGTTGAATAATTATCATAACAACAGTAGGGACAATAATAGTGACATCAGTTTTTGACAGATAATTTTCTTTTTAATTGAGGTATAAAGGACTTATTTGTATCAATGAAATAGCTTTCATTTTGATATGTATCACGCCTATGTGTCATAATAACAAAGACTGTTAGCATTTTTAAATGTGACCGACAGCGGATGAGAAATGGCGGCCAAATTGACACCCAAATCAAATGTTCGTGGAAAAACTGGCAACATAATTTGTCCCTGATCAGTATTTTGCTTATTGCCAAAATTCTACCCCAAAAACTTGTTATTTTTCACATAAGTCCATATACTATTAGACGTACATTCGTCTGAACCGTGATATCAAATGAAGTTGCTGATGGTGGTGAGGGCATATATTATGGTGATGATGATTATAGTGATGATGACGATGAAGATGATGATAAGAGTTTAGAATAAAAATATGAATCGGTAAAAATGGAAACATTGAGATATCGTTTTCAATATTGAAATGTGGAAATGGTCACTCTTTACTTAAGTACATGGGCTTTTAGAAGGAGAGACGATGCGCCCTAGAGACGACACCGGCACAGATGGTACTATTTATTAGTGATGTAACGATACATCGAACTATCGATTGATTGCGATTGCTTGTCTCACGATAGCCACATGTCAGTTTTTGTCAACTTTGTTTCCTAATTGATATGTTGAATCGCATTTAGTCATTCAGTGAATGCCAATGTGACAATTAAAGAGTTTGACAGTTTGTATAGTCAAATACTAGTAATTTAGTTACATTCATTCACATTGGTGCCAAAACACTACAGTAACCTAAGTCTTTACCAGTTACATGAAGTGAAATTTTGTATTAAAATGTTTTTGAGAGGTCAATTTGAACTTGTTGTCTTCTCATTTCTTGTTTTCTTTACAAATAGTATCAGAAAGTTATAATTATTTTGATCGTGTCAGTCAAAATGCTAATATATATGCTGCTAAAGCCTGCTATAATTGCAAGTGAAAACTATCGCAATAGTATCGCAATAGTAGGGCCACTATCGCAATAGTATCGCAATAGTTGTTTTAACTATCGCAATAGTATCGCAATAGTATCGCAAAAGTCAAAAATGCCTCAATAGTCACCCCTAGTATTTATCGACCCTTGACCTTGACGTATGTGTTCTTATACGACACAGGTACAAGTTGGACACAGTATTCGTCAAGCGACTATGGCGGCTGTTGAAAACCATGTTCCCGACATGGAAACACATCACCACACTACTCACAGTTACCCTTCTCGTCCTCTCAGTTCTAGGTAAGAACATTTCCACATCAACAGTACAATAAACATAAAACGATTTTTAAAAGATGCATTTCGAAGGCTCGATTATACAGTTGTTATTCGTATGGATAATATATCCAGAAACACACTGGGCTGATATGCACGTGTATTTGTATTTCTGCTCAGAGCAAGTCGTCATCAACAAGGTTGGGTTCATTGCTAGCGGATACTACAAGGTTCTGGGGGAAAGAGATGGCAGTGGTTTCGCTTCCCAGACGGCCAAATCTGTAGGCTTCATCCTGGCCGAATGTCTGGTACGTGACACAGGATGACCGAGCGAGCATTACAGTGGGAAAGGGCACCTTCATGTATCGACAAAGTTGTCAAAGTCAATTGTTGCTTATACTGAGATATTTGTCAAAGTGGACAGTTGCAGATATCGAGATATTTTTCAAAGCGAATTTGTTGCAAATATCGAGATATTTGTGAAAGTGACCAAACACTTTGGTGATGGTTACCTTTTGTACAGGGTTAGACCGCCTCCGTGGTCTAGTGGTAGAGCGTCCGCCCGGAGTGCGGAAGGTTCAGCGTCATACCAAAAGACCTTTAAAGATGGGACTTGTTGTTGCCCTGTCTGGTGCTCGGTATTAAGGGGATGAAACAAGGACTGGTCGGCTCGGAGTCAGTATACTGTGTCTGAGTGGGGTATTCATGTTAAACTGCGGCAGGGTATCTCAGTCCGCTAGCACTATAAATATTTATAGTCCGGACTAGGACAAGCACACACACACACACACACACACACACACACACACACACACACACACACACACACACACGTGCATGCACGTCGCCATATAAGTGCAATAATCTTGGACACGACGCTAAACCCCATTTTACCTCACCTCACCTTGCACAGGGTTAAAAACTGTTAATGACATATCTGAAAATTGTTGCATATATATTCCCGAGGTACCAAATACACATTGAACACACCCTTTCCATTTCAGATCTACAGCAGTAAGACATTCGTAGGTTCGTATCTGTACGTAACGTGGCGAGAACTCGTCGGGCGCAACCTTCATAAGCAGTACTTCCAGGACATCAAATACTACCACGTGGGGATAGGAAGCACACTCATAGATAACCCGTACGTAGCTGTACACTCCATTGTTAAAGCGTTAGCACAGAATCGTCCTTACCAAGCACCTGACACATCGGTCTGAGCGGCCCTCCCCTTCACAAATACAGCGTATCAAAGGTTTTTATGTACTTTTACACGTAAAAGTGTGTAAAAATATGAACAAAACAGACTATTGTGAAACTGAGCATAGCCAGGTGTTAGTAGATCAAGGTGAATGTCCATGACCTATGACACCTTGACGACAGGTGAAAACAGGTGCTTGAAACCCATGTGCATGTGATTTGTGAGTTGTTAGTGATTTGTGAGTGGCATTGTGGGATAGTGAATCATCGTCAAAATATCAAAAGTAACATATTCCCTTCTCAAACAACAACTTACATGTCATTATTATTATGTACATAAACATAGCTCTTATTTTTATTGTTGTTTTGATAACTTTTTTCCAGGCTAATTCGAATAATGCCTATAGCCTGTTTCTGCCATGTCAATTTAGACTTAGTTTTATTTTTGAATGTTGAAAGTGCCTACAAATTGACTCCTGTAAAATACATTTTGTATTGAGCACTGAGATAAAACTAGCAAATCCAGACTAGTACTTTTCCAGTTGTTTTGTTATTTCGTATTTACATCTACGTAATGCTTTGTGTCGATTATTAAATCCAGCAAAACAGGGTTTTTTTCATTTCCATGAGTACTTTTTAGACCTACGTCCGATGCTGCAAGTATACATTTGGTTCGAATCCTCGATAAAACCCGTTTGTTATCCTTTGTCGTCCAACTATTTGATTTAATTTGGTACTGGAAAATTCATTACGGCTCAAGATTTACAACAATAATTGTTCACGGGATATCCTGCAACATGTATGTCCGAACACCATCATTCGTCTCCGCCTTTCAGAGGAAAAAATTGTATTCCTTGCAGCAGTGAAAATATTTTGTCTCCTTTATAAAATACAATGGTGCGCTTTTGGAAGTGAGTCTGTCCACAATCCTCAACCATGGATGACCATACGATTGACTATTATTGGTCTCTCAATATTCAGGGACCCGTGAAGATGCGTGGTGGGAAAGGTCTTCAGCAACCCATGCTTGCCGTAAAAGGCGACTATGCTTGTCGTAAGAGGCGGCTAACGGGATCGGGTGGTCAGGCTCGCTGATTTGGTTGATGAATGTCATCGTATCCCAATTGCGTGGATCGATGCTCATGATGTCAATCACTGGATTGTCTGGTCCAGACTCGATTATTTACAGACCGCCGTCATATAGCTGGCATATTGCTGAGTGCGGCGTTAAAAAACAAACAAACAAACAATATTAAGGAGATGACAGTATATCATAGCTTCTCAATAGACTTACGTGGTATCTATAGACTACAGAGAGAGGTTCTGAATGAAGGTAGGGGCGGTCGGTTAGCCTAGTGGTTAAAGCGTTCGCTCGTCACGCCGAAGACCCGGGTTCGATTCCCGATACGGGTACAATGTGTGAAGCCCATTTCTGGTGTCCCCCGCCGGGATATTGCTGGAATATTGCTAAAAGAGGCGTAAAAGCATACTCACTCACAATTCTGAATGAAAGTAATGCATATTTAAATGTCTAACAAATGCAGAGTGCAACTTATATGCCATAGTGTCCTTCTCAAGGGCTGCCAAGTCTCTCCTCCGCCTCCAGGTTTGGCCTGCGTCCTTGTATGTTAGTGACTGTTGTGTCGGTTAGTTAAGTATGGGAACCAAGTCAAACTCAATCTTACAACAACGAGTGTTGACTCTACAGACGTTTGTTTGTTGTTTACCCCCGCACTCAGCAATATGCCAGCTAATGACGACGGTCTGTAAATATTCGAGTCTGGACCAGACAATCCTGTGATTGATATCATGAACATCGATCCACGCAATTGGGATACGATGACATCCAGCAACCAAGTCAGCGAGCCTGACCACCCGATCCCGTTAGTCGCCTCTTACGACAAGCATGGGTAGCTGAAGACCAATCATAACCCGGAATCTTCCCGGGATGCTAGACATATATGATTTATGGCATGACCAATGACCAACGCTGTCGGGATACAAGGCACGCAATAAGTCAAGTCACCACTCAAGTCACCACCCAAGTCACCAAGTCACCACCAAAGTCACCAAGTCACCACCCAAGTCACCCCTCAAGTCACCACCCAAGTCACCAAGTCACCACCAAAGTCACCAAGTCACCACTCAAGTCACCACCAAAGTCACCAAGTCACCACTCAAGTCACCACCAAAGTCACCAAGTCACCACTCAAGTCACAACCAAAGTCACCAAGTCACCACCAAAGTCACCAAGTCACCACTCAAGTCACCACCAAAGTCACCAAGTCACCACTCAAGTCACAACCAAAGTCACCAAGTCACCACCAAAGTCACCAAGTCACCACTCAAGTCACCACCAAAGTCACCAAGTCACCACCCAAGTCACCACCAAAGTCACCAAGTCACCACCAAAGTCACCAAGTCACCACACAAGTCACCACCAAAGTCACCAAGTCACCACTCAAGTCACAACTAAAGTCACCAAGTCACCACCAAAGTCACCACTCAATTCACCACCAAAGTCACCAAGTCACCACCCAAGTTACCACTCAAGTCACCACCCAAGTCACCAAGTCACCACCAAAGTCACCAAGTCACCACCAAAGTCACCACTTAAGTCACCACCAAAGTCACCAAGTCACCACTCAAGTCACCACCAAAGTCACCAAGTCACCACTCAAGTCACCACCAAAGTCACCAAGTCACCACTCAAGTCACAACCAAAGTCACCAAGTCACCACCAAAGTCACCAAGTCACCACTCAAGTCACCACCAAAGTCACCAATTCACCACTCAAGTCACAACCAAAGTCACCAAGTCACCACCAAAGTCACCAAGTCACCACTCAAGTCACCACCAAAGTCACCAAGTCACCACCAAAGTCACCACCAAAGTCACCAAGTCACCACCAAAGTCACCAAGTCACCACTCAAGTCACCACCAAAGTCACCAAGTCACCACTCAAGTCACAACTAAAGTCACCAAGTCACCACCAAAGTCACCACTCAAGTCACCACCCAAGTCACCAAGTCACCACCAAAGTCACCAAGTTACCACCCAAGTCACCACCCAAGTCACCACCAAAGTCACCACCACGTTAAGCACAAGCTGTTACTACAAGCATAAAATTGTCTGGCCCAGACTCAATTATTGACAGACCGCCGTCATATAGCTAGAATATATCTTTGGATGGAGTTAAACAACAAATAAGCAAATCAAACATGACGTATTGGGTCCTGCGCAGACCCGGGGTGACGACTTGGGTGATTGCTGATGCCAGCCATGTACGTCATGCATGTATTTTTTGTTTCCCTATTGTTCATGTCAATGCAGCTACCACAATAATACAACCCGTGAAGATCCGGAGTATATTAGGTCTGCAGCCTGTCAACCCATGCTTGTGGTAAGAGGCGACTAACGGGATCGGGTGGTCAGGCTCGCTGACTTGGTTGTTGCATGTCATCGTATCCCAGTTGCGTGTCAATCACTGGATTGCCTGGTCCAGACTCGATCATTCACAGACCGCCGTACTGGAATATTGCTGAGTGCGGCGTTAAACAACAAACAAACAAAACTACTACAACCGTTTCATTGCTTAATGGTATATACACACTCACTCACTCACTCTTTATTCTATAGTGACCAGCGGCTGACCCAGGATACTGACCGTCTATGTAACCTCTTCAGTCAAATTTTCATTAACATCGTCATCACCCCTGCCGTCATCATCTACTACACGTACGACGCTGCGAAAAGGTCAGTTTATGAAGACTCACTAGTTAGCTTACCAGTTAGTTATTGCCCAGTCGTCTAAGACGCCCAAATTCGCTGTGCAGAGTTGCGTTCCAGAAACCTATGGTCGTAGGCGTTAAGCCCAAATGAGAAATATACCCATGGTAACCGTGTGTCAAAATGAGGACTGTACCATGGTAGCCTTATTTTAAAATGAGAAACGTGTCTAGATAACCGTGTGTCATAATCAGAAAAATAAAATGGCAACCGTGTGTCCAAATCAGAAACATATTTACCCAGGTAACTGCGTGTCCAAATGAGAAACATACCCATAGTAGCCGAGTGTGAAAAATTGCAAACATACCCAGAAACGTAGTTACCCGAATCAGAGCATACCATGGTAACCGTATGTCCAATTCAGAAACATGGTTACCCAGGTAACCGTGTGTATATATCATAACCAAAGTTACCCAGGTAATCGTGTGTCAAAATCAGAAAGATAAGAATGGTAACGTGTGTGAAAAATCCGAAAATAACCCATGGTAACCATGTGTCAAAATCAGAAATATGGATACCAAGATAACTGTGTGTCAAAATCACAAACATAGTTACCCAGGTAACCGAGTGTCAAAATAAGAAACGTAGTTACCCAGGTAACCGTGTTAAAATCAGCCACATGGTTACCCAGGGGTAGCCATGTGTCCAAATCAGAAACATACCATGATAACCGTGTGTCCGAATCAGAAACATACCATGATAACCGTGTGTCCAAATCAGAAACATACCATGATAACCGTGTGTCCACATCAGAAACATACCATGATAACCGTGTGTCCAAATCAGAAACATACCATGATAATCGTGTGTCCAAATCAGAAACATACCATGATAATCGTGTGTCCACATCAGAAACATACCATGATAACCGTGTGTCAGAAACATACCATGATAACCGTGTGTCCAAATCAGAAACATACCATGATAACCGTGTGTCCAAATCAGAAACATACCATGATAACCGTGTGTCCAAATCAGAAACACACCATGATAACCGTGTGTCCAAATCAGAAACATACCATGATAACCGTGTGTCCAAATCAGAAACATACCATAGTAACCGTGTGTCCAAATCAGAAACATACCATGATAACCGTGTGTCCAAATCAGAAACATAGTGACCCAGGTAACCGTGTGTCCTAATCAGAAACATAGTTACCCAGGTAACCGTGTGTCAAAATCTGAAAGATAACAATGGTAACGTGTGTGAAAAATTCGAAAATAACCCATGGTTACCATGTGTCAAAATCAGAAATATGGATACCAAGATAACTGTGTGTCAAAAGCACAAACATAGTTACCCAGGTAACCGAGTGTCAAAATAAGAAACGTAGTTACCCAGGTAACCGTGTTAAAATCAGCCACATGGTTACCCAGGGGTAACCATGTGTCCAAATCAGAAACATACCATGATAACCGTTTGTCCAAATCAGAAACATACCATGATAACCGTGTGTCCAAATCAGAAACATACCATGATTACCTTGTCTCCAAATCAGAAACATACCATGATAACCGTGTGTCCAAATCAGAAACATACCATGATAACCGTGTGTCCAAATCAGAAACATACCATGATAGCCGTGTGTCCAAATCAGAAACATACCATGATAACCTTGTGTCAGAAACATACCATGATAACCGTGTGTCCAAATCAGAAACATACCATGATAACCGTGTGTCCAAATCAGAAACATACCATGATAACCGTGCATCCAAATCAGAAACACACCATGATAACCGTGTGTCCAAATCAGAAACATACCATGATAACCGTGTGTCCAAATGAGAAACATACCATAGTAACCGTGTGTCCAAATCAGAAACATACCATGCTAACCGTGTGTCCAAATCAGAAACATACCATGATAACCTTGTGTCAGAAACATACCATGATAACCGTGTGTCCAAATCAGAAACATACCATGATAACCGTGTGTCCAAATCAGAAACATACCATGATAACCGTGCGTCCAAATCAGAAACACACCATGATAACCGTGTGTCCAAATCAGAAACATACCATGATAACCGTGTGTCCAAATGAGAAACATACCATAGTAACCGTGTGTCCAAATCAGAAACATACCATGCTAACCGTGTGTCCAAATCAGAAACATAGTGACCCAGGTAACCGTGTGTCCTAATCAGAAACATAGTTACCCAGGTAACCGTGTGTCCTAATCAGAAACATGGTTACCCAGGTAACCGTGCCTCCTAATCAGAAACACAGTTACCCAGGTAACCATGTGTTCAGTCTAAATTTCGTTTTTTTCGCGTTATTTCAATTATTTTCTCATAATTTAGAATTTTTCTCGTTGCTTTGATTATTTTCTCGTATTTTAAATAACCAAGAAATAATCGAAGTAATGAGAAAACACTTTATTTTAAGGATACGGATCCATCTTGGCCCACTTAAAATGTCACATTTTAAACTAACGGGAAACTTCTGACATTGTCAAGTATATAGGAATAGATCTGCCTAAAAAATACGAAATCCTAATGGTGTCACTTTGGTAGCATAAATTTATTTTAAGTGGAAGTTTCTTTTCACTTTCATTATTTGTTTATGTTTTCGCTATTCCATAGTGTTTTTTGTTATTTCGATTATATTTTCGTAATTTCAATTATTTTCTCGTTACTGCGATTATTTTCTCGTAATTTTTCCAATAATTTGTCATTATTTCACGATTGTCTAAACAACAACAACAATAACAATAATAAAATCATATATATAATAATGCCTATTCCTCATTCTGTGTGGCAGCACTGGGTACAGTGGACCAGTTGGTGTGATAATACTGTTTGCAGCAACGACGACAGTCAACTACTTCCTCATGACCCCCATTGTCAACATCTTCTACCAGCAGAAGAAGCGAGAAGGTGACTTCAGGTGAGGTGCACAGTATTTAAAACGGTTCTGGGCCGGGAGAGCGAAACCTAGCCATAATCAACTCTAAAATCTCTTCGCTTTCGTGAAGCTACAGTAAGACTGGTCACGCTACAGTAAACACGGAATATTGCTATACCGGGACTCTCAAATTACAAGAAAAACACAGAAATGCGTATACCGTAATTACAGTAGTAATTTATTAGATGCTGAAGTATAGTATAGTTGCACAAAAGTACTTTACATTTAACAAATTTAATAACTCTAATACTTTAATATTTCATAGATGTACATTATAATTTCTACAAAAACAACAATAACTTATATCTTAAAATATAATGGTAAATACATAAATACATTCTATAATAAATTTGCCGTTGCACTGGCATACACGTTGTGTTCAAGTCATTCACTCCAAGTGGATCAGGTCACCAACGTGATCTGTGTACTCAACTTCGCCGATGACGTTGTTGACGAGATTGTCTTTCAGAGCCTGAAGACGGTTGTCAATCAGCCGGTATCTTCTCTTTCTGGGTGGTGCTGACCAGTTGGCTCCAATTCGTTGAATGGCGACTTCTACGTTAGATTGTTCTCTTTGAAATAGCGTAACAACTTCAAAAATGTTCGGATGGCTCTTCCTGGCAAGTTTGTTGAGTTTGTGATTCCACCCCTCGACGTTATTGTTAGTGCGATGCCCTTGGTTACCAAAATGGTTCCAGATCTCAGGTCCGAACTGGCGTCCTTCCACCCACGTTGTCCTGACGTAGTCCATGAAGGCTGCGACCTTGGGACCCGCGGGACCGTCAGCGATGGCTTGGAGCCAGACGTCGTCGACCTTGATGAGAATGTCGTTGTCGATGCGATGAAGGAAGTGTTCTCCTGCTTCGGTCAATGTCCACTGTCCTTCAAGATTAATCTCAGGTCGGGTGGCAGGAAGTTTGGGAAGGTTCTTGTGGCGTTGTCGGTACAGAATGGTCTTCAGGGATGCAAAGGAAGGAATTTCCTTAAGCTGGTCGTCTGGAACTCGACGTGGTGGCGGCGAAGTCTGGAAATCTCATCTCCGTATATGGTTGGAATCGGCGTTGTTTCCGTCTTAGCACGGTGGATGAGCTTGGACTTAAAAGATTCCACTTCCATCTCATATGGGATAGGTTGGTGGGTATGGTTCACCTGCAATTAAATAATTGCATTTTAACTAATATTAACTATAAACAAATAAATACATGTGACAAATACCTGTGGTATCTAAAAATAAGTAATAATAATAAGTAAAATAAATAACTGAATAGTTTGTTAAGCAAAGTCTTTTGAGTCTATGTCTTTAAGATTATTTTCATCATTATCATGTGCATTATTTTCTTACCTGCAAAGCCGCTTGAAGAATGCCGTTTTCAGTGATCACCGACGCTCTGCAGGCAGCAACAACGCAGTTCCAATACTTCTTCTCACGGACCGTTTTCTTACAACGAAACTTGAATCTCTCATAAAACAAGTGCTGACCATGGTCACTCGAACTTGTGCGTTAGCCATTTTGACCTCATAGATAAATGTTGTTGTTGTTGTTGCATTAAGTGTTTAGGAGGTCGCCTTCTGCCTAGGCAATTTCGGCTGACCTGTCCCTCTTTGGGACTCCTGTGTGTGAGTAGGGTACACCTATCTATTGTGAGTTTGGTGTTCACATAATTTCTGTTTTTGTATTGATATGATTTCTATTTTCTTATATTGATATGATTTCATTTCTATCCTTGGCTGCTCTGTTTATATACGTTCGAGTAGCTGTCCATCTCTCAGAAATAGAGTTAGTTTGGCCTTCGCTATTGCATCTCTTGGCTTTAGGAGATCTATGACAGATAGCGGATCTAACTGCAATTCTTGCACTCTTTATATATACCATCAAATACATACTCTTAAGAAACGACTCTCCTCTAAACTCATCGGTATCATAACCCATATCAACTAAGAAACTAATTGTTTGTTCAATTAAGAAACTGATCATTTCTTCTCCTGTGTTTAAACATCCAACTGTATTATTTTTTACGAAACGAGTCTCTAGTAAATCTCCTCTCCTCTCCTCTGTTTGAACAGCACGGGCGCTAATCTAAACTACGGTAGTCCGGTGTTTTTATAGCATTTACTCATTTCTCGCTTTCGTAGGACAAATACCCCAACTTGGGTTTTCGCTTTTCTGATACTAGGGAAAATTGGATTTTCGCTAACCAGGCACGACAAGGCGGAGACATCGATTGCAACCGTCACAAACACATGCCTTTGCAAGTCAGTTGTTCACCTGAAAAAAACATAGGAACATATAGTTCAAGTCAAGATAGAAAATTACGTTTTGTGTCATAGATGCGTCTAATTTGGAAATGTCACCCACATGTCCACCATAACACTCTTTGGAAGTGTAGCAGGGCGTGGAGTCACCCCACAGATGACATCCTTACCTTGTCAGCTTGCTGACGGGGTTAACCTCTTTGGTCATGTGGACAAGGCGTCTGACCTCTGATCAGAAGGTCCGTGGTTCGAATCCCATCACGGAAATTTTATGGCCGTTACAGAAGCTTCACTGAGGCCTTGAATGTTGTGACCTTGATCAAACAACCTTTGAATAAGAGTCGGATGACGCTCTCTGAATCTTGGTAGAAAACGGATGTTCGATTGTACACCAAAAGTTGTGAAATGTTGACATCAAAGGCAATAGCTTCTGGAATATTGCTGGACACAAATAAATAAATTCCTTAACAAATCCCTCATACTTTTTTCCGTGTGTGTGTGTGTGTGTGTGTGTGTGTTTGGTAAGCAATTTTCAGCATCTTCAACCATTGTTTTTGTGATGATAACAATTATACCAGTAACTTCGTCAGATTGCCATTGGTTAATTCTGACCAAGTTGATTGAAAAGGGCGACACCATGTATGTCTGTAAACACTGAAAGTAGTACCAATCTGATATTTCATTTCATAACGTTGATATCTGATTGGTCCACGTGATCGTGATAAAACACTATGTATCCCGCCTTTGAGGGAAATACATTTCCCAGCGGGAGAATAAATTCCTTAACAAACCCCGCTTGCTTTTTCCGAGACAAAGATAGTCACGTGACAGCACACGTTAACCTCAGCTCAACCAGACAGCTGTTTTCTATCAATTAAAACATGTAGATAAGATAAATTCGTTGCAGCTGGATCACACGGGGTACATGGGGTTTTATGCGTTCCGCGCTCGTGGTATGAAACCTAACGAGAGGCGCATAAAACCCCATGTACCCCGAATGATAATGCTACAACTTAAATTGTCACTCTGAATCTTTATGCATAGATCTAAATATGGAACAGACGAGGCGATCTGACTGGCCTCCTCTATTTCTAGTTCTGGTGGGTAAATCCGTCAAAGGAACTTGGCTATTTGATGGTTATGAACCAATCAATATGCCCGAAGCTTAAGTTAAACTTTTTGGCCCAATTACCTTCTTTTGACTTTGCCAATCCGAGCAGAAATTCCAATTCATAAGCATTAAGAAACAGATCAGCAAGGAGGGGAGCACAGTTAGTGACCATGGGGATGCTCACGTTTTGCCTTAATGTCTTGTTTTCTCAAAAATGAATCAGTTCAGTAGTTGTATTTTGTTCAGGTTCGATCTTAAAGCAGCTCTCACACTTTGCCGAGGTGGTTGCCGAGGTCTCCCGAGCCTAACTCGCTTAGGACTCGGGAAGAGACTATATATGTACGAGTATCATACGAGTAGGCTACGAGTGTGTTACGAGCCCCATAGGAGTCAAACAGGAGTCCAATTAAGAGTCTATTAAGAGTTGTATACGAGCACAATGATCTCCATACGAGCTGTACGAGTTTGGTACGACTTTGGTAGGAGGTGGCTACGAGCGGCTAAATATTTCGGCGGGAATTACACTCGTATAGCTCGTATTAGACTCGGTCAACTCGGCAATACATTTTGCACACGATGCTCATACGAGTTCTGTACGAGCACCACGAGGTCGCCACGAGGGTATTACGAGTAGGACGAGTGTGTTACGAGTTTGTTACGAGTTTCATAGGAGTTGGCTGGCGGCCCGACTGTTTTGAGCAGTTCCAAAACCCTCGTAGATCAGTACGAGTTATCCCGAGTTACCCGAGTTTAGGACGACCTCGCTGCGAGATCCATACGAGTACCCCCGAGTCAGCTCGGGTCCATACTTGGGACGCAACCAGGCAAAGTGCGAGAGCCCCTTAAATCATCGTGTCTGACCATAGATACAATAATGTCCTTGGTGCCAAACAGCTTTACTCATTTGTATCTCATAAACCAATGCGTTTTTATCATTGCTTGTTCCGTCCAATTTCTTCAGGTTCAAGCATATGCACATCCGCATTAACTCGGAACCGGTTGCGTTCTACAAAAGTGGAGAGCTGGAGCGGGAGCGAGCTGACAACAGACTGAGGAAACTTCTGAACACCCAGTCCTCTCTTATAAGGAGGCAATATGCCCTCAACGGTTAGTGAGACTATGAAGTAAGAATCTGCATAGAGGTGAGGTGAGGTGAGGTGAGGTGAAATGGGGTTTAACGTCGCGTCCAAGATTGTTGCACTTATGGAGCGACGTGCATGTGTAAGAGTGAATATTATCCTACCCTATTTTTTATCCCGGGGATGAAATTCTCTAGTGTCAGGATGTTTGAACCCATACCAGTGTGTTTAATCCTATCCTATACTATACTCTAGAGTAAAACTTCCCCGGGATAATATTTAGGTAGGACATAATCCTTGCTTACAAATGCACAGTGTGTGTGTTTGTGTGTGTGTGTGCGTGTGCGTGTGTGTGTGTGTGTGTGTCTGCTTGTACTAGTCCGGACTGATGCCGATTTACAGTGCTAGCCCACTGAGATACCATGCCGCAGTCTAACATGAATACAGACTGAGGAAACTTCAGCATGTTTTAGCCCCTTGATGCCGAGCGCCAGACAGGGTAACAACAAGTACCATCTTTTAACATCCTTTAGCCTAATACTACTCACTAATAGCGCTTTGAGCATGCCCATGAGCGGTGGGGAAATATGTGCAATATAAATAGCCTACTATTATTATTATAACTCAACTCCTGCTATATTTATTCGCACCAAAAGAAATGTGAACCATAGACACATATCGAGAAGTATGTACGTAAAGAAGAGATGTTTCCAGTGAGTACCAATTAATGACAAAATCAGTCTAGTGTTACCACAGAGTGTCTTTATTCTTATCACGATATGCTACACGTGATTTTCAAACTTTACATGCTAATCCTGCACGAGGCAAAGAGTGCATTTCAAGTCATGGATCTATGACGTCACATGTGATGCTTTCATGAGCGTCGGTTTACACAACATACCAGTATGTTCGTTTGTACAATCTAATATCTCTTGAATGTGAGTAATACTTGATACATTAGTCAACATGAATAGTATTCGCGTTTCTTTTGTCGGTGAGTATAGATATTACACATCGACTCCTTATTCAACACCTGCTATCAGATATAATACATGGACTCCTTATTCACCACCTGCTATTTAGATACAATACATCGACTCCTTACTCACCAACTGCAATATAGATATAGCACATCGACTCCTTACTCACCACCTGCAATATAGATATAACACATCGACTCCTTACTCACCACCCGCTATTTAGATATAACACATCGACTCCTTATTTACCATCTGTTATTTAGATATAACATATCGACTCCTTATTTACCATCTGCTATTTAGATATAATGCATCGACTCCTTATTTACCATCTGCTATTTAGATATAACACATCGACTCCTTATTTACCATCTGCTATTTAGATATAATGCATCGACTCCTTACTCACCACCTGCTATTTAGATATAACACATCGACTCCTTAATCACCACCTGCTATTTAGATATAACACATCGACTCCTTATTTACCATCTGCTATATAGATATAACACATCGACTCAAAAATCACCACCTGCTATTTAGATATTACACATCGACTCCTTACTCACCACCTGCAATATATTAGTTATTACACATCGACTCCTTACTCACCACCTGCTATATAGATATTACACATCGACTCCTTACTCACCACCTGCTATATAGATATTACACATCGACTCCTTACTCACCACCTGCTATATAGATATTACACATCGACTCCTTACTCACCACCTGCTATATAGATATTACACATCGACTCCTTACTCACCACCTGCTATATATATATTACACATCGACCCCTTACTCACCACCTGCAATATAGATATTACACATAGACTCCTTACTCACCACCTGCTATATAGATATTACCCATCGACTCCTTACTCACCACCTGCTATGTAGATACAATACATCAACTCCTTACTCACCACCTGCTATATAGACATAACACATCGACTCCTTACTCACCACCTGCTATGTAGATACAATACATCGACTCCATACTCACCACCTGCAATATAGATATAACACACCGACTCCTTACTCACCACCTGCTATATAGATATTACCCATCGACTCCTTACTCACCACCTGCTATGTAGATACAATACATCAACTCCTTACTCACCACCTGCTATATAGACATAACACATCGACTCCTTACTCACCACCTGCTATGTAGATACAATACATCAACTCCTTACTCACCACCTGCTATATAGATATTACCCATCGACTCTTTACTCACCATCCGCTATTTAGATATAACACATCGACTCCTTACTCAGCACCTGCAATATAGATATAACACATCGACTCCTTACTCACCACCCGCTATATAGATATAACACATCGACTCCTTACTCAGCACCTGCAGTATAGATATAACACATCGACTCCTTACTCAGCACCTGCTATATAGATATTACCCATCGACTCCTTACACACCACCTGCTATATAGATATTACACATCGACTCCTTAATCACCACCCGCTATTTAGATATAACACATCGACTCCTTACTCACCACCCGCTATTTAGATATAACACATCGACTCCTTACTCACCACCTGCAATATAGATATAACACATAGACTCCTTACTCACCACCTGCAATATAGATACAATACATCGACTCCTTACTCATCAACTGCAATATATTAGTTATTACACATCGACTCCTTACTCACCACCTGCTATATAGATATTACACATCGACTCCTTAATCACCACCTGCTATATAGATATAACACATCGACTCCTTACACACCACCTGCTATTCGGATCTTATACAGATACTACTCCTTACTCAACTCCTGCTAGATGATATAACACATCAACGTCTTCATCGTGCACTGACACATACGTATTACCAACGCCTTGATAAATATCTATCTCATTTCAATAAAGCACCAACATGCAGAAATGTCGAACATTGTGTCAGGTTGCTAAGAAATGGTAAATACGGTTGCAGTTCCCATCTCCATCTTCGACAACATGTACCTGTCCACCATCCTCAGCTACATCGCCATCTGGTTCCCCATCTTCCACGGCGTCTACGACAACCTCTCCGCCGTCGAACTCTCGTCATTTATCAGCAAGGTAGGGGGATGCTCTGTGTGTGGACATGCGTTTAACGTAATCTATTGTGTCTGCCCCCTCCTCACTCAACTGACCCTGTTTTCTTTATGCATATGGATATGGAATTTCTACGACAACCTCTCCGCCGTCGACCACTCGTCATTTATCAGCAAGGTAGGGGGATGCTCTGTGTGTGGACATGCGTTTAACGTAATCTATTGTGTCTGCCCCCTCCTCACTCAATTGACCCTTTTTTCTTTATGCATATGGATATGGGATTTCTCCCGAATTGACAAAATCAAAGACAAGGGAATTTAGCCAAGAATTTGAACTTAAGCTTCAGGTATATATCAATGATCTGATGTCGTTCAATAATGGTGAAACATGATTTACCCACCCACCTAGTTAGTAATAAAAGAGACCAGTGAAAACGCCTCATCTGCTTTATATTTAGATCTATGCATAAACATTCAGAGTGCCAAATATCTATCCACAAGCCTCATACGACTCTTGCTGAAAAGTGACTTGACAACATTCAAGGCCTTAGACTCAAGGTTTTCAAAACTTTGACGCATCAGTGACAAAAATGATGTCCGATGCAATTATCTATTTTGACTTGTGATATGTATCCCCATGTTTTTGCAGGTGAAACGTTGACTTGCCTTTGCATGTGTTTGTGAAGGAGTGCCACCGGTGAGACACCTTTTCGCGAACACCTGGTATCCACACTATTTGATAGTGATTCAGAAACGCATGCTTATGATAAAGTTGGAATCGTACAATGGTTCTGTCGCTTTTAATCAGGAATAAACTCAAAACAAGGTTTATTCCATGCCTATTTATGAGTGATTAATAAACACATGCTTATGATATGGACAGAATCGTATATGGATTTTGTGTGAGATATTTCAGTAAAATATTCATATGGTGAGGGCCACTTTTTTATGTCCATTTTTAGCACTGTAGGATGTACATGTGACATGTGTTTACATCGACATCCATGTTATGAGCAATATATGTTAAAAACTACCACAGTATATCAATCGCTGTGACAGCGCGTCATAATAAGTCAAGTGCAAGACATCAAAATGGCCGACGGGAGACGGAGACAAAGTTCCTAAGAGCTGTCACGCTGAACGTGTGGCGATTAGTCAGTATTGCTGAATTGACTGAATAAAGATTCTGTTAATGATTTGTCAGATAGGCGCTGAAGTAATTCCACTGATAACTGCAGGAAGCTGCTTAATGTCAGTGTAGTTCTCAGTCGATGTTTTCCATTTGTTCACTAGGGTGAGTACCATGATATTCAATCATGGACAAACATTCACATATACTCCGGGCTTTTTCAATGCACAAATCAATCATGAGTAAAATCAACCATGAGTAAAATCAACCATGAGTAAAATCAACCATGAGTAAAATAAGTATAAGTCGCTGGTGACTTTAAACAATGGTTCGGACTTTCGTATGAAACTCGATATTAATAGATCATGCTGATGGTCGTACGGACAACGCAAGACATTCTGTTTGCAGATGGTGGCACGGAAAACACTAGACATTCTGTTTGCAGATGGTCGTAAGGAAAACACAAGACATTCTGTTTGCAGATGGTCGTAAGGAAAACGCAAGACATTCTGTTTGCAGATGGTCGTAAGGAAAACGCAAGAAATTCTGTTTGCAGATGGTCGTAAGGAAAACGCAAGACATTCTGTTTGCAGATGGTCGTAAGGAAAACGCAAGACATTCTGTTTGCAGATGGTCGTAAGGAAAACGCAAGACATTCTGTTTGCAGATGGTCGTAAGGAAAACGCAAGACATTCTGTTTGCAAATGGTCGTAAGGAAAACGCAAGACATTCTGTTTACAGATGGTCGCACGGAAAACACTAGACATTCTGTTTGCAGATGGTCGTAAGGAAAACACAAGACATTCTGTTTGCAGATGGTCGCACGGCAAACACAAGACATTCTGTTTGCAGATGGACGTAAGAAAAAGACAAGACATTCTGTTTGCAGATGGTCGCACTGAAAACACATGACATTCTGTTTGCAGATGGCCGCACGGAAAACACCAGACATTCTGTTTGCAGATGGTCGTAAGGAAAACACATGACGTTCTGTTTGCAGATGGTCGTAAGGAAAACACATGACATTCTGTTTGCAGATGGTCGTAAGGAAAACACAAGACATTTTGTTTACAGATGGTCGCACGGAAAACACAAGACATTCTGTTTGCAGATGGTCGCACGGAAAACACAAGACATTTTGTTTGCAGATGGCCGCACAGAAAACACAAGACATTCTGTTTGCAGATGGACGTAAGAAAAAGACAAGACATTATGTTTGCAGATGGCCGCATGGAAAACACAAGACATTTTGTTTGCAGATGGCCGCACGGAAAACACCAGACATTCTGTTTGCAGATGGTCGTAAGGAAAACACCAGGCATTCTGTTTGCAGATGGACGTAAGGAAAATACAAGACATTCTGTTTGCAGATGGCCGCACGGAAAACACAAGACATTCTGTTTGCAGATGGACGTAAGGAAAAGACAAGACATTATGTTTGCAGATGGCCGCACGGAAAATACAAGACATTCTGTTTGCAGATGGACGTAAGGAAAAGACAAGACATCCTGTTTGCAGATGGCCGCACGGAAAACACAAGACATTCTGTTTGCAGATGGTCGCACGGAAAATACAAGACATTCTGTTTGCAGATGGTCGCACGGAAAACACCAGACATTCTGTTTGCAGATGGTGGCACTGAAAACACACGACATTATGTTTGCAGATGGTGGCACGGAAAACACAAGACATTCTGTTTGCAGATGGTCGCACGGAAAACACCAGACATTCTGTTTGCAGATGGTGGCACTGAAAACACACGACATTATGTTTGCAGATGGTGGCACGGAAAACACAAGACATTCTGTTTGCAGATGGTCGCAAGGAAAACACAAGATATTATGTTTGCAGAAAGTCACATGGTAACAACATGTAACTGCTGCTGATATAGTATAAATAACCTTATTCGCGTGTGGAGTTATCATCAATACGTTTATGGAATCGTTGGCAGTTTATGGAAACAAACATGTTGATCTTTGTAGACTCAAACAATATCAAATAATCTATTAACATTGCCCATTTTATCCAAATGCAATTGTCTTTGTTAGTCTGACATGTGTGGTCACATGTATATGCTTGTTTGTCGTCAAGTTATTGTGTGCAGTTGGGACACAAGGGATACCTGACAAACACTTTCTTTGAAGGAATATGCACATCATATCATATTACAAATACATGTATTACTATTGTGACGACCTTTTATATCTTGAGTTTATATCATTCATATCTGGGGCACTCTTTGTGTCTGTGGGGCGGTCGGGTAGCCTAGTGGTTAAAGCGTTCGCTCGTCACGCCGAAGACCCGGGTTCGATTCCCGACATGGGTACAATGTGTGAAGCCCATTTCTGGTGTCCCCCGCCGTGATATTGCTGGAATATTGCTAAAATCAGCGTAAAACCATACTCACTCACTCACTCACTCTGTTGAGCGATCGGGTAGCCTTGTGGTTAAAGCGTTCGCTCGTCACGCCGAAGACCCGGGTTCAATTCCCGACATGGGTACAATGTGTGAAGCCCATTTCTGGTGTCCCCCGCCGTGATATTGCTGGAATATTGCTAAAATCAGCGTAAAACCATACTCACTAACTCACTCACTCTGTTGAGCGATCGGGTAGCCTTGTGGTTAAAGCGTTCGCTCGTCACGCCGAAGACCCGGGTTCGATTCCCGACATGGGTACAATGTGTGAAGCCCATTTCTGGTGTCCCCCGCCGTGATATTGCTGGAATATTGCTAAAATCGGCGTAAAACCATACTCACTCACTCACTCACTCACTCTGCGGGGCGGTCGGGTAGCCTAGTGGTAAAGCGTTCGCTCGTCACGCCGAAGACCCGGGTTCGATTCCCGACATGGGTACAATGTGTGAAGCCCATTTCTGGTGTCCCCCGCCGTGATATAGCTGGAATATTGCTAAAATCGGCGTAAAACCATACTCACTCACTCACTCATTCACTCTGTGGGGCGGTCGGGTAGCCTAGTGGTAAAGCGTTCGCTCGTCACGCCGAAGACCCGGGTTCGATTCCCGACATGGGTACAATGTGTGAAGCCCATTTCTGGTGTCCCCCGCCGTGATATTGCTGGAATATTGCTAAAAGCGGCGTAAAACCATACTCACTCACTCTTTGTTTCTGTATTTCTAGAATGCCTTTGTCGTTGGTTACATGGTAAGCAGTTTCCAGAGTCTTGTTGACATCTCTGCCAAGATGGCGGACCTCGCGGGAGTCACACACAGGTACGACACAGGGGTGGTGGGGTTAAAGCGTTCGCTCGTCGCGCCAGAGGCCCGGGTTCGACTCCCAACATGGGTACAATTTGTGAGGCCCCTTTCTGACCCCCCCCCCCCCTTCACCCCCCCAGGCCGTGACACTGCTGTAATATTGCTAGAAGCGGCGTAAAACCATACACACTTACTCATTACGTCACAAAACCAGGAATGAATGTATTTCGTAACATTGTCTACAAATACCAGATATATAAACATGACTAAACACACCAAATATAAATATACATTTCTTAGTCGAAAGAGACATTGTGTAAATATTTTATCGGTAACAAAGTTAAGTGCATGTTAATAAACACTTAATAAGGCTTAATGTTGTGTGGGGCGGTCGGGTAGCCTAGTGGTTAAAGCGTTCGTTCGTCACGCCGAAGACCCGGGTTCGATTCCCGACATGGGTACAATGTGTGAAGCCCATTTCAGGTGTCCCCCGCCGTGATATTGCTGGAATATTGCTAAAATCAGCGTAAAACCATACTCACTCACTCACTTCATGTTATGTATATTGTTGCAATATAAATGAATCGATATTTTTGCTTCGCCCTAGTTATATTTTTAACTTAGGTTTGTTTTTTCATTTTGTTTTGCAACAAAAAGATAATGAAATTATGAAAACATTTACAACATTTAAAAAACAATATTGTTATTATTTTTATTTTTACTAGAGATTAAATATTTTATATCATCTCTGTTAAATACAATGTTGAACTCATTTTAGCTGTTACTTTATTCTTTATTTATAAAGAACAGTCCAAAACAACTGGTTATACCACACATATATATCCACTAATAAAGGAGTGAGTGAGTGGGCGAGTTTGACTTTACGCCGCTTTTAGCAATATTCCAGCAATATCAAGGCGGGGGACACCAGAAATGGGCTTCACACATTGTACCCATGTCGGGAATCGAGCCCGGTTTTTTTGGCGTGACGAGCGAACGCTTTAACCACAAGGCTACCCGACCCCCTCACATATAAATGAAACAGCAACATGCTAACACCTGTGTATTGCATGGACAATAGTAATAACACTGTAGTGGCGTCCTGGTGCATACTTCTGTCTCTTACATACATTCCGAAGTAACAGTCCGTAAATGGTTTGGTTTGGTTTGTGGTTTTACGCCACACTCAGCAATATTCCAGCTTTATGACGGCGGTCTTTATATAATCGAGTCTGGACCAGAAAATCCAGTGATTGACATCATGAACATCGATCCATGCAATTGGGATCGATGACATGCATCAACCAAGTCAGCGAGCCTGACGCCCGTTAGTCACATTTTACGACAAGCATGGTCGTCTTTTACGGCAAGCATGGGTTGCTGAAGATCTATTCTACCCCGGATCTTCACGGGCCAGTCCGTGAATGAATAGACGAAGATGGACAACATATGGTAATGGTCAACTCTGAAGATATTTTATTTTTATTTAGATTTTGATTACTATAGCTCCAGACTAGGTAAGAAATTTAGTAAGTGAAAGAAAAGAACTGATAGATGAAAATATCTACGTTTTTGTCATCAGATATATCTGTATTGCCGCATTCATATTGAAACCAGTGTCGTAGCAATAGTCATTGATCAATTGTTCTAAATAAATGCCACAGACAATTAAGGCCCATGAAGAGATCTGTCATCGTTACTATGATTCCATGTATTAGAAACTTTTGGTTTGCTTCTAGCTTGTCAATAGACTGTTTTACAAACATAAACTACGCAAATTCAATGTTCAACCAAGGTCAAAGTAGACACAATTTATGGATAACAACTTCTTTAAGATTTTTTATTTTTTGTTGTTGCATATTAATCCAGGGTTTGCACGTCATTACATTTAATATGTAAATTGCAAAATAATATAAAGTTAAAACATAACATTAGATAGTAAATAGTTTGTGACACAATGACAAATTTATATGCTTGTCAATTCCGGAACTTCAGATGGCCTTAAAACACATCTGTGACGTCATTCTATTGTTTGAACGCTCCATTATTTTTCAGGAATGGAGAGTTGTTTGTCAACTGTACATTATCTTGAAGCAGCATTTGAATTTTTTAAAATATTTTCAACTACAGAATATTTTGTCAAAGTGTAAAAGTAGGGATGAGTTTTAAGTAGGGAAATATCCTCGTAACTCTCCATTCCTTAAAAATAATAGGCCTCGACTCCATTATTTTTAAGGAATAGAGAGTTACTCGGACATTCCCCTCTACGTAAACGTTGTAAGGTCATTGTTGCAAAGATACGCTGACAGGTGAAAGCATCAAGAGGTAGTAAATGACACAATGTGCACGTTATTAGAGGGTTCTGTGAGTGTGTTTGGGGACAAATGTTCTTTTAAAGCATTGTATTCAATGAAAGCGTTAAGTGCAAATTCGGTGACTGTTAACTGACACTTTCATGTCGGTATATTATTCGCTAAAAAAAGACAACTGACGTTTTACATGAGAACGCGACCTGTACTTTACGTATGCAGTTTGTTTTGCAGTTCGTGTAAACTTTTTTCACAGAAGTTGACACCGAACAGGTGTCTGGCACAGGTAATTAGATGTTATTAAAATAGATACGAAGTATTGCTTTAGGGTGCATGTAATCATTAATGATTTCTAACTTTTGGCCCCATCATTTATATTTTTCTGACATTAATGATTATATGTCTATTCAAAATACCAGATTTCTGCTTTAAAGTGTTATTTCTGAACATGCAATGTTAATCACCTGTCAAAACTCCGATTTATCCGTTACAGCAAAAAAACAAAAAACATCATGTGCCACATTCTGAACAGTAGCCACTTTTGATGTTAAACCTTCAGGAACACATAAATGTCTATGGATAACATAACTAGGCCATATTTGAAACGCCTCGGGTCATCCCCGAAGGGGATTCGTACTGAAAATTGCCTTCAAAATCATTTCGAGGTTTTGTGATGACTGTAATGTGATTAGAGATATATATTAGAGGTATATATAAGTACACATAGGGTTAGATCCATCAATATATTTTCAACACTTTTCCTTTTTACGCTTAGGAATTTGTTTCGGCAGATAATCGAGACTGATTATTATCGGGCGTTTGAACTTTCTGCGCTTAACATGACGAGTTTACGAAAGAAATACTACTCTTCGAATGGGTGCAGATCGCTTCATGTGTTCATGATCGTGTCACGGTAAAAAGAAAAGGTCCCCAGAACTCTACGAAACACGCTTTATCATATGTTTCAGTATAAAACACGCTTTATCATATGCCGAAGAAAAGAAAACGCATTATCATATCCTGAATATGAAACACGCTTTATCATATTTTTCAGCATGAAGCACGCTTTATCGTACGTTGAAGTATGTAACACGCTTTATCATTTGCTGAATGAAACATACTTATCATATGCTAAAGTATGAAACATGCTTGGTCATATGCCGAAGTATCAAACATACTTTATCATATGCTGAAGTATCAAACATACTTTATCATATGCTGAAGTATGAAATAATCTTTATCCTATGCGCTAAAGAATGAAACATGCTTTATCATGTGCTGAAGTATGAAATGCGCTTTATCATATGCTAAGGTATGAAACATGCTTGGTCATATGCTGAAGTATGAAATAAGCTTTATCCTATACGCTAAAGTATGAAACCTGCTTTATCACATGCTAAAATATGAAACATGCTTTATCATATGCTAAAGTATGAAACATGCTTTGCCA
This sequence comes from Haliotis rufescens, assembly GCF_023055435.1. NCBI lineage: Eukaryota > Metazoa > Mollusca > Gastropoda > Lepetellida > Haliotidae > Haliotis > Haliotis rufescens. The sequence goes on along the minus strand of NW_025964001.1, from coordinate 58,170,819 downwards.
TATTCTGAAGTATGAAATACGCTTTGTCATATGCTGAAGTGTGAACATGCTTTGTCATATGCTGAAGTATGAAATGCACTTTCTCATATGCTGAAGTATGAAACACGCTTTGTTATATGCTGAAGTATGAGACATGCTTTATCTCATGCTCAAGTATGAAAATATGTTTTATCACATGCCGAAGTATGAAAGCATGCTTTATCATATTTTGAAGTAGGAAACATACTTTATCATATGCTGAAGTATGAAACATGCTTTATCATATAATGATGTATGAAAACATGCTTATCACATGCTCAAGTATGAAAATATGTTTTATCATATGCTGAAGTATGAAACACGCTTTCTCATATGCTGAAGTATCAAAACATGCGTATCACATGCAGAAGTATGAAACGTGTTTTATCATATGCCCAAGTATGAAACATGTTTTACCATATGCTGCAGTATGAAACACGCTTTCTCATATGCTGAAGTATCAAAACATGGTGAAGTATGAAACATGCTTCATCATATGTTGAAGGTGAGGTGACGTGAATTTGGGTTTAACGTCGCGTCCAAGATTATTGCACTTATATAGCGACGTGCATGCACGTGTGTGTGTGTGTGTGTGTGTGTGTGTGTGTGTGTGTGTGTGTGTGTGGCTGCTTGTACTAGTCCGGACTAATGCTAGCTCACTGAGATACCATGCCGCAGTTTAACATGAATACCCCATTCAGACACAGTATACTGACTCCGAGCCGACCAGTCCTCGTTTTAGTCCTTTTATGCCGAGCGCCAGACAGGGTAACAACAAGTACCATCTTTTAATGTCTTTTGATATGACGCAGTCGGGGATCAAACCCCGGACCTTCCGCTCTCCGGGCGGACGCTCTACCACTAGACCACGGAGGCGGTCATCATCATATGTTGAAATATGAAAACATGCTTTATCATGCTGAAGTATTAAACATGCGTTATCATATGTTGATATATGAAACACATTTTATCATATGTTGAAGTATGAAAACCTGTTTCTCATATGCTGAAGTATGAAACATGCTTTATCATATGCTAAAGTACGGAACATGCTTTATCAAATGTTGAAATATGAAAACATCCTTATCATATGCTGAAGTATGAAACATGCTTTATCATATGCTGCAGTATATAACCCACTTTATCATGTCCTGAATATGAAACACGCTTTATAATATGCTGAAATATGTAACATGCTGAAAAATGAAACATGCTTCAATGTTCGCTGAGGTATGACATGACATGTCAAATATTGCAGTATGACACATTTGATCGAATATTGAGGTTGGATACGCCTTCTGTGAACGCTTTATCTCATGCTGATGTATCATATGAGTATATCAGCAGGTGGCTGTTTTCTTCCCTTCTAATCTTCTTGACCCGTGAAGATTCGGGGTAGAATAGGTCTTCAGCAACCATGCTTGCCGTAAAAGGCGACTATGCTTGTCGTAAAAGGCGACTAACGGGATCGGGTGGTCAGGCTCGCTGACTTGGTTGATGCATGTCATCGATCCCAACTGCGCGGATCGATGCTCGTGATGTCAATCACTGGATTGTCTGGTCCAGACTCGATTATTAACAGACCGCCGTCATATAGCTGGAATATTGCTGAGTGCGGCGTTAAACAACAAACAAACAAACAAACAAATCTTATCTTCTTCATCAGAATTGGACAACTCACAGAGAAACTCCAGTCCATCAAAGACCTGGAGACCGAGCAGAGTGAGGGGGAGCGTGCCAGTCCAGACAGGTAGCAGATTCAGGTTGATTTCATCAGTTCAAAGGTCGGTGTCGGACACACACAAAAAATCGACGAATAGTGGAATTGAGGGGAATTATATTTGAATTATGTTTTTTACCTGATCGAACCTTTTATCTGTTCCCATAAAGTGTAGTAATGATATAGGCAGTGCTGCCAGGAGGACCACGTGTAAATTCTGACGGCGGCTACACATTAGGTTAGAGTTATTCACTTGTATATACTTTTATGTCAAACGTGGGGGCGCACAGGTCACAAGCCGGGCGAAGTTAAGGTGAGGTGAAATGGTTTTACGTCGCGTCCAAGATTATTGCACTTATATGCGCGTGTATGTGTGGCTGCTTGTACTAGTCCGGACTGATGCCGATTTATAGTGCTAGCACACTGAGATACCATGCCGCAGTTTAACATGAATACCCCACTCAGACACAGTATACTGACTCCGAGCCGACCAGTCCTTATTTTAGCCCCTTAATGCCGAGCGCCAGGCAGGGTAACAACAAGAACCATCTTTTAACGTCTTTTGGTATGATCGAACCCCGGACCTTCCGCTCTCCGGGTGGACGCTGTTCCACTAGACCACGGAGGCGGTCGCGAAGTTAAGCAACATTGGTCAAATTGAATTGGATGTGCTTCTTGGGCACATGGTACATGTGGTGTCTCCTGGGGAAGGTGACATTGTTTGCAAGAGGCCTCTGATCACCCAGCAGAGGTGGCGATGTGATTGTTAAACTTCTAGTGCCTCACATGCAGCTTTGACAGTAACCTCCCAATGGAGCTGAAAATGAAAATCGAGTGCACACTGATCAATTGACTGGGGCGATAATGTAACGCTATTTTAGAAGTCATATTATTATTGTTTATTGTTTATTCATTATTATTATTTTGGCCGATTTGATATGGCACTTCGATTGGTTGACACTCATTTATGTACCGTCCAGCAGTACAGAACCATCAACAAAATCACCATTGACATTGAGATAATGTCCTACATCCTTGGCTCGTTTAAGGAAACTGTGGAATGCCTTGTTTTCATCATGAGTCTTGACATGCTTCACAAGAGGATCATCAGACATTAAATGTGTGCAAAAGTGCGCAGTACAATTCAATCATGAAGGTCCTTCATGTTAATCAAACCACTCCCTCCCGTTATAACTGGTAAATATAAGCGATTGACGGAAAGCGAGGGTGGTGGGATCTATTGTCTGAAATGATTCTTCGGGTACAGCTATATATATAAAAAGTATTTGTGGCTTTGACTTTATTGCGAGCGTTCAGCTCTGAATTTATTTATTTATTTATTTATTTATTGAATTTCATTCATTCATTCATTCATTCATTCATGAATGAATGAATGAATGAATGAATGAATGAATGAATGAATTTATTTATTTATTTATTTATTTATTTATTTATTTATTTATTTCTTATTTATTTCTTATTTATTTTTTATTTATTCATTTTATTTATGTATTTATTTATTTTATTTATTTCATTTTCTTACTTACTAATATCAAAACATACACCTTTGTAGTTCTCACTGCGATTGACCAATGACTAAACACTGAAACATTATTACACAGTCTGTTGCACGTATCCAAACTCAGCGCTCCTTAAACTCCTTATGAATGTTTATAAAGTGCATGTCTCATGTGTTTCAGATCGGGGAGTATTGAAATGACGAACTACAGTCGGTGAGTGACAAGGGTAATTGACAATAGTCGGAAAATGGATACAGTGATAATACAAAAAGAAAGGCCACTTGCCAAAACAGTATCTCATTCCACGAGCAGCATGCATCGATATAAACGCCCGGGCGAAAGAAAGTATACATCCATGTTTGATGTGGCTTAAACCTGAAACAAACAAGAAATTGTTATTCGATGGTGATGTATCTGACACAGGTATCATATTTTGTTTCGGCGACTGTTGTGATAACGTTTGTAATTGTTTGGTCCGATCCAATTTTCAAGAGTATGGTTTCTTTAGCCCTGCAGTTTATAGTGAGTGAGTGAGTGAGTATAGTTTTACGCCGCTTTTAGCAATATTCCAGCAATATCACGGCGGGGGACACCAGAAATGGGCTTCACACATTGTACCCATGTCGGGAATCGAACCCGGGTCTTCGGCGTGACGAGCGAACGCTTTAACCACTAGGCTACCCGACCGCCCCCCTGCAGTTTATAAGCCATGAAACAAATTTACAGCAAATCCCGTATCTGGCATCTATACGGTGACTCAATGACCATCAAGGTCAATGGTTGCCGTACCCAGTCAACTCAAATGTGAGTGCACACCTCAATACAACTGCCTTGTTAAAACGTCATTCATTTGATTTGTGAGCTCTTTGCCTAGTGTACGCCAAACGGCTGCCATCTCTATGACCGTTTTGTCATGACACGTGTCAGCCTTTGATGCCGTTAAGTACTGCATACTTAATGGATGAATTGTTTTTGAATATGTTCTAAGGTCATCGTATATGTTTAGAATTTGTTTTCGTGTTTTCTTTCTTGACATTCTTCAACCCATGTTATAGTTGTTGACCGAACAGTTATCAAAATGCCACTGGTGACAGGAAAGAGTCGCTATAAAACTATAGTCGCCATATTTGAATTTGCATCTTGGCTTTCTCAAAAGCAGTGTCAACTCGTGTTAGAGAGCGGTGATTTTGAATCGGTCATTACCACGAACCAATGCATGGGCAAAGTCTTTGGTTTGTTAATCCTGAAAAAATTCATGTAACTAAGTCTGTGGCAGACGACAATCGGTGGGAATTGGCCACAGGAGGTTAAAATTCGAAACGAAGGGTCGCGTTGCTTAGCCACAAATGGCCGACTTGGGATCGAATCCCAGAATCTCTCGGTCCGTCTCATTCGTGACCAACTCGTGTTATTCCGGGACAAGCCGAATAGCGACTCGTGCCCCTCTCATGGCCATTTTTAACAATTGTTAACTCGTTGCGTAATGGTTTACATATATTTTCCCATATATTATATATATTTCAGATGCAATTTAAAGCACATCGGGACATGCGAAGTTATACAGTATGCTTGAACACATTTAACTGTGTCTTGAGTATATTTTAGGATGCAAGACATATGTAAAATCAAAAATTATTTCTGATGGATTCTTTGAGGAAGAACTTGAAATCATACGCGCACTCTGATTGGTTTGTCGTATTTTAGCACATAACACTCATCGATAGGGGGACGAGTCTTCTTGCAGGTCACGGAAAGGGGCGAGTGGTGACCAATGGGTCCGTCTACATCATTTCGTCACCACTCGCCCCTTTCCGTAACCTGCAAGACCGGAATAACACGAGTTTGTCACGAATGCGTCCACATTAGATCAGTCTTCTTCTGTGTGAGCGACATTTCTGTAGTCACTGCCACTTGAAATGGAATCACGAAATATCGCGATGATTAATTGATATACTTATAGAATGAAAACAAGCTATTCCGCAGATAAGCAATATTATTCACCATAATGACAAATATTGCAAAGTGTCCCCTTTTAAGGCAGACGTGTGGAGGAAATTCCAAATTTGACGCTTCATTGACAAAATATTATGTCCGATGCAATTCCCTTTACTGGTTTGTACCATATGCTCCCGTGAACAGGAGGCACGGGTGGCGGAGTCGTCTTAGGCGCCGCGATTCGCTGTGCAGAGTTGCGTCCCTTGGGCACGCCAGAAACCTATGATTGTGGGTTCGAATCCCGGTTCGCCCCAATTATGTTTCTATGTTTGTCAGCACCGTACCCGTGCTCGTGAGTTTCGCCGAAGTAGTAAACGTCTGAGACCTGCATCACTTCGGGCTTTCCTTCCACATTAAGCTGACACTCCGTGATATAACTAGAATACTGTTAAAAGCGGCGTTAAACCAAACTCACTCAGGTGAACAATTGACTTGCCTATATGTGTGTTTGTGACGGGTGCCACCTTTTCGCGAACACCTGGCATCGTCACTATTTGGTAGTGATTCATTGACACATGTTCATGATATGGCCGGAATCGTATAATCGACTCTGTCAAAAACAGATTTAAAGGCGACAATGCTTGTCGTAAGAGGCGACTAACGGTATCGGGTGGTCAAGCTCGCTGACTTGGTTGCATTCATTGGATTGTCTGGTCCAGACTCATTTATTTACAGACCGCCGTCATACAGCTGGAATATTGCGGAGTGCGGCGTTAAACAACAAACAAACAAACAAAATCAGATTTCTTATGAATATAGAAAGGGTTTTTATTTTCAAATATGTCTATTTTGCTAGCGATTATCATTATTTTTGAGTTTTAGCATCACGTGGTTACAATCGTGTTGAGAATCGACAGCCAGTTGACTGCTAGCGGTTATATTTAGCCGTGAACTTGGTCAATAGCGCTTTAAATACTACATCTGCACGTGCTTTTCTTTCAGTTCGTGCTGGAAAAGTACGTGCGCTGCACTCACTTCTAAATATAGTTACTCGTCGTCACCTGACTGCCGATCCCCAGTCGTGTGATCAAAACTCGATGATGCGTATCGCTATTTAAAAAATAGACATTTCTCGAGAAGTGAAGTTTTCATTTTTGTCACTGCTGTAAGTAATATTCCGAATGGCTAGTTTAAACTTTATTAGTTTCAGCGCACGTGTAGCTATCTTGGTTAATTAATCATCGCGATTTTAAGTGATTTCATGTGGCGGGGACTACAGATAGATGGATGGACGCGACCAAAGATTCTCCCTACTTCTCTGTTCCACATGGGCGGTCGGGTAGCCTAGTGGTTAAAGCGTTCGCTCGTCACGCCGAAGACCCGGGTTCGAATCCCGACATTGGGTTCAATGTGGGAAGCCCATTTCTGGTGTCCCCCGCCGTGATATTGCTGGAATATTGCTAAAAGCGGCGTAAAACCATACTCACTCACTCACTCTCTGTTCCACAGCCCAACTTCAGTGTTGTGTTTGAAAGGTGGAATATATATATCGGAATCGTTTATTTTTATTCATGGAATTTTTTCTACAATTTACAAACTTTACAATTACCCAGCCAGCCAGCGTTATGACACTTTTAGCATTATTGTAGTTGAGAGATTGCCAGAAAAGAACGAGGACGGATAGAGATTGTCAGTAGTACAATATCTCCATTGTTTAAGTCAGCTGGTTAACTTGATATAAGACCACTGTACACATGTTGACAAGTTTGACAAATCGTCGTTAGGTAACATTATATTTAGTTTGTTTCCTATTTTATGAGTAAATAGTCATGTTAGGCTCGTTTCCTTAATAGGTAGAATATTAATTTACAGTCACTATTTTTCTAAATGTTTAACCAGCGTTTGAAACGAAGTGTTAATCTCAAATACGGTAAGTATGTTCGCTCAAGCTGAACTTGTACACGAGTTTGTCAAATGTTTGGCATTGATTTTTAATCCTCCGATCGCTTCCGGTTCCATAACATTTGGATAGTAGCGTATTTTGTCCTTGGAATATTTTCTTCTTGGGTTTGGAGGAGCTGAGATGGACAACAGCATTATTTGTGACTTGATGACAGATAAAATATGAAAACGTTTATTTTAGAAACGATGTTGAACTCTCCCCCGTTCATACACTTAAGATTTTCTCAGCAATTGGATCTGAAACTGTGTACTGGGTTCCGTATTAAACTTGTTTTGTAAACACCAACTCTATCGCAATGTGGCGTTAGGTGTTCTCTCGCTTTAAAACCGGGCGATCTATACTAACACCGCTGAAACAGCTTCAAATCTCACTTTTCACCGAAATGGTAAACGTCTGAGACCTGCATCACTTCGGGCTTTCCTCCTACATTAAGCTGACACGCCGTGATGTAACTGGAATACTGTTAAAAGCGGCGTTAAACTCAACTCACTCAAATCTCACTTTCACTTTAAATATTTATTATTACCTTGTTGCCTTGACAACTGCGCTAAGTAAGCGGGTATGGGTTTACGCCGACTTTTAGCAATATTTCAGCAATATCACGGCGGGGTACACCAGAAATGGGCTTCACATATTGTACCCATGTCGGGAAACGAACCCGGGTCTTCGGCGTGACGAGTGACCGCTTTAACCACTAGGCTACCAAACCGCCCCTACAACTGCGCTAAACCTGAGCTTGTCTTCACTTTGTAAGAAGACATTCAAACTGCCAAACCAGTTAGGAGTTGTGGAGCTAAACCTGGCCCAGTAATCAAAGCTAGGAAATAGATGAAATGATTGTGTAATGCAGGCAGACAGAGAGGCGGCAAAAGGCTTTCCAGTGTCACGATGTGACCTATGCACCCCCGGACGTCGACGTCATGCTGTGTAAAAGTAAGACCAAGTTCCGATAGCACTTCATACTGCAGTCTTAAATCCAGAAATACATAGTGGTGTTGATGTACACATGAAAGGCACGGTTCATACAGCACAAGGGAAGCATGAGTGTGATGTCTTTAGGTATAAGGGGCGTGCTGTGGGGACTGTTGGAGGTGGGTGGTGGGGCGTGGTGTGAACACGGAAACTGTGGTATGGTGGTGGCTGGGGCGTGGTGTTGACACGGAAACTGTGGTATGGTGGTGGGTGGTGTTGACACTGAAACTGATTGGTGGTTGTAGGTGGGGCGTGGTGTGAACACGGAAATTGTGGTGTGCTGCTGGGTGGGGCGTGGGGTGAACACGGAAACTGTTGTGTGGTGCTGGGTGGGGCGTGGGGTGAACACGGAAATTGTGGTGTGGTGCTGGTTTGGGCGTGGTGTGAACACGGAAATTGTTGTGTGGTGCTGGGTGTGGCGTGGTGTGAACACGGAAACTGTGGTGTGGTGCTGGATGGGGCGTGGTGTGAACACGGAAATTGTGGTGTGGTGCTGGGTGGGGCGTGGTGTGAACAAGGAAATTGTGGTGTGGTGCTGGGTGTGGCGTGGTGTGAACACGGAAACTGTGGTGTGGTGTTGGGTGGGGCGTGGTGTGAACACGGAAACTGTGTTTGTTGGGGCGTGGTGTGAACACGGAAACTGGTATGGTGGTGGGTGGGGCGTGGTGTGATTACGGAAACTGGTCTGGTGCTGGATGGGGCGTGGTGTGAACACGGAAACTGGTGTGGTGCTGGGTGGGGCGTGGTGTGAACACAGAAACTGTGGTGTGGTGCTGGGTGGGGCGTGGTGTGAACACGGAAACTGAGTTGTGGTGGTAGGTTGGGCTTCGTGTGAACACGGAAACTGCGGTGTGGTGCTGGATGGGGCGTGGTGGGAACACGGAAACTGCGGTGTGGTGCTGGATGGGGCGTGGTGTGAACACGGAAATTGTGGTGTGGTGCATGGTTGGGCGTGGTGTGAACACGGAAAGTGGTGTGGGGCGTGGTGTGAACACGGAAACCTTTGTGTGGTGCTGGGTGGCGCGTGGTGTGAACACGGAAACTGTGGTGTGGTGCTGGATTGGGCGTGGTGTGAACACGGAAACTGTGGTGTGGTGCTGGGTGGCGCGTGGTGTGAACACGGAAACTGTGCTGTGGTGGTGCTTGGCGGGGTATAATCACGGAAACTGGTGTTGTGCTAGAACGGGCATGGTGTGAAGACGGAAACTCTGGTGTAGTGGTGCTGCGTAGGGCTTGGTGCATCATCTCGTGGCAAGGGAGTTAACTGACTATAGTGGCGTAGTGTGTAAGGGTGAAACGATACACCGATATTCCGATGCATCGCGATACTTGACCCACGATACGATAAATACGATAAACGTGGGCCCATTTATCGATACGCCACGATACGGAACGCAAATCTCAAGTACAGCGTTTCCTCGCTATTGTGCCTTTCAAAAACCGCTAACTTGGTTATAGCGCGCGCTAACGCATGACTCCCCAAAACGTACTTACATTTTTAATAAGCTCAGGTTTTACACCGACAGATGTTTTTCCCCATCTCATAAAACATTATCAGCTGATCACCGCAAGCACATATCACCGAAAATACCAGCCAGCAAATCCGAACTGAAGTACGCAATTCAATACCATTATTATACTATCTTGTTATTAAACGTGTTCATTGTATATCTGGACTTGTGTTTGTAATATATTTTATTAACTTTATTCAAAATTTCATTTAATATTGTTTTCATTGTATGAAGAGATACAGCAACCACGGTCAGATCACCGCTTTTGACGCATTGAAACGAACTTTAGTTGCTAGAGAATGGATACATATATTACAAATGCCATACTTTGACTCGTTAAAAGTCATATTTGTGGCAATTTGGCTAATATATGTCAACATAACGTTTTCGCAATCGAAATACATGTAGCACGGGAAGTCCCTAGGGTGACTGGTCAAATTGTTCCATACGTAAAAATATCCTGCAACAGCAATCACCAGTAACAAAATGCTACACTTGTGGTTCTTATAATTTTAAATATATATATAGTAAAAGCTGCAACTAAGGTAACACGATATTGGAATATATTATTCCTGATAAAACAATAATTTCAGATACAATTTCTTCGACCATAGCATCAAAATTCTTTGAAGTTGTATCGCTGGTGGAGTACATTAAATATTTTCTGGTGTTTGAACTTTGAATTGTTTTGAAGAAAAGTTAGAGAAAGTTCCACTTCGAAGCTGAACAACGGCAGTAGTCTTCTCATTATAAAATAATTTTGACTGTTCCAAAATCATGAAAGGTTCAATCTTGACATGCTTAAAGTCTTGTTTTTTTATCATTGCGTATCGAGATACGTATCGTATCGTGACCAGAATATCGAGATGCGTATCGTATCGTGACCTTCCTGTATCGTTGCAGCCCTAGTAGTGTGAACACGTAAACTGTGGTTCTGCTGGGCATGGTGTGAACACGGAAACTGTGGTTCTGCTGGGCATGGTGTGAACACGGAAACTATAATGTGGTGGTGCTGAGCGTAGTGTGGACATGGAAACTGTGATGTGGTGCTGGGCGTGGCGTAGTGTGGACACGGAAACTGTGGTTCTGATGGGCATGGTGTGAACACGGAAACTGTGATGTGGTGGTGCTGGTCGTAGTGTGGACATGGAAACTGTGATGTGGTGTGCTGGGCGTGGCGTAGTGTGAACACGGAAACTGTGGTTCTGATGGGCATGGTGTGAACACGGAAACTGTGATGTGGTGGTGCTGGTCGTAGTGTGGACATGGAAACTGTGATGTGGTGCTGGGCGTGGCGTAGTGTGAACACGGAAACTGTGGATCTGATGGGCATGGTGTGAACACGGAAACTGTGATGTGGTGGTGCTGGGCGTGGCGTAGTGTGGACACTGAAACTGTGGTTCTGATGGGCATGGTGTGAACACGGAAACTATAATGTGGTGGTGCTGGTCGTAGTGTGGACACGGAAACTGTGGTTCTGATGGGCATGGTGTGAACACGGAAACTGTGATGTGGTGGTGCTGGTCGTAGTGTGGACACGGAAACTGTGATGTGGTGTGGTGGGCGTGGCGTAGTGTAACACGTAAACTGTGGTTCTGTTGGGCATAGTGTGAACACGTAAACTGTGGTGGTGCTGGGCATGGTGTGAACACGTAAACTATAATGTGGTGGTGCTGGTCGTAGTGTGGACACGGAAACTGTGATGTGGTGTGCTGGGCGTGGCGTAGTGTGAATACGTAAACTGTGATGTGTTGGTGCTGGTCGTAGTGTGGACACGGAAACTGTGATGTGGTGTGCTGGGCGTGGCGTAGTGTAACACGTAAACTGTGGTTCTGTTGGGCATAGTGTGAACACGTAAACTGTGGTTCTGCTGGGCATGGTGTGAACACGGAAACTATAATGTGGTGGTGCTGGTCGTAGTGTGGACACGGAAACTGTGATGTGGTGTGCTGGGCGTAGTGTGGACACGGAAACTGTGATGTGGTGTGCTGGGCGTGGCGTAGTGTGGACACGGAAACTGTGATGTGGTGTGCTGGGCGTGGCGTAGTGTGAACACTTAAACTGTGGTTCTGTTGGGCATGGTGTGAACACGGAAACTCGAGTGTGGCGGGGGGGTGGGGGCGGCGTGGTGTGAACACGGAGAATATGGCGTGGCGTGGCGTGGCGTGTGATGGGACGATATTTGTCGTGAAATGGCCCACATACTCATACGTTCAACAAATTTTGTCCCGTTTAATGTTTAACGCTTCTGCCACTATTGCCTTAAAGAGTCATTAACAGAAGTGGTTTCTTCCAGATATAAGCTTCCAGCTGGAGAGTGGAGTTAACGTCCTAGTTACAGGAGACAGCGGCTGTGGGAAGAGTGCCCTCCTACGAGTCATCAATGGCTTGTGGACAAATGCTACAGGTATGTGAAGTAACTAAACCCCAAGGCAAGGGACTTCACTGTTAGTGAATATTATATCAGTTTTAATGTGCATGAAAAGACACATATTCCCGAAGCAAGAGAGTTAACTGACTGTAAAAGTCCAGTTTCCATCATTGCCGAACTAGGCTGGAATTTCTGGGCTCGATCGTAGCGCCACCAGTGGCTATTACGAGTTATGTCCCTTCTATGTCCCTCCTATTGACCAATAAGATTCCACCTCTCATATCACTTACATTTGCTTCAAACAAAGTGGCGGCGCCCAGTCAAGATGATCTGATCGGTAATCAAGATCTATATTGTAATAAAACGAGTCTTACTTTGCGAATCACGTGAGCACCTTAATTAAAAACATGACGGTACACATGCTTTGCAAATCCTGCAGTCGACCGAGATATGCACGGCAGTTTACGAACCGGATATCGATTTCTTTACACGACTTTGATCGGACTATGACTAGACTCGTTAGTCCAGCTAGAATATAACACCAGAATTACAGCCTAGTTCGGCGAGGGTGGAACCCTACTTGTATGGTCTGTTGCCTCGGGAAGATGGTTGAATCCCCGAATGTAAACACTTTCCCACACATTGTAACAATATCAATGGTCGGTTGAAGCAATGTGATGTCGTTGTTGATCATAGTTGAGATCAGTATGATATAACTGGTACTCGTTGACTTCTACAGAAAGGGGCAATGGGGTAGCCTAGTGGACAAAAGCGTTTTCTCGTCACGCCGAAGACTCGGGTTCGATTCCCGACATGGGTACAATGTGTGAAGCCCATTTTCCGGTGTCCTCCGCCGTGATATTGCTGGAATATTGCTAAAAGCGGCGTAAAACCACATTCACTCACTCTGCAGAAAGACAGCCATCCAGCTTGTGCAGTCACCCTTGGATTTCGGTCAATGTTTACTGGTTAGGACTTACTTCTTTCAGTGGCATTTAGAAGTTGGTGTGTTGAAGTAAGACGAGTTCTATGGATGAACAACTTCTTTATTACAGTTAGTGCTGCTTGATTGTTGCCCAGGATCTTGATGTTGTTCCACTGGATATTGTGGTCGGATGGGTTTGGGTGTAGTCGGAGATGGCTGATTTTGAGTGATTCTTTTTGTACTGAGGTCTTGTGTTCTTTTATTCTAATGGGTAGGGGCCTGGATGTTTCTCCTACATAGGAGTCGCCACAGTCATATTGTATGTGATATACGACACCAGCTGGGTCTTCTTTCTTTGATGTAGGGGGCTTGCCATTGGCACTGAGGATGTTCTGGATTGTCCTGCCTCTCTGGAATACTGTATCAATGTTGGCGTGGTGTTTGAGCAGTCTGTGGATCTGGTGGCTGGCTGTTCCTATGTAGGGAAGACTGATGACAAAGGGGGCTGTCTGTTGTCGTGGAGGCCGCTCTCTGGGGCTGAGGATGCTGTTGATTGTTTTTTCAACTAGGCTGGTAGGATAATTGTTGAAGTTAGTGAAGACATGGCACTAATTGTAAGTTGTTCATCCATAGAACTCGTCTTACTGGTTAGGACTTGTTGAAAGACTTGTTGGTCATGGGTCATCCAGTTAATGTTGACTGTAGTAAGGGGTTATTGAAAGACCTGTCAACCTTGGGTTATCCAGTCAATTTTTACTGGTTAGGACTTGTTGAAAGACCTGTCACCCTGGGTTATCCGGCAAATGTTTACTGGTTAGGGGTTGTTGAAAGACTTGTTGGTCATGGGCCATCCAGTCAATGTTTACTGGTAGGGGGTTGTTGAAAATGGTCAATGTTTGGCACATCGATGTGGGGAGAGCTCCTGGTCAAGTGCTGCAGACAGGCCCGAAGGACATTCAGTCTTACTCCTCTTGATATACACATGTGTTAGCGCTTAAATCTGAACAAATTTGCTAACGTAACATATACACTATTGTTATATCTGTCGATCTTGCCTATTCGTGTAGGTCGCGTAGACCGGTATCTGAAGAATGGTCGACATGGCATCTTCTACCTTCCACAGAAACCATACTTCACGAGCGGCTCAATCAGAGAACAGGTGGTACCTTGCACGGCTGTGGACCATAGTTCGTAACGATAACATTTTTAACAAAGGAAACAATAGAGAAGAACATCATTTGTTAGGTTTCATGAGAAGGATATAACACGTCATATATATAAGATTTATTACCCTCAGCAGAAAGTAAATACCGGTAATAGCGATAAGTCGACCTTTGCTTTAAGACACTTAATGTTTTGAGTCTTTGTGTACTTGTACACCATTTCGTGAACGAGAAACGACGATTTTTTCTTACCGAATCATCTTTTTATTACCGAAGCTTTCTTCTATTCTCAGGGGTTCATAATCACAAACAGAATTGTGTTTTACCCTGTTTTGAAACAAAAGAAAAACTATCAAATACTACAAAAAAAGATTGACAATGTTTGTCAAATTTCGAGCATGTACAACTGCTTGTGTTGTTTGTCTATACGTAAGGCCTTAGCGGTCGAATTTGTGTCGAGCTCGAAATAAAATACTTAAATGCCACAAGGTATACGTGTTCGGATACCAAAATGAAAATTGAATAGGAAAATTTATAACAAGTATGACAAGTTGCTATATTTGAGGTACAGCAGGCCTCAAAGTTTAAATTACTACCAAGTAGCCATATGGCTACAAGTATTTTTTTCCAGGGAGCCAGTGGTAAAATCAAGAAGTCAAGCCAATATTGTAGGTAGCCAAAAGCATTTGAAATGATCTTTTATCAAATAACTATCATAATATGTACAAGTTATAGCACTAGTCTTGAAATTGTATATTAGTGGAAACTGTACATGCTGTACTTGAGTTTTGTTATTTGTGACTCGAGCAATGATGCAGTTTATATTACTAGATTATATAGGTATATCCTTGCTTATCCAATAAACTATCAACTAAAATAAAATACTAATTACATTAATATTTATGCATTTCGGTTCATTGTTGACTTTAGGAGGAATTATTTGCAAGTACAATCAGTAGCAGACACATTTATTTTTGTGTCTGCATATGTGTAGCAACAGAATTTAGTCGCCAAAAGATATTTTTGAAGGTAGTCATTTGGCTACCTCAGTCTTTTAGACAGTAGACAAATTGAATTTAGCTCGCATTGGCCACCGTTTTAGTCGTAACTCTGAGGCCTGGTACGTCGTTTCTTTGAGCCATAAAGATCTTTGTAACGACCTTTTCAGCAGATTTCGTGTCATTTATGCTTGTTAGGAAACATTCAAGCAACATGCCGGTCGAACCAGACAATATGCATCATTGTATAGAGGTTATGGGAATCTCATAAATCTAAGAAAACAATAGATGACAGTAGTTTTTTTTATTTCAGATACTTCACCCGTCAACTGAAGATGAGGGATTTGTTGGTACGTTCTTGGATGTTCTAAGACATCATGGGCTGTTGATCCAGAAAATGACTCATTTTATCAAATAGTTGTTCACTCATGTGAATATGCAAAGTTTCATTACTTTCCCAGAGATTTTTTATTTAATTAGATATACTGCTTGGCTGACATCCTAGGGCAGATATGCTCACCTGTCAGAGCTAGTCATCAATCAGTTTATTTCAGTACTTTCAGGCCTCAGGTCTTTGTGTACAAAATTTATAGCACAGGCGGAATTATAGTTAACGGTACATTTCCTCCATATGTGCACAGTACAAATATTTTGCAAAATTTGTAATGACTTTATAGAGTTTGGCGATGACATCAAAATGTTAAATGTTGAAGATAGAACTTAGTGTTAATATAGTGTTGTCTTAAATGTTCGTACGCTGGACACACTAAAATAAATTGGAATTCAAAGCTCGTATACAACGAATGTATTGCACGTGGCTTGAAATAAACGTTGTAAAATATTGATCGAAGAGTGAAAAAATACTCCGCCGTTTATTTCGACGTGTGGTTCCAGGCTTGGAGAGAATGCATGACGTTTTGTCCCTGGTGGGTCTGACGGGTCTGCTTGCAAGGGCAGGGGGTCTGGACACAGACCCAGAGTGGAACTGGTGAGGACCATGTTAGACATTGTGTTAATTCTCGTGATTCTGATTGTGTTGTGTTACATCTGATTAACATAAACGTGTCTGCACGATGATGAATCGGTTTGGTTTTGGTTTGGTTTGTTGTTTTACGCCGCACTAAGCAATATTCCAGCTATATGACGGCGGTCTGTAAATAATCGAGTCTGGGCCGTACAATCTGGTGATTTACATCATGAGCATCGATCCACGCAATTGGGATCGATGACAAACATCAACCAAGTCAGCGAACCTGACCACCCGATCCCGTTAGTCGCCTCTTACAAGCATGGTCGCCTTTTACGGCGAGCATGGGTTGCTGAAGACCTATTCTACCCCGGGTCTTCACGGGCACCATGATGAATCGGACAGGTGTGGCTGCTGACTGATAAACTGTGTATAACGTACTTCTTGTGGAGATGGAGTCCGATGAGTTTTCTGTTGATGTAAATGTTTGTGTATTGTTTTATACACTGCAGTCAAACCAGTGGTTGATATTAGCAACGTCCAACGCCGTCTGCGTACGTGACACGAACCTAGGATGACCCTTGTTACGAGTGAAGAATAGGTCTTCAGCAACCCATGAGTGTCGCAAGAGGCGACTGACGGGATCGGGTGGTCAGTCTCGCTGACTTGTTTGATGCTCATGATATCAATCACTGGATTGTCTGATCCAGACTCGATTATCTATAGACCGCCGTCATATAGCTGGAATATTGCTGATTCCGGCGTAAAGCAACAAACAAACAAAAAGTAAATGAGAAAGATAGACAGGTGGTGCTCCAATAGCTTGGCTTCAGTTATAAAGCGAAGGCTCCCTAAATACAATGTTTATTCCTAATAAGGATATTTACCATCCCCAAACACACAAGCGTGACAACCTCTTTATCATAAAATGTCATTCTTCAATTCTGTGCTCTTCCCATCTCTCACAATCATTAGCTGAACATTGCTGCGCATTAATATACGTCAGAGGGTTAGTGATGTGACAGTGACGGCAGCCAAAATAGTTCCAACAGAAACCTGTTTCACATACAGTGGCGTAACTACATATATGCAAAACAATTGCCAACACAAATTGTTTTTACTTGCCTTTCGCGGCAATCCATCGGTCTGTCCGCTAGAGTAACTGCCCTTTATCAAAGGGAAGCTACTCTAACCCTAGTCTATGAAACGTCACGGCCAAGTTCTGACGTTTTTGACACTGGGCCTGTCCTGTCATAACGTTGCGAAGTGCAGTCAGATGTACACACAGCGACAAAACGAAACAAGGTAACAATTCGAACATATTTCGGGCAAATCCAACTGTTTTAATTTGTGGAGAAGGTTCCATGCCCTCGCTAAATGGTCGCTAGTATGAGCACGCTGCTATTAGTAGTCAGGCCACTTCAGTCCTCCTGATGCTCATTAAGATTGTTTATAACGAGAATGTTTATATCTGATGAATGTATGTGGCCTAATGGCGAATATGAGGACTACCTATTTGTTTTATGACAGGTATGATGAACTTTCGCAGGGAGAAATGCAGAAACTGGCATTTGCTAAATTGTTCTATCACCAGCCAGCGTTTGCAGGTGAGTGAGTGTTTTGTTTGTTTGTTGTGTATTGCCGCACTCAGCAATATTCCAGCTATATGAGGGCAGTCTGTAAACAATTGAGTCTGGACCAGACAATCCAGTGATTGATATCATGAGCATCTATCCATGCAATTGGGATTGATGACATGCATCAACCAAATCTGCGAGCCTGACCACCCAATCCTGTTATTTGCCTCTTAGGACAAGCACAGTCGCCTTTTACAGCAAGCATGGGTTGCTGAAGACCTATCATTAACTTCTTAGCCCATGCATATTGTATAAATCTGCTATGATGAGGATGAGATCTATTCTACCCCGAATAGGTGAGTGAGTGAGGGGGTAGTGAGTGATACGGTGGATGGGAAACTGTAATGAAACACTCATTGAAGTGCTTGTCAATTGATGGAGTAAGGAGTGAGTGAGTAGCGTTTAACACGCTTTGAACAGTATTCGAGTTATATCACAGCCTGTCAGCAATAATGAGGGAAGAAAGCCCCAAGTAATGCAGGTCTCAGACATTTACCACTTCCTTAAAACCCACGCACAGGCATGGTGCCCACAAACCTAGAAATTCGAACCCACAATCATAGCATAGGTTTCTGGTGTCCCCATGGGACACAACTCTGCACAGCAAATTGGGGCTCCTTAGACGACAGGGCCACCGGTGCCGCGAATAGAGAAATAAGCTGTTCTGATTCCGCCTGTCTTGTTTCCAGTGTTGGACGAGTCTACCAGTCAGCTTGGTATCCGTGACGAGAACGCCATGTATGAAGCATGTAGCAGACTGGGAATGACGGTGGTCAGTGTGAGTCACCGGCCTAGTGTCAGGGAGTTCCACCAGATGGAGCTCCACCTGGATGGCGAGGGCGGGTGGCACATGGCTGCCATTGTTGACCCACATACAAGGACAGAGGAATCTCAAGCTTGAGACATAACATCTTACACCTTCTTAAATTTAATGCTGTAATTCCACAGGTTTTCCAAGCAGATGTATACTTTAGATCGTGATTGACAACAGTACTGCATCTTGACATCTTTCCTGTAATATTTGTTTGTGTAAAAGAATGAAAAGGGCTAAAGAAAAACAAATAAATATTCAACTTTTCAAACAATTTATTTAATTTATAGTGTAAAAACAGGTCTTTGCAAAATATGACACTGTATGAACATGCAATCCAATCTTTCTACCACATGATCCCAAACAACATACAAAAAACACCCTTCCAGCATACAAGAAGGCACCAAATCATCTGCTACTGTTTTGTTCGCCAACACAACACTGCAGTTTACATTAACACACATTCAAACTAAAATGTTAGACTAGGTGGGCAGTGTGGAATGAGAATATGTAAATTCCCTTCTGTCTTTTTAGCCCTTGGTTATTCCAGGTTTAGCATTGGTCCCCAGCAACCTATGCTGGTCGTTTATGGGGACTCCTAGTTGGGGACTCCAAGATGGAATTGGTCCCCATCGACCTATGCTGGTCGTACCATGGGGACTCCTAGTTAGAATTGGTCCCCAGCAACCTATGCTGGTCCTACAATGGGGACTCCTAGTTAGAATTGGTCCCCAGTAACCTACGCTGGTCCTACAATGGGGAAACCTAGTTGGAATTGGTCCCCAGCGACCTACGCTGATTGTAAGAGGCAACTTAATGGATTAAGACCCAGTGACTTGGTTGATAGCGTGTCACCGTACCCCGATGGCGTGGATCGTTGCTCACAATATCGACCACTGGAATGTCTGGTCTGGACTCCATGATTTATAGGCTGCCATCATATCGCTGGAATATTGCTGAGTGAGGCGTTAAACAAGAAGCACACATATTGTCTATGTTTCCTTTGTGGAGCCAGATCATGTCGTAGAACGAAACCTAGGAATAAAATCTGAAGCAGATGTAATGATATGTTTAAATCAAACCAGGACGACACAACACGTTCACATGTCCATCAGTTAGCTGCACTTATTAACCTTAGCAAATATACATAGCATATAAATTGTATATGAACATATTCAGGGAAATGAACACAAATTAGGGTTTGGACGGGTAACTCGTGGGTACCCGGGTCGGGTGGGTACTGAGAAGGACCCGGATACCCACAGGACCACCCAGACCCATGGTTAGTCACGTGATATATTGTTTAACGACAAACAATATCTAGAACTCTATGGTTACACTATAAGTCTCTAATGTTCGCATTTATTTCTGACTATGCACCCATTCCTTCTGACCTTAATAGGTCTGAATAAAGATGAAACTTCAGTCAAGTTCAGTGTATGCATGACCAGATCATTTTACGCATGTATCTAAATACATTTTGTCAGGGCTACAGTCAAACTATTCCCAATCGTATAATTTGTACCCAACTCTTGAGATCTGCAGCGGGTACCCGGGTATGGTCAGGTATATCGGTTGGCTACCCGGGTTTTAAATCTTTACTCATCCCAGCCCTAAACCAAATGAAACCAGAGAACACAATTCCCTTCTCAATATCAGTGTAACCTCGTGCATCGTGACCCTCACCTGACAAAACATCAACTCAAACAAAAACACATTCTGTCAGACAAGAGCTGATGCTAAATCTATACAACACATTTTCCTGTTTGATCACTGGTTCCATCTATGGGCCTGATCTTAGTGCTAAGATGATCATACTCCCATACTTTAACATAGGCCTACGTAGTGCTAAGATCACTTTGTGGAACTGGGCCGGTAATATCAAGCTATGGAAGCACTGCAATTGTTACCTACCTCTGCACTAAGACAGGTGGCTATTCTTTCAGAACCTGGTCATAAACATATATCAGACAAACGTATCTTGCTTCCCTTAACACCCTAGTACTACCCTGGTATGCTACTGAACCTAGACACCCAAGAAGATCCGGGGTAGAATAGGTCTTCAGCAACCCATACTTGCCGTAAAAGGCGACTATGCTTGTCATAAGAGGCAACTAACGGGATCGGGTGGTCAGGCTTGCTGACTTGGTTCATGCATGTCATCGTATCCCAATTGCCTGGATCGATGCTCATGATGTCAATCACTGGTCCAGACTCAATTATTTCCAGACCGTCGTCATATAGCTGGAATATTGCTGAGTGCAGCATTAAGCAACAAACAAACAAAATGAACCTTGAAATACGGGATATGTCAGGGTTTGTTGTGTCTAATAATGCCCAAAATCTACATCTCGCGAAGGTAGTACAAGTGCAACTATAACAATAGTATGGCTATAGTGTTTTTACTAATGCTACTATCCCAAAAGTTTTAAGGGCCGGCAATTCATTGTTATTATTTACCAAATGCACTTCTTTCGAAATGATGGAGAGTGGATTAATGTACTAATTTTCCCATGCATAACAAATTATAACCTCTTTTGCCCTTCACAAAACACATGCACACAGCAGCTAATGACAGGAAAATACTCAACTCCTGATAGGGATACTCATATACTTCATACAAAAATCCCACCCAAATACGTAGATCGCTGTTCATGATGTCGATCACTGGATTGTCTGGGCCAGACTCAATTATTTACAGAATGCCGTCACATAGCTGTAATATTACTGAGTGTGGCATTAAACAACAAACAAATCTTACTAAATCTTATTAAATCAAACAAATCAAATTAATTATCTCCAATTATCTTAAACAACAAACATATTACCGTATTCGACGTAATAAGCGTCCTGGGCGCTCTCAAAATTAGAAATAGGGGTCTCTTATTAGAATATTATTTTGGTGAAAAAAAACAGAGTTGAAAGATTTATTTGGTGGTTTATGCTGACAGCCTGAAATGTTTATGTACAAGATATATGTTTCCAGAATTTATTTGCCAATATTAAAGGGTGCATATAACACACGAGTGCATATTATACGCGAATAGGGGAAGGAAGCGGTGCGAATTATATGCGAATAGGGGTCGGAAGGGGTGCTAATGTGGTATTGTTCACTAGCCAATTATCAGCAAATCTCGCCGTGGGCGCTTATTAGAGCGGGGCGCTTATTACGTCGAATACGGTATGAGTAATGACATAACAAGTCTGGTAAAACAGAAACCTTATACTGACATGGTCTCTGGATTAACAAAATAAATAAACACGATATCCCCATGAGTTGTTTACTATAAAATGTTTACCCGTCAGCTCGACCCAACAGTTGTTGTGGCAGGATTTAAACTGGAATCTCTTCACACACAAAATATACAGGCATCAGTTAGCCCGAATACATTTCAACATGCAGAGCCTACGAATAATTGATTTTTAGACAGGTACAGATTGTGAATTATTATAAATTATGCACATCCGAATTCAGGATATTCAGATACTTGATCATACAGATGACCATACGATTTGAATAAAAATACACCCTTTCAAATAGGGGTTTCATGAAAATAAGCATACTTTCAATGGAATACAGGAATCTCATGGGTGACTGTGTGAAATTTAGGGCAGGTTCGTTTGTGAAACATGAAATATAACAGGCCTTGAATTAAGTTGGAATGTATAGTTGAACACAATGGATGAGATTATGGTATGACTGAAAACACTATAGCCTTGCTGTTTGCAAGTTTGCATGATGTTCCTTGCGTACAGTAAACTATTTTTATAGCGAACACGCTCATAGTGAACTGACAGATATAACTGGGTTTTTTTTGTTCTGGCCATTTGCTGTATATATGCTGTTTACAGTCAAGTCCTGTTAATCCGACATGGCTTGTTACATATGAGTATGTCATATAAACGAAATTAAGTACCGGGTAGTGCCAACGTTTGTCGGTCATAGTTCGCCAAATGTTCTTCTGACGTGACCTGCAATGGGATGTTGTCCGTGATAGCGAGAACTTGTATCTGATTTTAATGAGATTGAGGTAACCTAAGCATGTGATTAATCCTGTTTTCTTTATTTAAAGCATTAATTGTTTATTGTTAAGCAAGTTTATCTCTGCAGCCGTTGTAATATGCAGCTACTCACCGACTCTCATCAAAACACTCCGACTCGTCTCGCATCAAAACACGGGCTGTGTACTCGCGGGCAGATGACCACGGAGTACGCTGATCACTGTGTCGGATTAACGAGACTGATTAATGAGTGATTTCAGTAATTCGTTGCAAATTAGGTGTGTCGGAGTCGGAGTGAGAGATTAACGGGTCTAAATAGCATTGATTTAATCGGTTCCCATCATTAGTGTCGGATAAAGCTGATTGTCGGATTAACGAGTGTCGGATTAATGAGACTTGCCTGTATATGCTCATAACGAACTAAGATTATAACAAACTTAAGTTAGTGGTCCCTTTGAGTTCGTAACCGTAGTTTACTGTATTGGCACAAGAGTTGGATCACCCTCAACTTCATCCTGTGTCAATGGCTACCAACACTGAGTTGTTCCCAAAGCATAACGAGTCACCAGGATCAGGCCTAGTGGACAATGTTTGACCTTCACCTTGCCCTTCTAACTCCCTCATGTTAATGACCCTTGTGTATAGATGGTATGAGAGTGAGTATTTGGTATAGACTGACATATTGCACCCCCCAGTCACACATACAGTGAGATCCATCTTCCCACCCACATCACCAGGATCAACTAATTTAATATCTGAACACATGTTGTTGTCAGTTAACAAGGTTACAGTAGATCCATAATTAGAAGATAAATATTATGTGTGTGTCAATTTCCGAGATTTTATCGAGTATTTGCATCTTGGAAATTCAATTCGAGACCCGAAAGCGTTAGCTTGCGGGGCTCGAATGAAAATTTCCAAGATGCAAATACTAGATAAAATCCCGAAAATAGTGACTGAGTGAGTGAGTTGGGTTTAACGCCGCTTTTAACAGTATTACAGTTATATCGCGGCGTGTCAGCTTTATGTGGGAGGAAAGCCCGAAGTGATGCAGGTCTCAGACGTTTACCACTTCGGTGAAACCCACGAGCACGGGTATGGTGCTGACAAACCTAGAAACATAATTTGGGCGAACCCAGATTCGAACCCACAATCATAGGTTTCTGGCGTGCTGAAGGGACGCAACTCTGCACAGCGAATCGCAGCGCCTTAGACGACTAGGCCACCCGTGCCCCCTCCCGGAAATAGATACACACATAGTATTTATCGATATTGTAAACTTATTGTTTAATTAGTATGTTAATACCATGTTAATTAGTATGTAAAAAATGCTGAGTAATTATGTATTCCTACACAGTGATTCCGTCGCTTGCTTCAGGGAATGCAAATCATACTTTCACCCTTTGACATTTGGTCATGTGACCCAAATTTGCCAATCACAACATAGAACACACTTTCTATAGGTTTACAATTCAAAGTGTCCTGCGTCAAGTAGTTATAATATTAGTGTTAAACATCTTCCTGAGGCAAGGGAGTTAAATGACCATAAAAGTCCAGTTTGAACTCTTACCGAACTTGGCTGAAATTTCTGCGATATATTTTGGCTGGACTAATGAGTCTAACAGTCTTATCAAAATCACATAACAACATTAACATCCTGTTTGTAAACAACATGGCAACTGCCATGCAGATTTGGGGTGACTGCAATGCAGATTTCAGTTGACTGCAGGTTTTAATCCACATGCACTGAGACAGGAATGTGAACCTTTTTTTTGATTAACTTGATCAGATCATCCCGACAGGGTGCCGCCATTTTGTTTGATGGAAATGCAAGTGATATGAGAGGTGGAATCTGATTGGTCAATAGGTGGGACATAGAAGGGATGTAACTCGTAATAGCCACTGGTGTCGCTACAATCGAGCTACGAAATTCCAGTCTAGCAAGGGTGGAAACTGGACTTTTATAGTCAGTTAACTCCCTTGCCCCAGGAAGATGAGTGTTAAAGTACAAACACTTCAAATAGCCCTGCACAACAAACATGGAAGTTGATCAGTGAACAAAATTCTCAAGGTCACTGGCTGACAGATCAAGAACACACTGACAAGCCGCCTGAAAGATAGCACTTATACATACATTTGCTGGGTAAAGTGCATCTTCCCGAGGCAAGAGAGTTAACTGACTTTAAAAGTCTATTTTCCACCCTTGCCGAACTAGGCTGGAATTAATGGACCCGATCATAGCGCCACCAGTGGCTTTTACCAGTTATGTCCCTTCTATGCCTCTCCTATGGACCAATCAGATTCTACCTCTCGTATCACTTGCATTTGCTACAAACAAAATAGCAGCGCCCGATCGACAATCAAGATCTGTATTGTGATAAAACGGGTCTTACATCGCCAAGTGCATCAAATCACGTGAGCACCTTGATTAAAAACATGAACAGATTTGGAAAATATCTGTTGACAACGAGTTGGCGGTGCACATAGTTTGCAAATCCTGCAATCGATTGAAATCTGCGTGACAGTTTACGAACCGGATTTCGATTTCGTTGTGATTGGACTATGCATAGACTCGTTTGTCCAGCCAAAATGTGACTCCATAATACCAGCCAAGTTCGGCAAGGGTGGAAACTGGACTTTTATAGTCAGTTAACTCCCTTGCCTCAGGAAGATGGGTAAAGTGGTGAGGACAATAATCAGCACAGGCTTATTATGGAGGTGTAAACATTGTTGCTACCAAGCCTCTGCTTGTATGGCCTAACACAACATCTGGAAAGTCAATCAAACAGAGACCAAACCAAATATGAGAGTCCCGTTCCACAATGCCATCACAGATCTAAGACGATCGCAACGCCCATACTTTATCATAGGCTTATAAACCCCCAGAAACATCATCATCCCCATGATCTCCAATCGGGTTAATCTTATAAATGGGAATGTAATAATATCCCTGGGATTTTATATAAATATCCATGGACTTTTATAAAGAACCTCCAGTGATATTGTAACATGTGAATGTCTCTTGGTAGAGATTTATAAGAAATGTGTGGAATGATGAAAAATGATTTCCGTATATTTCAGTGGATCAAACTTGCAACCTTCATGCCTGTGGCCTTGTGAGTGAACCACTAGCCTTGTGAGAGAACCACTGGCCTTGTGAGTGAACCACTAGTCTTGTGAGTGAACCCCTAGCCTTGTTAGTGAACCACTAGCCTTGTGAGAGAACCACTGGCCTTGTGAGTGAACCACTAGTCTTGTGAGTGAACCCCTAGCCTTGTGAGTAAACCACTAACCTTGTGAGAGAACCACTAACCTTGTGAGTGAACCACTGGCCTTGTGAGTGAACCACTAACCTTGTGAGTGAACCACTAGCCTTGTGAGTGAACCACTAGTCTTGTGAGTGAACCACTAACCTTGTGAGAGAACCACTGGCCTTGTGAGTGAACCACTGGCCTTGTGAGTGAACCACTAACCTTGTGAGTGAACCACTAGTCTTGTGAGTGAACCACTAGTCTTGTGAGTGAACCACTAGTCTTGTGAGTGAACCACTAGTCTTGTGAGTGAACCACTAACCTTGTGAGAGAACCACTGGCCTTGTGAGTGAACCACTAACCTTGTGAGTGAACCACTAGCCTTGTGAGTGAACCACTAGTCTTGTGAGTGAACCACTAACCTTGTGAGAGAACCACTGGCCTTGTGAGTGAACCACTGGCCTTGTGAGTGAACCACTAGTCTTGTGAGTGAACCACTAGCCTTGTGAGTGAACCACTAGTCTTGTGAGTGAACCACTAGTCTTGTGAGTGAACCACTAGCCTTGTGAGTGAACCACTAACCTTGTGAGTGAACCACTAACCTTGTGAGTGAACCACTAGCCTTGTGAGTGAACCACTAGTCTTGTGAGTGAACCACTAGTCTTGTGAGTGAACCACTAGCCTTGTGAGTGAACCACTAACCTTGTGAGTGAACCTCTAGCCTTGTGAGTGAACCACTAGCCTTGAGAGTGAACCACTAGCCTTGTGAGTGAACCACTAGCCTTGTTAGTGAACCACTAGCCTTGTGAGTAAACCACTAGCCTTGAGAGTGTACCATTAGCCTTGTGACTGAACCACTAGCCTTGAGAGTGAACCACTAGCCTTGTGACTGAACCACTAGCCTTGAGAGTGAACCACTAGTCTTGTGAGTGAACCATTAGTCTTGTGAGTGAACCACTAGCCCTATGAGTGAACCACTAGTCTTGAGAGTGAACCACTAGCCTTGTGAGTGAACCACTAGCCTTGAGAGTGAACCACTAGCCTTGTGACTGAACCACTAGCCTTGTGAGTGAACAACTAGTTTTGGGAGTGAACCACTAACCTTGTGAGTGAACCACTAGCCTTGAGAGTGAACCACTAGCCTTGTGACTGAACCACTAGCCTTGTTAGTGAACCACTAGTCTTGAGAGTGAACCACTAGCCTTGTGAGTGAACCACTAGCCTTGTGAGTGAACCACTAGCCTTGTGAGTGAACCACTAGCCTTGAGAGTGAACCACTAGCCTTGTGACTGAACCACTAGCCTTGTGAGTGAACCCCTAGCCTTGAGAATGAACCACTAGCCTTGTGAGTAAACCACTACCCTTGTGAGTGAAGCAGGGCCTTGTGAGTGAACCACTAACCTTGTGAGTGAACCACTAGCCTTGTGAGTGAACCACTAACCTTGTGAGTGAACAACTAGTTTTGGGAGTGAACCACTAACCTTGTGAGTGAACCACTAGCCTTGAGAGTGAACCACTAGCCTTGTGACTGAACCACTAGCCTTGTTAGTGAACCACTAGTCTTGAGAGTGAACCACTAGCCTTGTGAGTGAACCACTAGCCTTGTGAGTGAACCACTAGCCTTGTGAGTGAACCACTAGCCTTGAGAGTGAACCACTAGCCTTGTGACTGAACCACTAGCCTTGTGAGTGAACCCCTAGCCTTGAGAATGAACCACTAGCCTTGTGAGTAAACCACTACCCTTGTGAGTGAAGCAGGGCCTTGTGAGTGAACCACTAACCTTGTGAGTGAACCACTAGCCTTGTGAGTGAACCACTAACCTTGTGAGTGAACAACTAGTTTTGGGAGTGAACCACTAGCCTTGAGAGTAAACAACTGGCCTTGAGTGAACGACAAGCCTTGTGCTGACTAAGAATCTCCTTGTCAAGTTCACTGTACAAGTGTGCCAGGAAGAGAATATTTTTCACCTGTGTCCTTAGGCTCATGGAAAAGAATGTTTGAAACATAAAACTGTTCATAAATATTGTTTCAAATTTCTTTTTGGGTTTATAAGTCAGATAAATAAAACACTTCCCCTCTGGTTATATGAGATTTTAACCACTCATCCTCGAATAAAACCTCGCGGCAAATGTCCCTAGGATTTGGGTATTAAATCTCATAAAACCCCTTTATCCTACACTAACGACAGTCATAGCTGTAAAAACGCCTTGTGGAACGTGGCCCTGTAATCACACAACACGCACCAAATAAAAATGAAGCAAAGTAATAAGTGTATAGATGAACACTGGAAGTGCCTTTCTCATCCTGTACAAGTCCCCTTAAGAGTCACTGACTACCGTTTTGGCAGGGTCGAGTGAGTGAGTGAATATGGTTTTACGCCGCTTTTAGCAATATTCCAGCAATATCACGGCGGGGGACACCAGAAATGGGCTTCACACATTGTACCCTTTGGCAGGGTTGAAAACTAATAACAGTGCAAGCTTGTTAACATAAACAATTGATAGTAACTTTACCAGTCATTCTGTATGGAGTTTGCACTTGTAGCTTTTTATTTTGCTTATTATCCAATAAAGATTGAGAGATCAGGCAAATATGAATAAAAAAAACGTATGACAGTTTAATTGTATTCTCATATTGTGACTTTTGGCTTAAGTCTGTAAACAGAAAAATAAAAAAACAACTCGCCTCAACTGGTACATCTTCACATAGTCTTACAATCTCATGAATATATTCTACTTTACTATTTGATATGTGTTTTAATATTTATGTCTTACACAATCTCTGTGCCCAAGGATGTACACAGCACAGAAACAATGGACCCTGTGGCTCACCTGCCATTTGATCATGAAGGTCGTGTATTCAATCGTGAACAACACCATGCACACAAAAGTAAGTTTCTACATAGATGTCACAACTGCAGGTATATTATCATCTTCCGAAGGCAAGGTCGTTACCTGACTATGAAAATCCAGTTTCCACCCTTGCCAAACTAGGCTGGAATTCTGGAGTTTGGCTGAACTAAAGAGTCTATGCATAGCCCAATCAAAATCGCGTAACGAACTAGACATCCAGTTCGTAAAGAACATGGATTTCAACATGCAGATTTCGGTCGACAGCAGGACGCCAAGCATGTGTACCGCCAACTGGGGGTCGACAGATATTTGCAAATCTTTTCATGTTTTTAATTAAGGTGCTCAAGTGATTTTAGACCTGTTTCCTTACAATATAGATCTTGATTTTTGATCAGATCACCTTGACTAGGGGCCATCATTTTGTTTGAAGCAAATACAAGTGATATGAGAGATGGAATCTGATTGGTCAACAGAAGGGACATAGAAGGGACATAACTTGTAATAACTACTGGTGGCGCTATCGAGCCCAGAAATTCCAGCCTAATTCAGCAAGGGTAGGAACTGGACTTTTACAGTTAACGCCTTTGCCTCGGGAAGATGGTACAGTATCTTACACACGGATACATGAATACACATTGGTACACATTGGTACACATTGGTACATAATGGTTGGACGGACAATGCCTCCTGACATAACCTCTTTCAGTCTTGTATAACCATTAACAGTTGACATGCAGCCCTAATGGTTGGTTTGTTGTTTAAAGCCGCACTCAGCAATATTGCAGCTATATGACGGCGGTCTGTAAATAATCGAGTCTGGACCAGACAATCCAGTGATTGACATCATGAGCATCGATCCACGCTATTGGGATCGATGACATGCATCAACCAAGTCAGTGAGCCTGACCACACGGGGTAGAATAGGTCTTTAGTAACCCATACTTGCCGTAAAAGGCGACTATGCTTGTCATAAAAGGCGACTAATGGGATCGAGTGGTCAGGCTCGCTAACTTGGTTGATACATGTCATCGATCCCAATTGCCTGGATTGATGCTCATGATATCAATAACTGGATTGTCTGGTCCAGACTCGATTATTTTTCAGACCGCCGTCATACAGCTGGAATATTGCTGAGTGAGGCGTTAAACAACAAACAAACAAACAAACAAACAAACAAATATTGTCTGATGAGTATCTTGGAATACAATAAACAAAGCAAATTGAAGTAAAAAGTGAAAATCTTGAATATTCTGTACATGATAAAGCAAGCAGTATATAAAAGATTTCAATTTCTTCCATACCGTATACAATGCAATAAGGGGGAGGGGAGAGAAGGAGGAGGAGGAGGGGGAGGGGGAGGGAACTCTCTTTTCCGACAGGTGATTTCAGCCGTCAGGACATCGAGGCACAATATTTTGTTTCTCTTAAAGCAGTAGCCAAACAAATATTTGGGACAAAACTCAAAACCAATGGGGTCATAAGAGTAACAGTACAAATACCATATGTCAGTTCAGTGATTTGTCTTACCATATTCGACGTAATAAGCGCCCAGGGCGCTCTCAAAATTAGAAATAAGAGCTCTTATTAGAATATTATTTTGGTAAATGGTGAACGTAAATTTTGAGGTCTATCCTGACACCCTGAAATGTTTATATACGACAGATATATTTTTCCAGAATTTAATTGCCCATAATTAAGGGTACATATAACACACGAGTGTGTATAATACACGAATAAATAAGTCTTGTGTACATTGGTCAATCGGAAGGGGTGCTAATTGGGATTGTTCGCTAGCCAATATATTAGCAAATATCGCCATGGGCGCTTATTAGGGCGGGGCGCTTATTACATTGAATACGGTAAATATCAATTGATCAGTGTGCACTTGTTTTCTTCCTCAGCTCCCTGGGGAGTATACAACCCAAGCAGCTCATGAGGTGCTAGAAGGTTAACGGTCACATTGTCTTGAAAACAGTTAAAATACTTAATGTCAATCAAAGCCTGCTTACCACAAGCTCTGTATTTGAATGAACACCCAGACTTGATTGACTCAGGCTAAAGACATTCAGTTCATACAAAGATTTAATACAAGTGGAAGATAATACTTAACCAATGCAAAAAATACAAGCATGATTAAAACTCAGAACAGTTATGTTCTTAAGGAACATCAAGTCCAGATAATACTAACATGACAATATCTACCGTATTCGACGTAATAAGCGTCCTGGGCGCTCTCAAAATTAGAAATAGGGGGCTCTTATTAGAATATTATTTTGGTGAAAAAACAGAGTTGAAAGATAAATTTCGTGGTTTATGCTGACAGCCTGAAATGTTTATGTACGACAGATATATTTTTCCAGAATTCAATTCCCCATAATTAACAGTGCATATAACCCATGAGTGCGTATTATACGCGAATAAATACGTCTTCTGTACATTGATCAATCGGAAGGGGTGCTAATTGGGATTGTTCACTAGCCAATATATTAGCAAATATCGCCGCGGGGCGCTTATTACGTCGAATACGGTATTTGGAATAGAGGATTTCCATAAGAATGCATGAATGAATGACACCAGCAGGCCTCAAAGTTGAAATGTTTACCAAGTAGCCATATGGCTACAAGTATTTTTTTCCAGGTCGCCAGTGGTAAAATCAAGAAGTCAAGCCAATATTGTAGGTAGCCAAAAGCATTTGAAATTATCTTTTATCAAATAACTATTATATGTACAAGTCATAGCACTAGTCTTGGAATTGTATATTAGTGTAAACTGTACATGCTGTACTTGAGTTTTGTTATTTGTGACCTCGAGCAATGATGCAATTTATGTCACTGGATTATAGAGGTATATCCTGCTTATCCAATAAAGTATCTACTAACATAAAATACTAATTACATTAATATTTATGCATTTCGGTTCATTGTTGACTTTAGGAGGAATTATTTGCAAGTACAATCAGTAGCAGACATGTTTATTTTTGTGTCTACATATGTGTATCAATAGAAATTAGTTGCCACAAGATATATTTTAAGGTAGTCATTTGGCTACCTCAGAATTTTAGACAGTAGACAAATTGAAATTTAGCTCGCATTGGCCACCGTTTTAGTCGCAACTTTGAGGCCTGACCAGATGATATGATAAATGAATCTAACCCTTGAAGAGAGAGTTTGGACCGGAACATACTACAAAACATTCATTGGTCTAACTTGGTCAGTTCCTGCTACCGGGGTCTCCATTCTGGGACCAGATAGTCTTTGTTCTAAGCGCTGCTTGCACCAGTAAATACACTCATTTCATGCCTTTGCATTTAGTGAAGAAAATACATATTTTTACTTTTTACAATTTCTGACATTTGACTAGAACAAATACCTCTCTGAAACAAAACAGCATCCTCCCTCACTAACACATTGTTAAACAAACAAACAAAATATATAATGAAAACAATTCTTTATGACACGATTCTTTCATACTATTATGCTGCAGTTGATATGGCATGACAGTTTAACAATAGTAACAAAAGAATCGGGTAGTCCTTAAAATTTCATTAGTAGTATATTAACATTTCTCTCAGACCAGCAACTATTCAAAGTTTTTGTCTATTTGTCTAGTGATCTACTGACAACTTACTTCACATAACTGACGATACATTTGTGATTCTATCACACTTGCCATTCATACAGAGGGCAGTGAGGGATATCTGGGGGATATCTGGGGATATCGGAGGGATATCTCATCTGGGGATATCTCCACTGAAGTGCTCTGGTCTGTCGTGCAAGTTACTGTAAATCTTGAAATCAACGCAAGGGTGAACAAGCGTATAGATGACAAAGTCATCTATATCCCCCGCCCATTTTAACACGTAATGGTCCCAAACCAGGTAACTGACCCAACATTTCTCTTAGCCCATGTCAAAATAGCTGCAATTGAAATTCTAAAATAATCATTTCTAAAACTCCTTAATATCAAATGGCACTAGTTCAGTATGCGCTTTGTATATAGACATGCAATGTTTGGCAAGGAAATATTTAACAGTTTATTTGTTATACTCCTTAAGTAAACCAATCCTATATTAAAACTTAAATCCAACTTGTTGTCAAGGAAACATAAACAATAAAAATTTCTAAACTTCACATTTATGTCACCAAATGACTATCAACAATAAGACGGCCTCACTGCACACTTTGGATAGCGGAAATACCAACTTGAACATATACACAAACACGGTTTATTGAACAGCACTTGTAACACGTACATAACAATGTCATTTAAAGAATAGGAATTACACAATAGGCATCCGGTGAGTTATCATTGCATGTCAAACTAAGCATCATTGACCACTCCAATGAGTGAACTGTTGTCGGTTCAATTACTTTATTGCCTTTGAATTTCCTTAGTGCCGGTCAACAAAATAAATATATGATCTGTGTGTTGTTATTAGGAAAACACTGTTTATTGTTATCACGGAAGTGCGTTACTCAGCCCTAATAAGTGGTGCTATTTGCCGTTTGACTGGATTAAGGTAAGGATATGCATCATTCCACTGGGGATGGGGTGGGGGGAGTCACATTGATTCTGCTAGGGGTCAGTAGTCGTATTAATTTTGAGACACATTAATTTCAAGATTTACAGTTTATCCTTAAATTATTTCAACATTGTTGTCAGTCCTTAGGATCTATGATAACAGAATAACAAATACAATAAACCACACAAAAAATCGACCACATTTACAGCACTTTTTCAAAAACAATACTAACATTTAATTCAGATCGAAATGAAATAAACTTTAATAAAATAAATTAACATTATTTCAAACAAAACAAACACTTAAGACATGGAAAACTAAAGATGTTACATTGCTAACAGACAACTCTTCTTGTGAAAATAATAATTCTAAAGTGTATGGTCTTGAAAGACGTCTGGCTGGAATTGTTTCCTCCGGGCGGCTGATTCCTGGCATTCTGCCGGTAAACAAATAGAACATGACTGAAATATTCCCACAGTCCCACTGCCACAAATCTCATTAAAAACACATCTAATGCCCCCCTTTCACTACGACCATGAATATCCCGAATCACCCCGAATCAAAAACTTTGATGATTCGGCCAATAATGCAAACTTTCGAAGATAAATCAGTAGGAGGTACGAAGCAGTTAAGACAAAAGTATGAGAGAGTTACAAAAACTCTTGGCTTATCGGGTTGAGTGAGTGAGTGAGTGAGTTGGGTTTAACGCCGCTTTTAACAGTATCCCAGTCATATCACGGCGAGTCAGCTTAATGTGGGAGGAAAGCCCTAAGTGGATCAGGTCTCAGACGTTTACCTCTTCGGTGAAACCCACGAGCATGGGTATGGTGCTGACAAACCTAGAAACATAATTGGGTTGAACCGGGATTCGAACCCACAATCATAGGTTTCTGGCGTGCACAAGGGACGCAACTCTGCACAGCAAATCGCAGCGCCTTAGATGACTGGGCCACCCGTGCCCCCGGGGAAATGATAAAAGTAATCCAGAGAAATCACAACATTGATCATTGAAAGTATGCCGCAATATATGAATCTATACGATGTTTAGCGCTATAGAAATTGCCAATTATTTATGTTATACGATAATCTGCCTAAGATCTGAGTATATGCCAATATTTGCCCTATTTATGGAATCTGCCATCAATATTAGAATCTGCCATGGATAAGTCCTGCAAGGGATCCAAGTCCTACATGTATACAGTCAACTCTCGCTTATCCAGACACTTGTGTCTTCTCAAATATTGTCCAGATAAATGAGTTTCCAGCTGACCTGACTAGATCTTCAGCAACCCATACTAGCCGTAAAAGGCAACTATGCTTGTCGTAAGAGGCGACTAACAGGATGGGTGGTCAGGCTCGCTGTCTTGGTCGATGCATGTCATTTTATCCATATTGCGTAGATCTATACTTATGACATCAATTACTGGATTGTCTGGTTCAGACTCGATTATTGACAGACCACCGTCATATAGCTGGAATATTGCTGAATGCAGCATTAAACAACAAACAAACAACAAACAAAACACCAGGTTATCCACAAGAAACACCAACCAATATTCCCAATCACGCGTTAATGACATCCTGTCTGATTGGGGTCATGGTCCAGCCTCCTTGTCCATCGAGATGAAGCTCCATGTCATGGAATCTCCGCACACTCTCTCTATGTCCGACACTCATGACCGTGATGTTGAGCTCCGCACACTGCCGATACAGCTGTTCCTCAATGTTCACACCAATCTGACTGGTGGACTCATCTAATGC
This sequence comes from Haliotis rufescens, assembly GCF_023055435.1. Lineage (NCBI taxonomy): Eukaryota > Metazoa > Mollusca > Gastropoda > Lepetellida > Haliotidae > Haliotis > Haliotis rufescens. The sequence continues at coordinate 58,135,920 of NW_025964001.1, read as the reverse complement.
TGAAAACATAGGCAACAACTGATTGAGTGAGTGAGTTGGGTTTAACGCCACTTTTAACAGTATTCCAGTTATATCACGCCGTGTCAGCTTAATGTGGGAGGAAAGCCCGAAGTGATGCAGGTCTCAGACGTTACACCACTTCGGTGAAACCCACGAGCACGGGTATGGTGCTGACAAACCTAGAAACATAATCGGGGCGAATTGGGATTCGAACCCACAATCATAGGTTTCTGGCGTGCCCAAGGGACACAACTCTACACAGCGAATCGCGGCGCCTTAGACGACTGGGCCACCCGTGCCCCCCAGCCAGCTTCAGAGGCAGAGAGATCAGGGATTTAATTTTATTGTGATGTCATGGCAACCAATGAAGTCACAACAGTCTGCAATTGTGATGCAATTTCATGGAGTGACATCTTTTGATATGACCCAAACGACATCTCCTCTGGAAGCCAATTTTGGATGATATTTATAGAGACCATAATACGAGCATGTGTGTCACACTGATTTTACAAAAACGAGTGTCAGAAGTAGTGTTTTTCCTTGAGCAAAAGCAAGAGAAATATATGAGTGTAATTATTTCTTAATCCTTTCCAGCTCCCCTTTAGAAAAATGCACTGATCTCCATCGCTGTCCTAGAAAACCACAATTTGACTAATGACATCAACAATCTTCAGCTTTGACATGGTTGCTAGTGTGATATCATTCCGACCTTATGTCACAATAGATTCGAATGACGTCAACAATGCCACCCGAATGACGGAAATACAGTGGTGCATTAGAAGTGAAATTTGCACTAGTGCACATATGATTTTCATGAACTCGGTTATTTCTAACCCTATGGGTAACATTATTAGTTATTGTGTCTTTAGTTGCTGAATAGAGTGTAACGCCTCACCCAATATGTTTCTGCTAACCTTATATGACAATGTATACGGCAACTAAAGACACCATAACAAATTTATAATGCTGAAAAGTTTACACTATTTGGTATCTTTGTCGCACGTCATGTCAAAACTAACACTTACAACCTAAGACGTTAGGGTCAAAGGGAGGCTACTCTTCAAATCTCAGAGGCCAAACCTTGTTGATAATTTTAACTTCATATAATTTTTATTAAAGTCAAATGTGATAAAAAAACCAAACATCAACGTCCTTGCACATCAAAATTAATAATACTAAAACACAAAACAGTGTTGAATAACAAATTTCGGTACCAGAATTTCCATGTGAAATATGTGAGGTGGGTGTTGGAAAATCCAAAATGGCTATTACTGATGGTATACGGTCTCATATTAGGTCAGTAACAACCATCTTGGATTTTTACTGACGGTATACGGGCTCATATGGGTTTAGTAGTTCTTCTCTCTCATTGGTCAATCTCACTTTGAGGCATAACGAGGGCAAAAGTGAGCGTGGCTCACTAATACCCCCGACCCGCCTAGTGTGTCAGTAGTTACAAATTAAATAGCTAGGATAGGTTAGGGTTTGAAAAATTCATGAAAAAATGGAAAATTAATAAAAACAATTTTTTTCTTTTGACTGCAACCCTCCATATGACACAGATTATATGTACTAAGTTTGAGACGAATCCACAGAATAGTTTAAGAGAAATCGTGCGGACAAAGTTGATGGACGGAGGGAGAGATGGACGGAACCTTGGTATAACTATATAAAATCACATATGCCCAGGCAAACAAGTGGTCGATGGCATCAACAATCCACAACGTCTGTGCATGATGACACCCTGGAGCCATCAGCCAGGTCACCCAGGACACTCACAGGTCACTGGGGAGCTATTCCAGAATAATCACAGGCTTCAGAAACCTGCACAAGTCAACATTTAATGTGAAAAGTTGTCAGTCTGTGGTCAACTTGAAAAGGGGTACGAGCGATCAAGCAAATATTGTATTACGTAGCATCAGCAGTTTTGCAGCCATCTGCAGTGAGCCTGTTGGCATTAGGGTGTGAGTGAGTTGGGTTTAACGCCGCTTTTAACAGTCATATCATTTTCCAGTCATATCACGGCGTGTCAGCTTAATGTGGGAGGAAAGCCCGAAGTGATGCAGGTCTCAGACGTTTACCACTTCGGTGAAAACCACGAGCACGGGTATGGTGCTGACAAACCTAGAAACATAATTGGGGCAACCGGGATTCGAACCCACAATCATAGGTTTCTGGCGTGCCCAAGGGACGCAACTCTGCACAGCGAATCGCGGTGCCTTAGACGACTGGGCCACCCGTGCCCCCGTTGGCATTAGGGTAAGTGAAGTGATGGCAACAAGCGAATAGTAAAACTGAAAGAACATAACTTCTAACCTGCAAAAGGAGGCTGATGATAATACAGTCTGACGAAGGCCAGCCTCTGCATCTCTCCCGGGGACAGCTCATCATACCTGGGAGACAACAAGAACACAAATTATTATTATTTTTTAAGCCTTTAACAAGAGTCATCAGAAAGATGACATATCCCCCCTGCAGCTGTCTGTAAAGTAAGCACTAGTAAATGTGCAATTCTCTATGAAGTGAGTCCACAGTTGAATGTTCTTTAAGAAGCATACATTGTTTACCCACTGAATGGTTTTCGAATTCTGGCCCGGAAACGAACCCGTTCCCCAATGGAGTCTAGGTCCAACTTCTTTCCATAAAAATTGTAAAAAATATAAATTTGTAAAAAATCTTTTATCAAAAGGCACCATTTCAGTATGTGCCTGATAGATTTGCCAAGTTTCGATCAAATACACTGAATGGTTTTGGAATTCTGCCCCTGAAACGAACCCAAACCCCAATTGAGACTATGTCAAACATCATTCCATAAAAAAATTAAAAATAAAAATTAGAAAAATCCCAAAATATCAAAAGGCACCACTCAGTATGTGCCTGATAGCTTTGCCAAGTTTCGATCAAATACACTGAATGGTTTTGGAATTCTGCCCCGGAAAAGGAAATGATTACGGACGGACAGACGGGCAGACGGACGGACGGACAGACTGGCTGATCGCTATATCCCCCCCGCATTATATGCTGGGGGGATAAAAGATAACTCATTTGGATGAATTCAATACTTCACAAGTGAAATTTGCAGCGGTGTCATTTTGCCCATCTACTTTGAGTCTCCCAGAATTTCAGGTCAACATCAGTGAGTGTTGTGCATTATTTGATCCATATGGATTGTTGCAGGGGTTGACTGTAGGGATGGTGTTGAAGTTGTCTGTGACGCTGTGTCTGGGTCTGCTCCCCTACGTGTACCTCCCCGTGTCTGCGTGTACCTCCCCGTGTCTGCGTACACCCGGGCGGCACGGTGGATGTGGGGGGATCTGAGGATGGAGTAGGGACTTTTGACTTGGTGGGCAACCTATTAGGGCTGGGATGAGTCCAAATTTATTGCACGGTACCCGACCCCCTATTACCCGACCCTACCTGGGTACCCACTGTAGGTCTCAAAAGTGGGGAACAAAATGTCTGATTGGGAATTGAACATGAAGTTGACTGAAGCTTTATCTTTACTCAACTATGCTTGCCATAAAAGGCGACTATGCTTGCCGTAAAAGGCGACTATGCTTGTCGTAAAAGGCGACTAACGGGATCGGGTGGTCAGGCTCGCTGGTTGATGCATGTCATCGATCCCAATTGCGCGGATCGATGCTCATGATATGAATCACTGGATTGTCTGGTCCAGACTCGATTATTTACAGACCGCTGTCATATAGCTGGAATATTGCTGAGTGCGGCGTTAAACAACAAACTAAACCAAACCAAACCAAATCTTTCCCATAAGTCAATACACCCTTTAAGAAGTAGAGATCTAGGAGTTACTGAGTGAGTATATGTTGTATACGTTATAAGTTAACGCTGCAGTCAGATATATTTCTATATGTTGACCTGGCAATCAAGTAACTGACAGCATGACCACAATCCAAGTCCGACCTTTGATCCACTGTATTCAACGCTTACAACAAGCATTGGTTTCTGAGGTCCAATTTTACCCTAGAAACCCAACGAAGCAGAGTGAGTGAGTATCATTTTACACCGCTTTTAACAATATTCCAGCAATATCACGGCGTGGGGACACCATAACTGGGCTTCACACATTGTACCCTTGTGGGGAATCGAACCCGGGTTTTTAGTGTGACGAGTTAACACCTTAACCACTAGGCTACCCGACCCTCCAACTAGGCAGAGTATAACAGAGAGTGAGTGAGTGAGTGAGTATGGTTTTACGCCGCATTTAGCAATATTCCAGCAATATCACGGCGGGGGACACCAGAAATGGGCTTCACACATTGTACCCTTGTGGGGAATCGAACCCGGGTTTTCAGTGTGACGAGTTAACACCTTAACCACTAGGCTCCCTGACCGCCCCTCCAACTAGGCAGAGTATAACAGAGAGTGAGTGAGTGAGTGAGAGAGTATAGTTTTACAGCTTTTAGCAATATTCCAGCAATATCATGGTGGGGGACACCAGAAATGGGCTTCACACATTGTACCCATGTCGGGAATCGAACCTTGGGCTTCAGCGTGACGAGTTAACACCTTAACCACTAGGTTACCCGAATGCCCCTCCAACTAGGCAGAGCATAACAGAGAATTTACATGTGTTATCAACAATACCTGTGAAAAGTATGGAGATAAATATGTAGTACACAGGTGGCTACATACAAGGGAGTTAACTAATTTAGCTGGGGGAGAGTATTTGTTGTCATGACACCCAGCACTGGTTTGTAAACAAAACAGTCTGTCAGTTGTCATCTTCCCGAGGCAAGGGAGTTAACTCACTATAAAAGTCCAGTTTCCACCCTTGCCGAACTAGGCTGGTATTATGGAGTTACATTTTGGCTGGACTAACGAGTCTATGCATAGTCCAATCAAAATCGCGCACCGAAATTGAAATCCGGTTCGTAAAGTGTCATGCAGATTTCAGTCGACTGCAGGATTTGCAAAGCATGTACACCGCTAACTCATTGTCAACAGATATTTTCTAAATCTTTTCATGCTTTTTAATCAAGGTGCTCACGTGATTTGATGCACTTCGCGATGTAAGACTCGTTTTATCACAATATAGATCTTGATCGTCTTGACTGGGCGCCACCGTTTTGCTTGAAGCAAATGCAAGTGATACGAGAGGTTGAATCTGATTGGTCAATAGGAGAGGCATAGAAAGGACATAACTCGTAATAGCCACTGGTGGCGCTACGATCGAGCCCAGGAATTCCAGCCTAGTTCGGCAAGGGTGGAAACTGGACTTTTAATGGCAGTTAACTCTCTTGCCTCGGGAAGATGGTCAGTTGTAAGCCCAGCTCCATGCATGGTTGTGGCTGCCTGTCGCAGTGGCAAGCTATGACTGGTGGCAGTGAGAGAGTACAGAGAGCTCAGCGAACTGACACTGCTGTGAGGAGCTTGTAGACAACAGTACAAGGGGAGGTAACAAATATGCTCATAGATGAACCATCCTACCATTACATGTAAATCTGTCACACTGTAGAAGGAAGGAAGGAATAGTTCCTCTTGTTTATTCTCTTGAAATATTATGTAACATTAATGACTATAGTATGTATAGTCTGCATCAAATTATTTAGGAAATTACTTGCCAGTGAACAGATGTCAAAATCCCTATTTTATTTTTCGCACTTATTCATGACCAGAGACTGCCTCCAAAACACACACACACAACCTATGTGTCTAAATATTCCCCTTAATAATGACCTCCAACCTATGTGTCTAAATATTCCCCTTAATAATGACCTCCAACCTATGTGTCTAAATATTCCTCTTTATAGTGATCTCCAACCTATGTGACCGCCTCCGTGGTGTAGTGGTAGAGCGTACGCCCAGAGAGTGGATGGTTTGGGGTTTGATCCCAAGCCGCGTCATACCAAAAGATGTCAAAAGATGGTACTTGTCGTTACCCTGCCTGCATGGCAATCAACATAACAAGCACTGGTGGGCTCAGGGTCAGTATACTGTGTCTGAGTGGGTATTCATGTTAAACTGCGGCATGGTATCTCAGTGGGCTAGCACTATAAAAATCAACACTAGTCTGGGCAAGCACACCCCACCCCCACACACATCCACATCGCTAAATAAGTGCAACAATCTTGGACGCGACGTTAAACCCCATTTCACTTCACCTCACCTAATAACCAAGCATATTGTTTTTATCTCAGCAGTGGAACAATCACCCTATAAAACTTACCAGTTCCAGTCCACAGCAACATCAAGCCCTCCAATCCTGTCAATCAGGTATTTCAGACCTACCAAATCTAGATATTGGTACATCTTGTCATCATCTGAAAAACAGTGTGCAAGTTCAGAATGTGAACATTGACATTCATAAATTAAGTTGATAGGTCAAAGGTGAATTAGATACTCATGACCTTGGTCCAAAAAGTCTTAAAGCTGAATGAACATATCAAATCTTATGCATGTGACTTACCGGTCAAATGAAACCCAACAGAAAAAAATATATTTAAACTGGCTTAGGCTTAAAAAAAATACTGTATTCGACGTAATTAGCGCCCCGCTTTAATAAGCGCCCACGGCGATAATTGCTAATATATTTGCTATTGAACAATCCCAATTAGCACCCCTTCCGATTGATCAATGTAAACAAGACTTACTTATTCGCGTATAATACACACTCGTGTATGCACCCTTAATTATGGGCAATTAAATTCTGGAAAAATATATCTGTCGTATATAACATTTCAGGCTGTCAGCATAAACCACGAAATTTATCTTTCAACTGTTTTTTCCAGCAAAATAATATTCTAATAAGAGCCCCCTATTTCTAATTTTGAGAGCGCTCTGGGCGCTTATTATGTCGTATACAGTAATAGAACTGACTTATTGCCGCCATTACCATATGCAGTGCACATGTAAAGGGAAGTAACTGCATGCTCTATTGGATTGCATTGTTTTGAAGAATTAGGATTCTTATATTTTTGGGGAAAATGGAAACAAAAATAAACATGCAGCAGACTTTATGATGATGCTGGCGGTGCCTGAGAACCATTATTTTTTTAGCCTTATATTTCTGTGAACCTTCACAAGTCCACTTTATTCAATTACACCTGTTTCCAGGGAGAACATGAACATCACTCTCAATGTTAAGCTTCGTTCTCTAATTTTCAGGATTTTTATCCTGAAAATACAAGTTGTAGACATTGCCTTTGATAGGATATCTATTAATGATTGTAAAAATACCATATCATCTTCTTAATGAAAATCTTGGTATGCTGAGAGTGAGTGATTGCTTTTGGTGTAAGACCACTTTGAACAATATGTCAGTTGTATCATAGAGAGTAATTTTGATGGAGAAAGAAAGTCCAAAGTGATGCAGGTCTTAGATGTTTACCGCTTTGGTGAAACCCATGTGTACAGGTATGGTATGGACAGAATTATACTCGGGGGAATGTGGGTTTCTCAACAGAAAACAACATAGATATTAGATAACATGTTAGTGACTGAGTGAGTGAGTGAAGAACAAATCAAAACACATTCTTGTTCAAGATGTACAGCATGTCCATTATACGATTTATTTCTTTTGTCAAACCTGAGGACGACTTTTGAATCAAAATTCTAAACATCTAAATTGTTGTGTCTTTTCCATCTTCATGAGTCAAGGAAGTTACTGGCTATAGAAGTCCAGTTACCACCCTTGCAAAACTAGGCTGGAATTATGGAGTTATATTTTGGCTGGACTGACGAGTCTATGCATCGTCCAATCAAAAATGTGCAACGAAATTAACATCTGATCCATAAATTGTTGTGCAGATTTTTGCTGATTGCAGGAATTGCAAAGCATTTGTACCTTCAACTGGGTGTGACAGATATTTTCCAAATCGTTTCATGTTTTAAATCAAGGTGCTTAAGTACTTTGATGCACTGAATAAGGTTAGACCCGTTTTATAACAACATAGATCTTGATTACCGATCAGTTTGTCATGACTGGACACCATGATTTTGTTTGAAGGAAATGCAAAGAATTTGATAGGTGGAATCGGATTGGTCAGTAGGAGGGACATAGAAGGGACATCCTCTTGTGGCGCTATGTTCGAGCCACGAAATGTCAGCCTAGCTCGGCAAGGGTGGAAATGGGACTTTTACAGTCAGTTAACTCCCTTGCCTCGGGAAAATGGTGAGTGAGTGAGTGAGTGAGTTGGATTTAACGCCACTTTTAACAGGATTCCAGTTACATCACGGCGTGTCAGCTTGATGTGGGAGGAAAGCTCGAAGTGATGCAGGTCTCGGACGTTTACCACTTCGGTGAAACCCACGAGCACGGGTATGGTGCTGACAAACCTAGAAACATAATTGGGGCAACCGGGATTCGAACCCACAATCATAGGTTTCTGGCGTGCCCAAGGGACGCAACTCTGCACAGCGAATCGCGGTGCCTTAGACGACTGGGCCACCCGTGCCCCCGGGAAAATGGTGAATGAACATTAAAACTGTTGTAATATTCACTAACCAATTCTTCGTTGCAATCTACAAATTGTCAGAAATTTCAAAATAAATAATACCTCTATATCTCACAATTTTTTATGTTCCTAGTACTTGTAATAAATTAAACTTGGGTAAATTGTGCTGGTTTTTTTTCTTTTTGAATTCTTTTCATGAGTAAAATCTGGCACAATTTGTATTGCCTGTTCTTAACATGCGGAACATATACGCCTGGTAGCCACATGCTTTGAAGCCTAGATTACGGTGGGCAGGTGGGTGAGTCATCCTGCAAGTGAGTTGGTTTGGTTGGTTGGTTGGTTGGTTGGTTGGTTTGTTGTTTAACGCCACACTCGGCAATATTCCAACTATATGACCGCAGTCTGTAAATAATGGAGTCTGGACCAGACAATCCAGTGATTAATATCATGAGCATCGATCCACACAATTGGGATTGACGACATGCATCAACCAAGTCAGGGAGCCTGACCACCCGATCCCGTTAGTCGCCTTTTACGACAAGCAGTCGCCTTTTACGGCAAGCATGGGTTGCTGAAGACCTATTCTACCCCGGATCTTCACGGGTATGAGGTGCTTTAAGCAGTTGCAGTTATCAGCATGGTCAGAGGGCACAGTGAGTTAATAGCATGACCGATGTTCAGACCATGAGGTATTGGGAAACAGACAGGTTACAGATGAATGATGCATACCGGTAGTCCTTCCTCAGATCATCTTTCACCAGCCATTGTGAGTCATCTCTAACGACAAACAGGAAGAACTGAGGAACGGAGGATCAACTAGAGGTGGTGGCATTTACTAACCACAGAAACAGACCCACAAGCCAGCATTTCCTCAAAGCTTAAAATGTTATTGCACCAGTAGACCATGTCCATGGGGCATGTACAATGTTTGTTTGTTTGTTTGTTTGTTTAACGCCGCACTCAGCAATATTCCAGCTATATGACGGCGGTCTGTAAAATAATCGAGTCTGGACCAGACAATCCAGTGATTGACATCATGAGCATCAATCTACGCAATTGGGATCGATGACATTTATCAACCAAGTCAGCGAGCCTGACCACCCGATCCTGTTAGTCGCCTTTTACGACAAGCATAGTCGCCTTTTACAGCAAGTATGGGTTGCTGAAGACCTATTCTACCCCGGATCTTCACGGGTCGCATGTACAATGTACTTTGAGTCCATTGGTTAGCTTAATGTTCAACGCCACACTCAGCAACATTCCAGTCCATAATCACAACTTCCAGACTTGGACCTTAATGAGACAACTTTAAGAACCAACAATCACCTAAGTCTCAGGATTGGGCAAATAAATGTGCAAAAGTAATTAACTGATAATAGTGAGTGAGTGTATATGGTTTTACGCCACTTTTATCAATATTCCAGCAATATCACGGCGGCGGACACCAGAAATGGGCTTCACACATTGTACCCCAGTGTTCGAAATACCTGCCTGCCCGACCGTCCGAGACGGGTTGATTTCAACTCGGGCTGCCAGATTTTCAAATCCCCCTGCCCGACGGTCGGGTTATGTTTCATATGTGAAAATATTCAAAATATTTCCCGATGATAAGCATTAATTCACATGTAAAGATGAATGATAAAATGTAACCAAAAAGAAACCCTGTTAGCTTATCCTGAGAAACATATGATTATAGTGGGCAGGCAGGTTTTGGTCAGGGCTGGCAAGTATTTCAGCTAGCCAGTTCTGTGGTCTGGCTGAAAGTTTTGGGAGTTTCATACCCTGTTGTACCCATGTCGGGAATCGAACCCGGGTCTTCGGCGTGACGAGCAAACTGATAATAAATGATACAGCATTGTTTCACAATGTACTTTGGATCCATTGGTTGGTTTAGTGCTTAACTCCACACTCAGGAATATTCTAGTCCAAAATCATTGCTTCCAGACCTTCATTAAGACACCTTCTTAAGATTTAACAATCACCAATGTCTTAGGATTGTGCAAGTCAAAAATTGCAGCAATTAACAGCAAATTATACAGTTGACCTTGACCTTTGATAGACATAGCACCAACATCATGTGTGGTAGGATTTGTAAAGACACACTCAAAAATGATTTTTATCTCTTTGACCTTCACAAAAGACTTCCCTAGGTCAAGGCCGTAGTTAACTTTTTTTGACAGGGGGGGGCAAATACGATTATTCATTTCTTATTCAAGTTAACTTTCACAAGGAAAAATGTTTTCTATAAAAAATCCAGGGGTGCAACTGCCCCCCCTGCCCCCCCCCACCCCCTGGCTGGCTACGGCACTGCCTAGGTCCATGTGAAGTAAGACCCTATTAGGAAATCCTCTAATGTCAGTCTTTGCGCCATATTCACGAGTACATTTGATACAACTACAGTTGTAAGTTTCCTCAAAGGAGACCTTGACTTTTGTTATTACTTCAATTGACATTTGATGTGGTAGGACTCCCAAAGAAATATGCAAAATAAAGTTCCATGCCTGTGGAGGTAACCACGCCTCAGAAACTGACAATGATATGGTCTAGCTGTACAAAATTTGAAAGCTGAACACTGACCTTGACCTTTGTCTAATCTTGACCAAAATGTTTTCAAAGCAGACTCCATCCTAGAGAAGGTACATACCATGCTTAATGTTAATTGCATTAACAAGTTTTGAGAATGTATTACCACAGCCATCTTTGTTAGTTTATTCTCATAACCTTGACCTTTGACATTTCCATGAAAGGTGCCAAACGAATTTTCCAGGGCCATTTGAAGGAGGCCATGGAAAAATAATCTCTGATGTCAATAACATCTAGCAGTCAAGTGAAAAGTTGCTGGCGGTGGCAGTGAAAAGTTGCTGGCGGTGGCTGTGAAATTCCACAAAAACTTAATGCCTAAAGAGGTCCCGTTAATTATTCTACAGAAGCCTGGTGTGGATCTAGTGACGCTTGGTAACATCTATATGACAAAGAAATAAATGTCAGAGGTAAGCGACAAATAGAGAATCTCACCCAAGTGTCTTTTGATATCAAATATATCAACACGAGTTGATAAAAGTGGAAAAATTCTGAGGCTTGCCGAAGATTTTTGCCACTTATATCACCTAGTGTTGATATATTTGAATCAACAGACACGAGGGAGAGATTTTATTTATCATCCAACATCATTCTTTCAACTTCAGTGTAAAAAGTACTGCAAACAGCTTCAGTAGCAGAGCCATTAGTGATGTCATTTGATTGAGACGTCATGGTAACCAGTGACGTCACAATGATCTGCAAAGCATTGTGATGTAATTTCATTGCAGCGATATCTACAGTGTACATATCGCTTGATCTCATCCAAGCGATATCTCTTGCGGGAGCCAGTTTCGGATGATAAATTGTTATTTAGTCCTATTTAATACGACAGCAGACGCTATCAACACTGGCCTTCTGGTCTTTTATTCAGAGTGGACTGCACAAGAAAACACAGTAAAAGAGTGATCAGTGTGCTTGAAAGTACTAAACTACCACTACACAATACTCACGTTGAACACATTCATCACTCCTCAAAGGGTATATGATCTGGAAGAAATAATATGCATTCTTAACCACAGAATAAATTGTAAATGTTAGTTCAAAATTAAACAGAAAATGTATTCAGTTACCCTGGCAATAAACAAAAAGACCTCAAGTTCAGAATGAAAAATTGTTCTATGAAATGTTTGCACTGTAATAAACAGTTGCTACAACACTCAAAATCATTCAGTAATCTACTGATTAAATGGGAGGGACGGAATGCACATAGAATAGACTTGAATTACTTAATGTCTGTCATGTCCATCTTCCCGAGGCAAGTGAGTTAACTGACTATAAAAGTCCAGTTTCCACCCTTGCCAAACTAGTGGGTGAGTGAGTGAGTTTGGTTTAACGCCGCTTTTAACAGGATTCCAGTTATATCACAGCGTGTCAGCTTAATGTGGGAGGAAAGCCCGAAGTGATGCGGGTCTCAGATGTTTACCACTTCGGTGAAACCCACGAGCACGGGTATGGTGCTGACAAACCTAGAAACATAATTGGGGCGAACTGGGATTCGAACCCACAATCATAGGTTTCTGGCGTGCCCAAGGGACGCAACTCTGCACAGCGAATTGCAGCGCCTTAGACGACTGGGCCACCCGTGCCCCCCCTTGCCGAACTAGGCTAGTATTATGGAGTTACATTTTGGCTGGACTAACGAGTCAATGCATAGTCCAATCAAAATTGCGCACCGAAATCGAAATTCGGTTCGTCACACTGTCATACAGATTTCGTTTGATTGCAGGATTTGCAAAGCATGTCCACCGCCAACTCGTTGTCAGCAGATATTTTCCAAATGTTTTCATGTTTTTAATCAAGGTGCTCACGTGATTTGATGCATTTCGCGATGTAAGACCCGTTTTATCAGAATATAGATCTTGATTGTCGATCAGATCTAACTGACCGGGCGCCACCATTTTGTGTGAAGCAAACAGAAGTGATATGAGAGGTGGAATCTGATTGGTCCATAGTAGAGGCTTAGAAGGAACATGACTGGTAATAGCCACTGGTGGCGCTACGATCGAGCCCAGTAATTCCAGCCAAGTTCGGCGAGGGTGGAAACTTGACTTTTAAAGTCAGTTAACTCTCTTGCCTCGGAAAGAGATGGTCATGTCATACTGCCACACACACTGAAGAGTGAGTGACTGAGTATTGTTTTTCGCCGCGTTTAGCAAATATTCCAGGGAAGGGATGAATGTATTAGACTTAAATTACTTGCAACATGTCTAGCACGTCTATACTGCCACACACACTGTAGAGTGAGTGGGTGACTATGGTTTGTGCCAAAGTGGGGAATCGAACCCGGGCCTTCAGCGTGACGAGCGAACGTTTTAACCACGAGGGTACTCCACTGCGCCCCACAACACCATCAAGAAGGATTGACTTTATCCACCTTAACAACTTTCCATACTTTTATAATCAATACTTCAGGACCCAAAGTAATAAACGTGTTTGTAACACAAATACATACCTGTTCCCTCAGAGTACCGTCAGTGAAGTATGGCCTCTGGGGTAGGTAGAACACAGCCTTGGATCCTCTCGCGACATGTCCTGCAAAACATGGTTGTATTTTACATCATCATGAACAGTATTTCAGTAATACCATGGCATGTCAGCTTCATGTGGGAAATAATAATGATGATGATGATGATGATGATGACAACAACAAGAACAATAAAAAGAAGAACAACAATAACAATAATAATAGTCTTGGTTCTCAGGCACCGCCCGCATCAGCATAAAGTCTGCTGCACATTTCGTTTTTATTTCCATTTTAAAATCAAAGTCAAAATCCGAATACTTAAACAAATGCGATACAATATAGCACACAGTTACTTCCCTTTACATGCTCACTGCTTTACTGCGCACATTTCGTTTTTATTTCCATTTTTAAAAAAAGAAAGAAATCCTAAAACTCAAAAACAATGTGATCCAATGTAGCACAACATTACTTCCCTTTACATGCACACTGCTTAACTGCACATCTCGTGTTATGGTCATGGCAGCAATAGGAGTTTGTATGCTTGTTTATGTAGGGAGGCCCTTTACCAGGTTGATGGTACACAACTGTTTATTTGCTTACATACTAGTTTGAGCAAGCAAAAAAACCACCATCCCCCGCCCGCACTGTGTTTTCAAAAGATATTGCCTGAGAACCAATTCTTTTATTTTTTGAAGCCTAACAGTCATGTTACCATCTCAGTGTAACCGTTCATTCATGAGTAGGAATATGCATGGTCCTTACAAGTCATGGATCATAATCATTTTCCATGCCTGGACCATTACAGAAACGGTAACTCTAATTTCCATTTGGCTGAACTCTTTCTGAGTGAGTGAGTGAGTATGGTTTTACACTGCTTATAGCAATATTCCAGCAATATCCCCATGTGGGGAATCGAACCTAGGTCTTTGGCATGAAGAGCGAACGCTTAACCCACTAGGCTACCCGACCACCCCTCTTCCTTAAAGGTATCGACCAGATATCTATATCACCACATGTACAAAATATTTTTTTCAAGGGATATATTTTAATCGCTTAACCAGGGGAATATTTAACAAGTGCACAAGTGAGCGTGACGTTAGGGTTTGAAAAATTCATTAAAAAAAGTGGAAAATTAATAAAAACAATTTTTTTCTTTTGACTGCACCCCTCCATATGACACAGATTACATGTACTAAGTTTGAGATGAATCCACTGAATAGTTTAAGAGAAATCGCGCGGACAAAGTTTTCGGATGGACGTTAGGGTTTGAAAAATTCATAAAAAAATGAAAAAATTAATAAAAACAATTTTTTTCTTTTGACTACCCCTCCATATGACACAGATTATATGTACTAAGTTTGAGATGAATCCACTGAATAGTTTAAGAGAAATTGCGCGGACGGACAGGCGGACAGACGGAACCTTGGTATAACTATATACACCTGACATTTTGTCGGGGGTATAAAAAGAAACGTACCAGTAATGCTTGACCACAGGCCATTGATGACTCGAAGCAGGGAGCTCTTCCCACAACCACTGTCACCCGTAACCAGGATGTTGATCCCGCTCTCCAGCTGGAAATTCAGATCTAAACACATCCAACAGAACAGGCTTGTAAATAGACCACAGAATCAGTTGTGATTTCTGGAATTAGTCGGATGATGGCTGAGAGCAAAGAGTTCTAAAAGATTGGTTGGTTTGTTGTTTAACGCCGCACTCAGCAATATTCCAGCTATATGACGGCGGTCTGTAAATAATCAAGTCTGACCAGACAATCCAGTGATTGATATGAGCATCGATCCATGCAATTGGGATCAATGACATGCATCAACCAAGTCAGCGAGCCTGACCACCCGATCCCGTTAGTCGCCTTTTATGACAAGCACAGTCACCTTTTAAGGCAAGCATGGGTTGCTGAAGACCTAAGTTCTAAAAGAAACAGACACATGAATATAAATGGTTTGAATGATTTACCTTATAACCATCAGTAACAAAATGAAATCTTAAAGAACACATTAACGACACCCATTACAATAGCTTGGCCCAGGCGATCGGCAGTCCCACTACATATGATTCAGGTCACCAAACAGCTCCTTTGTCTGCAGGCTAGAATATTACATCAATAGATGAATCTGGCATTTAATGAATGAATTAATTAATTAAAAAAACAGCTACAACGACTCAATTTTACCCCAATGACAGTATGGCACGAAGAGACTATTTGATATTCAGGGTGCAGGTTGGGGAGGAGGCACTTAAGTAAAGCAAGCATGAATCATATCCCCCACCAATAAGACATGTCCGCTTGAGTGCAAGGCATTAGCCCTCCGGAAACGAGCACTTCCGCCAATTTCAAAGTCAGAGTCGGTGCTATGGAAACTTGAAATGTTTTTGAAAACTTTCAAATGACATCAGTATACCACTAGACCTATTTATGTGTCAAGTTTGGTGAAAACATATTGTACGTTTTTCAAGATCTGCTCTGGAAAGGCGCACTACCGCCATTTTCAGTCCGAGTCCAAGTCGTTGCCAAGGAAACTTGAAAAATAATTTTTTTTAAAATCCCCAACAATCAAAAGGCACCAGTTCACCACTAGACCTATCAATGTGCCAAGTTTGCTAAGATATCTCTCATGGTTTTTGAGTTCTGATCTGGAAACAAAATGTGACAGTCGGAAGGACAGACAGCACCAATTCCTATATCCCTTCTCGACTTTTTCTGTACTCACTTCTGGATGAGGTGGGGTGAAATGGGGTTTAATGTCATGATCAAGATTAATGCACTTATACTGCACTATGTTTTGAGTGTGTGTGCATGAGTGTGTGCGTGTGCGTGTGCGTGTGCGTGTGCATGAGTGTGTGCGTGTGCGTGTGCGTGTGCGTGTGCGTGTGCGTGCTTGTACTAAAGTACTCACTGAAATGAAAAAAAATAAATTTCGACCTCAGATCTTAAATAAATGCAGTTAATATACAAAATATGTAAATATTCAAACAACTCAATTAGTACTAATTGGGCCTTGGCACAAATACAGCGTATCAAAGGTTTTTATGCCTTTTTACAAGTAAAAGTGTGTAAAAATGTGAATAAAACAGACTATTGTGAAACAGGGCATAACCAGGTGTAAGTAGATCAAGGTGAATGTCCATGACCTATGACACCTTGACGACATGTGAGAACAGGTGCATAATGCCTATAGTCTGTTTCTGCTATGTCAATTTGGACTTAGTTTTATTTTTGAATGTTGAAAGTGACGACAAATTACCTCCTGTAAAGTACATTTTGTATTGTTCACTGAGATCAAACTAGCAAATCCAGACTAGTACTTTTCGAGTTGTTTTGTTATTTTGTATTTACAGCGACGTAACACTTTGTGTCGATTTTTAAATTGAGAAAAACGTTTTTTTTCATTTCCGTGAGTACTTTAGTCTGCACTCATCATGGTTTTATAGTGCTAGCCCACACAGATACCAAGTCATAGTTTAACATTAATACCCCAACGATACCCCACCAGGCAGTCCTGTTTTCATCCCCTTAATCCGGAGCGCCAGGCAGGGTAATTAAGCACCATCTTTTAACGGGGTTTCTTTTTAACACATGCCCAGGGATCAAATCGCCAACCTTGTGCTCTCCGTGCAGATGTCTAGTACTCACTTCTACACAGTATTTGGGATGACTTTGGTGGACCATATGTGACATCCTGCAGTCTGAGCGCCATGTTTGTCTGGGACACTGTGTCAGCCGCACCCTCAAGGAATTCTCTGTCAGTGTCAAGGTTAACGTCAGAGAGAGGCACCAGATCAGAACTGGAGCAGACGACAGGTGCAAGACAGACAGTGAGTGAGTGAGTTGGGTTTGACGCCGCTTTTAACAGTATTCCAGTTATATCATGGCATGTCAGCTTAATGTGGGAGGAAAGCCCGAAGTGGTGCAGGATTCAGACGTTACACCACTTTGGTAAACCCACGAGCACGGGTATGGTGCTGACAAACCTTGAAACATAATTGGGGCGAACCGGGATTCGAACCCACAATCATAGGTTTCTGGCATGCCCAAGGGACGCAACTCTGCACAGCGAATCGCGGCGCCTTAGACGACTGGGCCACCCATGCCCCCCAGCCAGCTTCAGAGGCAGAGAGATCAGGGATTTAATTTTATTGTGATGTCATGGCAACCAATGAAGTCACAACAGTTTGCAATTGTGATGCAATTTCATGGAGTGACATCTTTTGATATGACCCAAGCGACATCTCCGCAAGACAGACAGACAAGTGCAGTGATTTTCCCAGTGAGCACACAGGTTTTTACATTCATATCTCTGTAAATGTTAATTCTTAAACAGACAGAACACATTAAAGTTAATACTTTACTCATAACATTTGACTGTTATTGCATATAACAAATAACATATTTGGGATAACACTTTCTTAGTAAAGTACAAATTCTTGTACTATTTGGGGTTGAGTCCCATCCAGGATTCGAACCCACACTGCCAGAGTGAGGCACCTAATCGCCAGCACACAAAGTCAGCGATCCACAAAAATGAAATTCTGACAACTGGTAGTCTAGATCACATACTTTGTGTACCCCTCCGTCAAGTGTAAATTGGCATGGCTCTCATGGCTCAAAGCTATGAATACACAATGCCATTTAGAAAGTGGTCAAATGTAACAAATGTTATATTTGGGATACTACTTTCTTAGTAAATTACAAATTCCAGTACGTTTGGGGGTTGAATCCCATGTTACATTTGACCACTTTCTAAATCGTGTATTCATATTATTGCATACAGGTGATCTGTATTTCAGTTGATGTATTTTTTAACCAAATGGCCGCCCAAAGGAAATATCGACAACTGAAAAATCATATATTTCCATCATGTGCTAAAATACAATATGAGACAATGAGGAGTTACGGAGGATCTTTCCTAAAAAAAATAACCATTATCATAAGTCATTGCCACTTTTGAGGTCTTTGATATTTTGTCTATATAAGAATTAACATTTATGGATACATTAACATAAAAATGGGTGTGCACACTGTTTAAATCCACGTAGCAAACAATAGAAACTTACACTGCTTATTTAATCATCAACTGTAGACAATAGAAAATAAATTACCTTGATCAGTGCAATAATGCAACACAAGCCCCTCCCACTCTATTATCAGCCAATCAGGAAGCAGTAGTCTGTTAGTGGGCATGGCCTATCTTGTTATTAGGTTTATGGTCACATAAATGCAAACAAATAATCTGGTTAACCAATCAAAAGCTATGAATCACCTGCAATTTATAACAAGAGTCATCCGAAGATGACATATCCCCCCGACGTGGCATGTCGGTAAACTGTGTGTACCTTCAAATGTATTTAGATGGCAAGGAAATCTTTTTCCTTGATGCCAAAACCAGAAATATAATGAAGGTTATTAAATATTGGTTCATGTAGCTCACTTTCTCATGATCTCATGAAATTGGAATAACAATAACTTCGCAGATTTGCATATGAATAGCTCTGTAGTAGCCTCATGACACAAAGGCATAAAGAGAATGTACTAGGTTATGTAGCTCACATCATATATAGTATATGATATCGGTAAATAGTACACCTTAGAATCATATGTCAGGGGCTACAAATTAAAAAGATTAAAATCTATAAATAACAAACTGCACTTCTAGTGAACATGATTGATATTTGCATAAAGTTTGGTGAATCTCTGTCCCATGGTTTAGAATATATGCTCCAGACGAGACCATTACCCTAAGTCCACCAATTTTCAATTTAAATTGAAAAAAGAAAAAATCTGTTAATAGCAAAGACACCACTACATAACCTGCTTGATAGGTGTAAAAAGTTTTGAGAAGCTAAGTTGTATGGTCTAGGAAATATGCTCCGGACAAGAGCAGTACCCTCAAATTTCCTAAGTTCAGCATATTTCCTAAAAAAAACGACAAAAATAAAAAATTCTAAAAATCTCTAAACAGAAAAAGGCACTGCTACTGAGCCTGACTGGTAAGTGTACCAAGTTTTGTGAAGCTAGGTTGCACGGTTTAGGAAATATGCTCCGGACAAGAGCAGTACAGTCATTATTTGTTGGGGGGATAAAAAAACTGGATCTCCCGAACAAGGACAGTTTCAGTACCTGTCTGCCATTGGTCTCACCTGGGCATTGTCTCCTCCAGGAAACTGTAGTCCTCGGACTGTGCATCCTTTAACCGACCCAGCACTTCAAACAGCTCTCCAACCCTGGCAGAAATATACAGGTTGTGATGAGACCATCTTACCGAGGCAAGAGCGTCCACTAGCCTGTATCGAAGTCTTGTTAACTAGGCTTTGATACAGGCTAGTGGAATCGCTTGCCTCGGGAAGATGAGATGACACATACATGGAGACAACTATGCCCAATATCCAACAGTCAATAAAAACAGCCGGAAACAAACTGTCTTTTCTAAGAATGTCTACGTTCAGTGTACATGCTTCTATGGTTTCTTCCTAAACATACCGTATTCGACGTAATAAGCGCCAGGGCGCTCCCAAAATTAGAAATAGCGGGCTCTTATTAAAATATTATTTTGGTGAAAAAAAAACAGAATTGAAAGATAAATTTTGTGGTTTATGCTGACAGCCTGGAATGTTTATGTACGGCAGATATATTTTTCCAGAATTTAATTGCCCATAATTAAAGGTGCATATAACACACGAGTGCATATTATACGCGAATGGACAAGTCTGGTGTACATTGATCAATCGGAAAGGGTGCTCATTGGGATTGTTCACTTGCCAATATATTAGCAAATATCGCCGTGGGCGCTCATTAGAGCGGGGCGCTTATTATGTCGAATACGGTAGTCCTATAACATGCACAAAGTCCCATTGCAAATAAAATATTATATATCTGTCACTCTGTCCATATAGTACCTGAAAAATACACTGGACTATAACTCTAATGTTTGTTTGTTTGTTGTTTAACGCCGCACTCAGCAATATTCCTGCTATATGACAGCGATCTGTAAATAATCAAGTCTGGCCAGACAATCCAGTGATTGACATCATGAGCATCGATCCACGCAATTGGAATACGATGACATGGATCAATCAAGTCAGCGAGTCTGACAACCTGATCCCATTAATCGCGTCTTACGACAAGCAGAGTCGCCTTTTACGACAAGATGGGTTGCCTAAGACCTATTCTACCACGGATCATCACGGGTCTATAACTCTAATGAAATAACTGAGGTCACTGCAAGATGATATAGTGTTCAACTACACAAAAACCATGAACAATAACAAGGACTTTAAAGTGGTCCAACTGACTAGTGAAATGTTTGTTTGTTTGTTGTTTAACGCCGCACTCAGCAATATTCCTGCTATATGACAGCGATCTGTAAATAATCAAGCCTGGCCAGACAATCCAGTGATTGACATCATGAGCATCGATCCACGCAATTGGAATACGATGACATGGATCAATCAAGTCAGCGAGTCTGACAACCTGATCCCATTAATCGCGTCTTACGACAAGCATAGTCACCTTTTACGACAAGAATGGGTTGCCTAAGACCTATTCTACCCCGGATCATCACGGGTCTATAACTCTAATGAAATAACTGAGGTCACTGGAAGATGATATAGTGTTCAACTACACAAAAACCATGAACAATAACAAGGACTTTAAAGTGGTCCAACTGACTAGTGAAATAAACGGACATGTCATGGACTTGCTGCTGTAATTCATTTATAGGCCAGAAATTGCCAAAATATTGGAAACACGAAGATGTGAAAGCTAAATGTAAAACTCGAGTACGGTACTTCCTGTGACCTGTAGTACACAATGTAACACACTGACCTGTGAGCGTTGCCAGCCATGTTAGTGACCTGGGAGGACAGGTCGATGAGCTTGGTGAAACAACTGATGAGGTAAATGGTCACAAACGCATTCTGGAGCACAGAAACAGCAAATGGGTTGACGACACTCAAACATCAGGAGATGCAAGTAGTGGAAATTTGAACTACCTTTCTCAGAGAACAAAACAAAACAAAAAAGGTTCCAATACAGTATAATTCATAGAATTATACCAACAATCGAGTTACTGTAAAAAATGGGATATAAAGAATCATTTCTTTGCAAATTTTTGTAAACGAGAAAAACAAACCTTAGTGCACATGTTCTTTGAGTGCAAAATTGTAAAACATATCTGGAACGTCCTTACAAAATGGATCAAAGACAAAACTGGAATAGAACTCGAACTTTCAAAATTGACAATTTTATTAGGATATCAAGAAAAACAAAATGATGTATTAAATCATATTATAACTGTAACAAAGCAAAACATATTCAAATCAAACTTTTCCGACTCCATACCAAATTTCCCACACATCAAACAAGAAATAACCGATTCATATTACATCGACAGAAATATATCATCTTCACAATGTTAATACACACAGTTCATGACATTTTGGTCTCTCTGTCACCACCTATTCGTTTAAAACCGGGGGCACGGGTGGCCCAGTCGTCTAAGGCGCCGCAATTCGCTGTGCAGAGTTGCGTCCCTTGGGCACGCCAGAAACCTATGATTGTGGGTTCGAATCCCGGTTCGCCCCGATTATGTTTCTAGGTTTGTCAGCACCATACCCATGCTCGTGGGTTTCACAGAAGTGGTAAACGTCTAAGACCTGCATCACTTTGGGCTTTCCTCCCGCATTAAGCTGACACGCCGCGATATAACTGGAATACTGTTAAAAGCGGCGTTAAACCCAACTCACTCGAACTTGCACAATCCAACAATATGACACTGGAATAATTTTTGTTTCTTATCATCTATAGATATACTTTGTAACTTGTATGTATTTAAGATTGCACGTGAACTATATTCTGTAAACATATTGTTTGTGTACTCCAAAAAGAAATAAAATATAAAAAAATATTAAAAAAACTTTCTCAGAGAACAGTGACTCAAAAATAGTAATTTTTTTCAAGTTGACAAATAAAGTCAATCATGACATTAATGAAACAAAATCTGGGTGCCCCTTGATTGCATTAGGCTTATAAAATAAAAGTATTGGTTTTCAGCCATCGGCTTTTGAAAATAAAGTGCGGGCGAGTGGTGGCATTTTTTTCTTTTTGCTTGTTCAAACTAGTATTGAACCAAATAAACAGTTGTGTACCATCAGCCTGGGAAAGGGCCTCCCTACATAAGTGAGTGAGTGAGTAAAATTTTAAGTCACATCGGCAGTATTTCAGCCATATCGTGACTATCAAAAGTTAAATATAATACATACATTGAAACTTGTATAAAAACCTGCCAACGAGGGACAGTAAAATAACTAGACTTATCACAGAAATAAATTTAAAACTAGTATGTAATCATAAAATCAATAGCACTATACATAACATTACATTATAAAAACAGGCTATAGATCGCCAGCAACAGAAGGTAGACCACCATACTGGGGACCAAGGGGACTTACAGTACCTTTGCTACCTGCATGGACCCCAGCAGGATTTACATCATCCCTTCAGCAACTGGCGACTGTATGCAAAGTTAGCCACAAGTAAAAATACAAATATTCTACGTTTAAAAGAGTAGTAGGCAGAAATATTCTTTGAATGACATGGACTTACGATATCCTCTCAGGGGGACAATAATTTTACACTACGTCAACCCCCTTTGAGGATACGGCCACCTCCCTACATAAACAAGCATACAAACTCCTATTGCCGCCATGACCATAACACGAGATGCACAGTAAAGCAGTGCGCATGTAAAGGGAAGTAACTGTGTGCTACATTGTTTTCTTTCTTTTTTTTGAAAATGGAAATAAAAACGAAACGTGCAGCAGACTTTATGATGATGCGAGCGGTGCCTGAGAACCAAAACTATTTTTTTTTAGCCTTAATAAAGTGATGAATGTTAATTTAGACATACTAGAATATACTGTCACTTCAGGTTCAGCGCAAATGCAGTAAACAATCTTTATCACATATGTTCCCTCAGTCTGTCTTCCAGACCCAAGAGCATAAATTAAAAAATGAACTAACTCAAGTCTACTACTGGATGCTCCAACAATCTTTATCACATACGTTCCCTCAGTCTGTCGTCCAGACCCAAGAGCATAAATTAAAAAATGAACCAACTCAAGTCTACTACTGGATGCTCATGTGAGTGGGTGACATAGAAAATAGTCATATTCCACATGTTTCCCATAATCGCAACATTCCCTTTTTTCCAAATGTCTTTTCAAAGCAAGATAAGTTTACCGAAATAGATTTTTCATGTATGCCTTAAATAAAGAATGTAATGAATCAGGCAAATAATACCAGTTACCATAGTGTCTTTGAGGTGTGAACTGATTTGAAGAACCAAATAATGGTAGTTGGGTTGTTCCCAAATATATGTCAAAAAATGAAAGTGGATGCTTAAGTTGCCATGGTTACTTCCTTGAATTATGGTCAGTTTGTGGAATGCCGGTATATGATATCTATGTGAATAAAATGCAAAATTACAGAGTGAACGCTTTGCAGAGTAAGGGAGACAACTGTGCAGAAATAGTCCTCCAACTTTGCCTCTGACTGCATACAAGCTATGCAGTAAACAACTAGGAGTGAGTGAGTGAGTTGGGTTTAACGCCACCTTGAACAATATTCCAGTTATATCACGGCGTGTCAGATTAATGTTGGAGGAAAGTCCGAAGTGATGCAGGTCTCAGGCGTTTACCACTTCTGTGAAACCCACGAGCACGGGTATGGTGCTGACAAACTTAGAAACATAATCCGGCGAACCGGGAATCGAACCACAATCATAGGTTTCTGGAGTGCCCAAGGGACGCAACTCTGCACAGTGAATCGCGGCGCCTCAGACGACTGGGCTACCTAAACAACTAGGAAATGAAAACTGCAGGTTTTTTTAGTATCCAATGCCTGGTAATTGTAACCAGAATCAAGGCTGTTAGGTTTCAAATGTCTAAATTTTCAGGCATAAAATTTTTCCATGACATCAGTTGGTTTATAAATGCAGAGAAAATCAACTTTATCGAAGTCTTTCCATATGAGTACATTGTTGTTCACATTTGGCTAAAAAATAGAATCAAGAAAACAATTTGTACACCACAAAAAATCCAGAACATTCCAGTGATTTGAAACCTTTTTCAACAGAGATTGCAGACCCAACTGAGCGTTGTTCACATTGATGTCAATGATACACATATACCTGGCTGATAAGTGCAGACAGCTGCTCCGCTGACAAAGAGTCGTAGCTCCCGGCAAAGACAGGCACAGCAATAGCAATGTAGCTTAGAATACTGCCCAGGTAGTCTGCAGCCTTGATGGAAACTGGAAGACAAGAAGAGTAGGTGTCATTGTCAACTATAGTGAGTGAATGTGCAGGATTATTTTAATTAAGCCATATTCAAGCAATACATCTCCACGGGCTACAAAAGAATGGGCGGGCTTCACAGATTGCAACCATGGGTCCACAGCTTTAACCACAAGACTTCCCCACCATCCGCCAACTACAGTTACTACATGAATGCTACAGTTACTACATGAAGGCTACAGTTACTACATGAATGCTAGTTACTACAGGTATGCTAGTTACTACATGAATGCTACAGTTACTACATGTATGCTAGTTACTACAGGAATGCTACAGTTACTACATGACAGGAATGCTAGTTACTACAGGAATGTTACTGTTACTACAGGAATGCTACAGTTACTACAGGAATGTTAGTTACTACAGGTATGCTACAGTTACTACAGGTATGCTAGTTACTACATGAATGCTACAGTTACTACATGAATGTTACAGTTACTACAGAAATGCTACAGCTACTACAGGAATGCTACAGTTACTACATGACATGAATGCTACAGTTACTACAGGAATGCTACAGTTACTACATGAATGTTACAGTTACTACAGACAGGAATGCTACAGTTACTACAGGAATGTTACAGTTACTACATGAATGCTACAGTTACTACAGGTATGCTAGTTACTACAGGAATGCTAGTTACTACAGGAATGTTACAGTTACTACAGGTATGCTAGTTACTACAAGAATGCTACAGTTACTACAGGAATGTTACAGTTACTACAGGACAGGAATGCTACAGTTACTACAGGAATGTTTCAGTTACAACAGGAATGCTACAGTTACTACAGGAATGTTACAGTTACTACAGGAATGCTACAGTTACTACAGGAATGTTACAGTTACTACAGGAATGCTACAGTTACTACAGGTATGCTACAGTTACAACATGAATGCTACAGTTACTACAGGTATGCTACAGTTACTACAGGAATCACACAAAGCAATATACACTGAGGCATACAGGTTCTCATGCTGATCACTGTCTAATCCTTGTGTTGAATCTTATTGGCAAGTCATCAATATCTGTTCATCTTGATGCTGTCCCCAGCAACATACACTGGTCGTACCATGGGGATTCAGGGTTAGAATTGATCCCCAGCAACCTATGCTGGTCGTACGAGGCAAGCTAGGGTGCATGGTTAAAAACTTATGGGCTGTACAAAAGCTTGGACGGACGGACGGAAGGACGGACAGACGGAACGCTATATACCCCCGATTTACTTCGTAACTGGGGGTATAATTAGAAATAGGGGGCTCTTATTAGTTGAAAGATCGTAAATGTCATGGTTTATGCTGACAGCCTGAAATGTTTATGTACAACAGATATATTTTTCCAGAATTTAATTGCCCATAATTAAGGGTGCATATAACACACGAGGGCGTATTATATGCGAATAAATAAGTCTTGTGTAAATTGATCAATACGAAGGGGTGCTAATTGGGATTGTTCACTAGCCGACATATTAGCAACTATCGCTGTGGGCGCTTATTAAAGAGTTTTTACTCAAAGGGTTCTATTTTAATTTGGTTATTACATTTTTCATTGGGTAACCAATATTTTTTCACTCATCTATTCATCACTCTATTGGGTTTTTCCCAAAATGAGTAAACATTTTAAGATTTTAAAAAATAATATAATGTTTTAGATGTATAAAAGGGTTCCAACAATAGGCTTGACTCGAAAAGTAAATTAGCTCGTAATTGTGTTTTGGAAATTAGCTCTGTTATACGCATGCTGAAAAAGCTTTATTGGGGATTTATGCATGCTGTTTTTATACATTGAGTTTTTCATTTAATGCATGCGTTTCTGTAAGCAAGTTAATTGAAAGTAATTGAGTTCTGAATATTATTTGTGGGGGTGGGGGCTGGGTATTTTACGCCAATACGCAGCTTATCTGTAGCTCTGAGAAAGAGAGACTTAAATAAACACTTCTCTCTCCTAGACTGCCCCTGAATTCACACTGGGGTGACATTAACTTCTTTCCACTTACACCCTGAAATCATCTTTACTTTTCGAGTCAAGCCTATAGTTAGAACCCTTTTATACATCTAAAACATTATATATATTTTTTTTTAAATCTTAAAAGTCTTTTGACTAAACTTCAAAGAGTTCAAAACTGTGCTGCCAGGCTTGTTACTGAATCCAAAAAGTTTGACCATATCACACCGATTGTACAGAACCTCCACTGGCTCAAAATCAATAAGAGAATCCAGTATAAAGTGATGCTGATTGTGTTCAATGCGAGACACCATCAAAAACCAACTTATATCAGCGAGCTTCTTGAAGATTACGTGCCTGGGAGATCTCTCAGATCAAGCTGCCAGTCCCTACTCTCTGTGCCTAGTGTTAGAACGGCGACTTTTGGAGGTCGGAGTTTCGCCAAAGTTGCCCCTGAGCTATGGAATAGGCTGCCATTGGATATCAGGAACATTGACAGTCCTACTTTGTTCCGATCAAGACTCAAAACCTATCTTTTCACCAAATCTTTCTTGGAGTATTGAGGCTTTGTGTTTTCCTAGCTGCGTAATGTCTCTTTTTTGTGTAGACTCAAATGAAGCGCTTTTGAGCAGTTCTTCGAAGTGGATACCAGCGCTATATAAATCTGTAGTTATTATTATTTGTGAGGACTATAGAAGTACAGGACACATCCTAAACCAAGGATATCATGTTGTTTATAAGACTCACAGTTCAGAGCGTACTGTCTGCGTATCAGTTTATGCTGGACCTTGATAAGATCATGGAGTTTCTGATTGGCTTTCTTCTCCTCAGTGACCCCTGACCTGTAGAAAGCTGCTGACTCTGCATTTACTCGGATCTGCATGTGCTTGAACCTGCATCACAGAAGAAGAGACCACTTAGCACTGATTGTGCATCCAGCAATCACATTAATTACAACGTTCCTTGTCTTCAAATACAGGGTATCAATAATTCATTATGTGATTTTTGCTATGTAAGTATGATGAAAATGTTTTCATTTAAAGATTCCATGATAACAAGACATAATTTTTTTTAATACATACAACACTGTGTCCGAGCCTAAAAATCGAGGTGACAAATGCTGTGATGTCATTTGACATGACAACTGATGGAAGCTTTACATAACTCATAAATATTCGTTCAGTATGCACAAATGCATGAATGCATTAAATAAAACAAACTATGCCTTGAATGAAGCATATGTAAAACTTGCTACATGGAATTAATTCAGTACCTTTACCAGAGATTTAAAAATTTCCAACCTCTTCAATAAACAAGTTTTTTTATTACTGTTTAACATGATCAAGTTTTACCATCATATCTAAATCTAGTTGAACATTTCATTGTGAGGTATGGCGGGAGCTTTGTATCTCTTATATGGACCCTAGGAATAAAATATTCAGGGGTCCAGAGGATAATAAAACACTGTCACACTACACTGGGTGTAGGAAGGCGAGTCTCACCTGAAGTCTCCCTCCCTCCTCTTCTGATGGAAGACAGACCTCACCACGGGGGACATGAGGAACTTGTTGATGATTGTCGCCAGGATGAAGAAAACCACCACACTCACTGGACCAATGTACCCAGTGCTGAAACAACCAACAGATGACCTGATTTATACATCCAACAGGTGACCTGATTTATACATCCAACAGGTGACCTGATTTATACATTCCACACTCACTGGACCAATGTACCCAGTGCTGAAACATCCAACAGATGACCTGATTTATACATCCAACAGGTGACCTGATTTATACATCCAACAGATGACCTGATTTATACATTCCACACTCACTGGACCAATGTACCCAGTGCTAAAACATCCAACAGGTGACCTGATTTATACATCCAACAGATGACCTGATTTATACATCCAACAGGTGACCACATTTATACAACCAACAGGTGACCTGATTTATACATTCCACACTTGTTGGACCAATGTATCCAGTGCTGAAACATCCAACAGATGACCTGATTTATACATCCAACAGGTGACCTGATTTATACATCCAACAGCTGACCTGATTTATACATCCAACAGGTGACCACATTTATACAACCAACAGGTGACCTGATTTATACATTCCACACTTGTTGGACCAATGTATCCAGTGCTGAAACATCCAACAGGTGACCTGATTTATACATTCCACGCTCACTGGGCCATTTGTTCATATTTAATATTTTATTTGTAAGATTTGACCATTAGTGTTTACTTTTGACCCTATTTCAGCTGATGAATTTCTTGTCCAAATGACCACCCTTTGACAAGTCCTCACTTAACAATGCTCACAGAAACCTTCACTGAATTACTGAATGAAACTGTGAGATTGGACAAGTCATCAGAGCCATAATGGCCTTCTATGCTCCAAGAAGTGGTGAGATGCACACGAGTATGTGTGTGAATGCATGCTTGCTAATGTGTGGCTGCTTGTCCTGACTAATGCCGTTTTTTAATGCTAGCCAAAGGAGATGCCATGCGGCAGTTTAACATGAATACCCACTCAAGCACATTATACTGACTCCGGGCCAACCAGTCCTTGTTTTAGCCCCTTAAGTGAGTGAGTGAGTATGGTTTTACGCCGCTTTTAGCAATATTCCAGCAATATCACGGCGGGGGACACCAGCATTGGGCTTCACACATTGTACCCATGTCGGGAATCGAACCCGGGTCTTCGGCGTGACGAGCAAACGCTTTAACCACTAGGCTACCCGACCGCCCCTTAGCCCCTTAAGAGAAGTGCCAGGCAGGGAAACAACAAGAACCATCTATCACCGGGTACATCTTCCCGAGGCAAGAGAGTTAACTGACTTTAAAAGTCCAGTTTCCACCCTTGCTGAACTAGGCTGAAATTACTGGGCTCGATCGTAGCGCCACCAGTGGCTATTACCAGTTATGTCCCTTCTAATCCTCTCCTAAGGACCAATCAGATTCCAACTCTCGTATCACTTGCGTTTGCTTCACACAAAATGGTGGCGCCCAGTCAGGACTATCTGATTGATAATCAAGATCTATATTGTGATAAAACGGGTCTTACATCGCGAAATGCATCAAATCACGTGACCACCCTGATTAAAAACATGAAAAGATTTAGAATGATATCTGTTGACAATGAGTTGGCAATGCACATGACTTGCAATAACTGCAGTCGATCGAAATCTGAACGACAGTTTACGAACCGGATTTCGATTTCGGTGCGCGATTTTGATTGGACTGTGTGTTGACTCGTTAGTCCAGCCAAAATGGAACTCCATAATACCAGCCTAGTTCGGCAAGGGTGGAAACTGGACTTTTATAGTTAGTTAACTCTCTTGCCTCGGGAAGATGAACGTGGTATGGCCCAGAGTACATACCGTACGGAAGCTTGGTACACGTAGTAGCCGATGGTGAAAGGGGAGATTATCAGGGGGGCAATTATCAAACTGAAGAAATTGCAAAGTTTGTCCACATCCTGCGTGATTCTCTGATCTCTGCAAGATACAAAATGGTAGAATTTGTTGTTTATATTCAGCAAGTATGTCATCATGGACATATATTGGTGTTTGGAAACATGAGTTTGTGCAATGAAAAGTAGACTAAGAATCATAAAACATAATTTGAAAGAAAAGGGAAAAATGATTTGCATTAGACACAAAAAACAAAACAATTGGTTCTCAGACAATGACTTTTGAAAATATAGTGCAGTTGGGTGGTGTGTTTTTTTTGTTTGTTTGTTTGTTCAAACTAATATGTAAACAAATAAACAGTTGTGTACCATCAACCTGGGAAAGGGCCTCCCTACATAAACGACCTGTGAAGATCCAGGGGTAGAATAGGTCTTCAGCAACCCATGCTTGCCGTAAAAGGTGACTATGCTAGTCGTAAGAGGTGACTAACGGGGTCGGGTGGTCAGGCTCGCTGACTTGGTTGATGCATGTCATCAATCCCAATTGCGTGGATCGATGCTCATGATATCAATCACTGGATTGTCTGGTCCAGACTCGATTATTTACAGACCGCTGTCATATAGCTGGAATACTGCTGAGTGCGGCGTTAAACAACAAACCAACCAACCAACCAACCAACCAACCAACCAACCTACATATACAAGCATACAAACTCCAATTGCTGCCACGACCATAACATGATATGCGCAGTAAAGCAGTGCACATGGAAAGGGAAGTAACTGTGTGCTACATTGGATCACATTGTATTTAAGTATTAGGATTTTTAGATTTGGGGGGAAAATGAAAAAAAACAAAAAAAGTGTGGCAGACTTTATGATGATGTGGGCGGTGCCTGAGAACCAAGACTATTATCTTTTTTAGTCTTATGTACATACACTCAAGATAAACAATCAAAATTGGGTTCTCGGGCAGGTCGGAACATTTAGTGACAACAAAAAGTTGTAACAACAAGAAACAGCAAAGTACACACGGGTTATCTATAGCTTTGTCCAGCACATTGAGTCTGTAATAGATGATGTCGTAGAAGTAGCGGCGGTGTAGAGCAACAGTCAGCATGCTCCTCCAAGTCACATATAGTACTGATGACACATACAAGATGGTACTCTTCATCTGAACATGCAAGAAAATAATGTTAACATCATGCTGGCCTATTTCTGATTTCGATGTTCATGAAAGTAGATATAGCCATGTTTAAAAAATTATGAAGCCTTGCAGTTTTAAGACACCTGATTTCTAACAATCTCATCAAAATCAGATCTTTGTACTCGCTACCGAGTTGAGTTGAGATTTTTTAAGTCACATCGGCAATATTTCAGCCATATCATGACTTACTCGCTTCCACTAAACAAAGATCTGAGGACATCCCATTAGGGGTCATTTCAGAACGACCTTTCATTCGACCAATCAGAGCGTTGCTTACCAGATCATGAATGTGACAGTCGGAATGTGATTCCTAAACATGCAGCCTCGAAAATTTTAACGCGGGGTATTCTGAACGATAGTTACAGGCTTTACGACTGAATCCATACAATCTATGTGCCCTGACATATTATTAACCATCCCAGAATGTTCTTTTGTTCAGGTTTCAATTTTTTAATCAAGAATTTGTCAAAATATGTTTCAAAGCATAGTCGCCAATTACACATTAGTGCCGTAAAGCAAGAGAAAGCTGCTTTCTGATTGGCTAATGTCGACTTCTTGTCAGTCATTCCATTGGTCAGTTAAGGTTTGTGAAAGGTCAGTCTGACGTGACCCGTAATAGGGTGTCCTCAGATCTTTGTTTAGCGGCAGCGAGGACTAAGATCTGATTTTAATGACATTGGATTTCTAAGAACTTAATGGGAATGTTTATCCTGCTGGTTGCAACAAATCAACACTAATGAAAGTGTATTTGTACAGCGCCAAATTCCATACATGATGTGTAAGCTCAAAGGACAACAATTGACAAAGATATATACAAATATATAAGATAGGTAGGCGATAAATCGCAAAGAACAATGAAGAACGAAGCGTTGTTTATAATCCATGATAAAACATTGTTTTATCATGATGTCATTTCTTGACGACGTCGTAAATAAGACGACATTATTTTTTAGAGGGAGGTGTCTAGATAGACGTAGCTTGGCAGCGCAGATGAACGCAATGGCTGAACGATCGCTTCCAAAAGTGGGAGATATATGAGAATCAGTATTGGGAGAAAAGGTACAGATAATCAACGTGAAAATTGTGAAAGTTGTGAGACCACATTTAGCGCCCCCCCCTCATAAATTATTGGACTTGTCCGACATTGCTGCAGTTGGATTCTATGCAGGGAGTCATCATTATTTAAATATGGGTCTATATTTTGTTAACATTATTTAAATATGGGTCAATATTTTGAAGCGAGTACTTTTAACTATCATCCTTAAAGAGGCTGTACGTAATGTTGATATCTCATACAAGAAATAAACAACAGCCGTTTATCGCAGCTCCTCATGGTTTATTCTCCCAGCAGTGTTTTATTGGACGATTTTTTATTGGACGATAAACAACTCCAACTTGTCGTTTATTTCTTACATACAGATAAACCTATTGCAATTAGATTGTAGATATTCTAAACATAAAGGTCTTTATCTGGCTCTTGAAAGAGGCCAGGGTCCACTTGCAAAATGTGATCTTAGTGCTACATTCATCGTAACATAGATACTGTAACATAGACTTTACATCGTAACATAGATACTCTAACATAGACTTTACATCGTAACATAGAGACTCTAACATAGACTTTACATCGTTACATAGATACTCTAACATAGACTTTACATCGTAACATAGATACTCTAACATAGACTTTACATCGTAACATAGAGACTCTAACATAGACTTTTCATCGTAACATAGAGACTCTAACATAGACTTTACATCGTAACATAGAGACTCTAACATAGAGACTCTAACATAGACTTTACATCATAACCTAGATACTCTAACATCGACTTTTCATCGTAACCTAGATACTCTAACATAGACTTTACATCGTAACATAGAGACTCTAACATAGACTTTACATTGTAACATAGATACTCTAACATAGACTTTACATCGTAACCTAGATACTCTAACATAGACTTTACATCGTAACATGGATACTCTAACATAGACTTTTCATCGTAACATAGATACTCTAACATAGACTTTACATTGTAACATAGAGACTCTAACATAGACTTTACATCGTAACTTGGATACTCTAACATAGACTTTACATGGTAACATGGATACTCTAACATACACTTTACATCGTAACATAGATACTCTAACATAGACTTTACATCGTAACATAGATACTCTAACATAGACTTTACATCGTAACATAGATACTCTAACACAGACTTTACACAATCAGAGCAGACTAGTGATCACACTTTATGAATGAATGACATTATTTCGTAAGGGGGCCACCGGCCCATTATACATTGTTCATTAATCGGTATCCATTGTAACTTTCAAGCGCCAGATGATAACAGAGTATATAAAATTAATAATGGTAAAAAAATAGAGCAGATCATACTAAAAAGATCATTTCTTGTCCACAGGGGTTTACCCCAACCGATTACTTTATATGAAATTGTTTACAGTGTATAAATAAACAATGAAGCTTTGGAATGTATCAGTACTTATTTACAAAAGAGTTTGTCACAGTAGATAAGTACATAAATTCTGTTTACAGTGTATATTTGAGCAATAAAGTTTGAAAAGTAGAGCCGAAAAGTAAATCCTACAAGAAGCATCAGTTCTTGTTTACAAAGCGTCTATTTCACCCGACCACGGGGGACTGAATTATTGAAAGCCATTATTAAATATGTAGTGAGTATCAACCCAAATACATGTGGTTTCCTCTTAATACCTGTTCATATTAATCACTGGTTAAGAACTTTTCCCTTTTCTTAAATGCAAGAAAAATAAATTTTCCTATGCTGTTTAACATTGTGGTGTTAGAAGATACAAGTAAACTATGAAGTTTTTGCTCTGTAGGACAGGGTGATAATAACTAGGTGAGTGAGTGAGTGAGTTGGGTTTAACGCCGCTTTTAACATTATTCCAGTTATATCACGGCGGAAAGCCCGAAGTGATGCAGGTCTAAGACGTTTACCACTTCGGTGAAACCCACGAGCACTGGTATGGTGCTGACAAACCTAGAAACATAATCGGGGCGAACCGGGATTCGAACCCACAATCATAGGTTTCTGGCGTGCCCAAGGGACGCAACTCTGCACAGCAAATCGCGGCGCCTTAGATGACTAGGAATAAGTGACTAGTGATCACACTGGTAAGCTAAACTGACGGGCGGCCATTCGGTAAAAAATACATCAGTTGATATAAAGGTCAAATGTATGAAATAATAGTCACATGTTACGAATAAAGTAATGAATATCATTATAAAGGTCAACATACAAAACAAACAGACGACATATGAAAGAAAGAACAATGTGTAGCATATTTAGAATGTCAGAGCACACAAAAGGACACCAAACACTAAAGGACAATGTCGACAATAAAGAACGCCTGATGGCGGTGCAAATTGTGCAACAGTCTAATTTTAATCAGTTTGTTCAACTGTGTATATGATAAATGTTGGCAATGGGCAACATGTCACCGAGGTACACTATTGGGGTTCTATGCGTACCTCGTTAGGTTTTATACGAGCCGGAGGCAAGTGGTATAAAACTAAACGAGGGACGCGTAAAACCCCATGTACCCCTCTTGATCCTGCCACAACGAATTTATCTTACCGATATGTTTTAATGCAACATTGTAAAAGAATTAACACAAACTCAAAATTGACAGAAAACAGCTTTCGATTGACCTGGATTCATTTGTGCTATGTCATGTGACTTCCATTAACTCGTGCAAAAAGCGTGCAGGTTTTTGCTTTGAAGTGGGGTATAAGGGATATATTTATATATTTATGGAAATAAAAATGAAACATGAGGTGGACTTTATGATTATGCGGACCAAGATTATTATTTCTTTAAGCCTTAAGCCCCTGGTTGCACACATGTGAATTAACATTGCTTTTAAAAAATCTTAGCTTAATTAAACATGATAAAATGACAAAATCTCTTACAAAAGCTTCTACGAGAATCAGCAGAACTGCCTTGATTGTGTTGGAACGAAATCCGTCCACGTCCTTGTTTCCCAGGACCTTGTAGTACTCACTAGGGAGGAGGCCTATGTTGAAGATGATTACTTGCTCTACAAACACGAACAAAATACATATACTTGGACATCAGGGACCAGTTTCACAAAACAATCTGAGCGCTATGCCTGTTGTAAGTCCATGTCGAAGTATGTCAGTTATGTGTGTTTGTTTGTTGTTTAACGCCGCACTTAGCAATATTCCAGCTATATGATGGCAGTCTGTAAAAGATCGAGTCTGGACCAGACAATCCAGTGATTGACATCATGAGCATCGATCCTCAGCAAAATTCCAGGTATATGACGGTGGTCTGTAAATAATCGAGTCTGGACCAGACAATCGAGTGATTGACATCATGAGCATCGATCCACGCATATGGGATCAATGATATGCATCAACCAAGTCAGCGAGTCTGACCACCCAATCCCGTTAGTCGCCTCTTACGACAAGCACAGTTGCCTCTAACGGCAAGCATGGGTTGCTGAAGACCAATTCTACCCAGGATCTTCACAGGTCTATGGGAGTTTTGTTTTTTTATTCACAGGTTTCTTTGGGATATTTTTTAACAAGTCGTGTTTATGAATTATTTGTCTCTGCAGTTTAATGTTATTTAAAATACAATTTTTGGTGGTGAAAACTGTACATTTGCATTCTGCAAATTAAAAGAAATATGGCACTGTAGCTCACCTGAATATGTAAGTCCGGTGTACATGCTTTGCAAATCATGCAATCGACCAAACCTGCATGATAGTTTACTAACCGGATTAAGTTTTGTGATTTTGATTGGACTATGGATTTACTCGTTAGTCCAGCCTCAACTCAATATAATACCAGCCTAGTTCGGAAAGGGTGGAAACTGGACTTTTATAGTCAGTTAACTCTGTAGAGGGGAATGTCCGAGTAACTCTCCATTCCTTAAAAATAATGGAGCAGAGGCCCTGCAGGGGCCAAGGCCCATTATATTTAAGGAATGGAGAGTTACGAGGATATTCCCCTACTTAAAACTCATCCCAACTTACACTCAACATACACTTTGACAAAATATTCTGTAGTTGAAAATATTTGAAAAATAAACCAGAACTCTTTGTTGTCTGTATTTTTACTTCATGAGTTGCCCTTGCGTGATGCACGAGGAATGCATTATCTGCCGCTGACATTTACAATGCATGGTAGACGGCTCTTCATAATTTCATTGGGTCCTAAACTAGTATTTATCAATCGCTTGCACATTGTTAATACATGCTGATGGGTATAATAGGAAATATAGAGTCCCGAGCAAGCGAATATTTATATTACCTTATTTGTTTTTTCTAGTCAAAGGTTTATCTAATTGCTTTAAACATGAACATTGTTGTGGGTAACCTGCTCTAACATAAAATATATACATATTATTTTGAGCTTATAAGCATTATGCAAAATTATGCAAATATTTAATAGTTAATTTCATATCATGCCTTCATGTGCCGCAGCAGCTGAGATTGACAATTACACGTTTTCAAATCTAACTATGCGTGTTCGAACCCCGCTGGCGACACGTTTTCGGAAAAAGAATGAAAATATTCACTTGTAAATAAGTGTAAAAAAATAGTTCCGTCTGTTACAAGTGGAAATTAATTCAAATGTTACTTCAAGGTATTGTACAGTTGACAAGCAACTCTCCATTCCTGAAAAATAATGGAGCGTTCAAACAATGGAATGACGTCACAGATGTGTTTTAACTTGCTTTGGGAAGTTGGCACAGGCATTGCAAATGATGCCATGGTGTGTTGAATCATTTCTTAGCAAGTGAAATGGCTTGTCTAGAAGTTCCATGACAGTTTCCTCAAGCAAAAATATTCGACAAAAATAAATTAGTCATCCTGCTTTCTCAAAGTTTGTGAAGATTTAATGCAACTGAAAATGTGAAAACAGTGAAATGAACAAGGATACCCACACACGCATTTATTTACATGCTCCGTTTCTTCTCATCCCATGCATACAAACGCTTGAGAAGGGGGTACAAACAGTTTGTCCAAATTTAGAATGTTTTTTTTGTTTGTTTGTTTTTTAACCCCGCACTCAGCAATATTCCAGGTATATGACGGGGGTCTGTAAATAATCGAGTCTGGACCAGACAATCCAGTGATTGACATCATGAGCATCGATCCACGCATTTGGGATCAATGATATGCATCAACCAAGTCAGCGAGCCTGACCACCTGGTCCCGTTAGTCGCCTCTTACGACAAGCATAGTCGCCTTTTACGGCAAGCATGGGTTGCTGAAGACCTATTCTACACCGGATCTTCACAGGGCCTAAATTTAGGAGCTAAAGAATGTTTGCACACATGCTGTCCAAACTCATCCCAAAGATGTTCATTGGCAAAATGTACCAGTCCCACACAAATTTCTCCTTTTTTTAAAAATATTTCGAGACTGTCGCTCAAAATATATATTTAACCTTGAAGCAAGGCAAACCAATGAAAATTCTAAAACCAGACTTTTTGATCTGATGCAACAAATAAGTGCCCCACACCTAATCATGCATTTTTATTGGATTGTCAAGATTCCAGTACATATTTACATGGTGTTTGTTTCACAATTTTTAGGGGGCACGGGTGGCCCAGTCGTCTAAGGCGCCGCGATTCGCTGTGCAGAGTTGCGTCTCTTGGGCACGCCAGAAACCTATGATTGTGGGTTCGAATCCCAGTTCGCCCTGATTATGTTTCTAGGTTTGTCAGCACCATACCCGTGCTCGTGGGTTTCACAGTGGTAAACGTCTGAAACCTGCATCACTTCGGGCTTTCCTCCCACATTAAGCTGACACGCCGCGATATAACTGGAATACTGTTAAAAGCGGCGTTATACCCAACTCACTCACTCACTCACTCACTCACAATTTTTAACTTACCCAGTAGAGATAGCAGAAGAAGAAAGAAACTCAACAGAGAGGTCACGCTCAGCCATCTTGGGAACATCAAACGAAAAAGTCGCAGGAAGCGTTTGATGAACACAATATCAAAACTATATCTGAAAAAAAGGATGATAATACATGTCTATACACTTTATAACCTGTTATCAAAATTTTAAAAAATGACATTTTCATATGTTCCAAGGCCATCTTTTGATTCATAATTATTGCATTTATTTATTACATAATTTATTGTATATTATGATTCATTTTATTAACCTGTCCTTTATTGGCGTTAACATGTTAAACAAAACTCAATAGAGTTAAGTCAGTGCAATAACAAAATAATGTCCCAAACATTTAAATAGTTATTAGAACAAAGCATGTCTCATTCATTTCATCATGTTATACTCTTATACTGCAAACTAAACGTGATTGTAACATAGATATTTTCGTCCATTTTTTTTTTACCGATTTATTTCATTGAAAGGTAGGGTGCAAAGGGAGGTAAGTGATATCGTTGGCTGCTCGACAAGGGCTCGCTTATCTGAGCCGGGAGCGAGCTATTCAGAAATATAAATTTCATAACTCATAGAGACAAGATTGGATTGAAACTGCTCACATCGATGCAGCTGCATCTTATAAAGCCCTTGAACAAATATGGTAGCTTGCCACTATTTAGAAACGTATATGGACTCACTTCGAATCGGAGCTCAAGCGAGCGTGGCCTCCTTCCGAGGACATGTTTAGGGGAAGACAACTCCAGGCGACCGCAAGTGCGAGTTTCAAAGTCACAATCATTAATATGGTGGTTCAAGCACTAACATTTCGTTTGGCAATGATGTATACGGGTGATCATTGGGATCACTCTACGTGCTTTTTTTTCAAAGCCATTGTTTCACGAAAATTAATTACAAATAGATCTACATCACATCTTGAACATAGATCTATAGTGTATTGGATAATTATCTTTTTTTAAAAAATGTAAGAAGCATTCTTATCTTCATCCAAATCACTGGAGTCCGTATCTAAAAATAGACGCCCTCGTGCATATTCATTACCATCTCCACACGCGAGCCCGAAGGAATATGCATGAGGGCGTCTATTTTTAGATACGGACTCCTGTGGGTCAATCCGCCCCAATTTCCTAGTCTGTCTGTGCTGTTTGTTTGTTGATTAACGCCGCACTCAGCAATATTCCAGCTATATGACGGCGCCTAGTCTATGTATGCATGCGGACAATATCAGATGTAGTCTTACAGGGTATTTATTAAATGAACGTAAAAAAAATCTATAATCACAGACTCGATCTCTATCGGTGAGGTGAGGTGAAAATGGGTTTATCACCCAAAACTAGGTTCCCACAGGAGATATCGCTTGGATGAGATCAAGCGATATCTACAGTGTAGATATCGCTGCAATGAAATTACATCACAATGCTTTGCAGACCATTGTGACGTCACTGGTTACCATGACGTCACAATCAAATGACATCACTAATGGCTCTGCTACTGAAGCTGTTTGCAGTACTTTTTACACTGAAGACACTGCTAATTACTGTCTACAAATTGAAAAAGTTGAAAGAATGATGTTGGATGATATCCGTCTTTTATGAAATCACCAATGATCATTCCAAAACGTCTCCGATAACCCGAGAATCGTTTCGAATGTTTTGGAAAATACGCAAACACGAACGCCGAAGTGAACTTTTCGCCATATTGGCTAGTGTTTACAAAATCTCGTTTCAGGTACACCGGTTATGAGGCGCCTGTAACATCGCGTATATTTCAAACTCAGCTCCATACACACATCCTTGAATTCCTCATACATTTTTGAATCAAATGACCAATGCTCATACAGATTTTACACAGTGTAGCATTTTCTCCTATTTTGAGCATTGGTTCAACATTTTCAGAATATGCACGGGAAGTGAATAGTAGGAAATATTAGGGGATTTAAAATGGATACATTACAATGATTTGATATTTTCAACAGAAATTGTCAAAGTTACCGTCCTGTGTGACGCCATGACTGACGCAAAATCACGCACAACGACAACAGTATTTATCGGAATTTCTGCCTATTTCGGTTCTTTTCAATGAAAATTATAACAACAAATAACAGTACATAGATTGTCAGAATGTTTCTGATTACCTACATGTCACATTTATGTATATGCGATCCCTGAATCAAC
Source organism: Haliotis rufescens (assembly GCF_023055435.1). NCBI lineage: Eukaryota > Metazoa > Mollusca > Gastropoda > Lepetellida > Haliotidae > Haliotis > Haliotis rufescens. The sequence continues at coordinate 58,095,393 of NW_025964001.1, read as the reverse complement.
GAAAGACCCCTCGTAAAATCCCGCGTACTGTTGACAGTGAACACGCCATTTTGTAAAAGTCGGTCACAGGTAGTGATGTCATACGTCAACATTGTTGTACATATTTGGTAATTTCTTTGAGGTGAAGGTCCTTGAATGAGAGTGCACACGATCATTGTATCATGCTGTTTACAGTTTCAGTTATGATGAAGATTTTGCATATGTTTTATACAATTTTTCACACAATTAATTTCCCTTTGGATATTTGTCAATGTTCAAAATGATATCATAGGCAAATATAAGCCACAACATGTATGAACGAACCTTTGATAATCTCCTGTTTGTTTGAACATTGTTTACATAACAATTGATAGGTTTTTAGTGTCGAATACGATATTTCTTTCCTTTGGACAAGTGTTACAAGATGAAGCGTAAAGGTAACTGCAGCATGTACGTATTTCTCGGGATGTGTAATAGTCAATATCATAAGTTCATATAACCAATGTCTTTGAATAGCTGTTTCATTTTATTTTATAACTAAAACTGAATCGATCTATATTACTTTAACAAAATGGATAATATTTTTCGTAAAAAGATATGCACACATTTCTGAAAGAATTGTCTTGGTCTTGGAATTGTTTTGTTTTTGTCGTTTGATACACAGAGCCGTGATATCTAACGATTCGCCAGGTGCGTGTTAGCCACAAACAATTTACGAATTATTCCTCTCGTTTTGCATCATATAATCAATGGTTTGTGTTTTTTTAATATTGTGATCACAGGATATTAAACTGTTCACTTTATTTCTCCTGGAATTGTAAAATGTATAAAAATAAAACCCATGCCAAGTACCCTAGCTGTTGGTTCAACCGTATACGATTATCCTGACAATTATATACCAATAGAGCTTTCTTCGCATCTTTTAGTGTGTAATTCTGAGACGAGATGAAGATAAATAAGAACAATATCTGTCCAATATTGAATATAATTTGGTTGTTTTGAAATATTCTTTTGTGTATTTCATTACGTAAATTGATGCCAAACAGGTGCGTGTCTTGTCCAATTAAGACACACGATAAACTAGCTAATTGTTTACATATTCAAGACATTATTTAATTGGTGAAAGCAGCCATTTTATGTTGTGTCGAAAAAGCGTCAAATTCCGTTTTACACATCGAGATTTTCCATATCATGAACGAAAATTAAGGGAGATATATATTAATCAAAATACCAGAGTCATCTTTCTCCGACGTTATGAAAGACATAAAACCAGCCATGACGTCAAATAGAACGGTGTTATTGTTTTGAGTATTTCATTACATTTGATGATAAGGCTAGTGCTCCATTAATAATGGTGCAACATTAGTCAAATTACACTTACACATTCAGGAGAATGTTGGAATCTAAGGACTAAGTTATAGGTTAGATAGGGCCATCCTTTTCTCTATTATCTCTTTTTTATGAAACACGATTTCATCATTTCTTATGGGTTTTTTTTTACAACTAAACGTATAGTTTCTTTATCGATATTTGTGTTGGAATAGTTTGGTTCCTCGTGAACAAAACACCACGAAAATATATTATCCTTACCCACAGCTAATTCTCACCAAGTGACCTGAGTTACAATAAACTAGTGCTAAGCTTAGCGGAGTTATGCCCCCTTTTCTTTGTACGTGTGTAACCTCTCTGTCGCCTTTTGACGTCATAGAGAAAAATCAGTTTTCGTCATTTACGGCAAGCTATTTTTGGCATTGCATGTTTGTCGTTATACATACGCATACAACTCCATTTGGTATATAGTTATGTCGTTCAGATATTAGGCAGTATTTTGTTCGCTCACAGATTCCGTAAAGCTTCTAAATAAAAAAAACCGTCGCACAGTACTTTTATCGGTGTACGATAAAAAGCGGAGAAATTTACTGTTTTTCAAGGCAGAAAAAATTATCGGGCAACACTTAGAAGTGTATTTTTTTAAAACCGGTTCAATATTTGCAGTTAACTTTACACCATCAAATAGGAAATTTAATATTCTCCACCTCTGCGTAATTTTATAGCCAGAGGTCGATCCAGTGCCGCGTGAGCGCAATTCTCGCACAACTTTCACTTTTCCAATCTTAGGAAAATGTGCGTCAGAAAAAAAACTCGGCATCCAGAGGGTTAAACAACAAATAAACAAACAAAAACAAAATCATTTTGCTTGGGTAAGAGCGCCAAAGCTTCCATCCTAACCTGTCCAGTTATGTTGAAATAAACATTGGCTGCATCTTTAGCTCGTTCACAACCTTTCATGATATGTTGGTTCTATTCCCTTTTTTATTCATTTCCCCTATTCCCCCTTGATGTAAACTTCACTCATTTTTGTCAGTGTTATGTCTTTGTTTTTGTCAGCGATTGACAACGGATACAAGACGAACTGTAAACGGTGCCGAGTGATTAACACATTCTACGACTATCGTAAGCCAGTGTTAACGTAAGGGAGTAACGATCACCTTAGCGCTAAGATGGCTTTGTGGCGCCGATTGATTAACACAAAACAAAAACTTTACTTGATGTTAATGTTTGCGGATTTTTGTGCTTTTTCTACAAGTCTTGTGCGCATGTCTACACATTATGTTTTGTTCCTCACACCCACAGCTCGGGATGAGTTGAACAACCTACAGAGACACAGCCTGGCTCTCTCTCACCCTGACACTCCCGTCCCCCTTCCAGTAGGTCATCATGGTCATTCGTGTTTAGTGTTTTCAGTCTGCAGGCTCTCGGGTGTTTTCTATTAACAAATGCCTCACCAGTTTGTTGATACTTTAGCCAGTCCTAACCATAATTAACCACTTACAAAAAGCTAACAGCCTTACACTCGTCTAAAACATAATGTCATACTGTAACCAAAAAATCAAAGAGCTAATTATGCATACCCTTCATCATCGCTTTAATTTTCAATCTTTTCCAGCACTGTTTTCATTCTTTCTCAGGTCTATATCATTTAATCAACCAATGCACGTTACTTTGCCCCGATGCACCATTCTAACACAACCAATTTGCACCCTTTTTCTTTTACCCTTTTAATAGGAACCCTCCACTACCTCTCGATTCAGCTAGGATACTCTGACACCCCATGCCGTCACCCACACCCCGCTCTCCAACCCACCCCTCCAGTGTTTGGACATTGATCTTGGCGACCCGAAAGTATCCCCATTCCCAAGTGATGTGCAAGAAACACCATTGCCATATGTTGTGATTGATGTAGGCGACATTGAAGAAACACAGACCCAGTCTTTCATGGGATCATGCTACTCGTCAGTGTTAAACTTCTTCAAGGGACTGTTTTCTATGTTTTAGATCAATAGTATTTTAATAAGTGTCTAACAGAAACCCACCATGAACTCATTTGTGGCATCTCATCTAAAATATTAAGTACAATTTCGACCAATTAAAAATACATTTGCAGGTCTTGTCCAGTTGTTGCTAGGTGTTCATTTGATTGTTTGTTTACAATGATTACTTTTTTCTTTTTTATAAAACTTTTGTTTCTGTTCAATCTTGCTTTGCCTTGTTTGTCCAGATATTACAATACGTTTTGAACTCAGTATCACTACAAGGAGTAGACGCCATCGTCGTATCCAACCAGTCCAGTGCTGATTTGAGGCTAGTGGTTTCCGCAAAATGATTAGATTTTGGTAGAAAACAACTAGTCCCTCTGGACTTTCGCTAGCCTCGGACTAACGGGTCAGTGACCAGGGCTAACCCCGTATACATTGTAAATATATCCAGAAGAATCCTTATTGCCACCTGTCATTGATGTATACATTGACGAAGCACAACAGACCCAGTCTTCCGTTGCTGTGCTAAACAATTGTTTTATGTTTGAAATGATTATGCTTGTTTCTGTCCACCCTAGGTTTGTCTCTTTTAATATTACAGTATGTCAGAAGTAAAGTTTATTTCAGTATAAAGCCACAGGCCCAAGTACAATATAGATACATAGAGAAGAGCACTTTTTTTTAAGTTATTTTTTTTTTAAATATGTGTGTCTTAAAATATCATTAGTTGGGCAGACTAACAAAAAATGTAACTCATCTTCTATAATATTTTACAAAAAGGACAAAATCTAAGGTTTCTAGGTACACCCTCCTGCCTACCTATTTATTTCATAATTTGTTATTCTCCAATTCTTAATAATGTTAAAAATCTCCTTTGGTCTCTTTTGTGTATATGAAGGAAATATCTTCAATTGTGAAAGTTGACTTTATTGTGGAATAAAAAGTCTTTAACTCGGGATCGGTTGGTCAGACTCACTGACTTGGTTGGTGCATGTCATGGTATCCCAACTGAATGGATCGATGCTCATGATGTTAATCACTGAATTGTCTGGTCCAGACTCGATTACTTACAGACCGCCGCCATATAGCTGGAATACTGCTGAGTGCGGTGTAAACAACAAAACAAAAAAAACAACATAATTTGTAATTCTCCAATTCTTAATAACGTTGAAAATCTCCTTTGGTCTTTTTGGTGTACATAAAGCAAATAGGGTTCAATAGCGAAAGTTGACTTTATAGTGGAAAAAAAATCTAAATTTGAATGCTCATTGAACTTTGAAAAAAAAGAGATTTAACACAACAGCCTTTAACTCTTTGTTGAAATTCTAACAGACATAAATGAATATTACCGACACTTTGATGATTCCATACATGATTAAAACCATATGAATAAAGTAATTTCTTAACATTTCAGGCCCATGTAATTCTGCCTTGCTCGTCCAATCTTCTCAACATGTCATAACATTGCTTTGGATACCAGTATCTAGTATCCGGCATACATACAAGTTTACACTAATATTTAATGCATTTGGTGAATGAATCGCAATATATATTACCACTCTCATTTAAAACAGCTGCAGTAAAAGATTTGCCAACACCTAGAACATATTTACAATATTTTACATGACACTGTTCCAATGCCTTCCCTTTATGCCAACCCCATACCTCGGATGAATACAACAGAAACAAACATTTTAAAGAGAACGGTGGGAGCAAGACTTTTAAATTTCGATTGCAACAGTTTTATAGGGAAAAGTGCTTACGAGCTTTATTAATAAGCGTTTGTACTGATTTTGACCATGACAGTCTGTTGGAAAATATGATACCAAGGTAATTATAGTAGGTTGAGGTTTTCAGTGCAGTATCATTATACGTCCATTTATCAGTATTTTCAATGGGCAGTTGCACATATTGGGTGTAACATATACATTTAAGAGGCTTAACAAGCCCAGTCTTTCGTTGCTGTGCTTAACGATTGTTTTATTATTTAAATTATTATGCTTGTTTATGTTAACCCTAGGTTTGTCTCTTTTTATATAACAGTATGTTAACAACTATGTATCACTTGAATTATCCATCTTGTACCTTGACTTCTTATAACAAAACCTGACTTTAGTTAAGGGGCAAGTGGGCATCTCATGATCTGGAGAAACTGACAATGGAATCCCTGTGTTTTTACCATATTAAGAGTCGATGTATGGCCAACTAAGCATGTAATAATCTCTACAATTTATACTGTCCCTCAAAGTAAATATAAAGAGGTTATACATTGTATTTAGCTCGCCAAGGCTCGCTAAATACATAGTGTATGTTCCTAATACAGGATATTTACCATCCCAAACACACAAGCGTAATCACCTCTTTATCATATAATGTCATTCTTCTATTCTGCGCTCGAAATCTCTGTCCATCTCTCACAATTATTGCCTAAACAAGTTTTCCTGGAATGTGCGCATTAATATTACGTCAGAAGGTAAGTGATGTGTCTTCGGACAGTTACAACAGTCAGTACTGTTCCAAATGAAACCTGCTTCTTATACAGAGGCGTAACTACATTTATCATATAATGGGTAGGTTTCTCGGCAGGATAAAGCCAACGGATAAAAACGATATCCGTTGGGGTCATATGCGGATAGAGATGCAAAAGTCAAAGGTCAAGTAGGGACTACTTTCACTTTTTATAAACAAACATGGCGTCGCCCTCGTCATTCGGCGATCGAGTCAGAATTAACCATCGGGAATCTGGATAAACTACAGGGATAATTGCTATCATTATCAAAAGAACAGTCTAATATACTGAAAATCAGTGTCTAACTGTGACGTAGCTAAGGCATTTTATAAGTTTTGGCAACGTTGGATATATAAATTTCGAAACAATTTTGCGAGGGCACGAGGCCTAGCCAAGCGGGATCAGTAGCCATATCTGTGCTAGTAGACCTCTGCGGCTTGAAACCTTCTCCACAAATTAAAATAGTTGGATTTGGCCGAAATATGTTTGAATTGTTACCTTGTTTCGTTTTGTCGCTGTGTGTACATCTGACTGCACTTCTTAACGTTATGACAGGACAGACCGACTGTCAACAACGTCTGACCGTGGCCGCGACGTCTCATAGACTAGGGTTAGAGTAGCTTCCCTTTGACAAAGGGCAGTTACTCTAGCGGACAGACCAATGGATTGCCGCGAAAGGCAATTAAAAACAATTGTTGTTTTGCGTATATGTTGCTTCGCCACTGTATAAGAAACAGATTTCAGTTGGAACTATATTGGCTACTGTCACTGTCCGACTGACACATCACTTACCCTGTGACGAAATAAATATTAATGCGCGCATTCTAGGAAATGTTTCGGTAATGTTTGTGGGAGAGGGAAAGCGATTTTCAAGCACAGAATTAAAGAATGACATTATATGATAAAGAGGTTATCACGCTTGTGTGTTTGGGGATGGTAAATATCCCCAAACACACTCGCGTGATAACCTCTATGTGGCCATAAAACAATACTTTTGACACAACCTGTTCCTACTTGCCTTTCGCGGCAATCCATCGGTCTGTTCGCTAGAGTAACTGCCCTTTATCAAAGGGAAGCTACTCTAACTCTAGCCTTTGAGATATGGAACCTGATCCCTCTAGGCTAGTGTCCTCGCTAAATTGTTCGCAATCCCAGTAGTTTCTCCAGATTCCCGATGGTTTACTCTGACTCGATCGCCGAATGACAAGGACGACGCCATGTTTGTTTGTAAACACTGACAGTAGTCCCTTTGATCTTTGCATCACTATCAGAATAAGTTTTTTTTATCCGTTGGCTTTATCCTGCCGAGGAACCTACCCATCATATAACCCGCCCGGAGAGCGGAAGGTCCGGGGTTCGATCCCTGGCCGCGTCATACAAAAAGACGTTAAAAGATGGTACTTGTTGTTACCCTGTCTGGCGCTCGGCATTAAGGGGCTAAAACAAGGACTGGTCGGCTCGGAGTCAGTATACTGTGTTTGAGTGGGATATTCATGTTAAACTGCGACATGGTATCTCAGTGAGCTAGCACTATAAATAGGCATCAGTCCGGACTAGTACAAGCAGCCACACAAACACACACACGTACATGCGCGTCGCTATATAAGTGCAATGATCATGGACGCGACGTTAAACCCCATTTCACCTCACCTCACCTCACCTCATCTCACCCATTATATAACACGAGACCCACAGGGCCTGTATCGCTCACCTGGATATTTACGCAATCATGACAAAATATACATTTGCATTGTACATGTGTATAATACTGCAAATATTTCGTAATTTTGACTCTGTCAGCGGGTCAGCCCAATTTTGAACCCAAACCATCGGAGAATGCTCTTAGTTCCAGATTCTAGTAAGTGGTTTTATAGCAATAGAGCCAAATTACCCCGATTTGGCTCGGCCCCGGGTGTGTGTGTGTGTGTGTGTGCGTGTGTGTGCGTGTGTCAGCCCACGCATTTGTGAGCTAATTTGTGTCACTGTATTGGCCATAGTTCATGAATTAATGAATCCACGCGCTTAACGTAATATAGACACTATTCTTGTCCGAAAATTCACCTCATTGCTCATGTAATTTGTCACGGCATCTCAGTAGCATAACGTCAGTCTATCAATAGTGACATCATGTTGACTTTCTTATATTTGAGGGCATTTGTATTTGACCCGATTTTTCAATATATACTCTGCAAAAAAAGAAATGCAAGAGTGATTATAGACGTATATTTTATGGTGGTCGATTGTCAAAACTTGGCACAAATCATTGTCATTGACCTAGTTTCCGTATGACACACATGGAATAGTAGATTTTCAAGAAGGTAATCCTTTCTCAATATCTTGTATGGCCACCATAAGGGTCCAAAACTGACTGGCATAGTCGTCCCATGGAATCAATTAGATCCCAAATTGTGGCCTGCGGGGGAATATTCACCCACGCTAACCGTGGGAGGTTCTGTGGTCGTTGCTGACGTGCTCGCAGTCGTTGATCCAGTGCATCCCATAAATGTCCGATTGGGTTTAAATCTGGGGCGGTATTCATAAAAAACTAAGATTCTTCTTAAGTCTAAACTTAAGGGTTTTTTTAGACTTAAGTTCTTTTATGAATACCGCCCCTAGTCACCTGGAGGGAAATGACAGGACCTAGATGTTGTGATTCCTGTAAAAAGGTTGTCGCTTTTAGCATAATGGAAAGGGAGTGTGGCCGAAAAATGTCACTCGTGTAATGTGTGCCGTTACATTTCCCAAAATTTGCACATGTCTGTTCTACTAGTGTAGGAGACGACTGGGGAGGTGACGTGTTGAAAACTGGCTTCAACTGAAGGTGGTTCTCCTGTTTGCAGTCGACCGATGGCGTTGTTGCGTTTGGCTTCCGTCAGTCGTGGCATGTTTTCGCTGTTCACTTGCTGTAAGATTGTGATGGTATGTAAATATAAACCCAGCCTAACGAGAGATGTTGCACTTGAAGTGTCATATTTGGGTTGGGAAGGGATCATGGTGGACCTAAGAAGCCCATGGTCTTCCCGGCGTGGAGGCAAGATAATGCTGCTATAGGTGCTGACACTCCATCTATCAATGTGTGTGCGTGTGTGGAAGACAGTCTCACGTGATACCGCATTCCATGTGACGACACAGTGTTTGATCTGTGCGCACTGATTACTGATCACCTGTACGTCCCTTGAGATAGCAGTGACCTAGGTGACCTGTACATTGCCCTCCGAGAGGACGTCAGAACATACCTTCAGTTGGTTACACGGTGTCAAGTGGTCGTTTTAATGTAAAGATACACAATGACATACTCACCACATGCATTTGACTAGGGGTTGACAGGGTATGAAACTCGCAAAAATTTCAACCAGACCACAGGACTGGCTAGCTGAAATACTTGCCAGCCCTGACCAAAACCTGCCTGCCCACTATAATCATATGTTTCTCAGGATAATTTAATTAAAAATATGAAAACTGATTGCTTGTAGCATAAGCGCATCGCTAAATGTTAGGTTGTCTAAAAGCTAACGGGGTTTCATTTTGGTTACATTTTATCATTTATCTTTACATGTGAATAAATGCTCATCATCGGGAAATATTTAGAATATTTTCACCTATGAAATATAACCCGACCGTCGGGCAGGGGGATTTGAAAATCTGGCAGCCCGAGTTGAAATCAACCCGTCTCGGACGGTCGGGCAGGCAGATATTTCGAACCCTGGGGTTGAATGAATATGTTCTTGAAAATCAATACATTTCCCTTATCTATTCCATCCTCTTTTTTATATCTCAAAAAAGAAAAATTGTATTAATAGACGAAATTGTTTTGGTCGATAAGCTCTTTACTGCTTTCAAATTAACAGCAAAACAAATTCAAATGGATGAGAAAATTATATGAGAGAAGGTGTGAGTTGAATAGCATGTGAAGCAAGCATGGATATAATCTTCGCCACCGGTGAAGTTCTTGTGGTTGAAGTATTTGTAAACTCACCTCTGATCAAGTGACCATGGACTCATTACATCATAATGTGCTATCTACACGAACCACTAACATGAAAACAACCGCTATGGACGGGATAACTGTCTCAAGCACAGTTCAACACCTTTACGCCAACTTTTATCTGACTTAATTATACTCGGAGTTGATTTAACATATATGTAAAATAGTGGGGCTGGGGGTATACATACATGTAGGTTGTATCCATGCCAGTTGATTACGATCAGTGGAAGCCATGCGTTGAGATCCACGAACAAACAACATGGTCGTAATGCAAAAATAAGGCTGTCCGGTGATCTAATAATCGGTCTGGTGCGCATCGGTCATACAAATCTATATTTTCTATATTTGTAAAGCTACGAATTCCTGTTGTTGATTCAAACCTGTCGCTCCTATTCTTTGGCCTTTGTCAAATATAGTAATAGAATGCTTAATGTTTCACGTCCGAGTTAATTCTTCCCCGCCCTTAAGGCGGGGAAGTATACGGGAAACGTTAAATTTGTGGCATGTATGTCGACATGTTGGTTTATTTGAAATTTCAAGCCACGCATTTACGGAAACAAAACATACAAATCATGTGTGTCGAATGTTGATGCTATTCTTTTCCAGCAATAAGAGATACTTCAAAATCGTCTTTATGTAGTTAATTGATGCATCTGACCGTTTCTGGTCATTAGCTGACATTATTAAACCATTCATGTGTAATCCGATGTCCTTTTTCCCTCAAGGACTAATTTTCTGATTTTCACGGTGTATACAAAAGAAGAACTGTGCTCCGGAGATCGTAAATAACAGTATAATAAAAAATATTTTCTGAATATGCTTATTCATGAACAACGACGACATCTCAATTTAAATGTAATATGGCTGAATTCCACATTCTACATACCACACTTTTGATTGTTTGGATGCTCATGTTCACTGGAAATATTTGGAATAGTTATATTCCGTATTTTGAATTAACCCAGTCCCCCGTGATTTTTTTAATCAGTGCACCGCACATAGCCACATGTGAAACGTTGGGTAGCAAAGTCAAAGTAAAATCGGAGTAGTGTGTCGGCGAATTTGCATCAAGGCTGTAGTATTTTTCAACCGTTTAATGGAATTCAATGTACAGCCGTAGCTCTGGTCACTCATATATTTTGTGTCCCATGGCTCAAATCTATTTGCGTCTGTACCGTGTTCCACTGACCTAGATAATCTGTTGGATGAAGGCACAGCTCTCTACAGTCACATATTTAACACCGAAGGTTATGAGGGGTATTTAGGTCATAATCAGCTCCCAGCAGTCACCACCCCAAACGATATTGTCTACATAACAGATCAGTTTTATGGCTCCGCCACAGGTGCTCCAAATATTGAAGCAGGCAAAACAAATTTCATAGACTCATTTCAAAAAGCAATATTGATATCCCCGTCACTTTTGGTAACTTTTAATGATGTCTCCATTGCAATTTTTACGGATTTTGATTCGTATGCATTATTTGACTCTCATCAACGGAATGGTTTGGGTCAGATTGATCCGAATGGACAAGCGGTTTTACTTCTGTTTAGTAGTATGGATGAATTGATATGTTACATCTTAACAGTATATCAGGCGACTATGCTTGTCGTAAGAGGCGACAAACGGGATCGGATGGCCAGGCTTTGGTTGATGCATGGCATCGATCCCAATTGCGCTGATCGATGCTCATGATATAAGGCACTGGATTGTCTGGTCCAGACTCGATTATTTACAAAACGCCGTCATATAGCTGGGATATTGCTGTGTGCGGCGTTAAACGACAAACCAATCAATCATCATCATATGAACTCAAACCAGTCATTGTTACAAGTAAACCACATTCCACAACAGTTACTGACACTGGATAAAAAACAGTACATAGAAAAAATACCAAGTAACTCAACTCATCATGATCACAATTACTATTCTTTGAAAGAAAGAAATACGAAAAAGAAACTGACCAAAAAACGTAAAACAAGAGACGAGGAATCTCCGTTATTGATTAGTCCCGGTATTTAAATGTTCTCCAACTACGCGATAATATTTTGAGTTGTGACCAATAGACCTTATCTAGTATGACTTTTTTGCCATATGGAGCCCTTAGTATTTTCATTTACATTATTTTTGATACTATTTTGATACTATTTCCACATGTTTACATTTGTGCCAGACATTGCTTCCATTTCCTTCGATCTACTTTTTAAATAAAGACCCAGGTTAGAATAGGTCTTCAGCAACCTATGCTTGCCGTAAGAGGCGACGAAGAGGATTGGTTAGTCAGGCTCGACGATTTGGTCGATGCAAAAAATCGTATTCCAATTGCGTAGTTCGATGCTCTTGGTGTCAATCACTGGATGATCTGGTCCAGACTGGATTATTTACAGACCGCCGTCATATGGCTGAAATACTGCTGAGTGCGGCTTTAAACAAGAAACTATTTTTAAATAGACCTTCCCTATGCAAATGTATCAACTGTATTGCCCCAAACTCAAAATAAATAATATTTCTTCCACAACAGCGTTGTGTTATTTGTGGTTAATATAATTATGCTCCTTCATGCCTTTCAGTAACATCATAATTATGCGTTTGTGAGGCATCACATATGGCGGGGAACTTTGATGCTTTGCATCAATGTTTTCTTGTACACATATGGAATTGCTGGAATCACTGCTGTAGGTAGTTATACATATGAGATAAGAAAAGAAACACCTTCTCAAATACCATTAATTTTCACAATCACAAAAACAACCATGAATGATTGTCAGACAGTATATGTTTTCATTCAGAAGATTTGAAAAATCGCTTACGTTTTACGCGAGCAATGACCGAAAAGACTTTTGAAGTACTGCGTTTCCCCAACTCTAAGGCCCAGTGACGTGATCTCGCGAGATCGTTGTCGCCATAGTAACAGTTGTCACTTCAAACGACGCCATCTTTGGTGCATAGTCACAAATCGACTCTAAAGGCTTGTTTTGATTTCTTTGGCACGTTACTGCCTCATTTTAGCATCATGTTTGCGAATGTGGCCAGTGTTTATCACCAAGGTATATTTTGTCACCACTTTTTATATTACGTTTTGTTTGATTTTGATTAGTTTTCTCATTTTCTTTGGGTAAGAACGCCAAACCTTCTATCCTAAGCTGCCCAGTTATGTTGAAATAAAACCTCAGTGTTTGTGATCCCTTTTATTCATTTCCCATTTGATCTAAACTTCACTCATTTTTGTCAATTTTATGTCTTTGTTTGTCAGCGGTTAACAACGGATACAAGACGAACTGTATGCGGCACCGATTGATTAACACATTAAACTTCACCTGATGTTAATGTTTGCGGATTTTTGGTCTTTTTCTACAAGTCGTATTATTTTTGTTCCTCACACTCACAGCTCGGGATGAGTTGAACAACATACAGAGACACAGCCAGGCTCTCTCCCACCCTGACACTCCAGTCCCCCTTCCAGTAGGTCATCATTTCTTGATACTTTAGCCAGTCCTAACCACAATTAACCATTTACAAAAAAGCTAACAGCCTTACACTCGTCTAACCAAAAACTCAAAGAGCTAATCATGCATGCCCTTCATCATCGCTTTAATTTTCAATCTTTCCCAGAAATATGTTCATTCTTTCTAAGGTCTATATAATTTAATCAATCAACGCAGGTTACTTTGCTCTGGTGCACCATCCTAACACAACCAATTTGCACCCTTTTTCTTTTACCCTTTTAATAGAACCCCTCCACCACCGCTCGATTCAGCTAGGAAACTCTGACACCCCATGCCGTCACCCACACCCCTCTCTCCAACTCACCCCTCCAGTGTTTGGACATTGATCTGGACGACCCCGTACAATCCCTCCTGCCATCTGCTGTGATTGATACACACAAGAACGTACAATCACAGCTTCCATGCATAGACATTGATCTTGGCGACCTGATAGTATCCCCATTCCCAAGTGTTGTGCAAGAAACGCCATTGCCATATGTTGTGATTGATGTAGGCGACATTGAAGACACACAGACCAAGTCTTTCATGGGATCATGCTACTCGTCAGTGTTAAACTTCTTCAAGGGATTGTTTTCTATGTTTTAGATGAATAATTTATTAATAAGTGTCCAACAGAAACCCACCATGAACTCATTTGTGGCATCTATTCTAAAATATTAAGTACAATATTAGACTATTTCGACCAATTAAAAATACATTCTTGTCAAGTTGTTGCTAGGTGTTAATTTGATTGTTTGTTTACAATGTTTACATTTTTATTTTGTATAAAACTTTTGTTTCTGTTCAATCTTGCTTTGTCTTTTTTTGTCCATATATTACAATACGTTTTGAACTCAGTATCACTACAAGGAGTAGACGCCATTCGTCGTATCCAACCAGTCCAGTGCTGATTTCAGGCTAGTGGTGTCCGCAAAATGATTAGATTTTGGTAGAAAACAACTAGTCCCTCTGGATTTTCGCTAGCCTCGGACTAACGGGTCAGTGGCCGGGGCTAACCTTGTATGCACTGTTAAGATTTACAGAAGAAGAATCCTTATTGCCACCTGTGATTGATGTATACATTGAAGAAGCACAACATGCCCTGTCTTTTTATGTTTTAAATGATTATGCTTGTTGAGGTCCACCCTATGTTTGTCTCCATGTATATTACAGTATGTTTACGAATATGTCCCACTTGAAATATTCATACAGTACCTTGACTTCCGTCTTATAACAAAAACTGGCTTTGGTTTAGGGGCCAATGGGCACCTGGAGAAACTGACAATGGTATCCCTCTGTTTTTACCATTTATTAGTTAGAGTCGATGTATGGCACAATAAGCATGTAGTAATCTCTTTAATTTATACTGTCCCTCAAAGTAAATATGTAGAGGTTATACGTTGTATTTAGCGAGCCTTGGCGAGCTAAATATATAGTGTTTATTCCAAATGCAGGATATTTACCATCCCAAACACCCAAGCGTGATATCTTCTTTATCATGTTATTCTTCAATTCTGTGCTCGAAATCTCTTCTAATCTCTCACAATCATTACGTAAACATTGCTAGTTTTCCTGGAATGTGTGGATTAATATTACGTCAGAAGGTAAGTGATGTGTCTTCGGACAGTAACAACAGTCGGTATAGTTCCAACTGAAACTTGAATCTTACACAGAGGCGTAACTACAGACCCGTGAAGATTCCGGGGTAGAATAGGTCTTCAGCAACCCATGCTTGCCGTAAAAGGCGACTATGCTTGACGTAAAAGGCGACTAACGGGATCGGGTGGTCAGGCTCGCTGACTTGGTTGATGCATGTCATCGATCCCGATTGCGTGGATCGATGCTCATGACATTAATCACTGGATTGTCTGGTCCAGACTCGATTATTTACAGACCGCCGTCATATAGCTGGAATATTGCCGAGTGCGGCGTTAAACAACAAACCAACCAACCAACCGACATGTAGGCAAAAAACAACATCTGCTTACACAAACTGTTCCTGCTTGCTTTTCACAGCAATCCATCGGTCTGTTCGCTAGAGTAACTGCCCTTTATCAAAGGGAAGCTACTCTTACTGCCGTCACGTTTGTTGACAAGAGCCTGCCTGTCCTGTCATATTACATTACAACGTGCAATCAAATGTACACGGGACGACAAAACGAAACAAGGTGACATATATCGGCCAAATCCAACTGTTTTGCTTTGGGTGAAAGGTTCCAAGACGCAGAGGTCTACAAGCACAGATATGGAATCTGATCCCTCTAGGTTACACACAACCACATGTTTTCCCATAGACTTCTAAAGTAACGTTATATATTTTTTTTAAATTAACCAAGCATTCAACAGCTATTACCTGTACGTGTGTGCACAGTTTGGCCTTAGAGCAGCAATTAAAACAAAAAAATGACTAGCTTAGCCAGCTCCTTTTCCGAGTACAGGAAGCTAAACACACCACCCCCAGTTTCGTACCAAATGTCACCTACTTGTAAATAGCTGTGATCACATTGAGCATAAGTCATCATGTTAAAAAAGACAGTACTACATTAGAAAAACATGGTCAGTTTTAATAACTAGATGGATGTACATTTAAAAGACATAAAAATCTTACACAATATCCTCCAATCACAGCCTGCAGATATCTCTCGATCAGCAATGAAGGCTCCCTACGAAAACCGCACTGTTTCAACTGATTTGATGTAGTAGAACCTGTAGGTGTCGTCGCTAAATTGTTCGCAATTTATTTCTTCAAAGTTGCAAAACTTATAAAATGCCTTAAATACGCCACAGTAGTTTCTCCAGATTCCCGATGGTTAATTCTGACATGATCGACGAATCAAAAGGACGACGCCATGTTTGCTTGCATACACTGTAAATAGTCTCTTTGATATTTGCATCACAACTGTATCCACATATGACCCCAACAGATATAGTGTTTATCCGTTGGCTTTATCCTGACGAGAAACCTACCCATTATTATGGGAAATTCATCATCCATGTGTCACGGTATTGACCATAGTACATGTATTTATGAATCCATGAGCTTAATGTAATACAGACACCATTCTTGTAGTAAAATTCACCTCATTGCTCATGTAATTTGTCATGGCATCACAGTAGTATAGCAGACGATGATATCACAGCCTATCATTAGTGACATCATGTTAACCCTCTTAAGTATTCGACACAATATTTCAATATATACTCTGCACACAGTGTATATTTTACATGTTACATAATGTATATTTTACATATATGAATAATCAACAGATGGTGAACCATTGTCCAAACTTGGCACACATTATTGTCATTGACCCAGTTTCCATATGACACATATGTAACAGTAGATTTTCAAGAACGTAATCTGTTCTCAATATCTTGTATGGCTACCATCCCAGGTAGCATGCCATCATCGGCCCTGCATCAACCAAACATGGCCCAACTTCATCAGCCCTGCACCGGCCCATCGTCGGCTACATCATCGGCCCAACGTTGGCAAACTTCATCGGCCCTGCATCAGCACTGCACCGGCCCACCTTCGGCTACATCATCGGCCCAAAGTCGGCATACTTCATCGGGTCGATGAAAAGTTTTGCTCATGGGAACGACATCGGCCCAACGTTGGCAAACTTCATCAGCACTGTACCGGCCTACTGTCTGCCATATTAATTATCATAGACTCACTACTCCACGGCAGAGAACCATTCAAAAGTGATTCAGTTGGACTTGTTTGCAGGTTTCACTTAACCACAGTTGTGTTGCAGGTTCTCCTCCTGACTGAATCTGGCAGTCATGATATGAGTGAATAATTGTTAAAAACTACATTTAAGATGGTGCAGACAAACATTATAGTCAATTACAGGGACATGATATTTTGTCAGGTTATTCTGTTATGTATGAATGTAAATTTTACCATTTCAGGAGAAGAGAGAGAGCTGTGATTTTCTTTCAAGATTAGATATTGTTTCAGCTACGGGTATAAAAACGGATATTTTAGTATTATTTTTTTTCAAGAATGTTCAACGAGAAACAATATTTCCAATTAAGACCAAGCCAGCTCCCCTCTTCCCCAAATGCTCATGTCAATCACTGGATTGTCTGGTCCAGTGTCGATTATTTACAGACCGCCGTCATATAGCTGGGATATTGCTGAGTGCGGCGTTAAACAACCAACCAACCAACCAACCAACCTTGCAAGTGACCAGTTCTGTCATTCACATTGTGAAATCTTTTTTCATTTTGTACAAGAGTTTGGGAATTGGTATGGCAAAG
Source organism: Haliotis rufescens (assembly GCF_023055435.1). Classification (NCBI taxonomy): domain Eukaryota; kingdom Metazoa; phylum Mollusca; class Gastropoda; order Lepetellida; family Haliotidae; genus Haliotis; species Haliotis rufescens. The sequence goes on along the minus strand of NW_025964001.1, from coordinate 58,077,851 downwards.
ATAAGATTGTGTACAAAATACACTGAAATATTGCTGAGTGTGGCGTTAAACAACAATCAATCAATCAATCTAAATGGCAAGAAGCATGGCAAGATGACCTAACTCAAACTGAAATCACCAACAAACTGGTATGGATCTGTGATGTGTATGACTGACTTGTACAGGATATTAATAAGGTAACATGGTTAGAACTCAAAACTTAAAAGCGGTTCTCGCCTGGCTAAAGACAGAATGTCCTTGTAATGTTAAACTAAAGAGTAAACACAAATATCCCAACTTCAACATATGTCTAAGTTCATAACCTGAAAAAAATCAATATTTTCTCAACAAAATATACTTATTGAAATCAGACTTGGCACTGCACCTCTTCTATTGATAAAGAAACTGCACCCCAAATTGGAAAAGAATCCATAAAGTAGTTTTTAAGTTATAGGTTGCACAAATGTTGAGGTGAAATACATGTCGAAGTTCACAATATGAAAAACTTTTTTTTCAGAACATACAGCCAATTAGATTGAAATCTGTTCCCCAATTTTAAAAAAAGTAGTTTTCAAGTTTTAGGTTGGACAAATGTTTCAGCAAAATAAAATTCTGAATAATTTTTTTAAAGAAAATCTAAGTATTGAAATCAAACTTCGCACTGCACCTCTCCTATAGGTATAAAAAAAATGTCCACCAAGTACAATGTACTATGTAGTAGTTTTCAAATTATACGTTGCACACAAAACATATCCTCGGAAGGACGAACGGACAGAATTCCTTGGTATTACTATATAACCCCATCCCTTTTAGGTCGGGGTAAAATTATTTGTTTGTTTGTTTGTTGTTTAACGCAGCACTCAGGAATATTCCAGCTATATGACAGTGGTCTGTAAATAATCGACTCTGGACCCGACAATCCAGTGACTGAAATCATCAACATCAATCAACGCAATTGGTATTTATGAGGTGCATCAACCAAGTCAGCAAGCCTGAACACCTGATCCCGTTAGTCGCCTCTTACGACAAGCATAGTTAGCCTTTTATGGCTAGCATGGGTTGCTGAAGACCTATTCTACCCCGTATCTTCACGGCTCCCAAATTTAGAGGAGCTAAAGGATGTTGACACACATGTTGTCCCAACTCATCCCAAAGATGTTCATTGGGGTTAAGGTGAGGCTCCATCAGTAAATTGGTATGTGCCCACATAAATTGTACTTGCCCCGGGCTAGTAGGCGAGTGTTAAGTTTTAACCCTGGATAACTGAATAATCAAAGAAGCTGATTTTTTGTCATATCAATGATTGTTTATCACTGATTGTTATGCAAAGACACCAAAAATGATGATTACACCAAGAATTTTTATTAACCTCATCTGCAGTTTACTAAACATCATTCCTCGGGCATCTCTGTTTCTGTAGTAGCAAAAGCTGCAGCTCACTTACAAAACAGTTTCTGGGCCCCACTCCTGTCGCAGGCACCATGGAGCAAATCCTTGGCACATTTCTCAAGGTCTTTGTCAGTGGCCTTGGGCATTTCGGGGTTTCTTCTCACAGCTTCTGTTAAAACATGACACAACTATATTAAACCTCAACATGACTTGACTATTTTATTATTACCTGTGAATCAGCAATCATTCACCATCTCCTTCGTACATGCACTGAATGATCAATGCTCCACAGCTTCTCCCTCTGGTACAAAGGAACTGACACAGCTACACAATCTGGTATAGAGGAACCGACAGCTACACGATCTGGTTGTTGGTTGGTTTGTTGTTTAACGCCGCACTCAGCAATATTCCAGCTATATGACTGCGGTCTGTAAATAATCGAGTCTTGACCAGACAATCCAGTGATTTCATCTTTTACGGCAAGCATGGGTTGCTGAAGACCTGTTCTACCCCGGAATCTTCACGGGTCAAATAACGGATAGAAAAATAACGGATAAAAAGGTTTCGTGAAAACGTGAAACACAAACAGGATAACGATGTATAAGTTGTACGAATCCTCCTAAATAGTGTTTTGAAGAATCTGTTATAAAGGTTATGACACAGCTACACCATCTGGTATAAAGGTTATGACGCAGTTACACCATCTAGTATGAAGGAACTGACACTTCCTACTCTGGTAATGCACAATTCTGGTGAAATCATCAAACAATATTTCCTGTAGGCATTCAGGCATGTTTCTTCAACAAAAAGTGCCCTAACTACAAATATTTCGACTACAACTATTCCTGACTGTTAGGTCACCATAATTGTGTCAATGTTACATAAGTGGTTATTACTGTATTCGATGCTTTAATAAGCGCCCAAGGCGATATTTGCTAATATATTTGCTAATGAAAAATACCAATTAGCACCCCTTCTGATTGATCAATGTACACAAGACTTGTCTATTCGTGTATAATACGCACTCGTGTGTTATATGCACCCTTAATTACGGGCAATTAGATTCTGGAAAACATATCTGTCGTGTAAAATACGCACTTTTCTTTTGTATCATATTAGATATTAGATAAACCACAATATTAAGGATCTTTCAACCCAAAACTATATTCTAATGAGAGCCCCCTTTTCCTAAGTTTGAGAGGTCCCTGGGCGCTTGTTACGTCGAATACGGTACTTTAAAAAAACAAACACAGTACAAGCAAGAAGCATGGTATGTGAAATGTATGCACCTATCTTCCTTCATGGAAAACTGGAAGAGCTCACATAAGTTATTTCAGTGGCTTCTTAATATTATAAACTGACGACCAAAAGAAACTTTACCAGAGTTTGAAATCACTCTTGCTAAAAAACAACAAAACATACATGCATGAAGTAAAGTGTATTGAGAAGATCAATATATCAACATAATCAACACTGAAAATGACAATCATACCGAGACCGAGAATGACGTCAGAGTCCCCCAAAGTTGGGTGTGGTACAAAACTCGAGCTTTCAGAATCATGGACAATATTGGTTGGTTGGTTTGTTGTTTAACGCCGCACTCAGCAATATTCCAGCTATATGACGTCGGTCTGTAAATAATCGAGTCTGAACCAGACAATCCAGTGATTAATATCATGAGCATCGATCCACGCAATTGGGATTGATGACATGCATCAACCAAGTGAGCGGGCCGGACCACGCGATCCCGTTAGTCGCCTTATACGACGAACATAGTCGCCTTTTACAGCAAGCATGGGTTGCTGAAGACCTATTCTACCCCAGAATCTTCACAGGTCCCACGCAATTGTGATCGATGACATGCATCAACCAAGTCAGCGAGACTGACCACCCAATCCCGTTAGTCGCCTTTTACGACAAGCATAGTCGCCTTTTACGGCAAGCATGGGTTGCTGAAGACCTATTCTACCCCGGAATCTTCACGGGTCGATTAATGTGAGAACCCATCACACATGCTGAAATGATAAATGTGTGAACCCATCACATATGCTGAAATAATAAATGTGTAAACTAGACACTGTGCCAAAAAGCAACATTATTTTTCTTCTTAATTTCCAATTCATATGTTCGGACAACGATGTATTATTGAATATTTTCATTAAAAATCATTGGTCATAGCCTGTTTGTTACACAGAACCGATCAATCATTACAAGATCCCCAGATTTTCAGCAAATATTTGGGCAAATTTTGGGGCAAGAATATTTGATGTATATTCCCACAAATACTGTCAAATTCACAGAAAAAAGTCCATTGATTTCAATAATTTGTATTTACATTGTAAGTAATACTTTGGTTATTTTTCATAATATACAATGGATTGATATCCAACTAAAATACAAAAAGCTACAAGCATTTGTTCTGAGGAAGAGAATTAATGGATGTCAACTTCTTTATCACGTGGGACACAATGTTTCAGAGTATAAGCTTACTCCTTCATCAGGTGAATAACTTCTAAATGCCTTTCAAAGACTTATATTTATCTGACCAAAATTTATCATGGGCTTTAATTTAATAATATCAGTCACTGCAAAAGAATGCGGCAATCAATCACAAGAACACTGCTACGGAATAAAAACATCCACCAAAATATCAAAACCTGGAACAAATTGTTATTATACATGAAGGTAGAAATATCTGTCAAGTACAAAGAAATCATGCGACCTACCTCTTCTTCTTTTTGGAATGTCGGAGACTTTGCTCTTCCTCCTCAGTTGGTTGGTTTGTTTTGTTTGTTGTTTAACGCCGCACTCGGCAATATTCCAGCTATATGACGGCGGTATGTAAATAATTGAGTCTGGACCAGTGATTAATATCATGAGCATCGATCCACGCAATTGGGACCGATCACATGTATAGACTCTGCAATCTGCTGGTCCAACACAGCTTCTCTCGAGCGCGCTCGTAATGTCTGTATCATGAGCATCATGTATCATCAAACATTAACAATATCATTCTCCATATGTACTTAAACTTTAAATAGTTTTATAGATAGAAATTTAAAACACTGGTTTTAGTAATTATTATGTTCTTTCGAACCGATAAAACATTTAAATTAATTCTACACTTTGTAATTATCATAAACAAATACATAAATTATGATTTTACAGTGTTGCATTTTTGTAAGATAAAATTAACCTACCTGATTCTCCACCAGGAAGCAACCGGATTGGATAAGACCTCAATGTCTCAGTGGTCAGACTCGCTGACTTGGTTGCGTGGATCGATGCTCATGAGCTCAATCACTGGATTGTCTGGTCCAGACTCGATTATTTACAGACCGCCGTCATATAGCTGGAATATTGCTGAGTGCGGCGTTAAACAACAAACCAACCAACTCAATGTCTCAGAGGACTTGTCCTGATTGATTACTGCCTTTGTCAATTTAGTATTTGATTTGAAGGGCGGACAAAGGCAACAACCTGTGCCATCTAGCCAATTTGTGGCTTTTTTAGCAGCATGCAAAACCAGGCATGCATAGTTAAGGTACTATCAAAATTGCTAGAAATATGCTTTTTGTCTGTTAAAACAAGATAGAATGTCTTGGCGTGACACTACGGTCATGTTGTCTCACATACGCCAGACATCGTGACTTCATCCAGGTTAGAGTAGGTCTTCACTGTCACCCATGCTTGTCAGAAGTTTGTTTGTTGTTTAACTCCGCACTTTGCAATCTTTCAGATATAAGAAAGCGTCTGTAAATAATCGTGTCTGGGCCAGACAATCCAGTGATTGACATCATGAACATTGGGATATGATGACATGCATCAACCAAGTCAGCGAGCCTGACCACCTGATCCCGTTAGTCGCCAATAACGACAAGCATAGTCACATTTTAGGGCAAGCATGGGTAGCTGAAGACTTATTCTCCACCCGGATCTTCGTGTCTCTTTGTAAAAGGTGACTAACTGGTTAGGGGGGTCAGACTGACTTGGCCGATGCATGTCATCACAACCCAATTCCGTGGATCAATACTCATGACATCAATCACTGGATTGTCTGGTCCAGACTTTAAAATTTACAGAACGCAGTCATTTAGGTTAAATATTGCCAAGTGTGGCAGACCCATGAAGATCCGATGTAGAATAGGTCTTCAGCAACCCATGCTTGCCGTAAAAGGCGACTATGCTTGTCGTAAGAGGCGACAAACGGGATCAGGTGGTCAGGCTGGCTGACTTGCTTGATGCATGTCATCGATCCGTGAAGATTCTGGGGTAGAATAGGTCTTCAGCAACCTATGCTTGTCGTATAAGGCGACTAACGGAATCGCGTGGTCAGGCTCGCTCACTTGGTTTGATGCATGTCATCGATCCCAATTGCGTGAATCGATGCTCAAGATATCAATCACTGGATTGTCTGGTCCAGACTCGATTATTTACAGACCGCCGTCATATAGCTGGGATATTGCTGAGTGCGGCGTTAAACAACCAACCAACCAACCTTGCAAGTGACCAGTTCTGTCATTCACATTGTGAAATCTTTTTTCATTTTGTACAAGAGTTTGGGAATTGGTATGGCAAAGATAAGATTGTGTACAAAATACACTGAAATATTGCTGAGTGTGGCGTTAAACAACAATCAATCAATCAATCTAAATGGCAAGAAGCATGGCAAGATGACCTAACTCAAACTGAAATCACCAACAAACTGGTATGGATCTGTGATGTGTATGACTGACTTGTACAGGATATTAATAAGGTAACATGGTTAGAACTCAAAACTTAAAAGCGGTTCTCGCCTGGCTAAAGACAGAATGTCCTTGTAATGTTAAACTAAAGAGTAAACACAAATATCCCAACTTCAACATATGTCTAAGTTCATAACCTGAAAAAAATCAATATTTTCTCAACAAAATATACTTATTGAAATCAGACTTGGCACTGCACCTCTTCTATTGATAAAGAAACTGCACCCCAAATTGGAAAAGAATCCATAAAGTAGTTTTTAAGTTATAGGTTGCACAAATGTTGAGGTGAAATACATGTCGAAGTTCACAATATGAAAAACTTTTTTTTCAGAACATACAGCCAATTAGATTGAAATCTGTTCCCCAATTTTAAAAAAAGTAGTTTTCAAGTTTTAGGTTGGACAAATGTTTCAGCAAAATAAAATTCTGAATAATTTTTTTAAAGAAAATCTAAGTATTGAAATCAAACTTCGCACTGCACCTCTCCTATAGGTATAAAAAAAATGTCCACCAAGTACAATGTACTATGTAGTAGTTTTCAAATTATACGTTGCACACAAAACATATCCTCGGAAGGACGAACGGACAGAATTCCTTGGTATTACTATATAACCCCATCCCTTTTAGGTCGGGGTAAAATTATTTGTTTGTTTGTTTGTTGTTTAACGCAGCACTCAGGAATATTCCAGCTATATGACAGTGGTCTGTAAATAATCGACTCTGGACCCGACAATCCAGTGACTGAAATCATCAACATCAATCAACGCAATTGGTATTTATGAGGTGCATCAACCAAGTCAGCAAGCCTGAACACCTGATCCCGTTAGTCGCCTCTTACGACAAGCATAGTTAGCCTTTTATGGCTAGCATGGGTTGCTGAAGACCTATTCTACCCCGTATCTTCACGGCTCCCAAATTTAGAGGAGCTAAAGGATGTTGACACACATGTTGTCCCAACTCATCCCAAAGATGTTCATTGGGGTTAAGGTGAGGCTCCATCAGTAAATTGGTATGTGCCCACATAAATTGTACTTGCCCCGGGCTAGTAGGCGAGTGTTAAGTTTTAACCCTGGATAACTGAATAATCAAAGAAGCTGATTTTTTGTCATATCAATGATTGTTTATCACTGATTGTTATGCAAAGACACCAAAAATGATGATTACACCAAGAATTTTTATTAACCTCATCTGCAGTTTACTAAACATCATTCCTCGGGCATCTCTGTTTCTGTAGTAGCAAAAGCTGCAGCTCACTTACAAAACAGTTTCTGGGCCCCACTCCTGTCGCAGGCACCATGGAGCAAATCCTTGGCACATTTCTCAAGGTCTTTGTCAGTGGCCTTGGGCATTTCGGGGTTTCTTCTCACAGCTTCTGTTAAAACATGACACAACTATATTAAACCTCAACATGACTTGACTATTTTATTATTACCTGTGAATCAGCAATCATTCACCATCTCCTTCGTACATGCACTGAATGATCAATGCTCCACAGCTTCTCCCTCTGGTACAAAGGAACTGACACAGCTACACAATCTGGTATAGAGGAACCGACAGCTACACGATCTGGTTGTTGGTTGGTTTGTTGTTTAACGCCGCACTCAGCAATATTCCAGCTATATGACTGCGGTCTGTAAATAATCGAGTCTTGACCAGACAATCCAGTGATTTCATCTTTTACGGCAAGCATGGGTTGCTGAAGACCTGTTCTACCCCGGAATCTTCACGGGTCAAATAACGGATAGAAAAATAACGGATAAAAAGGTTTCGTGAAAACGTGAAACACAAACAGGATAACGATGTATAAGTTGTACGAATCCTCCTAAATAGTGTTTTGAAGAATCTGTTATAAAGGTTATGACACAGCTACACCATCTGGTATAAAGGTTATGACGCAGTTACACCATCTAGTATGAAGGAACTGACACTTCCTACTCTGGTAATGCACAATTCTGGTGAAATCATCAAACAATATTTCCTGTAGGCATTCAGGCATGTTTCTTCAACAAAAAGTGCCCTAACTACAAATATTTCGACTACAACTATTCCTGACTGTTAGGTCACCATAATTGTGTCAATGTTACATAAGTGGTTATTACTGTATTCGATGCTTTAATAAGCGCCCAAGGCGATATTTGCTAATATATTTGCTAATGAAAAATACCAATTAGCACCCCTTCTGATTGATCAATGTACACAAGACTTGTCTATTCGTGTATAATACGCACTCGTGTGTTATATGCACCCTTAATTACGGGCAATTAGATTCTGGAAAACATATCTGTCGTGTAAAATACGCACTTTTCTTTTGTATCATATTAGATATTAGATAAACCACAATATTAAGGATCTTTCAACCCAAAACTATATTCTAATGAGAGCCCCCTTTTCCTAAGTTTGAGAGGTCCCTGGGCGCTTGTTACGTCGAATACGGTACTTTAAAAAAACAAACACAGTACAAGCAAGAAGCATGGTATGTGAAATGTATGCACCTATCTTCCTTCATGGAAAACTGGAAGAGCTCACATAAGTTATTTCAGTGGCTTCTTAATATTATAAACTGACGACCAAAAGAAACTTTACCAGAGTTTGAAATCACTCTTGCTAAAAAACAACAAAACATACATGCATGAAGTAAAGTGTATTGAGAAGATCAATATATCAACATAATCAACACTGAAAATGACAATCATACCGAGACCGAGAATGACGTCAGAGTCCCCCAAAGTTGGGTGTGGTACAAAACTCGAGCTTTCAGAATCATGGACAATATTGGTTGGTTGGTTTGTTGTTTAACGCCGCACTCAGCAATATTCCAGCTATATGACGTCGGTCTGTAAATAATCGAGTCTGAACCAGACAATCCAGTGATTAATATCATGAGCATCGATCCACGCAATTGGGATTGATGACATGCATCAACCAAGTGAGCGGGCCGGACCACGCGATCCCGTTAGTCGCCTTATACGACGAACATAGTCGCCTTTTACAGCAAGCATGGGTTGCTGAAGACCTATTCTACCCCAGAATCTTCACAGGTCCCACGCAATTGTGATCGATGACATGCATCAACCAAGTCAGCGAGACTGACCACCCAATCCCGTTAGTCGCCTTTTACGACAAGCATAGTCGCCTTTTATGGGTTGCTGAAGACCTATTCTACCCCGGAATCTTCACGGGTCGATTAATGTGAGAACCCATCACACATGCTGAAATGATAAATGTGTGAACCCATCACATATGCTGAAATAATAAATGTGTAAACTAGACACTGTGCCAAAAAGCAACATTATTTTTCTTCTTAATTTCCAATTCATATGTTCGGACAACGATGTATTATTGAATATTTTCATTAAAAATCATTGGTCATAGCCTGTTTGTTACACAGAACCGATCAATCATTACAAGATCCCCAGATTTTCAGCAAATATTTGGGCAAATTTTGGGGCAAGAATATTTGATGTATATTCCCACAAATACTGTCAAATTCACAGAAAAAAGTCCATTGATTTCAATAATTTGTATTTACATTGTAAGTAATACTTTGGTTATTTTTCATAATATACAATGGATTGATATCCAACTAAAATACAAAAAGCTACAAGCATTTGTTCTGAGGAAGAGAATTAATGGATGTCAACTTCTTTATCACGTGGGACACAATGTTTCAGAGTATAAGCTTACTCCTTCATCAGGTGAATAACTTCTAAATGCCTTTCAAAGACTTATATTTATCTGACCAAAATTTATCATGGGCTTTAATTTAATAATATCAGTCACTGCAAAAGAATGCGGCAATCAATCACAAGAACACTGCTACGGAATAAAAACATCCACCAAAATATCAAAACCTGGAACAAATTGTTATTATACATGAAGGTAGAAATATCTGTCAAGTACAAAGAAATCATGCGACCTACCTCTTCTTCTTTTTGGAATGTCGGAGACTTTGCTCTTCCTCCTCAGTTGGTTGGTTTGTTTTGTTTGTTGTTTAACGCCGCACTCGGCAATATTCCAGCTATATGACGGCGGTATGTAAATAATTGAGTCTGGACCAGTGATTAATATCATGAGCATCGATCCACGCAATTGGGACCGATCACATGTATAGACTCTGCAGTCTGCTGGTCCAACACAGCTTCTCTCGAGCGCGCTCGTAATGTCTGTATCATGAGCATCATGTATCATCAAACATTAACAATATCATTCTCCATATGTACTTAAACTTGAAATAGTTTTATAGATAGAAATTTAAAACACTGGTTTTAGTAATTATTATGTTCTTTCGAACCGATAAAACATTTAAATTAATTCTACACTTTGTAATTATCATAAACAAATACATAAATTATGATTTTACAGTGTTGCATTTTTGTAAGATAAAATTAACCTACCTGATTCTCCACCAGGAAGCAACCGGATTGGATAAGACCTCAATGTCTCAGTGGTCAGACTCGCTGACTTGGTTGCGTGGATCGATGCTCATGAGGTCAATCACTGGATTGTCTGGTCGAGACTCGATTATTTACAATCCGCCGTCATATAGCTGGAATATTGCTGAGTGCGGCGTTAAACAACAAACCAACCAACTCAATGTCTCAGAGGACTTGTCCTGATTGATTACTGCCTTTGTCAATTTAGTATTTGATTTGAAGGGCGGCCAAAGGCAACAACCTGTGCCATCTAGCCAATTTGTGGCTTTTTTAGCAGCATGCAAAACCAGGCATGCATAGTTAAGGTACTATCAAAATTGCTAGAAATATGCTTTTTGTCTGTTAAAACAAGATAGAATGTCTTGGCGTGACACTATACGGTCATGTTGTCTCACATACGCCAGACATCGTGACTTCATCCAGGTTAGAGTAGGTCTTCACTGTCACCCATGCTTGTCAGAAGTTTGTTTGTTGTTTAACTCCGCACTTTGCAATCTGTCAGATATAAGAAAGCGTCTGTAAATAATCGTGTCTGGGCCAGACAATCCAGTGATTGACATCATGAACATTGGGATATGATGACATGCATCAACCAAGTCAGTGAGCCTGACCACCTGATCCCGTTTGTCGCCTCTTACGACAAGCATAGTCGCCTTTTACGGCAAGCATGGGTTGCTGAAGACCTATTCTACATCGGATCTTCACGGGTCTGCCACACTTGGCAATATTTAATCTATATGACTGCGTTCTGTAAATTTTAAAGTCTGGACCAGACAATCCAGTGATTGATGTCATGAGCATTGATCCACGGAATTGGGTTGTGATGACATGCATCGGCCAAGTCAGTCTGACCCCCCAAACCAGTTATAGTCACCTTTTACAAACAGACACGAAGATCCGGGCGGAGAATAAGTCTTCAGCTACCCATGCTTGCCGTAAAAGGTGACTATGCTTGTCGTAATTGGCGATCACTGGATTGTCTGGTCCAGACTTTAAAATTTACAGAACGCAGTCATATAGATTAAATATTGCCAAGTGTGGCAGACCCGTGAAGATCCGATGTAGAATAGGTCTTCAGCAACCCATGCTTGCCGTAAAAGGCGACTATGCTTGTCGTAAGAGGCGACAAACGGGATCAGGTGGTCAGGCTCGCTGACTTGCTTGATGCATGTCATCGATCACAATTGCGTGGGACCCGTGAAGATTCTGGGGTAGAATAGGTCTTCAGCAACCTATGCTTGTCGTATAAGGCGACTAACGGAATCGCGTGGTCAGGCTCGCTCACTTGGTTGATGCATGTCATCGATCCCAATTGCGTGAATCGATGCTCAAGATATCAATCACTGGATTGTCTGGTCCACACTCGATTATTTACAGACCGCCGTCATATAGCTGAGTGCGGCGTTAAACACCCAACCAACCAATTGCGTGGATCGATGCTCATGATATTAATCACTTGTCGTAAGAGGCGACAAACGGGATCAGGTGGTCAGGCTCGCTGACTTGGTTGATGCATATGTCATCGATCCCAATTGCATGGATCGATGCTCATGTTGTCAGTCACTGGATTGTCTGGTCCAGACTCGATTATTTACTGACCACCGTTTGTTGGTTGTTGTTTAACGCCACACTCAGTGATATTCCAGCTATATGACGGCGGTCTGTAAATAATCGAGTATGGACCAGACAATCCAGTGATTGATATTATGAGCATGGATCCAAGCAATTGGGATGTATGACATGCATCAAACAAGTCAGCGGCTACCTGCGATAGAAACTAAGTTTTTGTCCACTAGTTCCTTATAATAATAATAATATGTAGCAAAATTTTTGGCAAGGACTAAAGGACTAGTGCCAATTTCTAACGCTGGGCTACGTACTCAAACGTGTCTCAAACAAATGGCTCCTAATGGATAACGTTATGCAATATGAGCACTACAAGGCAACCAAATTTTATAGAATTCTGTTTCCTCACGTCAGGGTGACAATTGTGTCAAGATCGAGGGACACATTTTTGTCTTATTTGAAGAATTTACATATGTGGACAATTTGTTTCAGGTATTTTCATAATGCACTATGATGTAATTTATGGAATTTTGACCTATTTTACCCCTTATCAACATGGGCCCTTTGGCAAGTAACTTTTTATGGCCGTAACATGATCCGAAATCTGACTAATCAGGGTCGAACATATCGTACATTCAGTCTCCAGAGGACCCTTCGTCCACAACCAAATAATTCTTTTGACCACACCGAAAACCACCAGATGCATATAATGAAAAGGGAATTGGAATACCATACCAATGTTTAAACGCCTTGTGAGGAAAAGGGCCCAAATGATGATTTTCATCAGCCATTTTGTCAAACTGAACATCCATTTGAAGGGGGGCCATCTGTGACAAGAATGTCATTTTGCCCTTCCATACTCCGCTCTGAACACAATTGTCACTGCCATAGTACTCACTGTGGCCTTTCACCTGCTTCACAAATGCTCTTGCAGGGGTGTCACAAATGAAGCAAGATATTTCAAGATTAATGTGGACATTACCTTTGGTAATGAAGCCCTCTTTCTCTATTATGCATATTTCAGTAATGAAATCTTGAAGATCTTGGCTTAAGAGTACCACAAAAAATACCAATAATATTGTTGTGTAAGTCTCCCCAAGATTGGCCACAACTGAGTGTTTGTGCTTTTAAATAACTGCAATCCATCAATGTTGATCTGAATCTTGGTTGGTTGGTTTGTTGTTTAACGCCGCACTCAGCAATATTACAGATATATGACGGCGGTCTGTAAATAATCGAGTCTGGACCAGACAATCCAGTGATTAATACCATGAGCATCGATCCACGCAATTGGGATCGATGACATGCATCAAACCAAGTCAGCCAGCCTGACCACCCAGCGAGCCCGAACTGGCCTCTTCCTGGTTGTCTAAGACTGCCCGCTAGGGCTCAGTAGCTGCCGTGAGTCGATCTGCTCGCTAATGCAACTGAGCGTGACAACAGACTGCTACGGTCTGCAAGGACAGCTAAATAAACTTTGAGGCAATATTTGTTTTAAGCATCATTTTTTAAACACTGGTTAGTTACCCGTGATCTATGAAGATATCAACAAAGGGCGCATGTTAATTAATTTCTTCAGCTTGTACAGACAAAACGAAGGGTGGAAGCGCATCGGATGTCGTTAATACATTGGAAACACACGATGGTTATAGTTTAATAAGAAAAAAAAGTAACCACAATGTGTACTTGTGCCTTTTGCTAGTTTTAAGATTCTGATTTTTTTAATTGTTGCCGTTTCCATGGATACATTAGAAACTTAAACTTTTAGGGTGGGTATTTTGTAGGGCCCATAACTTTTTAACCATGCACCCTAGCTTCACCAAACTTGCTACACACATTAACCACAATGAGTACTTGCGCCTTTTGCTAGTTTGAAGATTCTGATTTTTTTTTATTTTTGCCGTTTCCATGCAATCATGGTGAAACATAAATTTTGGGTAGAGTTTTTGTACGATCCATGTTTACAATATTATGTATCCTAGCTTCAGCAAACTTGCTACATTAACCGCTATGATTGTTGTTGTTTTTATAAGATTCTGAAAGTTTTGTCTTTTGCTGTTTTCATGGAAACATGATGGAATTTAGAAATTTTGATGACTGGTTTTGTATAGCTAATATATTTTTTATAAAATACCGTATTCCTGTGTGGCGCTCAAGTCAGAAAACGGGTATATAACAGCTGTAAGCGCCCGATGCCACTGCTCCTGTGTATTTATCAGGAACAAGTCACTTTTAAAAAAAGCAGTATTCCTGTGTGGCGCTTAAGTCAGAAAACGGGTAACTTATTTTATAGCTGTAAGGGCCACATGCCATTAATGCCGTGTTCTTATTAGGAATATAAACATTTAGTGACGCAATACTACTGTGTGAGTAGGTTCTTTAACATGTTGATAAACTGCCAATGTATTCAGTGACCAGGAAGCCTCGGGCATTCTATCATGATGCCCCGAGCATGAACAATGCACTGTTTTCTGTCACTGTTAGCTTTGGTTTCCTATTTTTTCGGCTATTTCTCGGAATGAACATTTACAACATGGGTTGGGATAACAACGAGGTCAGCTGAAGAAAGGTTTATTATTGTCTAAATCTACCTTTCTGATGGCGTTTTCCAAGCCGCAGCATTTCTCTTGAGACGAAATGTCTGATGGCTGACTGTGGGCTGATGGCTGCAAGTGGGAAACAGCGGTGTAACACTATGCAGCGTTTCAGATTGAATCTTGTGTACTTTGCACATATACGACTTGTCACGTGTCACTGATGCTGCGAATTCGTAAGAGATACTTTCAACCAGAAGTAAACGGGTACTTTTCATCTGTAGACGCCACATGCCATTAATTTACTGAGGACATCTCACTCTTATCAAGCTGTATTCCTGTGTGGCACAGCAACCCATGCTTGCCGTAAAAGGCGACTATGCTTGTCGTAAAAGGCGACTATGCTTGTCGTAAAAGGCGACTAACGGGATCGGGTGGTCAGGCTCGCTGACTTGGTTGATACATGTCATCGATCCCAATTGGGATTGATGCTCATGATATTAATCACTGCATTGTCTGGTCCAGACTCGATTATTTACAGACCGCCGTCATATAGCTGGAATATTGCTGAGTGCGGCGTTAAACAACAAACCAACCAACCGATCCTGTGTGGCGCTTAAATCAGAAAACGGGTATATTACAGCTGTAAGCGCCACAGGCCTTTGGTGATTTGTTTGTATTGAGGACATCTCACTCTTATCCAGCTGTATTCCTGTGTGGCGCTTTAGTCAGAAAACGGGTAAAATATAGCTGATACGCATGCATGCTGTGTATCTAGTATATCACTTTCAACAAGCAGTAAACGGGTAAGACAAATTTGTAAACGTCACATAGTATTGATGCTGTGTATTTATTTGACAAACTTACAATTGAAGCAGGCAATTTATCTGTGGAATACATATTAAGAAAACCGCAGAATTCCAGATATAACATGGATGTCCTTGATGGTGTTTATTATATCGCAAATGGTTTTATGAGACGGTCACCTTTCTGGTTGGTTGGTTGGTTTGTTGTTTAACGCCGCACTCAGCAATATTCCAGCTATATGACGGCGGTCTGTAAATAATCGAGTCTGGACCAGACAATCCAGTGATTAATATCATGAGCATCGATCAACGCAATTGGGATCGATGACATGCATCAACCAAGTCAGCGAGCCTGACCACCCGATCCCGTTAGTCGCCTTTTACGACAAGCATAGTCACCTTTTACGGCAAGGATGGGTTGCTGAAGACCTATTCTACCCCTGAATCTTCACGGGTCGGTCACCTTTCTGACGCAGTGTGTGTATATTAATTAGATGCTTTTGTTGTTATGAACGGGCTTACTTACTAGGTTCTTGTTGATAATCTGTTCAAGCTAAAATATAAATATGCTCATTAGGCACACTGCTATAATACAAAAAAATAACGAAATGCGCGGATAATTCGCTTCGAATTATTGTGCATACGTCACGGCACTTAGGAGTAAACATAAAGCTTCAGTGTTGAGCTTATTACAATTAACTATATATCAATTCAATTATTGATTCATAACATAACGAAGTTGGTTCATAAACTAAAAAATTAAGAAACAACTGTAGAAATTGGCAACACTGATGAGTAGATACCATTCTATTAATATCTGATATGACATTGGGTATTGAGGTATGGTTGCTCTTGTTAGCTGCGAAGAGTGAGGATAGCCATGACAGCACGAACGATCTCCCTAATACTCCATACTATATTTTAATGTCCTTAACGTCAGAACATTCCAAAGAGAAACATCGCATGTACACTGTTTCGTGCTTTTGTTTCTGCTTTTTGTATATTAAGAATAAATAAATAAATATGTTTTGACCCCAAAACTACACGATTGCAACAACAATTAACATGAACAACTGTAGCAAATTACCAGACTGATTTCCAGGGGGATTACACGCACAATGTAAAAATTACCTATGGTAAGTATATTGTAGGATGCAGCAATGGCGGTGTTCGTGAGTCACGTCCATATCACGTCCATATGAAAACAATGCCCTAAATGTTGGTTAGTATTGTCAAGAACTGAAAGAGAAAAGAATAAATTAAATATAAACTTCAACAAACAAAGCAAATACAGGGACAATACCACTTCAGGGCTGTCAGCAGAATTCAAAACGCCGCTAGAATTTAGTTTCTGAAAACAGAATAAACTGAATACATTTCGACTCGGCATTTGTCAACAACGAATAATGTCCAAAACAAGGTGCGTGTACCTATGTCTTATGAAGAAAGAGAACATTTAAGAGACAACCTCCTCAATTATAGCTTGGCTGGAGAGGTAATTTAATAATAATAATGATAATAATAATAATAATTTATCTATCGGTTTCAGTAAAGGAATATGTAATGTATGCATATTACCGAGATCACGTGGTTTTTCCAACTGCACATCACAAGTCTCAAATTCTCCGCCGATGTTTTAAGCCAGCTGAGATAGAAAATTATTGTCAGCATTAACAGCGTGCATTTCTTTATTATTGTGAACTGCAAACATTATGTGTGAGTAAGACTATTATTTACAATTGACTAATTGAAACATAACTGTTACACCTTTATGTTTTGATACAAAATATTTACAAATACACGAGACTGCAATAATCAGTGAAACAGTGTTTTTATACAGATTGCATTTAAACGGCCTTGTGTAACTGACGAAACATGGGTAGTCGTGTAATGCCCCACATTGACGAACATTGAGCACACAATAAATGCAATTATGTGTTCTTCAGTTGTTATGCATCAAAAAGTCCTTGAGATTCTATGTACTTGGGCTTCATTCAACTCATCTTTTACAATGTTTTTAGTTTCCATTCTGGGGAAGAAATGTGCTTTGTATATTTTCCATTCCTGATTAAAAGGGTGAGACTACATCAGTGTCATAAACATACCATAGTCCGTCTGAGTGGCTGAGGGTGCCATAAACGGCACACGCTCAGGCCACCAAGAAGCGAAGGCCTTCGTCTTCCCAAATGGAGCGAGATCCCTTCGCACCTGGGAACAAACCGATAGACTATGTTGTAAATACTTGATTGCAGGTAATTCTAATAATGTGATATAAAACTAAACCATTCTTTCTTCTGTGTGGCAATACACACGCACGCACGGACGAAAACACACACGCACGCACACGCACGCACACGCACACAACATACCTTTGTCAATTGTGACCTGGGTCACCGCCCTCCTCAACAGATGGACGTCCCGGACGTCCGCGTAATCGACGGCCACGGAAACCCGTCTCAGGTCGACCTTTTCATCTGAAAATATGTCATGTTAAATAAGGTGATATTTAACGTTATTTACGTTATTCTATCTTGGTAAGAAAAGTATGAGGAGTGAGATCACGTACCTTCGTTGGTGGTGGCGGCTGCTTTCGGCTCAATTACAAGCATGTCGATGATGTTGCTTTTTGCTACAGCCTCTACCATAGCTTGGTCTCCTGTTTTAATATAGTGAAGTTATTCTTCTTTTAAAAAACTAACCCCAGCAGTGTTATCGCTGCTCACAACATTAAGTACGCTTTGCATGGTACAGATGCCATGAGTGAATAGTGCTGAGTGCGGCGTTAAACAACAAACCTGATGAAAAGTTCTGGGATAGGAAACAATAGATGTTCAATGATTTCCTCTTTTTTTACCGCTTATATGTTCAAAACTATGTCATGTTTTCATAATTTGTTCTCTAAAAATAATGTTTAGTGATGCGAACGACCCAATGGCAATTCAGGCTATTCGATATAAACAACCTTGATAAGATTTCATATGAAATGTTAGCATACCAACAACCTTGACGGCCTCCTGTTGTTATGTGGACAAGGGCCATTGTTGGCATCCCCTCTATTTTGTAGAAACTCCGCACCTTAATGGAAAGTAACGCAAGCACATCAACGATGAGAAGGAATATTATTATTTTGTATTTATTTGATATAGAAAATATGTATTCAAGAGGAAAGCTTTTGAAATGAAAACCTTATAGGGCAGGTATGAAAACAAACTTTATTATTATTACAACATAAAACCTACTTATAGACAGTGTCTTTCGTAACTATAATAGTACAATAAAAACTGGTAAAGAATCTGCATTTCTTAAGATGTGTTGCTTGAATAGGTGAAATAAGAAACATACCCTTTTGCCTTTATCTGGCCAGTCTTTTCTTTGCATTTGCTCTGTTCCTTTTGTAGGCTGAGACTGGATTGTTCTATAACATCACATGGCTCGAATGATTATGATACTGTGAAAAGCCTTCCAATACTAACCAAATAAAAGTAAATTATGTAAACGGGTTTGACTAGCCTGTATAACGGTCTCTGAACCATATTATTGTTACTTCCGCCCAACCCATACTGTAATGCTATTGAAATAAAAGAAGCAAGACTAGATTTTTCCACAGGTTCACTTGGTCTCCACTTCAAATTTCAGAATAAATGGAGTTGTTTGTACGTTTGTATAAAAATATTCTGAGACGAAGCTTTAATCTATGGTTCCACTTTGACACTTAATTACAGAATTAAAAGATAGTAATCCAAGCCTACTGAAACACCTTGTTTGTACTGGAAATTACGATTGTCCACACAAATTGAAAGTTCATTATTCGTATGTGAGTGTGGTGGGGGTCGGGGATGGAGGGGGCTCGGTGCCTTTTTCTTTGGGCCACTATTTCTGCGATTAAGCTTGATGATATCATGTTTATATTTCATTACCCCAACTACCACATGACTTCCAGTCTGACACACACGTTAACTTTTCAGAAGTCTTTTTTGTTGTATTTTTACAAAATTATTATATATTTATGTATAACACTGATTTTTAATGTAGATTGTTATTTTCTCATCTAGACCGCCTCCGTGGTCTAGTTGTAGAGCGTCCGCCCGGTGAACAGAAGGCCCGGGGCTCGACGTTAAAAGATGGTACTTGTTGTTACCCTGTCTGGCGCTCGGCATTAAGGGGCGAAAGCAAGACTGGTCGGCTCGGAGTCAGTATACTGTGTCTGAGTGGGGTGTTCATGTTCAACTGTGCCATGGTATCTCAGTGTACTAGCACTATGAATCGGCATCACCTCACCTCACCTATTTTCTCATCAGAAGTCCCCGTCACTCGTTAATTAACTTCGATTAATACTTGGTCACAGATTTTGACATTTTAGGTACACTTTGTGTATTTTCATGTCTCGGAGAAGAGGCACCAGAGAATACCAATGACTACGTCAACTATCTGAGGAAACGTTCAAGTATCCCCTTGAAAAAGTGAGGCCATGCATGAAAAGGCAGGGCACAAAACTGAGGGTTTCAATGGTTTTCTGGTTGGCTAAATTACATCAAAGTCCATCAAGTTTGATGAGAATGTGTGACGTCATTGCACTATACCCCAACACATATACAGCGTAAACATTGTGTCTGTAATGTTGTAACCATTAACAATTACAGCTGTCATGCACGTGTTACACGTGAAATGTGGAACTAAATGTATTATTTTGATTCATATGCATCAGTTAATTGTGTTTGCTGCAGGTGACTCAGTCGACTAATGTGTTCAGCTCTATTTCTTTTATAACATCATTCACTTGGCTACATACTTCCCCCATCCGTGAAGATGAGGGTTAGAATGGGTCTTGAGCAACCCATGTTTGCCGTAAAAGGAGACAGTGCTTAAATTGTCGTATCGTAAGAGGCGACTATACCGGGATAGGGTGGTTAGGTTGGTGCATGTCGTTGTATCCTCGTATGCCAGTTGCGTCGATCGATGCTCATGATGCCATAATATAGCTGGAATATTGCTAAACGACAAACAAACATATAATCAAAACACATCAAATTGAAGTGATTCTTATGGACACTGGTGGGGTCCGTAGGCGTAAGTTATATTTCACGAGATTGGTAATCAAGAAACGTTAATAAACGTACTGTATAAATATGACCTGTAACAAAACAAGCGTGTGTCACAACAAAGACGTATTTATACGTCTTTGGACAGAATAACAAGTTTACCTTTACAAAACCCTTCTTAACACATGATGGTTTTTTTCATTTTGATAAGGCACTGCTTTGTATCCGTTAAAATGTGAGTTATAAATAGAATTTTGAATTTTTGTTTACGTTTGTGTGGTTATGATTTTAGTGAGCGCTGCCATATACTGGCAGATTATATGGCTTATATGACGAGACAGGCCCAAGTTGTTTCAAATGAAAAAAGCCCCGTGAGACTATATTTTTTCATTACCCGTTTGTTTGTGTAACTAAATCGATTACACAAAATGCATACACAATTTTGATATTATGCTTCAATCTTTTGCTTTTATTGAAATGTTTAGGGTTTACTGCAGAGAAATGAGTTCTCCCTCAGCGAATTGATCTCGCGAGACGTTGAGTGACTCAGCGAGAGCTGTGGCGCTTATAGCTGGCGCTTAGTCGAAAATGAGTTGCTCCATGTGTGCCATGTGCTCTGTGTGAATTAAACCCTTGTTCTACATTTCCTGAATCCATTATACACCAACCATGTGTGCCAGTATTGTTCCCCATTGATTGTATTTAGCAATGGGTGCAGTTACAATAAGATGCAAGTTTTTAAGATTTTGACATGCTACTTATAATACGTATCTGTAAATGTAAACATGATGAATGTAGAAAATAGATAAAAGACCATTTTAAAAATTATTTTTAATGTATATTTAGCCTTATTTTGTCATTTGATAGGCAGCACAAATCAGGTATTACAGAAATGCAAGGAAAAACTATTGTGAAAAAAATATCATTTGTGTATTTATTATATTAATTTTACAATCATATGACAGTCTATATTTGATTTCTGTCTGCTGTCCAATAGCACAAGATAACCAATATAGAAATTATTTTACATTCATTTTTTAAGTCAAAATCAATTAAAAAGAAAGTAATTTATAGTTTGATAGTACCTTATAAGTTATTAATAATATTCATCATATTGAAAGGAAATTTGGATACATGTGAGTGAGTGAGTGGAGGTAATAGTATGACTGACACTGAAATAGTGACTGTTTGGTGTTTGGTGGGCTAGAACGTCTTTTTAATTCTTCTCTTGTTATTTTAAGCTGTTAAGATGTATATTAGTGGTATATTTGAATGTGTCCAGTTTAAACATTTGCTTAATATCCTTGAAAAGGAAAGAGTGATTAAATGTTGTTGTTTTTTCAGATTTCTTCCTCTGGTTGATTTTGAAGAAATTGTCCTGATGTTGGTGCACTGCAAATAAAAGAGAAGGAGAACAGCAAAATGATTTTGATCCTGAGCCAATTTGGGCATCCTCTGGCATTCCCATTGACGTCTTCAGCCGCTATACCCGTAAAGATTCCGGGGTAGAATAGGTCTTCAGCGACCCATGTTTGCCGTAAAAGGTGACGATGCTTGTCGTAAAAGGCGACTAACGGGATCGGGTGGTCAGGCTCGCTGACTTGGTTGATGCATGTCATCGATTCCAATTGCGTGGATCGATGCTCATGATATCATTCACTGGATTGTCTGGTCCAGACTCGATTATTTACAGACCGCCGTCATATAGCTGGAATATTGCTGAGTGCGGCGTTAAACAACAAACCAACCAAACCAATCTTCAGCCGCTCTTCCTGAACCTTCTTCAGACTTGTGCACAACGTCTTCTGGCATCAGAACATGCCGGGGCGTGCTCAGTGGATACCCCTCCATCATCTATTCACTGCTTTGCTATTGGTGAATTACAAGGCTCTATTCGCTTTCTTTTGTGAGAAATTATAGCTCTTGAACAATTTGCAGGTAGATGTTTTTTGGTCCTGTTGTAATTTCTTGGTAATTGGAAGTGATTATTCTCATCATGTCTACAACTTTAGAATATAAATGAAAGAGATTACACTTTCTCAAAATGTATTTTCATGCATGAAATATAGTTTCAGATCGGTTAATTTTCTTGGGAATTGTATGATTGACATCCAAAATGTCAAAAATACTTTTATAATTTAGTAATACTGACTGAGAAGAATGTCTTATAAGAATGATAGAAATTTTCCAATGCCATTTATACCTGGCAAAATACTGGATACAGGAAATATGCCTCAAGTTTAATTTATGCTTGTTAATTCTCATATCAATTTTCATCGTGTATTCTGGGAGGGATTCAAAATTAAGTAACAAATCCCTATCTTTAAATGTTCAAATAGTCTTTCAATTACATCTATGGCAATGAAATGTTACATTTGGGATAACACTTTCTTTCTAAAGTACAGCTTCGGGATTCGAACACACACTTGCCAGAGTGAGGCATCTAATCGCCAGCACACAAAGTCAGCGATCTTACCCACTCAGCCACCGAGGGTTCCACAAAAAATGTGTGCTGGCGATTAGGTGCCTCACTCTTGCAAGTTTGTGTTCGAATCCAGGACGGGACTCAACCCCAAAAAGTACGAGAATCTGTACTTTACTAAGAAAGTGTTAGCCAAATGACTACCTTCAAAAATATCTTGTGGCAACTAAATTCTATTGTTACACATCTGGTGGCACAAAAATAAATAACAGCTGATCTTGGAAAACACGTCTGCTAATAATGCCTCCTAAAGTCGACAACGAACCGAAATACATATATATTAATGTAATTAATACTTTATTTTAGTTGACAGTGCTCACTGGATAAGTAAGCCTGAACGATATACCTATATAATCTAGTAACATAAATTGCATCATTGTTCGAGTCACAAAATCAAGTACAGATTCCACTAATATACAATTCCAAGACTAGTGCTATAACTTGTACATATTAAAATAGTTATTTGATAAAAGATAATTTCAAATGGTTTTGGCTACCTACAATATTGGCTTGACTTCTTGATTTTACCACTGGCTACCTGGATCAAAATACTTGTAGCCATATGGCTACTTGGTAAAAATTTAAACTTTGAGGCGTATAGAGCATGTGTTATGAAAATAACCTATAATTCTATGGCTATAGTTGTGTAGGACAAAAACACTCATCTAAAACCCTCTATTTTACAGAACAACGTTGTCACCATCTTACAAGACATTGGTGTGGCAGCATGCCGAAAAGGGAGACTGGGAATTCAGCAACCAACTGTCATACTACAGGTTGATGTTTCAACAACTATGTTTTACTCAACTGTTTGTAGACTAGTAGAGCTTGTATAAAGGTCACTGGTCATGCTCATGAAAGAATTAAGTCCTGGGACTAATTCCTCTGGACAGTTGCAGAACCTGTTCTAACACAGTCCCCTCTAACGTCTGTGTAGTCTGTCAGGACTGGCACATCACCAATATGTTACATAATATGTCGATGATTGCCCTCATTATTGATTCATATATTGTTGTAGTTTTCCGAAGTTTTATGTCCATACCTATTCTGTAAAAACAAGACAAGTTCCATTGTCAATTAAATCTATCAGTATGAACAATATCCGAGTCAAAAGTTTTCAGACTGACTTCTCCAGCTAGATCCTCCTCTTGGTTGATGCATGTCATCAATCCCAGTTGCGAGGATCGATGCTCATGATATAGATCACTGAATTGTCTGGTCAAGACGCGATTATTTACAGACCGCCGTCATAGAGCTGGAATATTGCTGAGTGCCGCGTAAAACAACAAACCAACCAACCAACCTTAAGATTCACACCAGACAGTTTTCCGTGTATCATATTGCATACTTTTCCCAACCATGATCCAAAAATTGAGCATTTACTTTTGTGACAGATGCCTAATGTCCACAATGTGGTAATACTACTTTCAGCTCCCGAGTCTTAGTGAAAAACCAGAGGCGCAGGAAGCTCCTGAGGCAGTTTTCAATCCGCAGCCTCACCCAACAGGAAATGGCACAACTCCAGACACTGCTGACTACATATGCACCCTTTTTGGAGCCTTTGTTTTCCGAAATTGATTCCAATCTTCATTATGGAAAGTGCCCCCAAATCTTCAGTTCTCATTCATACCATTAGCTCTGATTATCCTTTGTTGGCTTTAATTCACATTGAAGAAGAAACTGTTTTAAATATGCTCATGGATGAGTCTTAAGGGGTAAATTTTAGACATAACATCTCTCTCACATGGCCATTTATTTTGCAAGTTTAACTCTCTTTTTCCTTTTATCTTACTTCTCAGAAACTCCTGCTTATGTTCAACCCCTGTTGCTTGCCATTGTCGAAAATGTAGGTCAGTTTTTGAAGGTTGATGCACATGATTTGGAGGCATGTAGACAAACTTCAGGCTTCATCTTGAATTGTTCACCGTTTTTCGTTGATAGATGTTATTTTCTGGACGATGATGAAAGTAACTTGCACCTGGAAATCCCTTTTCATTTACATGGTATGAGATTTTCACAGTGATAAATGATTTACTATTAAGATCTTAATTTGTGTAGCCCATAAGTGACATATACTTTTCGTGATATTTTCTCCTGGAGTTAAGTAAATGGATTCTCTCACCTTATATAGTTATTCATTTTTCTTCTTAGATTTCGCTAGCAGACCGGATGAACCAGTACTTCCCGTCACTTGACATTTGCAACAGGAGAGGGTCATATGTCCTGGATGACAGGACCGCAAGGGGACCATGCAGGAATAGTCATGGGAGTCACCATTCACTAACCCCAGGATTGTTCACATTATCCTGTGAATTTGGTGTATGTTGTTTGGCCTTATGTCTCATCAACTGTGAGTGAGTGAGTTGGGTTTAACGCCGCTTTTAACATCATTCCAGTTATATCACAGCATGTCAGCTTAATGTGGGAGGAAAGACCGAAGTGATGCAGGTCTCAGACGTTTACCACTTCGGTGAAATCACAGGTATGGTGCTGACAAACCTAGAAACAGCATTGGGGCGAAACGGGATTCGAACCCACAATCATAGGTTCCTGGCGTGCAACTGGGCGCGGATTGGATAAATCAGGTTCAACTATAGAAATTAAGCAAAAGCTGTGCAGTATGTTTTGGCAAAACTGTAGGCTTTTTATCTACTTAAATGTAACGTTAATAGTTGAATATATGGCCGATTATTGGCTACATATAGGGTTGTCAACATGACGAGCAGGCCATGCAGGAAAATGAAATGTAAACGGAAACAGAAACTCACCTTTTTCAAGGAGCAAAGATAAAGTATGACTTGACAGAAATACAGACTTCTTGACATAACGAACCTTGTTCCAAACATTGTAAACTGGCATATTGTTCAAGGCAGGTCTGGTGGTGTAGCATACAGGTTACACAAAATAGCAGTAATATTGCAACTGTTTGGTGAAACTCCACATCACATAAATTCGTTTGCATGAAAATCAACTAGGAGTTAATTGTAATCAAATTAAATATACAGTATATGATAAACAACGATTTCAGAAACGTAGTAATGAGACGCAATGGGCATTTTAACTAAGCACGACAGCCTACAGTACATCATATACTGACCAAGTACCAACCATAACCAAAAAGACGATCACAGCTACCTACACCTCTATATGCCAATATCGGCAGAAGCAAGAAGATCGACTTACACAGGAAATATTTACAGGAGCTTCGAACTACCCACCCGTACGGTGCAGAAAAACAAACATCCAGCTGGAGGTCAGTCAAATAGTGCAAGGTGGTGCTGTCTACAATGACAAATAACAAACACATTTGTCTGGACCAGACAATCCAGTGATTGATGTCATGAGCATCGATCCACGCAATTGGGATACAATGACATGCATCAAGCAAGTCAGCGAGCCTGCCCATATGGGTGATAAAATGTAATAGGTTTATATCATTTTGACGATTTACGCCAGGTATTACGCACAAGCGCCCATTTCATTCCCAAAGTGACATTTTACTTTCTAGAGTTGGATAATGCAGAGGAAACAGAAGGTAAATTAATACAATTCATGTTGATATACATGTACCTAACATAAATGCATGCAGCGTAATTTAGCATACATTCCGTGCCATGTCTAAGTTAGATGACAGGAAATAGTAAAGGTTCTTGTTTGGCATCTACATCAGAGTAGTAGTATATTTGAACTTTTACAATGGCATGTTTATCTCTGTTGTTTTCCAGTGATCCATTCATATAATGTTAGTACTGGTCTTCAGCAACCCATGCTTGTAGTCAGGCGACTAACGGGATGCATGTCATCGTATCCCATTTGCGTGATCGATGCTTACGATGTCAATCACAGAATTGTCTGGTGCAGACTCGATTATTTACAGACCCGTGGCCATTAAGCAGGAATATTGCGGAGTGCGGCGTTGAAAAACAAACAAAAATGTTTTAATGGCTTTAACTATTGATGTCACTCTATGGAGAGTCCGAAGTAGGCGTTGCCTCAAGTAACCCGTGCTTGTCGTTAAAGGCGACTCACTTGGATTGGGTGGTCGGACTCAGTTGCTTGGTTGATTGCGCGTCACAGTACCCCGAGTGTGTTAATATTGGCTGGAACCGTGGCTACTTGAAGCAAATGTACCCCAAACGCCTTTTTATTACAATGGATATATTGCATGTGTTTATTATTCTGTTATCAAATAAATGTCTTTGTTATTATGTGTGCACTAAATGCATGGGTATGGTGTTATACGCTTCGCGGCGGAGGACTGTAGGAATGGGCTTCATACGAAACATTAGCCAGATGTAAGGAATCGAACTGACGTGCCAAAACTTGATTGATACACTGGGCTTCCTTACTGCTATTATGGACACATATAAGATATTACCGTGCACAGTGGAATCTGTCGAGACAGGACTTTGACTAATCAGCATTTGTAATACAAGGTGATATTAATTGTGCCGAATAAACTATGATTCATAATAATGCTTCTTTGAATCTTGTTTCTGTTTACATTTGTTATCCCCTGTTACAATATTCCTAATACAGGCCTCTGTAAAAATTAAACTCCCTTTCGGCCCCACAACAAGTAAAACCTTCATTTCGTCTGGATGTCAAAACAATGACGCAATGAAGTCGAAAGCAGATATTCCACTGTACTACACTGTAAGCATTGAATGTCAAAAGCCCCTTGCATGAATGCGTGATGCGGATGCGACGGGGCAATTCTCTCCAATGTTACTCATGGGTTGTGGTGTTCTCAGAATCCCAATATTGGTTCTGCGCGGGCCCTTACGCGAGACGAGCTAGCGACGACACCAACTACATGGCGGCAAATGATGATTAATGATCTATATTTGTTTGTTTGTTGTATAAAGCAGCTCACAGCAGTATTCTAGCTATATGAGACTTGCCGCCAGTCTATGTAACCCAACTGTCCCCTGGTTTCACGCTGACTGGCACATTCTTGTGGCTCCCGGCACACAGCACATATGAGCCTTCCCCTACCCCTCTCCAACAGCCCCTTTTAATTAGGATTTCTTGAGTGTACCAAGTTTTAGAGAATATCCCCATAAAATATAAAGGTTGCACAGAATGATAAGTCCATGGATGTATAACAATTCTATCCTTATTAGAGAGCAACTCATTATATGAAGTAGCTTGTCACAACTGGAGAGGAAACATTACAGACCCATATGAACCTGCGCGCCACAACCGGAGCTGAAACATTAGAGACCAACTCATTATATGAACTTGCACGTCTCATCTGGAGCTCAAACATAAGAGACCAATTCATTAAAAGAAGTAGCCCCTGACAACTGTAACTATAGTTAGAGACCTAGTCCTGCACCATGACCTTGGAATATATTTATTTTATGAAATATAAATAATCTAGAAATGCATACAAAGGCAAGTCTAGCCAGCTCAAGCTAGCTCTATTCCACACCTGAAATAGATGAAATTACTGAAATCAGCATAGGGAATTTTTTTTAATAGTTTTAGAGTGAAGAAGGATATTGTGTAATATAAGATTTCAGAGACTAAATGTTAGTCTATTAGAGACCAACTCATCATATGAAGTTGCGCACCACAACCGGAGCTGGAACATTAGAGTTCACCTCATTACATGAAGTCGCGCGACACAACTGGAGCTCAAACATTAGAGTTCACCTCATTATATGAAGTCGAATGACTCAACTGGAGCTCAAACATTAGAGACCAACTCATCATATGAAGTCGCGCGACACAACTGGGGCTCAACATTAGAGAACAACTCATTATATGAAGTCGCTCAACACAACTGGAGCGAAAACATTGAAAGTACAAAGTCACTGTGACTTTATCAAAACTATATGGAGTTAAAGTTGACCAAGGTTTAACCATAAT
Source organism: Haliotis rufescens (assembly GCF_023055435.1). Taxonomy (NCBI): domain Eukaryota; kingdom Metazoa; phylum Mollusca; class Gastropoda; order Lepetellida; family Haliotidae; genus Haliotis; species Haliotis rufescens. The sequence continues at coordinate 58,049,001 of NW_025964001.1, read as the reverse complement.
AATGAAAATGATTCTGTCTGGATAAAGTGGCGTATCACAACTGGAGTTGAAACATTCGAGACTAATTCATGAAGTGGCGCATCACAATCGGAGCTGAAACACAAGCGACCAACCCATTATATGAAGTGGTGCGTCAAAACTGGAGCTGAACCATTGATAGACGAACTCGTAAAAATAGCATTTTGAACCTCTGCACTGGATCTGAATCATTAAAAGACTAAATCATCGCTACAGGAGCTGGTGCATCTCAAAATAGAGTCTTAATTTGTTTTCTCAATGATCCTTTGGTTGTGATACGGAGAATGGTATAAAACTCTACAAAAGTTTCTTGCTGGAACGGGTATGCACAACAGAGGTCCATAACACAAAATCTTTGCATTGACTATTGAGCTAAATAATGGCCAAACGGAGTCATTGTATCTGTTCATTTGAACCTGAAGCTGAGAGCTTTTTAATATCTATCAGTATATGTGCTATAGAGTTCAGACTTCCAGACGACCTCAGCTGACACGACAACTGCCTTTCTACGGTAACTGGGGTATCATTGGGTGTGGACAGCACCCGCAACTCATTCTTACACTTCACCATGAATGCGGAAGGTTATACTTTCCCTACTACTCGGAACATTCGGACCAGCAAAATACACCCCTATATCTACTGACCACATTCTTCACAGGGAAAGTCCAGCATAACATGGCTTTCTCAGAATGGAGCCCACGTGACCACGGACATTTGCAATGTGTAACTCATGTCCAGGCACCTTGGTCGTCTGGGTATAACCTTCAATTTGTAGAAGGCCATTTTTACATTCAGTAAAAGTCACTGTGACTATAGAAACTATTTGCCGAGTTTAAACCACATTATTGAAAAATGATCCTGTCTGAAAAAATAATCTGCTTCATCGATGTGGTGCGTCTCAACTGGATATGAATTATAAAAAATCAGCTCATAATAGTAGGAAATGGTGCGTCACAACTGGAGCTGAAAAGGTAGAGACCAACTCATAATATGAAGTCGTTCGTCACAACTGGAGCTAAATCACTTGTGACCAACTCATTTTGTCATATGAAAATGTGCGTCACAACTGTATTATGTGAAGTGGCGCTTCACAACTGCAGCTGAAACAAAAGAGACTAACTCATTATATGAAGTGGTGCATCGCAACTGCAGCTGAAACACAGACACCAACTCATTATATGAAGTGGTGTGTCACTACTGGAGCTCAACATTAGAGACCAACTCATTATATGAAGTTGTGCATCGCAACTGCCTCTGAAACAAAAGAGACCAACTCATTATATGAAGTGGTGCATCACAACTGCAACTGAAACAAAAAAGACCAACTCATTATAGGAAGTGGCAAGTCACAACTGGAGCTTAAACAAAGTAAACCAACTCATTATATGAAGTGGTGCGTCACAACTGCAGCTGAAAAAAAGAGACCAACACATTATATGAAGTGGTGCCTTACAACTGCAGCTGAAACAAAAGAGACCAACTTTATTATAGGAAGTGGTGCGTCACAACTAGTGCCCAACGTTAGAGACCAACTCATTATGTGAAGTGGTGCATCACAACTGGAGCTGAAACATTTGAAACCAACTGATATGAAGTGGTGCAACACAACTGGAGCTGAAAGATATGAGACCAACTCATTGTATGAAGTGGCATGTCACAACTGCAGCTGAAACTAAGGAGACCAACTCATTATAGGAAGTGGTGTGTCGCAACTGGATATGAAACATATGAGAACAACTCATCATATGAAGTGGCACGTTACAACTGGAGCTGAAACATAGAGATGAACCCTTTATATGAAGTGGAGTGTCACAACCAAAGCTGAAATATATGAGAACAACTCGTTACATGAAGTAGCGCGTCACCGTTGAAGCTACAACACAAGAGACCAACTAATTAAATGTGGCGCGTCACTACTGCAGCTGAAAAACTAGACACCAACTCATAATATGAAGTGGTGCATCACAACTGGAGCTGAAACATTAGAGACCAACTCATTATATGAAGGGGTTCTCACAACTGGAGTTGAAACACTGGGGACCAACTGATATGAAGTGGTGCAACACAGCTGGAGCTGAAAGATAAGAGACCCGCTCATTACATGAAGTAGCGCATCACAGTTGGAGCTACAACACAAGAGACCAACTAATCATATGGAGTGGCGCATCACAATCGGAGCTGAAACATAAGAGACCAAGTAATTAAATGAAGTGGTGCATCACTACTGCAGCTGAAACACTAGACACCAACTCAATACATGAAGAGGCGCATCACAACTAGAGCTACAACACTAAAGGCCAGCTCATTATACCAGGAAGTGGCGTTTCTCAAATGGTTCTGAAACATTGAAAGACCAACTCATTAAGATAGGAATTTGTACGTCTGACCTGGATCTAAAACAATAAAAGACTAAATCATCGTTACTGGAGGTAGTACATTTCAGTATGGTATATTGTCTTGATTTTGTCTTCGAAATGATCTTTTGGTAGTGATCCGCGAATCGTTATAAAACTCTACAAAAGTTTCTTGCTGGAACGGGTATGCACAAGAGGTTCATAACACAAAATCTTTGCATTGACTATTGTCCTAAATAATGGGCAAACGGAGTCATTGTATCTGTTCATTTTAACCTGAAGCTGAGAGCTTTTTAATATCGATCAGTATATGTGCTATAGAGAGCAAACTTCCAGACGACCTCAGCTGACACGACAACTGCCTTTCTACGGTAACTGGGGTATCATTGGGTGTGGACAGCACCCGCAACTCATTCTTACACTTCACCATGAATGCGGAAGGTTATACTTTCCCTACTACTCGGAACATTCGGACCAGCAAAATACACCCCTATATCTACTGACCACATTCTTCACAGGGAAAGTCCAGCATAACATGGCTTTCTCAGAATGGAGCCCACGTGACCACGGACAGTTGCAATGTGTAACCCATGTCCAGGCACCTTGGTCGTCTGGGTATATATAACCTTCAATTTGTAGGACATTCAGTAAAAGTCACTGTGACTATAGAAACTATTTGCCGAGTTTAAACCACATTATTGAAAAATAATTCTGTCTGAAAAAATAATCTGCTTCATCGATGTGGTGCGTCTCAACTGGATATGAATCATAAAAGCAGCTCATAATAGTAGGAAATGGTGCGTCACAACTGGAGCTGAAACAAAAGAGACCAACTCATTATGTGAAGTGGTTCGTCACAACTGGAGCTAAATCACTTGTGACCAACTCATTTTTTCACATGAAAATGTGCGTCGAAACTGGAGCTGAAACATTCGAGACCAACTCATTATATGAAGTGTTGCGTCGAAACTGGAGCTGAAACATTCAAAACAAACTCATTACAGTAAACTACGGTTATAACGAACACGCTTATAACGAACTGACGGATATAACGAACTTACTTTTTGGTCCCGACTACTTGCTGTAGTCATGCTGTATATGTACTTATAACGAACTACGGTTATAACGAACTAAAACTAGTAGTCCCTTTGAGTTCGTTATAACCGTACTTTACTGTATATGAAGTTGCGCATCACAACTGGGGTTGAAATACTAGAGACCAACTCATTATATGAAGTGATTGTTTGTTGTTTAACGCCCGCTCAGCATTATTACAGCCCTATGACGACGGTCTGTAAATAATGGAACCTGGACCAGACAATCCGGTGACTGACATCATCAGCATCGATCCACGCAATTGGGGTCGATGACATACATCAACTAAGTCAGCGATCCCTTTAGTCAGTTTTGGGTGAGAAAAAGAGTAATGCTTGAGCCAAGGTAAGATATTTCCGAACTTAATTGGAAATTCTGCTAGCGTTTTTACCTGGCGTTGCATTGTTTCCTCTGCTGCCGCTTACTTGGCTGTATGCTGACTGTCTTGGACTAAAGGAACTGCAGGTACGGGCACCATGTCCTGTACACACTGGAGAGAACACATGGATGTAACGCGTTTAGAACGCGTCCATGTTTTCTAAAAATAGTCTGAATGTTGATGATCTCGACTCAGAACCGGAGTGTTCTACAAACATATTTAGAAGGTTTCAAAGTGTTCTGACGATATAACACATTTAGAACGCATGTAAAGTGTTCTAGACCGAGATTCAGAACTCTACAGGTTCTCGGACACTGCTTCCACAGTACTGAAATGACAAATCATCGTGCGTGTGGAATACCTATGGGTTTCAAGGGGTAGAATTCAAACCACAGCCACACAACCATGCACATTCTATGGCATAAAATCACACGGACGAAACTCAGAACTGTAACCATGAATTCTTTATTATCTTTATTTGTTATGATCATGTGGATATTCAAGTCACATAAATATGATTGTGTGTCAGAGTTCTTCATGAAACATTACAAGCTGCCGTGTGGCATTGTGAAGCAGCCGATCCATACATAAGATAACTTAAGTTTCAAGTTTTCATAAAGCGCATATACTTCGCAGATGTTTCTGGTGTGTAAATCTCCCCAAGAACTATGTTCGTAACAGCGACATGACCACAGCATGCTTCAGGAAACTTCATGTCAAATATGACTCCGCAACATACATCCTACAACCCCAAACATGTATTTTGTCATATATTTATCAACCTCGTACATATTACATTAGACATTATTCTAACAAATGTTCGTAAGTAAACGCAAGATTACTGTGACAATCACATTTGTTTAATTATTTACAGGTTGCAAAATGTTTTGTCAAAAGTGTCATTTGACTGACAAAGTAACTTACTTTGATAAAGACTATCTATTATTCATCAAACTCAAAATATCACCTTTCTTATACACATTTTCTGTTTGACATACCAATCCATCATCCTCCCTTCTTCTCTAAAATAAATATTCCGAAAACACAAATATATGGTCGAATTTAAATTTATCTAACAATATTCAGCACATTGTCTCTGCTAATGTGCATGGACTTCTCCCAGAAGAGAAGACACGCATTCTACAACAGATCACAGGTGTACAGCAATATAACACGTGCTGTCGGAAAAAGAAAGTATGGACGTGTCCAGTGTTCAATTTTAGAACACATAGATTTAGAGTGTGGCATGGCACCTAGAACACTTGTGAGGGAATACACAAGCCGGCCGCATGCACCTAGACCGGTTGAAATCCCAACATATGAAGCTGTCCTGGTTGTTTGTCTTTGTAAGTTTTGTTGGGAAGGCCTGGCGTGATTTACCTGCTTACCTGGTACCATGAAACGCAGCCAGAGGTCCCCGTCGTAACTCCCCAAGACCGGATCGGGTCACGAGCCATATGTTTGCGAAAGTGGTATTCATACAACGCACAGGAGTCACCACCAACACCTGATCGCCGATCCCCGGATAGTTTCGACATAGGACAGTCGCTACTGTACCCGTTCCGGATACTGGTTTACGTATATTCCCATGAAGATGTGAAAATCCGTCGTCCACGCACTTACCCTGAGATATGTTGGTGCTTGTGATTGAAATGCTTTAAATATAACCTAGCCTGAACTGTCCGATACTAACCTCAACGGAATTTGATCATCAAGCGGTTGGTTATCTGACGGCAACAGTGAACGGAAATCGACACGCTCACCATCAATTAAGGGCGTCCTTACCCCCTCACTTTTCACACCATCATATATTGTCCCGTGAATATGTCCCTTTGCAACTGTAAATTAAGATGTCAAAGACTTAGTGCGCACAATCTAAATTATAACCATCATCACCCTTATCATCTCAGCTTTAACATCGTGTAACTCATATTTTATACAGTGCTACGGATTGCGAAATATTGCGAGATTGGTAAAGTGTATACCGCGCTTCTCGTCCTTTTTCTGCCATATTGAACTTTATGCGAATGACATGACGCATTTTATTTTATCATGCACCCATGTCACATACACGTAACTATTATTACATCAAACAGCCAATTTGAAAAAAGGAATATATCAAACTGGCCAGAAAGATTTACTGTTCCCCACTGTACAGTTATAGGCGTAAGACTACCAACGTTTAGTCAGCAACGGACGTTATCGACTCTGTGTCATGGCGATTTAGCACCGCGCTGGAGACGAAACGACAGTGCAGATTCCCTCTCTGTCTATGATGCTGATTTACAGGAAATAAGAAAATATTCAAACTTAAAATGTGGAAAGAGAGCTATGATCGTTAATATTACGGGCGTATAGTGTATATTTATGGGCAGCAAGTCCATGATCAAAACGTAAACATTGAATGGACAAGCCCGAAGTTTTGTTTGTTTGTTTGTTGAATGCCGCACTGAGCAATATGCCAGCTATATGACGGCGGTCTGTAAAATAATCAAGTCTGGACCAGACAATCGAATGATTGACATCATAAGCATCGATCCACGCATTTTGGGATACGATGACATGCATCAACCAATTCAGCGAGCCTGGCCACCCGATCCCGTTAGTCGCCTCTTTAACGTCAAGCATAGTCACCTTTTTGGGCTGCTGAAGACCTTTTCTAACCTGGATCTACACGAGTCGCAAGCCCGAAGTGACCGACAGTGCAGTTCGCATCATAGCAGTGACGCCTTTTCAGTTGACCTACATGCTCGCCCATTTCGACAAATAACTGCTGCTTTTTTAATATGAAATGACTAATAGTCATGTGTTATTGCTCTAACTACCTGACCGTGAGAATGAATTGCCCTGACCGTCTCACATTTTGTCGCAAAGGAGATTACAAAAGTGTGGCCACGACATCTAACGTTTGTCGACGCTATTGTAAACAAATTGTGTCGAGGTCGGTTCCACATGTGGTAGCTCGGCCCTCGTTTCTCTCGACGGTACACGCGACACAAACATAAAACAACTATTGAATACATCTACATAACTTCTAAAATGATCTTTGTGTGTTTGTATTTTGCTGTTTAACGCATCTTTTTATCAATTGTTGATATCTGTAATATCATTTAAGTAACATGAAGGAACGGCAAAAGAATTAATCCGATTCCCAAAAGTGCGGGCAATATCACGGCGGGGGACACCAGAAATGGGCTTCACACATTGTACCCATGTAGGGAATCGAACCCGGGTCTTCGGCGTGACGAGCGAACGCAAAGGCATTTTTCAAACCCAATAAACGTTATAATCAATAAGTGTAGTGTTACCACATTAAAGAATTGAAATAATGTGCAACAAAGATATTTCACTATTTTCCCTTCTAACGATTCTGTCGCGAGAGAGCAGAGCTTTTTGAAAACACATCGCGCGGACAAAGTCAAGGACGAAAGTAATGAAGGGACCTTATTCTAAATGACAATGACGAGACCTATGATCGAATAGTAGGCGTTCAGCATTTAAGATGCGTGTTCAGGTCTGGTGTTACTTGATGTGTGTTGAGTCAGTTTCACAATACTGCTCGTTTTTGTGTGTTTTTGTCACAATTCAAGTTTATAGAGAAATCACTAACATTATACCTGGAAACACTTAAAACAAAAATTGTTCAATAAGCAGCGCATCCACGAGCGAGTTACAATGACAATGTAAGTTTCTTTTGTTATTTACATATCCAATATCTTTCACGAATAAACAAAGGACTCAAATACAATATCAAGCTATTTTCATTTTATGTGACACTTTCGTTCACAAAGGGAGATAATTTAGGAATTGTCAAGTTATGTTGTCTTGTGGAGTGAGTATGGTTTTACTCCGCTTTTAGAAATAGTCCAGCAATATCACGGCGGGGGACTCCATAAATGGACTTCACACAATGTATCCTTGTCGGGAATCGAATCAGGGTCTTCGGCGTGGCGAGCGAAAGCTTTAACCACTAGGCTACCCGACCGCCCCTTGTCTCATTGAACACGCCACAAGTTCAAGTAAACATACATATAATGTAGTCCCTTTCTGTCCTTTTATATTAAGTAGAGCTAATAAATTGATTTCAAAATTGTCTGATTTGAATAAATTTCTGGCTGAGGAGAGAAATATCTACATTGTCAATGTGTAAAATATATTCCAGAACGTTGTTCGATGACGCTTGGCTTGTCTGAAAGCATTGCTGGGAGTCAATAAATAGTATTTGTCCGGTGGCCCTATCCTTCACAATGATATTATTGTTTGAATGGTCTCAAGTATCTATGTACACTTGCATTTTAAAAAGACCAACATCAATTATTATTATAAAATCGGGCCATTGAATGCAAAATTCAAAGATTATTGTGATGAAAATATCTATTTTATATTGATCAGTAAATTTCATTCATTAAACATTTTCTGCGAATATATATTGGAAAGTGAATTTTGGACAATGTTCAAAATATACATCTTCTTTACGACATTTGAAACCCAAATGATCATGGGAACCTATTTTTCACTTGACTTTTCAAATCGCCATTCTCGAAAATACGATACGAAAATATATCCTTGACTTTTGCTCTCAAAATATCAATAAATTGTTATATTTAATGGAATACATCTATGTAGTTAATCACCTGTTTTTAAAGAATGCAATTATTCAAAAGACAATATTTAATCACATCTCAAATATTTGTCTTTCAGTAATAGAGATATCCTAGATAACCAAATACAATTACTTTTGCCAGAAAAACATTAAGTATACTCTTTATCCAAATATACTAGTACTATACGCATATTTGATCACATGTATTTCCTATTAAATCAATAAGATTAGCTGCCCCTGAGTTATCAATAAGGTCACGGTCATTACTATAGAGCCTGCCGACACCTTCCGTTGTAACCTTCCCAAATTATCGAAAAGGTATGTTGTTTTACACTTCTTCATCATGGACTCGGATAGAAATATATTGTAAGCTATCGACTCCATAGTTATGTGGATCGCTGTCGCGATTAAGAACATGTCTAACGTGATTTATTCGATGCGTTCTTCGTGTTTATTTCGAAGTGTCAATTTGAATCACACAGTTTAACAAAATGGAATGTCAATCTTTGAACGTAAAGCAGATTATTTGTTTGAAAAATATCTATGGCAAAGCATGCCGCCATCTTGGATGCAGATAACATAAACTCACGACAGGTAATGGGCTATCTTAGATTTGTGACAATCTTACGATATCTTAGGGCTACGGTAGTTTCGAAAACAGGCTATGAGAGCCTACGATTTCCTTACGATAATTTTACGATAATTTGAGCGCTACGATCGTTTCGCAAAACATCTAACTCATTATTATAGAAGTAATGCGTCTTAGCTGGAGTAATAAAAGATACACTCATCTTAATTAATAATGGGGCGCCTCAACTGATACTTACACATTTAAAGACCAATTCATTTCAATAACCATAAAATTGAAAACGATAAAGTCTGTATCTGCATCGTCTAAGAGATCAAGATGGATCTCAACTTGAGCTAAAACACTTAAAGTAAAACTCATTATAATAGGAAGTGGCGCGTCTTAAATGGAACTAATACATTGAGAGACTAACTCGTTATTGTAGGAAGTGGGATGTCACAATTGAAGCTAAAACATACGATACGAACTGATCGTGACAGGGTTTCACGCATCTGAGCTGGAGCCAAAACATTAAAAGACGCACTCATTATGATTCATTCATTCACATTATTTCATGGTATAATCGGCCGTAGCAAGTACTATCAGCGACAGCGACAGCAACATCCCGGCATCAACATCAGCACAACGTCCGACTCGCCGACAGCTTTCAACCTCCACCACTTAAGTCTCCATTTAAAACCTCCGACCCTTCTACAATCCAACAAAGTCCTGTCCCCATTCTTCGTCAAATAAATAAAAGCGACAATACCCTTACCACATTCAATAGAAATCTCTGCTAAAAGCAGAGTCGATTGTGCGATTCCGACTATGTCATGAGCATGTGTTTATGAAACACTCGAGAATAGTGAGGATACCAGGTATTCGCTAAAAGGTGAGCGTATCCTGCACCACCGGTGGCACCCGTCACAAACACATGTAAAGGCAAGTTAATTGTTCACCTTAAACAACACGGGAACATACCCCATGCAGCCACCATACCCGCCGCCATTGCCGGAGCCAGTCGAGCCCCGACATTCATTCAGTTTGGACCACACTCTATGAAGGTTCATACTTCAATGAACTCACACAAATTGAAAGTCCATTCTTAAGTAATCCTTGAGGGTAAGAACTAGAACCTTCCCCAACAAATTACCTGACCTATTATCTATCCATTCATCTCTAAAACTTTTAAACTTATCAAGAGGATCAAAACATTAATATAATTTAGCATCTAATTTCAAAATTTCAAAATTCATATTCCAAATTGTAAATTTATGTAGACATAAATCCCTTCACACAAAAAGTATTACTAAATGGCACATTTTTTTCTAACTCGACCCATTTAGACAAAACTAGTTGAAGAAATCACAGAGCCATTGTAGATCTAAACTCTGCAACTAAACACAACAGTGATAAATGTACAAACTGCAAAACAACCGATGACATTGACAACTGATCTTTATATCACAATCAGTAACAAACTTATGTTCGAGCTCTATACATCAAAATATAAAAACAATCTAGCTTTACTCTTCAGGCCATTTAATGTATCGACAGTATTCTCGACAATTTCAAATTTCATTGCCATATATATTGAATCTAAATGTGTGTATTGTGTGCACGCGCGGGTTCGAATCCCGACATGAGTATCCCGCCGTGATATTGTTAGAAGATTGCTAAAAGCGGCGTAAAAACATACTCATTCGTTCATTCATTCATTCATTCATTCATTATCTGAAAAATACTGATAAATGATATACCACTTGTTCGTACGGGTGGCGTTTAGAAATGGTATATTAACACTGCATAATTGTGTTGAGCAAGCCGTTATGACAGCAACGAAACTGTTTTCTCCTGTTTACATCACTGGTGCTGTATAGAGAAACGATGTTAAAACGTTCGCTCCTGTGACAAAATCAGGGTCTTGTACCCAAATTGGGTAAAATGTATGAAACCCACCCTTGGTATTCGCGTCGTAATGCGGTTGAAATATAATAATAATTGTATAATTGGTTAAGTTGAAAACACCAACGACAAAGGTGTAAGAACATAAAGCGAATTAAGAATAAATATGTTTTATGTACAAGCTGTATTCTTACATTAAACAATATGCTTCATTCATTGACGACATGGGTCAATCTCACCCCCCCCCCAATCCACACACACGTAGGCACACACGGCGCTCTCTCTCCCTCTCTCTCTCTCTCACTCACTCACTCACTCTCTCTCTCACACACACACACACACACACACACACACACACACACACACACACACACACACACACACAAAGAGAAAACGCTCTTTCCGGCATGGTGCACTGGTGTTGTTTTGTATCGAATATAACATCACATCATCTGCGAATCGTTACAGCCACAGCGATTATTCGTTTACATAATTATATGTTCACCAACAGATTGTTTAATTACATATGGCTGCACTTACCATGTCGTTTTGTTCAACGTCCTCTCCAGAGTGAAAACATACGGCAGGGCAGGAAATCAAGCTGAAAAATGTTTCTTCGTGAAAAGTCCTCATAATGCACATAATATACCAAACTTTCAACGCAGGGTTCAAAGTAGCGCGTGAATAATATAAACATGAGAAATAGGGGTCTAGCCCATTGTAATCCCGATTTTAAATGAATTCTAAACAGCTTGTTGAAATTAATTTTACATGCACCGGTGCATTTGTTAAAGTAAGCGTCGTCTGCTTCCATCCATAGAATCTGGATTACGCGCAGGAAAAACTCGTGCACCGGAAGTACTTCCCGATTGGCTAAACTCGTAGCCATGACATCACGTGACTATTCTGGTGAACACCTGCATGAAATATACAACACTTCAACCTGATTTGACATTTGTTTATATAAATAATCTTAACCGACAAAGCCATTGGCGGTGGGGTTTTTCTAGCGTGGGCGTGAAGAAGGAGCCTTGTATTGGTAAAAGCGTTTGGTCGTCATGCCGAATGCCCGGGTTCGATTCCGTGAACTGTCTACAAACTAAAAAGTTGGAAGAGTGATGTCGGATGAAAAATAAAATCTCACCCTTGTGTCTTTTGATATCAAATATTTCAACTGTCGTTGTTTAGGTTGATAAAAACTTTAATCATCTTGTGTGTTAATATATTTGATATCAAAAGACACTCGTGTGACATTTTCTATATCATCCAACATCATTCTTCCAACTTTTCAGTTTGTAGACAGTAATAAGCAGTGTGGGGCCAGTTTTGGGTGATAAAATGTGTGATATTTCTGGAATATTGCTAAAGGCGGCGTAAAACCAAACTCACTCAGAAGATATGGCGAAAGGGGATGCAAACTGGAGTTTGATGCAGATGCAGATCACAAATTCACATGGCTGTCATTACGACCATGTTTAAATCAGATTGGAATTATCTTTGAGTTTGTTAGAGGCGGGATCTTTTTCTCAGAATGCTTCAAAACATAAAATTTCCTACTTCGAAAACTAAACTAAACACGATACACAAAAAAAAGTTTATATAGGGCATCCCTTGAAATATTTACAAATGGAAAAACCTTTTCCCAGGTTTTCGGGGGAAAAATATTAGAATATTTGAAGGTCCTCGATTCATCAGTACACCAAGGAAGGCAGGTGGACAAAAGCCTACTAGGCGCCGCGAAATGTGAAGATCCGGGGTAGAATGGGTCTTCAACAGCCCATGCTTGCCGTAAAAGACGACTATGCTTGTCGTAAGAGGCGAGTAACGGGATCAGGTGGTCAGGCTCGCTGACTTGGTTGATGCATGTCATCGATCCCAATTGCGTAGATCGATGTTCATGATATTAATCACTGGATTGTCTGGTCCAGCCTCGATTTTTTACAGACGGCCTTCATATAGCTGGAATATTGCTATTGCGGCGTAAAACAACAAGCCAACAAACTAACTAACGTTACACTCTCGATAATATATAATACAGAGAGCTCCGCGAACGGGATGTTGCTGTAAGGAGCTTGTAACATCATAATCTAAGGGAGGATAACTCAGGCCTGTTTAGCTCGGAAACGGAAGGCCTTATAACGGCATGTCATTTTCGCACTTACTGTGAGCTTCCTACTTTCACTGTGAGAAAAATGAGGGTATATTTGCAAACTCTGATACTAACTAATTCTAAAATTGCGTTTTGTTTAAAATAAGAAAGAAAGTGATTTTTGCGTGTACACTTCCCCTTTAATTACTCAACACATGTGACCAACCATGAGATAAATTAAAGGACCTAACGGGTGAAAAATCACATTTTGACTTCAAATTATATTTTAAAATTCGCAAGCTTCAATTTATATTTATTACATAGATACACGGTATCAAACATCTTGACTAATTTTCCACCAATAACTGTTCATGTATTTACTCCTGGTGGGTTACATATACATTTTATGTACTCACCATATATTGATGTTTGCGTGGATGTGTTGTAGGATAGATGCATGCGTCATGGGGCACACGAAGTGAATCTGCCGATGTATACGATTTATGTTAGTGAGTGAGTGAGTATGGTTTTACGCCGCTTTTAGCAATATTCCAGCAATATCACGGCGGGGGTCACCAGAAATGGGCTTCACACATTGTACCCATGTCGGGAATCGAACCTGGGTCCTCGGCGTGACGAGCGAACGCTTTAACCACCAGGCTACCCGACCGCCCTCGATTTATGTTAGATATATACCATTCGTAAGAGGTCCGTGGAAAAGTATTCATCTTTCAGATGATAGATCTAAATAGATTAGATTAATCATGTAAATTCAGTTTGTTTTTAATAATTTCGAAAATAATAACTATTTCAATTATGTTGATCAAAAAAGTAAAATTAGCAAAAGGATGTACACTTAAAAATACGTTTGTGTGTATATTGTATCTCAAACGTGTTTTACACCAGTGACATAAAAAATGCATTTGCGTTCAGGAATATATACACTTCGGCATGTCTGCACTTAAGACAAGTTTGTGGTGTGAAAAAGATGAAATGGGTGTGCATTTATAAATACATGTGTGTGTTGGCTGTATGGCAAGCTGTGGTGATTATCAAGCACCAGTGGTGTAAGATATATACTAGCGTTTAGGAACAAGCACTTAAACATGTCTCTACTGAACGTTTGTTTAGAGTGCATGCGTTGAGATTTCCGAACAAACAACATGGCCGTAATGCAAAAATAGGTCTGTCCGGTGATGTAACAATCGGCTGGTCTTAAGTTCGAAACTTAGATTGGCCCCGATTACCGTATGCTCTTTGGTCACACTTAAATACAAAAAATAACTTTATAGCCCCATGAGACCATGTATATGTACGAGGCAGATCGGTACAAAATCGGTACAAATATTTTTTCTATATTTGTAAAGCTACGAATTCCTGTTGTTAAGTTAAACCTGACACTCCTATTCTTTGGTCTTTGTCAAATATATGAATAGAATGCTTAATGTTTGACATATTTTGCATTACATATTAGATAAGAAACGAAACACCTTCTCAAATTATACAATTAATGGGCTTTTGATTATCACAAAAATAACCACGAATGATTGCCAGAATATATGTGTTTATTCAGAAGATTTGAAAAATCGTTTGCGTTTTGCGCGAGCCAAAAAAAACTTTTGAAGTACCGCGCTTCCCCAACTCTCAGGCCCAGTGACGTGATCTCGCGATATCGTTGTCGCCATGGTAACTGTTGTCACTTCAAACGACGCCATCTTTGGTGCATAGTCACAAATCGACTCCAAAGTCTTGTTTTCATTTCTCTGGCACGTTACTGCCTCATTCAAGCAACATGTTTGCGAATGTGGCCAGTGTTTATCACCAAGGTACTTTATCACCACTTGTTATATTCTGGTTTGATTGATTTTGATTATTATTTCTCATTTTCTTTGGGTAAGACTTCTATCCTAAGTTTTTCAGTTAGGTTGAAATATAAACCCTAGTGTTTGTGGTCATTGGTAACATCTCGAGCTCCTTCACAACCTTTCATGATATGTTGGTTCCATTCCCTTTTATTCATTTCCCCATTTTCTACTTGATCTAAACTTCACTCATTTTTGCCAATTTTATGTCTTTGTTTTGTCAGCCGTTGACAACGGATACAAGACGAACTGTATAAGGAAACGATTGATTAAAAAAAACAAAAAAAACCCCCTTAGATCTACTGATGTTTATGTTTGCGGATTTTTGGTCTTTTTCTACAAGTCTTGTGCGCATGTCTACACATTATTTTTGTTCCTCACACTCACAGCTCGGGATGAGTTGAACAACATGCAGAGACACAGCCTGGCTCTCTCCCACCCTGACACTCCCGTCCCCCTTCCAGTAGGTCATCGTGGTCATTCGTGTTTAGCGTTTTCAGTGAGCAGCCTCAGGTGTTTTCTATGAACAAATGCTTTATCAGTCTGTTGATACTTTAGCCAGTCCCAACCATAATTATCCACTAACAAAAAGCTAACAGCCTTACACTCGTCTATAACATAATGTCATTCTGTAACCAAAAACTCAAAGAGCTAATCATGCATGCCCTTTATCATCGCTTTAATTTTCAATCTTTCACAGAACTATGTTTATTTTTTCTCAGGTCTATATCATTTGATCAATCAACGCACGTTACCTTTCTCTGATGCACCATTCTAACACAAACAATTTGCACCTTTTTTCTTTTACCTTTTTGATAGGACCCCTCCACTACCGCTCGATTCAGCTGCGACCCTCAGACACCCCATGTCGTCACCCACACCCCGCTCTCCAAACCACCCCTCCAGTGTTTGGACATTGATCTGGGCGACCCCGTACAATCCCTCCTGCCATCTCCTCTGATTGAAACGCCCAAGACCGTACAATCACAGCTGCCATGCATAGACATTGATCTAGGCAACCTGATAGTATCCCCATTCCCAAGTGATGTGCAAGAAACACCATTGCCATATGTTGTGATTGATGTAGGCGACATTGAAGACACACAGACCCAGTCTTTCATTGGATCATGCTACTCGTCAGTGTTAAACTTCTTCAAGGGATTGTTTTCTATGTTTTAGATGAATAGTTTATCAATAAGTGTCCAGCATAAACCCACCATAAACTCATTTTTGGCATCTATTCTAAAATATTAAGTACAATATGGGACTATTTCGACCAAATAAAAATACATTCGCAGGTCTTGTCAAGTTGTTGCTAGGTGTTCATTTGATTGTTTGTTTACAGTATTTTCATTTATATTTTGTATAAAACGTTGGTTTCTGTTCAGTCTAACTTTGTCTTTTTTGTTCATATATTTCAATATGTTTTGAACTTAGTATAATTACAATGAGTAGACGCCATTCGTCGCTGATTTCTGGTAGTGGTTTCCGGAAAATGAATAGATTTTGGTAGAAAACAACTAAACCCTCTGGATTTTCGCTAGCCTCGGACTAAAGATTTCCAGAAGAAATCTAATTGCCACCTGTGATTGTATACATTGAATTTGATCTCACACATATGTTTGATACCAGTTATCTCAAATGGGTTTCTCACCCACAGGTGTGTAAGAAATTGGAGAAACACAACAGGCCCAGTCTTTCGTTGGAACGTGCTTCTGTTTTAAACGATTGTTTTGTTTTAAATGATTATGCTTGTTTCTGTCCACCCTAGGTTTGTCTCTTTATATTACAGTATAATTACAACTATGTTATCACTTTAATTATTCATCTTGTACCTTGACTTCCTCCGTATAACAAAAACTGACTTTAGTTAAGGGGCCAACGGGCATCTGGAGAAACTGACAATGGAATCCCCCTGTATTTTTACCATTTACTGATATGTATGGCACACTAAGCATGTAATAATCTCTACAACTTATACTGTCCTTCAAAGTGAATATTTATTATCCATGTTTCACGATTTTGACCACAGTACCATTTCCCCAAGCTCCTCACAGCGATAGTACGTTCCCGGAGCTCTCTATTCTATCGCTGCCACCAGTCAAAACTCCCCACTGTGAATAGGTGGCCATAACCATGCTTGGAGTTGAACTCGCAACCGAATGGCGGTTATGTTTACAAACAAGTGACGACTGTCTTGACGCCGAATACACTTATCGATGCTAAATTACTCTCTTCGTTTGTCAATTTGAATTACTGTTTCATTAAAACTATCGTATTATTGATGTAGTAAGAATGTAAGGGAGAAGTTGGTTGATTTTCCGTTAGTCTGCAATCTCGAACCAATCTGATTATCAAAACAACAAAGTAAATTCATCTGGAAAACATGGTCAGTCGTAAACCTTTTCAAATTGAAATATGATGGCATTCCCAAAGACATAAACAAAAGTATGAACGTTACTACATATGGGGTTGGAGGGCAAATTTCAAGATTCTTGTAATGGCCGCGCCCACACTGGTGGCAGCGATGTTACCGAGAGTGTAACGAAGGTGTCACGCGCTGGGAAGGAGCTTGCATTTTCCCGAGGCAAGGGAGTTAACTGTGGAACACTGGACTTTCATAGTTACCTCCCTTACCCCGGGAAGATGCAGTGGTCGATGTTCCCTTGACACTGAGTTTCTCCGTCCAGAATGTGCAGAAAATGTAGTCTCCTAAACTTCTCCTGCTTGGTTTGGATTATTGTATTATACATGTTACTGTATGTACCACACTTATCCGTAAACCTCTTGTTTATGAGGTGTAGATAGATTCTGAAATGAAAAAGTGTCTTTTATTAGTCGCACAGTACAAAACATTACAAAAATATCATACCGTTTAAATATATATTTTTATCATTCATACTGGAGGGAAACCTATAGAAGAAACAACTAATATTGATGATATATGCATAATTTCTGTGGCAAATTAGAGTTAAGTAGCGCTAGAATGTTGCCTGTAATTGTTTGTGTGAAGTACATTTGCATAAAATAGAAATTATAGAAGATTAGAGTGATCCCCGTTGAGCGAATATACAATATTACGGTATATTAACTAAACGTTTATTATTCAACTGACAATGGCAATGGGCTGGGGGCAAGATGATGCTTTAGCTGCTGACTCTGCGTGTGTGGAAAACAGTCTCACGTGATATCGCATTCCATGCGGCGTCACAGTGTTTGAACAATGCGCACAGATTACTTATTACCTGGACGTCTGTTGTGCCATGAGATAGCAGTGACCAAGGTGACTTGTACATTGCCCTCCGAGACGACGTCAGGGTTTACCTTCAGTTGGTTACGCGGTGTCAAGTGGCCGTTTTTTTATGAAAAAATACTCATACCACGTGCATTTGACTAGGGGTTGATTAGAATAAGTATGCTTTTGATTATCAATACATTTCCCTTATATATTCCAATGGCTCTTTTTTGTATCTCAACTGAGCTGTCAACCCACTGAATGGTATTTATGGACGAAATGCTTTTGGTCGATAAGCTCTTTACTGCTTTCACATTAACAGCAAAACAAATTCAAATATATGAGAAAATTATATGAGAGAGGGTGTGAGTTAAATAGCATGTAAAACATGCATGGATATAATCTTCGCCACCGGTAAAGTTCTTTTGGTTAAAGTACTTGTAAACTCACCTCTGATCAAGTGACCTTAGACTCATTACATCATACTGTGCTATCTACACGAAGACAACGGCTATGGACGGGATAACAGGCTGAAGCAAAGTTCCAACACATTTACGCTATTTACTTTTATCCGATTTAATCGGAGTTGATTTGACCATACACGTAAAATAGTGGTGCCAGGGGTATCCATATGTTGTGTTCAATCCAGTTGATTACGATCAGTGTTTTGTTATGTTCTTGTTTAACGCCACGCTCAGCAATATTCCAGCAATATGACGGCGGTCTGTAAATAATCGAGTCTGGGCCAGACAAAACAGTGATTGACAGCATGAGCATCGATCCACTCAATTGGGATCGATGACATGCATCAACCAAGCCAGCGAGCCTGACCACACGATCCCGTTAGTCGCCTCTTACGACTAGCGTAGTCGCATTTTACGACAAGTATGGGTTGCCGAAGACCTATTCTACCGCGGATCTTCAAACAACATGGTCGTAATGCAAAAATAAGGCTGTCCGGTGATCTAATAATCGAAACCCAGATTAACGATGCAACTATGTACAGCGAATTGCGGTGCCTAAAGAGATCCCAGGGACGGAACAGCGACAGCTTGTTAACCAGTGGAGACCATGAATACATTTATTAGTGGTATGATTTTGCCATTTGTGATTTATTACTCCCCTTAGAATTCAAGGGACATAACTCATCATGTAAACATTTTGGTTCGATTTTGGTTGGAATATTTTACAGCACACAAAACTGTGATTTGGGATTGCTCGTTCAAGTTAACCACTCTAAAAGATGTCAAATGTAGATGATGACGAAGACGATTACATGTCAGATGCATTTCTTAAACAATGGTATGTTTACTTTGTGAATAATAACATCTTGGTACCATAAATCGGATTATCATACAGCACAGGACCATTTCCCAAATAATAATTCGCTAAAAACTTGTCTGCGAGTTTGTTTGTTATTATTATTAGTTACTAGTCCTGTGCATACAATTACATTGAATAATACATATCGATATTACTCGGTCTTCGGCCTCGTCTGCGAGTTTGTTTGTTATTAAATATTAGTTACATGGTCCTGTGATTAATCCCAATGGCTATAGTCTGTCATCTCATGTCATATCATGAAATAGAGCGTTATTGGGTGGAGTTTGTTACAAATAAGCCTTTGTTTTGTACCTGTCCCAATGTTTATTCCACAGCACTAGTGCATTTCAGACAAGACGTAGCCCTTTTATAGTGCATGAACATCTATTCTAAGCATGATAATAAGGAAGTCTGATGGTACGTTCAACTGCCATTTGTGGCAGTGTTCTAACAACACAAGGGGGGCACGGCTGGCCCAGTCGTCTAAGGCGCCGCGATTCGCTGTGCAGAGTTGCGTCCCTTGGGCACGCCAGAAACCTATGATTGTGGGTTCGAATCCCGGTTCGCCCGACTTATGTTTCTAGGTTTGTCAGCACCATACCCATGCTCGTGGGTTTCACCGAAGTGGTAAACGTCTTAGACCTGCATCACTTCAGGCTTTCCTCCCACATAAAACTGACACGCCGTGATATAACTGGAATAATGTTAAAAGCGGCGTTAAACCCAACTCACTCACTCCCTCTAACAACACAAAGAAAGTCAATCTAATACTCTTCTGAAGTGGTGAAGCAGAAAAACATAGACAATAGGTCAATATGGCAAAGATAAGCATTATATATTGAAAACAAAGGGCATTAATTCCAAAAAGCAAATGAGAATAGGTCATCAATATGTTATAACTATGATTCATTATATCCTTCTTGTTTTTGATGATGTAATAGCACTATATGATGTAATCCATTTATCTTTGAATGTCGCTGCATGTTAGAAACTGAGAAAAGTATGTACAAGATGTAAATGTTGGTGTGCTAAGAAAATAACTATTAGCATATAGTTATTATGATGTTTTCTTATAGATAAATAGGGTTAGTATAGGAATTGATAAAAGTAAAATACTATTAACATGATTAAAATGGTGAGTGATTTCCCTCTAAGATTGATGTTTATGCAGTATAAAGGAACATATTAATAGTTATGGTGTCTTTAGTTGCCGTATACAGGGTTAGAAATTAACACTAGCCCGCTAGCCCGAGGCTAGTACAAATTCATTCGGGCTAGTACAAATTTCGAAATTTCCCCATTGTTTTAACATTACAAACTCATTTTATCTTTACCGGGGCTAGTGAATATTTTGAGTTGAGTTCTAACCCTGGTATACAGTGTCATATTAGGTTAGCAGAAAAATATCGGGCGAGGCTCATATCAACCATCTTGGATTTATACTGACGGTATACGGGCTCATGTGGGGTTAGTAGATCTGCTCACGTTCACGTTCACGTTCACATTGGCTATTAAGATTAAAGAACAAAGATCTTGAAGGATTTTATGAAAAACAATCTTAGAAATGTTAAATATGCTTAACACAGACCAGCTGACATACAAAAAAAATAAAACCCAGATCAATTTCTTCCTTTAAAGGGTGGCACGGGTGGTCCGGTCGTCGTATTCGCTGTGCAGAGTTGCGTCCCTTGGGCACGCCAGAAACCTATAATTGTGGGTTCCAATCCCGGTTCGCCCCGATTATGTTTCTAGGTTTGTCAGCACCATACCCGTGCTCGTGGGTTTCACTGAAGTGGTAAATGTCTGAGACCTGCATTACTTTGGGCTTTCCTCCGACATTAAGCTGACACGCTGTGATATAACTGGAATACTGTTAAAAGCAGTGTTAAACCCAACTCACTCACTCACTTAACACAGACCAGACATACATAAAAAATAAAACCCCGATCAATTTCTTTCTTTGAAGCAGCGACACAAGACCTGGGCTGATGCCAGAACGAGCTGCCAAGAAGTTTGAGAGAGACAAAAAGAAGAAGGAGTTGAACAATAAGCATAGACAGATGTACAAGCCCCGTGCAACCCTTGAGAAGGAGAAGAGAGAAGAGGGTATGAAGGCGACCATCGGCAGTGACAACAAGGGCTTTGCTTTGCTGCAGAAGATGGGATACAAACCTGGCATGGCGATTGGCAAAGCAGGTAGTACTGGTATTTGGCTTTGACACTTTAGATTGCCGAAGACATCGGCAATGTAGATATGTTTTTCTCCTTGTTTACACAGAGGGAATGATTGTGCTGTACAAGATTGGCACTTGAGTATATGCTCGTCAAATATGATTCCTGAAAACCAAATATATATCTTTGTTGCACATGATATACAAGCAGATAAGTATTTGGATATCATAATACTTAAACAATTTTGTTTGTTTGTTGTTTAACGCCACACTCAGCAATATTCCAGCTATATGACAGCGGTCTGTAAATAATCGAGTATGGACCATACAATCCAGTGATTGACATCATGAGCATCGATCCATGCAATTGGGATATGATGACATGCATCAACCAAGTCAGCAAGCCTGACCACCCGATCCCATTAGTCGCCTCTTACAACAAGCACAGTCGCCTTTTATGGCAAGCACAGCTGCCTTTGTTTTGTGTGTTGAAGAGCAAGTAACGTGTTAAATGTGATTGCAATTTTGTTGCGGATATCAATTTTCCTGGACACATTAAGGCAATTCTGGAGAAAAAAATTATCATAATATTTCGAAGAAAGTATTTCGATTTCCAAGTGAAAGTGCTGAAATCACACGTTCCGTAATCAGATTCCCAAAAGCTATTTGGGGGCGTTATTTTTGTCAAGCATTAATGATTAAGTATGCCCTTAAGTATTTAAGTCTGAAAAGTTAAGATAACCCAAGTTTCTGTACACAGATCATACTGACAGTTAATAGGAGATGACTAACAAGATTCGGTGGTCAGACTCGTAG
Source organism: Haliotis rufescens (assembly GCF_023055435.1). Taxonomy (NCBI): domain Eukaryota; kingdom Metazoa; phylum Mollusca; class Gastropoda; order Lepetellida; family Haliotidae; genus Haliotis; species Haliotis rufescens. The sequence goes on along the minus strand of NW_025964001.1, from coordinate 58,026,583 downwards.
AATTGGTTTGATACATGCCATCGTATTGCAGTTGCGTACACCGATGCTCATTCACTGGTTTGTCTGGTACAGACTGGAAAAACAATAAAGCGAATCATGATGTTGTAAATAACGTTGAGATATGAAACGGAATTTTTAAAAATAATGGGGAAAAAATTGTCTGATGTTGCATACAAGAGTAGTTAACTGTATATGGTATTTTTCTGTTTTGCCAGGTTCCGGTAGGAAAGAGCCTGTGCCCATCCAGCTGAAGCTGGGCCGTGGTGGCCTGGGTCAAGAAGCTCATCAGAAGAGGAAGCAGGAAGAGCAGAGGCTGATGCGAGCCAACATGTCTGCCAAAAGACAGAGGATGGACAGCAGGCAGCGGACAGAGTTTGTCCAGAGGATGGGAGGTCGCTTTGCAGACAAAAGAGCTGAAGGGGATCTCAGAAAAAGTCAGAAAGTCTGCGAACAACTTGATGCTGAAGCAGTAAGTTACCGAAATAAGTGTATAAAGTGTTTAGGGAAAGAGCCACTTCAAGGCTCACTTGCACAAAGCGACCTTAGCGCTATGACTATCGTAAGCCTATGTTAAAATATGGGAGTTACAATCATCTTAGCCCTAAGTTCGTTTTGTGCAAGTGGTTGGTTGATTGGTTTGATGTTTAAAGCCGCACTCAGCAATATTCCAGCTATATGACAGCGGTCTGTAAATATCGAGTCTGGACCAGACAATCCAGTGATTGACATCATGAGCATCGATCCACGCAATTGGGATACAATGACATGCATCAACCAAATCAGCAAGCCTGACCTCCCGATCCCGTTAGTCGCCTCTTACGACAAGCCTAGTTGCCTTTCAGTAAAACTGTGAAGTAAATGTGATTTGTCTGTATGTTTGTGTATGCAGGATAGGAAACATGACTTGTCACTAAGTATCCTGCTGCTTGTTTCAGGGTCTTACCCAGCCATCAGAGTATTTCTTTTGGCCAGCAGAATTCCATCCCAAAAACAAGAAATTAAAAGCCGAGAATGACAGATTGAACCAAGGGTTATCAGACATGTCTGGAGGCTACGACTCGGTCCTGGATGATGACGATAAGGAAGAGGAGGAAGAAGAGGAAGAAGAAGAAGAAGAAAAAATGGAGTTGTATACTGTAAGCAGACTGTTTGATTCATTTGCAGAATTATAAAGTTAATGTCACTGATGTATCAATTAACTTCCCTTATTACAAGAACAGAGAGTCCCCACTTATCGGTGGACTGCTGTGGCAGTCTGTGTCATGCAGTTACATTGTCCAGTTGTGTGAGCCATACTTGAGTACCAGTACACCAGGATTATGTGTAGGATAAAGCACATCCGAGGTTTTTTTATGATATTTAAAACCTGCATCTGCGGGATATCCAAATGATATGGGTTTTAAATATAAAAACCTGAGGGGAAGTGATTTATCTAACTTATAAACTGAAAAAAGACACTTAAAACAACATTTATCAACATTTTTATGTTTTCAACATACTTTCAATGAACCTTAGGAAAGGGGCGTAAAATATCTGTTGCTTGCGTATGGTACTTGTGATGTATCAGCACCACTGTAGCCTAGTGGTACACTCACTGGGCTACAGATACGAAGGTTGCGTGTTCGATCCATGGGAATATATAGAGGTTACCACGCGAGTGTGTTTGGGGATGGTAAATATCCTGCATTAGGAATAAACATTGTATTTAGCGAGCCTTGGCGAGCTAAATACATAGTGTTTATTCCTAATACAGGATATTTACCATCCCCAAACACACAAGCGTGATAACCTCTTTATCATATAATGTCATGCTTTAATTCTGTGCTTTAAAATCGCTATCCCTCTCTCACAAACATTACCGAAACATTGCGAGTTTTCCTGGAATGCGCGCATTAATATTTATTACGTCACAGGGTAAGTGATGTGTCAGTCGGACAGTGACAGTAGCCAATATAGTTCTAACTGAAATCTCTTTCTTATACAGTGGCGAAGCAACATATACGCAAAACAACAGTTGTTTTTAATTGCCTTTCGCGGCAATCCATCGGTCTGTCCGCTAGAGTAACTGCCCTTTGTCAAAGGGAAGCTACTCTAACCCTAGTCTATGAGACGTCACGGGCACGGTCAGACGTTGTTGACAGTTGGTCTGTCCTGTCATAAGGTTAAGAAGTGTAGTCAGATGTACACACAGCGACAAAACCAAACAAGGTAACAATTCAAACATATTTCGGCCAAATCCAACTATTTTAATTTGTGGAGAAGGTTTCAAGTCGCAGATGTCTACAAGCACAGATATTGCTACTGATCCCGCTTGGCTAGGCCTCGCGCCCTCGCAAAATTGTTTCGAAATTTATACCTCCAAAGTAGCCAAAACTTATAAAATGCCTTAGCTACGTCACAGTTAGACACTGATTTTCAGTATATTAGACTGTTCTTTTGATAATGGTAGCAATTATCCCTGTTGTTTATCCAGATTCCCGATGGTTAATTTTGAATCTATCGCCGAATGACGAGGACGACGCCATGTTTGTTTATAAACAGTGAAAGTAGTCCTACTTGACCTTTGATATTTGCATCTCTATCCGCATATGACCCCAACGGATATCGTTTTTATCCGTTGGCTTTATCCTGCCGAGAAACCTGCCCATTATATGATAAAAAGAAAAGATTTGTCATTTGATTTTACATTTCACTACATTGTGTTAAATGCAAAATAAATTTCTAGCGAGAAACAGTCATGTTACAATCTAAACGGAAGTTGTGTTAATAAAATCCCTGGGCTATCATAACATCCCTGTTTATGAGATTTAACCCATCTGGAGAACAATAGGATATCACTGGAGGTTTATAAGTAAGATTATACCCCTCTTACTTCTTGTCAGTAAACACTTTAAATCAGTAATGCCTGGAATGCGGGGTTTAAGGATATCAGGAGTTTGCACTGTATTGATACACTTAATGAAGGTTTTAGTGCTTCAATAGGTGATAAAATGTGAATTTGTTTTTCTTTTTCAGGCTGCAGAGATGTTGGAGATTTTAACATTGTACCTCAGGAAGACCTATAAATACTGTGTCTGGTGTGGAACTAGATATGTTGGTAGGTTGATTTTGCCTCCCTGTCACTACGTTGACTCCTTGATTCTCATCTCCAAGGAACATGTTTTGCATCCAGAGACAAATGGAGAGTAGGTTTATGAGCATGTGTGACTCTTAACACTCAGATTTTGTGAAGAACAAAAAACAAATGACTTGTCATAGTACTGTTTACAAAGACAAGGGTCTCTAGTCTTTCATGGCTCACAAAGAACCTGTTTTGTGCTTGCCCTAATCCACTCAAATCAGCTTCAAAGCATTTCATGAAACTTTAATAAATTCCAAATTTCAGAATGAACATTATTTTTAATACAATGTTACAGATGCTGCCGACCTGGCATCCAACTGCCCTGGTGACACAGCAGAAGCTCATGATGAGTGACATGAAGTCCTTGTCACAACGTTATGTCTGGTGTCTGATATAAAGGGGCAGAGTGTTTTACATGATGCAGTCGGACGTGATCTGTCGAATGACCCAATTTCCTCTGCACTCGAGTTATCAGGGATTCATGGGTTCAATTCTGGAAGAGAAATACTAAAAAGCAGCACCAATCTTAGAAGGACGCAATCTACGAACACTTCTTTCAGATTTGCTAATGTTACATTGAATGAATGTTAGGTGGTTCACATTGACAAGTCACGACACCTGTCTACGTTTACTGTACATCATAGAGCATGCATGGTTGGCCCTGTGGGTGGTCTCGCTGTGCAGAGTTGCCTCCCTTGATGCCAGGCTCTGCTGGTTCAGGGTTTTGATCAAGATGTGCCCTGATTAGGAGTCTGGTCGTTGGACTGTCGAGCCGATGATTGCAATGGTAAATGTCCAAAATAGATTTAGGATTTCTTCACTAGTTCCCTGAATTCTCTGACAGGTCATCATATAACTGAAATACTGTTCTCAGCATCTTCCCGAGGCAAGAGAGTAAACTGACTATAAAAGTCCAGTTTCCACCCTTGCCGAACTAGGCTGGTATTATGGAGTTACATTTTGGCTGGACTAACGAGTCTATGCATGCAATCAAAATCGCGCACCAGTATCGAAATCCGGTTCGGAAACTGTCGTGCAGATTTCGGTCGATTGCAGGATATGCGAAGCATGGTCACCGCCAACTCGTCAGCAGATATTTTCCAAATCTTTTCATGTTTTTAATGAATGTGCTCACGTGATTTGATGCATTTCGCGATGTAAGACCCGTTTTATCAAGATATAGAACTTGATTATCGATCAGATCGTTCTGACTGGGCGCCACCATTTTGTGTGAAGCAAACGCAAGTGATACGAGAGGTGGAATTTGATTGGTCCATAGGAGAGGTTTAGAAGGGACATAACTGGTAATAGCCACTAGTGTGCTACGATCGTCACCCAGGAATTCCAGCCTAGTTCAGCGAGGGTGGACACTGGACTTTTTAAGTCAGTTAACTCTCTTGCCTCGGGAAGACGTGTTCACAGTGACTTTTGACCCATCTCACTGTTTCTTTCAGATGAGAAGTCTGGAGGTAAACATAGCTTCCTATGTTGTGTATGTGAATGGATATTTGTTTCCCTGCAACATTTACCTATGTGAGTAAGTGTGTGAATCTTTGTGCATGTGTTTGAGTGAGGGGTAAAATCTGCAATATGACATGAAAATAAACAAATAATACATGACTGAGACTTGTTTATTATTTCAACAAAATATACAACTGATTTATTTCACGCACACCAATTTCTAGCCCTGACTGGTAGTCTCTGGCTGTTGGAAACATATGGACTAGACTATCCGATTCCAACCACAAGCACACACATTAGTAGGTAAACACTAATAACAGCCACAGATTACAGACTGCCCTGCTCAAACAAAGCTCCAGTTGTCTGTAACCGCCTCCATGGTCTAGTGGTAGAGCCTCCGCCCGGAGAGCGGAAGGTCTGGGGTTCGATCCCCAACCGCGTCATACCAAAAGACGTTGAAAGATGGTACTTGTTGTTACCCTGTCTGGTGCTCGGCATTAAGGGGCTAAAACAAGGACTGGTCGGCTCGGAGTCAGTATACTGTGTCTGAGTGGGGTATTCATGTTAAACTGCGGCATGGTATCTCAGTGAGCTAGCACTATAAATCGGCATCAGTCCGGACTAGTACAAGCAGCCACACAAACAAACACACGTACATGCACGTCGCTATATAAGTGCAATAATCTTGGAGGCGACGTTAAACCCCATTTGACCTCACCTCCAGCTGTCTGTGCTAGGTGGCTTCTACCCTGAAATCATTGCACAAAATATTAATGATACAGAACATTATGAAGCTGTTCACAGATACCTGTCAACATTCTTGCCATATGATTCTCAGGAAACTGATCAGGAAAAGTAATTCCCATTGCAAAATTGCCCCCCTCCCCCCTTAAAAAATAACACAGGATAAATATCCGAGTAAATTTGTTTTTTAAATTTAGGCTTAAAAAAATTATAGTCTTGGTTCTCAGGCACCACACATCATAAAGTCTGCCGCATGTTTCTTTTGTATTCCCTTCCCCCCCCAAAAATATTTAAATCCTAATACTTAAAAACAATCCGATCCAATGTACCATGCAGTTACTTCCCTTTCCATGTGCACTGCTTTACTGCGCATATCGTGTTATGGTCATGGCGGCAATAGGTTTTTGAATGCTTGTTTTTGTATGGAGGTCCTTTCCCAAGTTGATGGACAATTGTTTATTTGGTTACATACAAGTTTCATCCCGCTTGCCGCTCGAGAGAGAGAGAGAGACCCTCACCTATCACAATGGACAGAGCGGTAAACGTGTTATGAAATCGTTAAACAATAGTAATGTTCTCTGACCCCGACCCGTGAGGAGACCTTGTCATACATCCAATACAAATTCTCTAATGTTCATACTTTTGAAAAAAAGCTATTACCCCGGTACTTGGCAAATATCATATCAAAAGTACCAACAGAATATCTTTTTATTCAGTTTCATCACAATGCACCATGTAGTATGTTGACATCAATACTAATATTCACTATTATTTATATAATGCAATTCATTCACATATATATTAACAATCTCCATATTAACAATGTGACAATCTCCACATGATTAGAAAATGATAATGTCAGAATTCGAGGATGCCGAACATTCTTCCAATGCACATGTATCAAGTTTGAGACAGGACAAATAGCTCTTATATATGTTCCTGTTGATAACATGGACACATTTGTTAACCACATTAGATTAAGACCAAATTCATAATTAATATTTCAAACGGCCATTAATTTTTCATATCCAATGGAAATTGCAGTCCATATTATTTTGCATCTATTTTCAATTTTTATGTGTATAAAATGTAATATTTTGTGCACGGTAAAACATAAATGTACTTCTCACCTTCAAGAACCAAAATACTAATAATTAACATGATTAATATGACAATCAATTCCATATCAGGTTTTGGGCATCAAATTCCGGTTGAATCATTTGGGTTAGACCCCAAATCTGTATAATTCTGTGACATTCAGTGTATGGGTAGAGATGGACAGTGTTGAGATGCTGGTGTACTGCTCTCGTAACCTGCAGGCAGTTCCTCCACGATGTGTAATGTTCGGAATACATTCACAGTCTTCCACATATCTATTAATAACACTTTATCTGCCTTTGTCATACTTCCTTACTGTCAGAATTTGTCAGCATTTGCCTCTCAATTTCAGTTCCCTCGTACATAACTTTCATCTCAAGCCCTTTCTGCAGCTGTCGCTGTTTGAATCGATTGGCGGACCAATTGTATCTGCAGTGTGCCCTGGAAATACATGTAATAATGACAGTTGGGAGTAGCTAGACATTGTGTCACCCCACGGCTTGCTGAAGGGGTTAACCTCTGGACATGACGTCCAACCTCTGATCAGGCCGGGGTTTGGATTCCCAGCATTGTTTGTTTGTTTGTTTCTTGTTTAACGCTGCACTCGGCAATATTCCAGCTATACGACGGCAGTCTGTAAATAATCAAGACCAGATAATCCAGTGATTGATATCATGAGCACTGATTCACATAATTGGGATACGATGACATGCATCAACCCAGTCAGCGAGTCTAACCACCCGATCCTGTCAGTCGCCTCTTATGACAAGCATAGTCGCCTCGTACGGTAAGCATTGGTTGCTGAAGACCTGTTCTACCCCGCACCTTCACGGGCTGGATTCCCTACAGGGGACTCGGACATACATTTCTTTATTTGTTTGTGTAGGCTTTTTATAAGCATGCGGAGCTGAGGACCAATTCTGAAACAGAATCCCCAAAGGGCCTGCAGTTATGGGAGCACAGATCAGGAGAGATGTGCGATAAGAAAATGAATACCCTTAGCATTGCTTAGAGCACTGCCGTTTTCAATTAATGTGTTTAAATCAATACCTGCTTTATAAAACCAAACAAGGGAACCATAAACAAGATTTTTGAAACAGTGAAACTCACAATACCAGAACTTATAATATTTTCAAATAATATTTAAGGCATGACAATGTGACAAGACTCTCACCATGTTGCGAGGGTTGCTAGGAAATAGGATCCGAAAGCTACGTGTGGTGCTCTCCTGGTATTGCCTGTAAATCAAAATGTCAAGAATGTTTGAAACATGAATATACCAATATGATCAGAAAAGTAGATTGCAGGAGTTGAACTTTCTAAACAGCCAATCAGTGTTGAGTTTCTAAATTCTTGATAAGAATGAGCAAAAAATTCACATCAGTATATCTGATTTTTGTATCTTGAAAACCCAAGTTAATCGTCCATTTTAACTGTAAATGGTACAGACAGCACCATTATATTGTGGAGGAAATGTTCATCCTGTCATTCCTGAGCACCATGGCATCTACATCAAAAAAGGAATTACTTCAAAGGAATTTGTAGGTCTTCTTTTATTAGAATCAAAATTTCAAGGTGGTGAAGAAAAAAGTTGAATTGCTTTCGAAAGCTGATTAATGATCAGTTCACCTGATATGACCTCCTATTGAGGTGTCTTCACATCTTCACGCAGAGAGGATGCTCATGATATCAATCACTGGATTGTCTGGTCCAGACTCAATTATTGACAGACCGTCGTCAGATAGCTGGAATATTGCCGAGTTCGGCGCCTGTATTAGGGCTGGGACGGGTAATTTCGGTACTCAGGTAGGGTGGGTCCACTCATGGTTAGTCACATGATATAATGTTTTATGACGATAACAATAAAACTCATGGTTACACTACAAGTCGCTAAATTTGCATTTATTTCTGACTATGCACGCATACTTTCTGACTTTTACATGTTTGAGCAAAGATAAAGGTTTAGTCAACTTCAGTGTATGCATGGTCTGATCCCTTTATAAATTTATCTAAATAGGTTTTGCTAGGGCTTCGATAAAACAATTTCCAAACATATATTTTATACCAAACTCTTGAGACCAACAGCTGGTACTCGGATAGGGTCGGGTAATAGGGGGCCGGGTACCCGGCTAGTAAATTTAGACTTGTACCAGCCCAAACCTGTAAGACCTTGTACTTCTGTAATTGAAGATGCCATGTATACGAGATTGGGTTCTTAAGCAAGCAACACAAACACCAGTGTCATCATACAAAAAGATACAGCAACTTGTTATCTCTGTTAGTTAAAACAAACACTAACTTGTCAAAAGGAAATATACGATGCCACCTCCAAGTCCACTTGATATACCCACAAGGAATGACTTCCGGAAACACGGGATCTCAGCGATGTTATTCCCAAACACGAACAGAGACTACAAAAAATGAAGGTCATTGTGTCAGTTCATTGTTAGCTCAAGAGGGTGAGGTGAGGCGAAATTGGGTTTAACGTCGCTTCCAAGATTATTGCACTAATATAGCGATGTGCATGTGTGTGTGTGTGTGTTAGTGTGTGTGTACTAGTCCGGACTGATGCCGATTTATAGTGCTAGCTCACTGAGATACCATGCCGCATTTTAACATGAATACCCCACTCAGACACAGTATACTGACTCCTAGCCGACCAGTCCTTGTTTTAGCCCCTTAATGCCGAGCGCCAGACAGGGTTACATCAAGTACCATATTTTAACGTCTTTTGGTATGACACGGTCGGGGATCGAACCCCGGACCTTCCGCTCTCCGGGCGGATGCTCTACCACTAGACCACGGAGATGGGCTAGCTCAAGGAGGTCCAACATGGCAGTCAGTATAAAAAGTAGAATTCTGACAAGTGCTTGATTCTTCAAATTAAACTGCCAAGATCCAGTTAGATGAATAGGCTGAACTCCATTGCAGTAGCCATTGGTTGGAAAGTGTAGTACATGTATTGATATATATCCACTCAAAAATATCACGATATCTGTCTGTGCCAAAAACATTTGTGTACCAGCCCGAACATGGCTCCTAGCATCATTTTCAATTGGATTTAGTGTTATCATATGGACTTATATTAGCTTATTATTTTACTAGCCCTGGGCTTCAGACTAGTGGCTAAAGTCATAGACTTGGATATATGTCATTATATCATGATATATCAGAGCTATAGATAAGCTTTTGGTTATTTAGGTATTTTGCCCAGGGAGTTGATTTTGATTGGGTATCCACAAGTTTTAGACGGTATTCAAATTTTTTTACCCACCCGTTTCTTGACATTTGGGTATTTAACTTAAAACCTGTTTAGTAATAATCCCTGTAAATCATTTAAAACTATGTGAATACCTTATTCAACATAATAAGTGCCCAGGGCGCTCTCAAAATTAGAAATATGGGGGCTCTTATTCAAATATTATTTTGGTGAAAAAAACAGAGTTGAAAGATAAATTTTGTGGTTTATGCTGACAGCCTGAAATGTTTATGTACGACAGATTTTTCCAGAATTTAATTGCCCATAATTAAGGGTGCATGTAACACATGAGTGCGTATTATATGCGAATAAATAAGTCTTGTGTACATTGATCAATCGGAAGGGGTGCTAATTGGGATTGTTCACTAGCCAATATATTAGCAAATATTGCTGTGAGCACTTATTAGGTCAAATACGGTAGTAGTATACCAGTCTGCGTCTGCTTTCAGCTCCGTCTAAGGGAAGCCATTTTTTGTTAATTTGTTTATTTCTTTAATCATCAATCAGCGACTTATTAAGATACAACATGAACAATGACTAGGCATGATGTGCTTTTCAGTTGCCATCTATCAGTATGTTTGTCGCAGAAGTTTTTCTGAACGTAACTGTCGGTAAGTGAATTTTGCGTTCAGCTGATACACAATCATTTTATCTAACAGTTGTAATATACACAATTCTACCCTGAATTTGGGCTTTACTCGATTCTGATTGGTCAATCAGAGGCTATTAAATCCCAATAAACCCCATCTGATAGAAACAGCTGGTTTGACGGCCGCATCACCACGGAAGCAAATATTCACAGAATAGTACCATTTTCAGTCATTGTCGGTAGGCATATTTAAATGATTATGTCTACAATTACAGGTTACAAAATGCACAGATGCGGTTACTACAATATTCAAAGGATCTGTGGCAATACATTTCCTGCAGAAAAACACGACAGAAATCAACAAAGGGAATGTATTTACGTTTTGGAGACAACAGAGAGCTTGGAATTTTGGAGCTTTTCTATATACGATTGTGACATTATATCTTTTGCGTCACGATGAGTAATATGACGTCATAATGGTGACGTGTGATGTAGAGCGAAAGCCTTGCAAAGCTTGCTTTGTTTTCTTTAGGGATGGCCACCTCATGTTAGCTTACCAAGTTGCCGTGCTTATATGCTGTCAATGCCTGTCATATGTTCGAGTGAAGTATTACGGAGTAAACAAACTGCTTGAGTATATACAGCACCATATTTTGTTCGGTGATTCCGTAATTCAGATCGATAACCCACTCAAGACACTGAACTCAACCCATGCCACTTCACTCAGTATATTTGTTAACACCAAAGAGTTCGCGCTTAATTTAGTCATGGTAGAATGGAGATAAACATATACTGTGATTTCAATGTAGAGCTAGGTTACCTGTAGATTTAACCATGTTAAATTTAACATTTGAAACCTCACGCTGCGCAAATAAACGCAGCTTATCTCGAACTCTTATAGACCTAGATCTATATCAGTTAATAACAAAATTAGTTTTTCTGTATGTGTATAGATAGCAATTTCCTATATCTAAACCTTCAACTTATCAATTTAATGCTAAATATGAACTACTACAAACACATTTGAACTTTCAGCCATCTTATGCTCCATCGTAACTATGGTAATCTTACAAATGTAATCGTTTTGATCTTTCTTTTTTGAAGGTTAACAGGTGAAATGCATGCACCCTCTGTAACGAACTGGTAGTGGTACCTCACCTCACGTTTCTTCTTCTCTTTGTCATCTACCAATATGACATCGTCCTTGTTTTCTGCCATGACTATTTGTTCACTATTGGAAAAACGGAAACAACAGTCGGGTTACAGTCCACAGTTCAACTATTTAAAAATGTCATGTGTAGTTACCGGTCTTGAAAAAGCACATTGTTTACGTAAATGTGAGTTAAGTAAACTGTATTTGTATTGGACGGCCACACTTGTAAAATGGACTGTCATTGGTTACATCAGAACTATGCCTTTAACCAGGATAAAGCTGGGTAGATATCAAATCATGGAACCCTTCTGTAGCTGAAACGAATTTAGATTTACGAATAATAACAACGACAAGCAATTATATTTACCAAGACCATAATGCCGATTATCTTGACTGATTTGAGTTTCAAAATCTAACTTGATAGGCTTTTTCGGGCTCTTGTTTGAAAATAGCTTTAATTGTAAATAAACAATTCTCGTGGATTAGTGACAGTTTATACACTCAGACCACAGGCCCCTGAAGCAGGATAGTGATATAACTGAAACACTGGACCCATATATATAATATGGGTCCAGTGTTTCAGTTATATCACTATCCTGCTTCAGGGGCCTGTGACCGGAATTGTTCGTTGTCATGAATAAATACATTTCTGGAAATAGTCCATTCAATAGCCAATTTCAAACGTACCTAGAAACCCTTAACTCTTCTGCATGTGGACCTCAGCATGTCTTGATTTCAAATTCATGACATGCAGGAGGATTTATATACGATTACAAAGCAAAACTAGTTGAACAAGGAGAGACTGCAATTATTCTTCAAATGGTGATTTTAACGCTTATCCTTATACTCTATATCCGTTTCCTTTTGTTTTTGTGCCGTACGTAAATCCTGAAAATTGTCCGTATTTTACGGAAATCAAACATGGCGACCACCATGGTTGTGTTTACGTTTTGAGAGAGAAGAGAACTCGGTAAAGATGTAAAAGCTTGCATGACCACACTGCTACATGTTAGTCTTGTCTCTATTGCACGCTCGTTACATCTAAATAAAAATGGATGTTGATGACAATTCTGATGAATATGTTGATGAGGCCATCAACGAGGCAACAAATGAAGGAATTCGTAACGAAGGCAGTTCTGATGGCGGTAGATGTGGAGAAAAGCTTGATGAACTGAAATCGAATATGATCTCACGTGTTGCCATGTCAGACGCTCATTTCAAACACCAACAAAGAGGAGAGCCTGATTTATCATATGAAGATAAAGTACAAATTGCAACTGAAGTTCTTTCAAAAGGTCCAGCCATGTTTTTGGCCCGATTTGGTCAGTTTCTTGCGGCAGAAGATGTAGAATATTTTGTTGACTTTAAAGGTGATTATGAAATCGACTTCTATTTGAAAGAAATTTTGAAACAACAAGACAAAGTTCACAACCAAAAGGTAGTGAAAAATAGGCGATATGCTGCCATGCAGGAATTGCTGAGTCTGGGAGAATACTTCAGTGAGGAGGAAATGAAGTGGCGGGACCCATTGCTATACGAACAGATGGTCGGCAACTTCCTGACGGATGAAGAAATACAGACTAAAGTGGATAAAACTGATCTGAGGTTTTCGAACATTCTGCTGAAACACATTGACCAGATAGAGGAAAATGCACTGTATGCCAGGCAGAAGGAGGCAGAGGTAACAAGTGATCCATAGAATAATACCGTATTCGACGTAATAAGCGCCCTGCTCTAATAAGCGCCCACGGCGACATTTGCTAATATTTTGGCTGGTGAACAATCCCAATTAGCATCCCTTCCGATTGATCAATGTACACAAGACTTATTCATTCGCGTATAATACGCACTCGTGTGTTATATGCACCCTTAGTTATGGGCTAGTTTCAGTCTGTAAAAACACGAAATTTATCTTTCAACTCTGTTTTTTTCCACCAAAATAATATCCTAATAAGAGCTCCCTATTTCTAATTTTGAGCGCGCCCTGGGCGCTTATTATGTCGAATACGGTAATTCATTTATCAAGAAACCTTTCAGCATGATCAGAGCTTTCTAATCATGCTAATCTGATTTAAATTTTCTGGAATTATAAATGTAAAGAATGGTGTGCAAACTCTGTAAATCCAGATAATGTGCACACCGGTTTTTACATTTATAACGTATTGAAGTTAATTCTTATTAATAAATATTAATAGCAGATTTACGCAAAGTGTGGACACCAGTTTTTTTACATTTATAACTCCATAAATTTATGCAAAAACATACTGAAGTCAATTTTTATTAATGAATTAAATATGTTAACATTTTCACAGGCTGCTTATTTAATCATTAACACACAATAAGCTGTGGGCATGAGGACGGAATCGGTGACATCGTTCAACACAATAATGTCACACAAGTCCTGCTCTTTCTATTAGGAGGAGGGGGCATGGGTGGCCCAGTCGTCTAAGGCGCCGCGATTCACTGTGCAGAGTTGCAACCCTTGGGCACGCCAGAAACCTGTGATTGTGGGTTCGAATCCCAGTTCGCCCCGATTATGTTTCTAGGTTTGTCAGCACCATACCCTTGCTCGTGGGTTTCACCGAAGTGGTAAACGTCTGAGACCTGCATCACTTCGGGCTTTCCTCACACATTAAGCTCACATGCCGCAATACTACTGGAATAATGTTAAAAGCGGCATTAAACCCAAATCACTCACTCACTATTAGGAGGAAACAGTAGTCTGTTAGTTGGCATGGCCTATTTTAGTTTTTCCTTTATGGAAACATACACAAAAACAAAGGCTTGTTTAGCCACAGAATCACTAGCTATTTAATGATCATTAAAGCTATTTCTTCTTTTCTATCACATTTTCATTCATTTTGACACTGATACCTTGTATCCTTACCATCTCAAGCCACAATGAATTTATTTTAAGATGTTTAACTTTTTAAATTTGAAATCGTCATCACTTTTAGCATGTTGAATTCATTATCAGTGTCTCATTCCAGGAGTGTCAGGAAGAAGAGGAAGAAGACAGTGAGGAGGAAGAAGGTGAGAATCACTCAGATACATCTTCCCGAGGCAAGAGAGTTAACTGACTTTAAAAGTCACGTTTCCACCCTTGCCGAACTAGGCTAGAATTCCTGGGCTCGATCGTTGCGCCACCAGTGGCTATTACGAGTTATGTCCTTTCTATGCCTCTCCTATTGACCGATTCAACCTCTCGTATCACTTGCGTTTGCTTCAAACAAAACGGTGGCGCCCAGTCTGAACAATCTGATCGATAATCAAGATCTATATTATGATAAAACGAGTCTTACATCGCGAAGTGCATCCAATCACGTGAGCACCTTGATTAAAAACATGAAAAGATTTAGAAAATATCTGTTGACAACGAGTTAGCGGTGCACATGCTTTGCAAATCCTGCAGTCGACCGAAATGTGCATGACACTTTACGAACCAGATTTTGATTTCGGTGCGCGATTTTGATTGGACTATGCATGGACTCGTTAGTCCAGCCAAAATGTAACTCCATAATACCAGCCTAGTCCGGCAAGGGTGGAAACTGGACTTTTATAGTCAGTTAACTCACTTGCCTCGGGAAGATGCTCAGATATGGCCCCATCCAAACACGTAGTAAGGATGTGATAATCCACACATACCAGAACTTTTACCATAAGCTTTCGGCATGTTCAAGTACTGTTGTAGGTGATGTGGCAATCATGTTGAAAAATGTTTATTGACCCTCTTCTCAGGAAATTCATTTTTATCTTAATGTGTAATTTAAAGTAGCAAGAGTCAAGATGCTCCATATGCAACTGTTTTTGCAAATTGTTTATTTTGTTGTTGTATGCCTGTGACAATCTGTGTCTATGATGTTTGCAAATATTCTAGAAAAATTCAGGTGAGCTACAGAGCCTTATGGCTGTCCTTCTGAATGTCTTATTTTACATAAAAATAGCAACCGCATTTTAAAAAACAACATCTATGCATAGTTATAAGATAAAATATCTGACTGGCATTTATCCATATCACTAGAAATAGTAGAATGGATCCCTCGAATATTATTGATCAAAGGTTACCTATACCTATTGCCCTAATTGTAGGTATGAGGTCAGTAGCAGATCCAGAAATTTGGCAATTCACCACAATTTTTGTATTGTAATTCTCATTTTTGGCATACTTTTTAATACAATTTTGGTGGCCTAATCCTGATGATACTAGAAAGCATGATAAGACAATTCATTTGTCAAGACGAATCAATATCAGGAACTTATGAAATGATGACCCTGTTACCATGGTTACAAGACATGATTTCTAGTGCTGTATTACAGAGATGGAGAGTAGCGGGGAAGATGAGGAGGCAGACTTCGGGCCAGAAGAAAAGAAGAAACTAAAGATCTCTGATGTTGAGAAACAGATGCTAAAATCGGAGTTTCTGCAGATCATGCAGGAGAGGTTCATGTCAGGGAAAGACCGGGACTTTGACTACAGGTAGGAGAATAATAGCGTGGCGTCTCCTAAATATCATAATGCCAACAACAAGAGATAATTTTTCAACCACAGGAATACAGTACAGGGTTTCGTTCCACAAAGCGATCGTAGCGCTACGATTGTCGTAAGCCTATGTTAAAGTATGTGAGTTACGATTGTCTTAGTGTTTCGCTTTGTGGAACGGGGCCCTGGTCAGTTTCAGAACGGGTCAGTACCAGACACATTTTTTAAAACCAATAAGTACATTTCGGCTAATTTATAGAATTTTCGAATACTGATATGATATTGTGCCGCCAATTATTCAAGGAATGCTTTTTTTAGAGTTTGGTGCCAAAATCCATTTGCTGCTGACAAGATATGACGTATTCCCATTTGAAGGGAGTGAGTGAGTGAGTATGGTTTTACGCCGCTTTTAGCAATATTCCAGCAATATCACGGCGGGGGACACCAGAAATGGGCTTCACACATTGTACCCATGTCGGGAATCGAACCCGGGTCTTCGGCGTGACGAGGGAACGCTTTAACCATTAGGCTACCCGAACGCCCCCCATTTGAAGGGAAGGTAATGCCCAATATGGTAAACAGAAGTGTAATGATGTTTTGAAGAACATTTTTTTGAGAATAAATAGACAATAAATTGGTATGGTAACAGTTATTCAAAAGAGCGTATATTCCTGGCGTATTTGATCCACGTTTGACTAGTTTTCATCCTTACAAATTACAATATGCCAATATGGAATCTATCTGGAGTGATAATTACGAAAGGCTATCTGTTGTTTTTTGGGTTTAACATTTGTTTAACCTACTTCATATTTTGCAAAAGGAATTATGTTTACCGTATTCGACGTAATAAGTGCCCCACTCTAATAAGCACCCGCGGCGATATTTGCTAATATATTGGCTAGTGAACAATCCCAATTAGCACCCATTCCCACTGATAAATGTACACAAGACTTATTTATTCGTGTATAATACGCACTCATGTGTTATATGCACCCTTAATTATGTGCAATTAAATTCTGGAAAAATATATCTGTTGTACATAAACATTTCAGGCTGTCAGCATAAACCACAAAATTTATGATCTTTCAACTTTTTTTCACAAAAATTTTATTCTAATAAGAGCCCTCTATTTCCAATTTTGAGAATGCCCTTTGCGCTTATTATGTCAAGTATGGTATAAGTGTTCGATCAACAATATCAGGCAACATTACTTCTGTGTTCTGCGGGGTAGACAAAAATGCCATACTTTGTAATTTGATTTCTGTAAATGTGGGGGGCACGGGTGGTTCAGTCGTTTAAGGCGCCGCGATTCGCTGTGCAGAGTTGCGTCCCTTGGGGATGCCGGAAACCTATGATTATGGGTTCGAATCCCGGTTGGCCCCGATTATGTTTCTAGGTTTGTCAGCACCATACCCGTGTTCGTGGGTTTCACCGAAGTGGTAAACGTCTAAGACCTGCATCACTTCGGGCTTTCCTCCCACATTAAGCTGACACGCCGTGATATAACTGGAATACTGTTAAAAGCGGAGTTAAATCCAACTCACTCACTCACTGTAAATGTGGAAATTAATGCATCTCCAATTAATACGATTGTTGAACCCTAGCCAAAAATGTGACTCATAATCAATGCGACCCCACCACCCCATCCCCAGTGGAATGATACATATCCTTAACTTAATCCAGTCAAACAGCAAAAAACACCACTTATTAGTGCTGAGTAGAGCACTTCCATAAAAAAAACAATAAAGAGTGTTTTCCTAAGAACATCAAACAGTTTATATGTTTACTCTGTTGACTGCGTTAAGGACGTTCGGAAGGCAATAAAATAATAAAACCAACAACGGTTCACTGATTGGTATGCTGAGAAGGTGTCAACAAGCTTGACACGAGTGGGTAGAACTCTTGACCCCAGCAGAGATAACTCACTGGATGCCCATTATGTTCCTATTTTTTGAATGGCACTATTATATATACTTGTTACAACTGCTGCTAAAAAAAATGTGTTTGTGTTTATATTCAAGTTGGTATTTCCACTATCCAAAGTGTGCAGCGAGGCCTTGTTATTGTTGATAGTCATTTAGAGACATAAATGCGAAGTTAATTAATGCGAGCAAAGACCACTCACATTTTTCGAATTTAATCCATGCTCATGTTAATTTCAAGATTTACAGTACCATTCAGGTAGACAAGAACACCAACTATGTTGTTTAATACTACCGCAAGGTAGCCAACAAAAAGACGATAAGATTTAATACTGCAGTGAGCAAGGACAGGTTGACAAAAATGCCAATGTTGTTTGATACCTCAGTCAGGTAGACAAGATCTCCTCTGACCAATGTTATTTGATACCTCAGTCAGGTAGACAAGATCCTCTATGACCAATGTTATTTGATACCTCAGTCAGGTAGACAAGATCCCCTATGACCAATGTTATTTGATACCTCAGTCAGGTAGACAAGATCCCCTATGACCAATGTTATCTGATACCTCAGTCAGGTAGACAAGATCTCCTCTGACCAATGTTATTTGATACCTCTGTGAGGTAGACAAGTTCACCTGTGACCAATGTTATTTGATTCTCCAGCCAGGTAGACAAGTTCACCTGTGACCAATGTTATTTGATACCTCAGTCAGGTAGACAAGTTCACCTGTGACCAATGTTATTTGATACCTCAGTGAGGTAGACAAGTTCACCTGTGACCAATGTTATTTGATACCTCAGTCAGGTAGACAAGTTCACCTGTGACCAATGTTATTTGATACCTCAGTGAGGTAGACAAGATCCCCTATGACCAATGTTATTTGATACCTCAGTCAGGTAGACAAGTTCACCTGTGACCAATGTTATTTGATACCTCAGTCAGGTAGACAAGTTCACCTGTGACCAATGTTATTTGATACCTCAGTCAGGTAGACAAGTTCACCTGTGACCAATGTTATTTGATACCTCAGTGAGGTAGACAAGATCCCCTATGACCAATGTTATTTGATACCTCAGTCAGGTAGACAAGTTCACCTGTGACCAATGTTATTTGATTCTCCAGCCAGGTGGACAAGAATGCTGACTATGATTCCCTGGAAACCTTAGGGAAGGATGAGGAGGAGCGGTACTTCGATGATGAGGAGCCATGTACACTTGACTCCCCACGAAGAACAGACTCACCACTGACCGATATGCCAAGACAGGTAGCTTCACTGATCCCAAAGCCAGAGGATGATAGTGAAATTAAGGACTATATGAGTTATGAAGCTGGGCCTGATATAAGCCAGGCAACCACAGATCTTAACAAGATGTCCGTCTCCCAAGTTGCTGCAGAGGGTGAGATGTTAGAGAAAGGTTGATGAACTTTCATTGATTTGAATGTATTTTTGTAAATAAAACAATGTTTTATAAATTAGTTGGTTGTCATTTTTGCATTTGCAATAATCTACCCAGCTCAGTTGAGATATGCAGTTATATTGTAGGAAACGGTGAATATATGGTTTTCTTTGGTGATGTTGCAGAGGAGCACACAGTCATACAACCTTCCCCTTGCAGATCTTATGAAGGAGCTCTGTTGGACAATTTGAGAAAAGGCTGGAATATGTTTTGGCAAAGATTGAAATAAAAGTTCAAACATTTGGATATACCATACATCATATGAAAGTTATTTCCTTAAAAGATCTCGGTCGTGACACATCGATAAATAATGTACATGTTTATCTACCTGTTATTTGTTCCAATAAAGTATGGGTTTATCTACCCGATCACCACACTCGGGGGAAATTATACCTATAACAATAGGTGCAGGACAAGTAGGACCCTCAATAATTGAGTGAGTGAGTTGGGTTTAACACCGCTTTTAACAGTATTCCAGTTATATCGCAATGTGTCAGCTTAATGTTGGAGGAAAGCCCAAAGTGATGCAGGTCTCAGACATTTACCACTTCACTGAAACCCACGAGCACGGGTATGGTGCTGACAAACCTAGAAACATAATCGGTGCGAACCGAGATTCGAACCCATAATCATAAGCTTCTGGCGTGCCCATGGAACGCAACACTGCACAGCGAATCGTGGCGCCTTAGACGACTGGGCCACCCATGCACTTGGACCTTCAATAAACCACCAGGCAGACTGGGTGCTGGCTCGATGCAGCATCTCAAACATCGAACCTGTTTTAACACCAGTAAGGGGATTCCCCTCAGTGGCAGAATTTTTCGTTTGAGGGACGATTTTACCTGTCGTTTGTTATCGTCTCTTTTACATGATTTCAATTTAATTTTGGTCAAGCATTTGTGATTAAGTATGGCTTAAAGTATCTGCTATGTTGCTAATGTTGACTTCACTTGCCCTTTAAGGAAAGGGGTTGGGTTTCTTCTCTAAACGTAATGTGAAAAAAGTGTTAATGACGCTAGCATTTATAGACTCTACGTTGTCACAGCAATGTATCAAAACAAATAATCATACATAAAATACCCCCTAATACTCCAATTATCATCTGTTTAAAATCTCAACTAAAAACAGTTCATTGTACAATTCCGACTATATCATAAGCATGTGTTTATGAATCATCAAATAGTGTGATACCAGGCCCCGGGATCATGAAACCAACTTAAGACCATATTTTGTCTTAACTCTTATGATTAAGACTTAGACTTAGCTAAGATTTTGCTAAGACTGTAAGCAAAATCTTATAAACTTAAGACAAACTTCGTGCTTAACAAAATTTGAGGTAAGACCACTTTCATGATCCCGGGGCCTGGTGTTCGCGAAAAGGTGAATGTATCCTGACCCACCAGTGGTATTCATCACAAACACTTGCAAAGGCAAGTCATGCGGATTGAAATCTTGCCAGGGCTCTACTAAGTAAATGAGGATCTGCACATGTCATATTAACTACACCTTTAAAAAGTTAAGATTGATCCCACTTGTACCATGTCTCTGTATGCTTTGGTGTCATAACAAGCATTTATTGGCGAACATTACCGTGGTATATGTATATGTAACGACTGAAATGACAGGAAATATAATTTTGAACTAAAGTGATGATTAACTTCAAAGACTAGTATGGTAGGGTCAGCTTCAAGTATGAGCATAGCTTTTGAGAAAGGCATGGCAGACCAAAACGTGCATTCATTCTATTCAACCATTTAAAGGACCCGTGAAGATCCGGGGTAGAATAGGTCTTCAGCAGCCCATGCTTGCCGTTTAAAGGTGACTATGCTTGTCGTGAGAGGCGACTAACGGGATCGGGTGGTCAGGCTCGCTGACTTGGTTGATGCATGTCATCGATCCCAATTGCGTGGCTCGATGCTGATGATGTCAATCACTGGATTGTCTGATCGATTATTTACAGACCGCCGTCATATAGCTGGAATATTGCTGAGTGCGGCATTAAACAACAAACAAACAAGCCATTTAAAATGATGGGGCCATGAGAGGCTCAATCGTTTGTCGCGCCGCTATTTGCTGTGCGGAGTTGTGTCCCTTGACCAGGCCAGAAACTTGCCACCGTAAGTTCAAATACCAGTTTGCCGGGGCCGATAATGTTTATAGGGTTGTAAGCACCGTACCCGTAGACACGCCATGATACAACTTGAATACTGTTCAAAGCGACGTTAACCTAAATCACTTTAAACTTCAAACTTTAACTTCAAAGACTCCGTCTCCGTGGTCTTATGGTAGAGCGTCCGACCGGAGAGCGGAAGGTCCGGGTGTCGATCCCCGGCCCCTTCATACCAAAAGACGTTAAAAGATGGTACTTGTTGTTATCCTGTCTGGCGCTCGGCATTAAGGGGCTAAAACAAGGACTGGTCGGCTCGGAGTCAGTATGCTGTTGTTCATGTTAAACTGCGGCATGGTATCTCAGTGAGCTAGCACTATAAATCGGCATCAGTCCGGACTAGTACAAGCAGCCACACACACACACACACACACACACACGTCAATGCACGTCGCTATATATGTGCAATAATCTTTGACGCGACGTTAAAACCCATTTCACCTCACCAAAGACTGTTTGGTCCAAACATGCGTGTGTAATGTCACTTTGCCCTGAAAATACCCCCTTTGGGTGGTAATATTCAGGTATCCTCACAAAATACCTACATGCTGAAATCGCCGCAGTCCTATACAACAAAGTTAATGGTCCAGTAAGCAGCTATTACGCTGCCAGTTTGACTTATCCTCAAGTTGTCCAGTCTTACAACATTCAAATACAAAATCACTGAATGACAAAATTAGAATTATTTTATTTTCACATGTTAACATGTATAACATATGTCGACATGTGTCAGAATATTTATTTATATAACATAAACAGTGCATACATGTACATGTCATACTATTTAATCATTTCAGCAGTAATATTTTTAAATGATCTTAATTTTTTTAACTTGCTCAATATTTAGCAGGTCAACCAAGTTTTAGTAAATGTCTAACAGAACGCGATCGTAGTCTTCTGGCTGACGAACCGCAGTCGTGTGGTTTCTTCGTGTGGAAAGGGCACGGGTGGCCCAGTCGTCTGAGGCGCAGCGATTCGCTGTGCAGAGTTGCGTCCCTTGGGCACTTCAGAAACCTATGATTGTGGGTTCCAATCCCGGTTCGCCCCGATTATGTTTCTAGGTTTGTCAGCACCATACCCGTGCTCGTAGGTTTCACCAAAGTGGTAAACATCTGAGACCTGCATCACTTCGGGCTTTCCTCCCACATTAAGCTGACACGCCGATATAAATGGAATACTGTTGAAAGCGGCGTTCAACCCAACTCACTCACTCACTCTTCGTGTGGATGATTGCGTGTGTGTTCAGTGGTATATCTAAAAATAGTGCCTGTTCTGGTAAGTTTATGTGGAATTCACATATTTGGGATAACCAAAATGCAGGCACCCTTCCTAGCTTAATTTCTCTCGGTTTATTACTTTCCATATAATTCCTACTCCTGGAGTATAACACTACATCAGTGGGTAATTTGACTTTGTTGTTTTAACTAAGCGTATGTCACGATATGGCTTGAATTCTGCGGATGTGACAATAACTCACTCACTCACTCACTCACTCACTCAATCACTCAATCACCAACCCACCCACTCACTCACTCACTCACTCACTCACCCACACCTACCCACCCTCCCTCCCTCCCTCTAGACCCGTGAAGATCCAGGAACTATGCTTGTCGTAAGAGGCGACTAACGGGATCGGTCGGTCAGGCTCGCTGACTTGGTTGATGCATGTCATCACTCCCAATTGCGTGGATCGATGCTCATGATATCAATCACTGGATTGTCTGGTCCAGACCCGATTATTTACAGACCGTGGTCATATAGCTGGAATACTGCTGAGTGCGGCGTAAAACAACAAACCAACCAACCCTCACTCTCTCGCTCACTCACTCGTAGTGATTATGGGATGTGTTTGTTTTGGAAGCCATTATTTACAAAGCAAACCCTCTGTGATAACCTGGCCACACATGGACCAAGCAGGGTCTCCTCGCGGGTCGGGGTCAGAGCACATTACAATTGTTTCACGACCAGATAACACATCTACGGTTCTGCTCATTGTGATAGGTGAGGGTTTACTTGGTATTATTATTATTGCTGTTTAATGCATGATCAGATAGCTTCTTATTTTAAATACATAATTGCATGTATCTATGTATGTGTGTGTGTGTGTGTGTGTGTGTGTGTGTGTGACGTGGTTAAAGCGTTCGCTCGTCACGGCGAAGACCCGGGTTCGATTCCCGACATGGGTACAATGTGTGAAGCCCATTTCTGGTGTCCCCCGCCGTGATATTGCTGGAATATTGCTAAAAGCGGCGTAAAACCGTACTCATCACCCACTGTATACGAATAAGCCGTAGAAGCCCCAGACTTTGTGAAATGTGCTCCTGTGGATACATAGAAAACGAATACCATTTCCTATTGACATGTACTGCTTATGATAACCTACGTAAAATTTATATTTCTGATAAATATTTTACATATCCATCCCTGTATAAATTTAACACATTAGTGTCATTCACCAATCCTGTTATAATAAGAAACATTGTTTATCTTTCATGTTAGTCATCTTCGCTCTTGCAGACAAACGGCTGTAATTGCTGTAACAATGTAATATGGGCCGATGTCCAACAAACACACCTGAATAAAGAGCATTGAGGTAAGTTATCATTCGCGACCAATTCGTGTTATTCCGGGACAAGCCGAATAGCAACTCGTGCCTCTTTCGTGGCCATTTATTCGACTTGGTTCCGTCTAAGCGCAAACGGGCATCGCTAAAAGAATTGACAACTCGTTGCGTAATGATTCACGTATATTTCCCCCATTTATCATATGTATTCCTGAATGCTACTGAAAACATATTGGGACTTCCATTATTATACAGTATTGTTAAACACATTTAAATGTATCTTGGGTATATTTTAAATGCAAGACATATGTAAAATCAAAAATTATTCCTGAGGGATTCTTTGGCCGAAGTAATTGAAGTCATACGCGCATTCTGATTGGTTTGTCGTATTTTCGCACATAACATTCATCGAAAGGGGGACGAAATTCGTCACCACTCGCCCCTTTCCGTAACCTGCTATTCGGCTTGTCCCGGAATAACACGAGTTGGTCACGAATGAGGGGGACGACTCTTCTTTTAGGTTACAGAAAGGGGCGAGTGGTGATGAATGGTAAGTTATCTGAAATTTTGAGAGTTGTCTCCCCTGTTTTTTTTAGGGGCGACGTGCTAATTGATTCTGGGAGAAAGTAAAAAATCTTTAAAATGAGACCTCAGGAAGTATTTTTGAATAGTAGCCCTATTTCATGAAATAAGTATTATCCCTGAAAATTTAAAACAAAATATGTTTTATATAAAACTGTTTGATTGACTTTACAGAAGTTAGCGAGTTAATAAGAAAACATAAGACAACTTTATGGATAACAAAGTTTGGTTTATTGCATGTAGCGACGTTTAGATGTAAATTGTTACACAGCCTGGTTCCCTGGGTATGCTGCGCTGGCGCTACACAGATCACATTCGTGACCAACTCGTGTTATTCCGGGACAAGCCGAAAAGCGACTCGTGCCCCTCTCATGGCCATTTTTGCGACCGGGTTCCGTCTTAGCGCAAACGGGCATACCTAAAACAATTGTCAACTCGTTGCGTAATGGTTCACATATCTTTCCCCATATATTATATATATTTCAGGTGCAATTTAAAGCACATCGAGATATGCGAAGTTATACAGTATGCTTGAACACATTTAACTGTGTCTTGAGTATATTTTTAGATGCAAGACATATGTAAAATCAAAAATTATTTCTGATGGATTCTTTGACGAAGAACTTGAAATCATACGCGCATTCTGATTGGTTTGTCGTATTTTCGCACATAACATTCATCGATAGGGGGACGAGTCTTCTTGCAGGTTACGGAAAGGGGCGAGTGGTGACGAATGCACAGATCAGTGAAGCGCCAGCGCAGCATACCCAGGGAACCAGGCTGATTCTCACAACGTTATCAAGCTGGTGTGACTACAACCATGTGACGAGACGTGTACATACATGATATTTCGTGATAAGCAGATTAACAATAACAACACGTAATAGATAACAAGTAGCACACATATACTTGGACGAAGCTATATGTACAGTAAGAATACCAAATGGCACACAGGTATTGAAGCACACAGGTATTGAAACACACAGGTATTGAAGTACACAGGTTTTGAAGCACACAAGTAATGAAGCACTCAGGTATTGAAGCACACGTTTTGAAGCACACATGTATTGAAGCACACCGCTAATGAAGCACACAGGTAATGAAGTATACAGGTATTGAAGCACACGTTTTGAAGTACACAGGTATTGAAGCACTCATGTTTTGAAGCACACAGGTAATGAAGCACACGGGTATTGAAGCACACGGGTATTGAAGCACACAGGTAATAATGAAAATGTCATAGTGACAAATGATGGTCTACTTTTCGGCAAAGCTGGAAGTTTGTGAAAGTACACTCGACTGCGTGAGTACAGCATAATAATGTCATGGCCAAATAGTTTTGTTTATTTTACGGCTTGCTTACAGAGATATCTGGCCAGGCTGCGCATTAATCTTTCACTACGACTATTTATAGCAAAGTACTTATTGGTATCGCTAAATCGAATTACACTCAAATAATCTGCACGGATTTTGTCTTTGCGGAATTCGTGTTATATTATTGTCATTTGTATATTGGCTTTAAGTATTATCAACGATTAGCATATCATCATCAGTCACACGTGTCGTCATCTCTAAGTTGCTGTGCAGAGTTGCATCCCGCACGCCATAAAATTATGATTCTGGGTTCGAATCTCGGTTCGCCCCGATTATGTTTTTAGGTTTGTCAGCACCACACCCGTGCTCGTGGGTTTCACCGAAGTGGTAAACGTCTGAGACCTGTATCGCCTCGTGCTTTTCTCCCACATTAAGCTGACATGCCGTGATATACTCTCAATACCGTCAAAAGCAGCGTTAAACCCAACTCACACACTTACTCTAATCTTTCAATTTGCTGTTCGACGTTTTGTTAGCCATCTATATTTGCTGACAGTGAAGTGAAATATGATTCTTTGGAAATATCTGGTGATGATGTTCAACCCGTTTGCAAATTTTATGTCAGTAATACATGGAATAAGCAACATTTATGTAACATTACATCGACAAAAACAATCTTCTTGTTTATCATTGAAATATATTATCTTTCGCAGGTTTATGACTCTCTGTGGACGCAAAATGGCCGTTATTAGATGTGGCAGACGGCAGTTTGATCTGAACCTCATAACAGTTGAACCAGTTTTGTTTCTTTACATGATCGGATCTTTTCTGACATACCCAACCTTCCAGGCCTTTGTGTACAACAAGATCTGCATTAACAGCTACAACGAGACTTTCTGCACCAGTCTGCAGAACAAGACGTTCCAGGAGGACCACAAAACAGAAGAGGATTATGTCCAGTCACAAACGTCCTACTGGATTTTGAAGAAAAATGTTGTGGAACTTGTTCCGTCATGCTTCATGGTTGTGTTCTTTCTTGGACCCTGGGGTGATAAAATGGGTCGGAAGCTGCCAGTAATACTCCCATGTTGTGGAGCAATGTTGGCTTCCGTCACCTACTTAATCATGTCAATCTTTCCATCTATAAAAGAAGAATACATGTATATCGGGTTTGCTGTAAATGGGTTGTCCGGTGCTTTTTCAGCTCTGTTGATGTCCGTGTACAGCTACGTGACGCACATTGCTGATCCCGCCAATAAAACGGTGCGAATAGGGATCCTGGAGTCCATGACATTCTTTGCTGCAACAGTTGGGGTGTTTGTATCAGGAGTCATGCTGGACAATACAAGCTTCGTATTCGTCTTCGCGTTCATAACTGGAAGCTTCTTTTTAGGAATGTTATACGCTATCATACGTCTAGAGAACATCACAGCCAACACAAGACCCGAGGGTGAAGGCATCTGCGCTTACTTGTGTCTGTCCTCCATCAAGGAGTCTGGTCGTTGTGTGATGAAGAAGAGGCAGGAGAAGAGAAATCTCTATATCTTCATTCTGCTTGTTGTCTTCGTCATACTTGAACTTGGAACATCATGTGAGTGAATCCATGGTTTACTTTTCAACCAAATCAGTAAATACGCTTTCGTGTCACTGGATTTTCTGGTCCATCGATCGCATGGTTGTCTGGTTTGTTTACAGACCGCCATCGCATGTCAGGGGTACTGCTGTGCGCTATCCATCTTCCCGAGGCAAGAGAGTTAACTGACTATAAAAGTCCAGTTTCCAACCTTGCCGAACAAGGCTGGTATTATGGAGTTACATTTTGGCTGGACTAACGAGTCTATGCATAGTCTAATCAAAATCACGCACCGAAATCGAAATCCGGTTCGTAAAGTGTCATGCAGATTTCGGTCGATTGCAGGATTTGCAAAGCATGTGCACCGCCAACTCGTTGTCAGCAGATATTTTCCAAATCTTTTCATGTTTTTTAATCAAGGTGCTCACGTGATTTGATGCATTTCGCGATGTAAGACCCGTTTTATCACGATATACAACTTGATCATCGATCAGATCGTCCTGACTGGGCGCCGCCATTTTGTGTGAAGCAAACGCAAGTGATACGAGAGGTGGAATCTGATTGGTCCATAGGAGAGGTTCAGAAGGGACATAACTGGTAATAGCCACTGGTGGCGCTACGATCGAGCCCGGGAATTCCAGTCTAGTTCGGCAATGATGGAAACTGGACTTTTACAGTCAGTTAACTCTCTTGCCTCGGGAAGATATGCGCTATCAGGCAACAAACGTGATTCGTAAACTGCGAACTGTGTGAGTGGCGGTGCGTCGGATAGGGCAGGACATGCTTTACCCTTTTCCTGAACAAGTAAGTGGGTGTTCATATTTGATGTCTGGTTATTCTTCAGGTGAAATTGACGTCCTTTTCCTGTACACAAGGCGAGCTCCTCTCAGCTGGACTTCAACAACGTTCGGTTACTATAAGGGTCTGGAGAACTTCACTCGCAGTCTTACCCTGGTCACAGTTATGCCTCTATGCAGGAAGATGAGAGACACCACTTTAGGACTATGGGGCCTGGTGTCCAAGATCATCGGCCTGGTGATGATTGGTCTCAGCCCGTGGACATGGCTTGTATTTCTAGGTGACTTTCAACACGTATATGTTTACAGGGCTTGACTCTAATCATGTTGATATTGCATTGTTCTGAATATCATTTCAGATGTTGAATTTATAAACATCTATGTATATAAACATCAAAAATCATTTAAGTTAGGTATTCGCATTTGATCCATGACCTAACATTATGATTTTATGTTTCAGTGGTAATATTTGCCATGTTTCAAGGCTTTCCAGCAGCTATTGTTCGGTCACTGATGTCCAGTATGGTCAGCCAGGCTGAACAGGGTAAGGCTAAGATCAAACAGTGAACTGAACGGGGTAAGGTGAAGATCGTGTTTAACATACTTAGATCATATCTACTGAACGTGGTAAGGCATGCAATGTACAGTCAAGTCTCGTTAGTCCGACAATCGGCTTTATCCGACACTTATGATGGGAACCGATTTAATCAGTGCTATTCAGACCCGTTAATCCGACAGTCTCGCACTCCGACTCCGACACACCTAATTTACGACGAATTACCGAAATCACTCATTAATCAGTCTCGTTAATCCGACACAGTGATCAGCGTATTCCGTGGTCATCTGCCCGCCATACACAGCCCGTGTTATGATGCAAGACGAGTCGGCTGGTGGCTGCATATCACAACGGCTGCAGAGATAAACTTGCTTAATAAATAAACAATTAATGCTTTGAATAAAGAAAACAGGATAAATCACTTGCTTAGATTACCTCAATCTCATTCAAATCAGATACAAGTTCACGCTATCGCCGAGGACATCCCATTAAAGGTCACATCAGAACAACCTTTCACGAGCTATGACTCATTCGTGACCAACTCGCGTTATTCCGGGACAAGCTTCTTGCAGGTTACGGAAAGCGGCGAGTAGTGACGAATGGCAATGACTAACAGGACGTCAACGTTAGCCACTTAGAAAGCAGCTTTCTTAAACGTTGCGTCACCAGTTTCTAATTTGCGACTTCCATTCCAGACTATGATATTGTTAGCCAGCCTTAGCTAAGGCATGATGTGATTAACCAGGCTGAAAAGGGTAAGGCCTAACCCATGCCTAATGTTGTTAGCAAGGCTTTATAACAGAGAAACGCTCAGATCGTATCTGATGCACACTGCAAAGTGGAACAGGCTAAACTTATAGCCACAATCGCCAAGCAATTACCAAGCAAGTGACTTATCATAACTTCGTCACCATTACCGATGCTACCCACAAAGATACCTACATTTCCTTATTATCTCGAAAACTCTATTTCATGACCATACGCCCTTATTACTACCCATAAAAGTGACTAATGCGCTTACGAATGGCGCAGCAGAGGTCGCGAACTAGTCTAGATATCTGCTATACATCCGGGTACTCACTGGGAAAAAACAATAACAAAGGCAACAACTAGTCCCGGGGAATTGCTTTAGATCAGTGCCCCTTTAATGATGTCGTATTTGTTTTAGATGGTCAAGCTGGACAGGGTAAGGCGTATATCATATCTGATGTCGGCAGTCAGGCCGAACAAAGTAACTGTTTAGTCACAGCTACCGAGGTAGCCTATAGCAAGGCTAGACAGGTTGATAACCGAATCCATGTTTACATTTCATAGACGATCAGTCTAAGATTATGGTATGCACGGTGTGCAGGGCGGCGCTATGATTAATTAAATTCTTTTCAGCATGGCACGGAAACCAAATTCGTTTTCGTTTTGTATTATAGTTAGTTTTGTATTAATGATTAGGATTATGTAGTACATAAATAGGGGCGGTCGGGTAGCCTAGTCACGCCGAAGACCCGGGTTCGATTCCCGATAGAGGTACAATGTGTGAAGTCTATTTCTGGTGTCCCCCGCCGTGATATTGCTGGAATATTGCTAAAAGCTATACTCACTCACTCACTTGTAAATTAATATATATTCACTGTAGAAGAAAATGGAGGTTATTTTTACCTTCTAGTTACACCACAATCCAAGTATGTCCAATGAACTTGACCTATTACAAAATATACAGAGAGGCAATGAAATCATATGCGGTTTTATGAATTAAAGAGTAAATTTAAGACTGTTCTCCAACGCAAACGGTGAGTAAAAGGTAAGCAAAAAATGCATGACGGGTGTCTGTTTATGGTGTTTGATTTTGGTCGAATCCGAGTCTGAGCGTGGCCATATGACAAAACCATGGACACGATACGCAGTGGATAAATGAACATGGTCTATTTGCAACATCTGTATCCATGACCTTGAAAAGCAGAGATTGTCGGCATTACAATGCGTGTCCAACGAATGATCAGAGGATGCAACCCATCGGTGCCCTGAATAGCGGAATCAGTCAGTGGTGGGTTGCTTGACACATTTTAGTTTACAGAGCAGCGGGAAGGGGGAGCGATCGTCTTCGTCCTGTTGCACAGTGTGTGACGACAGAAAGACTGGTACATCGTCGTCAATCACCCCCGGCCGGACTACACAAGATTCATAAGAAAGAACCATGCGGCCGTCTTGCAGTTCTCGAACACCAGATATGAATCTAATCGAGCATATGTGAAGAACTTGGTCATCGTGTTCGATATCATATACGCCCTCACGCAGTGATGAAGACCTTTCTGGAGCCTTAGAGTTCCATCCATCCATCCACTGCTTGTGTTCATCCATCCTCTGTAGACGTCAAGCTTGCATGGCCGCCCGAGGGAGTCACTCTCCATATTGACTGTACAGGCCCCAGCATCATACGACGTTTTTGTGACGCCATTATCACATGACGATTTCCCGTCTCAGCGCTGACTCTGACCTGTTGCACACAATGATCCTTTCCACATGCTTTGAAATATAAAAAATATGCAAGTTTAAATTTGGTATGCGTTTTCCTTGCCTCTCAGTATATATATAAACACATGTATGCAATTGCTAAGCATCTGATTGTCTGCCTTTCTGTTGCAAGGACGACTGTTTGGGGTGGTGGCTGCTGTGGAAAGCATCGCAAGCATGTTGGCATCCCTCCTCTTCAATGAACTCTACCCAGCATCCCTGGCTTTCTTCCCAGGGTTCAGCTTCCTGTTGGCCGCTGGTCTGTGTGTCATCGCTGAAGCCATCATGCTGTGAGTGGCATATGTACTTTCCTGGTGCCGGTCTGATAAACGTGAATTCGTACACACAAACATTTTACTCTGATGCTTAACTAGTTTTCACGAAATAAAGGAACATACCTACTTGCACTGTATACTTACTAGTATGCGTTATTTTAGGTGGCTACATTTTGATCTCCGGAAAATGGTGCACGGTGACATACAACAAGAAACCAAGGAGGAAAAGACACCGACAGACAACACGTGGCGCAATAAAGGTGATTTTTTATAAGTAAATTTACATAATGTTATAATGATTATGTCGCGGTCAGCAACATTCCAGGTAAGTCACTGCGCTTTATATACTAGTAAAGTGGCATCTTCCCAAGGCACGGGAGTTAACTGAATGTATATGGCCAGTTTCCACCCTTGCCGAACTAGGCTGGAATTTCTTGGCTCGATCGTAGCGCCACCAGTGGCTATTGCGAGTTGTGTCCCATCTATGTCCCTCCTATTGACCAATCAGATTCCACTTCTCTTATCACTTGCATTTGCTTCAAACAAAATGCGGCGCACAGTCAGGAAGGTCTGATCGATCCTGTGACATTGAATAAGATTTAATGCAAAGTTATGTTTTGTACCAAATCTGAAACAATTTCGGTTTGCACCAGATAAAAGACTCCTGTAAGTGTTCCAATGGTTTAATTTGCCACACATGAACATGCCAAAATGTCAATTTACAAATCAATAGCGTGTGTGTCCATTTCTGGTTGCGATGCAAGCAACACATCTTCGTCTCATGGAATGGACTAGGCTTCGCACAAAGTCCTGTGGGATATCTGTCCATATCTGCTGGAGCATGTTTCGAAGTTCCTGGAGTGTCTGTGGTCACGTGGTTGACGTCGAAGGCGCCGATCCATCTCATCCCACACGTGCTCGATTGGTGAGAGATCAGGGGAGCGAGCCGGCTAGGGGATGACATTCAGGTTGTTTTGTTGAAGAGATTCCTGAATAAGTCGAGAAATATGACCCCGACGTTGTCATGTTGAAAGGTAATGCCTGGGCCATGACGACGCAAAAACGGTTGAACAACAGGGTCGATGATCTCGTCGCGGTAGCGCTGTCCATTGAGATTTCCCTCTACCACTATCAAACGGGTCCTATGTCTTGCTGAAATCCCATCCCATACAATAACGCTGCCGCCACCGAAGCGATCTTCTTCCATGACACAATGATTGACGTAACGTTCACCTCGACGTCGGTACACTCGAATCCGTCCATCGCTGTGCCTGAGGTGAAAACGAGACTCGTCAGTGAATAAAACTTGTCTCCACTGCATGGCCGTCTAGCGTAGACGCTGTCTGCACCACTGTAGACGTGCTTGACTGTGGTTTCCTTTCAAAATGGGACGTCTGACGGGTCTTCTGGCGACAATCCCTGCACATCTGAGGCGACGACGTACGGTTTGTGAAGATATTCGTCGAAGGCCAGGGGTGCTTCTTGCAGTCACTGTTGCTGGCTGGAATCGATTTCAAAGGTGTGTTGTTCGAATCCAGTTGTCTTGTTGATTATTGGTTACGCGTGGCCTGCCACTCCGAGGATGGTCTCTGACTGCATTCGTCTGTTGCCAACGTTGCCATAAACACCAAATGGTGTTTCTGTTGACGTTAAATTGTCTTGCAAAACATCCAATGACTCGATCCTGCTTCAAGCATACCAATGGCACGCAGACGCTCATTTTCGGACAGGCGTGGCATTTCGTAATGTTGAATAATTGCGTAATTTTGTTGTTTTTCTGAGTGGTTGTCAGCACGATCCTAAACAATGCATATGGAATCCCGTTAACGCACATGTTTTTTTACCCATTCTTAGGTAGTGAAATGCATGGGGCTTGCATAAAAGTCAACTTTTGCATGGAATGCATGCTTTTCTGTTACAGTTGCGTTTTTGTGACTTGATTCAATACATGTACTACAATATTGAAAACCAAACTTTACTTGTTTGAAAAATACACTTAAATATTGGTGTCACAGGAACTTTTGTTGTTGAGTATATATTGTAATTAAACGGTCCTGACTTCGAGAAGAGCCTTGATTGAAAACATGAAAATATTTAGAAAATATCCGTTGACGCCGAGGTGGCGGGACACATGCTTTGCAAATCATGCAATCGACCGAAATCAGCACGGCAGTTGACGAACCGGATGTCGATTTCGTTAGGCGATTTTGATTGGACTATGCATAGTCTCGTTAGTCCAGCCAAGATATAAATCCATAATTCCTGCCTAGTTCGACAAGGGTGGAAACTGGACTTTTATAGTCAGTTAACACCCTTGCCTCGGGAAGATGATATAATGGAGTCTAAAGCAAGGCAATCCATTGGTTGAAAACATGAAGAACGACCTCCGGTATCGCGGCATAATGACACACAATCACTCGAGTTACACATTGTAACCATCCTATCGTATTTGAAAAGAAATGTTCTATAAGTAACATATACTATAAACCACAAACAAATATCACTGGCAAGTAAGAGTGTAATTATTGTTCCATTCCCACCTAGCCAAGTCTAAAAGTAATCAGATAAACAAGTGGTACGTCAACATGAAACTTTAAAACCTTTTAACACCAGAATGAACTATTTACAGTGTATTCGTGTCTTAATGCAAGGTGAGTGACTAAAAATGTAGAATATCAAAAAGATGTCTTGTACCATAATAGCAGTATGTTGCTTGTCAGTAAGTTACTCTAAAAAATACAGCTTCTAACAGAACATGTTTGCAGCTGCCCAGCCAGGTGGTTGGGATATTTCCTAACATAACACAAAAAGTAGTGTCATTAAATAGGCAGAGTTGGTGCATATCAGACGTGCAGTTTGTTTTTCAAAGACCAAGAAATATCAGTTTCTAGATTTCATATCACATAAATTACTTGGAAACAATTTCACAATGATATTTGTTTAGGAAAAACGACGACATGGGTCAAATTATTTCCAATGAGGCTTCTTTAGGGGGCAAAAGGGTCGTAATCATATTGGCAAGTTCTTGAGTCACGGAAAGTGTGCCAATATATGTTATGTTTCATCACCATGTTATTTGAACAATAGCTCATAATATGTGATAGCTTATTGATTGGAACAGCTTACCGGATACGTGAAACATTAATCCTGATTATGAGCGTTATTTGCTTGATAAATTAGTCATTTTCCCCACAATATCAGCACGGTTTAGGCCAAGTTTGATTGCTGATAAACTAGTGTTTTGAATTTGGGACTATAAACTTGGTCCGGTATTGGCAAATATTTTAAACAGATTCAATTGTATATGATAGTGTCGTTTTACAAAACCATTTCTGAATTATTTAGAATATCGTGTTGTACTGATATGATTTTTTCCATCTGGCAGTAGAAATGTATGTTGGGACAAAAATAAAATCAAGATCTTATTTGATACAGCAATGTAACTGTTTGTTATTTTCTCTTGTTTCAGGTGACTTGCAGACAAATGCAGTTATGACACACATGTAACGAACGTCTTCCCGTATTCGACTTAATAATCGCCCAGGGCGCTCTCAAAATTAGAAATAGGGGGCTTTTTTGGTGAAAAAACAGTGTTGAAAGATAATTTTCGTGGTTTATGCTGACAGCCTGAAGTGTTTATGTAGGACAGATATATTTTTCCAGAAATTATTAGCCCATAATTAAGGATGCATATAACACACGAGTGCGTATTATACGCGAATAAATAAGTCTTGTGTACATTGATCAATCGGAAGGGGTGCTAATTGGGATTGTTCACCAGCCAATATATTAGCAAATGTCGCCGTGAGCACTTATTAGAGCGGGGCGCTTATTACGTCGAATACGGTAATCATGATCTAACTGAAGCTTTTTTTCTGCATGCTCTATAACAATTAATGTTCAAATATTTTATGCTATTGACCATTGAACATTTCCTAAATTAACTGCTATAACTATATACAACATACAGTAAGTCAATAATCAAGTGTGTTGTTGTTTGTTATAAAATGCGTCCATTCATTCGTTCGTTCGTTCGTTCGTTCGTTCATTCATGCATGTTGTCCTTGCTATATATCTAAATAATGGATTCAATAATTATTTATATGATATATTGTTATGTTGTATGATAGTTGTTGTTTTTTTAATGATAAACACCGCATGCTTTATTTTTTATGAAAAAAGGTACAGTAAATTACGTTTATTATTACGAACACACTTATAACGAACGGACGGATATAAACTGATTTTTTTGTCCCGGCCATTTTCTATATATTTCATCATGTAAACTTGATATATATAGTTGATGGACATGCTTATAACAAATACGGCTATATCGAACTCACTGTGTGGGTCGGTGTGTACACTGTCAACGACAGTGTGCATGTTTGTAACGAACTTTTAATATCTGAACTGCTCACGTGTTACCTAGATGTATACCTACATGAATATAAATTATTTAAGATCTATTTAGACCAACTCTGATAATATCATAATTTGTACCTCATCTTGTGTTTTTGAAGACAGCTGTAGCAGTTTTCTTTGAACTAAGCTGCTTTGTGGTAACAATTCAAACGAATTTTGTTTCTTACATTTGGCATCCATCTTCATTGCCACATGTTTACTGTAAATGGTGTTGAACATTAACGATATATTACAATTATTAAACCATCCATTCATTAGAAGCAAGTTAAAGTCTGTAACGTAAGAGTAATCTTGGGATGATTACAACAAATTAAAGGCAACTATGGGAGTAACTTTAGAAATGCCGAAAATAGGTAAACTTATATTAATCTATTATTAATGTTTTGCTGCAGACAACTGAAACAATTGTTGATGCGAGATGAAACCCTATTAATTTACTCATCATGAATCTATAACTAACAAATAAACAAAATTGTATGCAATCTATTATCCTTTTGAACTGCATTTACATACATGTGCAGCAGGTAACTGCAGTTTGCTTTGCATGACCAAGCAGGCATGAAGTTTCATAAGCTTCATTATGCTTGGCAAAGGATGGCGGAATGATGAGGATTAGATGGAACGACGCTGATGGAAGATTACCCCAGGTCGAAGTCACGCCCGTCTAACACGATGACAGGTTTAAGGATGATGATTCTTTTTATTTATCAGCAATTACGGCTGGTGTTTTACATAAAGAGGTTGAATTAGATTAGTTAACCATTTAGAAGTAAGTAAAACAAATTGAAATAAAACTGGCAAATGGCAATGCATTACGCATAGCTAACGTATGCCACAGGGTTACCCATAAAACAAAAACGGAAGAGCTAACGAGACTAGTTGAAATAGTAGGCAAAAATGGGATAATCCTTGGTGACTTTAATGCCCACAGGCCTTTTGGGGAAGACAGGGAGGATTCGTGCAAATTCGGCAAAATCGTAGGGAATTGGGCTGAAGACGACAATTTCATAACTCTAAGACAACGGTAGTCCCACAACTTATGACCATGTCCGCAACGCGTGGAGTTCAGTTGACCTATCAACTGCCACTTAGAGCCCCACCTCACACATCTTCCCGAGGCAAGAGAGTTAACTGACTATAAAAGTCCAGTTTCCACCCTTGCCGAACTAGGCTGGTATTATGGAGTTACATTGTGGCTGGACTAACGAGTCTATGCATAGTCCAATCAAAATCACGCACCGAAATCGAAATCCGGTTCGTAAACTGTCGTGCAGATTTCGGGCGATTGCAGGATTTGCAAAGCATGTGCACCACCAACTCGTTTGTCAGCAGATATTTTCAAAATCTTCTCATGTTTTTAATCAAGGTTCTCACGTGATTTGATGCATTTCGCGATGTAAGACCCGTTTTATCACAATATAGATATTGATTATCGATCAGATCGTCCTGACCGGGCGCAACCATTTTGTGTGAAGCAAACGCAAGTGATACGAGAGGTGGAATCTGATTGGTCCTTAGGAGAGGCTTAGAAGGGACATAATTGGTAATAGCCACTGGTGGCGCTACGATCGAGCCCAGTAATTCCAGCCTAGTTCGGCAAGGGTTGAAACTGGACTTTTTAAGTCAGTTAACTCTCTTGCCTCGGGAAGATGCACCTCACACTGCCAACGGCAAGTCCATGATGACACTTGGTGAAGCGACCACCTTCCCATACTCACCAACAAAAGAAGCCCATCACCATTAGAGGAACAGTGTAATCCTCAGCCCAAATTCAGGAAGGAACGTACATCATTCACATCCTCAAAAAATGCTTTGGATAATCCTGACATTTTTCGTCCACACCACACCGCTGCATTTATTGCCGCAGCCGAAAAATCAATTACAAAAAAAGCCCACAAAACCGTCAAAACTCGGTACCATGGTGGAACAGGAAAATAGCAAACGTTAGCACCATACCCGTGTTTGTGGGTTTCACCAAACTGGTAAACGTCTGAGACATGCATCACTTTTCCTCCCACAGTGAGCTGACAAGTCGTGATATCACCTGAATACTGTTCAATTGGCGTTAAATCCAACTCACTCTCTCACTTTGAGACTTTTATACTTGTCATGTGCAGACCCACGTTTACTTAGTAGAGCCGTTGCAAGATTTTAATGCGGGTGACTTGCCTTTGCATGTGTTTGTGACAGATGCCACTGGTGGGGCAGGATACCCCCGCCTTCTCGCAAACACCTGGCATCATCACTATTTGATGATGATTCATGCTTATGACATTGTCGGAATTGTACAGTGGACTGTTCTGGGAGAAGATTTTTTATCATTATGGAAGATTCCTGTCGCCTGTATTGTATTTCTCCCTTATTTAGGGTATATATCTCCAAATATTTTCTTCTCTGAACCTACTGTTTTACTTAAATATTTTTCTCCAACTGATCTTTATTTGACCGAAAATGTCAGCGGTGCTGGTTCGCTGTTGAGAAGCTTGTGAATTATTATTGTCTTTATAAGAAATTTGGGGTAAGTGTCTCCAAATTTGTTTTTTTCTCTGAACCTATTGATTTTCATCAGTAAATCTCAACACTTGAAGAAAGCATTTTTTTTTCAGAGTATAAATCTCAACTCTTCAAACAAACATTTATTTCAGAGTATAACTCTCAACACTGTAACAAACATTTTATTTTATACAGGTATAACAGAACCCACTAAACACATTAAGCGAGTGAGTGAGTGAGTTGGGTTTAACGCCGCTTTTAACAGTATTCCAGTTATATCACAGCGTGTCAGCTTAATGTGGGAGGAAAGCCCGAAGTGATGCAGGTCTCAGACGCTAACCACTTCGGTGAAACCCACGAGCACGGATATGGTGCTGACAAACCTAGAAACATAATCGGGGCAAACCGGGATTCGAACCCACAATCATAGGTTTCTGGCGTGCCAAGGGACGCAACTCTGCACAGCGAATCGCGGCGCCTTAGACGACTGGGCCACCCGTGCCCCCGAACACATTGAGACATCCGGACAAGAAATTCTCTTCATAAAAACAAAGTTTAGAAATTAAATAGTCTAACATTGTACTTGATATTTCAGAAATGATGCCACAAATGAGTTCATGGTGGGTTTATGTTGGACACTTATTAATAAACTATTCATCTAAAACATGGAAACCTTCCCTTGAAGAAGTTCAACACTGACGAGTAGCATGATCCCATAAAAGACTGAGTCTGTCTTTCTTCAATGTCGCCTACATCAATCACAATAAATGGCAATGGTGTTTCTTGCACATCGCTTCCAGTAAACGGTGCTTTGTGTATGATAGATTGTTGTGACAACGTCTTTGGATCCTCAGCTTCGGTAACATGTTTTCACATTATATTGGCAATTGGGATACCATCGGATCACACATCACCTATGATTCTATTGACTTGCGTGTATAAATCAAAACAGATATGGGTCCAAGAACAGCCCAGACACTAACGGGACACAGCTGAAGGCTGGTGTGGGGGTTGGAGGGAGGGGTGTGGGTGACGGCAGGGTGTGTGATTGGGTCAGGGCTTAATCGAGCTTTAGATTGAACATTAAACAGATGATAATTGGGGTATCTCGTCAGTATGTGTCATTATGTCTTTGGTATTTTGTTGTAACAAAAGTAAAGTCTATGGATCCTAAGCTTCATTAACATGTTTTTACATTACGTTTGAAGGGAACAATTTCCACCCTTGCCGAACTAAGCTGGTATTATGGAGTTACATTTTGGCTGGACTAACTAGTCTATGCATAGTCAAATCAAAATCGCGCACCGAAATCGAAATCAGGTTCGTAAAGTGTCATGCAGATTTCGGTCGACTGCAGGATTTGCAAAGAACGTGCACCGGTAACTCGTTATCAACAGATATTTTCTAAATCTTTTCATGTTTTTAATCAAGGTGCTCACGTGATTTGATGCACTTCGCGTTGTAAGACTCGTTTTATCACAATACAGATATTGATTATCGATCAGATCGTCCTGACTGGGCGCAACCATTTTGTGTGAAGCAAACGCAAGTGATACGAGAGGTGGAATCTGATTGGTCCTTAGGAGAGGCATAGAAAGGACATTACTCGTAATAGCCACTGGTGGCGCTACGATCGAGCCCAGTAATTCCAGCCTAGTTCGGCAAGGGTGGAAACTGGACTTTTAAAGTCAGTTAACTCCCTTGCCTCGGGAAGATGACTATTTCCATAAAGAGACATCACAATTAAACAGTAACATGAGGTTGACTTTTATTTTAAACACATCCTCCGTGGTCTAGTTGATAGAGCATCTACCCGTAAGGTGCAATGTCTTTATATATTGGCCATATTTCAGTATAATGTGTCTGAATGGCATTCATATTAAACCACGCATGGTATCACAGTGGGCGAGCACTGTCAAACTGGCATACCTCTGGGCTACTACAAGCAGAAACACACATACGTGTATACACTTAGACAGATGAATACAATACTATCTTTAACCCCATTTGAACTCAGCTTATCGGAAAGTACGAAGTGATATCAGGTATGTAAATTGAGTCTGGACCAAAAAAGCCAGTACCTGAAAACACAAGCAACGATCCAGGCCGAGTCTGCGGAAATTGACCACCCGACCCGTTATAGTTGACTCTAATTATAGACCCATGAATTCTCATTATAATATAACCATGTCGGATTACTTGGGGAGCTAACTGTCGAAAAGCAAAATCTGCAAATCAAATAATTTTGGCGAAGGGAGGACTGACTTAACGATAGTGCAAGGTTCTTGTTGAATAGTTTAATTGTGGTGTTATGTTACATATAGCTTGATTTACAAGGCATACAGGTAATCTCGTACATTCAATCATAGTTAAGTGACAGAACAATGACGTAATAGTCCTGTGTACATTAAACCCCTCATATACTGGACGCCTTTACAATCCATTTAACATAATATTGCAGAAGATCTCCAAAAGTGCAAGACGTCTATAAAAAGACCAAGGTTATTTCACACCAGGTGTATACGATGCCAGTATCAGAAGCAATCACAAGTCCCACAGAACACTTTACAATCGTGATAGGAGCCTCTAGAATATTTTTGAAAGAAAACGTAAATTGCCCCTGTTTCACAAAATGCATCATAATCAAATAATACATATTTCAGAGAAATATTGACATACACAATTGGCAGTGTAAATGTTTGTAACGAACTTTTAATATCTGAACTGCTCACGTGTTACCTAGATGTATACCTATATGAATATAAATTATTGAAGATCTATTTAGACCAATTTTGATAATATCATAATTTGTACCTCATCTTGTGTTTTTGAAGACAGCTGTAGCAGTTTTCTTTGAACTAAACAGCTTTGTGGTAACCAATTCAAACGAATTTTGTTTCTTACATTTGGCCTCCATCTTCATTGCCACATGTTTACTGTACATGGTGTTGAGCATTAACGATATATTACAATTATTAAACCATCCATTCATTAGAATCAAGTTAAAGTCTGTAACGTAAGAGTAATCTTGGGATGATTACAACAAATTAAAGGCAACTATGGGAGTAACTTTAGAAATGACGAAAATAGGTAAAATGATATTAATCTATCATTATTGTTTTGCTGCAGACAACTGAAACAATTGTTGATGCGAGATGAAACCATATTAATTTACTCATCATTGGCAGTGTAAATGTTTGTAACGAACTTTTAATATCTGAACTGCTCACGTGTTACCTAGATGTATACCTATATGAATATAAATTATTGAAGATCTATTTAGACCAATTTTGATAATATCATAATTTGTACCTCATCTTGTGTTTTTGAAGACAGCTGTAGCAGTTTTCTTTGAACTAAACAGCTTTGTGGTAACCAATTCAAACGAATTTTGTTTCTTACATTTGGCCTCCATCTTCATTGCCACATGTTTACTGTAAATGGTGTTGAGCATTAACGATATATTACAATTATTAAACCATCCATTCATTAGAATCAAGTTAAAGTCTGTAACGTAAGAGTAATCTTGGGATGATTACAACAAATTAAAGGCAACTATGGGAGTAACTTTAGAAATGACGAAAATAGGTAAAATGATATTAATCTATCATTATTGTTTTGCTGCAGACAACTGAAACAATTGTTGATGCGAGATGAAACCATATTAATTTACTCATCATGAATCTGTAACAGTATCAGAAGCAAGCACAAGTCCCACAGAACACTTTACAATCGGGATATGAGCCTCTAGAATATTTTTGGAAGAAAACGTAAATTGACCCTATTTCACAAAATGCATCATAATCAAATAATACATATCTCAGAGATATATTGACATACACAATTGGTTCTTATACAACCTACAAGCCAGCTCTTATATGATAT
This sequence comes from Haliotis rufescens, assembly GCF_023055435.1. Classification (NCBI taxonomy): domain Eukaryota; kingdom Metazoa; phylum Mollusca; class Gastropoda; order Lepetellida; family Haliotidae; genus Haliotis; species Haliotis rufescens. The sequence goes on along the minus strand of NW_025964001.1, from coordinate 57,984,167 downwards.
ATTTTCAAGGACAGCCAACACCCAAGAAACACACATGCCTTGGTGTATTTATCAAATGTTTTGAGAAGGAAAATCTAGGTAAGGCATGGTGATAATGTGTTAAAGGATAGTTTATATTGGAAAGGTTTCAAAGACGATCCTAGATGTTGTGGTAGCCGATGTGATAATAACTATTATTTCATATACAGTAAAAACCTATTATATGGGCGATGGCGTCCTCAACTCAAATTGTCTGGATTAATAACTGTCATGAATAACGAATCATTGTTACACCAGGTGTATACGATGCCAGTATCAGAGGCTAGCACAAGTCCCACAGAACACTTTACAATCGTGATGTTGCACGCACGCACGCACGCACGCACGCACGCACGCACGCACACACACACACACACACACACACACACACATACACACACACCCACACACACTTGTCTGAAGGATGTCTAACGTATGTGTATAGCTTACGTCTAATTATTGTCTGAAGGATGTCCAATGTATGTGTCAAGTTTACCCCTAATAATCGTCTGGAGGATGTATAATGCATATGAAAAGCTTATGTCTAATAATTGTCTGAAGGATGTGTAACGTACGTGTCTAGTTTACGCCTAACAATTGTCTGAAGGATGTCTAACGTATGTGTATAGCTTTTATCTGATAATCGCCTGAAGGATGTCTAACGCATGTGTATAGCTTATGTCTGATAATTGTCTGGAGTATGTATAATGTAGATGTACAGCTTTTGTTTAACAATTGTCTGGAGGATGTTTAATGTAGATGTGTAGCTTTTGTCTGATAATCGCCTGGAGGATGTATAATGTAGATGTGTAGCTTTTGTTTAACAATTGTCTGGAGGATGTTTAATGTAGATGTGTAGCTTTTGTCTGATAATCGCCTGGAGGATGTATAATGTAGATGTACAGCTTTTGTTTAACAATTGTCTGAAGGATGCCTAACGTATGTGTATAGCTTTTGTTTAACAATCGTCTGGAGGATGTATAATGTAGATGTACAGCTTTTGTTTAACAATTGTCTGAAGGATGCCTAACGTATGTGTATAGCTTTTGTTTAATAATTGTCTGAAGGATGCCTAACGTATGTGTATAGCTTTTGTTTAATAATTGTGTGAAGGCTGTATAACGTATGTGTATAGCTGATGTCTGATAATTGTCTGAAGGCTGTATAATGTAGATGTATAGCTTATGTCTGATAGTTCTCTGAAGGATGTCTTACGTATATGTCTATTTTACGTCTGATTAATGTCTGAAGGATGTCTAACGTATGTGTTTAGTATGTTTCATGTACATATGATTACCGATATATGGCCTCTGCTCGAATAATGTGCCGCATTTCTGTTTTGACTAGTCTGTTCTTCTCGGACCGATAGTGAAATACTATGTTTCTTCCTTTCTAGTAGTTCTTCAAGGTAAATGTTCTCTCACGTCGTTATAAGCTATGAGTCCGGGCAGAGAATGGTTTCGTTTTTCCAGAATATCAACAGCTAGCTTCAATGCCTGTTCACTGGATTTGGCCATCAACGATGTGGTCAAGCCTTTCGTCCAGGTCTCGTGAAATGACGTCAGCTTTCGCGCAGGATTGTCCAGCATGACGTGGGGGATTCCGCACAGTGTGGAGAGGATATGTCCGTGCAGACGGTCAGTAATGACCACTCGCCCTCTCTGAAGAAACATGGCGCCAGTACTGGTGTGAAGAAAGGCATTCTCCATGGACGTCTCGCCTTTAGGTGATATGAATGATGTCCAGTCTGCCACGTGTACAGTGTAAGGCCCCATTAAGGACGGGATGGTGTAGTTGGGTGTTTCATCATCAGCCCGTCGGAGCCACAGTATGTCGTATATTGGAGACATAAACCTAGGGATAGATCCTATTTGAAACACGATGTCTGGCACTAAGAACAGCGTTTGCCTCGGAAAGAGCTCTCGTCCTATAGCAAAGGACTTCCTGTCTCTTAAAAGGAATGTAATATTTGGATACTTTTGGTAAATTTCTTTCACATACACCATTCTGTGCGCGGGGAGGTGACCTCCTTTTAGCCATATACTTTGTGGGAACATCAAAATGTTAAAATGCTCATAAAAACGGCTTAGAATCTGGTCCCGAAGAACGTCGTTTTGTAAATAGCCAATGAGATTGCCTCCTCCGTGCAGCAACACAACTGTGTTCTCTCTACTGTAGTTTCTGCTTAACGAGAGGGCTTTATCCAGGATCCCACTTTCCTCACACACACACGTGTTACAGTAGTATACGAGCTGAATGCCCAGGCGTCTCAGGAGATAAACTTCGCCGACGGTTATGGCAGGGTCTCCTTTGTTCTCAAAGGCGTTAATGTCAAACAGAAATGCATATTTATAATTTCTTAGAAGAGTTTGGAATATGTTGACCTGCACACGTTGCATCTCAGTGATAAGATCATTGCTTTTGGTTAAGAAAGGTAGGTAGAAATCTGTCTTGTTAGGATGATCCACTAAATTCCATTTCTGGTAGGTTTGGAAAGCGTTTGGAGATGGTTGTATGCTTGGACGGACGTGAGTGATGTTGTCTAGCCTGTTGAGGACAGACATCCAATGAGAGGTGTTTATTTTTAGCTTTTCATAAGGCTCCCGTTTGTCTGGTTGAACTGAAAGACTTAGTGTTGTGCATACTCCGCAACTTAGTGCCAGTAGAAGAAACAGTATTTGCTTTCGATACTTGAGACCTGAAAGTGCCAATAAAAAAAAAAGAGACGTTAAAACAGTTCTTTATAATGAAGTAAATATTAACCATTGACATGCTATCTTCATATTAAAAAAATATATTAAAAAAATGACCGCCTCCGTGGTCTAGTGGTAGAGCGTCCGCCCGGAGAGCGGAAGGTGCAGGGTTCGATCCCGGGCCGCGTCATACAAAAAGACGTTAAAAGATGGTACTTGTTGTTACCCTGTCTGGCGCTCGGCATTAAGGGGCTAAAACAAGGCTCGGAGTCAGTATACTGTGTCTGAGTGGGGTATTCATGTTAAACTGCGGCATGGTATCTCAGTGAGCTAGCACTATAAATCGGCATCAGTCCGGACTAGTACAAGCAGCCACACACACACATACACGTGCATGCACGTCGCTATATAAGTGCAATAATCTTGGACGCGACGTTAAACCCAATTTCTCCTCACCTCATATTAAAAATGATTTTTTTTGTTATGAAATCGCAATTATTACAGACGCTGACCTTTCTCTGGTACTTAATCGTTTCCTTTACAAGATGGAATCCTGCACGAGGATTGTTTAATGTTTTTTTTGTTAGCATTAGGGGTCCATTTCCAATACAAGTCATAATGACCCGGGACGGTATTCTCTATCGGAGCTATATTATTAGTTATGGTGTCTTTAGTTGCCGTATACGGTGTCATATTAGGTTTGCAGAAATATTGGGCGAGGCGTCAACTAAAGACACGAAAAGTTTACACTATCTGATATGATCCATATCGTACAGGTCTTGTTAAAACGAAAGCGTGACACTCTCTTTACAACCGTTGACGTTAAGGGTCAAGGGGAGACTACTCTTCAGACCTTAGAGGCCAAACCTTGTTGACAATTGTAACTATAATCATTATCAATAAAGTCACGAACGTGATCTAAAAAAACATATTAATGTCCTTGCACATCAAGTAATGATATTAAAACACAAAACAGTACCGAATAATGAATTTCGGTACCAGACGTTTCATGTCAAATATGTGCGGTGGGTGTTGGAAAATCCAAGATGACTGTCACTGACGGTACACGGTGTCATATGAAGTCAGTAACAGCCATCTTGGATTTTTACTGACGGTATACGGGCTCATATGAGGTTAGTAGTTCTGCTCTCTGATTGGTCAATCTCACTTTGAGGCATAATAAACTATAGTACACTGGCAAATATGATCTTCCATGACTGGTGTGTTCTCACAATGTCTTACCTGTTTCAACTCTTAAACCTGTTGAGGTATCCTTCCCCATAGTATATATTCCAAGGCCCAAAACTGCTAAAGTAAGTCCTCCAAGGTTTGAGAGCGACAGGGACCTCGATCCAGCCAACACTAGAAACATCACTACGAGGAGCCGCTTCAGATTGTTAAGGACGGCATGTGTGATAACTGACACCTCCTTAAGCACCACACACGTCGACAGGGACGAGTACAACACGTGAAACTCTGTTGATGACGAGAGAAGGAACACAACATGCATACCAGGTCCGAGTTTATGAATATCCAAAATGGCCACTGACGTCCATGCTAAGAAACTGAAGATCAGTGCGTGGCGTGAACGCACTTTAATTTCACATTCGCCTTTATTTTTTATGGCAATGTTCCTCAAACCAAAACCTAAATTTGACATAAGTGCAAATATTATCCCCGATAGGTGATCGATGTTTTTAAAGGACTGACCAGTGAAAATGATACACCCAATCACGACCAATGGTAAGCTGGTTTGCACCGACACTGGAAGTGATGTTCTGTATACTAATGCATCTAAAAGGGCAGTTGTGATAGGTTCCATGAGTCTGATGGCAATGGTTGAGGAAGCCTCTAAGAATGTCATGCTACAGTTACTACAGAGTGTCCCGACGAGGTGGCCGAGGGCCGGCAGGTGGCGCCTTACACCGCTGGTAGGGGCGTTGTTTTGGACAGCCTGTTTGATAAACAGGAGACAGAGACCCATCTGTGATGATGTAGCCAGACACGCCCAGACAAGGCCGGGGATCCAGGGAACATGTTTTTGTGAGGTTGTCAAGAAACATTTCGTTGAGAGGTGACACAAATATGAAGTGGTTACCCAAGCCAAGTAGGCGACAGGGCCTTTGACGACTGTCTGAAACACACACACACAAAAAAACATTCGTTTTATTTAGGGCACTTCCAGTAACTTAGTGTCTGTATCATGCAACAAGATTGATGTCAAAAATAGATAAACATAGCAAAGTCTCAGTTGAACCTCAGCAGATGTTCAAACTCCACATAATAGTGAGTGGGTGAGTTGGGTTTTTAACGCCGGTTTTAACAGTATTCCTGTTATGTCACGACGTGTCAGCTTAATGTGGGAGGAAAGCCCGAAGTGATGCAGGTCTCAGACGTTCACCACGAAACCCACGAGCACGGGTATGGTGCTGACAAACCTAGAAACATAATCGGGGCCAACCGGGATTCGAACCCACAATCATAGGTTTCTGGCGTGCCCATCCAATAAAAACAACAACAAAAACACACCCACCAAAAAACGCAAAAAAACACACCAAAAAAAACGAAACCAAAACCAAAAAAAACAAACCCACTCGTAATATCAAATCACGGTTACTTATTCATAAACCAACATCGGGCTTCCCTCCCACATCAAGATGACACGCCGTGATATAACTGGAATACTGTTAAACAGCGTTAAACCCAACTCATTCACTCACTCACTCAGTCATACACTTGTTCACTTTTCGAAAATGATATAATAAATAATAATAATAAAATTAATAATTTTGGAAAATGGTTGAAGGACGAATACTTGATTAAGTGTTGTTATGAAATTATGAATAATATAAACTGAATATTGATGTTTATTCACAGCTTTAGGATTCGTATAAACAGTTTCAATCTAGCATTTTTTCTTTGAGTAGATATTTATTCAAAGACACGATTAGACACCATCCAAGGGGAACGGGTGGCACAGTCGTCTAAGGCACCTCGATAGTTGCGTCCCCTGGGCACGCCAGAAACACGTGATCGTTGGTTGGAATCCCGTTTCTCCTGATTATGTTTAGCTGTCCGTTTAAGGCGCCGCGATTCGCTGTGCAGAGTTGCGTCCCTTTGGCACGCAAGAAACCTATGATTGTGGGTTCGAATCCCGGTTCGCCCCGATTATGTTTCTAGGTGGGTGGGTTAGTGGTAATTCTACCCTGACATTGAAGAATGCTTGCTTCTGATTGTTTAAAAAGAGGTATCCTTTTCCCTACTGATACCTATTTAAATTAAGCCGTGTGTATGAAAATACCGATTTAAGGACAGCCTATCGATGCATACAACAATGGCTGCCGGTAACCCTTTAGAATATGTCATACGTTCGAAATCAGAACTGCAGCTTATTAGTAAGTGCGTGAGTACGGTTTTTAGCCGCTTTTAGCAATAGTCCAGCAATATAACGGCGGGGGACACCAGAAATGGCCCCACACATTGTACCCATACAGATTAAAATCTTGATGAAATCTATTTAAAAACCCACACGATTAAGTAACACACACTAACCACTATGTCAGGGCCACATACTAAATAGTCACAAAAATAAGCAGTCCCCCTCGTTCGTCGTCGACAGCTACAAACGATGGTATTCATCCATACTTAACAATGGTGAGTGAGTGAGTGAGTGAGTGAGTGAGTGAGTGAGTGAGTGAGTGAGTGAGTGAGTGAGTGAGTGAGTGAGTGAGTGAGTGAGTGAGTGAGTGAGTGAGTGAGTGAGTGAGTGAGTGAGTGAGTGAGTGAGTGAGTGAGTGAGTGAGTGAGTGAGTGAGTGAGTGAGTGAGTGAGTGAGTGAGTGAGTGAGTGAGTGAGTGAGTGAGTGAGTGAGTGAGTGAGTGAGTGAGTGAGTGAGTGAGTGAGTGAGTGAGTGAGTGAGTGAGTGAGTGAGTGAGTGAGTGAGTGAGTGAGTGAGTGAGTGAGTGAGTGAGTGAGTGAGTGAGTGAGTGAGTGAGTGAGTGAGTGAGTGAGTGAGTGAGTGAGTGAGTGAGTGAGTGAGTGAGTGAGTGAGTGAGTGAGTGAGTGAGTGAGTGAGTTTGGTTTTACGCCGCTTTTAGCAATAATCCAGCAATATCACGGCGGGGGACACCAGAAATGGGCTTCACACATTGTACCCATGTCGGGAATCGAACCCGGGTCTTCGGCGTGAGGAGCGAACGCTTTAACCACTAGGCTACCCGACCGCCCCATACTTAACAATGGCACTTTCATTGTTGACATGTTGACCATAACTACAGACAGGGATTGTTCCCCGGGTTCATGTCATTTGTAAACAGCACTGTCACCGTGAAGCCAGGTAGCTTTTCGGGGTGGAGAGATAGTGATTCGTAAGATGTAATACTGTTATATATATATATTTCACACCAACTGCTACATAAGCACCACTTCAAGATACACAAATAAAATGTAAAATGTACCTTAAATCCTGTAATTAAGAAAAGGTTGATGGCGAAATAAACTCGTTCAATACCTTTTCCCTATTTCCACAACCTGTTATTCAATCATCAAAGTTCAATAAAAAGATTTTCAATGATGAATCTATTTGTAAAGCCACATTCTCCGTATCACCAATTCGTTTGTCATACATGTATATTATCACGTTTACTGCCTTTGAGTATATCTAATCTGTACAGTATGTCAAAGGCCGTTCAGTAGGTACCGCCCTGTTGTCATCAGGTCTTGGCTAAAGGCCGTTCAGTAGGTACCGCCCTGTTCTCATCAGGTCTTGGCTAAAGGCCGTTCAGTAGGTACCGCTCTGTTGTCATCAGGTCTTGGCTAAAGGCCGTTCAGTAGGTACCGCTCTGTTGTCATAAGGTCTTGGCTAAAGGCCGTTCAGTAGGTACTGCTCTGTTGTCATCAGGTCTTGGCTAAATGCCGTTCAGTAGGAACCGCTCTGTTGTCATCAGGTCTTGGCTAAAGGTCGTTCAGTAGGTACTGCCCTGTTCTCATCAGGTCTTGGCTAAAGGCCGTTCAGTAGGTACCGCCCTGTTGTCATCAGGTCTTAGCTAAAGACCGTTCAGTAGGTCTTGGTCAAGGCCGTTCAGTTGGTACCGCCCTGTTGTCATCAGGTCTTAGCTAAAGACCGTTCAGTAGGTCTTGGTCAAGGCCGTTCAGTAGGTACCGCCCTGTTGTCATCAGGTCTTAGCTAAAGACCGTTCAGTAGGTCTTGGTCAAGGCCGTTCAGTAGGTACCGCCCTGTTGTCATCAGGTCTTGGCTAAAGGCCGTTCAGCAAGTACCGCTCTGTTGTCATCAGGTCTTGGCTAAAGGCCGTTCAGCAGGTACTGCCCTGTTGTCATCAGGTCTTGGCTAAAGGCCGTTCAGTAGGTAGCGCCCTGTTGTCATCAGGTCTTGGCTAAAGGCCGTTCAGTAGGTACCGCTCTGTTGTCATCAGGTCTTGGCTAAAGGCCGTTCAGCAAGTACCGCTCTGTTGTCATCAGGTCTTGGCTAAAGGCCGTTCAGCAGGTACTGCCCTGTTGTCATCAGGTCTTGGCTAAAGGCCGTTCAGTAGGTACTGCCCTGTTGTCATCAGGTCTTGGCTAAAGGCCGTTCAGTAGGTACCGCTCTGTTGTCATCAGGTCTTGGCTAAAGGCCGTTCAGCAGGTACCGCTCTGTTGTCATCAGGTCTTGGCTAAAGGCCGTTCAGTAGGTACCGCTCTGTTGTCATCAGGTCTTGGCTAAAGGCCGTTCAGCAGGCACTGCCCTGTTGTCATCAGGTCTTGGCTAAAGGCCGTTCAGCAAGTACCGCTCTGTTGTCATCAGGTCTTGGCTAAAGGCCGTTCAGTAGGTACCGCTCTGTTGTCATCAGGTCTTGGCTAAAGGCCGTTCAGTAGGTACCGCTCTGTTGTCATCAGGTCTTGGCTAAAGGCCGTTCAGCAGGCACTGCCCTGTTGTCATCAGGTCTTGGCTAAAGGCCGTTCAGCAAGTACCGCTCTGTTGTCATCAGGTCTTGGCTAAAGGCCGTTCAGTAGGTACCGCTCTGTTGTCATCAGGTCTTGGCTAAAGGCCGTTCAGTAGGTACCGCTCTGTTGCCATCAGGTCTTGACTAAAGGCCGTTCAGCAGGCACTGCCCTGTTGTCATAAGGTCTTGGCTAAAGGCCGTTCAGCAGGTACCGCTCTGTTGTCATCAGGTCTTGGCTAAAGGCCGTTCAGTAGGTACCGCTCTGTTGTCATCAGGTCTTGGCTAAAGGCCGTTCAGTAGGTAGCGCCCTGTTGTCATCAGGTCTTGGCTAAAGGCCGTTCAGCAGGTACCGCTCTGTTGTCATCAGGTCTTGGCTAAAGGCCGTTCAGTAGGTACCGCCCTGTTGTCATCAGGTCTTAGCTAAAGACCGTTCAGTAGGTCTTGGTCAAGGCCGTTCAGTTGGTACCGCCCTGTTGTCATCAGGTCTTAGCTAAAGACCGTTCAGTAGGTCTTGGTCAAGGCCGTTCAGTTGGTACCGCCCTGTTGTCATCAGGTCTTAGCTAAAGACCGTTCAGTAGGTCTTGGTCAAGGCCGTTCAGTAGGTACCGCCCTGTTGTCATCAGGTCTTAGCTAAAGACCGTTCAGTAGGTCTTGGTCAAGGCCGTTCAGTAGGTACCGCCCTGTTGTCATCAGGTCTTGGCTAAAGGCCGTTCAGCAAGTACCGCTCTGTTGTCATCAGGTCTTAGCTAAAGGCCGTTCAGTAGGTACCGCTCTGTTGTCATCAGGTCTTGGCTAAAGGCCGTTCAGCAAGTACCGCTGTGTTGTCATCAGGTCTTAGCAAAAGGCCCTTCAGCAGGTACCGCTCTGTTGTCATCAGGTCTTGGCTAAAGGCCGTTCAGCAGGTACCGCTCTGTTGTCATCAGGTCTTGACTAAAGGCCGTTCAGTAGGTACCGCTCTGTTGTCATCAGGTCTTGGCTAAAGGTCGTTCAGTAGGTACAGCCCTGTTGTCATCAGGTCTTGGCTAAAGGCCGTTCAGTAGGTACCGCTCTGTTGTCATCAGGTCTTGGCTAAAGGCCGTTCAGCAGGTACCGCTCTGTTGTCATCAGGTCTTGGCTAAAGGCCGTTCAGTAGGTACCGCTCTGTTGTCATCAGGTCTTGGCTAAAGGCCGTTCAGCAGGCACTGCCCTGTTGTCATCGGGTCTTGGCTAAAGGCCGTTCAGCAAGTACCGCTCTGTTGTCATCAGGTCTTGGCTAAAGGCCGTTCAGTAGGTACCGCTCTGTTGTCATCAGGTCTTGGCTAAAGACCGTTCAGCAGGCACTGCTCTGTTGTCATCAGGTCTTGGCTAAAGGCCGTTCAGTAGGTAGCGCCCTGTTGTCATCAGGTCTTGGCTAAAGGCCGTTCAGCAGGTACCGCTCTGTTGTCATCAGGTCTTGGCTAAAGGCCGTTCAGTAGGTACTGCCCTGTTGTCATCAGGTCTTGGCTAAAGGCCGTTCAGTAGGTACCGCTCTGTTGTCATCAGGTCTTAGCTAAAGGCCGTTCAGCAGGTACCGCTCTGTTGTCATCAGGTCTTGGCTAAAGGCCGTTCAGTAGGTACCGCTCTGTTGTCATCAGGTCTTGGCTAAAGGCCGTTCAGCAGGCACTGCACTGTTGTCATCAGGTCTTGGCTAAAGGCCGTTCAGCAAGTACCGCTCTGTTGTCATCAGGTCTTGGCTAAAGGCCGTTCAGTAGGTACCGCTCTGTTGTCATCAGGTCTTGGCTAAAGGCCGTTCAGTAGGTACTGCTCTGTTGTCATCAGGTCTTGGCTAAAGGCCGTTCAGCAGGAACTGCCCTGTTGTCATCAGGTCTTGGCTAAAGGCCGTTCAGTAGGTACCGCCCTGTTGTCATCAGGTCTTAGCTAAAGACCGTTCAGTAGGTCTTGGTCAAGGCCGTTCAGTTGGTACCGCCCTGTTGTCATCAGGTCTTAGCTAAAGACCGTTCAGTAGGTCTTGGTCAAGGCCGTTCAGTTGGTACCGCCCTGTTGTCATCAGGTCTTAGCTAAAGACCGTTCAGTAGGTCTTGGTCAAGGCCGTTCAGTAGGTACCGCCCTGTTGTCATCAGGTCTTGGCTAAAGGCCGTTCAGCAAGTACCGCTCTGTTGTCATCAGGTCTTGGCTAAAGGCCGTTCAGTAGGTACCGCTCTGTTGTCATCAGGTCTTGGCTAAAGGCCGTTCAGCAAGTACCGCTCTGTTGTCATCAGGTCTTGGCTAAAGGCCCTTCAGCAGGTACCGCTCTGTTGTCATCAGGTCTTGGCTAAAGGCCGTTCAGCAGGTACCGCTCTGTTGTCATCAGGTCTTGGCTAAAGGCCGTTCAGTAGGTACCGCTCTGTTGTCATCAGGTCTTGGCTAAAGGCCGTTCAGCAGGCACTGCCCTGTTGTCATCAGGTCTTGGCTAAAGGCCGTTCAGCAAGTACCGCTCTGTTGTCATCAGGTCTTGGCTAAAGGCCGTTCAGTAGGTACCGCTCTGTTGTCATCAGGTCTTGGCTAAAGGCCGTTCAGTAGGTACCGCTCTGTTGTCATCAGGTCTTGGCTAAAGGCCGTTCAGCAGGCACTGCCCTGTTGTCATCAGGTCTTGGCTAAAGGCCGTTCAGCAAGTACCGCTCTGTTGTCATCAGGTCTTGGCTAAAGGCCGTTCAGTAGGTACCGCTCTGTTGTCATCAGGTCTTGGCTAAAGGCCGTTCAGTAGGTACCGCTCTGTTGTCATCAGGTCTTGGCTAAAGGCCGTTCAGCAGGTACTGCCCTGTTGTCATCAGGTCTTGGCTAAAGGCCGTTCAGTAGGTAGCGCCCTGTTGTCATCAGGTCTTGGCTAAAGGCCGTTCAGTAGGTACCGCTCTGTTGTCATCAGGTCTTGGCTAAAGGCCGTTCAGCAAGTACCGCTCTGTTGTCATCAGGTCTTGGCTAAAGGCCGTTCAGCAGGTACTGCCCTGTTGTCATCAGGTCTTGGCTAAAGGCCGTTCAGTAGGTACTGCCCTGTTGTCATCAGGTCTTGGCTAAAGGCCGTTCAGTAGGTACCGCTCTGTTGTCATCAGGTCTTGGCTAAAGGCCGTTCAGCAGGTACCGCTCTGTTGTCATCAGGTCTTGGCTAAAGGCCGTTCAGTAGGTACCGCTCTGTTGTCATCAGGTCTTGGCTAAAGGCCGTTCAGCAGGCACTGCCCTGTTGTCATCAGGTCTTGGCTAAAGGCCGTTCAGCAGGTACCGCTCTGTTGTCATCAGGTCTTGGCTAAAGGCCGTTCAGTAGGTACCGCTCTGTTGTCATCAGGTCTTGGCTAAAGGCCGTTCAGTAGGTACCGCTCTGTTGTCATCAGGTCTTGGCTAAAGGCCGTTCAGCAGGCACTGCCCTGTTGTCATCAGGTCTTGGCTAAAGGCCGTTCAGCAAGTACCGCTCTGTTGTCATCAGGTCTTGGCTAAAGGCCGTTCAGTAGGTACCGCTCTGTTGTCATCAGGTCTTGGCTAAAGGCCGTTCAGTAGGTACCGCTCTGTTGCCATCAGGTCTTGACTAAAGGCCGTTCAGCAGGCACTGCCCTGTTGTCATAAGGTCTTGGCTAAAGGCCGTTCAGCAGGTACCGCTCTGTTGTCATCAGGTCTTGGCTAAAGGCCGTTCAGTAGGTACCGCTCTGTTGTCATCAGGTCTTGGCTAAAGGCCGTTCAGTAGGTAGCGCCCTGTTGTCATCAGGTCTTGGCTAAAGGCCGTTCAGCAGGTACCGCTCTGTTGTCATCAGGTCTTGGCTAAAGGCCGTTCAGTAGGTACCGCCCTGTTGTCATCAGGTCTTAGCTAAAGACCGTTCAGTAGGTCTTGGTCAAGGCCGTTCAGTTGGTACCGCCCTGTTGTCATCAGGTCTTAGCTAAAGACCGTTCAGTAGGTCTTGGTCAAGGCCGTTCAGTTGGTACCGCCCTGTTGTCATCAGGTCTTAGCTAAAGACCGTTCAGTAGGTCTTGGTCAAGGCCGTTCAGTAGGTACCGCCCTGTTGTCATCAGGTCTTAGCTAAAGACCGTTCAGTAGGTCTTGGTCAAGGCCGTTCAGTAGGTACCGCCCTGTTGTCATCAGGTCTTGGCTAAAGGCCGTTCAGCAAGTACCGCTCTGTTGTCATCAGGTCTTAGCTAAAGGCCGTTCAGTAGGTACCGCTCTGTTGTCATCAGGTCTTGGCTAAAGGCCGTTCAGCAAGTACCGCTGTGTTGTCATCAGGTCTTAGCTAAAGGCCCTTCAGCAGGTACCGCTCTGTTGTCATCAGGTCTTGGCTAAAGGCCGTTCAGCAGGTACCGCTCTGTTGTCATCAGGTCTTGACTAAAGGCCGTTCAGTAGGTACCGCTCTGTTGTCATCAGGTCTTGGCTAAAGGCCGTTCAGTAGGTACAGCCCTGTTGTCATCAGGTCTTGGCTAAAGGCCGTTCAGTAGGTACCGCTCTGTTGTCATCAGGTCTTGGCTAAAGGCCGTTCAGCAGGTACCGCTCTGTTGTCATCAGGTCTTGGCTAAAGGCCGTTCAGTAGGTACCGCTCTGTTGTCATCAGGTCTTGGCTAAAGGCCGTTCAGCAGGCACTGCCCTGTTGTCATCGGGTCTTGGCTAAAGGCCGTTCAGCAAGTACAGCTCTGTTGTCATCAGGTCTTGGCTAAAGGCCGTTCAGTAGGTACCGCTCTGTTGTCATCAGGTCTTGGCTAAAGACCGTTCAGCAGGCACTGCTCTGTTGTCATCAGGTCTTGGCTAAAGGCCGTTCAGAAGGTAGCGCCCTGTTGTCATCAGGTCTTGGCTAAAGGCCGTTCAGCAGGTACCGCTCTGTTGTCATCAGGTCTTGGCTAAAGGCCGTTCAGTAGGTACTGCCCTGTTGTCATCAGGTCTTGGCTAAAGGCCGTTCAGTAGGTACCGCTCTGTTGTCATCAGGTCTTGGCTAAAGACCGTTCAGCAGGTACCGCTCTGTTGTCATCAGGTCTTGGCTAAAGGCCGTTCAGTAGGTACCGCTCTGTTGTCATCAGGTCTTGGCTAAAGGCCGTTCAGCAGGCACTGCACTGTTGTCATCAGGTCTTGGCTAAAGGCCGTTCAGCAAGTACCGCTCTGTTGTCATCAGGTCTTGGCTAAAGGCCGTTCAGTAGGTACCGCTCTGTTGTCATCAGGTCTTGGCTAAAGGCCGTTCAGTAGGTACTGCTCTGTTGTCATCAGGTCTTGGCTAAAGGCCGTTCAGCAGGCACTGCCCTGTTGTCATCAGGTCTTGGCTAAAGGCCGTTCAGCAAGTACCGCTCTGTTGTCATCAGGTCTTGGCTAAAGGCCGTTCAGTAGGTACCGCTCTGTTGTCATCAGGTCTTGGCTAAAGGCCGTTCAGTAGGTACCGCTCTGTTGCCATCAGGTCTTGACTAAAGGCCGTTCAGCAGGCACTGCCCTGTTGTCATAAGGTCTTGGCTAAAGGCCGTTCAGCAGGTACCGCTCTGTTGTCATCAGGTCTTGGCTAAAGGCCGTTCAGTAGGTACCGCTCTGTTGTCATCAGGTCTTGGCTAAAGGCCGTTCAGTAGGTACCGCCCTGTTGTCATCAGGTCTTGGCTAAAGGCCGTTCAGCAAGTACCGCTCTGTTGTCATCAGGTCTTGGCTGAAGGCCGTTCAGTAGGTACCGCCCTGTTCTCATCAGGTCTTGGCTAAAGGCCGTTCAGTAGGTACCGCCCTGTTGTCATCAGGTCTTAGCTAAAGACCGTTCAGTAGGTCTTGGTCAAGGCCGTTCAGTTGGTACCGCCCTGTTGTCATCAGGTCTTAGCTAAAGACCGTTCAGTAGGTCTTGGTCAAGGCCGTTCAGTAGGTACCGCCCTGTTGTCATCAGGTCTTAGCTAAAGACCGTTCAGTAGGTCTTGGTCAAGGCCGTTCAGTAGGTACCGCTCTGTTGTCATCAGGTCTTGGCTAAAGGCCGTTCAGCAAGTACCGCTCTGTTGTCATCAGGTCTTGGCTAAAGGCCGTTCAGTAGGTACCGCTCTGTTGTCATCAGGTCTTGGCTAAAGGCCGTTCAGCAAGTACCGCTCTGTTGTCATCAGGTCTTGGCTAAAGGCCCTTCAGCAGGTACCGCTCTGTTGTCATCAGGTCTTGGCTAAAGGCCGTTCAGCAGGTACCGCTCTGTTGTCATCAGGTCTTGACTAAAGGCCGTTCAGTAGGTACCGCTCTGTTGTCATCAGGTCTTGGCTAAAGGCCGTTCAGCAGGCACTGCCCTGTTGTCATCAGGTCTTGGCTAAAGGCCGTTCAGCAAGTACCGCTCTGTTGTCATCAGGTCTTGGCTAAAGGCCGTTCAGTAGGTACCGCTCTGTTGTCATCAGGTCTTGGCTAAAGGCCGTTCAGTAGGTACCGCTCTGTTGTCATCAGGTCTTGGCTAAAGGCCGTTCAGCAGGCACTGCCCTGTTGTCATCAGGTCTTGGCTAAAGGCCGTTCAGCAAGTACCGCTCTGTTGTCATCAGGTCTTGGCTAAAGGCCGTTCAGTAGGTACCGCTCCGTTGTCATCAGGTCTTGGCTAAAGGCCGTTCAGTAGGTACCGCTCTGTTGTCATCAGGTCTTGGCTAAAGGCCGTTCAGCAGGCACTGCCCTGTTGTCATCGGGTCTTGGCTAAAGGCCGTTCAGCAGGTACCGCTCTGTTGTCATCAGGTCTTGGCTAAAGGCCGTTCAGTAGGTACCGCTCTGTTGTCATCAGGTCTTGGCTAAAGACCGTTCAGCAGGCACTGCTCTGTTGTCATCAGGTCTTGGCTAAAGGCCGTTCAGTAGGTAGCGCCCTGTTGTCATCAGGTCTTGGCTAAAGGCCGTTCAGCAGGTACCGCTCTGTTGTCATCAGGTCTTGGCTAAAGGCCGTTCAGTAGGTACCGCTCTGTTGTCATCAGGTCTTGGCTAAAGGCCGTTCAGCAAGTACCGCTCTGTTGTCATCAGGTCTTGGCTAAAGGCCGTTCAGTAGGTACTGTCCAGTTGTCATCAGGTCTTGGTCAAAGGCCGTTCAGTAGGTGCTGCCCTGTTGTCACTACTTTGGGCATTCAACAATATGAACTTAATACATTCTTCGTGTGGTGACTATTTACAATTTCGGAAAGTTCCTTTAACAAATGGCATTGCATTGGCTGTTATATTCTGTGTTAACATAACTAAAACTGTGTTTGGGTGTGTCGGTTACAGAAACATAACATGGATAAGATTTTTCAGAATTCATGTTTTTACAAAATAACGAATACCACGATGTGTCAAAATATACGCAAATCTTCACAGTCTTTAATTCCAGTCTTCACGTGACAGGACATGGATATTGTGTCAGAGCTGAGCACCCGACTTAAGTCAGTTAACTGTAGTGGTTTGACTGTGTCAGTTCACTTGCATATGCTATCATGGCGGGCAATAGTAAGAGGAAAGCTGTCAGTTTAGACACGAAATTGAGAATTATTAATGCTGTTGATGCTGGCATAAAAACCAAGAAATACATTGCAATGGAATTTGACATTCCAAAATCGTGAAAATACGCGAGAAGCGAAATTATTCCGTTTAGTGGTCCGTTACTGCAGACCAAAGCTGACGAACTTGCAGTGAAATTAGGCCATGAAGATTTCACGTGTAACACTGCAATAACGTGTATTGTGTTTTGTCTTATCCAAGATGGCGGACGTTTCCGAGCGAAAACGTGTATAACGAACAACGGATATAACGAACTGATTTCACTGGTCCCTTGTAGTTCGTTATATCCGTCTTCTACTGTACTTATAACGATCTTTCATAGAATCAAGGAAGAAGGATTCCTTCTTTTTCGACAAGGGGCGGTCGGGTAGCTTAAAGCGTTCGGTCGTCACGCCGAAGACCAGGGTTCGATTCCCGACTTGAGTACAATGTGTGAAACCCATTTCTGGTGTCCCCCGCCGTGATATTGCTGGAATATATTGCTAAAAGCGGCGTAAAAACTTACTTATTCACTCACTTACTTTCTTCGACAAATGTCAATGTCCCGGGTGTTAATATTCTGTAGTCGTGATCTACCCTGGATTTGGGCTGTTGGTATGCATCAAAACTCGTGACATACCATCTCATTGAACTCTCGCCGTGATCGTGTCGTGCTGTAGATTTGATAAGCTAGTCGTAAATCACATAACATGCCAGTAGCTTCGTCATACATTATCACAGAAATTACGGTGCATTTCATTATCAGTTCACTGAGTGTATTTCACATAGCATCAATGAAGCGTTATCAGTAAATGAATACATTCTTGTTATAGAAGTAGACTTAATCACTGTAAGTAAACGTCTGAGACCTGCATCACTTCGGGCTTTCCTCCCACATTAAGCTGACACGCCGTGAAATAACTGGAACACTGTTAAAAGCGGCGTTAAACCCAACTCACTCACTCACTCTTTGTAAGTGTCAAAAGCAGGTATGACGCTCTACGCAGGTGTGTGGCGCTACTGCGTGAGGTATAGGATGTGTTTTGGGGTTCAGGTTTACAGACATAAACCACCCAATCCCGTTAGTCGCCTCTTACGGCAAGCAGAGTCGCCTCTTACGGCAAGCATGGGTTGCTGAAGACCTATTCTACCAAGGACCTTCACGGATCGCCACTGATCATCAATGTAGTGAAAATTAAGCACACAATTTCATAAAAATATAACGTTTTTTCAGTATATCACTATTGCAATACGTGACGTCATATCTGAACTCAATGCATGTATATGTAAGTCCGAATATCAGATACAGTAAACTACGGTTATAACGAACTGACCGATACAACGAACCTATTTTTCAGTCCCGACTATTTGTTGTATAAATGTCGTATATATGCTTATAACGAACTACGGTTATTACGAACTAAAATGAGTGGTCCCTTCGAGTTCGTTATAACCGTAGATTACTGTATACTACATAAGAGTGTGTCATCATTGATTTTCAGTAATCCATTCATATAATGTTTACTACTATATTGCCTTTTAGGTCAACGGAATATGTTTCGGCTGACAATTGACACAGGTTATTCTACAGTTTCACAATAACGAGAAAACCAACTTGCTTTATATTATTTGTTTCGCTCTTTGATTCTAATTGCGATATGAAGATGTCGTTTAAAACTGTCTATACGACTGTATAAACTGTATCCTCTAATGCTGTAAAAGGTTTCGTTTACTTACGGAATACATAGGTAAGTTTCCCACAGTTGCGCGAGCTGGACATGTGACCAGCGTGATGCTCTGTTAAGGACGGTCCTGATAACAGTCACTTGAATCACAGTGGTCAGGAGCATCTGTCAGTGTGTCGTGTTGTAGATAGTGTGCCAGCCCACGATCGCATTTCTTAGAATGATAATCACGTTGTGGTGATAACAGAGTTGTTATTCAATGTTCATTGGCAGATATATTGATACTGCTGTATATATAATATAATATATATAATAAATATTGAGTAAGTATGGTTTTACGCCGCTTTTAAAAATACATTGTATTCCAGCAATATCACGGCGAGGGGACACCATAAATGGGCTTCACACATTGTACCCATGTCGGGAATCGAACCCGGGTCTTCGGCGTGACGAGCGAACGCTTCAACCACAAGGCTACCCCTCATTTGAATTGAACTGTATAAAAACTCTTCAAGTAACACTTTATAACATTTTCATTGGCAATCCGACCTGAGATCTACTTGTTATTGTGCCGACAAGGGAGGCCCAGTCGTCTAAGGCGCCGCATCTCGCTGTACAGAGTTGCGTCCCTTGGGCACGCCAGCAAATTATGATTGTGGGTTCGAATCCCGGTTCCACCCAATTATGGTTTAAGGTTTGTCTGCACCAAACCTGTGCTCATGGATTTCACCAAGGTGGTAAATGTCTGAGACCTGCATCACTTCGGGCTTTCCTCTCACATTAAGCTGACACACCATGATATAACAGGAATACTGATTAAAGCGGCGTTGAAAGCCAACTCACTCACTTATTCTCTCTGAGTTTTAGAAAATTGACTTACAAAAGTAAAGGGATATTCTGTTTCAACATTTTGACTTATTCAAAAAGGACAAACTTTGAGAGTTCCATCAATATCAGACATTCTTCCGTTTTCAAGGACCTCGTAGTCACTCAGTATAATCATAATAATATTATCCATTTTAAATCATCAACATCTGCACTTGAGGATGTACCAAGTTGTCTTGCAACATCGGTCTGAAGACACCATAAGGTCTGCCGACAGACCTGTTACACGCAAAGATACAAATCCATAGCCATTTCCGTCATGTGGGTTGTTGCCAAGGAAACGCACCTTACGTCGCCCTTCCAAATCATCATGGCGAGAGAGAATTAATATTTGAGAACGTGTTGGAGAAGAAAACGGGTTTTGCAGCTAAAATATGGTATTGGCAAACGACAACAACAATAACAACAACAACAACAACAACACGAGTCCACAAGACCTTGGGTATTTCGTAAGTCAAAGTTAGTATGAAGAAGACTGGAAGGGAGTTTGAGATCTCGACGGACATATAATCAATACGTTGTACCTCAAAACACTTGAAATTTGGCACATGATAAATAAGTATGGACATAGTGTTGTCTGCCTTAGAAACGGCAAATAAATGAAGTAATATATAAAGTACATTTGATGTTTCATGCACACCATAATGACAATTTAACTACAACACTAAAATAGCAACAGAGAACATCCATTTCTGACTGATCAATCAATCAGAGGTTTCAAATAATAGCGACGTAAGGATACATTTGATATGCGACCACCATACCGCGCACGCGTATTTACCTGCACTTGTTTTGTCGCTGTTCAGACGTATGCGAAAACGTTGAGGTGACGTGTAAAAAAACCCAAACCAAACATATTTCGATATCATTCATCGTATCTATTTATTGAGTTCATGTTCAGCCAATGTACAGTAGAGACGGTCCGTATTGTGGCGGGGCGGTCGGTAGCCTAGTGGTTAAAGCGTTAGCTCGTCACGCCGAAGACCCAGGTTCGATTCCCGACATGGGTACAATGTGTGAAGCCCATTTCTGGTGTCCTCTGCCGTGATATTGCTGGAATATTGCTAAAAGCGGCGTAAAACCGAACTCACCCATCCACCGTATTGTGGCAGTGGTCGCTACTGAAGGCTACATCTATGTCAGTCAATTTACAGTTAATCCGTAGCCTAGAGAAGGTCCGTATTGTGGCAGTGGTCGCTACTGAAGGCTACATCTATGTCAGTCAATTTACAGTTAATCCGTAGCCTAGAGAAGGTCCGTATTGTGGCAGTGGTCGCTACTGAAGGCTACATCTATGTCAAGTCAATTTACAGTTAATCCGTAGCCTAGAGAAGGTCCGTATTGTGGCAGTGGTCGCTACTGAAGGCTACATTTATGTCAGTCAATTTACAGTTACTCTGCAGCCCGGAGACGGTCCGTATTGTGGCAGTGGTCGCTACTGTGGGCTACATGGACACCAGCAAATGTACAGTTAATCCGTAGCCTAGATACGGTCCGTATGGGGGCAATGGTTGCTACTCTAGGCTACGTGGACATCAGTCAATTTGCAGTTACTCCGTAGCCTAGAGACTAGTCGCTACTGAGGGCTACATGGACACCAGCAAAGGTACAGTTAATCCGTAGCCTAGAGACGGTCCGTATGGGGGCAATGGTTGCTACTCTAGGCTACGTGGACATCAGTCAATTTGCAGTTACTCCGTAGCCTAGAGACTAGTCGCTGCTGAGGGCTACATGGACACCAGCAAATGTACAGTTAATCCGTAGCCTAGAGACGGTCCGTATGGGGGCAATGGTTGCTACTCTAGGCTACGTGGACATCAGTCAATTTGCAGTTACTCCGTAGCCTAGAGACTAGTTGCTACTGAGGCTACATGGACATCAGCCCTCGTCTGTCAGTGACACTGTTTATGAAGGCGATGTCTAATGTCTGTCAGTGGTATCGGTGATGTAGGTATGATTATAGGTGAATCCCGGGGGAGCGTATGCGAGCAGGAACAACAGGTAGGCAGCCTTCAACCCCTCCAACTTCCCCTCCTCCTCCGCACACCGCGCCATTCTGCCGTCCGCTCCCGAGTACATACATAATACGCCCCTGTTCACCTGACTGAAATGGAAAAGTAATATATGCTTGGAACTTGTATTGTAGTTAGGAATCAACTTGTGATCGATTGTATTGAGGAATCAACTTGTGATCGGATATATTATTTCTTAGTATCATATTTATGTCTTTTCATAACATATTCACTCCATCAATCTAGTATGTTATTGATCACAACAGGCGGGGTAATTCTTTAATATTATAAAGTGTTTGGTTGCATACCTTTCACCTGAAGCAGACAGGGTCGTTCCACAAAGTGATCTTAGCGCTGCGATGAACGTTATGAATATAAAGGTTGCGAATACGACTAAGAAAACTTTGTGGAACAGGGCCCTGTTTGTTTCAGGGCCACAGGGCTTGGATAAACTTGTACAAATATTAGTCTTGCATAATGACAAGAAATATAAATGTATATGGACTGCAGTTTCCAGATCAGCAAATAGATGTAAATCTGTTGACAGAAACTAAATCAGCATATTTTTTGTTGTTCAGCATGGGTTCCTGAAGACCAATTGTCAACCCCAAACTGTGAATGAGGAACCGAATCTGTGACAGTGAAACATGGCATTGGGTCAACTGTCAGTACTTCTGGTAAACATAGCAACGGAATCGGGGGTAGTCTAATGGTTGCAGCATTCGCTCGTCACACTGAAGGCTCGGATTCAGTCCCCAAAATTGTAAGGCGGCAATATCTGATCCCCTCCGTGATATGACTGATGTATAGATAAAAGCAGCAAAAATCCCCACTCACTCATTTTAACCATCTTCCCTACACAAGGGAGTTAACTGACTATGAAAGTCCAGGTACCACCCTCGCCGAACTAGGCTGGCATTATGGAGTTATATTTTGGCTGGACTAACGAGTTTATACACAGTCCAGTCAAAATCGCGTAACGAAATCAGGATACGGTTCGTAAACAGCTCTGCAGATTTCAGTCGATTGCAGGATTTGCAAAGCATGTGTACTGACAACTCGGCATCAACAGATATTTTCCAAATCTTTTTCTGTATTTATTGAAGATGCTCAAGGTGATTTATTGCACTTCGCGAAGTCAGACTGTTTTATTCAAATATAGATTTTGATTTTGAAAATCAGATACTATTGACTGGGTTCCGCCATTTATTTCGAAGAAAATACAAGTGATATGAGTGGTGGAATCTCTCGATCGAAGGGTCATAGAAGGGACATAACTCATCATCGCCACTGATCGCGCTCCGATTGAACCCAGACATTCCTGCCTAGTTCGACAAGGGTGGAAACTGGACTTTTAATTCCCTTGCCTCGGGAAGATGATTCCAACAAGATATAAAAGCACTTTTCACAATGCTGGACTATCGCCATCGGATTGTGTTCTTTGGTTTGATAATGATACCTACATCTGGTGATGCTGAACAATGGCGGCCTCCGACATGGAGCGGTTGAAACCAAAGGCTGCTCTCCACGCAACCACTTCGGTACAGCTGCGGATGACTCCAGTCGCTTCCCCTACCATGCATGAAGCGTTCACTCGGGGAGGGATGGACGCAAGTACTACAACAGCGAAACAAAATGCTAGCCTTACTTTGCGTAACTTTTCTCAGTAATGATGCTGGCCAAACAGTCACACTTCGCAGTACACTTCAATTTACTGTTCATGTAAATCGTAAAAAGTGAGAGAGAGGTGGGAGAGGTGATTTGAGAGGTGAATTTTGTTGAACCTTTAGCGTGGATGTTCCTGTACTTACGCTGCAGGGCATAGGGTGAGGGGTGGTCGTCGATACAGATGCCGTTGACAGCAGCAAAGCTGCGGAGGGTGTCGCGGTTGTCACAGGTCACCGTCCGCTGGAATGCACACAGACGTCGCTCCTCGGTAACTTCACTGGAAGGAGACAACCTAGACTTACATTTAGTCTCTGAAATCTTATATTACACAATATCCTTCTTGACTCTAAAAATAAAAAAAATTCCCTATGCTGATTTCAGAGCTAGCTTGAGCTGACTAGACTTGCTTTTGTATGCATTTCTAGATTATTATTTTTTCATAAAATAAATATATTCCACGGTCATGGTGCAGGACTAGAGACAACCCAGCAGGTATTAGATCGAAATGGTGGATCTAGTGAATGATTCTAAACGCTGTCTAATGATGAGTCTAAATTTGGACGATATTGTGATTTAAGTGCCTTTTGTTTCGCCGCCCTACACTCTTGCACAGTAAAGGCGGGTGCCTACCGTATTTTTACAATATTATAGCATATCACTTCGGAACAAGTGTGAACGACAGCAGTCGCTTACTACGACCACGGACCTATATAAGTTATACAAGTCCGTGCTACGACAGAGAAACATAAAATCCTGTCCCGAAGTGATATACAAATAATTCAAGCCAAAAGATCTAAAAGAAACTAAATACGACCTAAGTTGTTGCCACCACCACGAGTCAACAGAATGGCAACATTGGTGGATGTGTTGATAAGATGCATGTGATGATATATCCCCGCTGTAACAGCTGTGCACCCAGTTGTTAATACAGTAAAGTACGGTTATAACGAACTCAAAGGGACTACTAATTTTAGTTCGTTATAACCGTAATTCGTTATAAGCATATATACAGCATAACAACAGCATATAGTTGGGACAAAAAAGTTAGTTCGTTATATCCGTTAGTTCGTTAAAAGCGTGTTCGTTATAACCGTAGTTTACTGTACCATGAAATAAACTGTGTCCCCGTGAGGACATGTCAGTAGTAGCTGGTAAAAGATGACCATCAGAATAATGTGTCCTAGAGATGCAAAAGCTATATGGAAATTGTAATTGATGATGATTTGGTTTTGTGTGAAAACGAACTGTTATCCACCTGTAGCTAATTGAGCGATATGTCTTCACAACACTCAAGACCAACACGGCCCGTTCAGTTTTAACGTAAGCTGCACATTAAAAAAAAACAATCGGACAAAAGAAAGTTTGATTTGACCTAAAGATTTCAAACGTTATCAAACCACACCATTAACAAACATCACCATTGAAATATACACCCATTTCTTGTTTGTTTCATTTTTAGCTACCATCAAACAAGTGAGTGAGTGAGTGAGTTGGGTTTAACGCCGCTTTTAACAGTATTCCAGTCATATCGCGGCGTGTCAGCCTAATGTAGGAGGAAAGCCCAAAGTGATGCAGGTCTCAGACGTTTACCACTTCGGTGAAACCCACGAGCACGGGTATGGTGCTGACAAACCTAGAAACATAATCGGGGCGAACCGGGATTCGAACCCACAATCATAGGTTTCTGGCGTGCCCAAGGGACGCAACTCTGCACAGCGAATCGCGGCGCCTTAGACGACTGGGCCACCCGTGACTACCATCAAACAAGGATGTAAACTATCTTTTTCCCGGCAGTTTACTTTGTGAAACTTATGTATGCATATGCATGTCATCGGGCATATGCTGTGACTGTAGTCATTCACGATTTTACAACAAAGCGGCAATCAAAGTGGCAATTAAAAAAACGGCATGTTAAAAAGTATTTAAATATTGAAGTTTGTCTGTAGAATACTCATCCCAAGTGTAAAACGCAGAACCAAATATCTAACTCATGTGAATGTCTACCTTTGATTGTTACTGTCCCCGGAGCGGTGGGGTAGCCTGATGGTTAAGCGTCCGCACGTCATGCCGAAGGCCAGGGTTCCATTTCCCACTTGGTTACAATGCGTGAAGCCCTAATGTCTCCTGTCGTAATATTGCTGGAATATTGCTCAAATCAGCGTAAAGCCATACTCACACCGTAGACACTTTTGATTGTAATATGGAACTAGAAGTGCTTTTCTAATCTAACCCATCGGCATTTATTCGTGTAGAGCAAGGTCCGAGCTGTTGTGTAATCTTCATTAACACACATCAGAACAGGGTTTAGGTATCAGATTGTTTTGTTGATCAGTTAATGTGGAATAAACTGATGTAACACTTT
Source organism: Haliotis rufescens (assembly GCF_023055435.1). Classification (NCBI taxonomy): domain Eukaryota; kingdom Metazoa; phylum Mollusca; class Gastropoda; order Lepetellida; family Haliotidae; genus Haliotis; species Haliotis rufescens. The sequence goes on along the minus strand of NW_025964001.1, from coordinate 57,959,503 downwards.
CACAACAGCAAAAATATCACACAACACGTGGCACGTGATGGCTTGTGTACAATATTTGATGCTCCTCAGATGCCCGGTGCTTACAAAGGGTACATACAAATATATCCTATCTCCATTTTAAGATCAATTCAGAGTCTGTCTCCCAGACCCTAGAGAATAAATGATAAAATGAACCAATTCAAGTGTAGAATGATTTGATCAGTCTAGAAAATGAGCATTGTTCTGGGCTCCATTTGGATTTGATTTTATATTCTGTAGATATATTTTTTAAATGAGATAACTTTATTTGTTGGACGAAGTGTTCGTCCATTAAAAACCCTGAACCCATTCGCCATCACGGCTTCGTGACATCATCTTCGACTTCTCTATTATATCCAACTTAGCACCGAACGTCCCTCGCTCACCTGTGCAATTTGATTGGATGGCTATTTTTAGCATCTCATCATTCCAAACCAAGCTGTAAAGGGTATTTATGACAATAGAATGGAGATATTATACCCTGGGTAAGCGAAGATGTGCAAGGTTTACCTGCAGACAGCGTTGAGGGTGCTGTGGATGTCTTGCTGTGTCAGAACACCGTCGAGGGTGACGTAATATCTGAGAAGGGTCAAATGACAGAGGTCGTCCATCCACCACAAGAAGTTGACAACGTCACATCTATCTGCAGGAGTAAGGTTATTGGTCAAAATAGGGTTTGGGGTCCAAATGGAGCTGACAAAGGTTTTGGGAAAGTTTGAAAGAGATGGGTGTCAAACACTTCTATTTAACTTCATTTTGTACAGTTCGATTTAATCTTTAAAAAGACCCATCATAAGAGTGAATAAATTATGTAAAAGTAAATGAATTTATATGCATATATTTTATCGGCTATAACGTCACAGTTATTGGACAATCGTGGATAATTGACTGACGTTTTACTTTGGAAAGCCTTGAACGACAAACAGTTTTAGAAGATTAATACCAGTTATGGACTATGGAACAATATGAAGTATTCTATTGGTACTAATACCAAAATTCTGTGCTCGTGCCATCAACATTCCCAGAAGCAGGAGAGCTGCAAACTTCATTCTGTACAGTACTCCACAAAAAAACTGAAAACAAAATGACAACGCAACAAAACACCTGCAAGCAACATAACAACATACCAAAACACCTGAGAACAACATGACAACGCAACACAACACCTGCAAGCAACATAACAAAACACCTGAAAAGAACATGACAACGCAACACAACACCTGCAAGCAACATAACAACATAACAAAACACCTGCAAGCAACAAGACAATATACAAAAACACCTGAAAACAACATGACAACATAACAAAACACCTGCAAACTACAAGACAATATACAAAAACACCTGAAAACAACATGACAACATACCAAAACACCTGCAAGCAACAAGACAATATACAAAAACACCTGAAAACAACATGACAACATAACAAAACACCTGCAAGCAACAAGACAATATACAAAAACACCTGAAAACAACATGACAACATAACAAAACACCTGCAAGCAACAAGACAATATACAAAAACACCTGAAAACAACATGACAACATAACAAAACACCTGCAAGCAACAAGACAATATACAAAAACACCTGAAAACAACATGACAACATAACAAAACACCTGCAAGCAACAAGACAATATACAAAAACACCTGAAAACAACATGACAACATAACAAAACACCTGCAAGCAACAAGACAATATACAAAAACACCTGAAAACAACATGACAACATAACAAAACACCTGCAAGCAACAAGACAATATACAAAAACACCTGAAAACAACATGACAACATAACAAAACACCTGCAAGCAACAAGACAATATACAAAAACACCTGAAAACAACATGACAGCATAACAAAACACATGCAAGCAACAAGACAATATACAAAAACACCTGAAAACAACATGACAACATAACAAAACACCTGCAAACTACAAGACAATATACAAAAACACCTGAAAACAACATGACAACATACCAAAACACCTGCAAGCAACAAGACAATATACAAAAACACCTGAAAACAACATGACAACATAACAAAACACCTGCAAGCAACAAGACAATATACAAAAAACACCTGAAAACAACATGACAACATAACAAAACACCTGCAAGCAACAAGACAATATACAAAAACACCTGAAAACAACATGACAACATAACAAAACACCTGCAAGCAACAAGACAATATACAAAAACACCTGAAAACAACATGACAACATAACAAAACACCTGCAAGCAACAAGACAATATACAAAAACACCTGAAAACAACATGACAACAAAACAAAACACCTGCGAGCAACATGACAAGATACAAAAACACCTGAAAACAACATGACAACATAACAAAACACCTGCAAGCAACAAGACAATATACAAAAACACCTGAAAACAACATGACAACATAACAAAACACATGCAAGCTACAAGACAATATACAAAAACACCTGAAAACAACATAACGACATGACAAAACACTTCTCCCCAAGTTAAGAGAGTTAACTGACGATGAAAGTCCAGTTTCCACCCTTGCCAAACTAGGCTGGTATTATGGAGTTACATTTTGGGTGGACTAACGGGTGTTTGCTAGTCAAATCAAAATCGTGCAACGAAATGGAAATCCGGTCCGTAAACTGTGGTGCAGATTTCGGGCGATTTGCAAAACATATGCACCGCCAACTCGTTGTCAACAGATATTTTCCAAGTCTTTTCATCTTTTTAATCAAGGTACTCACGTGATTTGATGCACTTCGCGATGTAAGCACTCTTTTATCACAATATAGATCTTGATTATCGAGCAGATTGTCTTGACTGGGCGCCGCCTTTTTGTTTGGAACAAATGCAAGTGATACGAGAGGTGGAATCTGATTGGTCTTTAGGAGAGGCTTAGAAGGGACATAACTCGTAATAACCACACTTGGCGCTACGATCGAGCCCAGGAATTCCTGCCTAGATTGGCAATGGTGGAGACTGGACTTTTAGAGTCAGTTAACTCACTTGCCTCGGGAAGATGGACAAAACATGGAAAGAAGATGTGCTAAAACATATTAGAAGAAAGTACTAAACAGTTTTTAAGATTAGACACAGGAAACAATGAACAGAAAGAAAAGGTAGGTTGCATTTCTTCACATACTGCGTGCTGACAAAACAAGCCGGACGTTGGACGTGTTACATTTTTCATTTGCAGACATTGAACGTTAACACACCAAAGGGACGCACCAAACATGTTATCATAACATTTGTTTCGAGGAAGCAAATGCAGTTAAGAGAGACACACAAGATGCATTTTTTGAATTTCCTGCATGTTTATAGAAACAAGCCGGATGAATTACGGTTTTCGGCGTGTGGTATCTGTAATATACTGCTTGCATTGGCAGAAGCAGGCCTCGAGCGCCGGTGTAAAGAAATATTTAGAACCCCATAGTATTTGGACCTGACCCGTAGTACTATGACCCCCCTAATATAAAACATACGTTGGCAGAAGCAAGCCACGAGCGCCGGACGTGTTACAGTGATTGGAGTGGCGTATCTTTAATATAAAACATGCGTTGACAGAAGCAAGCCGCGGGCGCCGGACGTGTTACAGTCAGTGGCGTGGCGTATCTTTAATATACTACATGCGTTGACAGAAGCAAGCCACGGTCTAACACAATACCTGCGTGTTATATGTATCCTGCAGACACTGCGTACTTCCACTGCGTAGTTCCACTGTGGTGGTCAGTCACGTAATCCAGTAACCCTTAGACTGAATGTAAGTGTGCCTCGTGTATGTACTTAAAAACCAAAGGAGGTTAAGGTCAAACTTTAAATGAGAGAACAGAAACAAGTGGGTCCAACAGTGTATAATTGCGATGTAATGCAGAAATATTTTCACAAATTTAAAATTCACTAGTCCAAACAAATACATTACATGTGTTCAGGTCTATTTTGATGTAAACGTGTATATCGTGTTGTTGATACGTAGATGATGCAGACAAAATTTATATGAAGTCCATCCACTCTTTAACAGTGTTTAACAGCAATGCCTCGTGCAGTCATACAGTTGACATCGTGAACACGTTTTCAAGACCTGCCAGAAACAGTTAACCGAATGCTCAGTGTCATTCACTTATTAAAGATCAATCAAATGATTCATGGATAATTTGCATTCGAGACATCCAGTCCCGTCTGATGCCACACATGGTACAATGGGTGAAGACACAATCTTAGTGTTCCCTGATGCGATTATGCTAGATTATGCCTGAAGACATGTAAATCCATTCTCATTAACTCCATCACATGCAGGTCAAGTTCATCTCACGAAATATTCAATCAACAATACTGAGAGTGATTCGTTTCACGTTCAGTGTATGTCTGATATAAACTACCGGGCAAAGGAAATCTTTCACTTTAAAAATAGTTGTATAAAAAGCAAAACAGCTGGTACAGGTTTGAATCCCCGCAGAAAACATTCGCCCAAATGCAACATGACGACAACAACGCAGATTTTCGAAAGCAGCTTTCCAAATCATGCATTGTTGAAAACGTGCAAAACGTGATTTTGAGACATTGGTCCAAATGCACGTGCGTGATTGTGGCATAAATACCGACGTTGGACAGAGCAGGCATTCAGTAAGCAAAAAACCACCAAGAATATGCCCAGACTTGCACAATGGCAACGAGACAGAACGATCGGTATGGCCAATATTGGGTCTACTCTACGTCAGATATCCAGAACCTACAGACAGGACAGACTCAAGACCGGCCAAGATCGGGAAGACCGAGAGTGACAACACCGGCCGAAGAGCGCTACATCCGGCATATTCACCTCCGAAACAGATGTATGACGGCGACGTCAACGGAGGCAACAGCACTAGGGAATGCCATCAGCAGACGAACAGTCCTTCGACGACTTCGTACGGCTGGTATACGAGCCTACCGACCCTTCCGTGGAATGGCCTTGACCCGTCTACACCGTCAACGCGGACTGCAATGGGCACGAACTGTACGTCGGTGGCAGCGACGTGACTGGGCGAGAGTGCTCTTTACAGATGAAAGTCGGTTCTGTCTGTTCAGGAACGATGGCAGAGTTCGAGTTTTTCGACGAAGGGGAGAGCGACTGGCGCCAAACTGCATTAGAGAAGTTCACCCGTTTGGAGGTGGAGGCGCCATGGTATGGGGTGGCATTTGTGGCCAGATTACAACACGGCTGGCTATCATCCGAGGAAACCTGAATGCTCAGCGATACAGTGATGAAGTGTTGAGACCTTTTGCCCTTTATTCAACATCAGCCAAGAGGATTAATTTTGCAACAAGAAAACGCAGGGCCTCACACCGCCCGAATTGATCAAGACTACCTGAACAACGTTAACGTCAACGTATTGCCCTGGCCAACTTGTTCTCCAGACATGAACCCCATTGAACATCTCTGGGATCATCTTGATCGTCAGCTGAGACAACATGTAACGCCTCCAGCGAACCGACAGAAGCTTGAACAGACTCTATTGAACTTATAGAACAGGATTCCTGTTGACGTTATCCGCCGACTGACGACGTCAATGAGGCGTGTGTTGGCGTGCATGGATGCCCAGGGTGGTCACACTCGCTATTGATGACGTGTTACCTGACTACTGTGTCAACAATGGACTCTTCATGCACTTTTTCAATGAACTCTGATTTGTGTAATTTTTAATTTGGACCCCTTGACTCTTTCTTTGTGTATTGCGAAAAAATGCAATATCGGCATTACAATGCATTTTCATTCTTATTCATGGAAAATGATTTCTGTTTATAAATTAATCATCATAAATCTCACATATGCCTTTGTGTTTGGTGTTTGGTCAAGTGAAGTCGGTGAAAACTTTCTTTTGCCCGGTAGTTTATAACGTCATTACTAGTGCATAACCCTCGATTGAGGACACAGATTCAATTGGGGATAAAAGGCAAGAAGTGCGCGGTCTTGAAAAATAGGTGTAGTGTGAGTGAGTGAATACTGCAGAATGCTGCACCAGGAGTCTGGCCGCTATTCCCTGTGATGAGTTCATGTAGAGTGAGTGAATACTGCATAACACTGCAACAGCAATCTTGGTGCTATTAAATGAGTTAGTTGGGTTTAACGCTGCTTTAACAGTATTCAAGTTATATCGCTGCGTGTAAGCTTAATGTGGGAGGAAAGCCCGAAGTGATGCAGGTCTCAGACGTTTACCACTTCGGTGAAACCCACGAGCACGGGTATGGTGCTGACAAACCTAGAAACATAATCGGGGCGAACCGGGATTCGAACCCACAATCATAGATTTCTGGCGTGCCAAAGGGACGCAATTCTGCACAGTGAATCACAGCGCCTTTGACGACTGGGCCACCCGTGCCCCCTGCTGCTATTCCCTGTGATGAGTACATGTGGAGTGAGTTAGTGAATGCTGTATAACGCTGCTCCAGCAATCTTGCTGCTATTCCCTGTGATGAGTACGTTAGGAGTGAGTGAGTACTGCATAATGCTGCACCAGCAATCTTGCTGCTATTCCCTGTGATGAGTACACTAGGAGTGAGTGAGTACTGCATAACGCTGCACCAGCAATCTTGCTGCTATTCCCTGTGATGAGTACACTAGGAGTGAGTACTGCATAACGCTGCACCAGCAATCTTGCTGCTATTCCCTGTGATGAGTACACTAGGAGTGAGTGAGTACTGCATAACGCTGCACCAGCAATCTTGCTGCTATTCCCTGTGATGAGTACACTAGGAGTGAGTGAGTACTGCATAACGCTGCACCAGCAATCTTGCTGCTATCCCCTGTGATGAGTACACTAGGAGTGAGTGAGTACTGCATAACGCTGCACCGGCAATCTTGCTGCTATTCCCTGTGATGAGTACACTAGGAGTGAGTGAGTACTGCATAACGCTGCACCAGCAATCTTGCTGCTATTCCCTGTGATGAGTACACTAGGAGTGAGTACTGCATAACGCTGCACCAGCAATCTTGCTGCTATTCCCTGTGATGAGTACACTAGGAGTGAGTGAGTACTGCATAACGCTGCACCAGCAATCTTGCTGCTATTCCCTGTGATGAGTACACTAGGAGTGAGTGAGTACTGCATAACGCTGCACCAGCAATCTTGCTGCTATTCCCTGTGATGAGTACACTAGGAGTGAGTACTGCATAACGCTGCACCAGCTTTCTTGCTGCTATTCCCTGTGATGAGTACACTAAGAGTGAGTGAGTACTGCATAATGTCACACCAGCAATCTTGCTGCTATTCCCTGTGATGAGTACACTAGGAGTGAGTGAGTACTGCATAACGCTGCACCAGCAATCTTGCTGCTATTCCCTGTGATGAGTACACTAAGAGTGAGTGAGTACTGCATAATGCTGCACCAGCAATCTTGCTGCTATTCCCTGTGATGAGTACACTAGGAGTGAGTGAGTACTGCATAACGCTGCACCAGCAATCTTGCTGCTATTCCCTGTGATGAGTACACTAGGAGTGAGTAAGTACTGCATAACGCTGCACCAGCAATCTTGCTGCTATTCCCTGTGATGAGTACACTAGGAGTGAGTGAGTACTGCATAACGCTGCACCAGCAATCTTGCTGCTATTCCCTGTGATGAGTACACTAGGAGTGAGTGAGTACTGCATAACGCTGCACCGGCAATCTTGCTGCTATTCCCTGTGATGAGTACACTAGGAGTGAGTGAGTACTGCATAACGCTGCACCAGCAATCTTGCTGCTATTCCCTGTGATGAGTACACTAAGAGTGAGTGAGTACTGCATAACGCTGCACCGGCAATCTTGCTGCTATTCCCTGTGATGAGTACACTAGGAGTGAGTGAGTACTGCATAACGCTGCACCAGCAATCTTGCTGCTATTCCCTGTGATGAGTACACTAGGAGTGAGTACTGCATAACGCTGCACCAGCACTCTTGCTGCTATTCCCTGTGATGAGTACACTAAGAGTGAGTGAGTACTGCATAACGCTGCACCAGCAATCTTGCTGCTATTCCCTGTGATGAGTACACTAGGAGTGAGTGAGTACTGCATAACGCTGCACCAGCAATCTTGCTGCTATTCCCTGTGATAAGTACACTAGGAGTGAGTGAGTACTGCATAACGCTGCACCGGCAATCTTGCTGCTATTCCCTGTGATGAGTACACTAGGAGTGAGTGAGTACTGCATAACGCTGCACCAGCAATCTTGCTGCTATTCCCTGTGATGAGTACACTAGGAGTGAGTACTGCATAACGCTGCACCAGCAATCTTGCTGCTATTCCCTGTGATGAGTACACTAGGAGTGAGTGAGTACTGCATAACGCTGCACCAGCAATCTTGCTGCTATTCCCTGTGATGAGTACACTAGGAGTGAGTGAGTACTGCATAACGCTGCACCAGCAATCTTGCTGCTATCCCCTGTGATGAGTACACTAGGAGTGAGTGAGTACTGCATAACGCTGCACCGGCAATCTTGCTGCTATTCCCTGTGATGAGTACACTAGGAGTGAGTGAGTACTGCATAACGCTGCACCAGCAATCTTGCTGCTATTCCCTGTGATGAGTACACTAGGAGTGAGTACTGCATAACGCTGCACCAGCAATCTTGCTGCTATTCCCTGTGATGAGTACACTAGGAGTGAGTGAGTACTGCATAACGCTGCACCAGCAATCTTGCTGCTATTCCCTGTGATGAGTACACTAGGAGTGAGTGAGTACTGCATAACGCTGCACCAGCAATCTTGCTGCTATTCCCTGTGATGAGTACACTAGGAGTGAGTACTGCATAACGCTGCACCAGCTTTCTTGCTGCTATTCCCTGTGATGAGTACACTAAGAGTGAGTGAGTACTGCATAATGTCACACCAGCAATCTTGCTGCTATTCCCTGTGATGAGTACACTAGGAGTGAGTGAGTACTGCATAACGCTGCACCAGCAATCTTGCTGCTATTCCCTGTGATGAGTACACTAGGAGTGAGTGAGTACTGCATAACGCTGCACCGGCAATCTTGCTGCTATTCCCTGTGATGAGTACACTAGGAGTGAGTGAGTACTGCATAACGCTGCACCAGCAATCTTGCTGCTATTCCCTGTGATGAGTACACTAAGAGTGAGTGAGTACTGCATAACGCTGCACCGGCAATCTTGCTGCTATTCCCTGTGATGAGTACACTAGGAGTGAGTGAGTACTGCATAACGCTGCACCAGCAATCTTGCTGCTATTCCCTGTGATGAGTACACTAGGAGTGAGTACTGCATAACGCTGCACCAGCACTCTTGCTGCTATTCCCTGTGATGAGTACACTAAGAGTGAGTGAGTACTGCATAACGCTGCACCAGCAATCTTGCTGCTATTCCCTGTGATGAGTACACTAGGAGTGAGTGAGTACTGCATAACGCTGCACCAGCAATCTTGCTGCTATTCCCTGTGATAAGTACACTAGGAGTGAGTGAGTACTGCATAACGCTGCACCGGCAATCTTGCTGCTATTCCCTGTGATGAGTACACTAAGAGTGAGTGAGTACTGCATAACGCTGCACCAGCAATCTTGCTGCTATTCCCTGTGATGAGTACACTAGGAGTGAGTGAGTACTGCATAACGCTGCACCAGCAATCTTGCTGCTATTCCCTGTGATGAGTACACTAGGAGTGAGTGAGTACTGCATAACGCTGCACCAGCAATCTTGCTGCTATTCCCTGTGATGAGTACACTAGGAGTGAGTGAGTACTGCATAACGCTGCACCAGCAATCTTGCTGCTATTCCCTGTGATGAGTACACTAGGAGTGAGTGAGTACTGCATAACGCTGCACCGGCAATCTTGCTGCTATTCCCTGTGATGAGTACACTAGGAGTGAGTGAGTACTGCATAACGCTGCACCAGCAATCTTGCTGCTATTCCCTGTGATGAGTACACTAAGAGTGAGTGAGTACTGCATAACGCTGCACCGGCAATCTTGCTGCTATTCCCTGTGATGAGTACACTAGGAGTGAGTGAGTACTGCATAACGCTGCACCAGCAATCTTGCTGCTATTCCCTGTGATGAGTACACTAGGAGTGAGTACTGCATAACGCTGCACCAGCACTCTTGCTGCTATTCCCTGTGATGAGTACACTAAGAGTGAGTGAGTACTGCATAACGCTGCACCAGCAATCTTGCTGCTATTCCCTGTGATGAGTACACTAGGAGTGAGTGAGTACTGCATAACGCTGCACCAGCAATCTTGCTGCTATTCCCTGTGATGAGTACACTAGGAGTGAGTGAGTACTGCATAACGCTGCACCAGCAATCTTGCTGCTATTCCCTGTGATGAGTACACTAGGAGTGAGTGAGTACTGCATAACGCTGCACCAGCAATCTTGCTGCTATTCCCTGTGATAAGTACACTAGGAGTGAGTGAGTACTGCATAACGCTGCACCAGCAATCTTGCTGCTATTCCCTGTGATGAGTACACTAGGAGTGAGTACTGCATAACGCTGCACCAGCACTCTTGCTGCTATTCCCTGTGATGAGTACACTAGGAGTGAGTGAGTACTGCATAATGTCACACCAGCACTCTTGCTGCTATTCCCTGTGATGAGTACACTAGGAGTGAGTGAGTACTGCATAATGTCACACCAGCACTCTTGCTGCTATTCCCTGTGATGAGTACACTAGGAGTGAGTGAGTACTGCATAATGCCACACCAGCAATCTTGCTGCTATTCCCTGTGATGAGTACACTAGGAGTGAGTGAGTACTGCATAATGTCACACCAGCACTCTTGCTGCTATTCCCTGTGATGAGTACACTAGGAGTGAGTGAGTACTGCATAATGTCACACCAGCACTCTTGCTGCTATTCCCTGTGATGAGTACACTAGGAGTGAGTGAGTACTGCATAATGCCACACCAGCAATCTTGCTGCTATTCCCTGTGATGAGTACACTAGGAGTGAGTGAATACTGCAATACGTCAAATCAGTATTATTGCTGCTATTTGCAGAGAAGGGTACATGTAGAAGGAGAGTGCTTGGAAAAACTACAGGAAACTTTAGCATTTTCAATGTGGTGAAACAGTCTAAGTTTTCAGACTCTCAGGCCTCATTTAATGCATGGGAAGCTGAACAATGTGGATGACAAAACTGAAAGTTCTGAGCACTGAAAACTCAATGACACCAACAAATCTGAAAACACATAAAGTGAAGAAGTTTGTTTCTGTCATCATGTTTTCTTGGCATTACCATAAACATAAAGACCAAATACAAATTGGGAGGAAATCTGTGCACAGCTGATTGCTATTTCCGGCTTAGTTTACGAGAAATTACACACGGTAATCTTAGTGAGTGAGTGAGTGAGTTGGGTTTAACGCCGCTTTTAACAGTATTCCAGTTATATCACGGCGTGTCAGCTTAATGTGGGAGGAAAGCCCGAAGTGATGCAGGTCTCAGACGTTAACCGCTTCGGTGAAACCGACGAGCACGGGTATGGTGCTGACAAACCTAGAAACATAATCGGGGCGAACCGGGATTCGAACCCACAATCATAGGTTTCTGGCGTGTCCAAGGGACGCAACTCTGCACAGCGAATCACGGCGCCTCAGACGACTGAGCCACCCATACCCCCCACGGTAATCTTAATCTCTACTTATAAAACAATGCCTTTGAGAGCAGGATATACATTTTAAATGGTAAATCATCATGTCTGGTGATGTTGTATATAAAATTTCATACTTTTATTGACCATGTTTGTTATAGATCTAGATTCTACCTGCTTATTCACCTGAAGCAATACGATGTGATGTTTTATTTTAAAGCGCATATTAATACTCGATAAATCTTTTTTTACACTAAGAATCATAAATAACTTCTATTCTAATCTTTTTTTGAAACTCAGAAACGTGCAACGTAGATCGTGTTAGGTAGGCAGAGCATGTAAACTGTTTTGTTGGTCATCCACCACCTACAACTCGACCTTCATAAAACCGCTGATCATCTATTACGCTCATCAATTATTTGGACCCCGAAGGTAGAATTGTAGCGAGGGATCACTTTCAACAAATTAGCATTCTATTGGTGCATTTATTGACAAATAATAAAATGATATAACTTAGAAACAGAAAAATTACAAAATACAATCAATCATAGAAAAATACATTATGAATTTGATCACTAAAGTGCACAAATACTGCACAACAAATATTCCATGTGCTCCATTTCAATGCATTGTCAACAGTAACATATATACATACAATTTTCAAGAATAAGACTGAAAAAAGTGATAATCATTGTTTTATATGACTGATCAGCTTATCACAAAATTCAGCTTATCACAAAACATTTAACACAATAAAATTCAACCATACCATCAGCAAGTTGGTATGTTTGTCCATGGGTATTTTTCACTGTGAAATATGCATAGCATTCCTTACTCTCAGCAGATCATACATGGACGGGAGAGCTGATATATGCATAGCAATATGGATAACACCTTTCACACACCCAACAACAGTCACAAATACAGTGATCCCTCGCTATTGCGCTCTTCGATAAAGCGCTACCTCGGTTACTACGCGCGGTAACGCATGGCTCCCAAAATTTATGTACACTTTTATTACTGAGAGTTTTACACAGACATAATTGTATTATTGTTCGTTGTTCATTTGCACATAACGCTTCTCATTGCATAATCAACCGTTTATCGCTGAATGGAGTTCTAATAATCTGTTTTAAAACATAAAAAATGATAAATTGAAATGGAATACGTATTTCAGACATTGTGAAATGTGACACATTTAATAAATGTATGATATTACAGGTAGATCTAGGTCCATAAAAATATATACTATTTTGACGTGACGTGAGATAAACACATATTGATGATTTGAGATTTGCCGAGCGCGCTCCCCCGCCTCGGCCTCGGTTAAACGGCTCATCGTCTATAACGCCCACCAATTATTTGGACCCCATTGGTAGCGTTGTAGCGAGGGACCACTGTAGATTAGATATCAGTTAAATACCATCTGCTTATTGCAAGGATTTACAAGAAATGCTGTGATTTAAGAGAAGTAATGTGTATTGCACAAAATATAACATACTTCAAGACAATATCATACTTATACACACAAGTGATATTGTTGCCCAGCCACTGGACATCTTCCCGAGGCAAGTGAGTTAACTGACTATAAAAGTCCAGTTTCCACCCTTGCCGAACTAAGCTGGTATTATGGAGTTACATTTTGGCTGAACTAACCAGTCTATGCATAGTCCAATCAAAATCGCGCACCAAAATCGAAATCCGGTTCGTAAGCTGTCATGCAGATTTCGGTCGATTGCAGGATTTGCAAAGCATATGCACCGCCAACTCGTTGTCAGCAGCTATTTTCCAAATCTTTTCATGTTTTTAATCAAGGTGCTCACGTGATTTGACGCATTTCGCGATGTAAGACCCGTTTTATCACAATATAGATCTTGATTATCGATCAGATCGTCCTGACTGGGCGCCACCATTTTGTGTGAAGCAAACCCAGGTGAAACGAGAGGTGGATCTGATTGGTCCATAGTAGAGGCTTAGAAGGGACATGACTGGTAACAGCCACTGGTGGCGCTACAATCGAGCCCAGTAATTCCAGCTTAGTTCGGCAAGGGTGGAAACTGGACTTTTAAAGTCAATTAACTCTCTTGCCTCGGGAAGATGGCCACTGGAATGTGTCAGGTCACACTGCAGAATCTTGCAGCAAGATCATCATGTTCAAATACTGATGGGAGTAACTAAAGCATCATGTGCCATGTAATCTTGAAAGTCAGCAGTAATCATATCAACATCCACCTTGAGTACAAAAATCATGCGGACTGTTTTATTGACATGGTGTATATGATTTTGATTGGTATGTTCTGGATTTGGAGGAGGTCAGAGGGTGACCGTCTACTGAAATGGAAGGTTTTAACAACACAAAGGTTAAAAAAAATCTGTCACAAAAATGAGGCTATTCAGCCAATGATAACAGACAAAAAGTCAAATCATCAGATATGTCACTTTGTATCAAATGAAATACCAATTGATTCCTATTTTGACATAGATCGCGAATTAATATTGCATACAGCAAACATGCGATGAAATCTCACTGTAAAGTTCTTTAAACTCTAATGCCACTGCACTGTAGTCTAAGTCATAACACCATCTGACATCAGTATAAGTCTCTACATGTAAGAAATATAAGGGAAAGACTAAATGTGCATATTTTTATCCATTTGCTAAAATATTATCACACTCACATAAAGAAATTTTATTTATTTTAATAACAGATATTGAAAAACATGATATCAAGATGTAATTAAACTATTCATAAAGGTTACATACTATTAATGATACTTTCATGCAAAACGTTTTAACAATGGGAGAGATTTCCCTCCATGGTGAGGGGGGTGAAGTGAAATGGGGTTCAACATCACATTAAAGATTATTGCACGTACATTGCAATCTTTCTCCATGTTAAAGTGTTAATTTCACAAGGTAGTTAAAAAGTGTGACTCCGGTAATGGAGTGAGTGAGTGAATATGGTTTTACGCCGCTTTTAGCAATATTCCAGCAAGATCACGGCGGGGGACATAAGAAATGGGCTTCACACATTGTACCCATGTCGGGAATCAAACCCGGGTCTTCAGTGTGACGAGCGAACGCCTTACCTACTGGGCTACCCGGGCTACCCGACCGCACCCCCCCCCCCCCCCCCCCCCCCCCCCAGGTAATGGAATACACAATGACACCCGAAGTTTTCATTTGGACAAAAAAATCTAAACAATATTTTTAGAAATGTGTTTCTTACAAAAAGGAAAACACTAAAACAGTCCAGCAGACATCCCTAAGATGTCATGTCATGAACCGAAATATATAATTGGTACACCTGACAACAAAGATCTAGATTCACCCATAATAAGATAAGATGATGTATCATGTAAAGCAGGTATCAATACTGGCATTACAAAGAAAGTTACAAGGAAAATTAATGTGAAAATACTATTCTGGATATTTATGAATTTATGTTTTTGTGTCCTGGAATAGGGGGAACAACTCATGTCATTAGTGATTATCTTGGATCAGCTGTTTAACGATGTGTAGGGGGGGGGGGGGGGGGGGGGGGGGGGGATTTTGTTGGACATTTTTCTGACATCAAGACATACAAGAAGGAACAGCTATTTTGGGTCCCACAAAACATTTTTTTAACAACAACCAGCAATCTCATAAAATTCAGATCTGAGTTCCCGCTGCCGCTAAACAAAGATCTGAGGACATCCCTTTACAGGTCACGTCAGAACGACCTTTTGCGAACTTTGACCGACCACTAAAATGACTAACAAGAAGTCAACATCAGCCAATTAGAAAGCAGCTTTCTCGAGCTTTACGGCACTCGTTTCAACCTGGCGACTTCCATTTCCGACGAGGCTTGAAAAATACCTTGACAAAGTTATCCCACTTATAGTCTGGAATGTCTGATGTCATAAAACACGATGTAGGGTAAGGGCCCTTTTTGGACAATTAGAAATAATAAATCTTAAAGTTTTGACAAATTTTGTATGGTATGACATTTCTAAAAAGATTTCAAATGGTTGACAAGAAACGCTGTTCTTTCTTACACTTGTGAGTTCTTTTACTTCTGAAAGGCTAATATTAGAAAAAAATGCTGATTTTTCCAACTTAAAACCAAATCTAACTATGAGCAAATCTGTGACCAAGACGAATTTTTTGGCAAATTTTTATAGTCTTGATCTACGTGTCCCAAAAAAATCATCTTGGGTCAAAGACTTGCTCATGCTTAAATGTTAAAATGCTTTTTTAAAAACCTCTAAATCAGCCTTTTTGATACATTTAAACCTTATATTTAAATAAGTCCTAGATATGCATGTGTTGAAATGAACAAAGTCTAGCTCTCATTCACATAAACATATCTTATAACAATCATAACAATTTCAATTGACGTCTTCGATAACACAATCATATTCGTTCACGTTCAGTATCAGCATGCACACTTCTTGAGCTCCTTTTTGAAAGTACTTTCCACAAACTATAAAAATAAATGTTTTCTCCTATACAGACCCCTTATCATACTAACAGATATATGATATAGCACATGATTACAAAATACATTCACCATAAGATATTCAGGATACAGCATTGTGTA
Source organism: Haliotis rufescens (assembly GCF_023055435.1). Lineage (NCBI taxonomy): Eukaryota > Metazoa > Mollusca > Gastropoda > Lepetellida > Haliotidae > Haliotis > Haliotis rufescens. The sequence continues at coordinate 57,943,345 of NW_025964001.1, read as the reverse complement.
GATGGCATAGTGGCATGTGCTTCAACATAACCATTATCCTTGGAAATATACACCCGCCAGTACCAGGATTACATGTTATATGTTATATGATTGGACAAAATATTTTGGTCATCTTCCCAAGGCAACCTTGTCCACTAGCCTATATCAAAGCCTAGTATCTACCCTTGCCACACTAAGGCCACTTTTCTTGGCTCGACCCTGGCGCCACCTCGCGTAGATCAAGAGTTGCGCCCCTTATAATGAAACCACGATATCCAATCAGATCGCTGTTCTGATCTCGTACAGCTTCACAAAAATGACGACTACCATAGACGATGATGACCTCTTTCATGAGATAACGAAAACATTCACGTCTTCATCCATGACACAAAAACATAGGCAATCGTTTTGGGGGTTAAAAGATGAAGAGACATATTCATGTTAACAAAGACAGGCAGCGTTAAATCATTGATGTTGACTTTTAGCACAGGAAAGTGGGCTTGATGTGGCAAGGGTGGAAAAAAGACTTTGATATAAAGGCTAGTTGATTCTATTGCCTAGGGAAGATGCATTTGACAGGATCAGCATGTGATCTTAATTTTGACTTGTTATCATAAGTAAGCATCATAAATATAGTACTAGTGATATATGACGGGGAAGATGAATATATATCTGCATAATGTTGTCCTACGTTGTTGTCATCTCTGTGTAATGATATGTGTTACCATGGTTACCCAAACATGACTATCATCAAGAACCATAACATGCTACCCTCACAATCTATTGCATACACTTTGAATGGAATGTGACAACCATAAACAATACAAAACACAAGCCAACATTTGCAATGGCATACGTACAAAAGACTTGCAAGACAATTACTTTTCTACATTGTTGTATGGGTGAAGGTTGTTTAAGAAGGGGGGTGGGGGAGTAGAGATTAGGGGGATTCATAAAAAAATGTTCCATAAAAATGGCGGGATTCCGCCCATTACGATAGTTGTAACGCTAAGATAATTGTAACGCCCATAGTTTACATATATCAACGATAGCCGTAGCGCTAAGACTGCTTCCTGAAGCGGGGTCCAGGTCTATTATACACACACAATAATGAACCAATTACTGCATGAACAAGTCAGTCTATGATGCACCTCAAGTCAGTCTACGATGCGCCTCAAGTCTATCTACAATGCACCTGAAGTCAGTCTACGATGCGCCTCAAGTCTATCTACAATGCACCTGAAGTCGGACTACGATTCACCTGAAGTCAGTCTACAATGCACCTCAAGTCAGACTACGATTCACCTGAAGTCAGACTACGATTCACCTGAAGTCAGTCTATGATGCACCTGAAGTCAGTCTACAATGTGCCTCAAGTCTATCAACGATGCACCTGAAGTCAGTCTACGATGCACCTGAAGTCTATCTACAATGCACCTGAAGTCCATCAACGATGCACCTCAAGTCCATAAACGATGCACCTCAAGTCCATCAATGATGCACCTCAAGTCCATAAACGATGCACCTCAAGTCCATCAATGATGCACCTCAAGTCCATCAATGATGCACCTCAAGTCTATCTACGATGCATCTCACAGTGTATGAGAGAGCAATCTACTGTATCAGAAACGTACATCCGTATTTTAACAACATGTAATTGCACAAAACCTTCAGAATGAAGGATAAAACAAATACAGGTTTACTTCCCCATAATTAATTGAAACAATAATCTATGATACAACAATCGACCATGATAAACTGTTAGAGGAGGAACATGGCTTGGTACAAAACACCGGATTCTGACATATACATTTGATGTCTTTGTTTTCTACATGCCGAGAGTTTTGTCAAGACAGGGAGAATCTTACCGCTCAGTTTTGGATTTCATTTCATTTTTCTGAAACATTATCCAAATATGACTTTGATTCGTTAGTCCTTGATAACTTCATGAATACATCCCAGGCATCTCTCCTTGTTATTTTGACTTCCTACATCACTTCATCACAGCTGCCATTTCGCCACTGTTGTCAGAACGAGAACGGTGGAAACAAAACAAACTGAACCGATCTGTAACTTGAGGATTCAATGACTTCCGTATAAGGTTTGCTTAAGGTTAAATGTACAAAATACCAGATCATAAAATCCATAAAAAATAACAAAACCATTAAAATAGTAAAACTACACAGAATAAGTATTTTGTAAATAAATGACCAGTATTGTCATTCCGAACTCCAGTATGGTTCGCACAAAAACATGTAAAGGACCTTAGGCTCAAGAAAATATAATATCAAGTTGGACCACGTTGATGATGACGATGGTTGAATGACAATTTGTTTTGTAAATGTAATATGCTGGCAGGTTTATCTTGTATTGCAGCAATAGCTTGGAGGATACCCTCTGCCAGCACCATCAATCGGACTCAGGAAACTTTCGTACATCACACAACCATCTTTCATATGTCCCATGAGTCCATCCACTTGAGGCCACTCATCACGGACCCTTCTTCACTGGCCATTGGACCAGATGTGCCGAACGTCAGGGGGTAGAATAGGTAGAAACTGGAAAGTTAGATTACAGCAACTTAGCAACAGCAACTAAATCCAAAAAGTTTGACCATATCACACGGATTCTACGGAACCTCCACTGGCTCAAAATCAATGAGTGAGTGAGTTGGGTTTCACGCCGCTTTTAACAATATTCCAGTTATATCGCGGCGTGTCAGCTTAATGTGGGAGGAAAGCCTGAAGTGATGCAGGTCTCAGACGTTTACCACTTCGGTGAAACCCACGAGCACGGGTATGGTGCTGACAAACCTGGAAACATAATCAGAGCGAACCGGGATTCGAACCCACAATCATAGGTTTCTGGCGTGCCCAAGGGACGCAACTCTGCACAGCGAATCGCGGCGCCTTAGACGACTGGGCCACCCGTGCCCCCTCCTACAGATCAGGAAAACTGCTATGCATATTTCCTTGTTTCTTACTATATACACAGATATTTAGTAAAATCTAAATATTTTTTACATTTGTATACTTATCCTGCATTACTCCTTAATGCATTCACTGCTTACTTACGACAACTAGAAGGACAGCGCTGCGAAGGTCCTGGGTGAAGAAATAAAGTTGTTGATCTCAAGTCCCAATCAGTGGCCTCCCGTCGCTGTCCTGTGACCTTGATGACACCTAAGGTCATCTTCACATCACTGCCTGTCGCCCAAGCTCTTAGAAAAACATACTTTTGAGGTTTCTGAAGCCAAAGTGGGGAGGCAAGTCTAACGACGGGTGGGCCTTAAGCGTAGTAATGCAGGATAAGTATACAAATGTAAAAAATATTTAGATTTTACTAAATTTTTTACTTATCCTGCATTACTCCTTAATGCATCTGTATCGGACGGTTTGGAGGTGGTAAACCTTCAGAATACAGAAACCTCAATAATTCACACCCTGCAATACGACCCCATTTGGTCGATAAACCGTGAAGCGGAAAAGTTCAGACAAAAACGCCATTACGGTAGGGTTGTTCAAAAATCAAAAACATTGAACATAGGAATTAAAGAGAAATTCCCTATACACGCTTAGTAATAAAGAAAATAATAGCTATTCAGCTAATTCTTTACTTACTGCGTCATAGAGCAGTCGCTGACAAACAAGATTGTCTAATATTCTTCCACTGGTGGCGACTGAGTGACTGCACATGGAAGTTGACTGGCTCTGTATAGGGCGAGTTCATTATTTGCGTCAGTGGTTGGCAATCTGCAGGATAACAACCAGAGGGCCAAACTTCGAACGTCTTCGACATCCTCGAGAGTCACAACGCGAAGGTTATGACTAACGAAAATATGTGTCGAATCTCCAGAAATATCCTTCCGTGATTGTTCCAAAACCACAATTGCCGTGTTGAGCCCTGGTAAGGCTGACACCTTGAGATCTTGAGGGTAATTCGCTCTCGGCGAGTTCCGTTTGATGATCTCGTAGGCCTGAAGGATTACTGCGCGTAACCATATAGATATGGTGTTTGCGATTATGCGACTAACTTCTGTCGTGGACGAACCACGCCTTGTCTTGGAGCGTCGAATGAAAACTCGAACTGCTCGCACCGAGCCCAGGAGAACTTCACCATGTACGATTCCCACAATAGTCGATATCGGTGGGATGGTGAAGAACGGTCGGGTTGGCCTGGTAGTAGATTTTAGCAATAAAATCCCAGCATAACCCTAGATGTCCCGTTCCGTGCGTCCCATGCTCAAAACGGATCCGGGTTGAGTCGATCACATGTAGTTCGCTCACCCGTACCGCCATTGCTAATGCCAAGAGAAACCATTGTTTCCTTGGTGATGTCCAAGCTCCTCACAGCGATAGCCCGTTCGCGGAGCTCTCTATACTATACCGAGAGTGTAACGAAGGTGTCACTCGCTGGGAAGGAGCTTGAAAATGAGGATGCAATGAGGGGCTCGAAGGGGGCCCTCGCAAACCTTGAAGTACCACGTTCAAGTCCCAATCAGGTGGCTGGAACTTGGCCTTCTGATCCTCAAACCTGAATGAGCATAATATGGCCTGTAGTTCCGTGACCTTAATCACACTGTGATTTTCCGGAAACGGCCAACACTAAGATAATTGCAGCCAATTACGTAGTAATGGTGCTACCTTCCAAGTGTTTTTGGGTACGCAATGTAGGAGGTATTCCTCTAGGAATTGTGACGCAATCGTAGGGTCTTGATTCTTTTCTTCCCTGTAAAAAGTCTCAAGTGATCCCCACTTGTCATCGTCGTCTCTGGGAGAGTAACGATAAACTAAAGCTATAGCTTTGCTGCCCGTGTCGAAATAACCCTTCGCACTTAAACGCCTTTTAAAGACGAACCATGCGTGCAGACGTTGGGTGAGGCAATTTTCTGTTGAGGGTGGATGAGTAGGTTGGACCACTGTGAGAGGGGAAGTGAATCGTTTTAGATTTTTCCGAGCTTGACGAACTACCCACTCGCCGGTAACCATGGTGCGACCAAAGGAGAGATCGAGATACCTTGTCTCCTTGATCCCCTGTAGCACCTTGGGAAGTAAAAGTGGTGGCAGAAGAGTTTTAGTTCTTTGCCCTTCCCAAGTGATACTGAACTCGTCCACCGCCCAAGTCTGCGGATCCGGCAACGGGGAGATATACGTCATGAGTTGGTGGCCTAGGCAAGTAATAAACAAGTCAATGTTTGGTTGCCTGAATTCCTGAAGCAGTAACTGGAATGCTTCTGTGAGAAATTTTCACTCAGTGGGAGCCACCCTGTCTGGACGTGATAAAGTATCGGCCAGTATGTTTCTACATCCGGGGATGTGCTGAACTATGAACCTTAGTCACAGCCGATCCACTAGATGGAAGAAATCTGAATGTCCTTAGAAGTGGAGAGTGGGAGTGTGTTGTTCCCCGATTGCACAGGCACCACACCGCAGTGCTGTTGTCTGTGGATATAGCGAGTCGGGCTAACTGTAGTTGATTCTGCCAATGTGATATAGCCAGAATTAAAGCTTCCAACTCCAAGTTGTTTATGTGCCACTTCCATTGTGCGCCGGGCCATAGCCCTGAGCTTATCTGGTCTTGTAAGTGAAGACTCCACCCCTGAAAGGGGACGTCCACAAACAGGTGTGTATTCGGGGAAAACCCGAATAAACAGACTCCGCAGACATTCAGCGCCACAAATTGAGGCAAGGCTCTAGCTTAGTTGGTAGAGTGATGGCCTTGAGTGGATCCTGACTCCTGATGTAAGGGTTCAGGAAAAAATTGAATTGGTCGCTGTTGTAAGCGGCCCATGCTAGTTAACTCCTGTGCCGAGGTGATTAACCCTAGCAACACTTGCCACTGGCGAAGTGTGTGTGGTTGGTGTAGAGTAGATGACAAAAGAAGTAGAAACTTGTGCCATCTGTCCCTCGGTACAGATAGGATATCCTGGTCTGTCTTAAACAGGTCTCCTATGAACTGAAGTCAATAGGAAGGAGAATACTCCCGACTTCGCCTCGTTGATTGTCTATCCCAGTTATTGACATGTGTTGATGATACAGTAGATCGCCCTCCATCTACGACTCGAACCAAGTGTTCGTCACGTGTAGATAGTTATTGGCTTCATTACTCCTGTAATTAGCCATAAGTGTCACTGACATGTCAAATGGGAAATACTACCATTGGTAGTGAACCCCAATGAACTGGACCTGAAAAGTCTACGGTTGGGATGGATAGTCGAGACTGATGAAGAATCAAACGTTCGTTGAACACAGAGATTGTGGATCATTCTCATCTTGTCTGGGTCCTTCATGAGTACCAGGTAGGTGTGAGGATAAAACCCCGGAGTAAAGACTGGGTTGTGAACCCACTCTACAGCTCTTCTTACCAACAGTATGTCTATGTTGGATTTTCCCAATCAAACTGTGGTCAACGGTGGGGTTAACTCTACCCTTATACGGACACCATGATATAGTGCGATAAGTACGAAATCGTCCTTGAGACTTGTCTCTGCCACTCCCTTTCTCAGTAAAGGAATGCTGGTCTTCCCTGAGAAACGCGCGTCTAGGCTTATAATTCCCTGACTTGGACTTTCCAAGCCTTTTGGGAACTTGACGTGCGTGTCTGCGATCTGTTCGTTGAACAGGGGAGTAGATGATCAAGGTTGACGTAATAGACTGCCCTTGAAATCAGCATCTCAGTTGGAAACGCTATAAAGTCTTGGGTGTAACGGTAATCACCGTCAAACTGACGCTGTGGGAAAAACACCATAGTTTGGAAGTGATCTAATCAGATAGGGTTATCCTCTAATAGATTCTGATCCACTGCAAACATTGACGATATTGGTCGCTTAAATCACGGAGCAAATGTGAGTTTCAGAGAAGGCTTCCTCCAATGACCTCGTGGTGTCCCTCTTATTTACCCTGTTATCAGGGGAGGGCGTTACTGACACGAGATGGTCTGCTTCCCAATCGGGTACATGTGCTAAGCTGATCATGTGCCGGTTACGTAACCGAGTACACTGTAAGCCTTGGGCTTACGTCATTGTAGAGACCTTGATTGATACGCAGACGCTGCGCTCAGCGCAGGTCTGGAATGTTGGAACAGCGCTAAGCTGATCGTGCGACGTTTGCGTAATAGGAGCGCTTTGGGTAGCAGTCAGACGCTGCGCTCGGCGCAGGTCTATGCTGGATATGTTGGAACAGCGCTAAGCTGATCGTGCGCCGCTTGCGTAATAGAAGTGCTTGGGTTGTAGTCAAGTGCTGCGCTCGGCGCAGATAAATCAGACACAAAGCTCAAAAGTATTGACTGGATCAAGGCTTGCGTCTAATCTACCCCCATCATAGCATCTCGATACGTTGGTGCTGGTGCTGTCGCCGACGTCACAGATTATCATACATGTATCTGGAAGTGTCCGGCGGCTGAAAAAATAGGAGCAGTTACGATACTCACAAAATCCTCCGGTATTGTTGATTTCGGTGGATGGTGTACTTCTGCAATCACAGTCGTCATAACACCTGCCGATAATAACGGTTGGGTGGTAATGACAGAACCATATGTCATTCGCTATTCTGCGATAGTGACATTCCTCTCGTCTCACGACGGAATAACTGCAAAATATGATTGTGAGTAATCTGCTTTTATATAGTAAACTCGTTGGATTAGAGATTTACATAAAAATTACATTTTGAATTTTGGCGAGCACATCTACGTGCATGCCTATGACCGTGGATAAAGAGCTTTGGGCGATTATTCCACGACAATATGTACACCGAACAAACATAATTATGTTACGCAATTAAACCATTGAAGAAATGGTACTGGAAGAATGCCGTAGAATTGAACAGTAATCTATCGGCAAAAATACGAATTGCAAGGGTATACAATATTTTTATATACGCAATTCAATGTAAACCAAGGCTATTTACATTTAGAGATTTTGCACATCCGCGCGCAAACCAACCAATCGTGGATGATAATCTTGTAAGGTTTTTTTCCACGACAATTAGTAAAATGCTCAAAGGTATGTTACGCAATGAAACCCTTGTTGATGAGATAATACTGGAAGAGTGCCGAAGAATTTGAACACTAATCTATCGGCAAATTTATGAGTTGCAAGGATATACAATATTTTTGTATGCGCAATCCAATGTAAACCAAGGGTATTTATATTTTTATTTAGGGTTTGGAGAGCACATCTGCGCGCAAACCAAACAACGTGGATGATAATCTTTGTAAGATTTTTCCCACGACAATTAATACCACGCTCAATCATAAGTTACACAATTACATATATATATGTATATTCAATGTCTGTACATATAGAGTAGGGAAAGGGCCACCTAAGTTGGATAACTTTTGCCCAATCCCGTTGACCATATATGTCAATAAAATATGTTTAAAACAAACACAATTACGCCATTGTTGATGAGGCGGTACTGGAAGAATGCCATAGAATTGAACAATAATCTATCGGCAAAAACTACGAGTTGCAAGAGTATACAATAGTTCATATACGCAACTCAATGTAAAACCAAAAATACCAACAAAAAACTATTTAATCACATAAACATAGGTACGCAATAAAAGAATTGTTGATGAAGCGGGACTGGAAGAAAGCCGTAGATTTGATATTAATCTATCGGCAACCATATTTTTAACGAGTTGAAAAAGTATACAATAATTTTAGTATACGCAACTCACTGTTACGCCAAAGCTAGTAATATTTAAGAACATAAGAATATGTTATACATACGTAGCTGAGAATTGTAAACAATATGACTACCTTGGCAGGCAAACGATTGTAACACAATTCAAAATGGCGGCGAACAACAATATTTTGGCGGGAAAAAAGACAAGCGTCTTTTCACGCCTAATTAATTCACATAAAACTACACAACATGGTGAAAGTAATATGAAAAGAATACATCACCCATCGCAGATCAATTTTTAAGATTGTAGACAAACTGAAGGTCTAAAATTAATCCAAAAGGAGAGCTCCGCTTGGACACGTCCTAGCTGTGCTGCGACAAGCAGTGATGTGAAGATGACCTTAGGTGTCATCAAGGTCACAGGACAGCGACGGAAGGCCACTGATTGGGACTTGAGAACAACAACTTTATTTCTTCACCCAGGACCTTCGCAGCGCTGTCCTTCTAGTTGTCGTAAGTAAGCAGTGAATGCATTAAGGAGTAATGCAGGATAAGTAAAAAATATGAAAAATATGATTTGAAAAAAAGGCTTAAAAATGATAATTAATATTGTTGTCACACAGGATGAAGACAAGTGAAATGGGGTTAAACGTAGTGTCCAAGATTATTGCACTTATATAGCAACGTGCATGCACGTGTGTGTGTTTGTGTGGCTGCTAGTACTGGTCCGGACTGATGCCGAATTATAGTGCTAGATCACTGAGATACCATGCCGCAGTTTAACATGAATACCCCACTCAGACACAGTATACTGACTCCAAGCCGACCAGTCCTTGTTTTAGCCCTTTAATGCCGAGCGCCAGACAGGGTAACAACAAGTACCATCTTTTATCGTCTTTTGGTATGACACGGCCAGGGATCGAACCCCGGACCTTCCGCTCTCTGGGCGGACGCTCGAGCACTAGACCACGGAGGTAGCCCCTTAATGCCGTGCGCCAGACAGGGTAACTGTATTATCAGAAGTGTATTTCAAACTGTAGATAGTCTCTTGACTGTATATGTCTGTGAAGGACATTACCTGCCAACCAGCACAAAGATGATTAACACCAGCAGCCAGGGGAATACTTTCACCGCCCAGTTCTCCGGCAGTGTCAGACAGAATCGGGTGATGAGGTAGTCCAGCATCACACCTGTGACAGACAGACAGTAGACGTGTCAGTAAATCAGCAACAAGGGCAGGCCCATTCCACAAAGCGATCTTAGCGATCTATGACTATTGTGAGCCTATGTTAGAGTATGGGAGTTACGATCATCTTAGCGCTAAGGTTGACCCAAGCTCATCATAGATTGCCCCAATAATGAGACCATTGCTAAGAAGTTTCAGCATCATAATCCATGTGTTTTCAGGTACATAAGTAATAGAATAGGACAGGCTATGGATGATATGATATGATATGATATGATATGATATGATATGATATGATATGATATGATATGATATGATATGATATGATATGATATGATGATATGATATGATATGATATTTGATATGATATGATATGATATGATATGATATACAAGGTCACTTGAATCCGATTTGAAAAAAAAATCAAAAGGCAGATTCGTATTTGCCATTAGCACTGATTAGCATGATTGACTATGGTTTTGATTAAAATATATATCTTTTGCATTGTATATTATCATCTAAACTTTGCAAGCTAAATCAAGTGATTAGATATATCAAATGGTTGTATAAATGACAATTCCTGTTGCGAGGTCAATAACTAGTCAAAATTAATGGCAATGATGTTTTCATAAACTTTATAATATACTTCACTTTATCATAGTGGCAGAATTCTGCTCACAATATGGTAATGATTATGCCAATATCAGAAGGTTGTCATTTCTGCTTTCAGTTCCGTAAAAACAAATTAAGTCTCGATGACAACATCATTGCCACCTCAACATCCATCTCCAGATTCCAAACCAATTGAACCCTCACACTGTCATTAGCCTCCATGTGTCTTAACCCAATATCCCAAGACGTGATCCCGTGGTGTCAGTGCATGGGTAGGTTACTGTACCTCCGAACATGGCGCTGAACAGGAAGGCGGGGAAGTAGTGGTGGAAGTACAGGACGCGGCCCATGCCCCAGAAGGGCAGGTAGTGCAGCCCCCAGCCCAGCAGCAGCCACCAGCACGCCCGGAACATCTTCTCATTGTACACTGGAAGGGAAACAGACAGGAAGTATGTCACATGATGCATTAAGTAGGTCACATTGCATGAAGTAGGTCACAGTGAATGAAGTAGGTGACAGTGCATGATGCATGAAGTAGGTGACAGTGCATGATGTAGGTCACAGTGCATGAAGTTGGTGACAGTGAATGAAGTAGGTGACAGTGAATGAAGTAGGTGACAGTGCATAATGCATGAAGTAGGTGACAGTGCATGAAGTAGGTGACAGTGCATGAAGTAGATGACAGTGCATGAAGTAGGTGACAATGCATGAAGTAGGTGACAATGAATGAAGTAGGTGACAGTGCATAATGCATGAAGTAGGTCACAGTGAATGAAGTAGGTGACAGTGCATGAAGTAGGTGACAGTGCATGAAGTAGGTGACAATGAATGAAGTAGGTGACAGTGCATAATGCATGAAGTAGGTCACAGTGAATGAAGTAGGCGACAGTGCATGAAGTAGGTGACAGTGCATGAAGTAGGTGACAATGAATGAAGTAGGTGACAGTGCATAATGCATGAAGTAGGTGACAGTGAATGAAGTAGGTGACAGTGCATGAAGTAGGTGACAGTGCATGAAGTAGGTGACAGTGCATGAAGTAGGTGACAGTGCATGATGCATGAAGTAGGTCACAGTGTACGATGCATGAAGTAGGTGATAGGGCATGAAGTAGGTGACAGTGCATGGTGCATGAAGTAGGTGACAGTGCATGGTGCAGGAAGTAGGTCACAGTGCATGATGCATGAAGTAGGTCACACTGCATGAAGTAGGTCACACTGCATGAAGTAGGTCACAGTGCATGGTGCATGAAGTATGTCACAGTGCATGGTGCATGAAGTAGGTCACAGTGCATGGTGCATGAAGTAGGTCACAGTGCATGAAGTAGGTCACAGTGCATTATGCGTATAGGAGGACATCCAGCACACGATTCATGATGAAGAATAAATAATATCAATAGATAATATACTCTGCTCAAAAAGAAAGGCAAAAGTGATATCAGATGTATATCTTACATATATAAATAATCAACAGAAGGTAATCGATTGTTCACAATTTGCACACATCACAGACATTGGGGACCTGTCTGTCAAGGAGCAGTGTCTGTGTTCAGTAGATATGACAGCATACAACCTGAGGCGGTGATCTCTCACTTACCTTTGATAGGCTCAGGTACTTGAATACCACGCTTTAACTTTATCCTGTGTATAACGAAGAACACGAGGAACAAGGCCTTGATAACAAGCAGTCCCCAGAAGATGACAGGATTGCCCAGGAGGTAGATACGGTGGTTCTTGGCAGAAAATATCTGACCCTACAGAAAGAAAAGAACGTGCAATCATATCACTAATTGATTTTTGTTGGTTGGTTTGTTGTTTTACGCCGCACTCAGCAATATTCCAGCTATATGACGGCGATCTGTAAATAATCTGTAGATACCCCACTCAGACACAGTATACAGTGAGTGAGTGAGTATGGTTTTACGCCGCTTTAAGCAATATTCCAGCAATATCATGACGGGGGACACCAGAAATGGGCTTCACACATTGTACCCATGTCGGGAATCGAACCTTGGTCTTTGATGTGTAGAGCGAACGCTTTAACCAACAGGCTACCCGACCGCCCCCACACAGTATACAGACACAGTATACAGACTCCAAAGCAGACAGTCCTTGTTCTATCTCCTTAATGCTGAGAACAAGGCAGGTTACCATCTTTTAACATCGTATGGTATGATGCAGCCTGGATCAAACCACCAACCTTCGGCTTTCTGGGCTGATGCTCAATCCTCTAAGTCGTCACTGTAGTGAAACGAGAACCTCTCCTAGCGGTCAGCCATTAAGATCACTAGTTCCTGCTTTCAGCCTTCTCACAAGATAGGGTTACATGTGACTGTCTGTCTCACCAGTGACAAAATCAAACCCATAAACTTACCCTGTAGTTGATTGGCCACTGCCAGGGTCTGGAAGTTATCTCCCCTTCTTTAGGTTTCAGCCCACTGTTTCCCTGTGAAGGACGAGAGTGGTAAATGAGACTCTAACTGAAGCAGCATATCGACACAGGGGCTTTCTGCAATGGTTTCATAGGATGAAAACTCACATTTAAAAAACATTTTGACTGAGTAATCAAAACGTTCATGAAATTAAAACATTGCTAATTTACAACTGAAACAAGCTGAATTGATCCTTTCATCTTTCAAATGTGTGACAAATGTGGATGTAAACTGCATTTAAAACTGTTATTCTCTAAAGGAGCGAGTGAGATGGGTTTAAAGCCGCTTTTAACAGTATTCCAGTTATATCGCGGCGTGTCAGCTTAATGTGGGAGGAGAGCCCGAAGTGATGCAGGTCTCAGACGTTTACCACTTCGGTGAAACCCACGAGCATGGGTATGGTGCTGACAAACCTAGAAACATAATCGGGGTGAACCGGGATTCGAACCCACAATCATAGGTTTCTGGCGTGCCCAAGGGACGCAACTCTGCACAGAGAATTGCTGCGCCTTAGACGACTGGGCCACCCGTGCCCCCTATTCTCTAAAGGAAGTAGAAAGATCAGACATATGGAGAGGTTCTTTCACATCATACAATAAACCACAGAGCCTCAACCCATCTAATAATGGTTTCTTCCTTCTGACAATGTCAAACTTCTTAGGCTTACAAAATAAAGAATTGGTTCTCAGGAAATGGGCTTTTGAAAGTTTAGTGCGGTCGGGCGGTGTGTTTTTTTTGTTATTCAAACTAGTATGTAAGCAAATAAACAGTTGTGTACAATCAACCTGGGAAAGGGCCTTCCTACATAAATGTATTCCTTGGTGATTATAATACTGGAATACAGTATTTGAGCTAGGAATATTTATGGATTTTTTTTTAAATTTAAAAAAAAATGAAATAAAAAAGAAACGTGTGGCGAACTTTATGACGATGTGGGCAGTTGGTTGGTTGGTTTGTTGTTTAACGCCACACTCAGCAATATTCCAGCTATATGACGGCGGTCTGTAGATAATCGAGCCTGGACCAGACAATCCAGTGATTGATATCATGCGCATAGATCCACGCAATTGGGATCGATGACATGCATCAACCAAGTCAGCAAGCCTGACCACCTGATCCCGTCAGTCGCCTTTCACGACAAGCATGGTCACCCTTTACGGCAAGCATGGGTTGCTGAAGACCTATTCTACCCCGGAATCTTCACGGGTCTGATGTGGGCAGTGCCTGGGCACCAGGACTATTATTTTTTTAGCCTTACCTGTGTCATGACTGCGTGGCTTTCTAGGAACTTCTCCAGGAAAGACGAAGAGTAGACTTCAAAGCTTACATTTGGCACTGGAAAGTGGACAACACACAAAACTATAGTTTCTTTTGAGTTATATCAAAGTATTACAACATGTACCTGTCAGCTGCAGTTATACTTATTAGTCAAATACATGTTGCTCTGTGCCTTTGTATAATACTGATGATGAACGCATGAAACTAAGTATATCTATAAACACTCATTAATAATATTAGTAATTTCTTTTTCCTAAATTGTGAATAAGTGATGATTGAGACATTATATTTGGTATGCTACACTAACATAATTTTGGTGATAACGTTTACAAGGTTGCATTGCTAAACAGTGATGCTATACCTGGTTTTGATGCTATACAGTGATGCTATACCTGGTGGTGATTCTATACAGTGATGCTATACCGGGTTGTGATGCTATACAGTGATGCTATACCTGGTTGTGATGCTATACAGTGATGCTATACAGTGAGACTATACCTGGTTGTGATGCTATACAGTGATGCTATGCAATGATGCTATACCTGGTTGTGATGCTATACAGTGATGCTATACCTGGTTGTGATGCTATAGTGATGCTATACCTGGTTGTGATGCTATACAGTGATGCTATACAGTGAGACTATACCTGGTTGTGATGCTATACAGTGATGCTATACCTGGTTGTGATGCTATACAGTGATGCTATACCAGGTTGTGATGCTATACAATGATGCTATACCTGGTTGTGATGCTATACCTGGTTGTGATGCTATAGTGATGCTATTCCTGGTTGTGGTGCTATACAGTGATGCTATACCTGGTGGTGATGCTTTACAGTGATGTTATACATGGTGGTGATGCTATACAGTGATGCTATACAGTGATGCTATACAGTGATGCTAAACCTGGTTGTGATGCTATACCTAGTTGTGATGCTATACAGTGATGCTATATCTGGTTGTGATGCTATACCCTGTTGTGATGCTATAGTGATGCTATTCCTGGTTGTGGTGCTAGACAGTGATGATATACCTGGTTGTGATGCTATACAGTGATGCTATACCTGGTGGTGATGCTATACAGTGATGTTATACCCGATGGTGTTGCTATACAGTGATGCTATACCTGGTTGTGATGCTATACAGTGATGCTATACCTGGTGGTGATGCTATACAGTGATGCTATACAGTGATGCTATACCTGGTTGTATGCTATACAGTGATGCTATACCTAGTTGTGATGCTATACAGTGATGCTATACCTGGTGGTGATGCTATACAGTGATGCTATACCTGGTTGTGATGCTATACAGTGATGCTATACCTGGTGGTGATGCTATACCTGGTTGTGATGTTATACAGTGATGCTATACCTGGTTGTGATACTATACAGTGATTGATGCTATACAGTGATGCTATACCTGGTTGTGATGCTATACAGTGATGCTATACAGTGAGACTATACCTGGTTGTGATGCTATACAGTGATTGATGCTATACAGTGATGCTATACCTAGTTGTGATGCTATACAGTGATGCTATACCTGGTTGTGATGCTATACAGTGATGCTCTACAGTGATGTTATACCTGGTGGTGATGCTATACAGTGATGCTATACCTGGTGGTGATGCTATACCTGGTTGTGATGTTATACAGTTATGCTATACCTGGTTGTGATACTATACAGTGATGCTATACCTGGTTGTGATGCTATACAGTGATGCTATACCTGGTTGTGATGCTATACAGTGATGCTAAACCTGGTTGTGATGCTATACAGTGATGCTCTACCTGGTTGTGATGCTATACAGTGATACTATACCTGGTTGTGATGCTATAAAGTGATGCTATACCTGGTTGTGATGCTATACAGTGATGCTAAACAGTGATGCTATACCTGGTTGTGATGCTATACCTGGTTGTGATGCTATACCTGGTTGTGATGCTATCAGTGATGCTATACCTGGTTGTGATGTTATACAGTGATGCTATACCTGGTTGTGATGCTATACAGTGATGCTATACCTGGTTGTGATGCTATACCTAGTTGTGATGCTATACAGTGATGCTATACCTGGTTGTGATACTATACAGTGATGCTATACAGTGATGCTCTACCTGGTTGTGATGCTCTACCTGGTTGTGATGCTATACAGTGATGCTATACCTGGCTGTGATGCTATACAGTGAGACTATACCTGGTGGTGATGCTATACAGTGATGCCATACCTGGTGGTGATGCTATACAGTGATGCTATACCTGGTTGTGATGCTAAACAGTGATGCTATACCTGGTTGTGATACTATACAGTGATGCCATACCTGGTTGTGATGCTATACAGTGATGCTATACCTGGTTGTGATGCTAAACAGTGATGCCATACCTGGTGGTGATGCTATACAGTGATGCTACACCAGGTTGTGAAGCTCTACAGTGATGCCATACCTGGTTGTGATGCTATACAGTGATGCTATACCTGGTGGTGATGCTATACAATGATCAACTTTTCTTACTAATCTCAGCATTAGAGATTGGCACTACTCCTATAGTCCTTGCCAAATTGCCCAATAGGACTAATAGAAATTGGCCCTCAGGGTTTTGCTATTTGTTATCATTTTAGGGGTTAGTGGACTAAAACTGTTAGTTTCTATTGCTGAAACTGGAAACAATTTACCAGACTCAGGCTTTGGACTAGTGGCAAAAATTGCAGACTGCATATTGTACCCATGTTGAGAATAGAACCTGGATCTTCATCATGATGAGCAACCACTTTACCCTCTGGACCACCCCAGAATGAGCAGCACTGGAACTATCGGCCAACCAACAATTGTGATAACATGTTCATTACCTTCATACTCAAACATATCCCAAGTCACAGGAATATGAATTGGCTATGAATGTGTTCCAAACAACAATTACAAACACCCAATTACTGGTCACACTTCAACAACACATCTACCACGACCTCGTGGTCAGTAAAGCCCCACAAGGGTTAGGTGGGCGACATGAGCCAAGTCCGTGACATCCAAACCACACGGGTCCCCAAAGACTGGGCTCCCTAATAACATCATCTGTATTCACAGTATTCTGTTTCACCATCCTCCCATGTCCCTCATCCCTCATCCCCAACAATGCCTGCCTGCGACAACAACAACATCAATCTTAATGACACTGTAACTCTCACTAATCCAGCTCCCATGTTTGTCCAGTAAGGCAATATGTACATCCCAGGCTCCGTGGAGATGTCTCTGGGTATTACCATGAATGAATACATATGGGTTGCCTGTGTCCTGCACCATGACTGTGGAATTTATATTCTCTTTCTACTAGAAGCCTATGCAAGTCTAGATCAAACTAACCAGGTCTAGTTAGCTTTCGAAAAAACAATTTTATAGTATTTTTAAAGACATGTTTTCATTGACTAGGTGTTAGTCTAGGGGTTGCCTGTACTTTAGGCGACTTTAGCCACTAGTCTAAAGCGGCAGTCTAGTAAAATTCAGATCAGTCATGTGCCTTTAACTAATACTAGTCCCTTTAGACCATACAATTAACACTAAAATGCATGAAAAATGAAGCAAAGAGCCAAGTTTTGGGCAAGTTGACTCAATAGTTTTTGGCACAGCCTGTATATCAATAACATTAAATGCAACATCTGTTTCTCCAGACAAAAACTTTTTTGATTACAGAAAGTGCTAAAATATCATTTACATACATTATTTCATATCTTTATACATGTGTATACAAATATTTATCTAATTTGTAATATATATTCCTTATCCCTTTGGTGCATGTCAAAAGGCCATATAAAACTAATGTTTATCAAGCAACATTCTGGTATAAAAAATTATCTTTTTCACCATGCATTAAGACAAATATTTCCCACCACAACATGTCCCTGTGCTATCTAAAACATGCCTGCTTATCAAATGACATTCCAGTTTACAGACTAAAGAGTTCATAAATATGAACAAAGGTCTAAATGTCTCCAGTTGGGACCAAAGTTACTCCATCCCTGACAATAATCCTCTGAGTATAGTACACATGTATGTTTGTTCAATCTTTTCTGGTACAGTTGTAAGCCTGCCGAGAGACCGACAAGGTTGTCCTGACCGGGCACGTTTGATTGGGCCTACACTTGTAACCATCCCTGACGTGAGTCAATACGAAGGGAGTACTCAAAGAAAACTATCGCTAAATCTGACTTGGTTAACACCAGTAAAGATCAACATCATGATGTTCAAGTCAGCAATATTCAACAACATTTCAAAACATCATCAAAAGAGATACCAAAACAATTGATTAAAATCCATTCTTCAATTCTAATGCATGAAATACACAAACCATGGCGCCATATGTAATGACAATATTTTCAAATCATCATCTTGTAAGCTACTTTCTGACTCCACAACTATTTGTCTAGCTGGGTTTGGAGTCTTTTTATGTTGTTCCTGTCTTTGGCAAACATTGACTCCTACAATCCCGAGCATATTCCCTCCAGACTCGATTATTTACAAACTGCCGTCATGTTGCTGTAATAATAACGCTTAGTTCTGTTTCGCAATTGTTTGATGCGTCCATAAAATCCCCATGGCAATTAGGTGCTCTACCCGAGACGAAGCTTAACGTTATCATCCAGCAGGCGAATCTCGACGCAGATCCGACACTAAACACATGTACGGATTCGGATCTGTGCTGATGACATGGCCAACCAACAAATACTAAGTTTTAATTCAAAACGATGTTTTCATACAACCAACCAACCACCCACCCAAACCCCCCACCCCACCCCAAACCCACCCCAACACCCACCCCAACCCCGACGTTCTGTGAAATGAGCGACATATTCGCCTGATTACTAATCAAATTTTAAAGAACAATTGAAATGCACAAATCGACAATATGAGTCAAGTAGGTGAGGCTATCGAGGCCAAGTCATTCATGATTTGATGCATTTATATTTGGGAATTCAGTGAAGGAATCCCTAATCAGTAAATAGGCAAGTAAAGGTCACATTGTGCTGAACGTGGAGCTAATGACGAGGATATATTAATTTGGTACTTTCACTGATTCAATGGTATTTATTTCGGTTCAGGTTTAAAGACGTTGCAAAGCAGAAATACGGATGACAGACACAGGGGTTTTCTGGAGTGGCGAATGGGAGACGAACATGAAGTTGCAGTGTTAACATATACTCTACCTTTTTCTATCTGTGCCCTGAATACGAAACGGCTGCATTAGGATGCTGAAGCTGTTGTTGTTGTTGTCGTCGTCGTTGTGATTGACTGATAAGACACCAGGCAGGATGACTCGGGGCACGTGCGGTTTTATGCCCTCCGTTAATTGTCTGCCCTTTGACTACTTGGGTCTTGGAGTAAGTTGCCCCTTCTGTCCTTGTTTTGTGGGGGTGCGGGGTGCAAGGTGCAAGGTGGTTGGTGTCCCAGCGCATACTAATTAGTTGAAAACGTGGCAGAAGTAGTTCCTGGGTGAATACTACATATTACATAACAGTTCCACTTTTGTAAATACGCAGAAGAAGCCTCAACCACAAAGACATATACGACTGATAGAATCGAAAAGAAAAAGAGCAAAGCTTTTCGTTGATTTTGAATAATATTTTGTTGAATATTGTATGTTATATTTATATAACTTTTACCATTTCTCAGGGCACTATTCAAACTTTAAATTCAAAATCCCCTAAATCTAAGGCCAGTGAAAGTAAGGCGTGTATGTAAACGTCATTTCCTTGATGTTGGAAATGCACTTCAGCCACAAGTTTGTGATTTCAAATATTCTGTGTCTGACAAAGGAAGGGACAAATTCGTATAAAACTCATATCTGACGGTCGCACTTCTCTTGAGCTCCTTCGAAAAAGCGCCATATTTTCCACGAAAATAAATTATGACGATATGATGAGCGTCACCTGCCTAATATTCAAAGTGGATAGGTTAATTATCGTCATGCAGCCTCGGGTGCTCTGAATTACAAGTATGTTCTGCTTTAAATTAACACTTTATACAGTGTCATCAAAATCTAATATTTACAAAACATCCAAGTGGGATCGAACTCGAAATTCCATCCACTGTATATATCGTAAGTTCAGCACGCTACCCATTCGCCCACACAGCCACTGATAAGCAGTGGAAGAATTTTGCACGTTATGATTGCAATGTACTCATTTTTCTCAAAGAACAAAGTACAGGGGACCAGATACGGTGGTATTTTTTAACTTTCTGTGTAACACAAGCTGCACGATGTGGGGACTTTCCTCTTTGCACACAGTCTCGTCGCAAATGTGTTTGCCAATATGAATATTCTGA
Source organism: Haliotis rufescens (assembly GCF_023055435.1). Classification (NCBI taxonomy): domain Eukaryota; kingdom Metazoa; phylum Mollusca; class Gastropoda; order Lepetellida; family Haliotidae; genus Haliotis; species Haliotis rufescens. The sequence goes on along the minus strand of NW_025964001.1, from coordinate 57,922,916 downwards.
TTTATAAAACTACAAACGACCGGTGTCCTCTCTCCTGTGTTGCCACTGAAACATCTGTCGGCCGAGAAAGTTTAAGAATGGTGTTGGTGTTCTGGCCCGGCCCATACCTCATGTACGGAATGATCAGCTGGTAATACCACACCCCACACTATAGATACAAAACGGATATAAGTAACTATATCGCCTTGACCCTTCTCAAGAACAATTTCTTAAAAACATAAATAGTCTCCAAATATCCAATTCGATCACGAGAGTCTTGGTAGCAGAGGGGTAGGGTTGCTGAGTTCAGAATCGCAAGGGTTGACGTTCGAATCCAAGTGGGAACATCTGTCCTTTTACGTGGAAACATTTTAGAATAAAGTTTACTTGCAACAACTTGTGAGAGGAAAGTGTGACAATGTATCAACTGAGGTTGTTACGGCCTATCAATAACATTGTTGTAATAATGCGTGGTTTAGATGGCAGTACAATATTGCATAGTACTGTATATATCTCTTGAGCAAGATGGCTTTGCTCTGGGTGTGGAAAAGGTATTATATCTAGCACAGGATGGGATAGGGCTCATATCTACCATTCATGTTTGTTTCCTGCCGTGCTGTGTTGTGTTGCTATCGACTAGTGGTTGAAAATGTCTTCCCCTGCGTGCGTATATTTTATGCTGAGCGGAGCGGGGCTGGGCTGGGCTGGGCTGGGCTGGGCTGGGCTTAATGTTATGTAATGTAATGTAATGTAATGTAATGTAATAATTGACAAAAAGTGGAATAAATATGTGTCATTTTCATTGTCAGCGGCCAGGCTTAAGGTTTAGAACACGCAAGCAGTCCTTAAATTGATGACGTAGATCTAGTCATTTTGCTTTGGAATCGATTTTTTAATAAATATAGCTGAAGAATGATCAAGGAGAGTTGGGTTTTTTAGTATGCAATAGAAGCAGCATTTTTTACTTTTTGGTTAATCGGGCGATACATAAATTTAAACTGCAGCGGGAGAGATGTGATAAGAAAAGTATTAGAAGTATTTTAATAATTTCAGGTCGGGCGGGAGATGATAACGGCCTTATCTTTATTACAAGGGTGTGAATGTCAGGAGAAAATGTTATGTCTCACCAGCTTACACTTAGGTGGGTGTCCAAAAAAACACATGTATTTATCTTTTTAAATGGAGGTATCATTGCAACAATTGAAGAAATGGACATATAGTAATATCGCCTTAAAAATTGTTACTTATTATATATATTTAGGCTTGACGCTATTATTTAAAGTATCATGGTCAGTTGTATGCAAACAATCAGCCTCGCAAGCAACAAACGCAATTATACCCACCTATGATTTTCTCCAAGCCACATACATGTGTCCTTTCCTACAGCCTGTGCTATATTTTACGATAAAATTGAGCCATCGTTGTAATAGGGAGCAGGAATATGCGGCACAAAATTTAAGGACAAATGAAACTGACAATGTCAACTGTACAATGAAATATATATCTATAATAAAATACAACAAACACGATACATAATCTGACAAAAGTCAAAACCACAGATTCTGTCATATGTCAGTGGCCCAGAGATCTAGAATGCCAAAGATGTGCAGGATACAAAACCACAGATTCTGTCATATGTCAGTGGCCCAGAGATCTAGAATGCCAAAGATGTGCAGGATACAAAACCACAGATTCTGTCATATGTCAGTGGCCCAGAGATCTAGAATGCCAAAGATGTGCAGGATACAAAACCACAGATTCTGTCATATGTCAGTGGCCCAGAGATCTAGAATGCCAAAGATGTGCAGGAAACAAAACCACAGATTCTGTCATATGTCAGTGGCCCAGAGATCTAGAATGCCAAAGACGTGCAGGATACACAGATACATAAGATTTGGACAGTGATCACTCAGGCATGGATTCAAGGACACTAAAAGGGGAGCCCTACCATGTTCTTGTTCCCTAGCCCCAAGACTGTAAAAGGGGATCCCGACCCTTGCCCTGATTCCCTAACCCTAAAACTGGAAAAAGAGGAACCCTACCATGTCCTGGTTCTCTAACCCTAAGACTGTAAAAGGGGAGCCCCACCATGTCCTGGTTCTCTAACCCTAAGACTGTAAAAGGGGAGCACTACCCTTGCCCTGATTCTCTAACCCTAAGACTGTAAAAGGGGAGCACTACCATGTCCTGGTTCCCTAACCCTAAGACTGTAAAAGGGGAGTCCGACCCTTGCCCTGATTCTCTAACCCTAAGACTGTAAAAGGGGAGCCCTACCCTTGCCCTGATTCTCTAACCCTAAGACTGTAAAAGGGGAGCCCTACCCTTGCCCTGATTCTCTAACCCTAAGACTGTAAAAGGGGAGCACTACCATGTCCTTGTTCCCTAACCCTAAGACTGTAAAAGGGGAGCCCCACCATGTCCTGGTTCTCTAACCCTAAGACTGTAAAAGGGGAGCACTACCCTTGCCCTGATTCTCTAACCCTAAGACTGTAAAAGGGGAGCCCTACCCTTGCCCTGATTCCCTAACCCTAAGACTGTAAAAGGGGAGTCCGACCCTTGCCCTGATTCTCTAACCCTAAGACTGTAAAAGGGGAGCCCTACCCTTGCCCTGATTCTCTAACCCTAAGACTGTAAAAGGGGAGCCCTACCCTTGCCCTGATTCTCTAACCCTAAGACTGTAAAAGGGGAGCACTACCATGTCCTTGTTCCCTAACCCTAAGACTGTAAAAGGGGAGCCCCACCATGTCCTGGTTCCCTAACCCTAAAACTGGAAAAAGGGGATCCCTACCATGTCCTGGTTCTCTAACCCTAAGACTGTAAAAGGGGAGTCCGACCCTTGCCCTGATTCCCTAACCCTAAGACTGTAAAAGGGGAGCCCTACCCTTGCCCTGATTCTCTAACCCTAAGACTGTAAAAGGGGAGCCCTACCCTTGCCCTGATTCTCTAACCCTAAGACTGTAAAAGGGGAGCACTACCATGTCCTGGTTCCCTAACCCTAAGACTGTAAAAGGGGAGCCCTACCCTTGCCCTGATTCTCTAACCCTAAGACTGTAAAAGGGGAGCCCTACCCTTGCCCTGATTCCCTAACCCTAAGACTGTAAAAGGGGAGCCCTACCCTTGCCCTGATTCTCTAACCCTAAGACTGTAAAAGGGGAGCACTACCATGTCCTGGTTCCCTAACCCTAAGACTGTAAAAGGGGAGCCCCACCATGTCCTGGTTCCCTAACCCTAAGACTGTAAAAGGGGAGCCCCACCATGTCCTGGTTCTCTAACCCTAAGACTGTAAAAGGGGAGCCCCACCATGTCCTGGTTCTCTAACCCTAAGACTGTAAAAGGGGAGCCCTACCCTTGCCCTGATTCTCTAACCCTAAGACTGTAAAAGGGGAGCCCTACCCTTGCCCTGATTCTCTAACCCTAAGACTGTAAAAGGGGAGCACTACCATGTCCTGGTTCCCTAACCCTAAGACTGTAAAAGGGGAGCCCCACCATGTCCTGGTTCCCTAACCCTAAGACTGTAAAAGGGGAGCCCCACCATGTCCTGGTTCTCTAACCCTAAGACTGTAAAAGGGGAGCCCCACCATGTCCTGGTTCTCTAACCCTAAGACTGTAAAAGGGGAGCCCTACCCTTGCCCTGATTCTCTAACCCTAAGACTGTAAAAGGGGAGCCCTACCCTTGCCCTGATTCCCTAACCCTAAGACTGTAAAAGGGGAGTCCGACCCTTGCCCTGATTCTCTAACCCTAAGACTGTAAAAGGGGAGCCCTACCCTTGCCCTGATTCTCTAACCCTAAGACTGTAAAAGGGGAGCCCTACCCTTGCCCTGATTCTCTAACCCTAAGACTGTAAAAGGGGAGCACTACCATGTCCTTGTTCCCTAACCCTAAGACTGTAAAAGGGGAGCCCCACCATGTCCTGGTTCCCTAACCCTAAAACTGGAAAAAGAGGATCCCTACCATGTCCTGGTTCTCTAACCCTAAGACTGTAAAAGGGGAGTCCGACCCTTGCCCTGATTCCCTAACCCTAAGACTGTAAAAGGGGAGCCCTACCCTTGCCCTGATTCTCTAACCCTAAGACTGTAAAAGGGGAGCCCTACCCTTGCCCTGATTCTCTAACCCTAAGACTGTAAAAGGGGAGCACTACCATGTCCTGGTTCCCTAACCCTAAGACTGTAAAAGGGGAGCCCTACCCTTGCCCTGATTCTCTAACCCTAAGACTGTAAAAGGGGAGCCCTACCCTTGCCCTGATTCCCTAACCCTAAGACTGTAAAAGGGGAGCCCTACCCTTGCCCTGATTCTCTAACCCTAAGACTGTAAAAGGGGAGCACTACCATGTCCTGGTTCCCTAACCCTAAGACTGTAAAAGGGGAGCCCCACCATGTCCTGGTTCCCTAACCCTAAGACTGTAAAAGGGGAGCCCCACCATGTCCTGGTTCTCTAACCCTAAGACTGTAAAAGGGGAGCCCCACCATGTCCTGGTTCTCTAACCCTAAGACTGTAAAAGGGGAGCCCTACCCTTGCCCTGATTCTCTAACCCTAAGACTGTAAAAGGGGACCCCTACCCTTGCCCTGATTCTCTAACCCTAAGACTGTAAAAGGGGAGCACTACCATGTCCTGGTTCCCTAACCCTAAGACTGTAAAAGGGGAGCCCCACCATGTCCTGGTTCCCTAACCCTAAGACTGTAAAAGGGGAGCCCCACCATGTCCTGGTTCTCTAACCCTAAGACTGTAAAAGGGGAGCCCCACCATGTCCTGGTTCTCTAACCCTAAGACTGTAAAAGGGGAGCCCTACCCTTGCCCTGATTCTCTAACCCTAAGACTGTAAAGGGGAGCACTACCATGTCCTGGTTCCCTGGCCCTAAGACTCCAGAAGGGGCATTGTACCTATGCCTTGGTTCTCTTATGTGAAAACTTCCAAACCCTAAGACACTTAAAGGGATGCTCTACCCTTGCTCAGGTTCCCAAACCACAAGACACTTAAAGGGGATTCCTAACCCTAAGACAGTTAAGTTCACTACCTTTGCTCAAGTTGCCTAACCCTAAGTCTCTCAAAGGGGTTCACTATCCTTGCTCATGTTAACTTACACTGAGACACTTAAAGGGCTGTCTTATCCTTGCTCAGGTTCCCTAGCCCTAAGACACCAAAAGGGGTGCTCTACCTTTGTTAAGGTTCCCTAACCCTAAGACACTGAAAGGGGTTCCTTATCCTTGCTCAGATTCCCTAACCCTCAAACACTTAAAGGGGTGCTCTACTCTTGTTTAGGTTAGCTAACCCTAAGATACTTAAAGGGGTGCTTTACTTTTGCTCGGGTTCCCTAACACACTTAAAGGGGTGTTCTAACCTTGTTTAGGTTCCCTAACCCTAAGACACTTAAAGGGGTGCTTTTGCCTTGCTCGGGTTCCCTAACCCTAACACACTGAAAGGGGTGCTCTACACTTGTTTAGGTTCCCTAACCCTAAGACACTGAAAGGGGTGCTCTACCTTTGCTCAGGTCCCCTAACCATAAAACACTTAAAGGGGTGATCTGCCTTTGCTCAAGTTACCTAGCCCTGAAACACTTAAAGGGGTGCTCTACCCTTGTTTAGGCCCCCTAACCCTTAGACACTTAAAGGGGTGCTCTGCCTTTGCTCAGGTTCCCTAACCATAAAACACTTAAAGGGGTGCTCTACCCTTGTTTAGGTCCCCTAACCCTTAGACACTTAAAGGGGTGCTCTACCTTTGCTCAGGTTCCCTAACCCTAAAACAATTAAATGGGTGCTCTACCCTTGTTTAGGGTCCCTAACCCTAAGACACCTGAAGTGGGTGTTCTAACCTTGTTCAGGTTCCCTAACCCTAAGACACTTAAAGGGGTGCTTTTGCCTTGCTCGGGTTCCCTAACCCTAACACACTGAAAGGGGTGCTCTGCCTTTGCTCAGGTTCCCTAACCATAAAACACTTAAAGGGGTGCTCTACCCTTGTTTAGGTCCCCTAACACTTAGACACTTAAAGGGGTGCTCTGCCTTTGCTCAGGTTCCCTAGCCATAAAACACTTAAAGGGGTGCTCTACCCTTGTTTAGGTCCCCTAACCCTTAGACACTTAAAGGGGTGCTCTGCCTTTGCTCAAGTTACCTAGCCCTGAAACACTTAAAGGGATGCTCTATCTTTGTTTAGGTTTCCTAACCCTTAGGCACTTAAAGGGGTGTTTTTGCCTTGCTCGGGTTCCCTAACCCTAAGACACTGAAAGGGGTGCTCTACCCTTGTTTAGGTCCCCTAACCCTTAGACACTTAAAGGGGTGCTCTGCCTTTGCTCAAGCTACCTAGCCCTGAAACACTTAAAGGGATGCTCTATCTTTGTTTAGGTTTCCTAACCCTAAGGCACTTAAAGGGGTGTTTTTGCCTTGCTCGGGTTCCCCAACCCTAAGACACTTAAAGGGGTGCTCTTGCCTTGCTCGGGTTCCCTAACCCTAAGACACTTAAAGGGGTGCTCTTACCTTGCTCAGGTTCCCTAACCCTAAGACACTGAAAGGGGTGTTCTTGCCTTGCTCGGGTTCCCTAACCCTAAGACACTGAAAGGGGTGATATACCTTTGCTCAAATTCCCTAACCCTAAAACACTTAAATGGGTGCTCTACCCTTGTTTAGGATACTTAACCCTAAGACACTTAAAGGGGTGCTCCACCCTTGTATAGGTTCCCTAACCCTAAGACACTTAAAGGGGTGCTCTTGCCTTGCTCGGGTTCCCTAACCCGTAGACAAAGAAAGGGATGCTCTACCTTTGCTCAGGTTCCCTAACCCTAACACACTTAAATGGGTGCTCTACCCTTGTTTAGGGTCCCTAACCCTAAGACACCTAAAGTGGGTGTTCTAACCTTGTTCAGTTTCCCTAACCCTAAGACTCTGAAAGGGGTGCTCTACCCTTGTTTAGGTTCCCTAACCCTAAGACACTGAAAGGGGTGCTATACCTTTGCTCAGGTCCCCTAACCATAAAACACTTAAAGGGGTGCTCTGCATTTGCTCAAGTTCCCTAGCCCTAAAACACTTAAAGGGGTGCTCTACCCTTGTTTAGGTCCCCTAACCCTAAGACACTTAAAGGGGTGCTCTACCTTTGCTCAGGTTCCCTAACCATAAAACACTTAAAGGGGTGCTCTACCCTTGTTTAGGTCCCCTAACCCTTAGACACTTAAAGGGGTGCTCTGCCTTTGCTCAAGTTACCTAGCCCTGAAACACTTAAAGGGATGCTCTATCTTTGTTTAGGTTTCCTAACCCTTAGGCACTTAAAGGGGTGTTTTTGCCTTGCTCGGGTTCCCTAACCCTAAGACACTGAAAGGGGTGCTCTTGCCTTGCTCGGGTTCCCTAACCCTAAGACACTTAAAGGGGTGCTCTTACCTTGCTCAGATTCCCTAACCCTAAGACACTGAAAGGGGTGCTCTACCCTTGTTTAGGTTTCTAACCCTAAGACACTTAAAGGGGTGATCTGCCTTTGTTCAAGTTCCCTAGCTCTAAAAGAACCAAAGGGGTGCTGTACCTTTGTTTAGGTTCCCTAACCCTTAGACACTGAAAGGGGTGCTCCACCCTTGTTTAGGTTCCCTCACCCTAAGACACTGAAAGGGGTGCTCTACCTTTGCTTCAGTTCCCTATCCCTAAAGCACTTAAATGGGTGCTCTACTCTTGTTTAGGTTAGCTAACTCTAAGACACTGAAAGGGGTGCTCTACCCTTGTTTAGGTTTCTAACCCTAAGACACTTAAAGGGGTGATCTGCCTTTGTTCAAGTTCCCTAGCCCTAAAGACCCAAAGGGGTGCTGTACCTTTGTTTAAGTTCCCTAACCCTAACACACTTAAAGGGGTGCTCCACCCTTGTTTAGGTTCCCTTACCCTAAGACACTGAAAGGGGTGCTCTACCTTTGCTTCAGTTCCCTATCCCTAAAGCACTTAAATGGGTGCTCTACTCTTGTTTAGGTTAGCTAACCCTATGACACTGAAAGGGGTGCTCTAGTCTTGCTCAGGGTCCCTAACCCTAAAACACCTAAAGTGGGTGTTCAAACCTATTTAGGGTCCCTAACCTTAACACACTTAAAGGGGTGCTCCACCCTTGTTTAGGTTCCCTTACCCTAAGACACTGAAAGGGGTGCTCTACCTTTGCTTCAGTTCCCTATCCCTAAAGCACTTAAATGGGTGCTCTACTCTTGTTTAGGTTAGCTAACCCTATGACACTGAAAGGGGTGCTCTAGTCTTGCTCAGGGTCCCTAACCCTAAAACACCTAAAGTGGGTGTTCAAACCTATTTAGGGTCCCTAACCTTAAGACACTGAAAGGGGTGCTCTACCCTTGTTTAGGTACCCTAACCCTCAGACATTGAAAGGGGTGCTCTACCTTTGCTCAGGTCCCCTATCCATAAAACACTTAAAGGGGTGCTCTGCCTCTGTTTATGTTCCCTAACCTTAAGACACTGAAAGGGGTGCTCTACCCTTGTTTAGGTTCCCTAACACTAAGACACTGAAATGGGTGCTCTACCCTTGTTTAGGTTCCCTAACCCTAAGACACTGAAAGGGGTGCTCTGTCCTTGCTCAGGTCCCCTAACCATAAAACACTTAAAGGGGTGCTCTACCCTTGTTTAGGTTCCCTAACCCTTAGACACTGAAAGGGATGCTCTACTCTTGTTTAGGTTCCCTAGCCCTAAGACACTGAAAGGGGTGCTCTACCCTTGTTTAGGTTCCCTAACCCTTAGACACTGAAAGGGGTGCTCTACCCTTGTTTAGGTTCCCTAACCCTAAGACACTGAAAGGGGTGCTCTACCTTTGCTCAGGTCCCCTAACCATAAAAAACTTAAAGGGGTGCTCTGCCTTTGTTTAGGTTCCCTAACCTTAAGACACTGAAAGGGGTGCTCTACCCTTGTTTAGGTTCCCTAACCCTTAGACACTTAAAGGGGTGCTCTACCCTTGTTTAGGTTCCCTAACCCTAAGACACTGAAAGGGGTGCTCTGCCTTTGCTCAAGTTCCCTAGCCCTAAAACACTTAAAGGGGTGCTCTACCCTTGTTCCCCCAACCCTAAGAGTGCTCTACCCTTGCTCGGGTTCCCAAACCTAAAGACAATTAAAGGTGTTCCCTACTCTTGCTCAGGTTCCCTAACCCTACACATCAGTAGTGGGTGGGCTGGGCACCTTCATTTTATGGTGATGTTGGTACGTGCGGTAGCCATCTAGACTGGATGCAGGTTCCAGTGTTTGGTGGGCAGGCACATTCACCGTATGTTGATGTTGATGTTGATAGGTGTGGTGGCGGGTGGGGTAACTACCTTTACTGTATGCTGATATTGGTAGGTGTGGTAGCCATGTCGGCTGAAGGCAGATTTCAGTGGTGGGTGGGGTACCTTTACTGTGTGCTGATATTGGTAGGTGTGGTAGCCACCTTGACTGGATGAACACATCAGTGGTGGGTAGGCCCTTCTAACTCGGCACATCTTGCCTGAAATTACGCCATTTTGGCACGCAACGAGTTTTGGTACTATGCACTTCATATCATGAAAACGAATATCCTAAATAATATTTGTGAAGCAAACGCATTTGAAACATAAGTCAAGTTCCTTTCCAAACAGAAGTTACAACTTAATGCTGTGCTTTTTGGAAAACCGCACACAGCCAACCCTTCAAAGTCGGGACATCTGGACTCAAAATAGGCCATTTGGGCTTGAAACGGGTTTTGGCACTGTCCACTTCATATCTTGAAAACTAATATCCTAAATAGTATATGTAAAGCAAACCCGTTTAAAACAAAAGTAAGATTCGTTTCCCAATATAAGTTACCACTTATTGCTGTGCTTTTTGTACAACCGCACACAGACAACACTTTTAATGTAGAGATATCTACTGAAAATAGGCCATTTTGGCTTGAAACGGGTTTTGGCACTGTCCACTTCATATCTTGAAAACTATTATCCTAAATAGTATTTGTAAAGCAAACCCGTTTAAAACAAAAGTAAAGTTCCTTTCCCAACAGATGTTACCAGCTATCACTGTGCTTTTTGGAGAACCGCACACAGCCCACCCTTCTAATTCGGCACATCTTGACTGAAAATAGGCAATTTTGCACGCAACGTGATTTGGTAGTATCCACTTCATATCATAAAAAATCTAATAGCCTAAATTATATTTTTCCGACAAACCCATATAAAACAAAAGCGAAGTTCTTTTCCCTAAAGAATTTACCAGTTATAGCTGTGTTGTTTTAAGAACCGCACACAGCCCACCATTCTAATTGGGCACATCCTAACTGAAAATAGGGCATTTTGGCCTTGAAACGGGTTCAGCACTATCCAATTCATATCTTCAAAACTAATATCCTGAATAATATTTGTGAAGCAAACCCATTTAAAACAAACACGAAGTTCCTTTCCCAACAGAAGACACCAGTTATAGCTGTGTTGTTTGGAGAAACGCATATAGCTCACACTTCAAATTCGGCAAATCTTAACAGAAAGTAGGCCAACTCTTTCCTACCCCCTACACTGCCCTTGTTGTATCAACTGTTTCCAACCCCCTACACACTTTCCTTGTTCTATCATCTGTTTCCAACCCCCTACACACTGTCCTTGTTCTATCAACTGTGTCCAATCCCTACACACTGTCCTTGTTGTATCAACTGTTTCCAACCCCTACACACTATCCTTGTTGTATCAACTGTTTCCAACCCCTACACACTGTCCTTGTTGTATCAACTTGGTCCAATCCCTACACACTTTCCTTGTTGTATCAACTGTTTCCAACCCCAACACTGTCCTTGTTGTATCAACTGTTTCCAACCCCTACACACTGTCCTTGTTGTATCAACTGTTTCCAACCCCTACACACTGTCCTTGTTGTATCAAGTATTTCCAACCGCCTACATACTTTACTTCTTGTATCAGCTGTGTCCAACACCCTACACACTGTCCTTGTTGTATCATCTGTTTCCAACCCCCTACACACTGTCCTTGTTGTATCAGCTGTTTCCAACCCCCTACACACTGCCCTTGTTGTATCAACTGTTTCCACCCTTACACGCTGTCCTTGTTGTATCAACTGTTTCCAACCCCCTACACACTATCCTTGTTGTATCAACTGTTTCCAACCCCCTACACACTGTCCTTGTTGTATCAACTGTTTCCACCCTTACACGCTGTCCTTGTTGTATCAACTGTTTCCAACCCCCTACACACTATCCTTCTTGAATCAACTGTTTCCAACCCCCTACACACTGCCCTTGTTGTATCACCTGTTTCCAACCCCCTACACACTGTCCTTGTTGTATCAACTGTTTCCAACCCCCTACACACTATCCTTGTTGTATCAACTGTTTCCACCCCTACACACTGTCCTTGTTGTATCAACTGTTTCTAACCCCCTACACACTGTCCTTGTTGTAGCAACTGTTTCTAACCCCCTACACACTGTCCTTGTTGTATTAACTGTTTCCATCCTTACACACTGTCCTTGTTGTATCAACTGTTTCCAACCCCATACACACAGACCTTGTTGTATCAACTGTGTCCAACCCCTACACACTGTCCTTGTTGTATCAACTGTTTCCAACCCCCTGCACACTATCCTTCTTGAATCAACTGTTTCCAACCCCCTACACACTGCCCTTGTTGTATCAAGTGTTTCCACCCTTACACACTGTCCTTGTTGTATCAACTGTTTCCAACCCCCTACACACAGACCTTGTTGTATCAACTGTTTCCAACCCCGAACACACTGTTCTTGTTGTATCAAGTGTTTCCAACCCCCTACATACTTTACTTCTTGTATCAGCTGTGTCCAACCCACTACACACTGTCCTTTTGTATCAGCTGTTTCCAACCCGCTACACACTGTCCTTGTTGTATCAGCTGTTTCCAACCGCGTACACACTGTCCTTGTTGTATCAACTGTTTCCAACCCCCTACACACTGCCCTTGTTGTATCAGCTGTTTCCAACCCCTACACACTGCCCTTGTTGTATCAACTGTTTCCAACCCCCTACACACTGACCTTGTTGTATCAAGTGTTTCCAAACCCCTACACACTGTCCTTGTTGTATCAACTGTGTCCAACCCCTACACACTGTCCTTGTTGTATCAACTCTTTCCAACCCCCTACACACTATCCTTCTTGAATCAACTGTTTCCAACCCCCTACACACTGCCCTTGTTGTATCAAGTGTTTCCACCCCCCTACACACTGTCCTTGTTGTATCAACTGTTTCCACCCCTACACACTGTCCTTGTTGTAGCAACTGTTTCTAACCCCCTACACACTGTCCTTGTTGTAGCAACTGTTTCTAACCCCCTACACACTATCCTTGTTGTATCAACTGTTTCCACCCCTACACACTGTCCTTGTTGTAGCAACTGTTTCAAACCCCCTACACACTGTCCTTGTTGTGTCAACTGTTTCCAACCCCCTAAACACTATCCTTGTTGTATCAACTGTTTCCACCCTTACACACTGTCCTTGTTGTAGCAACTGTTTCTAACCCCCTACACACTGTCCTTGTTGTAGCAACTGTTTCTAACCCCCTACATACTGTCCTTGTTGTATCAAGTGTTTCCAAACCCCTAAATACTTTACTTCTTGTATCAGCTGTGTCCAACACCCTACACACTGTCCTTGTTGTATCATCTGTTTCCAACCTGCTACACACTGTCCTTGTTGTATCAGCTGTTTCCAACCCCCTGCACACTGCCCTTGTTGTATCACCTGTTTCCAACCCCCTACACACTGTCCTTGTTGTATCAGCTGTTTCCAACCCTCTACACACTTTCCTTGTTCTATCATCTGTTTCCAACCCCCTACACACTTTCCTTGTTCTATCATCTGTTTCCAACCCCCTACACACTATCCTTGTTGTATCAACTGTTTCCAACCCCTACACACTGTCCTTGTTGTATCAAGTGTTTTAAACCCCCGACACACTGTCCTTGTTGTATCAACCGTTTCCAACCCCCTACACACTGTCTCTGTTGTATCAACTTTTTCCAACCCCCTACACACTGTCCTTGTTGTATCAACTGTTTCCAACCCCCTACACACTGTCCTTGTTGTAGCAACTGTTTCCACCCCTACACACTGTCTCTGTTGTATCAACTTTTTCCAAACTCCCTACACACTGTCTCTGTAGTATCAACTTTTTCCAACCCCCTACACACTGCCCTTGTTGCATCAACTCTATCCAACCCATTCCACACTCTCATTGTTTTATAAACAGTTTCCAACCCCTACACACTTTCCTTGTTGTATCATCTGTTTCCAAACCCCTACACACTGCCCTTGTTGTATCAAGTGTTTCCACCCCCCTACACACTATCCTTGTTGTATCATCTGTTTCCAAACCCCTACACACTGCCCTTGTTGTAGCAACTGTTTCTAACCCCCTACACACTATCCTTGTTGTATCAACTGTTTCCACCCCTACACACTGTCCTTGTTGTAGCAACTGTTTCAAACCCCCTACACACTGTCCTTGTTGTAGCAACTGTTTCAAACCCCCTACACACTATCTTTGTTGTATCAACTGTTTCCACCCCTACACACTGTCCTTGTTGTAGCAACTGTTTCTAACCCCCTACACACTGTCCTTGTTGTATCAACTGTTTCCACCCCTACACACTGCCCTTGTTGTAGCAACTGTTTCAAACCCCCTACACACTGTCCTTGTTGTATGAACTGTTTCCAACCCCCTACACACTATCTTTGTTGTATCAACTGTTTCCACCCCTACACACTGTCCTTGTTGTAGCAACTGTTTCTAACCCCCTACACACTGTCCTTGTTGTAGCAACTGTTTCTAACCCCCTACACACTGTCCTTGTTGTAGCAACTGTTTCTAACCCCCTACACACTGTCCTTGTTGTAGCAACTGTTTCTAACCCCCTACACACTGTCCTTGTTGTAGCAACTGTTTCTAACCCCCTACACACTGTCCTTGTTGTAGCAACTGTTTCTAACCCCCTACACACTGTCCTTGTTGTATCAACTGTTTCCACCCTTACACACTGTCCTTGTTGTATCAACTGTTTCCAACCCCCTACACACAGACCTTGTTGTATCAACTGTTTCCAACCCCGAACACACTGTCCTTGTTGTATCAAGTGTTTCCAACCCCCTACATACTTTACTTCTTGTATCAGCTGTGTCCAACACCCTACACACTGTCCTTGTTGTATCATCTGTTTCCAACCCGCTACACACTGTCCTTGTTGTATCAGCTGTTTCCAACCCCCTGCACACTGCCCTTGTTGTATCACCTGTTTCCAACCCCCTACACACTGTCCTTGTTGTATCAGCTGTTTCCAACCCCCTACACACTTTCCTTGTTCTATCATCTGTTTCCAACCCCCTACACACTTTCCTTGTTCTATCATCTGTTTCCAACCCCCTACACACTGTCCTTGTTGTATCAACTGTTTCCAACCCCTACACACTGTCCTTGTTGTATCAAGTGTTTCAAACCCCCGACACACTGTCCTTGTTGTATCAACCGTTTCCAACCCCCTACACACTGTCTCTGTTGTATCAACTCTTTCCAACCCCCTACACACTGTCCTTGTTGTATCAACTGTTTCCAACCCCCTACACACTGTCCTTGTTGTAGCAACTGTTTCCACCCCTACACACTGTCTCTGTTGTATCAACTTTTTCCAAACTCCCTACACACTGTCTCTGTAGTATCAACTTTTTCCAACCCCCTACACACTGCCCTTGTTGCATCAACTCTATCCAACCCATTCCACACTGTCATTGTTTTATAAACAGTTTCCAACCCCCTACACACTTTCCTTGTTGTATCAACTGTTTCTAACCCCCTACACACTGTCCTTGTTGTATCAACTGTTTCCTAACGCTTACACACTATCCTTGTTGTATCAACTGTTTCCAACCCCCTACACACTGTCCTTCATGTATCAACTGTTTCCTAACGCTTACACACAGCCCTTCTTGTATCAACTGTTTCCTAACGCTTACACACTATCCTTGTTGTATCAACTGTTTCCAACCCCCTACACACTGTCCTTCATGTATCAACTGTTTCCTAACGCTTACACACAGCCCTTCTTGTATCAACTGTTTCCTAACGCTTACACACTATCCTTGTTGTATCAACTGTTTCCAACCCCCTACACACTGTCCTTCATGTATCAACTGTTTCCTAACGCTTACACACAGCCCTTCTTGTATCAACTGTTTCCTAACGCTTACACACTGTCCTTGATGTATCAACTGTTTCCTAACGCTTACACACAGCCCTTCTTGTATCAACTGTTTCCAACCCCCTACACTCTGCCCTTGTTGTATCAATTCTCTCCAACCCCGAACACACTGTCCTTGTTGTATCAACTGTTTCCAACCCTCTACAAGCTGCCCATCTAGTATCAAATCTTTCCAATCCCTTTGTCTTTTTGAGAACCGCACATAGCCCACCCTTTTAATGTAGCACATATCTACTGAAAATAGGCCAATTTGGATTGAGACGGGTTTTGGCAGTTTCCACTTCACATCGTGAGAGCTAATATCCTAAATAATATTTGTGAAGCAAATCCATTTAAAACGAAAGCGAAGTACCTTTCCCAACAGATGTTACCAGTTATTGCTTTGTCTTTTGGAGAACCGCACGTAGCCCACCCTTTTAATTGGGCACATATCTTTTAAAAATAGGCCAAATTGGCTTGAGACGGGTTTTGCCAGTGTCCACTGCACAACGTGAAAACTAATATCCTAAATAATATTTGTGAAGCAAATCCATTTAAAACGAAAGCGAAGTACCTTTCCACACAGATGTTACCAGTTATTGCTCTGTCTTTTGGAGAACCGCACGTAGCCCACCCTTTTAATGCGGCACACATCTAATGAAAATATGCCAATTTGGCTTGAAATGGGTTTTGGCAGTATCCACTTAACATCGTGAAAACTAATATTCCTAAATAATATTTGTGAAGCAAACCCATTTACAACGAAAGCGAAGTACCTTTCCCAGCAGATGTTACCAGTTATTGCTTTGTCTTTTGGAGAGCCGCACGTAGCCCACCCTTTTAATGCGGCACACATCTAATGAAAACAGGCCAATTTGGCTTGAAATGGGTTGTGGCAGTGTCCACTGCACAACGTGAAAACTAATATCCTAAATAATATTTGTGAAGCAAACCCATTTAAAACGAAAGCGAAGTACCTTTCCACACAGATGTTACCAGTTATTGCTTTGTCTTTTGGAGAACCGCCATGGCCAACCCTTTTAATGCGGCACTTTTCTTCTAAAGATAGGCCAATTTGGCTTGAAATTGGTTTTGGCAGTGTCCACTGCACAACGTGAAAACTAATATCCTAAATAATATTTGTGAAGCAAACCCATTTAAAATGAAAGCGAAGTACCTTTCCACACAGATGTTACCAGTTATTGCTTTGTCTTTTGGAGAACCGCACGTAGCCCACCCTTTTAATGCGGCACACATCTAATGAAAATACGCCAATTTGGCTTGAAAAGGGTTTTGGCAGTATCCACTTCACATCGTGAGAGCTTATATCCTAAATAACATTTGTGAAGCAAACCCATTTAAAATGAAAGCGAAGTACCTCTCCACACAGATGTTACCAGTTATTGCTTTGTCTTTTGGAGAACCGCACGTAGCCCACCCTTTTAATGCGGCACACATCTAATGAAAATATGCCAATTTGGCTTGAAATGGGTTTTGGCAGTATCCACTTAACATCGTGAAAACTAATATTCCTAAATAATATTTGTGAAGCAAACCCATTTACAACGAAAGCGAAGTACCTTTCCCAAATCGAGTCACCAGTTATTGCTTTGTCTTTTGGAGAACCGCACGTAGCCCACCCTTTTAATGCGGCACACATCTAATGAAAATACGCCAATTTGGCTTAAAATGGTTTTGGCAGTATCCACTTAACATCGTGAAAACTAATATTCCTAAATAATATTTGTGAAGGAAACCCATTTAAAACGAACGCGAAGTACCTTTCCCAGCAGATGTTACCAGTTATTGCTTTGTCTTTTGGAGAACCGCACGTAGCCCACCCTTTTAATGCGGCACATATCTTCTAAAAATAGGCCAAATTGGCTTGAGACGGGTTTTGGCAGTGTCCACTTTACATCGTGAGAGCTTATATCCTAAATAATATTTGTGAAGCAAATCCATTTAAAACGAAAGCGAAGTACCTTTCCACACAGATGTTACCAGTTATTGCTTTGTCTTTTGGAGAACCGCACGTAGCCCACCCTTTTAATGCTGCACTCTTCTTCTAAAAATAGGCCAAATTGGCTTGAGACGGGTTTTGGTAGTATCCACTGCACAACGTGAAAACTAATATCCTAAATAATATTTGTGAAGCAAATCCATTTAAAACGAAAGCGAAGTACCTTTCCCAACAGATGTTACCAGTTATTGCTTTGTCTTTTGGAGAACCGCACGTAGCCCACCCTTTTAATGCGGCACTCTTCTTCTAAAAATAGGCCAATTTGGCTTGAGACGGGTTTTGGCAGTGTCCACTACACAACGTGAAAACTAATATTCCTAAATAATATTTGTGAAGCAAACCCATTTACAACGAAAGCGAAGTACCTTTTCCAACAGATGTTACCAGTTATTGCTTTGTCTTTTGGAGAACCGCATGTAGCCCACCCTTTTAATGCGGCACATATCTAATGAAAATACGCCAATTTGGCTTGAAACGGGTTTTGGCAGTGTCCACTTTACATCGTGAGAGCTTATATCCTAAATAATATTTGTGAAGCAAATCCATTTAAAACGAAAGCGAAGTACCTTTCCCAACAGATGTTACCAGTTATTGCTTTGTCTTTTGGAGAACCGCACGTAGCCCACCCTTTTAATTGGGCACATATCTTTTAAAAATAGGCCAAATTGGCTTGAGACGGGTTTTGCAAGTGTCCACTGCACAACGTGAAAACTAATATCCTAAATAATATTTGTGAAGCAAATCCATTTAAAACGAAAGCGAAGTACCTTTCCACACAGATGTTACCAGTTATTGCTCTGTCTTTTGGAGAACCGCACGTAGCCCACCCTTTTAATGCGGCACACATCTAATGAAAATATGCCAATTTGGCTTGAAATGGGTTTTGGCAGTATCCACTTAACATCGTGAAAACTAATATTCCTAAATAATATTTGTGAAGCAAACCCATTTACAACGAAAGCGAAGTACCTTTCCCAGCAGATGTTACCAGTTATTGCTTTGTCTTTTGGAGAACCGCACGTAGCCCACCCTTTTAATGCGGCACATATCTTCTAAAAATAGGCTAAATTGGCTTGAGACGGGTTTTGGCAGTGTCCACTTTACATCGTGAGAGCTTATATCCTAAATAATATTTGTGAAGCAAATCCATTTAAAACGAAAGCGAAGTACCTTTCCCAACAGATGTTACCAGTTATTGCTTTGTCTTTTGGAGAACCGCACGTAGCCCACCCTTTTAATGCTGCACTCTTCTTCTAAAAATGGGCCAAATTGGCTTGAGACGGGTTTTGGTAGTGTCCACTGCACAACGTGAAAACTAATATCCTAAATAATATTTGTGAAGCAAATCCATTTAAAACGAAAGCGAAGTACCTTTCCACACAGATGTTACCAGTTATTGCTTTGTCTTTTGGAGAACCGCACGTAGCCCACCCTTTTAATGCTGCACTCTTCTTCTAAAAATAGGCCAAATTGGCTTGAGACGGGTTTTGGTAGTATCCACTGCACAACGTGAAAACTAATATCCTAAATAATATTTGTGAAGCAAATCCATTTAAAACGAAAGCGAAGTACCTTTCCCAACAGATGTTACCAGTTATTGCTTTGTCTTTTGGAGAACCGCACGTAGCCCACCCTTTTAATGCGGCACATATCTTCTAAAAATAGGCCAAATTGGCTTGAGACGGGTTTTGGCAGTGTCCACTTTACATCGTGAGAGCTTATATCCTAAATAATATTTGTGAAGCAAATCCATTTAAAACGAAAGCGAAGTACCTTTCCACACAGATGTTACCAGTTATTGCTTTGTCTTTTGGAGAACCGCACGTAGCCCACCCTTTTAATGCTGCACTCTTCTTCTAAAAATAGGCCAAATTGGCTTGAGACGGGTTTTGGTAGTATCCACTGCACAACGTGAAAACTAATATCCTAAATAATATTTGTGAAGCAAATCCATTTAAAACGAAAGCGAAGTACCTTTCCACACAGATGTTACCAGTTATTGCTTTGTCTTTTGGAGAACCGCACGTAGCCCACCCTTTTAATGCGGCACTCTTCTTCTAAAAATAGGCCAATTTGGCTTGAGACGGGTTTTGGCAGTGTCCACTACACAACGTGAAAACTAATATTCCTAAATAATATTTGTGAAGCAAACCCATTTACAACGAAAGCGAAGTACCTTTTCCAACAGATGTTACCAGTTATTGCTTTGTCTTTTGGAGAACCGCATGTAGCCCACCCTTTTAATGCGGCACATATCTAATGAAAATACGCCAATTTGGCTTGAAACGGGTTTTGGCAGTGTCCACTTTACATCGTGAGAGCTTATATCCTAAATAATATTTGTGAAACAAATCCATTTAAAACGAAAGCGAAGTACCTTTCCCAACATATGTTACCAGTTATTGCTTTGTCTTTTGGAGAACCGCACGTAGCCCACCCTTTTAATTGGGCACATATCTTTTAAAAATAGGCCAAATTGGCTTGAGACGGGTTTTGCCAGTGTCCACTGCACAACGTGAAAACTAATATCCTAAATAATATTTGTGAAGCAAATCCATTTAAAACGAAAGCGAAGTACCTTTCCACACAGATGTTACCAGTTATTGCTCTGTCTTTTGGAGAACCGCATGTAGCCCACCCTTTAAATGCGGCACACATCTAATGAAAATATGCCAATTTGGCTTGAAATGGGTTTTGGCAGTATCCACTTAACATCGTGAAAACTAATATTCCTAAATAATATTTGTGAAGCAAACCCATTTACAACGAAAGCGAAGTACCTTTCCCAGCAGATGTTACCAGTTATTGCTTTGTCTTTTGGAGAGCCGCACGTAGCCCACCCTTTTAATGCGGCACATATCTTCTAAAAATAGGCCAAATTGGCTTGAGACGGGTTTTGGCAGTGTCCACTTTACATCGTGAGAGCTTATATCCTAAATAATATTTGTGAAGCAAATCCATTTAAAACGAAAGCGAAGTACCTTTCCCAACAGATGTTACCAGTTATTGCTTTGTCTTTTGGAGAACCGCACGTAGCCCACCCTTTTAATGCTGCACTCTTCTTCTAAAAATGGGCCAAATTGGCTTGAGACGGGTTTTGGTAGTGTCCACTGCACAACGTGAAAACTAATATCCTAAATAATATTTGTGAAGCAAATCCATTTAAAACGAAAGCGAAGTACCTTTCCACACAGATGTTACCAGTTATTGCTTTGTCTTTTGGAGAACCGCACGTAGCCCACCCTTTTAATGCTGCACTCTTCTTCTAAAAATAGGCCAAATTGGCTTGAGACGGGTTTTGGTAGTATCCACTGCACAACGTGAAAACTAATATCCTAAATAATATTTGTGAAGCAAATCCATTTAAAACGAAAGCGAAGTACCTTTCCCAGCAGATGTTACCAGTTATTGCTTTGTCTTTTGGAGAACCGCACGTAGCCCACCCTTTTAATGCGGCACATATCTTCTAAAAATAGGCCAAATTGGCTTGAGACGGGTTTTGGCAGTGTCCACTTTACATCGTGAGAGCTTATATCCTAAATAATATTTGTGAAGCAAATCCATTTAAAACGAAAGCGAAGTACCTTTCCACACAGATGTTACCAGTTATTGCTTTGTCTTTTGGAGAACCGCACGTAGCCCACCCTTTTAATGCTGCACTCTTCTTCTAAAAATAGGCCAAATTGGCTTGAGACGGGTTTTGGTAGTATCCACTGCACAACGTGAAAACTAATATCCTAAATAATATTTGTGAAGCAAATCCATTTAAAACGAAAGCGAAGTACCTTTCCACACAGATGTTACCAGTTATTGCTTTGTCTTTTGGAGAACCGCACGTAGCCCACCCTTTTAATGCGGCACTCTTCTTCTAAAAATAGGCCAATTTGGCTTGAGACGGGTTTTGGCAGTGTCCACTACACAACGTGAAAACTAATATTCCTAAATAATATTTGTGAAGCAAACCCATTTACAACGAAAGCGAAGTACCTTTTCCAACAGATGTTACCAGTTATTGCTTTGTCTTTTGGAGAACCGCATGTAGCCCACCCTTTTAATGCGGCACATATCTAATGAAAATACGCCAATTTGGCTTGAAACGGGTTTTGGCAGTGTCCACTTTACATCGTGAGAGCTTATATCCTAAATAATATTTGTGAAACAAATCCATTTAAAACGAAAGCGAAGTACCTTTCCCAACATATGTTACCAGTTATTGCTTTGTCTTTTGGAGAACCGCACGTAGCCCACCCTTTTAATTGGGCACATATCTTTTAAAAATAGGCCAAATTGGCTTGAGACGGGTTTTGCCAGTGTCCACTGCACAACGTGAAAACTAATATCCTAAATAATATTTGTGAAGCAAATCCATTTAAAACGAAAGCGAAGTACCTTTCCACACAGATGTTACCAGTTATTGCTCTGTCTTTTGGAGAACCGCACGTAGCCCACCCTTTAAATGCGGCACACATCTAATGAAAATATGCCAATTTGGCTTGAAATGGGTTTTGGCAGTATCCACTTAACATCGTGAAAACTAATATTCCTAAATAATATTTGTGAAGCAAACCCATTTACAACGAAAGCGAAGTACCTTTCCCAGCAGATGTTACCAGTTATTGCTTTGTCTTTTGGAGAGCCGCACGTAGCCCACCCTTTTAATGCGGCACATATCTTCTAAAAATAGGCCAAATTGGCTTGAGACGGGTTTTGGCAGTGTCCACTTTACATCGTGAGAGCTTATATCCTAAATAATATTTGTGAAGCAAATCCATTTAAAACGAAAGCGAAGTACCTTTCCCAACAGATGTTACCAGTTATTGCTTTGTCTTTTGGAGAACCGCACGTAGCCCACCCTTTTAATGCTGCACTCTTCTTCTAAAAATGGGCCAAATTGGCTTGAGACGGGTTTTGGTAGTGTCCACTGCACAACGTGAAAACTAATATCCTAAATAATATTTCTGAAGCAAATCCATTTAAAACGAAAGCGAAGTACCTTTCCACACAGATGTTACCAGTTATTGCTTTGTCTTTTGGAGAACCGCACGTAGCCCACCCTTTTAATGCTGCACTCTTCTTCTAAAAATAGGCCAAATTGGCTTGAGACGGGTTTTGGTAGTATCCACTGCACAACGTGAAAACTAATATCCTAAATAATATTTGTGAAGCAAATCCATTTAAAACGAAAGCGAAGTACCTTTCCCAACATATGTTACCAGTTATTGCTTTGTCTTTTGGAGAACCGCACGTAGCCCACCCTTTTAATGCGGCACATATCTTCTAAAAATAGGCCAAATTGGCTTGAGACGGGTTTTGGCAGTGTCCACTTTACATCGTGAGAGCTTATATCCTAAATAATATTTGTGAAGCAAATCCATTTAAAACGAAAGCGAAGTACCTTTCCACACAGATGTTACCAGTTATTGCTTTGTCTTTTGGAGAACCGCACGTAGCCCACCCTTTTAATGCTGCACTCTTCTTCTAAAAATAGGCCAAATTGGCTTGAGACGGGTTTTGGTAGTATCCACTGCACAACGTGAAAACTAATATCCTAAATAATATTTGTGAAGCAAATCCATTTAAAACGAAAGCGAAGTACCTTTCCACACAGATGTTACCAGTTATTGCTTTGTCTTTTGGAGAACCGCACGTAGCCCACCCTTTTAATGCTGCACTCTTCTTCTAAAAATAGGCCAAATTGGCTTGAGACGGGTTTTGGTAGTATCCACTGCACAACGTGAAAACTAATATCCTAAATAATATTTGTGAAGCAAATCCATTTAAAACGAAAGCGAAGTACCTTTCCCAACAGATGTTACCAGTTATTGCTTTGTCTTTTGGAGAACCGCACGTAGCCCACCCTTTTAATGCGGCACTCTTCTTCTAAAAATAGGCCAATTTGGCTTGAGAGGGGTTTTGGCAGTGTCCACTACACAACGTGAAAACTAATATTCCTAAATAATATTTGTGAAGCAAACCCATTTACAACGAAAGCGAAGTACCTTTTCCAACTGATGTTACCAGTTATTGCTTTGTCTTTTGGAGAACCGCATGTAGCCCACCCTTTTAATGCGGCACATATCTAATGAAAATACGCCAATTTGGCTTGAAACGGGTTTTGGCAGTGTCCACTTTACATCGTGAGAGCTTATATCCTAAATAATATTTGTGAAGCAAATCCATTTAAAACGAAAGCGAAGTACCTTTCCCAACAGATGTTACCAGTTATTGCTTTGTCTTTTGGAGAACCGCACGTAGCCCACCCTTTTAATTGGGCACATATCTTTTAAAAATAGGCCAAATTGGCTTGAGACGGGTTTTGCCAGTGTCCACTGCACAACGTGAAAACTAATATCCTAAATAATATTTGTGAAGCAAATCCATTTAAAACGAAAGCGAAGTACCTTTCCACACAGATGTTACCAGTTATTGCTCTGTCTTTTGGAGAACCGCACGTAGCCCACCCTTTTAATGCGGCACACATCTAATGAAAATATGCCAATTTGGCTTGAAATGGGTTTTGGCAGTATCCACTTAACATCGTGAAAACTAATATTCCTAAATAATATTTGTGAAGCAAACCCATTTACAACGAAAGCGAAGTACCTTTCCCAGCAGATGTTACCAGTTATTGCTTTGTCTTTTGGAGAGCCGCACGTAGCCCACCCTTTTAATGCGGCACACATCTAATGAAAACAGGCCAATTTGGCTTGAAATGGGTTGTGGCAGTGTCCACTGCACAACGTGAAAACTAATATCCTAAATAATATTTGTGAAGCAAACCCATTTAAAACGAAAGCGAAGTACCTTTCCACACAGATGTTACCAGTTATTGCTTTGTCTTTTGGAGAACCGCACGTAGCCCACCCTTTTAATGCGGCACTTTTCTTCTAAAAATAGGCTAATTTGGCTTGAGAGGGGTTTTGGCAGTGTCCACTTCACAACGTGAAAACTAATATCCTAAATAATATTTGTGAAGCAAACCCATTTAAAACATAAGCGAAGTACCTTTCCCATCAGATGTTACTAGTTATTGCTTTGTCTTTTGGAGAACCGCACGTAGCCCACCCTTTTAATGCGGCACATATCTTCTAAAAATAGGCCA
This sequence comes from Haliotis rufescens, assembly GCF_023055435.1. Classification (NCBI taxonomy): domain Eukaryota; kingdom Metazoa; phylum Mollusca; class Gastropoda; order Lepetellida; family Haliotidae; genus Haliotis; species Haliotis rufescens. The sequence continues at coordinate 57,898,640 of NW_025964001.1, read as the reverse complement.
AATTGGCTTGAGACGGGTTTTGGCAGTGTCCACTTTACATCGTGAGAGCTTATATCCTAAATAATATTTGTGAAGCAAATCCATTTAAAACGAAAGCGAAGTACCTTTCCCAACAGATGTTACCAGTTATTGCTTTGTCTTTTGGAGAACCGCACGTAGCCCACCCTTTTAATGCTGCACTCTTCTTCTAAAAATGGGCCAAATTGGCTTGAGACGGGTTTTGGTAGTGTCCACTGCACAACGTGAAAACTAATATCCTAAATAATATTTGTGAAGCAAATCCATTTAAAACGAAAGCGAAGTACCTTTCCACACAGATGTTACAAGTTATTGCTTTGTCTTTTGGAGAACCGCACGTAGCCCACCCTTTTAATGCGGCACTCTTCTTCTAAAAATAGGCCAATTTGGCTTGAGACGGGTTTTGGTAGTGTCCACTGCACAACGTGAAAACTAATATTCCTAAATAATATTTGTGAAGCAAACCCGTTTACAACGAAAGCGAAGTACTTTTTCCAACAGATGTTACCAGTTATTGCTTTGTCTTTTGGAGAACCGCACGTAGCCCACCCTTTTAATGCGGCACACATCTAATGAAAATAGGCCAATTTGGCTTGAAACGGGTTTTGGCAGTATCCACTTAACATCGTGAAAACTAATATTCCTAAATAATATTTGTGAAGCAAACCCATTTACAACGAAAGCGAAGTACCTTTCCCAAATCGAGTCACCAGTTATTGCTTTGTCTTTTGGAGAACCGCACGTAGCCCACCCTTTTAATGCGGCACACATCTAATGAAAATACGCCAATTTGGCTTAAAATGGTTTTGGCAGTATCCACTTAACATCGTGAAAACAAATATTCCTAAATAATATTTGTGAAGGAAACCCATTTAAAACGAAAGCGAAGTACCTTTCCCAGCAGATGTTACCAGTTATTGCTTTGTCTTTTGGAGAACCGCACGTAGCCCACCCTTTTAATGCGGCACATATCTTCTAAAAATAGGCCAAATTGGCTTGAGACGGGTTTTGGCAGTGTCCACTTTACATCGTGAGAGCTTATATCCTAAATAATATTTGTGAAGCAAATCCATTTAAAACGAAAGCGAAGTACCTTTCCACACAGATGTTACCAGTTATTGCTTTGTCTTTTGGAGAACCGCACGTAGCCCACCCTTTTAATGCGGCACTCTTCTTCTAAAAATAGGCGAAATTGGCTTGAGACGGGTTTTGGTAGTGTCCACTGCACAACATGAAAACTAATATCCTAAATAATATTTGTGAAGCAAATCCATTTAAAACGAAAGCGAAGTACCTTTCCCAACAGATGTTAGCAGTTATTGCTTTGTCTTTTGGAGAACCGCACGTAGCCCACCCTTTTAATGCGGCACTCTTCTTCTAAAAATAGGCCAATTTGGCTTGAGACGGGTTTTGGTAGTGTCCACTGCACAACGTGAAAAATAATATTCCTAAATAATATTTGTGAAGCAAACCCATTTACAATGAAAGCGAAGTACCTTTCCCAAATCGAGTCACCAGTTATTGCTTTGTCTTTTGGAGAACCGCACGTAGCCCACCCTTTTAATGCGGCACACATCTAATGAAAATACGCCAATTTGGCTTAAAATGGTTTTGGCAGTATCCACTTAACATCGTGAAAACTAATATTCCTAAATAATATTTGTGAAGGAAACCCATTTAAAACGAAAGCGCAGGATCTTTCCACACAGATGTTACCAGATATTGCTTTGTCTTTTGGAGAACCGCACGTAGCCCACCCTTTTAATGCGGCACTTTTCTTCTAAAAATAGGCCAATTTGGCTTGAAATGGGTTTTGGCAGTGTCCACTGCACAACGTGAAAACTAATATCCTAAATAATATTTGTGAAGCAAACCCATTTAAAACGAAAGCGAAGTACCTTTCCACACAGATGTTACCAGTTATTGCTCTGTCTTTTGGAGAACCGCACGTAGCCCACCCTTTTAATGCGGCACAAATCTAATGAAAATGGGCCAATTTGGCTTGAAATGGGTTTTGGCAGTATCCACTTCACATCGTGAGAGCTTATATCCTAAATAACATTTGTGAAGCAAACCCGTTAAAAACGAAAGCGAAGTACCTTTCCACACAGATGTTACCAGTTATTGCTCTGTCTTTTGGAGAACCGCACGTAGCCCACCCTTTTAATGCGGCACAAATCTAATGAAAATGGGCCAGTTTGTCTTGAAATGGGTTTTGGCAGTATCCACTTAACATCGTGAAAACTAATATTCCTAAATAATATTTGTGAAGCAAACCCATTTAAAACGAAAGCGAAGAACCTTTCCCAAATCGAGTCACCAGTTATTGCTTTGTCTTTTGGAGAACCGCACGTAGCCCACCCTTTTAATGCGGCACACATCTAATGAAAATACGCCAATTTGGCTTGAGACGGGTTTTGGCAGTATCCACTTCACATCGTGAGAGCTTATATCCTAAATAATATTTGTGAAGGAAACCCATTTAAAACGAAAGCAAAGTACCTTTCTACACAGATGTTACCAGTTATTGCTTTGTCTTTTGGAGAACCGCACGTAGCCCACCCTTTGAATGCGGCACACATCTAATGAAAATATGCCAATTTGGCTTGAAATGGGTTTTGGCAGTGTCCACTGCACAACGTGAAAACTAATATCCTAAATAATATTTGTGAAGCAAACCCATTTAAAACATAAGCGAAGTACCTTTCCCATCAGATGTTACTAGTTATTGCTTTGTCTTTTGGAGAACCGCACGTAGCCCACCCTTTTAATGCGGCACATATCTTCTGAAAATAGGCCAATTTGGCTTGAAACGGGTTTTGGCAGTGTCCACTTTACATCGTGAGAGCTTATATCCTAAATAATATTTGTGAAGCAAACCCATTGAAAACAAAAGCGAAGTACCCTTCCACACAGATGTTACCAGTTATTGCTTTGTCTTTTGGAGAACCGCACGTAGCCCACCCTTTTAATGCGGCACATATCTAATGAAAATACGCCAATTTTTGCTTGAAACGGGTTTGGGCAGTGTCCACTTTACATCGTGAGAGCTTATATCCTAAATAATATTTGTGAAGCAAACCCATTTAAAACGAAAGCGAAGTACCTTTCCACACAGATGTTACCAGTTATTGCTTTGACTTTTGGAAAACCGCACGTAGCCCACCCTTTTAATGCGGCACTCTTCTTCTACAAATAGGCCAATTTGGCTTGAGACGGGTTTTGGCAGTGTCCACTTTACATCGTGAGAGCTTATATCCCAAATAATATTTGTGAAGCAAACCCATTTAAAACAAAAGCGAAGTACCCTTCCACACAGATGTTACCAGTTATGGTTTTGTCTTTTGGAGAACCGCACGTAGCCCAGCCTTTTAATGCGGCAGACATCTAATGAAAATACGCCAATTTGGCTTGAAATGGGTTTTGGCAGTGTCCACTTTACATCGTGAGAGCTTATATCCCAAATAATATTTTTGAAGCAAACCCATTTAAAACAAAAGCGAAGTACCCTTCCACACAGATGTTACCAGTTATGGTTTTGTCTTTTGGAGAACCGCACGTAGCCCACCCTTTTAATGCGGCACAAATCTAATGAAAATACGCCAATTTGGCTTGAGACGGGTTTTGGCAGTATCCACTTTACATCGTGAGAGCTTATATCCTAAATAATATTTGTGAAGCAAACCCATTTAAAACGAAAGCGAAGTACCTTTCCCAACAGATGTTACCAGTTATTGCTTTGTCTTTTGGAGAACCGCACGTAGCCCACCCTTTTAATGCGGCACATATCTAATGGAAATACGCCAATTTGGCTTGAAACGGGGTTTTGGCAGTGTCCACTGCACAACGTGAAAACTAATATCCTAAATAATATTTGTGAAGCAAATCCATTTAAAACGAAAGCGAAGTACCTTTCCCAACAGATGTTACCAGTTATTGCTTTGTCTTTTGGAGAACCGCACGTAGCCCACCCTTTTAATGCGGCACACATCTAATGAAAATAGGCCAATTTGGCTTGAAATGGGTTGTGGCAGTGTCCACTGCACAACGTGAAAACTAATATCCTAAATAATATTTGTGAAGCAAACCCATTTAAAACGAAAGCGAAGTACCTTTCCACACAGATGTTACCAGTTATTGCTTTGTCTTTTGGAGAACCGCACGTAGCCCACCCTTTTAATGCGGCACACATCTAATGAAAATAGGCCAATTTGGCTTGAAAAGGGTTTTGGCAGTGTCCACTGCACAACGTGAAAACTAATATCCTAAATAATATTTGTGAAGCAAATCCATTTAAAACGAAAGCGAAGTACCTTTCCCAACAGATGTTACCAGTTATTGCTTTGTCTTTTGGAGAGCCGCACGTAGCCCACCCTTTTAATGCGGCACACATCTAATGAAAACAGGCCAATTTGGCTTGAAATGGGTTGTGGCAGTGTCCACTGCACAACGTGAAAACTAATATCCTAAATAATATTTGTGAAGCAAACCCATTTAAAACGAAAGCGAAGTACCTTTCCACACAGATGTTACCAGTTATTGCTTTGTCTTTTGGAGAACCGCACGTAGCCCACCCTTTTAATGCGGCACTTTTCTTCTAAAAATAGGCTAATTTGGCTTGAGAGGGGTTTTGGCAGTGTCCACTTCACAACGTGAAAACTAATATCCTAAATAATATTTGTGAAGCAAATCCATTTAAAATGAAAGCGAAGTACCCTTCCACACAGATGTTACCAGTTATTGCTTTGTCTTTTGGAGAACCGCACGTAGCCCACCCTTTTAATTGGGCACATATCTAATGAAAATATGCCAATTTGGCTTGAAATGGGTTGTGGCAGTGTCCACTTCACAACGTGAAAACTAATATCCTAAATAATCTTTGTGAAGCAAACCCATTTAAAATGAAAGCGAAGTACCCTTCCACACAGATGTTACCAGTTATTGCTTTGTCTTTTGGAGAACCGCACGTAGCCAACCCTTTTAATGCGGCACACATCTAATGAAAATATGCCAATTTGGCTTGAAATGGGTTTTGGCAGTGTCCACTGCACCACGTGAAAACTAATATCCTAAATAATATTTGTGAAGCAAACCCATTTAAAATGAAAGCGAAGTACCTTTCACAACAGATGTTACCAGTTATTGTTGTGCCTTTGGGAGAATCGCACACAGCCCACCCTTCTAATTCGCCACATATCTAAAAGTATGAATAGTAGTAGTCGTAGTAGTGGTAGTAGCATTAGTAGAAGTAGTTATAGCAGTAGTGCTAGCTGTAGACATATTAGTAGCAGCAGCAGCAGTAGCAATAGTAGTAGCGGTAGTAGCGGCAGTAGTAGAACTAGAAATGGTGGTAGTAGCAATACTGGTAGTAGTTGTGGTAGCAGTAGTAGTTGCAGGAGTTGAGTAGTAGCAATAGAGTAGTTGTAGCAGTAGTGGTAGTACTGGTAGTAGTAGTAGTTGCAGGAACAGAGTTGAAGTAGTTGTAGTAGTAGTGGCATTAGCAGTAGTGTTTGTTTCGTTTGTTTGTTGTTTAACGCCACACTGAGCAATATTCCAGCACTGTGACAGCAGGTTGTTAATAATCGAGTCTGGACTGGACAAACTAGTGATTGACATCATGAGCCTCGATTCGCGCAATGGGGATACGATGACATGGATCAACCAAGTCAGCGAGCCTGACCACCCGATACCGTTAGTCGCCTCTTGCGGCAAGCATAGTCGCCTTTTACGGCAAGCATGGGTTGCTGAGGACCTATTCTACCCCGATCGTCACGGGTCAGGAGAAGTTTTATTTGTAGTAGTTGCAGGAAAGTAATACTTGTTGTGGTAGCAAAATAATAGAAAATGCCTATTGCCGTCACACAACCGCCGAACTGTCACAGCTCAACTCTATGGTCTTTCGAGTTATCTGCCCTTGTTTGGAAACAAATCGCCAGCGCACAAAGTCAGCAAAGGTGGCTGAGTGGGTCAGATCGCTGGCTTTGTGTGCTGGCGATTTAGTGCATCACTCTGGCAGTGTGGGTTCGAATCCCGGACGGGACCCGAAAAAGTACCAAAATCTGTACTTTACTAAGAAAATGATATCTCAAACATAACATTTGTTACCTCCCACAAGATTGATCTACATTGAATGGCACTTTCCTTTCTCTTTTCAGATCGGTGCCGCCTTCTGATCCATGTCAGACAACTCTGTCACTCGGGAATATTGCTATAGTCCGTGACAGGTAGAGAGACGTTGCCATTACGGCCAGCAACACCAACAATGACATCTTATGAACTGTTATGGAATGACATTCAATATTCGGGAGGTGGGGGGAAATCAGAATGTGTTCGTATTTCATATATTATATCAACTACATTCAGTCGCAATATGAAGTACGGATCTAAATTTCCTTTAACGGAACATTTAAAATGTCTCGGTTTTCTTCGGATATTTCCTTAATTAATTACGGACTACTGTGCGTATTTTAATGACGCCTTTTACTTTAATTCAACGCCGGTTGCCACAATTTGTCTACATAATTATAATGAAATTGTGATAAAAGAAAGAAAGAAACAGGTAATGGTCTTAATGCTTAATATCTCAAGTTTCTGAGCCTTGAATACCAGTTTAATAAAGAGTATCAAGGACACGTAAAGATACATTGTTGAATTCCTAGTATATATTTACCACTAGTGTGTGTTTGTTTCCATGTTTCCTTTCTAACTGGCCTATGCCTAGTCTGTACCTAGCCTGTAACAAGCATTTACATAACCTGTACCTAGCCTGTAGCTAGCCTTTTCCTAGCTTGTACCTGACCTGTATCAAGCCTGTACCTAGCCTTTACCTACCCTGTAACTAGTCTGTAACTAGCCTGTAACTAGCCTGTTCCTAGCTTGTACCTGGCCTGTACTGACCCTGTAACAAACCTATACCTAGCCTGGTCCTAGCCTGCACCTAGCCTGTAACTAGCCTGTACCTAGCCTGTAACTAACCTATACCTAGCCTGTAACTAGCCTGTACCTAGCCTGTAACTAGCCTGTACCTAGCCTGGTCCTAGCCTGCACCTAGCCTGTAACTAGGCTGTAACTAGCCTGTACCTAGCCTGCACCTACCCTGTAACTAGGCTGTAACTAGCCTGTACCTAGCCTGCACCTAGCCTGTAACTAGGCTGTAACTAGCCTGTACCTAGCCTGTAACTAACCTATACCTAGCCTGTAACTAGCCTGTAACTAGCCTGTAACTAGCCTGTACCTAGCCTGGTCCTAGCCTGCACCTAGCCTGTACCTAGCCTGTACCTAGCCTGTAACTAGCCTGTACCTAGCCTGCACCTACCCTGTAACTAGCCTGTACCTAGCCTGTAACTAGCCTGTACCTAGCCTGGTCCTAGCCTGCACCTAGCCTGTACCTAGCCTGTACCTAGCCTGTAACTAGCCTGTACCTAGCCTGTACCTAGCCTGTAACTAGCCTGTACCTAGCCTGCACCTAACCTGTACCTAACCTGTACCTAGCCTGTACCTAGCCTGCACCTAAGCTGTACCTAGCCTGCACCTAGCCTGTAACTAGCCTGTACCAGCATGTACCTAACCTATACCTAGCCTGCACCTAACCTGTACCTAACCTGCACGTAGCCTGTACCTAGCCTGCACCTAAGCTGTACCTAGCCTGCACCTAGCCTGCACCTAACCTGTACCTAACCTGCACGTAGCCTGTACCTAGCCTGTACCTAGCCTGTACCTAACCTGTACCTAACCTGTACCTAGCCTGCACCTAACCTGTACCTAGCCTGCACCTAAGCTGTACCTAGCCTGCAACTAAGCTGTACCTAGCCTGCACCTAGCCTGCACCTAACCTGTACCTAGCCTGCACCTAACCTGTACCTAGCCTGCACCTAGCCTGTAACTAGCCTGTACCTAGCCTGTACCTAGCCTGCACCTAAGCTGTACCTAGCCTGTAACTAGCCTGTACCTAGCCTGCACGTAGCCTGTAACTAGCCTGCACCTAGCCTGTAACTAGCCTGCACCTAGCCTGTAACTAGCCTGCACGTAGCCTGTTACTAGCCTGCACCTAGCCTGTACCTAACCTGCACGTAGCCTGTAACTAGCCTGCACCTAGCCTGTAACTAGCCTGCACGTAGCCTGTAACTAGCCTGCACCTAAGCTGTACCTAGCCTGCACCTAACCTGTACCTAGCCTGTACCTAACCTGTACCTAACCTGCACCTAAGCTGTACCTAGCCTGCACCTAGCCTGTAACTAGCCTGTACCAGCATGTAACTAGCTTGTAACTAACCAGTAAGTAGTCTGTAACTAACCTATACCTAGCCTGTACCTAGCCTGTACCTAACCTGTACCTAGCCTGCACCTAACCTGTACCTAACCTGTACCTAGCCTGTACCTAGCCTGCACCTAAGCTGTACCTAGCCTGCACCTAGCCTGTAACTAGCCTGTACCAGCATGTACCTAACCTGTACCTAGCCTGCACCTAACCTGTACCTAACCTGCACGTAGCCTGTACCTAGCCTGCACCTAACCTGCACCTAACCTGCACGTAGCCTGTACCTAGCCTGCACCTAAGCTGTACCTAGCCTGCACCTAGCCTGTAACTAGCCTGTACCTAGCCTGCACCTAAGCTGTACCTAGCCTGCACCTAGCCTGTAACTAGCCTGTACCTAGCCTGCACCTAAGCTGTACCTAGCCTGCACCTAGCCTGTAACTAGCCTGTACCAGCATGTACCTAGCCTGTACCTAGCCTGTACCTAGCCTGCACCTAAGCTGTACCTAGCCTGCACCTAGCCTGTAACTAGCCTGTACCTAGCCTGCACCTAAGCTGTACCTAGCCTGCACCTAGCCTGTAACTAGCCTGTACCAGCATGTACCTAACCTGTACCTAGCCTGCACCTAACCTGTACCTAACCTGCACGTAGCCTGTACCTAGCCTGCACCTAACCTGTACCTAACCTGCACGTAGCCTGTACCTAGCCTGCACCTAAGCTGTACCTAGCCTGCACCTAGCCTGTAACTAGCCTGTACCAGCATGTAACTAGCTTGTAACTAACCAGTAAGTAGTCTGTAACTAACCTGTACCTAGAGTGTGCTTAGCCTGTAACTAGCCTTTATTCAACTAGCATGTATCAGACCTGTAACGGGCCCATAACTAGCCCGTAACTAGTCTGTAACTAGCCTATACGTAGCATGTAACTAGCTTGTACCTAGCCTGTAACTGGCCTGTACCTAGCCTCTATCTAACCTGCAACTAGCCTCTACCTAACCTGTATTAAACTAGCATGTACCTAGCTTGTAAACTGCCTGTATTACTTGTACTTAGCCTTTTACTACCCTGTACGTAGCATGTAACTAGCCAGTAAGTAGTCTGTAACTAGCCTGTGTTAAACTGGCCTGTACGTAGCCTCTAACTTATCTGTATCTAGCCTGTAACTAACCTGTATTAAACTAACATTAAACTAAACTACCTGGCCTTTAGCTAACCTGTACCTAGTCTCTAACTAGCCTGCAGCTGGCCTGTAACTAGCCATTATCAAACTAACCTGTACCTAGCCTGTAACTAGCCTGCATTAAACTAACATGTACCTAGCTTGTGACTAGCCTGTATCAAACTAACCTATACCAAGCCTGTAACTAGCCTGTATGAAACTAGCCTGCAATAAGCTTGTAACTAGCCTGTAACTAGTCTGTAACTAGCCAGTATTAAACTTACCTGTGCCTAGCATGTACCTATCATGAAACTAACCTGCAACTAGCCTCTAGCTAGCCTTTGCCTTGTCTGTAATTATCGTGTAAAGAGTCTGTGATTAACCTGTACCTGCCCTGTACCTAGCCTGCATTTAACTAGTGTGTAACTTGCTTCTAACAAGCCTCTAACCAGTCTGTAACTAGCCTGTAACAAGTTTGTATTGAACGTGCCTGTACTTTGCCTGAAACTAGCCTGTAAAGAGTCTGTGATTAACTATTCTGCATGAAACACGCCTGTAACATGCATGTAGCAGGCCTGTAGCTAGTCTGTAACTAGCTTGTCACTAGCCTGCATTAAACTAGCCTGTAACTAGCTTGTACCAATCCTGTAACTAGCCTGTATTAAACTAGCCTGTACCTAGCATGCAACTAGCCAGTAAGTAGACTGTAACTAGCCTGTATCTAGCCATAAACTGGTATGTAACTAGCTTATAACTTGCTTTTTACTAGAATGTAACTAGCCTGTAACTAACCTTTAACTAGTCTGTAACTACCTTGAAGCTTGCCTGTTAACAGAATGTATCTAGAATGTATCTAGCCTCTAACTAGCCTGTAACTAGCCCATAACTAGCCTGTAACTTGAATTTTACTAACCGGTAAGTAGCCTGTAATTAGTCTGTAACTAGCCTGTAACTAGCCTGCATTAGCCTGTACCTAGCCTGCATGTGCACCTCTGACGGTGTCGCTGTTCTAAAGACCCAGATTTTGCCAGATTACAGTAATACATCTAGAACATGTCTTAACCCCTTGATGCTGGAAGTACATGTAGAACATGTCTTAACCCCATTTATGCTAGTAGTACATGTAGAACATGTCTTAACCCATTTTATGCCAGTAGTACATGTAGAACATGTCTTAACCCCATTTATGCTAGTAGTACACGTAGAACATGTCTTAACCCTTTTTATGCCAGTAGTACATGTAGAACACGTCTTAACCCATTTTATGCCAGTAGTACATGTAGAACACGTCTTAACCCCATTTATGCTAGTAGTACACGTAGAACACGTCTTAACCCCCTTTATGCCAGTAGTACATGTAGAACACGTCTTAACCCCCTTTATGCCAATAGTACATGTAGAGCACGTCTTAACCCATTTTATGCCAGTAGTACATGTAGAACATGTCTTAACCCCATTTATGCTAGTAGTACATGTAGAACATGTCTTAACCCATTTTATGCCAGTAGTACATGTAGAACATGTCTTAACCCCATTTATGCTAGTAGTACATGTAGAACACGTCTTAACCCATTTTATGCCAGTAGTACATGTAGAACATGTCTTAACCCCATTTATGCTGGTAGTACATGTAGAACATGTCTTAACCCCATTTATGCTAGTAGTACGTGTAAAACATGTCTTAATCCCCTTGATGCTAGTAGTACATGTAAAACACGTCTTAACCCCCTTGAGGCTAGTAGTACATTTAGACCACGTCTTAACCCCCTTGATGCTTATAGAGTAGTTGATGCGCAGAAAACGTATTTACAAATTCAGACCCATGAGTTGTTGTAGAGACGCCCCAGCAGCTGTAGATTTATCTATATAGGCAACCATGCTCCAAAGTCCTAGATTAGCAATACTGGCATCAGTGGTAGAACGTTTGTCAAAACCTTGTACAATCCTGGCAAAGTAGCGCTGGGTGCTTTCAGCTAATTCAAGATTTTAACCATGCAGAGGTAGTAATTCACATCCATACGAACTTGTTGTTAAAATCATTCTTTTCCATACCTTAATACTTGCATACTGATGTAAGTCACTACTATTTAGACCAACAGAGAGGAGAGAATTATAATAGCAGTAATAGAACGCCTTGCTTTTGTGCAGGTATCTTCAATATATAATTTGAAAGAAAGATTACTTTGTAGAGCATCACCCGCATATTTTACGTTATCAAACCCAGGTATGTCATAATCCCAAAGGTGATAAACATACGTACACAATAATTGCTTCTTTTTAGGAAACACAACAATTTTACTTTTCGATGCATTATAAGTTAATCGCCATTTGGATGCGTAATTAACAACTGTATCTGAAGCTTTTTGTAAACCTTTAGGGCTGTAACTGAATAGAATCATCAGCAAGTAACACGCATGGTAAACTAACATTATATATACATGTTCCTGTATCTAACTGCCGAAACTCAGTTACGAGGTCATTTATGTACACAAGAAAAATATGCTGAGGAGGTGATTTGTTCCGCCTCAGTTTCTGTACATATCTAGTGACTTCCTGGACGGATATTTCAGCACACTGTACATTATCAACACATGAATTAGATTCATTACCACAGGCTTATTTCTCAATGTCATAGTCAATAGCATCTTTAAAGTCTTAATCCAACTGGTCAGAGTCATATGGTTTTGCTAACTCCACCTAGTACCTACCCCAAAGCTGACATATGTCAGTGGGGGTTGTTACATTACGGTCATCATATGTAAGTGTCATTGGTCAAGTGTCGCGATCTCGCGTTCTCGTAATTGTTTGATGCGTCCATAAAATCACTATGGCTATATTGGTGCGCTACTCCGTCCGTGGCTTGATGTCGGTAGATGTGGAAGCCATCACGACTGGATGCAGATATCAGAGGTGGGTGGGGTAGCCAACTTCACTGTATGCTGATGTCGGTAGGTGTGGTAGCCATCACGACTGGATGCAGATATCAGAGGTGGGTGGGGTAGCCGACTTCACTGTATGCTGATGTCGGTAGATGTGGTAGCCATCACGACTGGATGCAGATATCAGAGGTGGGTGGGGTAGCCACCTTCACTGTATGCTGATGTCGGTAGGTGTGGTAGCCATCACGACTGGATGCAGATATCAGAGGTGGGTGGGGTAGCCACCTTCACTGTATGCTGATGTCGGTAGATGTGGAAGCCATCACGACTGGATGCAGATATCAGAGGTGGGTGGGGTAGCCAACTTCACTGTATGCTGATGTCGGTAGGTGTGGTAGCAATCACGACTGGATGCAGATATGAGAGGTGGGTGGGGTAGCCACCTTCACTGTATGCTGATGTCGGTAGGTGTGGTAGCCATCACGACTGGATGCAGATATCAGAGGTGGGTGGGCTAGCCACCTTCACTGTATGCTGATGTCGGTAGGTGTGGTAGCCATCACGACTGGATGCAGATATCAGAGGTTGGTGGGGTAGCCAACTTCACTGTATGCTGATGTCGGTAGGTGTGGTAGCCATGTCGACTGGATGCAGATATCAGAGGTGGGTGGGGTAGCCACCTTCACTGTATGCTGATGTCGGTAGGTGTGGTAGCCATCACGACTGGATGCAGATATCGGATGTCTTCTATGCTTCAGGATGAGAAGAGGGCTTCGTCAATATTAATGTAGCCTTCTGTGCTATAATGTTAAACTGATCGACGTCCCATCAGCCAATATAGTCTTCTATGTATTGATGTTTATGTCAAAGTTTCTTATGTACTTCAGGACAAGTTGTACTTGCCATGCAGTATTTATGCTACCCTGGCTATGCAGTACTACATGCTACCCTAGCTATGCAGTACTTTGTCTTCCATGCCTGTGCAGTATTTTGTGTTACCCTGGCTATGCAGTACTACATGTTACCCTGGCTATGCAATACTACATGTTACCCTGGCTATGCAGTGGCTGTGCATTACTTTGTGTTCCATGGCTGTGCAGTAATTTGTTACCATGGCTGCGCATTACTTTGTGTTACCCGGGCTATGCAGTACTACACGTTACCCTGGCTATGTAGTACTTTGTGTTACCCGGGCTATGCTGAACTACATGCTACCCTAGCTATGCAATGGCTGTGCAGTACTTTGTGTTACCCGGGCTATGCACTACTAGATGTTACCCTAGCTATGTAGTACTACATGTTACCCTGTCTATACAGTACTACATGTTACCCTGGCTATGCAGTACTACATTTTAACGTCGCTATGTAGTACCAGATGTTAACCTGGGAATGCAGTTCTTTGTGTTACCCTGGCTATGCAGTACTAGATGATAACCAGGGTATGTTGTATTGTGTAAATTTCAGCTGGGGTCTTTATCGGAGGACAAGGATGCAGTACTCTGTGTTCCATGGCTGTGCAGTACTAGATGTTACCCTGGCTATGCAGTACTTTGTGTTCCATGGCTGTGCAGTACTAGATGTTACCATGGCTATGCAGTACTTTGTGTTCCATGGCTGTGCAGTAATTTGTTACCATGGCTATGCAGTACTTTGTGTTACCCTGTCTGTACAGAACTACATGCTACTTTGGTGATGCGGTACTTAATGTTACACTGGCTGTGCAGTACTATATGTTACCCTAGCTATGCAGTACTTTGTGTTACCTTGGCTATGCAGTACTAGATGTTAACCTGGGTATGTTGTATTGTGTAAATTGCAGCTGGGGTCTTAATCGGAGGACAAGGATGCAGTACTCTGTGTTCCATGGCTGTGCAGTACTAGATGTTACCCTGGCTATGCAGTACTTTGTGTTCCATGGCTGTGCAGTAATTTGTTGCCATGGCTGTGCAGTAATTTGTGTTACCCTGTCTGTACAGAACTACATGCTACTTTGGTGATGCGGTACTTAATGTTACACTGGCTGTGCAGTACTATATGTTACCCTGGCTATGCAGTACTTTGTGTTCCATGGCTGTGCAGTAATTTGTTACCATGGCTATGCAGTACTTTGTGTTACCCTGTCTGTACAGAACTACATGCTACTTTGGTGATGCGGTACTTAATGTTACACTGGCTGTGCAGTACTATATGTTACCCTAGCTATGCAGTACTTTGTGTTACCTTGGCTATGCAGTACTAGATGTTAACCTGGGTATGTTGTATTGTGTAAATTGCAGCTGGGGTCTTAATCGGAGGACAAGGATGCAGTACTCTGTGTTCCATGGCTGTGCAGTACTAGATGTTACCCTGGCTATGCAGTACTTTGTGTTCCATGGCTGTGCAGTAATTTGTTGCCATGGCTGTGCAGTAATTTGTGTTACCCTGTCTGTACAGAACTACATGCTACTTTGGTGATGCGGTACTTAATGTTACACTGGCTGTGCAGTACTATATGTTACCCTGGCTATGCAGTACTTTGTGTTCCATGGCTGTGCAGTAATTTGTTACCATGGCTATGCAGTAATTTGTGTTACACGGGCTATGCAGTACTAGATGTTACCCTGGCTATGCAGTACTTTGTGTTCCATGGCTGTGCAGTACTAGATGTTACCCTGGCTATGCAGTACTTTGTGTTCCATGGCTGTGCAGTAATTTGTTGCCATGGCTGTGCAGTAATTTGTGTTACACGGGCTATGCAGTACTAGATGTTACCCTGGCTATGTAGTACTTTGTGTTACCCTGTCTATACAGAACTACATGCTACTTTAGTGATGCGGTATTTAATGTTACCCTGGCTATGCAGTACTAGATGTTAACCTGGGTATGTTGTACTGTGTTAAGTTCAGCTGGGGTCTTTATCGGAGGACAAGGATAATGTATTATCCAAACCTGAAGGGCTTGCTTAGGTAGGTATTTACACATTGCTGCTACTAATACCACTACTACTACTACTACTACTACTACTACAACTACTAGATATTACATATCAACTGAAAATAGGCTCATTTGGCTTGAAACGGGTTTGGACAGAATCCACCTCACATCTTGAAAACTAGTATCCTACATAATATTTGTGAAGCAAACCCATTCAAAACGAAAGCTAAGTTCCTTTCCCAACAGATGTTACCAGTTACTCCTCTGCTATTTGTAGAACCGCACACAGCCCACCCTTCTAATGCGGCACATATCAACTGAAAATAGGCCAATTTGGCTTGAAACGGGTTTTGAAAGTATCCACCTCACATCTTGAAAACTAGCATCCTAAATAATATTTGTGAAGCAAACCCATTCAAAACGAAAGCGAAGTTGCATTCCCAACTGATAATACAAATTTTTGCTGTACTTTTTGGAGAACCGCACACAGCCCACCCTTCTAATCATCACATATCAATTAAAAATAGGCCAATTTGGCTTGAAACGGGTTTTGACAGAATCCACTTCACATCTTGAGAACTAGCATCCTAAATAATATTTGTGAAGCAAACCCATTCAAAACGAAAGCAAAGTTCCTTTTCCAACAGATGTTACCAAATATTGCCTAGCTTTTTGTAGAACCGCACACTGCCTACCTCTCAATTCGGCACATCTTGACTATAAATAGGCCATTGTTGCATGGAATATGTTTTGGCACTATCCACTTCATATTTGGAAAACCAAAACTGTAAAAACTTACAAAAGGCAAATTCGATAGTAGCAACAGCAACAGCAGTAGTAGCAGTAGTTCTGGTAACAACAGCAGCAGTAGTTTGTTTGTGTGTTTGCTTTTAACGCCACACTTACTAACACTCCAACTATATGACAGCAGTCTGTAAATGATCGAGTCTTGACCAGAAAACCAAGTGAATGACATCATGAAATTCGATCTACGAATTGGGATACGATAACACGGATGAACCAAGTCATCCTCTTAGTTAGTTGCCCCTTTAGAGTCGTCACTGGTGCAGTAGAAGCAGTACTTGTAGTCGTAGTAGCGGCAACAGTAGTAGTAGTAGTAGTAGTTCTAGCAGCAGTAGTAGCAATAGTATGAAAAGTAGTAACAGCAGTATCAGTAGTACTAGAAATAGTGTTGGTGTAGCCGTAGTAGTTGCAGGAGTAGAGTAAAGGTATTAGAGTAGTTGTAGCAGTAGTGGTAGTAGTAGTAGTTGTAGTAGTAGTAGTAGTAGCAGTGGTGGTACTAGCTATACTGGTAGTAGTTGTGGCAGCAGTACTAGTTGCAGTAGTTAAGTAGTAGCAGTTGAGTAGCTGTAGCAGTAGTGGTAGTGGTGGTAGTAGTAGTAGTAGTTGCAGGAGTAGAGTAGTAGTTGCTGTAGAATAGTAGTAGTTATAGTAGTAGTTGTAGTAGTGGTAGCAGTGGTAGATGCAGGAGGAGAGTAGTTGTAGTTGTAGTAGTAGTGGTAGAAGTAGTAGTCGTAGTAGTCGTAGTAGCAGTGGTGGTAGTAGCAATTATGGTAGTAGTTGTTGTACCAGTA